>NC_090988.1:43472500-44722500 GCF_041146395.1 Eulemur rufifrons
AACTTCCCTTTCCCCTGCCCCCAGCCCCTGGTAACTACCACTCTACTTTCTGTTTCTATGAGAAAATTCTCATGTTTTAAGTCCAGTTTACAGTCCTTATTTTAACTTTCACCACACTTTCCAAAAAGTTTGTATTTGTACAATGTGAATGACCTTTCCTATATTCAGAATTTGGACCTATTGATAGTGCTATGATAAGAATGGAACTTGAATGTTCTTTTTCATAGGTGGGACTTAGAATTCAAATGAAGTCCCCAAGAACTTAAAGTTTATTAGTCTTCTGCTCTCAGTGTCTTATTTGGAGATAAAGCTTTTTCCTCAAGATTATTAATTGCATCTTTGTCATTAGGGCCTCTGGTCTTCAGCTCAGTAAAAGGAGCAAGAGACCAGCAGGAAATGAATGCCAGGTAGCCACTTGCCCCCATTTCTCAAGCAAGTTCCTCAAGTTGTTTTCCTTAAGAATCTGTATGAAGTTATGGCTGAAATCA
Source organism: Eulemur rufifrons (assembly GCF_041146395.1). NCBI lineage: Eukaryota > Metazoa > Chordata > Mammalia > Primates > Lemuridae > Eulemur > Eulemur rufifrons. Next base: position 43,472,989 of record NC_090988.1, read on the forward strand.
AGGGTTGCAAATCCAAGTACTTTCAGTAACCAGGCAGTACAGCTAGTGAGATGGGGGAAATGATGGTGAGAGCAGTGACTGAACTAGAGAAAGGCTTTCTAATTTGGTTAAAAACAAAACAATCGAAGGCAAGCAAATCATAGCTTTAGGCCACATTGGTGCCAGACCACCATCTTGTGACTTCTGGATCTTCCTGAAAGGCAGATTCTTTTGCATATAATCTGTATCCTGTCATTTATAGTCAACATGCATAGAAATTCTGCCAACCTCATTTCCCATTTTCCCTCTATTACTTGGTGGTAGGGGCTGAGGGGATTGTGTGTTGTGATGGGCTCCATCTTGTCTAAGTTTTTGCTCATGTAATTTTTCTTCCCTGGAATGGCTTCCTCTTCTCCTCAACCTATCAAAGTGTTAGATGAAGTCCCATCTCATCCATTAAGCTTTTCCTGACTATGTCAGCCTTCACCAATCACATCATCTTCCAAAATATTACAGTAGTAACTTGGCATTTCATTGTATTACATTCTTACAGTAGTTATTTGAATTACTCTTTCCAGCTTAACTAAAAACATTTTCTAAGGGCATAGATTATTTTTTTTTGTACCCCTTGTATATATAATGACATTCCTAGCATAGGGATGAGCACATAATAGATGCTCATTAAATACTGTTTGGTTGACTAATTGGGCTAACCCATCCAGAAAAATCTGGTATTCCCTGTCCATAATATTAACTATTATGTGTGTATATACAATACCCGGATAAAATGTGTAACCACTCTTAATAAGAAGAATGGCTATACCTTAGCCAGTATCTCTTTTGGTTACTTTACACTCAGATATGTTTAAAATGCTTTCCACCAGCACCAACTGATATTGGTTTTAATGTTTGAAAGGTATATGCATTTCATTGAGATGTTTTGAATATAACTATAAGTGAATGATTCACATCCCTGATATCTGATTTTGCTGAACCAAGCAAAACCCAAAAAGAATGATATAATATTGTGTACTTGAAATCAATATGAATTATATTTATAGAACTGAGTTCAGTATAGCCAGACTATGAAATATATAGTTAAGAATGTATAGATTTAATCAATTAGAATAACGTCAAGTACTAGTTAGTATCCTCGTGCCAGAAGATTTTTAGGCTGAATCTTTGGATGCAGTATTGCCAAGAAAATTGGCAGTAAAAATTTTCTCTCTTTTTTTTTTTATTGTAGGTAAAAAACTTCCTACAACTGGAGAAGTGCACATCTGGGTGAAGGAATGCCTTGATCTACCACTGCTAAGGGGAAGCCATCTAAATTCTTTTGTTAAATGGTAATAACATTGATGACTCTGCCTTCTTCAGTTCTGCTATAGCCTGGCCTCTGCTGTTTGGTTTCAGTTCTCCGTATCTGTGATGCTGACTTATCATTCATAGTTTAAATGAATTTACTGGGAACAATGGAGACAAGAACTAGAGGAATGTGTATCATGAACTCCCAAGGCTTCACTTAGTTTTACCATCATAAAGCTGAGAGGTCATGTATACAAATGAAAGTAGAGGCCTCATACTTGGTTATATAATGTCTTCTAGGGAGAACATCTGTTGGTGAGGGCAATAATCAGTACAGAAGAGTTGATTACATTTCTAATGGTAGGATGTCACACCCCTTGGCTTCTTTATGGAGCAGGGAGAATTCCTCCTCTCCTTTGTCCCACCTATTTTATGGCTCATTTGCAAAGGGCCTTTGCAGCAGATTACAGATATTTGGAAATGATTTACTCAACAAATCCCTACTAAGAGCACCTAAGAGCTTAAGACAGTTTGGGTTTTTAAATAGCAAACTTTTTCTCTGTTACACATATAAACTGATGGGCATCTAGTAAATAATAACTAAACAGATATTGTTATGTTCTCTTAGCTCCTTCTGACTAATTTTATCTATTAATATATAAATTCTACCAGAAGAACAGTTGTAGCTAATTAATTAAGATATGTGACATATATCTAAGTAGCATATATAATGTGATTTATGATTTTCCTTTCACATACTCTTCATAGATGTCAGCTGGTAAGATTTTTCAGCTCAGGTCAGTCTCCCATTCTGACCCCACTCTCAAACCTTCTTGCCTTTACAAGAGGCATGGTAGGTTAAAGTTCATTCAATTATTATCACAAATGAAATGTAAATGATTGCAAAAAAATCATATAATTTCCAAAGTCAAATCTAGCAAATTGGAGAGGTTTCTCTTTTTCAGTTCTGTATAACACTAACTCCTTAGGCTATCACAGATAATCAGGAAAAGAACATGCTTTCAAGTTTTAAAGGAATCCTTAAGCAAGTGCTACCATATTAAGCTCTTACTAAATGCAAACATTGAACTAAGTGTTTTGCATATGTTATTTAATTCTAATTTCAACCTTTTGAAGTCAGCATCACTGTTCCCATTTTATAGATGAGGAAGCATGTGTCTGAGAGGGTAAGTAGCTTTCCCTAGAATGCACAGACAATAAATGACAGAGGTAGGATTTAAACCAAGGCTAGCCAACTCTATGTCCATCATGATGCGCCCTCCATTCCCACACCCCGCCAAACCACCAGCACCACTCACTCTCCACACTTTTTCCTCTAGTGCCAATATTTAGTATCTGTGCTGAAGTGTATTGAAAGCATAAATGTTCACTATCTTACTAAAATGTTCTCACAATAATGCCTTTTTTTTTGTAGTACTATCCTTCCAGATACAAGTAGGAAAAGTCGCCAGAAGACGAGAGCTGTAGGGAAAACTACCAACCCTATCTTCAACCATACCATGGTATATGATGGTTTCAGGCCTGAAGATCTGATGGAAGCCTGTGTAGAGCTTACTGTTTGGGACCATTACAAATTAACCAACCAGTTTTTGGGAGGTCTTCGGATTGGCTTTGGAACAGGTACCATTTGTTACATTTTTAATTTTCCATGAGCCAATTCTTCTGGAGAAACTAGAGGTTTGTTTATTGCTTTCCTAATGAAAATAGATATCCTATCTCTGTTAAGTATAATGGAATGAATGAGTGAAGGAATGTCAGGCTCCGTGTGCCAAGGGCTCTAGATATGAGGATTAATAGGGTAGAGTGTCTGTCCATATAGAGCGTAAATTATTGTGGTGGCAGGGACAGAAAAGCCTTTATCACTGCTGTTCCTCCTCCACCCTCCAAAGAAACATAGATCATCGTTCAAAGCTAAATGTGTGATTTGAATAATAACTAACATTTATGGAGCACTACTCATTGTATTAAATGCTTTATTTGCATTATTTCATTTAACCCTCCCAACGATTCTACAAGGTTGTTACTAATGTTATCCCCAAAGGAACTGATATTCCAAGAAATGAAGTAACAGAGCTACTAAGTGGCAGAGACAAGATTCAAATTGAGTCTGTTAGACATTAAAGCCTAACTACACTGCCTTAGAGATCATCTAGTGTCATTCCAACCCAGTATAGGAATCTTCCCAACTCCTGTATTCCCCTGATGAATTGTCATCTAGCTGGTACATTACTGTGAAGAGAAATCATAACTGTAGAAATTACGGGAATGATCCTGTTAATGGAGTCACTTAGATGGCTGAACAGCTATTCCATATGATGAGTTCCATATCTGCCCTCCTGGTGATGTTAAAACTCTTCCTAGCTTTCTTTCATTGTGATTATAATCAGGGAATGACATCCCCCCCCCATGAGCTATTTCTTTATAAATGCAAAACTTTCTTTTTTTTTTTTTTCAGGTAAAAGCTATGGGACTGAAGTGGATTGGATGGACTCTACATCAGAGGAAGTTGCTCTCTGGGAGAAGATGGTAAATTCTCCCAACACTTGGATTGAAGCAACACTGCCTCTCAGAATGCTTTTGATTGCCAAGATTTCCAAATGAGGCCACAGTCCACTGGCTCCTCCACTGAAAAATACTAAACAAGTGGAACCTCATCTTGAAAATCTGACTACATGGACAAAGATCCTCACTTTATCTATTGCCACCAAGGAATAATACACAGCATGTAAAATTCAATCTGCATGTGCTTTTTTGAGTACAAGGCCCAAAGCAGTTAAATAATGACAAAATATATAACTTACTTGTGACTCCAACATTAAAGAAGATATTTGGGCAAGCTAGGAAAATTGCACTGCTGCTACTGCTTCAAAGAAAAAGCTGCCAAAAATTATTAAATGTGGGGTATTGTTAACAAACAAAATGTTCTAGTTTGCTACCATGTGTTTCACACCACAATCTCATGCAACAATTAAGAGAGTCTGCCACTTGACCATAGAAAATCCTTGCAGGACTTGTAAATATGTAGGTTGTGGAAAAAAGTAACAGGCAAGGGGAGGCAGAATATCAGTGATAAAGAATTGGACCATAGGAAAACTATTTACTCTTTAATGTCTAATAAAATATGGAATTCCATGTTAGGGAAATGAGACTGAATTTACTGCATATATTTCTGTCTTGAGAAACTCCTTTTTCTCAAGTGTCAAAACAGAAGTTTCAAATGCACTTTGGTGCCACCCACTGGCCATAGGTGGTATTCAGTTCTTGGCTTATTTTGTCTTAATTCTATTTTAAAATAGGTCTCTAGCCTTTGTTTTGTAAGAATTATGTTTTTTAAAAACCCCCTGCATATATGATTGTTTTTATTATAACTTTACTATATGAAAGCAGAGTAAGAGTAGTTACAAGTTTTGCGACAAAGTTTTAATTAGTATGTGAGTTGTTCTATTATACTGTACTTCCTATGTATGTAAAATTTTCATAAAGTATTTTGTAAAAACTCTTAGAATAAAGTATCATATGATTTAAATTATATTGGAAAATTATCCTGACTTATTATTTTAAATAAAATACTTTATATTAGGAATCCTAAAATCTAAATTCCCTAGCAAGACTACTGAACTCCTGGGCTAATATTTCTCCGAAGTCTTTATTGAAACTCTAGGCATCATTTCTCCTAAGTGGGCAGCTTTGGCTATTATTAAGAGCAGAATTTTTATTTTTAAAAAAGGTATTTGAGGCTGGGCGCGGTGGCTCACGCCTGTAATCCTAGCACTCTGGGAGGCCGAGGCGGGTGGATTGTTTGAGCTCAGGAGTTTGAGACCAGCCTGAGCAAGAACGAGACCCCGTCTCTACTAAAAAAGAAAATAGAAAGAAATTAGCTGGACAACTAAAAACATATACAGAAAAAATTAGGCAGGCATGCCTGTAGTCTCAGCTACTTGGGAGGCTGAAGCAGAAGGATTGCTTGAGCCCAGGAGTTTGAGGTTGCTGTGAGCTAGGCTGACACCACAGCACTCTAGCCCAGGCAACAGAATGAGACTCTGTCTCAAAAAAAAAAAAAAAAAAAAAAAAAGGTAGTTGAAAAGCTTTAAAGAGAGGTTAACATTTATTCTTAAAAGGTTTTCCTCTGAGACTTTTTGGTTTGATTTTCATATATGGAACATTACTCTCCCTTAGGATCCAACCAGGTTGCCTTTCTCAAAACAAGCACTGATTTAATGTAGGTTCAGGGAAGCCTGGGTGATAGGTGAACATTGGGATCTTACTACAAGCATCTAATAAGTGTCATTGAAAACAACTAGAGTGCTTGCCTCTTTCTACAGATTCTAGAATCTTTTATCCACTGGCCAGTAAGAGAGACTAACCTAGGAAAATGCTCTTTCTACTGTGTCCCTAGATCTTTTATGGGAGTGCTTAGCCTCTATTCCCTCTTCCTGCTCTGACCTTGCTGAAGGACAAGATGAGCTACATAGAGGTACACTTCTAAGGTCAGCCAGGAACACAGTAGCAGAAACGCAAACCCTGTTTTAGCTTGTGCCAGGTCATAGTGTTAGGGTGATGAGTCCTTTCAATAGTGCAAGCTACTTTCTCAGCTCTTCCTTCAGTTACCTTTTCAACCACCTCCCAGCATCCAGCCAGCACTGGAGCACTAATGATATTGGCTCTGGTATCTCCCCATCTAGGATGAGGACTGCCTGCCTTCTCCCATTCCCAGATCTCTCACCTTCAAAACACCAGAGTGGACAATAGAATTACCCACCCTCCTTGTATCTATCCATAGCATTTCCAACTGCCTCAGAAGTCTGAAGGGAAATTCATTTCATGTTTTTCGCTGAAAAAAAGTATAAATCATAAATTTAATCTCACCTGGCTACAAGAGGAAGGCTAAGTGTGAGTTTCATGCATTATAAAATGTAGGCAACCTGAATTCTTTAGTGAACTCAGGTTGACAAGCTTTTGAGCCAGTGTGACTTTTAGGCAAAGAACCTGCTAAAACTTCAAAGCAGATTTTTCTTAAACTGGAGGCATTTTCTTGAGCTTTTTTTTTTTTTTAGGTTATTTTCTTTTTTTTCAGAACCCAAATGGAAACAAACCAAAAAGGAGGTTTACTGGAAATATACTAGTTTAGCCCACAGAATTAAAGAAGAAGCCTAGATTACTTTGGAGACTCGCAGGCTAGAAACCAGAAACTCAGATGCTGTCTCTCTTCATCCTCGGAGAGAGGAAATAGTGCTTCAAGCAGCTCCAGTACCACAACCTCTTAGCTAAAGAACTTCTCTTTCCTAGGTTCAGCTTGAGAGATCTCTGGGGGAAATTGGCCAGGCTGACATCACATCCTTACCTATTGGACTACTCATTGTGGCCAGGAGTGGATGGAGTAATAGCTTATGATTGACCCAGCCTGGGTAATGTGCCCACCCTATAGCCGGGCAGGAGGAATAGGGAATGGCCCATTATCAGAAGAATGAGATGTTATAATAATATATAGACATGGACACTGGAGAAATCAAGATCTGGGTATATATATAATTTGTGTCTACCTCAAGTGAAATTATTTCAAAATTCCATTACTTAAACAATGGAGTGATATTTGTTCCTAAGGGTCACTGCTGATACTCTCCAGAGAAGCCTATATTTCCCCATCTACCATGACTACTGGAGCTTCTACATAAGTGGTGAGGATCCTGGGAACCCAATGGCTGGCTCACATGGTCTAGAAGCCCACCAAAAGCAAAATTACTGTTAGCCTAGACTAACTTCTTCCAGAGAGGTCTACCACCTTCCCCAGCTATGTTTTCTAGGGAACTTACTTGGGCATCTTTGTATATCCCTGACATCCATACTCACCATCCAATTAAAAAGCCCTGAACGTGTGCTTTCTCCAGTACTCTCGTTCCCATTTTGCTTTGGGATTACTCTTCCATCTTCTCTTCTGTCTCAATTCCCTCCCAGGCTTATTCACTAATATTACTAGTTTGTTTTGTAAAAAAAATGCCCCCACATACTTGATCCAGTCACAGAACATTCCCTCTTCCTCTTTGGCTAATTTGTCCCAAAAGAACTGATTGTCTTGCAGCCTCACAAAAAGAAGACTCACTCTCCCACACCCAGTGCCTCAATTAGGATGTGGGGTCAGACTTCAGATCATTGCTCTTCTATGTTTTAAATGTCTCTGTTTCTAAAGACATGTGCCATCCAGTGACATCAGGAAAGGAGTAGAGTGCAGTGGTTAATGATCTTTAGAACCAGATGGCTTTGAATCTTGGTTAAACCATTTAGTAGCTGTGTGTAAACTTGGCCAAGTTACCTAACTTCGTTTTCTCTCTTCTATAAAAAAAGGAAAATGATACCTACCCTAGAAGCAAAAATAAAAGAATCAAAACAAAGTGCTCATGCTTGACAAGTAGCATTCAGTAAATGTTTGCTATTAAGATCATCCTCTCCACTCCTTCTTGTGGTCATCTACCATCCTCCGCGATTCATCTCATTCATTGAAGCTTCTAGCATCTGGCTCCACAGCATATGAATGTTCATTAAAGATCCTGGCTCCTCAGTTCCTTGACCTCCTCAATATGAATGTTTTTATTCTCCCTTCCTTTTCAGCCACACATACCCACAAACCTCATTATAACTGGGAACTTCTACCTCTGCAGCATTAAATTCAAACATCTGATTCTGACCGAAATCTTCTAGGCTTTCGGCCTTCAGTTCATTATTCTGTAACATCTATTCCTAAAACTCATTGAGGATTCCAGTCCTTCATACCCTTATCAATAACCTCCCATTATCACTCCTCTATCTAGTCAACCACTCTCTTGTCAATAGCCTCAACATTTGTTGCTTCCTTTTCTTTCTACTGAATGCCCTCCCACCAGCACTATTACAGACTCCACCCTACATAAATCCAACTGAACTACCCTGTTTTTATGCCCCTGGTGTGGACTGTGATTGGAGAAAATCACATATTAAATATTTACCCTATCTGTGATTAAGATGAGAAACAGATGGAAAAATAAAGAGTCCTGGTGGCTTTGCAGCTGCAGTTTTAGTTTTTGAAGTCCCACCTCGTTCCTGCCACTCTTACTTTGATTCTAGGAACTACCTCAGTGTTCTTGCTGTGAGCCAATAAATTTAAACTTCCTTAAGCTAGATTAAATTGAGTTTCTATCAAAATAATCTTGACTAATATTCCCCCTTCCATCCAAGAGTGGTTTTGTACCCCTTTTTTGTGCTGTCAATAACACCCAATTCTTACCACTGTATTCTTTGAAAAGAATGATGTCTAATTTATCTATGATTACTTTAGCAATTATCACACTGAATTGTTGTTATCTATTATTTGTTTATTGCTATCACTTGAGAGGATTGCAACCTTGGAAATAATAGTTTCTCAGTCTATGTGAGATGAATGAATGAATGAGCAAATGAACAGATGAAGAGTGAACTAAGATTATGAGCTGTGGTATAAAAAATATCTGGATTTGAATCCTGGCTCTATCACTTATTCTCTGGGTGACGTGGAGCAATTTGTTTAGCCTCTCTGAGCTTTGGTTTCTTTGTTCCTTGTAAACTATAAAACGTGGATAATAATGCCTACCTTTCAAAAATATTGTTAGGATTAAATGAGAGAAGTACAAATGCCTAGTGCCATATAGGGTACATAGAAGAACTCTGTAAATAGTAGCTTTAAAAAAGGGAAGATATTGAAAGACACAGCAAAGACAAGTGGAGGGGATTCATTGGTTGCCAGTAAGAAGAGTAGTGGCTTAGTTTATGTCTTGGACCTCTGGGAAGGGAAATATACTGGATAATTTTAGGACAAAAGTTAACTGGAAAAAAATGGTTGAACAAAGAAAACCACCACGGTAGAGAGGAACCAAAAGTGTTTACTAAACTGTAAGTTCTGCAACAGGAACAAATCTGGAGGCATCACTTTACCAGTATTTAAGCTATACTATTATACAAGGTTATAGTGACCAAAACAGCATGGTACTAGCACAAAAATAGAGACATGGACCAATGGAACAGACAGAGAACCCAGATATAAAACTATCCACATATTGCCATCTGATCTTCGACAAAACAGACAAAAACACACACTGCAGAAAGAAGCCTTATTAAATAAATGGTGCTGGGAAAGTTGGATAGCCACATGAAGAATGAGACAGGACCCCTACCACTCACCATTCACAAAAATTAATTCGAGATGGATAAAAGACAAACCTAAGACATTAAACCAAAGAATTCTAGAAGAAAATGTTAAAAAAAACTCTTCTAGATATTGCTCTAGGCAAAGGATTCATGAAAAAGACCCTAATGGCAATCACAGCAACAACAAAAGTTAATAAATGGGATTTGATTAAAATAAAAGGCTTCTGCACAATCAAGGAAGAAATCAACAGAGCAAATAAACAACCTACAGAGGGGGAGAAAATATTTGCAAGCTATACATTTGATAAAGGGCTAGTAAGCATAATCTACAAAGAACTCAACCAAATCAGCAAGAAAAAAAATCAAACAATCCCACTGAAATTGGGTAAAAGACGTAAATGAAAGTTTTCAAAACAAGGTAGACTAATGGTCAATAAACATATGAAAAAACGCTCAATGTCACTAATCATCAGGGAAATGCAAATCAAAACCACAATGAGATATTACCTAACTCCAGTGAGAATGGCTTTTATCAAAAAAATCCCAAAACAATAGATATTGGTGTGGATGCAGAGAGAAAGGAACATTTACACACTGTTGGTCGGACAGCAAACTAGTACAACCTCTATGGAGAATAGTATGGAGATTCCTCAAAGAACTAAAAGTAGACCTACCACTCGATCCAGCAATGCCACTACTGACCCAAAGGAAAAAAAGTCATTTTATCAAAGAGACACTTGCACTGGAATGTGTATTGCAGCACAATTCACAATCGCAAAGGTGTGGAATCAACCCAAATGCCCATCAATTCATGAGCGGATTAATAAAATCTGCTATATGTATACCATGGAGTGCTACTCGGCCATAAAAAAGGAATTAATACCTTTTGTAATAATTTGGATGGAACTGGGAGACCATCTCCTCAGTGAAGTATTGCAAGAATGGAAAAACAAACACTGCATCTACTCACTATTAAATTGGAACTAACTGATCAGCATTCATGTGCACAGATGGAAGTAAAACTCAACAGAAATCAAGCAGGAGGGAGGGCGGAGGAGGAGATGGGTGAAATCACACCTAATAGGTACAATGTACACTATTTGTGTGATGGGCACACTTATAACTTTGACTCAAGCACTACAAAAGCAATCCATGTAATCAAAACATTTGTATCCCCATAATATTCTGAAATAAATAAAAATAAACACAGTTCTTTGAAGAGAATGATGGTATCTATTTTATTAATATGTACTTAGAATCTAGCACTATACCTTGCAAATGTCTATTGAATAATGAATGAATATTGATTAGGAACTTGTTAGATTCTCAGTCTTTATAAGAAATGTATGGATATAATATTATTTAAAACAATATTAACATAAATCTAATATAAATTTAAATATTAAAATATATTTTAATATAAAAGAAATATAAACTTTTTTAAAATATGGAAAATCAATTCATTTAATCAACAAATATCATTGAGTATCCACTGTGTGCAAAGAACCTAGAAGATAGAAGGGGAAGCATACATAATCTCATCCTCAAGAAACAACTATTAATATTTTGAGTATTTTTCCTATCTTCTTTTCCTTTTCTTAGGAAATGTATTTTGTGAATTCACTTTACTACATCAGACAACCATATAAGGTAATCAACAAATAAAAATTTCAATATATGTATGGCCTTTTAAGTAAAGAGGACCTTCCAGATTTCCTTTCAGTTGCCTTGACTTTACAAGTCCCATTTATGCATATGAAGCTTGAAATTTAAGGAAAAGTGAAGAAGAGAAATGTGGAAAAATTACAAAGAAGTTTAATTCACATTTTTTTAGCCTTTGGAACCCCTTTTCACAAAACTTCAACATACTGTCATTTTAAATAATTGTTAAAATTTCAGTTTAGGAAATTTCCCCAGTCTTCAACCTTGCTTTCCTTGTATAAACAAGAGATTCAAGATTTGGGACGTGAGACCCTGATCTTGACAGTGAAGGGAAAATGTAAAACTCTTCTTTCAGATTAGACCTGTTTTGCTCCCAATGGAATCTGAAGCATTTAAAAATCCATCCAATATTTATAATGACACCCAGGCATTTTCCTTTTCATCATGATGGGAGATATTAAGTCTGACAACCAGAAACAGTGATCACAGGAATAGTCACCTCTTTACCCTTAATTTTCACAGCATTAAAATAATCTGAATTTTAAGTTTTGTATCTTGCTGTTTCAGTTATCTAACAAGCATTTTCCATGCCACTAAAAATTACCTATAAAAGTGATTAGTATTTAATGGCTACATAATCTGTTGTATGAATATACCAAAATTTTCTTAACATTTTTCTTTTTTGGATATTTGTTTTAGTTTTCCAACTTATTTATTATCAAACACACTACAATGAAAAGCTTTGAGCAAAATGTTTTATTTTAGATTATTTCCCCAGCAAAGGTCTCCCCAGAAGGCAATTACTAGTTCAAAAGGCATAAAAGTGTTTTAAGTTGTCAATACATTCTGTCAACTGACTTCCACTAACAGCATAAGAGAGTGCCTATCTCACCACACCCTTACCTGGGTAATCTTAAAATAAGGGGAAAATGTTTTGACTAATTTGATAGATAAAATGCTATCTAATTTTAACATATTTTTTGGATCAATATTGAGGTTCAATTCTTGGCATTTTGGTTCTTTTGTCTATGAATTTAAGTGTTCATTTTTCTTTTACGATGTTAATGTTTTATTGATATATGTAAACGCTATAGAAATATAAACCTAGTGTCTCTCATATTTCTTATGGATATTTTTCTCAGTTTGATTTTTGCCTTCAACATCCACTCAACACATATTTATCTGAGTCTCCTCAATGTGTCAGTCAGTGGTCTAGTCACAAGGATGAAACAGATATTCTCTGCCCTTCGTGATCTCACAGTCTAATAGGGGAGGCAGGCAAGTAAACAATGATTGCAATAAAGCTTTCACATCGTCCGCTAAAAGTACAAATAGGCTATAGTGGATGCACTAATTGAAGTGAGTGGTCAAATCTACATGTTGCAGCCAAGAAAAGGCTTCACAGACAAGATAATTTCTAACTAAGCATAAAAAGCTGACAATATTACTAGAGTGAAAAGGAAAAAGGTGGAAAAAAACACTCCAGGCAGAGGAACATCTAAAAACAGGGCCACAGAGTGGGTTGGTTAGGTAGCTGAGTAAAGTGTCAGGCAAGTCCAGAGGAAGAAGAGGCTGGAGAGATCTCAGAAGTCACATAATTTTTAAAATTATGCATAACTTTAGATTTTCAATGAAGTCTGATTAAGCTTTTCCTTTCTGATCTCTTACATAATGTTTAAGCTAAGAAAGTCCTTCCTGGCTCAGAGATTTGATGCTTACCTTCATTTTCTTCTGTTTCTGTTTTTAATACTTTGATTTTATTTCATTTTACATTTAGCTGTTTAATCCATTAAGAGTTGACTTTGGTGTATGATGATAAGCCTCATTTGGATTTTTTGCTTGTTGTAATGTTTATCACATACACATGGTTCACTTTAGCTGCTTTCTGTAACCTTATTTGGCTAATGGGTAAAAATAAAGAGTGCTGAATATCTAATAAAGAGCACTATTCGCAAGTGGTGACAATGCTAGGAAAAACAAAAGAAATTTCATTGGGGTTTGCTGTTTTAATACTTAAATATCAAAACTGAACTGTGCCAAACACTACAGGTGCAGACTTGTAGCCGTTTAGGGTCCTGGTTTTCAGAGCAGCAGTGCTACTTTGTATTTACAGACTGCAAATTTTTAAGGAGCCAACTGTATTTCCACAGATAGCGATTTATTTTCATGACAACAGAAGAGGGAAGAGGGAGAAGGAATATGTCACTGCTGGCTTGTTTACTCCTACCGGAAATCAGGTGGAGTCAGGTTTCCTCTCCTGATGCTGGCTGGAAATTGACTGGGATTAGCATCTCTGTGCTATACAGGCCAGATACTGGGCTGTGAGCCGAAATCTGTGATTGATTAATAAGGCAAGAGTAACCTGGCTAGAGTCGCTCTGGACTCCCCCAGATTCCCCTGTTGTTACTTCACAGGATTCTGAAGACCTGTCCACCAATGACAGGGCTCCTTACTGGAAAAACCAACTACTGGAGAGTGCCAAGAGTCCCTGGCAACGTCCCGCGGCTTTTGAAAGCTGAGGGGGAAAGACTGGTCGGCAGGGCAGTTAGCGGAGGAGAGCTCCTATGCCTCGGGAAGAGCAGGCTCTCAGAATGGACACCCCACCCCCTGAAGAACCGTTAGATAAGCAAATTGAAAAACTGAACAACGAGGAAGAGAAGATGGAGTTTAAGGAACTGGATGGTCTGAGGGAAGCCCTGGCAAACCTCCGGGGACTGTCCGAGGAGGAGAAGAGCGAGAAGGCGATGCTTCGCTCCCGCATCCAAGAGCAGTCCCAGCTCATCTGCATCCTGAAGCGGAGGTCGGATGAGGCCCTGGAGCGCTGCCAGATCCTGGAGCTGCTCAACACAGAGCTGGAGGAGAAGAGGATGCAGGAGGCGGAGAAGCTCAAAGCCTCTGGTGAGCATGCCCGGAAGCTCGAGGAACGCTTTATGACCCTGGCAGCCAACCACGAGTTGATGATCCGCTTTAAGGATGAACACAAGAGTCAGAACATCCAGCTGAGGGAGGAGAATGAGAAGCTGAGGCTGGAAAATAGCAGCCTCTTCAGCCAGGCTCTGAAGGATGAGAAGGCCAAAGTATTGCAGCTCACTGCCCAGAGCGAGGCCCTCACCAAGGAGCTAGAGACTCTGAAACATAGGTGTGCTGAGGATGCCTTCCAGGCGCAGGCCCGTGAGAAGGAGCTGCTGGACCTACAGAGCCAGCAAGCCTGCACCTACGCGGAGGAAACAGAGCAGTTGCGCAGCCAGCTGCAGAGCCTCAGGCAGCAGTACCAGCAAGCCATGGAGCAGATGGCAAAGGCAGAGGAGATGCACAACAACCTGAGCCAGGAGCTGCAGGCCAGGCTGCAGACCGTCACCCGGGAGAAAGAGGAGCTGCTGCAGCTGTCCATGGAAAGGGGCAAGGTGCTTCAGAACAAACAAGCAGAGATCCGCCAACTTGAGGAGAAGTTGGAGACAGCAGATATGGCCAGGAGGCATGCCCTAGAAAGGTTTGAGCAAGAGGCAGTGGCCGTAGACAGCAACCTAAGAGTCCGGGAGCTTCAGCGCAGAGTGGATGGGATCCAGAAGGCCTATGATGAACTCAGACTGCAGTCAGAAGCCTTCAAAAAGCACAGCCTGGATCTTTTAAGCAAGGAGCGAGAACTCAATGCCAAACTCCGCCATCTCTTCCCATAAGGAAGCTTCTGCTGTTTCTGGCCTCCAGTTTAGAATTCAAATATTTGTGCCTTAACATTATGACAAGAGTAAAGATGATATCCCATTTATTATACTTTTAAGCACAAAAGGCAACTCAAAGAAAAGCTACTTTATTGCTGTTACTATTGTAAAACTAACATTAATTTTCAGAATACACAAGATTTACCAGATTTTCTTCTGTGTCTTTGAAATCTTCCTGTATTTACTAGCAATATCTCCCCGTACTTCATACTTTATTTATTCTTAGCCACAGGTATCTTCATATATCTTAAGATTTCAAATTAGCAGCTTATATGATTTAAGTGAATTTAAAATGTGCCACTGTGGGAAAAAAATTAACACAATTAACCATTGTAGATAGGTAGGTGTATACTATAGTCTCCCATAGTTGAGACTGTAAGCAAGTGAATATCAGCATTATAATAGCATGGATACTTTGCAGGAAAAAAGGGTCTGATTTTATTTTATTTTACACTAGCTTGGAAAATGAAAATTGAGATCATTAAGTTCTTTACCAAAGTGGCCAACTTTATTGCACTCATTCTATATGAGAAAGAAGATTCAAATAAGTTAAATCAACATTATTTTTATTTTTCTTGCAAGTGTAGGTCACATTCCATTTTCTTGGTTTTCTTCTTAATAAAGACAGAATTTATATGTATTATAATGCAAATATCAATCGCTTCATTTAATATTGCACAATATGCTATAGGAAAAAAGCCCCACTTTGAGATAACAAGTCATAGCAGACTGGGTATGATCTACACAGTAATTCATAGCAATTGTTTTTTGTTTATATTAGCATTTTTTATAATTAACTTTTTCCATTTTTAAAAAATATTAAGCTGAACGTATATGTGTATACTTACAGCATTTTGGTAGTAATACCCAAATTCTGTAGGAATAGTTATAACAACAGATAATAGTTATATATATTTATGTGAAGTTCTTAATAACTTAAAGTTCTTAAAAGTAGTCATAAAAATGTTTTATATTCCTTGTTTCCTTGTATTTAGTTGATATATAAACATGAATATATCTCAAAATAGATTGTAATGTAGTATTTTTCTCACTCATTTGGAGTACCAAGAGTTACATAACAAATTGGATTTACTAAAAAGTATTACTCGGTGACTTTTTAATAAACCATTTCCAACCAAGTGTTACTTTACCTCAGGTAATTTTTAAAACCCATTTTCTCACATTTCTATTAAGATTATACTATTAAAAAATTTTTTCTCATCAAAATAAAAACCAGCTTGCTGGCTTCAAAGGACTATTTACTTCCTCTTACAGGGTACCAAGAATCAGAACATAGGAATTCACTTAATCATGATATCTTTTATTGGGTTCATACTGTTTATCATTGTACTGAAGCAATTTGGATGAATTGTTTTATTTAATCCTCAGGATTATTCAAGAACATAATGATGTTTATTTCTATGTCAAAAAGAGGAAATGTGTTTCAGTAATTTGCATAAGGTCACTTGGTCACTGGGGGAACTGAGATTTTGATGACTACACCACACTGAAAGATATGGCCTACGGCCAGGTGCTGGGATAGGCATTGAGAATAAGCATAAAAAAAGCAGCATGAAAGAGCCGCCCCCGCCCCCGCCAGTCTAGTCTAGGGGGGAAAAAAAGTACATACAAGATAATGTATTTTCCCAGGCCGTGTTATGAGGTCACGGGGGTGAGGGAAGCGGGACGTGCAGCATCTAACCCTGCCTGGGGGTAAGGATTGGGATGGTTGGGAGGACTCCCAGGGATGAGTCACATAGGAGTTGACCCATAAGCTGGTTCTTAAAGAACTAGTAGAATTCCTTCAAGCGGAGAAAAAGGAGAAGGCTTTGAGACAGCGTTGTGCAGAAGGTATAGAAGTATTTTAAAATGTCCAGAACACTTGGGGAAATCATAAGCAGTTAAGAGGCGGTGCGGAGAATTGTCTCTACACAAAAACTGGAAGAGTAGGTTGAGCCCAGAATACAAGGACCTTGAAAGTCAGGCAGGCTCGTTATACTGGCCGGGTGGGGGTGGTGGAGGGAGTTGGCGGAGAGGGTGACGAGGATGTAGGGCGACGGAGGGGAGGAGCAAAAGTACAAATGAAAGCCACAGACTGAGCCCTCCTCCTCCTCCCACCCAGGTTCAGGCCGCTCTGCTAGGCACATGGTGCGCATGCGTGCAGTCACCGTCCCACCTCCCTCTTGCGCAACTAGCACGTCCGAACTCTGCCTACCCGCCCCCAGCTGTAGCCTGTGTGTGGTGGTTGTTGACACCTGTTTGGTGCCCAGCCTGCGGGAAGGAGGTCTCTGAGCAGCGAGCGGGATTCGGGAAGCGGGCTGAGGGCCATTTGGGTAGGAATCCCGGAGTCCCGATTACTGGAGTGTCGTCCCTCTTAGGTTCCACGGACTCCTTGTTAGGTGAGGTAGGGTACGTCTGGAGGATCGCGAGGGTGGGTAGAGTAGAGGCGTGTGTCCCCTAAAACGCAGGCACAAAGGAAGAGACCCAGTTGCCAGGGTCTAAGGACGGTACTGTTCCAAGCCATCCTAAGGAGTGTGCATCATATTGATCCATATAAAATTGCCGTTTAGTATATCCTCAGTGTTGGATATGGGCCACTTATAAAGTTCACTCTAATACCCTTTTGAAAGATTTTAAAAGGAAATCAGGAAATGAAAATAGAAGGCCAAATCTGGGTGCCTAGAAAACAACTGAGGAAGAGCCACGACATAGGCTAAGGAAGAGGAATGTGCACCTACCATGTGTCGAGTGCTTTTCATTTCACCCTCATACCAAATTTTCAAGGGAGGTTCAGTAATCACTATTTTACTGATGAAAAAATTGACAAAATGGCCCAGCGCGGTGGCTCACGACTGTAATCGTAGTAGTCTGGGAGGCCGAGGCGGCTGGATCGTTTGAGCTCCGGAGTTTCAGACCTTCCTGAGCAAGAGCGAGATGCCGTCTCTACTAAAAATAGAAAGAAATTAGCTGGACAACTAAAAATATATATAGAAAAATTAGCTGGGCATGGTGGCACATGCCTGTAGTCCCACCTACTCAGGAGGCTGAGGCAGTAGGATTGCTCGAGCCCAGGAGTTTGAGGTTGCTGTGAGCTAGGCTGACGCCACTGCACTCTAGCCTAGTCAACATAGTGAGACTCTGTCTCAAAAAAAAAAAGAAAGAAAAAATTGACAAAAATGTAAATTCACCCATTCACCCCCTCCAAACTACTGCCTTTGAGGGGAATTTTAAAAAGGAAACAACAAAATTCCTTTCTAAAGCAGACCTATAATCCCTGGTGAATTTTTCTGCAACATCCACAAGCAGTAGCCCTAAAATGAAAGTCAGCAAAGCACAGATTCTAAAACCAAATAATGTGTGAGCAGTGCTGTGTAGCTGGTAAGTGTGATCTTTTGTGTTACCTAAATTGTATGCCCTTCAGTGTGCCTCTGAAGAACTTGTCTGGTTCCAAAAAATTATGAAAGAGAGCTTGGAAAGAGAAGAGCTACAGGAAAAGTGAACTGTGAACTGATATTTTCAGAATACTGGCTCTTGCTTCAGTTAGTGAGAATGAGTTCAAGTTAATCTGTTTCTAGCAAACAAAGTATTGATAGAAAATCTATGTCTCCCTAACTGTACTATATTAAACGGTTATTGAAAGAACATTGTTTGAAGTAGCACCTGCCGAGGTTCCTGCTGTTCTACTCAGCCCTGTTGACCCAGCTACCTAACCGTGGATCAGGGCAGGGATGATTCTGCTCCCCACTATGGCAAGACCAAAAGAACTGGGCAGACTTTTGAGATACCACCTCTTGGCACACTAATAAAGGGAAGAGGACCATGACCCTAACTGCTCTCCCAAAAGCATATCTTGCCTTTCCAGACAGCTTGCCTTTCAGTGTCATTGGCCAAAATTGGTCCTATGCAAATACCTCAGCCAAGAATCTTCACGAGGTGTCTTGCCATCATGATCTATTTAGACCAATCAGGATGCATCCTTGAGATAGGAATGAGGCCAGTCTGTACCACATAGTGGGAAAGGCTACCTGACAAAGGCAGGGCTCTGCCAGCAGGGTTGAAGGGGGTGGATGTTGGGTGGACCCTCAACAATGTCTGCTCTGCTACATTTAGGTTGCCAGAGACTTATCAGGCAGGATAAGTGTTATCTTTATCTTTAATCATGTCTTGGCCTCTTAAAAAAGTTGTTGGAATTTGGGGAAGTGGCCAAGAATAGGCTTTTCTGATCATTGTCTATCTTCCTAAGAAGAAACTGGATGATATTTTCCAAACTCTAGGAACATTTTATTAAACAGAGGGCCTGGGGCTGTACAGATGATCTCCCTATTTGATGCTATTCTCTCCCAAACTTACTATTGATTACACTTGGAAAAAAACTGGTCCCAGAAAAACTTTTTCTTGGACTCATCTTCCTGGTCATTCATTACACATTCAACTGACCACAGTGCCTTCACAACCCCCTCACTTCTCAGTCCCACAGAGGGATGCCTGCCTTTGCTACTTGTCAGACAGACCCCATTTAATGGTCTAATCCACTCTTATTTGTACCGGTCTAAAATAATCTTCTCTTTTATGTTTAAGGTTATTTATTACATCATTGTAGTAGCAAAAGATTGGAAATAGCTTACATACCATCAACAAGGAACAGGTTAAACTATGGGTGGCCCAATGCAACTATAGCAAAGAGAAAAAGGAATCTCTTTATGTACTAATATAGAAATATCTCCAGGATATATGTATACTAATATCTGTAGTATACTATCTTTTGTGTAAGGGGAAGACAATGAGAGAGAAATGAGAATATGAACATATTTACTTCCATCTGGATAAGTAAATATTGGAAAAATACTAATAAAAGTGGTTATTAGTGGCATGGAGGGGTATAGGGAATGAGGTGGTCAGGGATAGGAGTGGGAAGGAAACTTCTCAATGTATTCTATTTTATATCATTTGACTTTTGAACCATGTGAATATATTACCTATTCAAAACATAGTAAAATTTAAAACAAAAATAAGACTCTTCCACATACCCGTTTAACTTCTCAGTAAACCCTATTTCTATATAGGTGACTCAAAGGCCTGCAGATATTCCTTTTTCCAAGAACTGGGTAGGCAAGACATATTTTAGATAAAGCCAAATATGGCCTGACAGATCTGGGTCAGGCCATTCAGTTGAAAGCTGCTGCCTCCACAAATGTTTGACAACATATGGCTAATGACAATATCTTTTTCTCCCTCAAAGAGTGCCTCCCAATGATTAGTACTTCTCTCCTAAATTTAAAGATTGGGATGTGTTAGCTTCTGCCATGGATTTTCACATGGCTGTATAAATTTTAGATTTTAGAGAGCATATTTGCTTATATACTTAAGCTTTTAGACTTTTGGTGTTCATTTTTGGTTTTGTACTAACAGACAAAAAATGGTAGAAGTAGGGCAGGCCAAGCCATTCTCATCTCTCAATCTTAATTATTAACTCATTCATTTAATACATAGCATTAATTTAACAAATTTTTATTGAGAGTCTGTTATTGGTCAGGCACTATGCTAAGTGCTGGGATAAAATGTGAGAAAGACAGACACCTTATCTTCATTGAATTTGCATCCTGGTAGATGAGAAAAATGCTGATGAATAGGATAGCATGGGAGTGCATAGCAGGTTCCTCCAACCTAATGTAGGAGAGGTTAGGGAAAGCTTTTCTTAGAAGTAAATTTAAACTGTCTGTAGAATGTGTAAGAATTGTCCAAGAGAAGAGGAAACATGAGAGTACAGTAGCTTGAAAGCCTTCACAGCACTTCCTGTTCCTGGGAAAGAAAATTACCTTTCCCAACAGCCGCATCATCCAGGGCTACAGAATAAGCAGCTCCAAATAGACTCAAGTAAGAGATTCCCTGGTCAGATTAATCCCATTATGGTCACATCCACATTTACTTTAGTCCCTGTCAGAAGTCTGAGTCTTCATAATCTGACTCAATCCTTCCCCTCCTCCACCCACTATCCCCATGCAAACTCTTTCACTGGGCCCTTTGGAAACCCAGATCTATGACCAGCAAATCAGCAAAGTAGCCAAAGTATTAGTGCAGTAAGTGAAAGGGTGTGTTGGCATCAGACTGCCTGGATCCAAATCCTGACTGTCACTTATTGGGTGACCTTAAATAAGGTCTTACTGATGGGAAAGGAAACCAGAAAGTTAAAATCTTCAGTGAGGGATATGAGGAGGACATGGCATGATTTCACGTTGGTGTAACTATGCAAAAAAAAAAAAAAAAAAGAATTGTCCAAATAGCTTTAGCAAACAGAGTTTTTAATGAATATCATTAATGGAATATATTCCAAGGATAAATAGAACTGCAAAGAGATCTTAGTGAATTTCATTCATTAGTCTTATTGTTAGTTGTAATATTGGCATTATGTTAAAACTCAATATATATATATACACATATATATATATATTGAGGCTAGAGCAAAAATAATTATATCCAAGAGGGAACATGAGAGTATAGTAGGTTGGAAGTCTTCATGGCACTGATCATCATTAGGGCAACCATTAGGAGAAAGGTTAATGGAGAATTTTACAATGGAGGAATTAGATTGTCACTATTTGAAAACATTGGTCAATCTTAGCATTACTAAAAACAGGACAGCTAAATACTATGTACTTCCTGAAGTGATGCAGTATTCAGAGCAGCACCTCCTAGGAGGTATTCTTGCCAAAAATGTTGAACCTTAAGATAACTAAGCCCTAAGAACTAACTTCTTGTTTACAGGAAATATGAAGACTAGTGGGAAAAGTAAAATGACATCACAGAAAAGCAAACAGATAAATCTAGAATATGGGACACTCAATAGGACAATTGACCTGGTTTCAAACAAATGGCATTGGAGAAAGGTGGCTAGGGAGGGGAGGGTTGCTGTCCCAGATTAAAAGAAATTTAGGAGACATAACAACCATCTGAAATGCATAGAATTAGCTAGATCCTGATTCAGTTAGGTCATCTGTAGATAGACATGTTTGAGACAATTGAATATGGATTGGGTTTAAATGATATCAAGAAATCCGTAATCATTTTATTAGTTGTCATCATGGCATTGTGGTTATAGGAAAAAAATGACTTTATAGTTCATGATGTACCCTGACATATGTAGGGAAATGACACGATGTCTAGGATTTACTTTAAAGTATGTCTGCAAGAAAAAAAGGAAGGGGGATGAAGCAAGTATGGCAAAATCTTGATAACTGTTAAGTCTGACTGATAGACGTATAAGGATTCTGTGTATGCACAGAATTCTCTCCACTTTTGTGTATGAGTAAAAATTTTCAATATTTAAAAACTTAAAATGAAAAAAGAGCTTGGGTTTCTGGTCTCGAACTCCTGAGCTCGAGTGATCCTCCCGCCTCAGCCTCCCAGAGTGCTAGAATTACAGGCGTGAGCTGCTGCGCCCAGACTAACTTGGGTTTCTGAAGGAGAGAGGAGGAGAAATGATTTGGAATTGCCAATGAGAAGTAAGAGTACCACAGACAAGTTCTGGCTCTGAAATGCCCATTGGGGTGAGAGATGAAACAACTTCCACTGAAGAAGCGCAGTCCTTGCTATCAGAATATGAAAAGCTCTGCTCCTACTCTGCTAAATCTCTCATGCGCAAATTTCTTCTACACTTGCCCTTCCTTCCCCCATCAAAGCAGCAATTCTCAATTTCAGTGGCAGCAACTGTGGGGTTTGATTAGTTGAGAAGTATACCTGTGATTTGCCACTATATTAATTGTTTACAAATACTAGTCATTTTAAAATAAAACAAAACAGATTCCAAATTAGTCCACAATGGTATAACTCTCATTCAATTTCATTCAAAAATGCTTTCCTGGCCAGGCGCGGTGGCTCACGCCTGTAATCCTAGCACTCTGGGAGGCCGAGGCGGGTGGATCGCTTGAGGTCAGGAGTTCGAGACCAGCCTGAGCAAGAGCGAGACCCCGTCTCTACTAAAAATAGAAAGAAATTATATGGACAACTAAAATATATATACAAAAAATTAGCCGGGCATGGTGGCGCATGCCTGTAGTCCCAGCTACTCGAGAGGCTGAGGCAGTAGGATCGCTTGAGCCCAGGAGTTTGAGGTTGCTGTGAGCTAGACTGACGCCACGGCACTCACTCTAGCCCGGGCAACAGAGCGAGACTCTGTCTCAAAAAACAAAAAAAAAAAAAATGCTTTCCTAAGAGGGAGATAAAGACATGGAAATGCAGCTAGCATCCTGGGAATTGCACATAATCCATGCAAATATATATGTAGTGCTTGTAAACATAATACAGCAGTGCCCTGGACAGTGTCAATTACCTGATTCTTCAATTTTTGTCCAGTCATAACATCCACTGATGGTCTCAGTGCCCCTTACAAATCATACTTCATGAGTAAACAGGCAAACTATATTAAAGTGAACAGACTGGTCTCTGTACTGCAGGCATACCTGATTTTATTGCATTTCATGTTATTGTGCTTCACAGATAGGGCCTTTTTTGTATAAATTGAAGGTTTATGGCAACCCTGCATTGAGGAAGTGTATAGATACCATTTTTTCCAACAGCATATGCTCACTTTGTGTCTCTGTGCTTTGGTAATTCTTGCAGCATTTCAAACTTTTTCATTATTATATCTGTTATGGTGCTCTGTGATCAGTAATCTTTGATGTTACTATCATAATTGTTTGGGGGTGCCATGAACCACACCCATATAAGATGGCAACTTCATGGATAAATGTGGTGTTGTTCTGACTGCTCCATGGACTGGACGTTTCCCTGTCTCTCTCTCCCTCTCCTCAGGCTTCCCTATTCCCTGAGACACACAATAGTGAAATTAGGCCAATTAGCAACCCTACAGTGGCCCCTAAGTATTCAAGTTAATGGAAGAATCACTTGTTTCTCCCTTTAAATCAAAAGCTAGAAATGACTAAGCTTAGTGAGTAAGTTGTGTAGAAAGCCAAGACAGGCCTAAAGCTAGGCCTCTTATGCCAGTTAGCCAACTTGTGAATGAAGGAAAGTTCCTAAAGAAAATTAAAAGGGCTACTCCAGTGATAAGAAGCAAAATAGCTTATTGCTGATATGGAGAAAGTTTTCACGATCTGGATAGATGATCAAACCAGCCACCACATTCCCTTAAGCCAAAGCCTAATCCAGAACAAGGCCCCTAACTCTTCAATTCTATAAAGACTGAGAGGTAAGGACATCACAGAAGAAAAGTTGGAAGCTAGCAGAAGTTGGTTCATGGAGTTTAAGGAAAGAAGCCATCTCCATAACGTAAAAGTGCAAGGTGAAGCACCCAGTACTGATGTAGAAGATGCAGCAAGTTACCCAGAAGATTTAGCTAAGATAATTGATGATGGTGACTACATTAAACAACAGATTTTCAATTTAGGCAGGATTATATTAGAAGAAGATGCCATCTAGAACTTTCATAGCTAGAGAGGAGAAGTCAATGCCTGGCTTCAAAGCTTCAAAGGACAGGCTCTCTTCTTAGGGGCTAAGGCAGCTGGTGCTTTTAAGTGGAAGCCAGTGCTCACTTACCATTACAAAAATCCTAGAGTCCCTAAGAATTATGCTAAAAGGAATGAAACTGGATCTATATCTCTCTCCATACACAAAAATTAACTCAAGATGGATTAAAGACTTAAGTGTAAGACTTGAAACAATTGTTAATATCTTA
Source organism: Eulemur rufifrons (assembly GCF_041146395.1). Classification (NCBI taxonomy): domain Eukaryota; kingdom Metazoa; phylum Chordata; class Mammalia; order Primates; family Lemuridae; genus Eulemur; species Eulemur rufifrons. The sequence continues at coordinate 43,497,514 of NC_090988.1, forward strand.
AGCTAGTGAACCTCACAGAATTCTTACCTGGCTCTATTAGCTCCTTCCCTCCAAGGACTTAGAGTGTCATCAAATCCTGACTCATGCTATAAGTCATTTAATAAAATAAATAACCATTCATGTTGTTAAAACCTCTGTGTAAAATGTAAATAGGAGCATATTTCTTAATATAATAAAAATATCTATCTCAAATCAACAGCTAAACACTAGAGGCATTCCTATTAAAGTTGGGAATAAGACAAAGAAGTTTATTATTGGTCAAGATAATAAAATAATAAATATTGCAAAGAAAGAGGAAAAATTATGGTTATATATTAATACAATATGGTTATATAATTGTCTACCAAAAATTTGAATAAATAAGCTGAAAATAAAAAAACTGTTAAGAAAGTTCAGTGATGTAGTCAGTTAAAAATTTAACAACAAAAAAATCAATATCTTTCCTTTATAGGAACAATAACCATTTAGAAATAGAAAGGAAGAGGTAATTTATTCCAGTAACAAAATTTGCATAAAAACTGGGAAAAAGAAATGAATAAATTTAATGCACTTTCCGTGAAAATTCTAGCTGTTTTTGACTTGGAAAGTTTGCTAAAGTTATGTGGAGAAATAAATATTTAAGTATAGCTAGAAAATTCTGAGAAAGTATAAGTAACAAAGAGGGACTTGCCATGTGAGATATTAAAATGTATTGTAAAACTCCAATAAAAAATTTAGTGATTTTGCTTCCAAAATTGTTAGACTGATTAATGAAATAGAAGAAAAAGACCAAAAATAGATCCAAATGTGTGTAAGAATTTAATATATGGCATACACGTTGGGAAATCAGTGGGGCAAATACAGATTATTCAATAAATGGTATTGTTGCAGATAACTTTTTGAAAAGTTGTACTTTTTTCTCTTTGGAGGCTACATTTTAAAAACTTACTTCCCTTTTAATTTTCTCCTTTTCTCTTACTCCAACTGGAGAGGCTCTTAAACCATGTATATTTAAGCCAGAATTTTATAATTTAGGGAAAAAATACAATAAATCAATCCATGATGTTGAATTTTGCCTAAGGAGAAAATGCAGTTGAATGGGATTGCCAGCCACACAGTACACCTGTACTCAAGGCAGGCCAGAGTATATACATCACCTTGAACTGTGTGTTCTATACTTTAGCAAAACCTTTCCAAATGGAAAGATTAAGAAAGACACAGAATCCTTTTATTTATTCTTTTAGATACCATAGGTCATACATTTTTTTGCCCCTTGCAGAATGGTTTTCACTCAGTTGAACTTCAGTGTTATGCCTCCAGTCAAAAGTGTAGACCTTTTTCATTCATTCATTCAACAAATATTTGTTGAAGCCTACATTGTGCCAGGCACATTTGGGAAACTATCAGTGTCCAGCTTTCCTGGAACTTGTTTTCTATTCCTCTAACAAATAGTCATATAAAAGCAGCTATTGTTGAGGCTATCTGTTGTATGATTCAGTTTCCCATAGAGAAGTTCCTTTAAGACTTAAGAACTAGAAAAGTAGTTAAATAATTCACATATACTTTACTCATGAACAAACAAAGGAAAATTTATTTCTCTTTTTTGTTTGTACTGCCAGGAAGCTTAATCTATTTTTAGCACAGCTTGAATAACTGTGTAAGATATTGCATCCATCCAATTCCAATACTAACCTTTCCCCCCTTTCAGAACTCCTCATCTTCCTATTTCATCTATATTTTCATTGGCCTTGTTTTTTAAAAATTCAAATTGTCTTATTTTATTGCAGTCTAATGTATTTGTAAACTGCTTCAAATCTCAAATCCCTTGTGGAGTGTCAACCTAAATAACAAACAGAGATATAGTCTCTTAAAGAAAAGATATTTTGGGGGGAATAGAGCATTGCCAGGGAATGCCATAGCAAACTATGTGTGTATTCAAGGAGGGAAAGGAAGACAAAGATCTTTAAAGGAAAAAATGGAAATTACATAATCGTTTTGAAATAATTATCCTTGGCTACACAGATCAATAACAACTGTGATGCCTGTTCAAGGTTGAACAGGCAGTTGCTGGACAGATGTCCTTGCAGAAATATTTTTTGTGTAAAGTTGTGATGGCCTTTGTGCAAGGTTGTGGTTTTTGCAGTCTTTTTGATAGCTTTTGTTATCAGGCATGCAAGCTTGAGAATCTTCTCTTCATGGCCTTCCCTGGCTTTATTTGTCAGGGTTGGTTTTGTTTGTTTTGTTTTTAACATTAGTGACTCCATTTTGATTCTGACAACTTTCACAGGAACTAGGGGAACTAGATAAACAACATCAGGAAGAAAGAGACAAATCCAAAATGTGGTGCATTCTTCAAGACAACTAACATGGTCTCTTCTAAAAGCCAAAATTATGAAAACCTAAAAAGCGGAGGGAACTGTTCTAGTTTGAGAAATTAAAACAAACAACAAACAAAAAACCAAACTCTATACTAACCTAAAGTAGTGACTCCTGATTGGATCCTGGCTCAAAAGAAAACATCTGCTTATAAAAGATTGAGAATAACTGAGGACTTTCTTTTGGTAAGCAATGCCATACTACATTTTTTTTTATTTTTATCTTTTAATTGACAAATAATAATTGTGCATATTTATGTGATACATAGTGATTTTCCATACGTAACAATGTATAGTGATCAGATCAGGGTAATTAGCATGTCCATCATCCAATTGAGGACATCTTAATATGGCCCAGATATTAGTAAATGATTGTTAATTTTCTCAGGACTTGGTAATATATTATGATTATGAAAGAGAACGTCCTTATTTTTAGAGATGCATACTGAAATATGTAGGGGCGTGGTGTCTTGTTTGCAACTTTGGGATGATTTAGCAAAAAATAGTACTTACAAATACCTACATAAAGCAAATATGGCAAAATGTTAAGTGTCTAAGTGTTGAGCCTGGGTATTGGGCAGTATTATTGAATTGGGGGAAAATTTTGGAGCTTGTTATTTATTTTAGCCAGTTACTACGATATCACTAGAAAGCTGGAATTACTCCTACTCCGGAGCAACCTGAACTCTCGCGATACTACAGGCAGGTGGCGCGCGAAACGCGGTGGGAGGGGCTGGAAGGAAAGAGACTGACTTCCGGCCAGGCCATCGTTTGGGTGGCGCGGTCGAGTCATCGCTGGGCCTCACCGCTTCGATCTCGCATCCCTCCCCCCGCTCAAGCGCGGGGGGGTCGACCAGCCAAGTGAGGTGGGAGGCGACTCAGACCTTTCCCTCCACTTCGTTTTGGCCAGCGCCCCGGGTACTCGCTCTGGGGCCCAGTCTGAGTGGCCGGGGCCTACATCGGCCCGCCGCCGGGCCTCATGAGGCATAGCCTGACCAAGCTGCTGGCAGCCTCAGGCAGCGACTCCCCAACCCGCAGCGAGAGCCCGGCGCCGGCCGCGACCTGCTCGCTGTCCGCGGACCTGATCCGGGCTGCGGCGGGGGAGAAGGAGACGGCGGCGGCCGGATCTCTTGGCCGCAAGCAGCCGCACAGCGACGTGGGCGAGTTGGAGGCCGGGACGGGGAGCCGCGGCGGCGTGGCCGTGCGCGCGCCCTCGCCCGAGGAGATGGAGGAGGAGGCGGTCGCCAGCGTCCCTGGGGAAGAGACCGAGGATATGGACTTTTTGTCCGGGCTGGAACTCGCGGATCTTTTGGACCCCCGGCAACCAGACTGGCACCTGGAGCCCGGACTTAGCTCGCCTGGGCCTCTCTCCTCGTCCGGCGGAGGCTCGGATAGCGGCGGCCTGTGGAGAGGGGACGACGACGACGAGGCCGCGGCTGCTGAGATGCAGCGCTTTTCCGACCTGCTGCAGAGGCTGTTAAACGGTATCGGAGGCTGCAGTAGCAGCAGTGACAATGGCAGCGGCGAAAAGAGGCGGAGAAAGTCCCCGGGAGGAGGCGGCGGTGGCGGCAGCGGCAACGATAACAACCAGGCGGCGACAAAGAGTCCCCGGAAGGCGGCGGCGGCCGCTGCCCGTCTTAATCGGCTGAAGAAGAAGGAGTACGTGATGGGGCTGGAGAGTCGAGTCCGGGGTCTGGCAGCCGAGAACCAGGAGCTGCGGGCCGAGAATCGGGAGCTGGGCAAACGCGTACAAGCACTGCAAGAGGAGAGTCGCTACCTACGGGCAGTCTTAGCCAACGAGACTGGACTGGCTCGCTTGCTGAGCCGGCTGAGCGGCGTGGGACTGCGGCTGACCACCTCGCTCTTCAGAGACTCGCCCGCCGGTGACCACGACTACGCGCTGCCGGTGGGAAAGCAGCAGCAGGACCTGCTAGAAGAGGACGACTCAGCGGGAGGAGTGTGTCTTCATGTGGACAAGGATAAGGTGTCGGTGGAGTTCTGCTCGGCGTGCGCCCGGAAGGCGTCGTCTTCTCTTAAAATGTAGGGTCAAGTAATCTGCTCTTTATCCGCGTTTACCCCTTTCAACTCCCTTACACCATGTAAAACACCTTAGTGGGACATCTTCACTGGACACATTTCAGAGGAGGAAAAAAAGTAATATTGAATCTTTAAGTGTTTTAGCTAAAAGCATGAATGTGACACAGTAACCAACTCCTAATGATAACATGTGACTATTAAATCTCTCTGACAGTTTCTTTTTTAGGTGATTTCCTTCCTGCCAGGCTCCGTTGTAGGGGTTACAGAACAGTCGTTCCCGCCTCACAACCTGGTAAGGATCCATCTCTTCACGTAACGCTCATGCTCTGCTGCTTAGTCTACTTTAATGGGCAACATCTCAATTTGTGTGTGTGTGATTTTTTTTTTTTTTTTTTTTGGAAGGTGGGAGGGGAATCTAATTTGGGCCCTGTCCACCCTGGAAACAGACTTGTGCTGGTCATAATGTTTTTAAGGTGTTTCTTCTGGTTGAAATAGCTGTTAATGTGTCCCCTTATTCAGACTTATGTGTACCTAGCTCTTCTGTCCCCAGTGTGGACATGGCCTTGGATGACATCGGTTCCAACTGTACACTGAAACCTGCTTATAGAGATACAGTTTGGAGACAGTGAAACAGGTGAAGTTGAATGGAAGTTCCGAGTTGTACAAGGTGCAAATTGGAATTCCAGTTTTAGAGCAACTTTTCAGAGGTTGACATTAAGTATTTGGGGCATGCACAAATGTGATAGTTATTTTGCTGGTGATGACAGATAATCTTAAATATTCAAGAATACCTTTTAGTTTTCAGTAGAAGGTGCAGAAATACAAACTATCCAGAGTAACAAATTTTAATATCTCACCATTAGAGAAGTTGGAAATTAACACATACATATCAGACTTCTGTGTTTTAGTTAATTGGAGGAAGAATAAGAATGGTTAATGAAATGTTTCTCTGAGGACCAGCCCAGTGATTACCCCATCACTGAGTATGAATAAATTGTCGAACACCTTTATTTTTGTTGTATTAAAATTTTAGGTTAAATTTATGTATGTATGATTAGATATTGAAGGTTGTGAAATGTGAATGAAAACGTGTAAAGTGAGGTTTCACAAAGAATCTTACTCTGTATTTCAAAAGTATTTGTCCTATTTAAAAATAATTCTTAAAATTGAGTGGTTCTGGCCGCTTAAATGACATTGATTGACACTATTTTTCCAAAGATGGGATGTATTCTTCCCTTGAAGTACTCTATTATCTGTTGTCCAGTTATATAAATAGAGTTGTGGTGTCCTTCAGGGTAAGAGGCATTAAATTCTTTGTGAAACATCACTGTTTGATAAAGTATATACGTATTTAGCATCCTTGTTTTTCTTTGTGCTAAAGTGGATACAGCTGTTGGGGCAGAAGAGACGGGACCAGCTGCTGGCCACATTTCCTGCTTTATTTTAAAAGGTAGTATAAGAAATGAGGAAACAGAGGTAATATCAGGGCTTCTGCTGTCTTTTATTTTTAAAATGTTCATAATTAAAAAGTTTTCCAGCAGTCCAAAGATGTAAGTTATCTTACACATATAATGTTTTATTTTGTTGTTATTTGGTATGAAAATGGAATCCTTGTTCTTGCACAACTGTAAACATTTTGTTGCTAGATAATACGGGATTTGAGACCTAAGTTGGTCTCTGGTTTCCAGTGGATCACAGCATATTTTGTAAAATCATCTACTGCACTTAAGCATGAATGGGTAGTAGCCAAACTCACAACCTGGAGTGATGAACCTGCTTATACCTAAGGGCAGGAGCAAGCCCCTCACAATGCAGCTGCATGGATTTTTAGTGCCTACTGAATTATATATATATATATATATTAAAAAAAAAAAAACCAAAAGTAGTTGGAAAGATTATTTGAAATGACTAATTTGTGCTATCTTTATGAAATATGTTAAATGTAGCTTTTTGAAACAGAAGCCTTGAATTGAAATTTAACTAATACTTGAACATTTTGTATATATTTCTTTGTATATAATTTTGTGCAGTACCAATGACAAAAATATGGTGTCGTACGTAATAAAACCAGGTTTGTTGATCTTTCAGTTATGGGCTCAAAGAATTTATTCATCTCTAACATGAAATTGAAAAATAATGGATGAAAATAGGAAAAATTATTGTTGTTAATAATGACTGTGGGTCTTAATCAAAAGGTTCTGGAAGCAGTAAGTTTGTTTTTCTAAAAATTATACCATTCCCTTGGAATATTTTCTTCCTTATGTCAGTGCTTTTCCTGCATTATTGGAAGTTTGGGGCTGGGGGAGAAAGTAGTCAAAGCTTTCTGAATTGGGATGCTTTGAAATTCCAAGTGTAGATTTTTAGAATGTCATTTTATAAATGGCAGTTTTTTGGAATTACTTGATTAAGAAATTTTGAAAATGGAAAGATTAGTATGGCCTATTTTTAAAGCTGCTTTATTAGGTTCCTTATGTTTTTATTGTCTTTTCTTAGTTTCCATTTCATTATTTTTTTCCTAGTTTTGGTGACTTAGTGATTTTGTCATTTTTTACATCAACTTCATGGTCTTGTTTTTACATGATAATTGCATGTATTTAGGACCTCTCTAACAGGGGCTTTAAATAAATTTGGTCATATTTATGTGTAAGCACATTTTACTGTAAATGTTTGGGTTTCTGAATTTAAACAGATCTGTTTATTTCAGTATGTAGTAAACAATATCTTACAGTGTCCTTTTCACTACTTGTTAATTAAAAAAGCTATGATTAATATGAAACTGTTGTCTTACTATTTTTAGAAAATTGTGTTCTGAATGATTAGTATTTGGATAAAGGAGATTTCTGGAATATAAAATGGATTGTTTTGAAATTTTCAGGTTTGGCTTTATTTACTCTAATGGTATTTGGGGAACCCTTTTGGTTATTTTTGTGCCTCTATGGTAAAATGATACAGAACCAGACTAAAGATGTAGCTTTTTAATATTTGTTTTCTGATGGTGGCAGGAATTCATACATTAATTGAACTAACACATCATATTGACCTATTTCTATCATTGACTTTCTTTGACCAGACTTATCTTAAAAGTCCACGTTTGTTAAAATGTCACACCTCTGATATCATCCAACAAAAAGTATTCGAAGTATTTTAAATATTTGTGCATTTTATAATCACTGAATTAATCTCTCTCTCTTCTCTTTAAACAGCTTAGCAGTGTCTGCAAAAACGAATCTTTTCCTACAACCTGTTAACTGAATGGACTGATGGTAACAAAGTAATTGTGGGAGCCATGTCGGTCAAAAATTTGGCATCTGCTGAAAAAATGAATGCCATTTTCAAGTTCCCAAATTACTTCTATACTGATTTCACTTTCCAGAAATGGAGATATGAAAAGATTCTCTGGAATCCTTGAAAGACTTAATAGAGATACATGAGACTAAGTTAATCTTGGAACAAAATTATACGTTTTTTTTGTCTTTCATGGGAGTGATACTCAGTTCTTTGCATACCTTTTAAAAATTGTAACCATTGGAGAAGAGATTTATAGTATTTCATCAAGAAATATTAGAGTTTTTACACAATCAAGAGCACATTCTATGGAATTACATTTAGTGTTCTAGAATTACATAAACAGGCCATCAGTGATCACAAGGCATATCATGAGTTTGTGTTTATTTCCTGGAACATGAGAGCTAATTTGGAATACAGACAGACACCTTGCCAAATAGATTATAAAAGTTAATGTGAAGTCCTTAATTATAGAGAGTAGTCTTTTTAAATAGACGCACTGATTTGTCTGTATATCTTTGAAAAAGTGATTATGATTAAATGTGTGGGTAGTTAATTGCAATTTAGGGTAACACCAGGATGTGTGGATTCTGAGGTTTTGGCTTCTTGAGCTTTCTCATAGTACTTGACACTGTTTTTAATAATTTGAGGTTTCTAATGAATGGTATATTAGTTTCTACTGTTTTATATTAAAATTTCTCTAGTGTTATATATAAGGGCTTTAGTATTCCGGATGATGGGAGTGGCTTTTTTGTGGCAAATGGTTGTTTTACTTAATTGAAATATTTTTCCAGTTTATTACAAGTGTGAAAAAATACTGAAAACTCTGGATTGTTTTATTTCATTTCGTTGGACATTCCTTCACCTGGGGTAGACTGAGTTATTTTATCTTATTTACTCATTTGGGAAGTGTGCAGATGATAAAAAAGGGGAGGAGAGCGGGTAGGAGGTAGGCTTAAGTGGCTGGCTGATGCTGCAACAGTACAGGTGGTTATAATTCTACAACAGTACAACTGGTTATCATTCTTTAACCAAAGGCACCAACATTATTTACCCATAATATGACCATAATTACAACTTTGATAGAACAGAGTGGGTAATTCACTGATGATTAATTGCCCTTTTAATATGTGATTTACCTAGTTTAGCATTTTGAAGGTGTAGTTTAAGGTCTTGATAGTTTAGTCAAATTTGTAAGCTAAATAATCTGACGACTCTTGAAAGTTAAATATTTAGTAAGATATATTTACAACTTTTTTCCCCCAGATTCACTATCGATATAAAGTTTTGAGACCTTCCTAAATGTTTATGTTTTTACTGTTTTTCTGAGCTGTGTTTTCATTTATTTGCCATCTAAGCCAGGGATCAAAAAGGTGAAGTCTCCCATTAGAAATGCAGTGTTGTTTGGCAAGCACAGTATTTTTCATATATTTGAATTTGAATACTTTTATGTATAGCTTCAATACTCTAAGCCAGTCATTCCCTGTTGCTTAAAATATATCCTGTAATTTTTGTTGACCAAAACTTGTTAAAAATATTTTGCTCAATTTTCACAATGAACTAATTTAAAAATGTAGTCACTAATTGTGTTTTCAATATTTCTGTAGTTAATACACTGATTTGAATTTTATTGGTAGCTCATCTTCCTTTAGAGTGTGCCTCCAAATTCTGTATGTTTTCCTGTACATCCACAGAAGTTAGCTTCTTGTACCCCTCTGGCTTTGTACTATAGTTTGGGGTTTACAAAATATATTAATGTCTTAATATAAACATAACGTGAACCCTCTTTTTTTAAGCCAAATAACTATACAAAGTGAATTGTAAGTGACAGATTTAAATAGTTTATCTACCATGACTGGACAGAAATATTAAAAACTATTTTCCTGACTAATTGAGAGCAGTGTTCTTTAGGTCTTAGCTACAAATGACTAAATGTGCTTAAATTGCAATGCAGATCACTTCAGGTTTACATGTCATGTGTTTGCCCTCTGACCAAATATTTTGGTAATGTAAATTTGTAGCAACAGACTTAACATGCTTTGTTGCTTAAGTTGCCTATTTCTACTAATTGGAAAGATGACTTAAGAAATACGTAGCAGAGGACAGATATTAGAAATTCTTTTTGGTTACAGAAATACTTATTTATAAATGATACTATGCTAGGGAGTGAATACCTTGGGAATGTTTAAGGACAGGTAAGAAAACATTTTAAATTATCAACAATCTGAAGTTTATATTAGTGGGTTTTGAATTATCTGAGTTGATTATACCATTCTGTATATTCTTAAGGAGCCTAACTCAGTAATTTGGCTTCCTTATTTTTGAAATTACTTTTAATTCATTTTTTGCCATGATAAGTAGAACTCTGCTTTAAATAAAAGTGACAGAATGCAGATAAAATGGATAATTTTGGGTCCGAGAGCTTTTCATCTTGATATTTTAGCTTATAAAAATAAATAGGTAATTTTTTCCCCTTTAGATGTTTTATATATATATATTTTCCCTTATTTCTTGTAAAAGTAAAGCATATTCATTACAGAAAACTTGGAAAAATCCAGAAACAGTCAAGAAAAATCACCCATAACTCTATAACCCAGAAAATATATACAACAGTAAACATTTTGGCATGTTTCCTTTTAGTCTATTCTGTGCCTCATAGATAGATTCTTTTGCCTCATAATTGGAATCATTTCTTATATAAGGCTGGTAGAGAGTACATTTTATGTGTCAAAAGAACAAATCTGCTTTCTGAAAAACTGAAAAATGTATTTTATTAATTTCACTGGAGTTTTAAATCTTTGGCAGCACTGCTTTATATAATATTTTCCTTTAAACGAAGTTGAAAGCCTATTTCACTGGGAAAGCTGCCTTTTGTACATTCTTTTCATATAATTTTAAGTAGCATAAGATCACTTAAGAATAGTTAAGTGCTCATGAATATGATCTAGGATGGGTACTTAAAATTTTGTTTGGTACTTTTCTGTGATGATTGGCTTGCTTCATAAAGTGTTGGTCTAGGCCTGGACTGTCCAATAAGCATTAGCCACATGTGGCTAAAATTTTTAAATTAATTAAAATTTAAAAATCTCTTACTCAGTTGTAGCTACAGTTCAGATGCTCAACAGCCACATGACTAATGGCTAACATTGACAGTGCAGGTATAAAATATTTTCACTATCACAGAAGATCTATTGGACACTGCTGATTTGGATGCTGTCACAAAATAGTTTAGAGAACTAGGATAGAAATTTTAGGAAGGAGAACACAATAAGTCACTTCAAAAATTTAAATGATCTTTCCCACATATCATATGGGGCAGTAAAAAAAATAAGTGAACTATCTCAGGAAATGAATTAACTAGGATGTTTCACTGAGGGTCAGAGAGGTTAATTTGCTTAGCACTACACAGCTAAAAAAGCAGCTCAGGTCTATGATTCTGAAGAATGACCCCTCAATAGATGGAAGCTTCAAAGATAGACACTGCCTAAATGTTAAAACGACAGCTGTCCAAGATATAAATAAGGTGATTTTTTTGAAGTAGGTAGCGCTCTATCATAATAGCTCAAGCTGGTCCTGATTGTCTGTCAGTAAGATTGAGATTGATCCCATTGTGAAGAAGGTTAAATAAATGTATTCTAAGATTCTATGGATTAGTAATACCTATGGAAACACTTTGCATTGAGAAAATGAAGTAAAAGAAACATTTGCTATAGAGTATTTATACATTTTTTTCATTTTCATTCCTCTTTGGCTTCATGAACTCTTCAGTGACAAGTGGCTGTATAGCTATTCATTTTTTCCTCTTGTGTTACAGTCCAAACTCAATGCTTAACGTAAAGAAATGGAATGAGCAAGGTGGAAGAGATAATATTTGGCAAACTAGTGAAGTCATGCTCTCAAGTGGGTAGCCTTTATGGGATTCAGCCTTTGTTGCCCAGTTGTACCTTGCGATAAATTACAAGTCTATGTTTATTCATAACATTAGACATGGGTTATTTTTACCATTTTATTTTTTTATGAGTACATATTTGCTTAAAATCAGTGAATTTATAGGCCAGGTTCAGGTAATTGAAGGGCCTTTATAAGTAGTTTATATTGTCTAGATCCAAGGTATGCTGCAAACACAGTCTGGAGCAAAATGGGAAATAACATCTTTCTAAAGACAGGCTTAGAAATTCTAATCCAGTACGTTAAGATGTTTCCTTTCTCTGGTAGCAGAATTGATTGATACCTGCAAGAAAATAAAAGACTGTTGTGTCACGTAGCAAACCTATGAACAATATTTATATTAACCCTAGAAGTCTTAAAACTAAAGATTGAGGTCATGCTACACTCTTTAGCGTCCATTAGTCCTAAAAACTGTCCTCTGTTTTCTTTTACCCCTTTCTCCAGCTCACCTCTGGAGGCTCATATAGCATAGATTGCTAATGCAGGAGTTCAACAGAGAATAACCATTATAGCTTGACAATTTCTGGCATTTTCCTTTAGTGCAAGTGCTCAAACTTAGGTACCTAAGAAAACTATTCATATAATAAAACTTTCATGTTAGGTATAGTACTGTGTGCAGCTTTGTAGTGAACATTCAATACACAAATTAAGGTTAGTAGCATGACTACACAGTGTGAGAAAGTTCTAGAACTATTTCAAATTCTTGAAAAGTAAAATTTGATTACTTATAAGAAAAAACAAGTCTTATTAACAACTTCTAATCAAGAAGGTAACATTGCCGTTGGTCTAAATGCCTTAAAAACAAAATAAATTTGCTATTTTAAGTTGTGAGTTTTCTAGGTAATCACATTATAAAAGTTTTTAATTGATTATGAGAAAACAGTCCTACCTGGCTGCTAGGCCACCATTCACAGGGATAGCCAGGAAAACAGGATACAGACCACCCAAAACAAGACCAACCAGTCCACTCCGAGTTACTGTACAGGTTTCACAGTTCAAATCACCTAGGAAATAAATTCATTCTGGAATTGAAGGTCATAATAGTCAAGCAAACAAATGATTTAAAGAATGCAAAATGCCCTGTATCACAGATATTTTTAAGGTAGTAACACGGCAAATGCAATTCTACAAGGCATGTTAAAAGGTACAATTCCATGTATGGGTAACTTAAAATAGCTAGGAATAACTGATGGTTATAAACCAGCTTAGGAAAAAAATTTCTCTTACTTGTTTTGAACTTGCATATAATAATCTAAGGGTTTGGGCTATTTTTAGCTTTCTGTACTTGTTTTGTGTTAACAGACCTTGCCTAATATTTTCACTCAGTCTATTGGACAGTAGGTTTCCCTTGATTATAAAAATTCTTTCCACATTGGTCATGGGAGTTCAAACAAAGTATCAATTTAAACAAATTTGGAGTAGCACTTAACATAAAGAAAATTTAGATGAACTAACTTTCCTAGCCTCCGTGGTAACATTTTCGTTTGAAATCATTCATCAAAAGATTTTTTGTGATAAGCTATACTCAAAGCACTCAGCAAACTTGGTAAATTTTCAAAAGGAAATCACATCTCCATTTATTTAATAAATCTTGTATATGTATTTAGTGCTTTGAGAGATTTACTACATAAAGAGTCTTATTCCCATAAAAATATTTTTCCCTTTAAGGAACTCCTCTGTAAAATATAAATTTAAAAATTCTAAGGTAGCCAGTATTTTAAAAAAAAAGTTTCCAAATATTTCTTACTCTAAATGATCACTGTGAGGAAGGTAAGTTAGACAAAGCAAAAGTATTTAGAACTGCTGTGTATATCCATCTTACCAGTAGACCATGCTAATGTGAATTAGTTGCCCCACTACATAGAGAGGTTAGCATGATTCAATCTTATCCAAACACTCAGCTACATTACAGCATATAGCTACTTGATATTAATGCTTAAGTATTAACTAAAGTTGCAAATAACATATACCAAAGCAAACTCTATGGTGATAGTGAAATAGAATTTACCTGTGGTCAAAGGTAAACTTACAAAACTTGTGTAAGCTACCTGTGCTGTGAAAAATGGGATCACTGCCATTGGTAAGCCAGCAGCAATACGAGCCTGTGTCACATTCAAGGTGCGTCGAAAAAGACTGTTGGCTATTAGGCCACAGAGACCAGCATTAAGTCCAATATATGTTGATCCATGATCAAGTAAATTCCTGAGAGGGTAAGAAAACATAACTTTTTCTTTGGTTCCATTGTGTATGTGAGTTCTCCAAATCTGCCATGTATTACAGAATTTACCAAGACTTTGGAATACAGTAACTGGATACACCTGTGCCTTACAGCTCTGTAAAACGAAAATCTTAAAAAAAACCATTACGTTTAACCTATATATTAATATTTTTATTCTAAAAGTCTTTTGGTCAACACTTTAGGATACAGTAATACATTCAGATTCTGTTAAACGTATTTTGTGATTTTGCAAAGGATATCAGTATAGAAATTTCGTCCTAATTATGTAGCAAGGCACAGCTGAAGAGTCTGATTTGCATACCTCTGAGCTACCATAATAACCAATATTTACCTCTCTAGCACAATATACCATAAAGTAGTACTATCTTATAGTCATTGATTTATATGTCAGCCTTCCCCACTAGTCTGTAAACAGTTTGAAGACAATGGATACAAAGGGGTTTTCAATTTGGTTTCAGCAGCACTTGACACAGAAGGTGTTGAATAATGTGGAGTTAACATGTTTTCTTTCACTATTCCCTGAAGCATTAGTGTCAGTATTGGGAGATGGGGGAGTACTAACATTTAATCAATACTCTATGCCAGGTACTTTACAGCAACCCATTGATGAAGAATAAATTGATGTTTTGAGATAGTGGAAATGGATTTTAAGCCAAGGTATGTATGAATTTATAACCCATGTTCTATACATTCTTTAGTTTTGGGAAAAAATACCTAACATTATTGCTGGTTATTGAAAATGCTGACTCCAATTCAAACTTTTCAGCCTACCACTTCACTTTGTCACTACCTGCATTGCCATCTATGATGCAGACACTCTCTTAAATTTCTCATTACTCTTAACTAGCCAAACTAGCTACACAGTACGCCCTCATCTGTGGTTTACACTGATTTTCAAACAGCTTTTGTAGGAAGTCCTAGTTAAGCTCCCTACATAGTATAAGTTATTACTTTTTCTACTTATCACTTTGCAATCATAATGATGCCTGTCATTTCACTTACTGAGAACCCACTACATGCAGCAGACTTAGTACTAAAGGTGCAAAAAATTATCTTCTACCTTCAAGGTTTTCATAGTTGACTATTATTGGAGAAGAAAGATAATGAAACTTGAAATATAACAAGTCTATAGAAATGGTAATGGCAGTACCAGAGAGTGGCAGTACAGAAACTTTAGGGTACACAAGATAATAAGAGTGATAACAACCTAGAGAACCCACCAAACAACCACAGAAAACATGTAAATGTGAAAAGCGTGTGTTTTTTGTGAGGGTGGAGGGAATGAGAAACTTGAGTACTTCCTCTAAAATAGTAAGTTATTTCATCTTCATAACAATCATGAAATATGTATTATCCCCATTTTAGTAATAGTAACCAATGCTCAGAGACATAAATTATTTGCCCATATTCCTTTGTTATACATAAAAATAAACCCACATTTATATGTATATAAATAAAAACAAATAGTGCAACTGGAATCTGAATAGCAAAGTTTGCTGTCTCCGAACCAGATTTTATATAGCTAAAGTCAAATTTTTGTTTTTAGGTTAACTATTATGGGTACATAATATATTTATAGGGTACATGTGCTGTTTTGATACGGGCATACAATGTGTATTAATCAAATCAGGGTAACTGGGGTATCTGTCTCCTCAAGCATTTATCATTTCTTTGTGTTAGGAACATTCCAATTTCATTCTTATAGTTATTTTAAACTATAACTTATTGTGGATTATAGTCACTCTGTTGTGCTATCAAATATTATTCATTCTATCTAACTATATTTCTGTACCCATTAACCACTTCCATTTCCCTGCCCCCCAATACCCTTCCTACACTCTGGTAAGCATCATTCTACTCTGTCTCCATGAGATCAATCATTTTAATATTTAGCCCACATATGAGTGAGAACATGTGAGATTTGTCCTTCTGTGTTTGGTTTATTTTATATAACATGTTCTCCAGTTTCATCCATGTTTTTGCAAATGGCAGGGTTTCATTCTTTTTTATGGCTATGTAATGTTTGATTGTGTGTATGTAACACAATTTCTTTATCCATTCATCTGTTGACAGACACTTAGGTTGATTCCATGTCTTGGCTATCGTGAATAGTGCTGCAATAAACATGGAAGTGCAGGTATCTTTTAAACATACTGATTTCCTTTCTTCTGGATATATACCTAGCAGTAGGATTGCTGGGTCATATGGTAGTTCTATTTTTTTTTTTTTTTGAGGGACCTCCATACTGATATCCATAGTGGTTGCACTAATTTACATTCCCACTAACAGTGTACCAGGGTGCCCCTTTCTTCACATCCTAGCCAGCATTCGTTATTGCCTGTCTGTCTTATAAAAGCCATTTTAACTGGAGTGAGATGATAGCTCATTGCAGTTTTGATTTGCATTTCTCTGGTCACTAATGATGTTGAGCATTTTTTTTCATACACCTTTTGGACATTTGTATGTCTTTTGAAAAATATCTATTCAGATCTTTTGCTGACTTTTTAATCACATAATTTGATTTTTTCCTATTGAGTTGTTGGAGTTCCTTATATATTCTAGTTATTAATCCCTTGTCAGAGGGTAGTATACAAATATTTTCTATCATTCTGTGGGTTGTCTCTTCCCTTTGCTGACTGTTTGTTTTACTCTGCAGCTTTTTAGCTTGATGTGATACCATAAAGTCAAATTTTTCAGTTAATTCAATTAGCATGAAATTGTTGTTATCCCCTTGCCAATTTTCCAAAAAAGTTCCTATAAAACTAGAAACGCATGACTTTTTGACAAAAAATACACAGGAAATAGGTAGACACATATAAGACCAAATTTAACAAATGGCAATGAAATATGTGGTACGTGAAATTACTTTGTAGATCATAAAATGAAGTTTTTGGTATTAAAAAAGCTCCATACACTTAAGAACATACCAAGTAACTGTTAAACATATCTACTTGTTTGATAATGTAAGAAGGAATGAGGATTCAAACTTAAAATGGAAATGAAAAGAAAAAATAGGAACTAAGCAAAGATAACAGGACATCGTCATCTGCCCAGCTTAGGTGTCAACGATTGAAAGCAATTTATTTCCTCCTGCAGTTGCAGCTCCCCCATGCTCTCCTTTCTAATTTGGTCAAGACCCTAGTGACACAGCCTTTCTTTTCAAAGCTGCCACTGTCTATTCTCTTGCTTGTGTCAGTCTTTCCGGCTTCCTCTACCTTGCTGGCCTGGAAACATGGACACATGTCCTATTTTGCTTTAAAAGTTTTCTGTTATTTACGTCAGGAAAACAACTAAAAGGGTGTGTGTTGGGATGGATGGGTGGAGAGATATGTAGCATTTTTGAAATCTCATCACGTTATTACTGCTCTTGGTTTATAGGTTCTCCCTTGTTGAGATGGTATGCCGATCTTGGCAGCAAGATCGGAATTTGTGCAGTTTTCATTCCTGAAAGATAATAAGATTATACCTTCAAAATATATTTCAAATCCATCCTTTTTTCATCTCAACTGCTACCACCCTACTATCTCCACTAACCAGGATTACTACTCCAGTTTTTCTACTGGTCTTGGTATTTCCTTTCTCTCATATCTTAAATCTGTATTCCAAAAAGCAGCTGGAACATTCTTTACAAATGTTAGATGGATCACATCATTCCCCTGCTTAAAATCCTTCCTGTTTCTTATGTCCATTTCCTTTGTACTTCAGTAACAATGGTTCCATAAATATGGCAAACCCTTTGCTATCCTGTGGCTAGGCATATGCCATTTCTTCTACCTGAGATACTGTCTCTCACACCTCCTCAGGCTGGCTTCTTTTCATCCTTTTAAAGTCAGAGAGACCTTCTTGACTGACAAGGTCTAAGAACATTTTGTGAAAGTGCAATGTATTAAGAGTTGCCTGTGTTGTCTTGGATAAGTACACTGTCTATATACTCCTTATATTTTCTTTTTCTCTTTAATAATATCTTAAAGATCTCTAGCCATGATCCCATTTTCTCTGACATCCCCTGTCTAGCTATGTGTGTGTTCCATGGTACTCTTTTAGATTGGTAAGCTAATTCATTTCATATTGATAGAAATGAATTGAGAAAGAAGACATTTTAAAAATTATTTTAAAGTTTTATTTAAATAGGTCTGTAAATGTTACATTTTACTACACTCTAAGCTGAATGGAAAAACTAAATCATTATTAATGAGCAATGTGCAAAGACATGAGTTCTAGCCTTGACTTCCACAATTAGCTATGTGGTGTTGAGCAAAATGGTTAATCTCTCCAGGTCTTGGCTTTCTCATTCAGGCAAGAAAAGGGCTCAGTTTCCTTCTGACATCCTATGTTGTTTACACTCAAACCACCAGATAAATCTGAGGTAATCAGTGACGGAAATCCACCCAATAAAAAGATATTTTTAAATTAAGAAGGAATCTTACCTTTCAGATTCTGGAAGCTGGTTAATTTTTCTGAGTATGATACTCAAAATTGTTGAATTTTCCTCACTAGTATCATCTGGCTTATGATTTTCCATCTTGAGCCTTAAAAACATAAAAATACCACTTTTCAAAAATGTACATCTATAGAAAAAACAAAAAAAAAAACTTTAAAAGCCTGAAGACTAAATACTTAATTTTAAAAGCACTGTAGAGTTCATAATCTGAAAAATCAATGCATATGTACCATACTGGGGAAAACTAAAGCCAAAACAATAACAACAACAACAAAATAACAAAAAAACAAAACGAAGTGAAACAGAAACCAGAACATGAAAAGCAACACATAAAGCTTCTAGGAAATATAAAATATCTTTATAACCCTTAAAAATATTTCCTAAACAATTCACAAATAGCACTTAACAATAAGACTTATAAAACTAACATTAATATTAAAATTTAGAACCCGTGGTCATCTATAGATACTATAAAGATAAACTATTGTTGGAGAAAATGTTTGCTTGCAATGCAACTGACAAAGTAGTTAGAACCCAGAACATATACTCAACTACAAATGAATGACAAAAAAAGGTAAGCAACCCTATAGAAAAATTGACAAAAGATTTGAACAGACACTTCATGAAAAAAGGAAAGTCAAATAGCCAATAAACATGAAAATATGCTCAACTTCATTGAAATTAAAATCTGACAATTCTCATTACTGGCAAGAATGTGAGGTAGCTGACACTCTCATGTGCTGCTGGTGGAAGTGTAAATTGTACCCTAAATGGGTACAAACACTTTAGGAAAGAATTTGGTATTTAGTAGGTAGAAGACACAGATACCCAGCACTTTTACTTCTAGTATACCCTAGACCAGGGATCAGCTAACTTTTCTCTAAAGGACCAGATAGTAAATATTTTAGGCTTTGCAGGTAACATGGGGTGTTTGTTTAATTTTTTTTTTTAGCTCTTAAAAGATATAAAAAAATCATTCATTCTTAGCCAGCTGGCTGTACAGAAACAAGCTGTATGCTGGATCTAACCTACATGCCAGTATTTTGTTGATCTCTGCACCAGTTAGGGTGAAAATGGTGAATGATGAGTTTTCAACAGATTTGCCTCATTAACAAATTTTTTTATTTTTTATTTTTTTTTAGAGACATAGTTTTGCTCTTGCTCAGGCTGGTCTTGAACTCCTGAGCTCAAGAGATCCTCTGGTCTTGGCCTTCTAGAGTGCTAGGAGTACGTGAGCCACCACACCTGGCCCATTAACAAAGTTTTAAGCAGATCTGGCTCAATAAATTTCAGGGTAACAGTTAAGAAAAGCAAAAGTTCAGGGATAACAGCAAAGGACAACATGGTTTTATGGTCATATTTTTTTGGTTCACTATCATTTGCTACAAGATTAATTTACTGCACTAATTTAACATATATTTATTGTTACCTGTTTTAAATATGTAAGAAGTCATTTGGAAATACTGAGTGCACTGAAATTCCACATCTCTAGACTTAAAATTAACCTAATAAGTACAATGCAACCTTACAAATTTAGGTCTAGGTTTCCAGGACTCAAGTTTTTGCGGGCCTTGGCTACAATAACATGATAGACACAAACCCTGCTGTACAGGAGCTCTGAGTGATTTTGTGTATGGGGTGGAGGAATGTATGTTGTCAAATTCAGTATATAGAGAGAAAGTGTATAATGTATATGTCAGAAATAAAATGATTTCCTCAAAATGTTAAGCCAAATGCTATCACTCCTATGTTTTACATATTGGCGAGGTTCTGAGTTCCATGAAATATACATTTCTAGGGTGTGTCTAAAGTCACCCTTAATTCAGTATAAGTCCTGACGGGGCAGTTCTTGTAGGACATCGTGTCTTCGTTATTAGTAATACATCTCTATCAAAGACAATGCCACCTTTAAATACTACAAATATTTCAAAAGATTTTTGCATTAGCTATCTCACATCACTCTTATGCGAGCTCTGAGATACAGGAAATGTGTAAAGTGGGACATCTGTGACTCTGTAAAGTGGCGATAAACTCGGGATTAAATTCAGTCACAGAGAATTTTTCCTTCTATTTCCTCCTAGGAAAGTGAAGAGACGGTCAGTACCGTTGGGCCAACTCCCCTCCTCTCTGATCTCATTCCCGCGCTGCTAGTGGCAAGCGTGTCACCTCGCTGTGCTCCTCCCGATACCGGGACATTTTCTTCACCCCTTTTTCCCGAATGTCAGTACCTTATGCTCTCCTTCTTCCAGCAGCCGCTCCCGCCTCCGATTTTCGTCAGCCTCGCTGGGGCTCACTGCAACCTTTGTTCAACTATACTGGGCGCAGCCATCTTGAGCTGACACGTGACTAGACCTGGGCGGGCGCGGGGTTGCGGCCAATAATTGGGCTCCAGGACCTGGTTTGCAGCCTAAAGCGGCTTCCGGCTAAGGGGCTTCAGGCCGGGGGAGGTGCTGGGCGGGTGAGCGATGAGGTTGGGCTGGTTGAGATTGTGATCTTTTCGCCTACCGCCGCCCCCATAGGACAGAGTTTGTAGAGATTGTGAAATTTCGAAACATAAATCGGGTGACCTTCACTTTCCCCTTCCGTTGAAAACCTACCTTGGGCACGTTACTTAATTTCCTGGCTAATAGAACTTACCTCATGATGTTGGCATTGAGTATGAAAACCGCACAGCTTTTGGCATTCAATAGCTATTCAAGTTAAGAAGTCAAAAAAGAACTGAAATTTCTTTGCGCCATCGATTTTGTACTCTCCGTTGGCATTTCAGCTCCCTGTGCCATGTTATGATCTAGTTGATTGCCTCACCATAGTCTGAGCACCTCAAGAGCTGGAGCTTGTTTTTCAGAGAATTCCTGGTGCCTTCCAGAGTACTGCTTATTTGAAAGCGGGGTTGGGTTAATGTGGCTGAGAGGAACTGTTCATAGAGGAGGGAACCTAGTGGATCCATCAGTTAGGACAACTGAGAACCAAAGTCCTGGACTATGCTTCTGAAGACCTTTGTCTCAGTTCTTATCTTCTCTCCTCATCTATAAATAGGAGAGGAAGTAACATTCTCCTTGATTATGTTGTGAAGATCCAATAACAATGCTTAACAAGGTTGCTTTGAGAATCATTGAGCTTTATCAAAGGAGAACGTCTATTCAAGATAAAGGGAAGTCTTCATATTGGCAAGGTGAGCAAGAGAAGAGCCCCCAAAACTCCTCTGCTGGGAGGTACTTAGCTGATATCAAATCGTCTAGTCAGTGAACCAGAAAAAAATCAAAACAGTTTTGCAGATTCCTACGTGGAAAGTCAGCCTATTCCCTAATTGGAAAGTTTCTGAGGTAATGTAGAGAAAGTTTGAGAAAACCAGCTTATTAAGATACCAACTATAACGTGTGTGTGTGTGTGTGTGTGTGTGTATACTGTACTTTGTTTCTTGATACTTTATTTCACATTCTTACAATTTCGTCTTTAATGGTTTAAAGCCAATTTAGAAAGTAATAGATGTTCATGCTGTATAGAATCTGTAGCATGCCATTCTGGATTAATAAAGGCAATTTAGTGTATTGAGGTTTTTTGAAAAGATTAAAGGAATATATAAACTAGACACAAAATAATGGTAAAATTTAAGTAGGTGGAGGGCATTACAGGTGAGGGGTAGGTGTCAGAAAGTATAAGGTATTTAAGGAATGGTTAACAGTTTGGCTTGGCTAATGTTTAATATTAATGCAAGAGAAGGGAGGAAAGCTAAATCCTCTTCTGTAAAATGAAAAATATTGAGTTTCTAGACTTAGGGAACCAAACTCATGAGGATAAGAAAGGCAAATTAAAAAGCTTGAAAATGAAACAAAACAGAGTAAGACATATTTGGTCACCATTTATTGTCACAGACTCCTAATGGGGTTGTGACTCCTCTTCCTCTTCTATTTTCTACAAGGCACCTAGTAGTAGAGATTACTTTAAATGACATCTTAAATCACATTATAAAATACCCTACTAAAAATTACTTAATGGCTTCTCCTGGACTTTGAATAAAACCCTAAGTCATTAACATAGTCTGTAAAACCCTGCATAATCTGGCTCTATTTCTAAGCTCTCCCAAGTCATCTTGAGCCATTTGAATACTCACTTGCTGTGCTTGTCTAGATGCTTTGGTGTTTCAGTTCCTCAGCGCTCCAAGATTTTTGATGCTATAAATCCTTTAGCCCTGCTGCTCCTTCCACTTGACCACTCTTGATCCCCAGATTTTACATGGCTGGCTCCTATTCTTCAAGTCTTAGATTAATAAAACCCTAATTTTTCTTGGTCATTAATCTAAATTAAAATCTTCCTATTAGTCTCTCATTATCCTGTTTATTTCAAAGCACTTAATAAAACATGTGTTTGTATGCACATATATTCAACTGGCGCAGTGCCTGGGTCATGGATGATTTACAGGATTTATTGCCTATCGATTACAGACAATATAGCTCTTGGAAAGTTACTTATTTCTTCACTACACGTTTATTGAGTACTGGTGTTTCACTGGCTCCCAAGAGCTCACAGAATAGTGGGAGAGACAGACAAGCACAAAAGACAATTCTAATTGTGTGTTCTATGTTATTTTTGAGATATGTAGAGGACACTATGGAACATCTATCTCTGCCTAGAATATCTAAGACTGCTTCCAAGAGAAAAGCCAGTTATTGGGAGACAATTCTAAATGGCACTTCTAAATCTTCTGTGACCTGGACTATCCTTTCAAGGATATTTGCATAGTAGTCTTGGAAGCTTCAGATTGTGTTTCCTTCTGGGTCAGAGGGCAAATTTGTTTCCTGACCAGGGTAATAAAGATAATTGTTGTTCGTAGAAACAAAGTTTGGACAGGTTTGCTTGTAGCACCCTTGTAATATTGAGGATTACCTCAGCTTGGTATTCCTCATCTATAACATGGATCCATCTTTGTGCGGGGTCCACCTGGGTCTGCCTCCACTTAATCTCTATGGGACTTGAATGGCCAGATGAAGCAGTGAGAACATGAAAGCTCATGCTGCTTGCTGTTCCATGGTTAATAAACTCTCTAAATCTTTTAGGACTCTTGGTCTCATTACTGGCTGAATCAATAGAAGTGTGGATCTGCGTGTGGTGATTCACGCCTGTAATCCCAGCTACTTGAGAGGCTGAGGTGGGAGGATTGCTTGAGGCCAGGAGTTCAAGACCAGCCTGAGTAATATAGCAAGACCTTGTTTCAAAAGAAGAAAAAATAGGTGAGTCAATGAAATTATGGCAAGTCAACTTAGCAGCTGCCACCATGTTGCTGCTTAGGAACTGTTTGATTGCTTGACACTTGACTCGCAACTATACATTCCAGTACTGTAGCCAATAGACACATGTGGGTATTGAGCACATGAAATGTAACTAGTCCAAATTAAGATTTGTGGTAAGTATGAAATGCATGCCAGATTTTGAAGACCTAGTACAAAATATTTTTATGTTACACATTGAAATGATAATATTTTAAATAAAATATATTGGGTTAAATAAAATATATAATAATTAATACTTTGTTTCTTTCTGCTTTTTAAGTATGGCTACTAGAAAATTAAAAATTATATATGTGGCTTACATTATATTTTTATTGGACAGTGCTGATTTAGAAGGTACATCTAAACATTATTAGCAAACATTATGCCAAAAATAGTTAAATATAGCAAAAACTACATGATCATAACATATCTCAGAAATCTTAATTTTTGTCTTCCAAAATTTCTGAGCAACTGATAAAGTGTTTCATTGTTCAAAGAGTTTATATTATTTATTTTATTTTATTTTATTTTATTTTTTTTTTTGCTGTTGTTGTTGAGACAGAGTCTCACTTTGATGCCCAGGCTAGAGTGAGTGCCGTGGTGTCAGCTTAGCTCACAGCAACCTCAGACTCCTCTGCTTAAGTGATCCTACTGCCTCAGCCTCCCGAGTAGCTGGGACTACAGGCATGCGCCACTATGCCCGGCTAATTTTTTTCTATATAGATTTTTAGTTGTCCATATAATGTCTTTCTATTTTTAGTAGAGACGGGGTCTTGCTCTTGCTCAGGCTGGTCTCGAACTCCTGACCTCGAGCGATCCACCCGCCTCGGCCTCCCAGAGTGCTAGGATTACAGGCGTGAGCCACCGCGCCCGGCCAAGTTTATATTATTTTTTCTGCAAATTATACTTCTCATTTAATTTTTTTCCTTTTTTTATTTTAATAGAATTAGAGGGTACCAGTTGAATTCTGTTACACATATATTGTATAGTGGTGAAATCTGGGCTTTTGTACCCATCACCTGAATAGTGAACATTGTACTCCATATGTAATTTTTGACCCCTCACCTCTCCCACTTTCTCCCCTTTTGAGTCTCCAATGTCCATTATACCACTCTGTGTGTCCTTGTGTAGCCACAGTTTAGTTCCTTATAATTGAGAACATAAGGCATTTATTTTTCTGTTCCTGAGTTACTTCACTTAGGATGATGGTCTCCAGTTCCATCCAGGTTGCTGCAAAAGACATTATTTCATTCTTTCTTATCACTGAGTCATACCACATTTTCTTCATCCACTCATTGGTTGATGGGTGCTTAGTTTGATTCCATATCTTTGAATTGTGAATTGTGCTGTGATAAACATATGAGTGCAGGTATCTTTTTGATATAATGATTTCTTTTCCTCTGGGTGGATACCCAGTAAAGGGAGTACAGGATTGAACGGTAGAACTACTTTTAGTTCTTTGAGAACTAATGTCCATAGACGTTATACTATTGTACATTCCCACCAACAGTGTATAAGTGTTCCCTTTTTACTGCATTTGTGCCAACATCTATTGTTTTTTTACTTTTTAATAATGGTCATTCTAATTGGAGTAAGATGGTATTTCACTGTGGTTTTAATTTGCATTTCCCTGATGATTAGTGATGTTGAGTATTTTTTCATATGTTTTTGGTCATTTGTATCTTTTCTTTTGAAAAATGCCTATTCATGTCATTTTCCCATTTTTTTAATAGGATTGTTTGTGGGTTTTTTGTGTGCTGAGTTGTTTGAGTTCCTTGTAGTTTCTGGATATTAGTCCTTTGTCAGACACATAGTTTGCAAATATTTTCTCACATTCTATAGGTTGTCTATTTACTCTTCGTTATTTCTGTTGCTGTGCAGAAACTGTATAGGTTAATTAAGTACCATTTGTATATTTTTGTTTTTATTGCATTTACTTTTGGGGTCTTAGTCATAAATTCTTTACCTAAGCCAATGTCCAGAACAGTTTTTCCTAGTTTTCTTCTAGGATTTTTATTGTTTCAAGTCTTACTTTTAAGTCTTTCATCTATCTTGAGTTAACTTTTATATATGATGAGAGATATGGATCCTGTTTCATTATTCTGCATATGACTATCCAGTTTTTCCAGCACCATTTACTGAATATAGTGTCCTTTCCCTGTTGTATTTTTTTTGTCTGTTTTATCGAAGATTAGTTGGTTATAGGTATATGGTTTTATTTCTGGGTTCTCTATTCTGTTCCATTGATCTATGTGTCTACTTTTATGCCAGCACTATGCTGTTTTAATTACTATAGCTTTGTAGTATAATTTGAAGACAGGTAATGTGATGCCTCCAGTTTTATTTTGTTTTGTTTTGTTTTCTTAGTATTGCTTTGGGTATTTGGGCTCTTTTTTGGTTCCATATGAATTTTAGAATTGTTTTTTCTCATTCTATGAAAAATGACTTTGGTATTTTGATAGGGATTGCATTGAGTCTGTAGATTGCTTTGGACAGTATGGTCATTTTAACAATATTGATTCTTTTAATCCATAAACATTTTTCCATTTGTTTTTATCATCTATGATTTCTTTCATCAGTGATTTGTAGTTTTCCTTGTAAAGATGTTTCAGCTCCATGGTTAAACATATTAATAAGTATTTTATTTTGTTTGCAGGTATTGTAAATGGGACTGAGTTCTTGATTTTCTTTTCAGCTTGGTCATTCTTGGTGTACAGAAATGCTATTGATTTTTTATGTTGATTTTATAACCTGAGACTTTGCTGAATTAATTTATCAAATCTGAGAGCCTTTTGGAGGAGTCCATAGGATTTTCTAGGCATGGAATCATATCATCAAACATATCAGATCACATCAGCATCAAATCATATCAGGATCAAATCATATCAGCAAAGAGAGATAATTTGATTTCCTCTTTACCAATTTGGATGTCCTTTATTTCTTTCTCTTGCCTGGTTGCTCTGGCTGGGACTTCTAGTACTATGTTGAATAGTAGTGGTGAAATTGGGTATCCTGTCTTGTTCCAGTTCTTAGGGGGAATGCTTTCAACTTTTCCCCATTCAGTATGATGTTGGCTGTGGATTTGTCATATATGGTTTTTATTATTTTGAGGTATATTCCTTTTATGCTGAGTTTTTGAAGGTTTTTATCCTGAAGGGATGCTGAATTTTTTCAAATGCTTTTTCTGCATCTACTGAGATAATCATATGGTTTTTGTTTTGAATTCTGTTTATGTGGTGTATCACATTTAATGACTTGAATATGTTGAACCACCTTTGCATCGCTGGATTGAAACCTACTTGATTTTTGTGAATTATTCTTTTAATGAGTTGTTGGATTTGGTTTACTAGTATTTGTTGAGGATTTTGCATCTATGTTCATGAGGGATATTGGTCTGTAGTTTTCTTTATTTGTTGCATTCTTTCATGGCTTTGGTATCACAATGATAAGTTAGGGAGGATTTTCTCCTTCTTGATCTGTTGGAACAGTTTCAGTAGCAATGGCACCAGTTCTTTGTATGTCTGGTAGAATTCAGCTGTGAATCCATCTGGTCCTAAGCATTTTTTTGTTGGGAGATTTTTTTTATTACTGCTTCAATCTTGCTACTTGTGATTGGTCTATTCATGAGTTCTATTTCTTTCTGGTTCTATCATGGGAGGTTGTATGTTTTAAGGAATTCATCCCTTTCTAGTTTGTGAGATTATAGTTGTTCATAGTAGTCTGTGATAATCTTTTTTTTTTTTTTTCCCCGAGATAGAGTCTCACTCTGTCACCCTGACTAGTGTGCAGTGGAGTCATCATAGCTCACTTCAACCTCAAACTCTTGGGCTCAAGTGATCCTCCTGCCTCAGCCTCCCAAGTAGCTGGGACTACAGATGTGCACCACCATGCCTAGCTAATTTTCTCTATTTTTAGTAGTGATGGGGTCTTACTCTTGCTCAGGATGGTCTCAAACTTCTGACCTCAGATGATTTTCCTGCCCCGGCCTCCCAGAGTGGTAGGATTACAGGCATAAGCCACTGCACCTGGCCTGTGATAATCTTTTGTATTTCTATGCTATCAGTTATAATTCTCGTTTTTCAATTCTGATTATGTTTATTTGGATTTTCTGTGTTCTTTTTTTGGTTAATCTAGCTAGTGGTTTATCAATTTTATTTATCTTTTCAAAGAACCAACGTTTTGTTTTGTTAATTCTTTGCATTTTTTTGGTCTCTATTTCATTTAGTTCTGCTCTAATCTTTTTTATTTTCTTACTTCTGCTAACTTTGGGTTTGGTTTGTTCATTTTGCTAGTTCCTTGAGGTGTGATGTTAGGCTGTCAGTTTGTGATCTTTCTACTTTTTTGATGTAATCATTTAATGCTATAAAATTCCCTCTTAGCACTACTTTTTCTGTGTTCCACAGGTTTTGGTATGTTGTGTTTTCATTTTCATTCATTTCAAAAAGTTTTATATTTCTGTCTTTATTTCTTCATTGACCCAGTGATGGTTCAGGACCATGTTGTTTAATTTCCACGTATTTGCATAATGTCTGAAGTTCCTCTTTGTATTGATTTCCATTTTTATTCTGCTGTGGTCTAAGAAGATACTTGATATGATTTTGATTTTTAAAAATTTATTAAGACTTGTTTTGTGGTATAACATGTGGTCTATATTGGAGAACGTGTTGATGAAAAGAACGTATAATCTGTAGTTGCTGGGTAGAATGTTCTGTAAATTCCTGTTAAATCAATTTGGTCTAAAGTCTAATTTAATTCCAATGTTTCTTTGTTGAATTTTCTGTCTCAGTGATCTATTTAGTGCTGTGAGCGGGGTGTTGAAGTCACCCGCTATTATTGTGTTGCTGTCTGTCTCTTTTGGTGTAGTAGTATTTGTTTTGTGATACCAGGTGCTCCAATGTTGGGTGCATGTAGATTTAGGATTGTTATATCCTCTTGGTGAATTGATCCCTTTATCATTATGTAATGACCTTCTCTGTCTTTTTTTTTTTTTTTCTTTTTTTTACTGTTTTTGATTTAATTCTGTTTTACCTAATGTAAGTATAGCTACTCCTGCTTGCTTTTGGTTTCTGTTTGTGTGGAATCTGTGATTTCTGTGATGGCTTAGGGCACAATTATAAGTTGAGGCCATGATGAAGTTTCGCTGGAGGCTTGAATACCAGCTGAGCCCATCTTCAGGCCCTAGTAGTGGCAGCAGTGGGCTCTGTGTGCCTGATTTGAGGTCCCAGAGCAGTTTATGCTTATGGCAGTGTAAGTTTGTCCTGGAGGACCAATTCTTGGTCTTTCAGGTGGCTTATTCAAAAGCTTGTATTTGGAGGAGAGGGCTGTTGTGTGGATGGGTTCTCAGGCCCATGAGCAGCTGGTGTTTTGTGGGAGGTGGCAGTAGTGGTGGTACAACCACCCACTAGGACCCAAGTGGTCTATATTGGTGTTACTGGTAGCTGCAATAGATTGGGCAGGCTAGTCTCCAGCCCCACAGATGCCTGTAACAGGTCAGTAGGTATTGTCCTAAGTGTGCTTAGGAGATCTTGCTCTCTCCTGTCCCTTCCTAGCTGAGTGGTGGCTGCAGCCACATCATCTTGAACTCAGCCCAAGGGTGGGGTGCAGCCTAGTGTTAAACTCTCAAAATGGTGTCAGCTGTGGGCTGCAGTCAAAGAGGGTGGAGCCCTTTTCAGGTGAGCGGCATGAACAAGAAACTGTGGGGTGTGCAGTCTGTTCACATCTCAGTCTCAGAGGAGACTGTAGCAGGGTGGTGGGAATTGTCCTAGGTGTGTGTAGGAGAGCTCGAGCTTCCCTGTCCTGCCTCGGCTGGGTGGTGGTTGCAGGTGCCTCAGCCCAAACTCAGCCCAAGATGCAGCTCAGCTTTAAAATCCCAAAATAGTGTCTTAGGCCTGTGACCAGAGAAGGAGGACCCTGCCCAGGCAGGCTGCATTGATAGGAAACTGTGGGGAGTGCAGCTTACTCAAGACTTGGTCTCACAGCAGCCCATTGCAGGGTGGTGGGTATTGTTTTAGATATGTGTTAGAAAGCCTGGTTTCTCTGTCCCTCCCCAGCCAGGAAGAGGTAGTAGCCTTGCCAGTCTAAACTGAGCCTGAGGGTGGGGTGCAACCCAGTGTTAAACTCTCAAAATGGGACCTTGGTCCTGTGACTGGAGAAGCTGAGGCCCCATCCAGGCAAGCAGCTTGGGCAAGAAACTGGAAAATGCTTTCTGTTCATGTCTCAGTCTCAACAGAAGCCCACAGAAGGGTGGTGGGGACCTTCCTAGGGGTCTTTGGAAATGCCTGGGCTCCTCTATCCCTCTTTGGAGACATGCAGCATCTGCAGATGTGCTCTCAGTTCTCTAGTATCTAGGGTCTCAGAAAGGCACCCCACTCGAGCTGCTGTAGGTTCATATGCCTATGGGATTCTGTGTGGATTCCTTTTCTGGAGCAATATCTCTGTATAATTATCTTTTCCCTTCAACTTGAAGAATTCCTTTTGGCATTTCTTGTAAATAATGAAGATGAACACCCTCAACTTTTGTGTTTTAGTTAGTTTTGTGTTGCTATAAAGGAATACCTGAGACTGGGAAATTTAAAAAGAGGTTTGTTTGGCTCATGGTTCTGCAGACTGTACAAGAAATATGACCCTAGCATCTGCTTCTGTGGAGGCCACATTAACAAAGGCAGATACCAGGAGGAGCTCCTGAATAGAAACCCAAAAACCTCTTCAATCCCAGAGAGGATGAAATCCCAGAAAAGGATTGAGAAGTCTCCAGAATCTCTAGCTGGGCTTAATGGGGAACATCCTTTCTATATGAACCTAGACCACAATATCTGGGAAAAGTAGCTGATTCTTCAAATGACAAAAAAAAAAAACAAAAACAAAAACAAAAAACAGACAAACAAAAAGGAGACATAAAAAAAAAAAAAAGAGAATATGATACATTTAAACGAACAAAGTAAGTCTCCAGAAACGTACCCTAAAAAAAGATACATCAGCTACAAAAGAATTATAGGGTACTGTCATACTGTCATAATTTTGCTCTCAATGAATTAAGACAGCACAAATAGACAATTAAATGAAATCAGAAAAATAATGCGTGAAGAAAAGAATATAAACAAAGAGGTACAAACTATGAATAAGAACCAAACAAATTTTGCAACTGAAGAATACAATAACTGAATGAAAAATTCACTAGAGGGACTCAACAACAGACGTGACCAGACAAAAGAAGAAATCAGTAAACTGAAAGACAAGACTGTCAAAATTACTGAGGCTGATGAGAAAAAAGGATGAAGGAAAATGAAGAAAGCCCAAGGAAATTTTGGGGCACCATCAAGTAGAACAACATACACATTACAAAAGTGTCATAAGGAGAAGAAAGAGATCCTGTGGGAAAAAAATAATGGCCAAAAGCCTCCCAAATCTGAGGAGAGGAATAGACACACAAATTTAAGAAGTCAAAGAAATCCAACTAGGATAAATCTAAAAAGACATATGCTGAGACACATCATAATCAAATTATCAAAAATCACAGACAAAAAGAATCTTGAAAGCAGCAAGAAAAAGCAACGCATGTATAAGGGAGCTATTAGATTACCAGCAGGTTTCTGAGTAGAAATCTTGCAGTCAGTCTATAAGAAAGTGAGATGATATATCCAAATATTGAAAAAGAAAATGCCAACTGATTTTACTATATCCTGCAAAATTGTCTTCCAAAAATGAAGGAGAAATCAAAACTTTCCTAGATAAACAAAAGGGTCTTCAATCTCAAAATGAATATGATTAGGACAAGGAGAATGAAATGTGAGGTTCTATTCTGTAATTCTCATCAATGTTTATTTCCTGAACAAAATGAATGTGTGGGTCAGGAACGCTTTAGGAGACTCTAAAGAAGCATGCTGTGAACTCTTTCTTTAGATTTTAAGCTTCTTGAGGGCAGGAAGTGAATCTTTGTACCCCTGGTGTCTACACACGGTAAGTAGGCACTCAATATTGTTTAAACTAAATAGTAAAGACAATTAGTAAATATTAAGAAGATAGTAAATAATAGTGAATCAGAATTTAGAGAAATAGTCTGTATGTTATTTCCATACCTTGCCTTCCTATGAACTTCCAATCCCTTCTTCAAAATTTAGCTCAAGGCCAGGTGCGGTGGCTCATGCCTGTAATCCTAGCACTCTGGGAGGCCGAGGAGGGTGGATTGCTTGAGGTCAGGAGTTCGAGACCAGCCTGAGCAAGAGTGAGACCCCGTCTCTACTAAAAATAGAAAGAAATTATCTGGCCAACTAAAAATATATATAGAAAAAATTAGCCAGGTATGGTGGCACATGCCTGTAGTCCCAACTACTTGGGAGGCTGAGGCAGGATTGCTTAAACCCAGGAGTTTGAGGTTGCTGTGAGCTAGGCTGACGCTAGCCAGGGCACAAAGAGCGAGACTCTGTCTCCAAAAAAAAAAAAAAAAAAATTTAGCTCAAATGTTACTTTTTCTCTCCACAGTGTTCCCTATTGCCTAAGTAGTTAATAGTTATACCTTCAGTGCCCCCACAGAATCATGTGTATACCTCTTAAATCCTTTCATACTATGTGTTCATATTTCTCATTCCTCTAATTTTGAGTCCCTTCTGGGTAAGAACTATTTCTTATTACATGTAACACAATGCCTGAGACATAGCAGGTGCCCATAAATGTTTGACGAATTAATGAATATATTAATATAACTGCATAGATCAGACCTTGAAGCCAAAACCCATTTCCATACATAAGGAAAAAAGATGAAACCTCCATTTTGTGTTACATTTACTGATTTACTAAACATTTATTAAATATCTGATATATACCAGGCAAACATATCATTTTGAAAGGAAATAAAAATTTACATCTTATATGTAAGATGAAACTTACATTTATTGATTGAATTATTGAATATTTATTGAGTATTTACTATATGTCAGGCAAAAGGGACAGAAACAAATGGTCTGTCCAGTGTTACTTTTAACTCTTTCAGGAATGCCCGAGTCCTCATCATAAAAAATCCTTTCTGCTGAGTTAGCATCCATTCATTTTATTGGTTAATCTTCATGTAGTTTTCTCAAGTGTCTTTTGAAATGCTGCATGCTTCTGTAGACCATTAAATATTCCAAACGTTGTCTGAAAGATTAGAGGAATTGCCATTGCTTTCACCTCTGTTTGACAAAGCAGTGTCCAATGGAGTAAAACCCTTCCTTTTGGTGGCAGTGGAACAGTATGATACCTAAAAAGGAAATAGAGTTACCACTTCTCCTGGATATATTTTATCAAAAGTTTGTTGATTTCTCCTCAACTGATAATTTCCATTCTAGGTGTCTCATGCAGATAGCAAAAAAGTTAAAAGTTAGCTATTTGAAATACCAACCTACTATAATTAAAATGTATTACTGACAGCTAAAGAATAAGGAGAGTTTATTAACCTTAAAAAAAAAAAAAAGAAGGAAGGAAGGGAAAAAAGGAAGAAAGAAAAGAAACAACAGATAGACTTACTTGACTGCTAAACGTCCATTTTTAGAAAAAGCCAAACCAGTGGGATATAGAACTCCGCATACTATGCCAATCAGTGAACTTCTAAGAACACAATTTTCCTGGCTTATATTATCTGAAAAACAAAAGTAAATTTAGTCTCCCTTTAAAACTCAGGATAAGAGCCTTTAAAATAGTGTTTTATCTCATAGAGTAGTTATCTGCACTGTCCTCAATGACAATGAAACAGGAGAAAGAATATTAGAAATTCAAAGTCTATGGCACATAACAGGCTAAATGCATCACATTTTAAAAATGCTTTTATTATATTTTAGCATATGGAGAATTACCTGTTCCATATGTGGTTGTTACAGAAGCAATTTCACAATGAAAGAATACTAAACTAGCAGACCAGACACCTGTATTCTAGTGAATACATTTTTGCTATCTACTATGTGTCAGGCATGTACTAGATGCTAGGGATACAGTGGTGAATAAAAGAGACCTTATCTCTGACTTTCTGGACAGTCTATTGGGGAATAAAGACATTAGACAAACATTTAAATAATTGTAAGTGTGCACAATGCTTTGAAGGTAAAGTGTATGGAGAATGTTATCTAGAAACCTATCCTACTATAATGGAATCAGAGACGGTTTCCCTGGGAAAAAGATATTTAAGCAGGGACCTGAAGAATGAATAAGGGCTAAAGCTTCCATCAATTACTAGTTGTAAAACTCAAGGTAAGGTGAGGAGGCAGGAAATAACATTAGAAGCCCATAATGTGACAGATACCATGTTAGACATTTAACATACAGTACCTTTTAATTCTCACAACAATCCTGTGAGATAAGTACTATTAGTAATGATTCATAGATAAGAGAACTGAAGCTCAGAGATTAAATGACTTGCTGAATGTCACAAACTTAAGTGGTGGGAGACAGGACCTGAAATCATGTGTGTTATACGCCAAAGTGTACTCTTTGTCCATTATATAATGTTGCTTCTCATGTACTTGAACATGCCTCTGGGTTGCCTATCTGTAAGAAAGAAACAGTACTACTTACTCTGCCTAATTAGGAGGACTGTTGTGGGATCAATAGGACAATATATGTGAAGGTACTTTGTAAGTGGTACAGCAATACACAAATGTAAGGGATTATTATTAGCCGTAGCAACAGTATATGTTAATTAGTATCTTTAGTTAGACATAATAACTGCATTACATATTAGTGAATTTAAATTTACCTGAATATAAAGCATCAGTTAAAAGGAACTTCTCAGCAACTATAGTAGCCAAAAATGGAAGTGTAGTCACTGATGCATATGTTTTCAAAGCATCATGTTTAACTTTGAAGCAGTGTCTAAAAATGAAGTTTGCTAGTATTCCAGAGAAACCAGCTGTTGTTGCAAAGGACATCGTTCCGTATATATTTAATGTCCTAACAGAAACACAAAGAGAAAAATTAAGTTCAACATAATATTCTCCTAATGGATATATCCTTTCCTAGGTAGTTATTTGTTATTATATATTTACTCAACATCTAATATTTCTTGAACATTTACTATGTGAAAAGTATTTTCTAAGAGCTGAGGATGGGGTGGTAAACAAAGAGAAAGAGAAGAAAAAAAAATTCCCACTCCTTGTGGAACTTGCATTTTAATGGGAGGATACGATTCTCTTTCTGAAATGACTTAGGGTGATTCTAAAATAGAGCTCTTTTAAAGAATTTTGGCCACAAATAAATATAAGTATGTTCCAAGGTAGCCAAATTTTATGAACTACCTAAATCAAGAATTTCCTGCTACTAAAAATTAATTTGCTTCAGGTCATCTAAAAAAAACTGTTTCTATTTGGTTAGGCCTTATAGAAAATAGCTATTTCTTAATTAGTTCAGATACATTTAAAATAATTTGTCCAGGATTTATAAAACCTCATCCAAAGAGATATGACAGATCTAGTTTTCTTATTCTGACTCATACCTAAATCCAGAAATTTCTAAAGTTTAAGATCAACTGTCCTTTGATTTTATTCTTAAGTTCTATTCATTTAAAAGTCAAAATGATAACGTAAGACTGTATGTATACCATGAAATCTGCATTCCCTTTTGCTAAGTATTGTGGCTGAGATAATCAATCCTAAACTGATAAATTACAATTGCTTATCAGTTAAATATAAGTATTCCGCAAAATGGTTTTCTCCTAATTACTTCTAATTAAAATATATTTATTACATAAAAATTACCGCAATAATTTTGGATATTGTTTAAGAAGCAGAAGAAGTTATACACAATCCCAAATATTCTAACAACCCCCTATTTTCATCTGTCCATGTTTCCCTCCAGTCCTTCTATTTAATAACCTTTCTTCATAAGCAACTCAATAAAGTTAATGGGATCTCAGATACTCAGAAATAATGGCAATATAAAAGATTTGCAAATAAAGTTATTGACTTCAGTCTGGATGTATCTCTTACATTTCTTTTCTAAAACATTCAAACTTTTTTTCAATGATTTCAATGACTCTTGGTCTTCTGAGTTTTGCATCTCCTAGAGAAGGACTGGGCTGATCATTCATAGATGCTGCCATCTTGATGTCCTGGAAAACACAAAATTTCAGAGCCATAATAACTGATGATATTAATATTAAATAAGACCTTATAAATTCTACAGATTCAGATTAAAAAACATTTATAGTAATGTTCCAGGTACTATGCCATCTGCTTTCATACACTTCATGTTAATAATTCAATCAATATTTTCTGAGTTTTTATTATCTATTAGACTGGCTTTTTGATTCACATAATTTAAGAAATTGGTAGGATAATGATCACCTCTACTTTTACATGAGAAAACTGAGGTTCCGAACAGCTGACTCACCTTAGGACTTAGTATAAGATAACTTAGTGAGATATACTGAATTTCTGTAATCTTTGCAGTTTTCCCCTCTCCTCATTCCAAGAAGATAACCAGGCCCTTTGTAGTTCTCCTTGATCTTCTAGCTCTATAGGGGAGGTGTAAACTCCTTGTGGACAACTGTCTCTATCCTCTGTTTCTCATGAAAGCCTGAGCTCATTTTGGAGATTGTGTTGAGTTTCCTGGAGAAGCAGAACACAGATGCCTTGGGAGAATAGTGAGAGAGAAAATCAGAAAGAGGGAGACTGCTTCAGGCTGGAAACAGAGAGTGGATCATGGCTACCTTGGACTATATAAATTACACATACAGTTCCCTATTAGCACTTGAGGTGGAAGCAGGGCCTTTGCCAGAAATAGTTATGTGGTATACATGACAACTGCCAACCTCAATGGATCATAAGGACTTGCCCAGTTGACTAGCAGTATCTTAACAGAAACTAATGAGGTAAAAAACAAAAACAAAACTGCAGTCTCAGACAGGATCCTTTCTGAATGTTTTGCTCTGGGTAAGACTCACAGGTCTCTGCAAAAAAGTCTTAATAATGTTTGCTAAATCTTTTGCCACTCCGGCATTACGGGGATTAATTTCATTTAAACAAGGAAATATGGACATTCTTGCAAATTCAAATTTGTGGTTGCAATTGTTTACTACAACAGTAAGGCGAAGGTCTGTTAATGCAAAGTTCAATGCTTTTTCCTCCAGATTAGCCAAACAGGTAAAAAAAAAAAAAAAAATCGAGGGCCCTTCACAAATTTACACCAATCTCCATTTTAATAACGTTTATGGTCAAGGGCAAATACTAAATCTCAAATTTAAGGCGAACTAGGCAAGATAATTAGAGTGGACTAAGCATAATGAACACAGAAGATACTTAATGAATCAGTGGTTCTCAGCCTTGAGTGTGCACAACAATCACAGGGAGTGATTATTTGAAATGCAGTCTCTTGAACTTCCTCCAGAGATATTTGGATTCAAAGAGGTAAGATGAGGCCTAGAAATCTGCATTTTAATAACACCAAGTGCTTCTGATAGTCAATAGACACACAGCTGATCACTGCAATACTCCTTTGCCCACTGCATCAACATACAGCAGGTATGAGCTCCTTTGGACCTTCTTATAGTGTTACGCGATGAGCAATAATGGAATAGCTTCTTTCCCTGCACTACTGCAGAAGTTTTTTCTTTTTCTTCAAAATATCTGAAGAGGATAGGAAAAAAAAAAACCTCTACAAATTACAATTTTTCAGGGACTAGACTTAATGTTTTGCCTCTCCCGGACATCCAAATGGAAAATGTGATAGAAGAGATAATAAAATATAGGGGAGATTTTGTACCTAACCTATCCAATGTACTAAGAAGATAAATGTCAATAACCTGATGATTAACCAGAAACCTCAAATAAATTTTTGTTGTCCTCTCATCAAATTCATCGAAGTCTCCCACCTCCTACAAAGAGAACTTCCAGGCAGTATCTTGTACTAATCTCCTACCTAGTTTACATCCTAAGCTCTGTATAGGGAAAAGAGACAACCAGGATCAAGATTACAGGACATTAAATACTAAAACACTGAAAACAGGACAGCAAAC
The DNA here is from genome assembly GCF_041146395.1 of Eulemur rufifrons. NCBI lineage: Eukaryota > Metazoa > Chordata > Mammalia > Primates > Lemuridae > Eulemur > Eulemur rufifrons. Next base: position 43,535,060 of record NC_090988.1, read on the forward strand.
ATTTACTGAGTGTCTGTCCCAGACTTTGCAAAGCATTGTCAAAAGAATGGATTGCTTTCATTTTAAGTTTAAAATGTAAATATATTGCTACAACCAACATCTTTTTCTTTTTATAAATATTTTTACCATGGGAGAGCACAATCACAGTTCCCCACTACCACATATTATGCTGTTGTGTTTCCCTCATTTGGAAAAATCACAGGGGTCAGCACATCCAGAGTGCAATGGATAAGCCTTGCCTTGGGAAATCCACCTTTGTGATGATGGTATATCCCTTACCCTGTTGGTAAGCATAACCAACATTTTATCTACAAATTAACTAAGCCAAGGCCACTCAACTGGTCACCACCCTTATACCAGTAACAGTGCATTTATGTAGGTTTATAGTTTGCAAAGTACTTTATGGTTTTGTGGTATCTTCATGTGTGTTACTTCATCTGACCTTCAGAATTTTATTCAATACTCGCTCATCATTTAGGGAGCATCTGGCCTATGCCAAGTTCCCGGGTAATCAAGATAAAGTCAGGAACCCACAAACTAGTGGGAGTCAGAACAAAATAAGCAGGAAATTTAAACGCATAATGGGGATGTCAAAAAAAAAAAAAAAAAAGCCTATAGGAAAACAGGCCCCTGCACGGTGGCTCATGCCTGTAATCCTAGCACTCTGGAAGGCCAAGGCAGGAGGATCGTTTGAGGTCAGGAGTTTGAGACCAGCCTGAGCAAGGGCAAGACCCCGTCTCTACTAAAAATAGAAGCAAATTAGCTGGACTAAAAATATATAGAAAAAATTAGCGGGGCATGGTGGCACATGCCTGTAGTCCTAGCTACTCGGGAGGCTGAGGCAGGAGGATCACTTGAGCCCAGGAGTTTGAGGTTGCTGTGAGCTAGGTTGACGCCATGGCACTCTAGCCCGGGCAACAGAGTGAGACTCTGTCTCAAAAAAAAAAAAAAAAAAAAGAAAAGAAAAGGAAAAGGAAAGGAAAACAATCTAGTCAGAGGACGTGCCATTTAAACCAATATCTGAAAGAATTTCACGAGGTAGTTGGGAGGGGTCAGGAGCAGGGAAATATTCTAAGTTGAAGAAATGGCCTGTGCAAAGGCCCAGAGACAAGAGAAAACAAGCTGCAGATAATAAGGACTTGACTTCGGGTCTTCTACTGTCTCTTCGCCTCTTTTCCTAGCAACTGGAAACTTAATCGACTGTGCCTTGCACGGGCTTGGGAGCTGTCCTCTTTTAGCTTTTTAATTCCCTTTTCATGAATCATCTTAGTACAGAGTCCGGCAACACTTTGAGGCTGCAGAAACCATAGCCCATATTAAGGGGTTTCCGCCTACCTTGGGCGCTTCCCCAGCTCCCAGCGGCACCACACCTGCATCCCTCAGGTCAGCCCCAACATCACGCCCGAGCGCCGCCATCTTGCGGCTCACGTGACTTGCAGATGGGCGGGGACCCAAAACGCTCTGGGCGGGAAGTGGTGCGGTCTTACGGCTCACGCCTCCCACTGGCAGTCCAGCCCTGCCCCCACTCAGTCAAACGCCGCGCCCTCCATCCTGGCTGTGATTGGACGTGACGCCCAGACATTACGGCCAGTCATTGGCTTCGACAAGGTCCAGACGCCTCTGGGCCCGCCCCCCACCAGCCCATTATTTCCTCCCCCTGCTATTTGTCAGCCTAGCTCCCTCTTCTCTTCTTGTCCTGAGGGGAACATGCGGCGGCCCGAGCGTAGGAATGTTGCTGCGCGCTTGCCTCTCCTCAGAGCAGTTTCGTTAGCTGGGGAGTAGCTAACTACTCGTCCCTTTCACTCTTTGAGGGCGCTCACCACTTTTACCTGGCCCGTGTGTTTGTGTTAAGGCTCCGCTTCTCTGGCACCTCCTCCTCAGAGCCCCCCATCGGCCGTCCAGCGCTGTCAGAGCAGCCCTGACTAGCCTCCTCCCCTCGCAGCTGTCTGACTCTCTCTAGTCTTTAGTCCCCTCAGATTTCATTCTTTCGCCCCGCTTGGAAAGCAACTGGAGAAAAATTTGCCCCTTGTATCCCGAGAAGACCCGCTTGTCAGCCAGTTTTTCAGGGTGGGAGGCACTGCGAGGAGGCCCGGCACTATTTTGTGCACGTTAAATGCCCAGCAGTATCTCCCAGACCGGCAACCCCCGACCCTCCAGTCTCCATGTCTTAGAGAAGCCAAATTCGAGAGTTATATAATTTCCTTGTGCTGCTGTTTCTCCTGCCTGAGGAAACATTTCATCGCATGGAGGGTGCAGGACATTACAGTGCTCTTCTATAAAAGAACGGGGTGTGGGCAGGGGTGGCCAGCGGTGGCAGAGAAATGTGTCTTTTCTGCAAAAGGAAGGTGGGTAGTTTGAAGAGAGATTGAGAAAGGGTGGATGTGAAAGCCAAGCAGCTGCCACTGTCACATTTAGAAAATCGCGGACCATTTGCATAGCTTATGCTTACATGTCTAATACTACTACAGCGTCTCTGAAAACACCTTTGGGGGAAGGTTTGATTTCTCCTCTCGAACAGTCTCAGTGTTTTTCCTCGCTGGATAGGGAGCTGCTTGGATGCGAAGAGATGGCATGATGTGAATGACTCCAGTGTGAAGAAATCCGCTTCGCCAACTCATGCTGCATCAAGTGCCCATTGAGTAGCACTGTCACTTTAATGTCTCCATGCCAAGGGATTGCTTTCCTTTTTTTCAATCCTCTCAGTTAATACATGGGAGGATCAGAATCAGAGGGGCATTAAGGATCAAGCCTGGGGGGCTTGGAGAGCACAGAAGAAAATAATGAAAGTGACAGCAAGCTGGCTTCTGTCTTACTGAGGGGGTGAGATCTGGAACTTCTGATCCAGTAAATAGAAGGGGGGCTTTCAGTCTGTGTTCTGCCCCAGAAAACTGTTCAAACTCACCCACTTTTTTATAGATCAAAGAGGTTTTTAAAAGTATTTTTTTTGGGGGGGGATTAAATTTTTCTCTGAAGAACTGAGCATCTTTATCATCATCCAGTTCATCTTTGAATTTGGTCTTGTATAAAGTAATGAGACAGCTGTCTAAATTTGGTTTGTGCCTTAATTGAGTTAGTCATTGAACTTCCAAAAATGTTGCTGCCTGAAGAGGAGTTTTAATAACGTTTTCTATGCTTACAATAATTTTTTCAGCTTTTAAAAACAGTATAAATATTTTATGAAAATTGAAAACCTTGAAAAACTCAAAAGTTATTTTTCTCTAAACTCTGTGGGCAGTGTAAAAAGTTTAGTTGTGGAAAAAATACATCATTATTTTCTTTATCTGAAATAGAAGACTCAGCTTGGATTTCAAAACTGAACAGTGAAGTGGTTTGCAACAGTTACCTGGCTGTTGGCCTCAATCCAGCTGGATCAAGGTGAGACCTGAAAAGAGATCTTGATCCTGTGGCAGTGGAAAGACTCAAGAATGCCAGTCAAGAAGAAAGGTGGGCTATGAGGTTCCTATATATGTTTCTCCTTTTTCTTCGTCCTGATATTTGTAATTTAAATTGTATTCCATTTGAGAATAGAATTTTGCTTCACTTTGGGGGAAATATTAACTATAATACTATCTTTTCAGTGGTACATCATTCAGTAATATTTTGGTAAAGTAAAATGAAGTAGACTGTAGTATTTAATTATAGATATTTGCAATTTCACAAATTAGGTTGTTTATATATCACCATTTGTAATAAGGATAGAGTACCACAGATTTGGAATTTTCCTTAGCTTGTTTTCTTAGCTTCTTAAAGGTTACTTTTAAACAATCTTTAAAAAAAGAAACTTGTACAGTAGAGCTCTTCCCCATGGATTTAATATTTATCAAACTAATTATATATTTGTAAAAGATAGCAACGTAATTTTGTTTGCACCGAACAAAATTATAGCTTTATAATTTATCTTTTGATTAAAACGATTTTATATTTGGATTTATTCTAGTGTAAATCTTCACTTTTGTGATAAAACACAACTTTGGTAACTGTTATGCTTTTTCAGATACATGCATTATCCAACAACATGATTATCAAGTTCCCCAAATGAAGCAAACAGCTGCTTTTTTTCTCCTTAACTTTTATTATTGGAATTAATCAAGATCCAGTGTGTTCCTGAAGCATAGTTATAGGTCATTCCTTGGGGATTCGATTTAGCCTAGATCTATCCTCTGATAACTTTGCTCCAAAGGATCCTAGTGAAACCAGTTTGGTGTTTTTTGTTTTTGTTTTTGACATGATATGGAAGATGAAATGAACTATAAAGAGTCTCTTGAGTGTTTTGAATAAAAATTTATACAAACACTCTTGAACTCTCCTGGGGTAACATAGATCTTTCCCTTCTTGTTCCTCATAATATCACTGAGAGAAGTAAACTCTCTATGAGGTTTTGGAGCCACACACTTGTCCAGACTTGACACGGTTGGTTTATCTAGAACAAAGATGGTTTTGGGAATGTAGCCAATAAACGATATGGCTCTCTGAGTTATTTAACTTCATGTGTTCGTGTGTGTTTTTATTCTTTCTAACACTTTTCCAGACAGTTCCTATTGGACTGTCTTATTTTAGACTAAGAAGTGAATTAAATACTTCTTTTGTATATATGTGTGTGTGTGTGTGTGTGTATGAGAGAGAGAGAGAGAGAAGAGAGAAAAGGGAGAGGGAGCAAGAATGGGAAGGGAGAGAGAGAAAGAAGAGAAGGAAGAGAGAGAAAGGGATAAAAATATATGTGGGAAGGAGGAGGAGGAAGTGCAATTGGTGTTATAAGTATAACTTAACTAAGCAGGGTGAACTTAAGGTTTCTAAACCCAATATACTGAGTTTCTTTACCTTTAAAGAACTGTTACAGAAATTGCTGATAAATTATTGAAAATTATAATACTTTATAAGAAAATATTATAGAGGCTTCCTCTCTTTTCTTTTCCTCTTTTTCTTCTCCCTCCCTCCCTCCTTCTCTTCCTTCCTTAACAATTAATTGATGTAATGGATCAAATTTTTAAAGGAATCAACAAGTTATAATTAGCAAAATAAGTATGTATTTGTATGATACTAAAGTATATGCATTATGTAATTTTCCTTATAAACTGATCTAGCTAGAGAAATAATTTTTCTTGCTTTTAACTCTCTTAAAACTGGTAGTATTAAGATATGTATTTTTGAATATTATAAACTAGCCAAAAGTTATTACATGTGCATTATATTTTTAATTGGCTAAGTCTATCTCTACCGTTTATATAATATAAGAAAAATATTTTAAAGTTTAACCTAGATTTATTCTGCAGGGAGCACTGTCCTTCATCATCTTGAATCTTTTTCTTTCTTCATTGTTACATGTGATAGATATGAAGAAAGAACTAGACTTTATGTGATTTTAAACAATATCCTCATTGAGCCAAGTGTTTATTCATTATTGAATTTATTATTAAAATATGAAATTTTCATAAGACAGATTTTTATTTGGTGTTTATTTAGTATATTGTTATCAAAGTAGAGAGGAGATTCTCTCACTGAAGACATACAACCATGGTGGGAAGTGGGAATGGGTGTGAACTCTCACTAAGCCCATTTCTAGGTGCTACTCTTGTCTTCTCTGGATAAGCTGAAAGTGCAGTACCTCAAATCCCCATATTCACTGCTCTTTTGCTTTATTATATTGCTTCCTAACTCTCCCACTCCAGTCTCTTCACATTTTTATACGTCTCAGTTTTATCAACAAAAGACTCTTGTGTTTCTCTGTCAGAGATTTTTTTTCCCTCACCAGTTGTTTTTCATTCAGGATTCTCTCATCTACACTAGTAACTTGATTTGCTCCTAGCTGAGCCCTTAGGACAATCTTTGACATATTTTAATTTGTGAAAATTTAGAACCAATCTAAGGTAAATTGTATTCTATGATATGATGCAAGATAATAGTGTGTTGTAAGGGTCTATTTCAACGTCTTCTTGAATTCATCTGAAATGATTTCATGTGGGTTAATGTAAGAAATAAAAGTTAATGATAGTTGTGTCCCTCCCTGTGTTTTCAGTGGAAAGTTGCTGGTGGTTTTTTTTTTTTTTTTGACAAAGTCTCTGTCACCCTGGGTAGAGTGCATTGGCGTCACGGTAGCTCACTATAGTCTCAAACTCATGGGCTCAAGTGATCCTCCTTCTTTAGCCTCCCAAGTAGCTGGGACTACAGGTGCACACCACCACACCTAGCTAATTTTTTTCTGTTTTTGGTAGAGACTGGGTCTTGCTCTTGCTCAGGCTGGTCCCACCTCAGTCTGGGAGTTGCTAGGATTACAGGTGTGAGTCACCCCACTTGGCCAGAAAGTTGCTATTTTAAGGATAAAGTATACTTCAAAAATTTTTTAGTACATGGAGTTTTCTTTTTGAACAATTTTTAATTCTCCTAATTGTAATTAAATATTTGAAAGAAATCAATGCCTTTGATACTTTAAGAGAGATGCTCATTTTTATGTTTTTTAAAAAATTATTCTATTGTCTTCAGAGCGTCTCTTAAACTGGTATAGAAGTCTACTTGATGTTATTCATTTAGATGACACTTTGTTTCCTTTGAATTCATTTTTGCAACTGTTCTCAGACATGTAATGGAGGATGTATAAACAGATTTTACTGCATACTAAAAGTTAAATACTGTATTTTTCATAGTTATATGTTTTGACATTGTATCTTAAAGGGAAGCTGAATAATGTTGCACAGTTGGAATTATGAGATATGATATTGCCATATATCTCATAGGTACCCTTGATATTGAGATTATTGTTTCCTGGGGTTACAGTCTTAATTAATGTCTTTGCTTTTAGTGGGATCTATCTTCATAAAAGTGACATTACTGTTTTTCTTTCTTCTCTATGGGGAAAGGACCTTAGAACTCTTCTGTTTATTCTTTCCTCATTTAAAGTTTTTTTCTTACATTATTTGTTTCCTGCACTTTGTGGCTTAACTTTTTTTGTACTATCTCACTAATTTACATTTGACTTTCTTTATCTGGGCATACTCTCTTTCTATCTCTAGCTTTCCTTAAGCTCTTGAAATTTTTTTCAGAATCATTAAAAGGGAAAATATGTATAGGCATACTTCAGATATATTGTGGGTTAGGTTCCAGACCACCACGATGAAGCAAATATCTCAATAATGTAAGTCATGCAAATGTTTTGGTTTCTTAGTGAATATAAAAGTTATGTTTACATTATACTGTAGTTTACTAAGTTTGCAATAGCATTATGTTTTAAAAAAATGTAAATTCCTTAAAGAATACTTTATTGCTAAAAAATGCTAATAATCATCTGAACGTTCAGCAAGTTGTAATCTTTTTGCTGGTGAAGGGTCTTGCCTCAGTGTTGATGGCTGCTTACTGATCAAGGTGATGGTTGTTGAAAGTTAGAGTAGCTGAGGCAATTTCTTAAAGTAAGACAGCAATGAAGTTTGCCCCATCAATTGACTCTTCCTTTCACAAAAGATTTCTTTGTAGCATGAGATGCTGTTTGATTGCATTATACCCACAGTAGAACGTCTTTCAGAATTGGAGTCAATTCTCTCAAACCCTGCTACTGGTTTATCAACTAAGTTTATGTAATATTCTAAATCCTTTGTTGTCGTTTCAACAATGTTCACAGCATCTTCACCAGGAGTAGATTCCATCTCAAGAAGCCATTTTCTTTGCTTATCCATAAGAAGCAACTCCTCATCCATTCCAGTTTTATCCTGAGATTGTAGCAATTCAGTCACATCTATTTCTGATTCTAGTCTTCTTTTCTTTTCTTTTCTTTCTTTTTTTTTTTTTTTTTTTTTAAGACAGAGTCTCACTCTGTTGCCTGGGCTAGAGTGCTGTGGCATCAGCCTAGCTCACAGCAACCTTAAACTCTTGGGCTCAAGCAATCCTTCTGCCTCAGCCTCCCAAGTAGCTGGGACTACAGGTATGCACCACCATGCCCAGCTAATTTTTTCTATATATATTTTTAGTTGTCCAGCTAATTTCTTTCTATTTTTAGTAGAGACAGGGTCTTGCTCTTGCTCGGGCTGGTCTTGAACTCCTGAGCTCAAACGATCCTCCCACCTCAGCCTTCCAGAGTGCTAGGGTTACAGGTGTGACCCACCTTGCCTGGCCTCTGATTCTAGTTTTCTTGCTATTTCCACCCCATCTGCAGTTACTTCCTCCATGGAAGACTTGAATCCCTCAATGTCATCTATAAGGATTGAAATAAACTTCTTCTGAACTTCTGTTAATGTTGATATTTTGACCTTCCATGAATCATGGATGTTCTTGATGCCATCTACAATGGTGAATCCTTTCCAGAAGGTTTTAAACTTACTGTGCTTCGCTCTATTAGAGGAATCACTATGTATGGCATGATAACTTTACAAAATGTATTTCTTACGTAGTAAGATTTGAAAGGTGAAATTCCTCCTTGTTCTGTGGGCTGCAGAATGGATGTTGTGTTAGCAGGCATGAAAACAACATTAATCTCTTTGCACATTTTCATCATAACTCTTGGGGGATGACTAGAGTGTGTTGTCATGAGGAGTTATATTTTAAAAGGAATCTTTTTTTCTGAGCAGTAGTTCTCAACAGTGGGCTTAAAATATGCAGTAAACCATGTCGTAAACAGATGTGCCATCATCTAGGCTTTGTTGTTCCACTTATAGAGCACAGGTAGAGTAGATTTAGCATAATTCTTAAGTGCCTTAGGATTTGTGGAATAGTAAATGAGTGTTGGCTACAATATAAAGTCACTAGCTGCGTTAGCTTCTAAGAAGAGAGTCAGCCTGTCCTTGGAAGCTTTGAAGCCAGGCATTGACTTTTTCTCTCTAGCTATGAAAGTCCTAGATGGTGTCTTCTTCTACTATAATCCTGTCTGAATTGAAAATATGTTGTTTAATGTAGTCACCTTCATCAATTATCTTTACTAGGTCTTCTGGATAACTTGCTGTGGCTTCTACATCAGCACTTCGTGCTTCACCTTGTGCTTTCGTATTATGGAGATGGCTTCCTTCCTTAAACCTCATGAACCAACTTCTGCTAGCTTCCAACTTTTCTTATGTAACTTCCTCACCTCTCTCAGCCTTCACAGGATTGAAGAGTATTAGGGACTTCCTCTGGATTAGGGTTTGGCTTAAGGGAATGTTATGATTGGTTTGATCTATCCAGACAACTAAGACTTTCTTTATATCTGCAATAAGTCTGTTTTGCTTTCTTATCATTCATGTGTTCTCCAGAGTAGCTCTTTTAATTTCCTTCAAGAACTTTTCTTTTGCATTCACAAGTTGGCTAACTGGCACAAGAAACTTAGCTTTAGGACGATCTAGGTTTTCCATGTGCCTTCCTCATTAAGCTTAGTCATGTCTAGCTTTTGAGAGTGAGAAATGCATGACTCTTCCTTTCACTTGAACACTTAGAGGCCATGGTAGAGTTATTAATTGGCCTAATTTCAGTATTGTTGTTTTTCAGGAAATAGCGGGGCCCAAGGAGAGGGAAGAAAGTGGAGGAATGGCTGGTCAGTGGAGCAGTCAGAACACATACAACATTTATCAATTAAGTATACCTTCTTATGTGGGCTTGGTTTGTGGCACCCCAGAACAATTACAATAGCAACATCAAAATTTGCTGGTCACAGATCGCTATAGCAGATAAAATAATAATGAAAAAATTTGAAATATTAGGAGAATTACCAAAATGTGACACAAAGACATGAAATGAGCACATGCTTTTGGAACAATGGTGCCAACAGACCTGCTTGATGCAGGGTTGTCACAAACCTTCAATTTGTGAAAAGCAAAGTACAATAGAGTGAAACACAGTAAAACGAGGTACACCTGTACCTGAATTTATTGAATGCACCTGTGTGGGCATTCTATTCCTTTTGCATACATTTTACCAAATTTGTGTTTGATCTTTCATTTTTGCCATACCAGTACTATAACCAGATGCTTTTTCCATTTCACAAAACTTCAGGTTTTTTTTTCCTCCATAGCCAATAAAACTCAAAATAGTTAAGTACTGAATCTTCCTGGGGGTGCAATAGGAAAAAACCAGTTTTTAAACTTTTGCAATTTCTGTAAGTCAAAGTAAAATAGATAATTTATTAAAGAATTTTTTAAAGTTAAAATTCCCCACAAGGGTCATCTTGACCTTTGTTGAGAGGATTATTGGAAAGCATGAAGCCAAAAACTCTTGATGTTGGAAAATATTCATTAATCCACGAGGCACGGAGGAAGCACATTCTGGAGTGAGAAATGAATACTTTTTATGTTCAACTACTGATTAGGAGTATGCTATGAAGCAAACAATAGGCATAGAGATAAAATGATGTTAATTGATTTTATTTAATACATCCTGTGTATTGGGAAAATGTGCAAATCATATGCTAATGATTTGATACTATAAAATGAGTGAACTTCTAGGTTTTTGGAAGACTGCTTAGGTGTTCCATTTATAATAGAATATTTGATCTCTCCTTTAGGCCTATTATTGGTTATCTTTTTGGGTAGAAGAATCTAATCAGTGAGATGTACACGAAACACTGGATTTTTAAAACATTGGATTAAGGCATTCAGTTCATTCAGGCCTTTGTCAAGAAATAAATCCCTTACTATTATTTAATAATTTATTCACTAAACTATAAGAATATGATTCTTTCTTAATTATAGTCTTTATATGCTTATTTCTTAATTCTTACTGTGTTACCATGTTCATGATTATAAAATATTTTTTAGTATAAGGCTGATATATATAACATCTTTTTTTTGGAGGAAGGGGGCCTGTTCTGCAGCAATAATTCTTGCTCAGGAATTTGTAGCAGTCAAGACAGGAGGATTTCTGTATCCTCAATGTAGGTTGCTTTGTCAGCAAAGGATCATGAGTTTTACCCAGTCTCTTGTGTCCAGTCATTCTGAATTCCAACTAGTAAGCTTTCTTCAAAGGTTCAATTTTTTGTAAATTTGTCAAAGCTATTTCAAGAATTATGGCCAAATCACCTTTATTATGAAACAATTCTCCTGACCCCATTTATTTTAGGTTTTACGATAAAGAGGAATGATGTATTATAAAGTAGAAAGTCTTGTGAAAATGAATTATTAAATTTAAACATTCAAAGATTATGGGTAAGATTTTGTATCCTATTTCTTCTGTTGATACTGTCTTGCTAGGTACTGAGGCCTTGGTCTGTAAATTTAGGTATGTAAGAAATATCCTTTTATTTTCTATAATTCAACTTTATTTTTGACTGTTAGTCACTGAGTAGTGGACAAAATAACTCCAATCCTTTCTGAGGTTTTCCCCACTTCCCTGGGGTTAACGTAGGGTTCCATCTGAAATGTGGTTATACTCTGCTAATTGATCATCTATATGCAATAGCTTACCTCTGAGATATGAGTTATTGTGTCTAGATAGATCTTTCTAGTATGACAGAGATTTGCTACTTCCAAGTCATGAATTTTCTTTTTTACTAGAATTTCTGTGTTTCTTTTGCCTAGATGCATTATGCTGCCATTCCTCTCTGGGGTATTGCTGCCTTACTGGTAATATCACCTGTAAGCAGAGCCATGATCCCTGCTGCCTTGAGATCCAAAGACTTCTCTCAAGTTTTCCTCAGCTGGGAAAATCTCTTTCTAGACTGTAGAGAGGCTAGGAGAAAGTGTCTGTCTCTCTATACTTGAGAATGTCTCTTTCATCTCTGTGACAAACTCTTCTTTTATTCTGAGGGCTTAGGGTTTTGAAAAGCAAATTGGAATTACTTAAAAATCGCTTCTGTTTTCCGTCCTGGCATATACTTCCCCTGTGGCAATAAAGTACAGAACCAGTTATCTGCCTGAATGACAAGAAAGGAAATGGGAAAATTTAGGGAGAGGAAAAAAAAAAAATATCTCAAAGTGCCAATCTCCCACATAGACAATAGAGTTTATATGCCTTCTGATGATGATGGCACCAGGTGACCTTGTGGAAATCATGTAATCCTTTGAACTTCAGTTTCATTTATTAAAAGGGTTTAATACTTTTTCCCCCTTACTACATGTTGTTTCTTTTTCTCATCAAATAAGATAACGTATATGAACTTGACTTTTACAAAGCTAGTTAGTGATAGAATTAGAGTCAGAAGCTTGTCCAATGTTTTTTTCACTGTATGAATGTGGTATTCCCTGAACAAATGAAAGGCATCATGGTGCAGTGGAGGAGAGCCGGGGGTTGGAATCCAATCATTACCATCAGCTGGCTAAGGTATCTAAAGCAAATCAACAGATTGTCCTTCAAATTCCTCATCTTAAAATAATGACTACACTAATAATACTTCTTAAGCGATTATTGTGAGGATCAAATCAAGATACCTAGACCTAGTCTATGTAAATACTGAATTATAAATAGGAAAGTGCTACACAAATGCTTATCATCAGAATAGTGGTGTGTTTTTTTTTTTTTTGGTCCAAGGAGAAGAAAAGTTGTGTTCAAAGTCATAGTCTCCCTCCATCAGTGGTTTGGATTCAGCTTCCTAGTCAGCTTCTGGAGTAAACCTGCCCAGATATGGCAATGATACATCTGGTCACAGATAGAAATGCCATACTGTGCTTTTTTTTTTTTTTTTTTTAACATTTCTTATTTATATTATTTCTCTTCTAAAGATGATAACGTAATTTGTAAACCATCTAATATATACCAAATGATTTTAGTCTTCAGGTTTGTTTTAAGTCTGGCCACTAAAATTCCAAGTTTTATTTATTTTTTTCTATTAATAGTTTGTTATACTGGAATGATGCATATTTCAATATTTAGTTGAAGGTGCAATTTGCTATCTTCTTCCTTTCTATTTATTTGTTCTTAGCCTTCCACTTTTCCCATACTTCCCCTCAACTATTCTATAGAAAATTTGAAAGCATGGCTTACCTGAAAGGAGCAATATAAACCCACCATTTTATACTAATATCTTTCTGTTTCGATAAAGGAAATATCCTGACCAACAGGTGTTTGAAGTATATTAAAAAATTACTTTAAGGAGGGTAAAGGATAATTACTAAGGACAATGACAGAAAAAAATATGGAAAAAAGAAACACTGTGATCCTTTCCTACTAAGTCAAGTTGCAATATGTCATAATACTTAAAAGTATAGGCGTTAGTGCCTGATAGACCAGAGTTTGAATCCTGGTTCCAGCACTTATTGGTTATGTAGCCTTGGGCAAATGTACTTTATTTCCCTCATTTTGTTTTATTTTATTTTATTTTTTGAGACAGAGTCTCACTCTGTTGCCCAGGGTAGAGTGCCGTGGCGTCAGCCTAGTTCACAGCAACCTCAAACTCCTGAGCTCAAATGATCCGCCCACCTCGGCCTCCCAGAGTGCTAGGATTACAGGCATGAGCCACCATGCCTGGCCTATTTCCCTCATTTTAAAATTTCCTCATTTTCAAAATGTATATAATAATATTTCTTAGGATTCTTATAAGGATTAAATAATATAATCTATGCAGAATGCTTAGCATTGCTCAATAAATTCTAGCTAATATTAGTAATAAAATGATACCTCTGTTGTATCATCTAGAACTGTAAATTTTAATATTAAAAACTTCTTTTTAAAGACCTAGGGCAACAATAACTTTTCTATTGTATTATTTTATTATTTTCATATGAATATCCTTGATTTGCAAAAAAACAAAAACAATAATATCAACAGTAAGAATTAAGCATATGTATATCTTTCCTAATAAAATTTTTTATTTTCTAGTCATAATATCTGATAAGTAATAAAAATTGTAACTATTCAATTTTCCATATATTTATTAAAAGTGGTATGAAAGAAAAGAAAATCTAATTGGTGTTTCTCATTTTAATTGATATATTTCAATCTGTAAAGTAATTTCTCTAAAACTAAAAAATGGTCATGCTTCCCTTGATTTAAAAATCTTCTATGACTTTGCATTCCTCCTTGTGTATAAGGCCGAACTTGTTAACATGGTATGTATGGCATCAACTTATTCTTCTGCTCCCATGACATCTGGTACCTTATCATAGCATTATTACACACTATTTTAATCTTTTACTGAATTGAAATTTCCTAGTCAATTATCTTTACTTCCAAACTAACATTTCTGTGAGGGTAGACTGTTGCCTATCTTGCCCAGTTCTGAGTTCCCAGTGTTTGGAACAAAGTAAGATACTTAATAAATGCTTGGTTATTGAATGAAAGAACTTATTTTCTCTATCTACCAAACTTATAAAGGTAGGGCCATTTTTACTTATCTGTTATGAATACAACTTTTAATTAACACGTGAAAATTAGTGATTCAACATTTGGCCCTAGATTCTAAAATTTAGTGATACTATTTATGTCAGATTGGTCAAGTTGTATTTTATTTTTTCCTTAGAAATATGCTCAACTCTATTTCTGAACGTTTAAGGGTGGTATTGTGGAGAGAACACTATACTTGGAATCAAAACCTTTAGAATTAAGTTCCAAATCTGTTACTTGGTAACACTTGGACAAGCCTCTATGAATTGAAGTTTCAGGTAAAATAGGAAAAACTTCTCAGTGGTTAGAATCAGATAAGATCATGCACGTAAAGGTTATTTTTAAACTGTAAAAATGTTGAATAAATTTATATAAAGGAATTTCATTATTTTAAATGCTTTGCTCTCTAAGATTTGTCTATTAAATTCACCTTTTCCTCTAATATTTTCCTCTAGTAGTTCCAAACATTACTATTTTGATATTAGTTTTCCTAATGATACCACTGTGTGTTCTATAATTCTTACTTTTTTTAAGCTGTGGCAAATGATTTTATGTGTCATCCTTTTTTCCCCCTTAAAAGTCCATTTGTTAGCACTATTGCCAATCACTGTTTCAAATTTAAATTACCTATCCCATTATTTATAACTTTCTGGCAATGCTATTCTTAGGCCAAGTACAATTGAGTTGAGCCTTAATTAACAGGCACATGATTACCTATAATTCCAGTTATTTAACATTCACTATATCCTTTGATTGCATATTTCATGCAAAAATTTCTTATTTTAAAAAATGATTCCTCCACTTCCATTTCCTCCTGTGCCTGCCCTTAGTTAATACACATTTAGTTTCATTCTTTCAGTTGATCAGGAGTTATATGAAAGTAGATTTCCTTTAATGAACAAAATAGAATTAATGTCATTATATGGGCAATTCAGGTGAAAAATTTTCCACTTATACTTGATTATTTGAAGATCAATTCAAATGTTAGTCTTGACTTACTTGGATAATTGTCTCAACTTTCCACTTTATTCAACTTATAGAGATCTGGCTAGGGATTTTTGACTTGTATGACAGGATCCTTGTCATTTTGTCTTGTTTATTTAATTTATCATTTTTGAATTGGTGTCTAGTTTTAGATTACCCACAAGTTCAAACTTTCATTAACCAGAAATAAAGATTTAAGTAGAGAATGTTGAAGACCATGATAGAGTTGACACCAGGTGATGATCATTATTAATAATCAAAAGAAACATAAAAGGGTAGCCACAATTCCAGCACTAGATGCTGGTGTACAAAAGCTTAAGTTGTCTAAAAGAGACTTGATCATAGTTGACCTTTTGTTTTTTCTTATTTGTTTATTTAGTTTTTAGAGACAGAGTCTTACTCTGTCGCCCATGCTGGAGTGCAGTGGTACCATCATAGCTCACTGCAGCCTCAAACTCCTGGTCTCAAGCAATCTTCTTGCCTCAGCCTCTTGGGTAGTTGGGACTACAGGTGTGTGCCACCACACTGGGCTAATTTTTCATTTTTTGTAGAGAAGGGATTTTGCTATGTTGCTCAGGCCAGTCTCAAACTTCTGGCCTCAAGTGATTCTCTCACCTTGGCTTCCCAAAGTGCTGAGATTACAGGCGTGAGCCACTGCACCTGGTCCATTTTTTTTTTTTTTTTTTTTAATGTGACAGATTTTTCTCAAACCAAGATGAGGGGCATAATAAGCTCTGCTGGTTCAGAGAACATCTTGCTGCTTTGAATCAATATGATATCTTCCCTGGGTAATTACTCAACATTAATGAGTGAAAGTCTTCTTACTTAGCTAATTATTTTATGGTTGTGATTATGGGAATGCTACTAATGCATTTTTGAGAATTGCCCTTCGAAATAATAAAAGACTAAAATAAGTAAATACTTACAAAAATTCCACAGAAGTAAAAAAGAGCTTCAAAGTTATAACTGTAAAAAACAAAAAGAGAGAGAGAGAGAGAGAGAGAGAAAAGAAAAAGTTCTCTGGAGCTTAATAGGTTTTCAAAAAATATCTGTTTATAAATAAGGAAATAAAAAACCCCCTAAAGCCTTAGACACTAGAGATAATCATGTGATTAGAGCCCCCAAATACATATAAATAGTAAGGGAGGCATAGTATAACATGGTATTACATTAGCAAATAGTGGGTAGAAATGAGTTAGAAAGTGAGGTCATTTCAGGGAAACTGCTGATTGTTTAATTTTTTGACAAAATGGGGATTAAAATATTTGTCCCTGATTCAGAGTTGTTAAAACTATTATACAAGTAAAATATGAAAGCATTTTAAAAAATTAAAGTTCTATTCAGATGTATTAGCTTATGTTCATGCCACCATTCTTTGTTAACATATCTTATTTTGAAATTGAAGAGAGCTCCTGGTTCATCTACATTATTTTTATATTTCTAACCTTCTTAGGTAGAAGATAAATACTACACAATGTCCTTCTCCATCCATTATTGCCTAATTGAGATTCTTATTTCTTTCAAGAGGCTACGCTTGAGGTTTGCTATATTATATAGGAGTATTAAGGAAGGCCTCACTACTAAGATGACATATGAGCAGAGATTTGAAAGAAGTGAAGGTGCAAGCTTTATGGATATCAAGGGAAGTATGCTTTAGGCAGAATAGCAAGTATAGAGGCCCTGAGGCAGGACAGTTCCTGGTATATTTGAGAAACAGCAGAGACTACTGGGGGTATAATATACTGAGCAAGAGGAGAGGTGTAAGAGCTGAAGTTACAGAGGTGGGCTTTTGCTCTGAGTGGGGTGGGGAGTCACTGCAGGGTTTGAGGTGAGGAGTGACATAATCTGGTTTGTGACTTAAAAGGATCTTTCTCGCTGTTGTGTTTAGAAAAGACTGTGGGAAGGCAAAAGTGACAGCATGTAAACTAGAAGGAGGTTACTGCAATAATGCAGGAGATAGATGATGGTGACCTGGACCAGGATGGTAACACTGGAGGTGTGAGAAATGATGAGAGTCTGTATATAATTTGATGTTTGAGCCTACAGGATTTACTGATGAATTAGATGTGGAGAATTAGAGGAGAAGAATGAATGATGACTCCAGGGATTTGGGCATGAATAATTGGAAGAATGAGAGATGGAGAACATTGCAAGAGAAGCAGATTGAGGGTGGGTGGATCATATGTAGAGTTCAGTTTTGACAAGTTAAGTTTGAGATGCTTATTAGACATCATGTTGAGTATTTAGTTGGTTATGTATATGGGATGTGAGGGAAAGTTCTGAGCTATAGATACAAATTTGAAAGTCTTGAAGGTACTGATAATATTTAAAGTTAGGAGGTTGGATAAGATTATCTAGGAGACTGAATAAAGTTCAGTCCCTTACTCCCTTACCTAGGGAGTAAGAATAAAGAGAAGTCTTAGGATGTGAGAAATGAGGGGGAACTAGTAAAAGTGATTGAGAAAGGGCATCTGTGATATAGGAGGAGAACCTAGAAGAGAGAACTGCCCTGGAAACAGTGGTGTGCTGCAGCTGGCTCAGATTAGCTTGCAAGAACCTATTACATTTTCAGCAAATTTGCAAGCTGGTTGTTAAACACAGCCATTTACAACTTGTATATAAATGTAAATAAATTATATTAAAAATAAAAGTAATAAATACTCAACACTTACCAATTCCTAATTGTGTTTCATCTTGATACCATCTCTGCTCTTGAGGTTATTCAAATCTTTTATATTTGTGTGGTAGAAAAGCTATATAATGTGCTGTTGTGCATCTCTTTCCAGATCTGTGTTCAGGGATGTCACATTGGTAGCTGTGGGAATATTTATATCTCAGAAATTGCAAATGCTGCAATTGCTTGATTAATTATTTTGCTGATAAGAAAGTAATAAAAAATGTTAATGATGCAAGTGCAAGTTAAAAGTAAATTGCGTCTGTAGCTGTTACATTGGGATTGGTATAGAAATTGAGGATGTATTTGTCCACTGTTAAAAAATTATCTGGTTCAGCAAAGAAATCACATAATTGATGAAAGAGAAGTTTTCACATAAACCATCTTTGTTGTTTTATTTTCATCTTATTCATTAATGTAACAAAATATAATGATCAACCAACATTCATGTTGGAACTATTCATTCATCAATTACAACACTAAGTTGGCTGTGATTACAAGAATTTGGCAAAAACCAACAAAAATACTTTAAAAAAATCAACTAACGGAATTTACAACAAAACATTGCATATCTTATTATTATTTGTAGACTGGGTGCTACACATCCTTGTATCAGTAAAATTTATAATGAACTCATGTACATATATAGGTGCACACATTTTCTTTTTTATCGGAATCAGCTGTTAAACATTTGCCAGCACACTTCTTGGAAGCCTAGCGAAGAAAGTGTTTTCAGGAGTGCAACAGATTCAAATGCTGCTGATAGTTCAAGTGAGATGACTGAGAATTGACCATTGGATTTAGTAATGTGGAGATGATAGATGAACTAGAGTTGCCTAGTGAAATTACAGAAAAGTCTGATTAGAGTGATATCAAGAGAGAATGAAAGAAAAGGAATTAGAGATATTAAGTATTTTAAGGAGTTTTGTTGTAAGGGGGAAGAGAGAAATGGGGACAAAAGCTAATTGGAGAGAAATGAAGGATTAAGGAATATTTTAAAAATCACTAATATTATAGTTTTTTGTATGCTGATGGGAATGACTGAATAGAGAAGAAAACAATTGATTATAGAACAATGTCCTTCGGTAGGTAAGAGAAGATAGATTCCAGTGGTTAAGTAGAGCAGTTGGCCTTAGATAGAAGCACAGATATTTTATTCATAGTAACAGAAGGGAAGGCAGAATATATGGGTACAATTACAAGTAAGTCAGTGGATGTTATATCGGGAGCTTGTGAAAGTTGTCTTCTGAATTTCCATAAAGTGGAAGTAATGTCATTAGCTAGAATGGCCGTGGGAAAGAAGAGTTGGAAAGTTAAGAAGAAAGGAGGAGATATGAAATAAAGTACTGAATAATATAAACTATTGTTATTATAACTGGTATTTAGGCTATTTTTGAAAGAGGTAGATAAGACAGGCAAGAGGGCTCTTAAAATTCAAAGACAATTATCACCACCTATATGCAAAGGGAGTGTCACTCTGGTGACTTTGTCAAGGATATTTTGTCTTGTGAAGGATGAAGACATTATTCAAGAAGTCATAATATAACACAATATGTCTTAAGAATGCCTACAGTATTTGTGTAGGCAAAATGGTTTAGAAGAATGGGAGATAGTGATTAATTTTAACCACTAGAGATGGCTTTATGGAAGAGAGAGCATTAGAGTTAGGTTAAATTAAGGGAAGGTAGATTTTCAGTTAATTTATTCATTGCTTTCCATGTGCTAGACATAGTGCTAAGCATTGTGCATACATTGTCTTATTTAATCCTAATACCTGTGAGGAAACTAAAGCTCAGAGAGGTTAAGTAACTTGTTAAAGGTCATACACAGCTATTAGGTAAGATCTGGATCAGACCTAGATCTAGTTGACAACAAACCCTTTTCAATATAGCACACCGATTCTAGGGGGAGACAGTGGTAAGAGGGAGGATCTTCCAGTACAGGGAGAAGGAGGAGCAAAGAAAAGTACGGAGGTGAGAAAAAGTAGAGAAAGTGTGTGTGTGTGTGTGTGTGTGTATGTGTGTGTGTGTGTGTGTGTGTAGAGGGAAGTAGAATGGAAAAATGAGTAATCCAGTATGACTTGGGCACCATGTGTGTGCTTGCAGGGGGTGGAGTATATAGTGGGAAGTAAGGCCGAAAATACAGGTTGTAAATTGATCATGAGAGGAAGGTCTCAATGATTATGCTGAGGTATTTGTATGTTATTTTTGCATGAAGTCATCAATTTTAAGATAGTTTTTCTGACAGGAGATAATCACATCTAATCTGGACATCTGGCCAGCATTGCATTCTTTGTTTTGTTTCACAGTTCCAGATTCTTTTGGAAGACAAGACTGTAGAAATAAAAGTGGGTTATTGCAATTGGGTGTTGAGTATAATTATCAATTTCGTATGGTAGTTTGTACAATTTATGATTCTTTTACTAAATTATTTTGTGTCATGAAATTAGGAACACAACTAAAGAATAATTAATTAGCTTACTATTTGACTGAGACCATGAGATAGAATGTTAATTTCGTGTTTTTCAGATACTGACCGAGCTTTAATATTACTGGAAGAATACTGCAAAAAATTGAGGAAACCAGAGGAACAGCTGTTGAAAACTGCTGTTACAAAGGTGATGGGTATCTTTAAAAGCAGCTTATTTCAAGCTTTGCTAGGTATGTATTACATTATTTTTCATCTTAATGGTCAGAATTGGGCTTAATAGTTTGAATAATGTGGTCAACCCCCCCCAAAACCTGATGGTAACCAAGTTTCAAACTGGGATAATTTTCTTTAATATGCGGAGAGATTTATTTTATTTTGTTTTTTTTTTTTTAGTTTCCCTTTTTCTTTTTTAAGGTTAACCTAAAAAAGAATTGCTATAAAATAGAAATAAAGTATAGGTTATTCAAAAATGTAAATATTGAAAGAACGTTTTATATAGGAAGAAAAGTTTACACAGAAAAAACCCGAGTAGTTTGTTTCTAAAAATTGATGACAAATATGCTAGAGAAGGAAGCTGTATTACTCTAGAGAAGGAATTGTCTAACACAGAAATGATGGGTCACATTCACATTCTATTCAGAATCAAAGTTCTGCTTTTACTCTCTTCTTAAAACAAAAATAAAACAAACACTCTTTTCACCTTTCTTATTTCTCTTAGGAAAGTTTATAATTCAGAATTAAAAAGTTTATTGATGAAAATCTCAATGCTTTGATATTCTTATCAATTTGTCATGAATCTAACTATATAATCTTCAACCTATGTTTGTTCTCTTATTTATTAAAGATTGTGAAGAAAGTCAAGGATATAGTTTATTTATGTATATCTTTATACATATATCTTTTGCATTTATGCAAATAGATAGCTTTTAATTCTTTTTTCATTGTATTTTAAGAGATAACATAAACTAGCAAAAGATATAAATAGACAAATACTTCCCCCAACAAAAACAACCAACTAAACAATTAAAAAAACCCAATCAATTATACTATAAATTTTACTGAGCTTAAATAGTACATTTTAAAGAAATAACTTAGTCTATTAAATATTTCCATTGCTTTTTCAGGTCTGGTGGTTATTTATATAAAATGTAAAAATAGGAATTTATAAAGCTTAATCATGAAAATATGTTTTTATTATAAATATCTACACTTTTTGATAAAACCCCAACTGTATAGTTTGAATATAATTTTAAAAGCTATTAAGTTTTGAAAATTTGAAAATCAGTCTATTGAATAAAAATAGAAGTAAAAACCTTTGTAGGATTATTTTGCCTGTGGATTAATTTTTAAAAAACTATTCTACTGTGGCTGGCAAACATTAATGACACAAATAACTATAATCATCTTAGCTAGTATTAAATAAAAACTCTAAATGGAGTCTTAGTGAATTTAAATAAACCCTGTCATTAGGGAATAGTATTTTCGAGAACATTTTTCAACCACAAATTCTCAACTAAAAATTAATAGTGTCATCTAGTTGATAATTAGTAAAAGGCCATTAACTAAATGGCAATGTATCTAAATGGATTTGTATAATATGTTTAGTTAAGAGTGGCTAAGTCTTTTGAGAACTTGAGCTTTTTACAACTTAATTTAGGAAGGGTATAGTTGGATGATTCAGATCTACTACATGTTGGTAACGTAATAATTTGATAACATAACACCATTACCTAGAATAAAAAGACAAATGAGTGACAAAGAATTACATTTTGCCATTATTTTAAGTGAATGATAGGTATCTTGGCTTAAAGCCTTTAGTGTAGTTTGAATTTTTCTAATAAAATGAGAGGCAACGGTAATCTATAAAAAGCTGTTATGTAAGTAATCCCAATGCCCAGCTTTGAATGGATAGATTTGCTTTGGCTGGTCTTTAAAAGTCATTTTGGGATAAATCAAAGTGCAAAGAATGGAGCAACATTATACAATGAGACATAATTTTCTGTTGAATTTGATGTGGGTAGCTAAAAACTGATTGCTGATTTATTATTATTAAATGTTTGAGTGGTCTCGCTGTGTATTTCCTTTAAGGACACAAAGGAAGAAAAGCTATGTAGACTTGTGCATCCTGAAGAGGATTTATATCTTTATAAAAGGATAGGGAGCTATTGATAAATAGAGCATTGTTTATGGTCTCTAATTTGTTTCTGTTTAAACCAACTCCCCCCACGCTTTTTTTTTTTTTTTTTTTTTGGTTACAAGTAATAGAAGGAGTAGCTTTACCTATTGTCAGATAGCCAGTACATTGAAATAATACCCTGGATGAATCTCAATTAGCTGCAGAAATAGAAGAGAATCATAATGCAGAAAAACTAACACAAATGAGTAGTAAAAAATACTATTATTGCAGAATCTATTAATACCAGGAAACCAAATCCTCTGCAGATGAAAAGCATCACTATAAAATGAATTCCTTTTGTACCACATCAAATGATCAAATGATGTGACTTCATCTTATGCTTAAAAAAAAAGGAGTGTGTTTTGGATGGTGTATCTCCAAGGACCATGATTCTGTGTACATAACCACTGCACAGTGCATAAAACCACTACTGCAGTGCATAAAAGCATTTATAAATGAGTTCTGTGATAACATGGTAGAAGGTATTATGTTTTTTAAAATTTTAAGATATAACTTTAAAATTAGCCGGGCATGGTGGCGCATGTCTGTAGTCCCAGCTACTCGGGAGGCTGAGGCAGTAGGATCGCTTAAGCCCAGGAGTTTGAGGTTGCTGTGAGCTAGACTGACGCCATAGCACTCACTCTAGCCCGGGCAAGAGAGTGAGACTCTGTCTCAAAAAAAAAAAAAAAAAGATATAACTTTAACTATAAAAGCAACATATATCCATTTTGGAAATTTTTTAAAATGAAGAAAGTAAAACAATATAAAATCCAATAGTGAGATACGTAGCTTTTATGGTAAATAGCAGGATATCTGATAAGCATGGAGAATGAACTGTTTGTTTAATTTTCTTCCTTCTTACTTCTAGAGTCCTTGTATTATTTGTTTTGATTTTCTGTTTGCCAGTAACTGACAGTGGAAAAAGGCACTTCAGTTTTTTAAAAGTTAGCATTTGGTATTTATTAATGTACCAAAAAACAAAACAAAACAAAGTAAAACAAAAAAAATCCCTAAAACAGCAACATGCTGGAAACTACACATTTAGATGTTAGGCTTACGGTGACATCTTGTGGTAGTACCAAGGAAAAAATTTATCCAATGGATAATGGCAGTTTTATGATGATTAAAATATCAATACCTTCTTGAATTTGAATATAAGTGAATTGGAATTCCATGATATTTTACAAATTAATTTAGGTCTCTTATTTAGAATAGCTAAATGAAATAATAATAGTGTTTATTATGTACCCAAACAAAACAAAACAAACCTAAAACAGCAATATGCTAGAAACTACACATTTAGATGGAGTTGAAATTCCATAATATTTTACAAATTAATTTAGCTCTCTTTTATTTAGAGTAGCTAAAGCATTCAGCTTTCCAAAGCATTTTGTTGGGTTATTTGTTCTTCATTTAGGCGATGAAGGTGCAAGATGGAACTTTTTTTTAATTTTTATACTTCTCTTCCAGGTCTACTTTGAAAATTTTAATATCTATCTTGCCACTATAATTATTTGTGAAAACTATTTTAATAATATTATCGATTAGTTCATTTTTAGATAGTAACACAGCCATTACTTATGTAAGTATGGAAAGAACTAGATACGTATTTCACAGATTTCAACACCTTCTAAAATCTTGTTAGCCTTGTTTATCTAATTTATTCCCTCTTATTTCTCTACAGTGTTTGAGGGGGAATTTTTTGGAAAGATTTAGAAGAGAACAGGCAGTAAAATGATACTTCCTTTAAAATTGCCAATAGCAAAATCTTAGAAAAATGCTCATCCTGTTTTATAGAGGCTGTTAAACCTTACATAGCAGACTTTGTGTTAGAATAGAATACACTTCATTTTCATAAAGCTTAATAGAGAACCTTATGCATACTTGAGATTACTAGCAATAGGAGTGATATAGCAGATATATTACACATTGGGATTTGTCATCTCCTTATTGAAGCCTTCTACTACATCCCTACTTGCTAGCAGCTTTAACCAGTCTTTGCATTTTGTCTCATAGCATTTTGTTCATATTACTATAAAGAACTTATCACATTGCCTTATGATAAATTGAATATATTTCTACCCCTTTAATAGTTTGTGAGCAGATTGAGGGGAGGGGTTACATTCAATTAACTTTTATACCCCCAGAATGTGGACCTGTAATAGTAATAATAGGCTTTTAATAGCAATAAATTTTTATTCATTTACTCAATTATTTTTAACTATATTACAAATTAAATATAAAAATTAAAATATGATTAATATCATATTTTAATTATTTTTAATAATTATACCTGTTATGTGTTAGACACTGTGCTAGGCAATAGGAATAAAATAGTGAACTATAGAGGACAGTCCTTACCCTTATGGTCAAGTGAATGAAATCAAGTGGGGGAAAGAGACATTAAACAATTAATTAATTATTAATTAATTATTTAGTTATAATGGCGGTAATAGTGACAAAGGAAATATATATAAGAGTTTTATCACATTTTAGTTTGAGTTAAAAAACCCCAACTACATATTTTCCCATTATAGTAATTCTAATATATTTCTATTTCAAAGTAACATCTATATGAAAACATCATGGCTATTTTGGTCTTAATTTTAATCATCATGTATATTTTTTACTAACTGATCATAAGGAAGTAAAAGATATTTTATAAATTATAATGAGTGTGAAGGCCTATATAGTTATGTGAATTTGGAGCAGTTTGGCTCTAAGTCTCTAAAACAGAGGTTATCAAAATGTGGTTCTTAGATCAGCAGCATTGGTCAACTATAAACTTGGTTAGCATTGCATATTTTAGGGTCTCACCTCATACCTACTGAATCAGAAACTCTGGAAGTAGGGCTCAGCAAATGCTGTTTTAATAACCTTTCCAGGCAATTCTGAGGCATGTTAAAGTTTGAGAACATATGTTGTATGTGGTTAGATACTTGGTCATTCAAGGAAATTAATATAATATGTGAATATTATTAATAAATGGGAGAATATGACAGTAGCATTTCTTCACAGGTTTTATAAAGATTTGATTTAATCTTTAACAAGTATGAGCCATTATCATTTTATATATCTTGAATGCTTTGAGAATCCATAAATTAACAAATATCATTATGGCATCTAATTTTCCTTTCAAAATACAATAGTATATCTGAAATATTTAAGTGATTTTTTTTTCTCTTTGGATACTTAATGATAGTTTCTACCTATGTTACTATGAATAAACAACAGAATCTCAAGCTACATTGAGATGCTGCTGTTGTGCTGTTGGGTCATATGTGAGAGACACACTCACTAGATAATTCTTGCTGCCACTCACAACCTCAAAGCATGTGCTCCAGTGAAACAAACAAGTTACATATTAGGTACTTTCTAATAAGTCTTGACTGGTCAAAACAGTGTACATTAAATTCTTAGTCGGTAAGGTCTATTATTTTCCTACTTACTTGTTTGTAAAACTCATTTAAGTAAAAAGAATATAGGTGTTCCAGTTATTACAATTGAATAATGATAATTATCAAAGTATTTAGAAAATATCTACCTATTTACAGAGACTTATAGAGATGGATGTTATTAAGAACAAATCCCTATCCTTAAGGAACTTAAGGTCAATTGGGAAGGTAATATACATACATGAAAAAAAGTACAAGACATCATATAGTCAAGGACTGCACTCTAGGGGCTAGACCAAAGTGCTGTAGGAGTTCAAAGAAGCATGGGATTACTATAGATTGGTGTTGCTAGGGAAGCTGTTATATAAAATGTAAACTTGAGCTGAGTCTATTCACTGATAGAATTTGGGAAGAAGAGGATAGAGAAGGACATTTTCCCCATCCATCCACATATTCATTCATTCACAAGATATTTATTGAACACTGTGCCAAGCACTATGATACACACTGGGGAGATAAGCATTAAATAAAATTGCAGCAATAGTTTATATTTACAACTGTGATAAGTGCTACAAAGGAGAAGTAGAGGGTGCTGTGAGTGAAAGGCTTAACTTTAACAGTGGAATTAGGGAAAGCTTTCTCAGGGAAGTGACATTTGAGGTGTTGAAAATTATACAAATTCATAAGATGTCCAAAGGAGAGTGAGGAAATGTATCTCCCTGGAACAGGGCTTCAATATGTTCTTGATATTTACATTTTTAAAATGTCCTCTTGGCTGGGTGCGGTAGCTCATGCCTGTAGTCTCAGCTATTCAGGAGGCTGGGACAGGAGTATTGCTTGAACCCAGGAGTTTGAGGCTGCAGTGAGCTATGATGATGCTACGGCCCTCATGTTTCAGCAGCAGAATGAGACCCTGTCTCAAAAAAAAAAAAAAAAAAAAAAAAAAAGAAAAAAAGAAAGTAAAAAAATAAAAACAGCAACTATCACGAGAGACAACCTACAGAATGGGAGAAAATATCCGCATGTTACACTTCCAATGAAGGGCTGATGACTAGAATCTATATAGAACTCAGGAATATCAGCAAGAAAAATAAAGCAACACTATCAAGAAGTGGGCAAAGGACATGAACAGAAACTTTTCAAAAGAAGATAGAGTAATGGATAACAAACACATGAAAAAATGCTCAATATCTCTAATCATCAGGGAAATGCAAATGAAAACCACAATAATATATCAGTTAACTCCAGTGAGAATGGCCTTTATCAAAAAGTCCCTAAACAATAAATGTTGGCATGGATGCGTAGAGACAGGAACACTCATACACTGCTGGTGGGAGTGCAAACTACTACAACCTCTGTGGAAAGCAATACGGAGATATCTCAAAGAGATAAAAGTAGAAATACCACTTGATCCAGCAATCCCATTACTGGGCATCTACCCAAAAGAACAAAAGGCGTTCTATAAAAAAGACATCTGTACTAGGATGTTTATAGCAGCACAATTTACAATTGCAAAGATGTGGAAACAACCCAAGTGCCCATCAATATGTGAGTGGATTAATGAAATGTGGTATATGTATACCATGGAGTTCTACTCAGCTACAAAAAACAATGGTGATTTAGCACCTCTTGTATTATCATGGATAGAGCTGGAGCCCATTCTACTAAGTGAAGTATCCCAAGAATGGAAAACAAGCACCACATGTACTCATGGTCAAATTGGTATTAACTGATCAACACTTATGTGCAATATAGTATTAACATTCACTGGGTGTCAGGCAGTTGGGAGGGATGAGGAAGGGATGCGTATATTCACACCTAATGGGTCCAGTGTGCACTGTCTGGGAGATGGACACACTTCAAGCTCTGAATGGGTGGGGCAAAGCCAATATATGTGAGCTAAACATTTGTACCCCCATAATATGCTGAAATAAAAAAAAAATTAGCTAGGTATGGTGGCACACAACTGTAGTGTCAGCTACTCAGGAAGCTGAGGCAAGAGGATCACTTGAGCCCAGGAGTTTGAGTTTGCAGTGAGCTATGATGATGCTACTGCAGTCTAGCCTGGCAACAGAAGGAGACCCTGTCTCAAAAAAAAAAAAATAAATAAATAAAAAAAAAAATAAAAAAAAAATAAAAAAAAGTCCTCTAGAATTTGTAGAGAACATTACATTAGACCTAAGTCTCTTTAAAGACTTTAAGTCTAGGGTAAATTTGAGAAACAAGAGCTATAAACAAAATGTGGCTCAAATAATTCTTATAATTCCCTTTGTTAAACTGCCATATACTGAGTGTGATTAGTTGTACCTATCATGTCAGGCAGCATCAAGTGTTTGTTAAGTTAAATTTGACACTTTGTGCTGGATGCCATTCTCTCTCTCTCTTTTTTTTTTTTTTTGAGTTGGGATCTCAGTGTATTGCCTAGTCTGGACTCGAACTCCTAGGCTCAAGCAATCCTTCTGCCTCAGCTTCCCAAGTAGCTGGAACTATAGGCCCTGGCCACCATGCCTGGCTTGGATGCCATTCTTGACTCTGGACTTTGTATATTTACTGCAAGATTTATGTCACCAGATGGCACCATTTAACTAAATTTATGTGCTTTGGATGCTTATAGGGCTAGTTGTTTCCAAAAGAAGAATGCTATTATTTGAACTATATATGCTATAGCTGAAATAGGAAAAAATAATTTCTTTTGATAGCATTGGAGATTGGTAAGGTAGTGAAATGCCAAAGCTTTTTTTGGGAGCATGAAAGGATCTGGATTTCTGCTAAGTACATAACAAGTGAAATTTTGATGATGATCACTGTAACTAACATGTGGTAGCTGACAAAAAAGCAAAACACAATAGATTTTCACATCTAGGTTTTCCTATAGCAAGTATACTAACATTGCTAAAATTATAGCCTTGAATTTCACTTTTTGTTGTTGAAATACTTTCAGGGAGTTTATGTATATATAAAAATATAAAAAAAGATTATAAAAGATTATTTTAGGAATAAGCCCTTTCAAGATTTCTGAAATAGCATAGTAATAATATCTCAAAAAATTGTCAATAGAGTATATGTTCCATTGAACTGTAGAAATAATAAAATTAATAGAATGTGGCCGGATTCAGTGGTTCATACCTGTAATCCTAGCACTTTGGGAGGCCAAGATGGGAGCCTTGCTTGAGGCCAGGAGTTTGAGACTAGACTGAGCCACATAGCGAGACCCCATCTCTACAAAAATAAAAAAATTAGCTGGGCATGGCGGTGTGCACCTGTAGTCTCAGCTACTCTGGAGGCTGAGGCAGGAGGATTGCTTGAGCCCCTGCATTTGAGTTTGTAGTGAAGTATGAAGATGCCACTGTTCTCTATCCCAGGCAACAGACCAAGACTCTGTCTCAAAAAAAAAAAAAAAAAGAACATGATATATTGATATGTAGACATTCTTTCTTAGTGAAAACATCCATCTCAAAGAAATGAGTATTACCTCGTTAAAAACTTTCTTAATACTTTTCCTACCTTTAAGCAGAATTAATCACGTTCTCCCTTATGTTCCCATAGTATTTGTTCATATTTCTGTTATAGTACTTATTATGTTGTACTATTGTTAATTGATTACATTTTGGTCTCCCTTAGCAGACTGTGAGCTTCTTGAATGCAGGGACTTGTTCTAAATTAGCCAGTATCTGACATAGAATAGTCCTTCACTAAATTTCTTTCATTTGACAAAATATATTTGAATTCTTACTATCTAAGAGACACTACATTAAGCTCTGGGGTTTTAGTGACAAGACAGATGTGGACCCTGTTTTCATGGAGCTCATGGTCTATTACATTAAACATATAAGACGTTAAACAAATAAATATAATTGCGATGAGTGCTTTGAAATAGTTATTTGGGTTAAATAGATAAAATCATAAGGAGTTTCTTGAGCTGGTCAAATTCATATTATTGTACTGTGTTTAAAAAAATGTTTAGATACTATTTATTAATCATAACCTTCTAGGAGCTTTCTATTATTCTTGGTTGAAATCTAGACTTTTTCTCTGTCCCAGGACATTTTCCCTTGCTTTTCTTTTGTTTGGTTTATCTTTATATCCAGATCTTTACATTAACGTCTTATCTCATCATTCCAGTCTCAGTGCCTCTAAAGTGCATTTCCACCTCCCTCCCTATCTCCACCCTACCCCAAGTCACATTTATCATATTACCTTGTTTTTCTGTCACTGTATGTATCATTATAAGAAATTTTGTTGATGTGTTTATTACATGACTTTCACCACTAGAATGTAAATTTCATAAGAGCAATCATCTTGGCAGTCTTATTTATTGCTATATCTTTTATATTAGCTAAGTGCCTAGCACTTAATAGCCACTAAATACATTTTTGTTAAATGAAAGGATGAAGAACTACATGGTGCCATGTGCCTGATACTATGTGAGATTCTTGTTTGATTTAGAAAATTGCTCATTTAAAAGGAGCAGAAAACTTTAGCAAGTAGTGTTTTAGTTCTACTATGTAAGAAATCTGAAGGTAGGCAGTTGCTGCCATTAAGTCAGTCTCTCGGGAAAGTTCCTGCCAATGTCTCTGCAATTATTGTAGTGTTTCTATCATGTTTGTTATTTCATGACTGTAATAGAGCTTCTGTAGGCCTAGACACTGTGTCTGTGTTCAAGGCAAGCAGGAAGAGAAAATAACAGCCCCAATCATTTTTCTTTCCTTATAAAAAACCAAAAGCTTCCCTGTGTCACACCTTCTTCTCAACACAGATTTTTTTAAATGTCACATTGGCCAGAATTGGGTTAACTTAAGGGAGGCTGAGAAATGGAGGAAGATGTTGCTATGCTTTGTTTAAACCAATTATAAGCCATCGGGATGAGCACATGGCTGCTCTTCACAAGATTGGGGTTTTCTTAGTGTGGAACAAGGGGAAATGGATATTAGATAGAAAATTAATGGTATCTGTTATACATATGTTTCTTTAATCCTCATTGGCAAGATACATATCATTAATGCTGTTTTAAAAACATAAAAACTGAAGTTCAGAGAAGTTAAATATTTTGATCAAGAGTATACAATTTTCAGCTCCATGTCTAAAGTTGGATGTTGAGAACTGGGACAAGATATCAGAGAACCACAGAGGGTGAGGTGGAACTCTGGCTCCACGAGAAGAGGTTACGGAAACTTGACTGAATTTCTTTTCAGCAGAAGTAAAGTCCTGGGGGATAATTTTCCATTATGACAGAGGGGACTGAGAGTCAGTAGAACTGGGTCCAGTCCCATCTCTCTAATCATATGGTACATGTTTTGGGCAATTCATTTGATCTTTCTAGACCTCAATATGGTAATCTATAAAATTAGAGGTTTTTTCCCCCCTTCTTATTTCTGTGGTCTTTTATGACTCTTCCTCATGATGGACCCACATTGAGTTCTAGTTCTCTCTACTTTTTTATGACTACAATTTTGTTGTTGCACCTTGTTACATGCTTGCTTAATAAGTAGACCTACCCTTAGTGATGTTTTTATTTATTTAACCAAAGAGTAAAGGATGATGGTTTATGTACAGCATTTTCTTTTTCGTTAATAATCATTTTTAAATTGCTTTGCATGAGATAAAGCAATTTGTTTTTAAAACACTTATATTCTGGAAAAAAGAAGGAAAAAAGGGGATACAATTTGTTTTCTTAGAAAAGCAGAGTCAGAAGCCACGGAGAAGAGGAGGAACCTGAAAGTGGGGTAGTGATGAGAGATTTAGGCTATTTTCTGCTCTGGTAAAGTAGTAAATTAAGTATTCAGGTAAAAACATTCTGTTTGGAAAGATGCTCTTCAACATCTGTGTGATAATTTAAGCTATTACACTGAGAGAGATTTTCTAAATTTTTTGTTCTTCCTCTTATTACATGGTCAGCCAGACCTGAAGGACTCATTATCATATAGTTTTCCCATGGTAGAGAGAGGCCGTGCTTTCAGCCTGTGATAAGAAAGTCAAGAATTTCTGCTTCTGAATTGAAGGAGAATATGATGTAGGAGAAGTAAAAGAAAAACTCACTCTTTTTCATGCCCAGGAGGATGGATTTGTGCAATAGTAAGTAAGCAATGGAGAGAGAACAATGTAATTAGATTGAGTGTCTGAGAATTGAAGTCATTCCTGATAATGGAGTTGATCTTCTATCTGCTAGCTTCCTATTTAGGATTTTGGGGGAAGGCTAGGTGCCTTCGCTGCTTGATAACATTTATCCACACTAGCGTACATGTGGTGGTACAGTGTGGTGTGACCAGGCAAAGGATATCTGACTTTTAGTTTTCCTGAGTCATTTTTGATTATATTGTGACATAGTCAGGGCTGAGAGTCTGGCAGCAGAATTTCTAGCAGGAAGTCACTTAATGAGGGTGAGATGGCTTTGTGGCAGGGTCTGACTGTTTACTGAGGCAAAATGGGAATTATAACATGACTTCAGGGAGGAGTATAGGAGTGTAGTGCCAGTGGAACTCAAGGTGAGAGTGGTCAGCCAGGTGGAGTACCTGGAAGCATTGTCTGAGCCAAAAGAATAGACCCCAGATCCCAACAGACAGACTTCCATTTCATATCAGAGGCCAGCAGTATGGCCAGTGACCAGATAGGTGGACAGGGACTTTGCCCAAGGACCAGAGAAGCCAAAGGACAGCATGTAGATCTAGTGAACCCAATTTATTTCTACCCTCAAGCTTCCCTCTTGAGTTGTCTACTCCCATATACCTGGGCACTATTTTAGAGAGAAAGAACCAGGGTCAGAGGGAAGCTATATGAATGAGCAGTTTTAGCTGAGAGGGATTATTTAAATTATTGGATCAAACTATATCTTAAACCATATTAAATGGTTACTTTTCCCAATTAATCAGGGCTTGGGGGCTTGTGAAGTGGCTGAAGAAACCATAGATGCAATAAAGAAAAGTACATTTTCTTTGCAGATCCATGGTACACTGCAAGTTACATTTGTAACCCCATTATGCTGAAGCATGTAGATCTCAATGTTGGTTCTTACCTCTTTATACTCCTTTCCAGTGTGGTATTGAGTGTTGATGAAAAAGATTAACCACAAGAAGGAGCAATGGAAAAAGAAGTATCCCACAAGTGTCTCATAGGAAAGGCTTTCCCTTTATCCTTTTAGTTCTGGCTCCTAGCAAAAGATAGAAGAGCTAGAGAACGAGGAGCATTGTTCTACCTCAGTTTGTTTACATGAGCCAGTCCTAAGAGTATTTTTAAGGAAACATGTCTCCACTACCTCAGAAATAGTTCTCTGCTCAGAAACCACAGAACTTCCGAGACTATGTTAGGAATTCCAAACATTTCACTAATAACCTACAGATATACCAGACAGAATACATTTCCCTGATTTCTAGTTTCTCAGTCCCCAGGTTCTAGCTTATATTCAGTTTCCAATAGGCTGTCAAAATAATTAGTCTTCACAAAATCATAAGATTAGAATTCTCTTTGCAGGACTATATATTTGCAAATCAAGTCATTGAATGTATCTAGAACCAAAACCCCCAGAGGATATGCGAGTCCTTACAAAGGGCTTAATTATGAATCCCTAAAAGTTTAAAGCATTTTTAAACTCATAGAAACAAATTATACGGCATATTAAATCTTGCTTTCAGCAAAGCTTTGAATTTTGAAAAGAAGTCATTTGAAAGTAAACAATTACTTCAGAAATAAGCTTTGTGTTCCAGAAATAGTTGCTGCAAGATTTTTTTTGAATAAGGTTCTAAGAATTCTTCAATTGATCAAAGTAGGACAATAATTATAAATATAAAGGTGAGTTTTAGATTTCATTAATTGAGCTATAGTAGTCCTCCCTTGTCTGCAGTTCTACTTGCTGCAGTTTCAGCTACCTGTGGTCAACTGTGGTTCAAAAATATT
This sequence comes from Eulemur rufifrons, assembly GCF_041146395.1. Taxonomy (NCBI): domain Eukaryota; kingdom Metazoa; phylum Chordata; class Mammalia; order Primates; family Lemuridae; genus Eulemur; species Eulemur rufifrons. The sequence continues at coordinate 43,568,808 of NC_090988.1, forward strand.
AAATGGAAAATTCCAGAAATAAACAATTCATAAGTTTTAAATTGTATGCTGTTCTGAGTAGCACGATGAAATTTCACACTCAGGACATGAATCATCCCTTTGTCCAGCATATCCACACTGTATATGCTACCACCTCTTAGTCACTTAATTAGCCATCTTAGTTATTAGATCAACTGAACACAGTATTGTGTTCAAGTAACCCTTATTTTACTTAATAATGGCCCCAAACTGCCAGAGCAGTGATGCTGGAAATTCAGATATACCAAAGAGAAGCTGTAAAGTGCTTCCTTTAAATGAAAAGGTGAAAGTTCTTGACTTACTAAGGAAAGGAAAAAAATCATATGCTGAGGTTGCTAAGATCTACCATAAGGATGAATTTTCTATGTGAAATTATGAAGAAGGAAAAAGAAACTTGTGCTAGTTTCGCTGCCGCATCCCAAACTGAAAAGCTACAGCCACAGTGCATGATAAGTGCTTAGTTAAGATGGAAAAGGCCTTAAGTGTGGGTGGAAGATGAACAGAAAGATGTTCTGATTGACAGCAGTCAGGTTCAATACGATCCTCAGTCTAAGGCACCCACTGCAGGTGTTGGAACATATCCCCCACAAATAAGGGAGACTACTTTAATTAAGACCATTAATGAAGGCTGTTTATTTTGGGCGCAGAGCTCCATTGAGTATTTTTTCAGAATATATGCTCACTTTCTTCATGACATTTTCCTCATACAAATTTAATTTTTTTAATTAATCTTTTTCTAGAACTATAGCCCCTGGAAATATAGAAAACTTTAGTATATTTAACAGGTTCCCTGCAGGTATTAAAAAAATTTAGTGCAGGATACTTCCATTTCCTGACTTATTATAGAGAGGAATAGTGACACTTTATATTGAATGAAGGATATAGAAAAATGGATACTAATATTCTACATGATAATGTTATACTCTCAAATTTGAATTATTGTCATTATTTTGTCTTTGTGAACCGTCTAGTTCCTTGGATCAGTTTCTTGATCTCCTTTCCAGTAATAATTTCTTCCCCCCACTGCATCTCAGCCACCCACTGATGTTTTGCTCTATATCTTATCATTATTAAGAGCCTCTAAAATGTGTTTTAAACATTCCATTCTCTGACCACCTCTCTTCACCTCCTATTGACCCAGTTTATTTCTGTACTTCCCACATCAATCATTCTTTGATCCCACAAGAACTGCTAAATCATTGGTTCTACACATTTTTAAGATCTGTTAGCTACCCTAAGTCTTCATGTCCTTTCTTACAAAACTTAGAATACATGATTCACAGCATATATCTTCGATTTCATTGTTGTTTCCTTCATCAGCTGGCAAAAACTAATCTCTAGTTAAACCCATCTCTGTCTTTTCTATGCCTAGAACAAGGTAGCCAAATGTAGCTGGAGAAATACATACAACCTGGTTATCACCTTAAATTTATGACCCAAAGCCTATTATATTTACTTTGACAGTCTACTTTCTTATTCTCAGAGGGAATGTTTTCATACCTTCTTTCTCCTCAAATGCAATATACCTCATCTTCAACATTAGCTGCCGACCTTTCTGATTTTATTGAGACAATAAAAACAATCAAAATAGAACTTTCTCATTGTTTCACTACTTAATCTACCAACCTTACTATATCTGCATCCATATACTCTGCCTTCCCTTTTATTAAAGTAGATAAACTGTCTCTCTTATCTTTCAAATTCTCCTCTTGGTTAGAATATCAGTCAGAGTTCTGGTAGGTAACAAGGCCTTCTCAAAGAGAGTTTAATGAAGGGTATATTACAAAGGTATGGGCAGAGTTAAGGGAACCAGCCAGGGATGGAAACAATTGGGGACTATAAACAGTGGGAATTCTGAAGGAGCATGGAGAGTGAACTGTTATTTTAACACAGAAATAGATGTAATCATCTAAGGGGCTACCTGACAGAAGCTATGGCTTTAGGAAGAAGAACACAGCCATTGCTAAACCATGGCCAAACAGAAAGACAGCTGGGGGAATAAATGTCCCAACCCTTCTTTCTTTCCTTCTTTGATCTCCTACTGTTGCTTCCCCTTAGTGGACCCCAATTGGATACCAGAGGATAAGGGATCTAGATGATTGTTGAAGTTGACCTCCCAGAGCACAGAGCACAGTGGGTAAGGGAAGAAAGATGATCTGGAAGGCCAAATGGGGAAGATCCATGCCAGGTTATGTTCTGATTGCTCCTCGTTTACTCAAAGAATATGTTCTGTAATTTTCTCCCTCTCTTTGCAATTAATTTTTACCATCCTATTCAATCATTTTCATTAGCACACAAACATCTCCTTTTGAAGAAATAGTTGGGAGTAAAGGTTAAAAGTATGGACTCTGGACCTGATTGTCTGGGTTTATATCCTGCCTCCTTTGTCACTTACAGCTTAAATTTTGACTTTAGGAAATTTTCTTAACCACTCTGTGCCCCAGTTTCCATGTCTGTAAAACAGAAATGATAATAAAAGTACTCACTTCATAGGGTTGTTGTCAATATATGTATTGCGTTTCTAACAGTGCCTGGAACATAGTAAGTTTTTAATAAGTCTTTGCTACTATTACCATCTTTAAAATCCATTCCCTTCATTTGTCATCTTTCACCTTGTCTTCTGGTTTCTGTTTGAGTTTGGCCAATGGAAAGCACTAGCAGGAGATCAGAAAGTGGGAGGCAAGAGGGGTTGGGTCTTTATTCTCCTGTCTGCCTTCCTTCTGAGTCATAACTTGGCAGTGAATGCATTCTTCTGCTTAAAGCCACAGTTCCTGTCAGGTGGCCTTTCTGCCATTTCTGTGACCCCTTCATAGCAAAATGTATAACGTAAAAAGAGTTGTTTGTACTCGCAGTCTAAGCCTCTTCATCTTCTATTTTCTCTTGAAGCTACTCCAAATTAGGCTCTTAAATCCTTCAATCTCCACCCAAGGTACAAATAACCTTGAAACAAAAGTTAATTTTATCTCATGGTTTTCAAAATCCTTAATTGCCTTCCTATCACTTTCAAAACAAAATTTAAAGTCCTTATCATGACAGTAAGGCCTTACATAATCTGACTCCTGGCTATTTCTTCTCCTTTTCTATTTACACTCTCTGCATTGCCCATTCCTTGCTAATCATCTAGGCCTTGAACTTTCCTTGAACAAGCTTTCTGCTTTAGGGCATTTGTATTTGCTGTTTCCTCTGCCTGGAACTGTTTACCTACTTTCTTATTAGTTTAAGTACCTGCCCAATTGCCAGCTCCTCAAGGCTTCCCTGACCACCCCATTTATTTTATTTATTTATTTATTTATTTTTTGAGACAGAGTCTCACTCTGTTGCCCAGGCTAGAGTGAGTGCCGTGGCGTCAGCCTAGCTCACAGCAACCTCAAACTCCTGGGCTCAAGCGATCCTCCTGTCTCAGCCTCCCGAGTAGCTGGGACTACAGGCATGCACCACCATGCCCGGCTAATTTTTTCTATATATATTTTTAGCTGTCCATATAATTTCTTTCTATTTTTAGTAGAGATGGGGTCTCGCTCTTGCTCAGGCTGGTCTCGAACTCCTGAGCTCAAACAATCCGCCCACCTCGGCCTCCCAGAGAGCTAGGATTACAGGCGTGAGCCACCGCGCCCAGCCCACCCCATTTAAAAGAGCCACACTTCTCTCATTACTCTTTTTTCTCTTACTCTAGCTAATTTTTCTTTATTGTACTTATCAACACATATATTTATTAATATTTGTGTTATTTGTGGTGTGTTCCTTCCCAACTATAATGTAATCTTCTTGAGAGCAGGGACTTGGTTGTCTTGTTCACTCTTTCAATCCTAACACTTAGCAGAGTTCATGGTATATAACGAAAAGCTAATTTACTACTGATTGTTGACTTTGTTTTTTTGAGACAAGGTCTCACTCTGTTCACCCAGACTGGAGCTGGGTGTGCAGTGGGACAATCATAGCTCACTATAACCTTGATCCCAAGTGATCTTCCTGCCTCAACCTCCCAAAGTGCTGGGATTATAGGAATGAGCTACTGTGCCTGGTGGACTTTTAAATTTTGTCAAGATAACTCCATTAACATTTTCTTTGTTTTTGCTTTTTCTTTAAAATCAAAATCATTAGATTCTTTGATGAAAAGTACTATGTTGAGAAAGATATTCATTTAAAAAGGATCCTTGTGTTTGCCATAATTTATAGTTAATTCAGTGGGAATTCTACATTCTTTTCAGGGTCTTCGTGCTAAGAGCTCAGGGCATCAGAGAATGTTATTTATGAATTCAGGAAAGTACATTAGGTTAATTATGCTATTGCATTTCTAGGCAATCTCTTGAAGTTTGCTGGTATGCAACAATCAAAATAATATCATTTAAAATTGGTAGACCTATTGAAGCATGTGAATTTTACTTGTTTACATGTCCTACTCCTTTTTGAGGTTACTGATGATAATATGAAAAAAATTATGATATTTGCAATACTATGAAAATTTGACAGAATAAAAATATCGATCTCTGTTAACATGACAACTTCTAGAATTTAATATAGAAGACTGCTCAGATGTCTTTCTTCTTTTACATACTTAAACCTTTTCCCTTAGACTTCTTGACTCAGCTCTTTTGAGAAATTTAAAACTGCCATTTAAAAAAAATGTATTCTTATTGATAAAATTATTCATTATAATATATTTTCCTAAGCTATTTGGTAATTTATTTGTTAGTTGATAATTTGTTAATATTTATGGAGCACCTATGATGTGCTAAATACTGTTCCAGATTCTGGGCATATATCAGTGAAAAAGACAGATATTTCTGCTTTCATGGAATTTATAATTAAGTGGTAGATATCAACAATATACAAATGTATGGTCTGGAGAAAAATAAGGCAGAGAAGGGAGTACCATGGAGAGGGAGAAGAGTTGCTGGTTTTTTTTTTTTTTTTTTGTAGAGACATGAGTCTTGCTATGTTGCTCACGCTGGTCTCAAACTCCTGGCCTCAAGCAGTCCTCCTGCCTCGGCCTTCCAAAGTGCTGGGATTACGGATGTGGGCCACCATGCCTAGCTGGAGATGCTGTTTTACATAGAGTAGTTATTAAAGTCCTGTTTAAGAAGACATCTAAATAAAGACTTGAGGGAGCAGGAAAGAGCAAGCGCAAAGGCCTTGAGGTAGGAGCATGCCTAAATTATTGCAGGAATGATAAGAGTACAGAGTGATGGACTCAATCACTCTTGATTGAGAGACAATAGTAGGAAATGACCTTAGTTGTGGTGGCAGGATAGATTATGTAGGGATTTCTTGGTCATTATAAAGACTTTGTCACTGTGAATGAGGCAGGAGTCCATTGGAAGGTTTTGAGAAGAAGAATGATATGATATAACTTATATTTAAAATAATCAATACTCTGCATTGTATGTTGAGAATTGACTGAAAGGATGCAAGGAAGAAAATGAAGAACCTCAGTTATGAGTGTATTGTAATTTTCCAGATGAGAAATGGTTTTGGCTTGGATTAAGGTGTGGCAGAAGTGGGAGTGGTGAGAGTGGTCAAATTCTAGATTTTAAAGATAGGACCAATGGGATATATTAAGGCATTGGGTACTAGATATGAGAAAAATAGAGGAATCAAGAAAGACTTTTTTTTTTTTTTGGCCTGAGCAGCTGGATGTATAGCATTCCTATTTTCAGAGAGTGGGAAGTACAGGAAAACAGAATATTTGGAGGTAGGGCGGAAGATATGTTAAGCAGGTAATATAGAAATTTGGAGTACCAGGGAGACATCAAGGATAGAAATTTAAATTTGGGAGAAGTTAGAATATCAGTGTTTTTAAAACCGTGAGACGTGAAGGGGAAGCCAGAGTTCATGAAATGCACAATAATATGAAGTTTTTTTATTAAATTCTGTGAAGCTGATAATGTTTGTAATTCAGGTAGTTAAAATTATTTTCTTGCCAAATTTTATACAAAATAGTTCATTAAAAGTTCATATTGAAACTAGTTAGTTGAATATAGCACAGCTTTTTATTAGCTTTTACCTTTTTTAAATTAAAAAAATTAATCTCCTAATTTCTCAAAAATATGAATTGCTAGATAAAAAATTGAGTCCAACTTACTTGAGTTCTAATTTCCATAAATAGCAGCAGTATGGGATTCAATTTCAAATGTAAAAGAGGTCGTACTTATTCAAGCATTTTAAGGATCTACCTGATTTATTAGCACACATGAATTTAACTTTTAAGCCTTCTGGAATTGATTTATCAAGATCATTTCTAATGTGACAGAGATTAGGGCTAGAAATAGATGACTCTTGGACTTGTCAGAGTTTTTGACTGAAAATAACCTACCAGTACTATGTAATATAAATAGAAAGGGGATTTATTGGGAGGACATAAGATATTTGACAGGAACTATAGGATGGCCAGAGATCAGACCCAGAAAATAGGCAAGGACCAAGAAAGATAAAGCATAATCAAGATTTCTCCACAGAAAGAGTGGGATACTGGCACTTTGCCATCACCAGTAACTACTAGCCACTACACTGTTGTTCTCTGGCTCCTTAACACTCATCACTGTGCCTTACACTTTTGATTCTACCATACTCACCATAAATTATTTTTGACCATTCTGGCACTCCTAAGTCACTCTGTGAAGCTTAAAAGCCCTTGCTTGGTTAAAAAATATGTGAATATATCACTCTACGTCAAAAAAGACCTGAAGTTTGCATGTGGAAATGGGTGTGGTAAGAGTTGCAGCCTGTGAGTTATTGTTAAGTGGTGGAAGGAGGGTTGTCTGAAATCAGACAGAAAAAGTTGTGATATCAGATGTAGATGAATGTGATTCATAACACATGCAATGAAATTAGATAGTTGGTAGATGTTTGAGTTGTATGTGTCTGTGAATTTTGTGCATTTCTAAGTGGCTTGGTTCAGATGGGTGCAGTTTCCTGGATTCACCTCATGTTTCTTGCAGAGAAAATTGTGGGTTGTCTTTCCAGAAGGAAGTCTTGAATAGGAACTTCAGTGGGATATAACTTCTTGTTATTCAAAGAAAGGTGGATAGATAGGGTACATGGAGGAAAATATAGGCATTTAGGCAAAAGAAGGAAAGGAAATGTGGGCAATTTTTTAAAGGTAAGAATTTTTGAAGAAATAAAGAGTTAATACATTTTGAGTTCCTAGAGGGCAAATTTTATCATTGTTTTCTTTTTCTCACTGTGTGTCTGGCACAAATCTAATAATTTCCATTGTCAAGTGCTATGTGCAAGGTGTTGTTCTAGGTTCTTTATGTAAATTATTGGTAAGCCTTACAACCAAAAAATGTTTAATAGTTATTTATAATTTTCCAAATTTGATGAAAACTATAGATCTCTACATATGAGAAGCTTAATGCACCCTAAATATAGAAATATTTATGAAAACTTACAACTGGAAAAATGGCAGAGTAAGGAGGTAGTGAAGAGAATGTGCCTCATTTGCAAAGAATTGCACTTACCTGTTTTAACTTATCTGGAATCTTCTTGGAAGAACAGCTCAAAAGATTTGCCTTTATCTCACCTAAATCAGAACTCACCCAGTACTAAAGCAGCTACTCTGGAACACTTGTCAAAAACATTTATAGGCAAATGTTTTAGCTGCTATTGTGGGATATAATAGGTAATAGTTGGGGCAAACAATAGACTAACCAAAATGCTTGGGAGGAAAGGCTGAGGAATGAGACACTTTGGGGGATAAGGGCTTTGAAAAGCTCTAACATATTCTAGGAAACTAGAAGGCCACATGCATTTGTATAGCTGTGCACATGCTCACAGAGTAGGCTTAAGCTGTCACTGTCGGCTAACCTTGAGGCTTTGTAGAATCAGAAAGTGAAGGCTAAGGCAGAATTGTAAATTCGTTGAGTGTTGAAAGTGTGTCTCAGCATACACAAAAGTTCTTCTACAAAGACTGAAAGAATTTTTAGTTCCTAGTGATTAAGGAAATATCTATCCAATCTTTAGCTAGCCACTAAGCAAATGGAACAGAGATTTCAGAAGTCACACATGACAAAGAATACAAACTTTACAAAATTATTTCAGAAAAACTACTAAACAAATAAACCAAAATAACCACAACAACCTGAAACGATAAATCCTGGGGAGGGGGAAAATGAATCAGATTTCCAGAGTTGCCATTGTCAATAGAAAAGAACCCAAACTCTGTAAAATAATTTAAAGAGGTTTGTTCTGAGCCAAGTGTGAGGACCATGGCCCAGAGCCATGCCCAAGAATCCTTGAACAAGTAAACTCACTATGGGTGGGTTAGAGTTTAATTTTATGCATTTCAGGGAGAGGAATGACATAAAGTTATAAATCAATATCTGCAAAGTGTATATTGTCCCCAAAAGGCAGGACATCTCAAAGCGGGGCTTACAGATTATAGGTGGGTTTAAAGATTCTTTGATTTGTAATTGGCTATAGAAATGAAGCTTTGTCTAAAGGCTTGGAATGTTTTAAGTTAAGATAAGGAAGTCTGTTAATCAGAGACAAGCCACTGGACATAGACCCACTAGATCTGTTGGGTAAATTCAGGGCCTGCAGGTGTAGTTCAAGCTTTGTCTTGCTTAGCCTTAGGCCTGTTAATGAATTACAAAGGATATCTCTAAGAAGAGAAGAGGGCATGATGAAGTATGTCTGACCTCCCTTCTCATGGCCAGCAACTCAGTGTTAGGGTATTTCTGGGAGGCTTAAGATTTTATTTTAGTTCACACCACATTATAATATTTTAAATGAACAGTTTTCAACCAAAAGTTTTGAGGCATTTAAAGAAACAAAAAAGTATAGCCCATGCACAGGAGAAAAAGCAATAAATATAAACGGTCCCTGAGGAAGCCTACACATTGGACTAACTAGGCAAAGATTTTAATTCAGCTTTTTAAAATATGTTCAAAGACTAAATGAAACCATGTTTAAAGAAGTAAAAAAAATCATGAGAACAATATCTCACCAAATGGAGAATATCAATAAGGAGATAAAAATTATAAAAAAAACCAAATAGGAATTCTAGAGTTGAAAAGTATAGTAATTGAAATGAAAATTTTACTGAAGAGGCTCAACAGCAGATTTGAACAGGCAGAAGAAAAAAATCAGTGTACTGGAAGATAGATCAATTGAGAATATACATTCTGAGAAACAGAGAGGAAAAAAAGAATGGAGAAAAATGGACTGAGCCACAGAGATCTGTGAGACACCTTTAAGTGTACCAACATACATATAATTAGAGTCTCAAGAGAGGAGAGAGAGAAGGAGACAGAAAATTATATGCAAAAATAATAATCAAAACCAGCATTTATCACTAGCAGACCTGCCCTACAGGAAAAGTGAAAGGCAGTCTTTCAGGCCCAAATGAAAAGATACTAGACAGTAACTTGAATCCATACAAATAAAGAAACTGGTAAAGGTGACTACATACATAATTATAAGTGACAGTATAAGTAGACGTTTTAAATAACTTCTTTTTTTTCCCATCTATTTAAAAGACCATTGTATAAAACAATAATTATAAGCCTATGTGGATGGGCACACAGTGTATAAAGATGTTATTTGTGGCAATTACAACATAAAGTAAGGGTAGAGCTCTATGGTAAAAAAATTTTGCATACTATTGAAATTAGGGTGGCATTAATCCAGCCTACAATGTTAATTGTAATCCCCAGAGCAACCACTAAGAAAATAACTAAAAATATATAGTAAAAAAATAACAAGGACATTAAAATGGTACACTGGAAAATATCTCTTTAACACAAAAGAAACCAGTAATGGAAGAAATGATTTAACAAAAAGCATAAGACATATAGAAAACAAATAGCAAGATAGTTGAAGTCCTCCCTTATCAGTAATTATGTTAAATATAATAGATTAAACTTTCCAATTAAAAGGCTGAGATTTTCAGGATTGATTAAAAAACACGATCCAACTGTTTACTATCTACAAGAGACTCAGATTCAAAGACACAAATATGTTAAAATTAAAAGGATTGAAAAAAGATTTTTCATGCAAACAGTAAACAAAAGAGAACTAGAGTGGTTCTACTAACACTGAACAAATGGACTTAGGGAAAAATTGTTACACAAGAAAAAAAGAGGACATTATATAATGATAAGGGGCAATCCTTCGAGAATACCTAACAATTATAAACATACACACTTAACAACAGAGACCCAAAATATATGAAGCAAAAATGGACAGAATTGAAGGGAGAATTATCTTGGCAATAATAGTTGGAAACTTCAATACCCCTTTTTCAATAATGGATAGAACAACTAGAAAGAAGATCAGTGTGGAAATAAAACACTTGAACAACACTATAAACTAAGTTAACCTAACAGACATCTATAGAACAATCCATCCATCAGCAGAATCCACATTTTTAAGTGCATATGGGACATTCTTCAGGATAGACCATAGGTTATGCCACAAAAGAAGTCTCAATGAATTTAAAAAGATTGAAATCATATAAAGTATGCTCTCCAGTCACAATAAAATGAAACTAGAAATCAGTAACAGAAGAAAATTTGGAAAAATCACAAATATGTTGAAATTAAACAATACACTCCTAAATTACCAGTGGTTCAATGAAGAAATTACAAGTGAAATTAGAAAATACTTTAAGATGAATGGAAAAAAACCCCAACATCCCAAACATGTGAAATGCAGTTAAAACAGTGTTTAGAGGGAAATGTGTAGTTGTAAACACATACATTAAAAAAGAAGAAATATCTTGAATCAAGATCCTAATCTTCTACTTTCAGAACTAGAAAAAGAAGAATGAATTGAACTCAAAGCAAGCAGGGAAGGAAATAATAAAGATTAGAGTGCAGTTACACAGAATAGAAAATAGAAAACACAATAGAGAGAGTCAATGAAACCAAAATTGATTCTTTGACATGAACAAAAAAACTGACAAACTTTTAGCTAGAATACTAAGAAAAAAAAAGGAAGAAGACTCAGATAACTAAAATTGGGAATGAAAGTGGAACTTTAATACTGACTTCACAGAAATAAAAAGGATTATAAGAAAATAACTATAAACAATTGTGTGCTAACAAATTAGACAACTTAATGAAATAAACAAATTTCTAGAAACACACAATCTGCCAAAACTGAATCAATTAAAAAGGAAAAATTTGGATAGGCTGATAACAAATAAAGAGTTTGAATCAGTAATGAAAAAACTTCCAACCAAAAGAAGCCCAGGACCAGATGGCTTCAATGGTGAATTTTACCAAATGTGTAAAGAATTAATATCAATTCCTCTCAAACTCTTCCAAAAATTTGAAGAGGAGGAATAGTACCTTATTTATTCTATGAGGCTTATGTTATTTTGATACAAAAGCCAAAGACATCTCAAGAAAAGAAAATTATAGACCAATATCCCTTTTGAATATAGATGCAAAAATCACACAAAATACTAGCAAACAAAATCCGTAGCACATTAAAAGGATTATACACCCCGACCAAGTGAGATTTATTCCAGGAATTCAAGGATAGTTTAAAATATAAAAATCAATCAAAGTAATACAGCATATTATTAGAATCAAGGAAAAAAATTAAAATGATCATCTTGATGCAGAAAAAGCATTTGATAAATCCAGCACACTTTTATGATACATATGCTCAAAACACTAGTAATAAAAGGAAACTTGCTCATCTTGATGAAGGGGTCTACAGTTAACATCATACTTGATGGTGAAAGACTGAAAGTTTTCTTTCTAAGATTAGGAACAACACAACGATGTCTGCTCTTGCCATTTTTACTTAACATTGTACTAGAAATTATAGCCAGAGAAAGTAGGAAAAAAAATATTTTTTAAAAGGAAAGAGTAAAAATATATTCACAGATTAAATAATCTTATATGTAGAAAATCCTAAGGAATCCACAAAAAACTATTAGAGCTAATAAACAAGTTTAGCAAGGTTGTAGAATACAAGAACAATGTATAAAGCTAGTTTTATTTTTAAACATTAGCAATGAACAATCTAAAAATGAAACTAAGGAAACAATTCCATTTACAATAGCATCACAAAGAATACAATGCTTGGGAATAAATTTAACCAGGGAAATGCAAAACTTGTACAGTGAAAACTTTAAAACATTGCTGTAAGAGATGAAAATGACATAAATAAATAGAAAAACATTCTGTGTTTCATGGACTGGAAGACTTAATATTGTTAAGATGGCAATACTTCCATATTGATCTACAGATTCAATGCCATCTCTATCAAAATTCTGATCAACATTTTTCCAGAAACGGAAAAGCTGATTCTAGAATTTATCTGGACTTAGAAACGGGTCTCAAATAGCTAAAACAATTTTGAAAAGAAAGAAAAAAAATTGGAGGCCATCACAGGACATAAGACCAATATACAAAAATTAATTGTGTTTCACATACTAGCAATGGATGGTTAGAAATTACAATTAAAAATACAGTACAATTTACCACACATCAAAATAAGAAATGCATAGGGATAGAGTTAGCAAAACATGTTTAAGACTTGTATACTGAAAACTATAAAACTTTGCTATCAGAAATTAAATAAGACCTGAATGGAAAGACTTTCTTGTTTATTGCTTGGAGAACTGGACATTATTAAGATGTCAATTCTCCACAAATTGCTCTGTAAATTCAGTGGAATCTCAATCAAAATTTCTGCTGACATTTTTAGAGATTGATAAGCTGATTCTAAAATTTATAGAAATGCCAAAAACTTAGAATAGCTAAAGCAATTTTGAAAAAGGACAAGTTGGAAGACTTACAGAACCTAATTTTAAGATGTTGTAAAGCTAAAATAATCAAGAAAATGTGATACTGACATAGGTTACACATATAGATGAATGGAGCAGGGTGGAATCCAAAAATAGATCCAATGTATAGGGTGAATTGATCTTTGACAAAAATACCAAAATACTTCAATGGGGAAAATGATAATCTTTTCAACAAGTGGTGCTAGAACAACTGGATAGCTATGTGGGAAAAGTGAATTTTGGGCACATGATACTGGAGATTAACTCAAAATGGATCACAGACCTAACCATGAGAACTAAAAGTATAAAACCTCTAGAAGAAAACATAGGAGAAAATCCTTGCAACTGTGGAATAGGCAAAGATTTCTTAGGGCCCCCAACACATGAAAGAAACAATTAAAAAAAGGAACTTTATCAAAGTTAAAAACTTCTGCCCTTCAAAAGACACCATCAAGAAAATGGAAAGGGGAGCCAGAGACTGGAAGAATATATTTGCCATGCATACATCTGACAAAGGACTTGTATTATAAAAAATTCTCGTAGCTGTAGAATAAGAAGACAAACCACCTAATAAAAAATGGAGAAAAAAAATTTAAAACAAGATATTTTAATGGTAAATAAGCACATTACAATGTGCTTACCATCTTTAGTCATTAAGGAAATGCAAATTAAAGCCACGGGTAGATAACATCACACTACTTTAGATAGCTTAAAATTAAAAAGGCTCACAATACCAAATGTTGGTAGGAACAGTAATACATTTCTGGTAGAATGTAACATAGTGCAACCACTTTGAAAGACAGTTTGATAGTTTCTTAAAGATTAAGTTCATATTTACTATTCAAACCTACCATTTCCTTGTATATAATTACCCAAAGGAGTTGAAAATATTTCTTCACACAAAGCATTGCATAAGAATGTTTATAGCAGCTTTATTCATAGTAGTCTGAGTGAACCCAAATATCATCACTAGATGAACAGATGAACCAATTCTGGTGTATCCATATAATGGAATACTATCCAACAACAAAAAAGAACAAAATGCATCAAACTAACGTGCAACAACATAAATGAATCAAAAACATTATGCTGAACAAAATAAGCCAGATACAAAAGTGTACAGACTATATGATCCCATTGTTATGAAATTCTAATTTATCTTGAAGAAAGCAAGTAGTGGTTACTTAAGGTTTGGAGTCCAGGAGTAGGAGGACAGATTGACTGGGAAGTGGCATAAGAAACTTTTAAAAATCCATTCACTTACTGATGAACATTTGGGGTCTAGTTTGAGGCTACTATGAAAAAGCCTGTGTAAATATTTTTGTACAACTCTTGGAGTTATGGAAATGCTCTAAGTTTTGATTGTTGTGTTAATTACATGAGTACAGACATTTGTCAATATGCATCAAACTGTACACTTAAAATGAAGCATCTTATTTTATGTAAATTATATGTCAATAAAATTGATTTTAAAAAACCACTGAGGCTGAAGGAGGTACAGCTACTTGCTCAAGTTTACATAGCTGGTAACTGACAGAGAATGGATTGAAACTCCAATCTATCTGATTCTTGTGCACCCTCTTTCCAATATAATATACAGGCTTTCTATACTCACAACAGGTGCTCAATCAATATTGAATTGAATATAAACATAAGCAGAGAGATTAAAGGCAGTAAAGGTGAGGATTAAATGAGATTTAAAATGTGGATACTTAGCATAGTAACTGGCATATTGTAGCTGCTCAATCAAATCATTGCCATAAACATATCTATTAAATTATTAAGGAGAGAAATCTCAATGAGAAGACTTACAGATCTAAGCAAACTGCACTGGAGAATGAATGAACATTTGCAAGGTTCATAGCATAGTGACGTTAGTATACAATGTCTTCTAGAACCATATTTGCTAAAACTTATGAGGTTGATTTGATGAGCATTCTTTTATACTTTATTCAGATGATTGCCTATTGCCAAATATGCTTCTTGTATTCATTATTCTATGATTTTATATTTATAACTGCTAATGCAAGGGAAATTTTGAAAACTGGTGAATAGTGGCTTAAACTTTAATTTGAAAATCATGGATATAGTTTCTCTATTGTAATATTGGCAGGAATTGCAGGTTTTTTAAAAGTATTTTTGTCATTCACTGTCAGCTAAAGAAAAAGATGAAATTTTATGCAGATTTTAAACATAGCATTTTAAGAGGTTTAATTTACGTAAGTGTACCATCCAACAAATTTTAGTAAATTTTTCAAGTTGTGAAATTATCCCACAATCCAGTTTTAGAACATTCCCATAATCATAAAAAGATCCTCATTTCCCAGTACCAGCCTGCAACTGATCTGTTTTTTATCTCTATAAACTTGCCTTTTCTGAACATTTCATATAAATTGAATCTTACAATATGTCATCTTTTATATCTGGTTTCTTTCACTTAACATATTTTTGAGGTTCATCCATGTTGCAGCCTCTATCAGTAGTTCATTCTTTTTTATTGCTGAATAATATTCCAAAGTATTGATATATCCCATTTAAAAAAAATCCGTTTCCCAATTAGTGGACATTTGGGTTGTTGAAATTACCAGGTTGTATGGTTAAGTTTATTTTTAACTTTTTCAAAAACTGCCAAATTATTTTTCAAAGTTGCAGTGCCATTTTTCATTCCCACCAGCACAATGTATGATGGTTCCAGTTTCTCCACATCCTTGTCAATACTTGGTATTGTCTATCTTTTTGATTCTAGATATTCTAGTAGGTGTGTAGTAGTATCTTATTGTGGCTTTAATTTATATTAATATTTTCCTAATATTTTATATTAATATTTTCCTGATTTTTCCTAATTTTTTCCTAAGCATCTTCTGTTATGCTTACTAGTCATTGTTATGTATTCTTTGGTGAAATGTGTCCTTAAATCTCTTGTCTATTTTTAAATTGGGTTGTTTATCTTCTTCTTATTAAATTTTAGTAACATTTTATATTTTGGATATAAGTATTTTTTTATATATATAATTTGTAAATATGTTTTCCCAGTCTGTAGCTTGTTTTTCATTTTTCAAATGATGTCCATTTAAAAATGGCTTATAATTTTTATTAATTCCAATATAGTGATTTTTTTCTTTTATGTCTCATGCTTTTTGGTATCATTAGTAAGAACTCTCTCCTAACTCAATATAATGAATATTTTCTTTTTTGTTTTCTTGTAGACATTTTATACTTTGTTTTAGTGCTTACATTTATTTTTTAAGTTTTTAACATATTTTTTTATTTTTTTTAGTCACCATTATGCTAACAAGGATAGTTCTTACATTTAGGTTTGTGATCCATTTTGAATTAAGTTTTATGTATGGTGTGAAGTAAGAATCAAAGGTCTTTTTTTTTTTTTTCCTGTCTATGGATTTCCAATAGTCTCAGCCCCATTTGTTGAAAAGACTCTCCTTTCTGTAATAAATTGTCTTGGCACCTTTGTGGAATAGACAGCTATTTTAGTCTCTTGAAGAATGAGGACATATTTTATAGTCTTTTCTAGACCTTTACACCTAATTCTGCAATTTAAATTCCAAAGACTTTTCCATTTCCAAAGAAATAAATCTTTCATCAACCTAATTTTGATGTCTCTAGGAAATACAGTACAGAAAATCAGAACCACATGAGTATTTAAATAACAATTAACTTCGTTAACTAGTTGCCATTTTTTTGACCTTGTGACAAGAATTTAGATTCTAAACACAGTATTAAGAGAATATTCTGTTTAGGAACAAAGCAAAACTGTCATTTTTAATCAAAAGAATAATTCATTTGAGGTGGAGAGCAATGCGATTATATGACCACATATCTAGCCACTTGACATAGTTGTTTGTCTTTCATGTATTTTAACTTCTATGTGAACTTTTCTTTTCTTTTTCTTTCTTTCTTTCTTTTTTTTTTTTGAGAGAGTCTTGCTCTGTCGCCTGGGCTAGAGGGCAGTAGCATCATCACAGCTCACTGCAACCTGAAACTCCTGGGCTCAAGAGATCCTCCTGCCTCACTCAGCCTCCTGAGTAGCTGGGACTACAGGTGTGCACTACTATGCCTAGCTATGATAATTTTTGCTCAGGCTGGTCTCAAACTCTGGCCTCAAGCAATCTTCCCACCTAGGCCTCCCAAAGTGCTAGGATTACGGGTGTGAGCCACTGTGCCTGGCCTATATGTAGCTGTTAGATTCAGTTTCTTACATGTTAGTTAACTTGTGACATTCTGTGGCTACGTTTATGAAAACAGATCTGTTTATTTCTTATAAATTGGTTTTTCAAGCTTGTGTTACTACTAATTCATGGTACCCCATCTGTAATTTTATTCTTTTGTTTCTTAAAAGTATTCTGCTTCATTCTACTTTTGATATTAGGATTTGAGACTCATTATAAAACTTCTTTACATCAGGGAGATTTTATATATATTATATATGAAATATATAAAATACATGTATATATAATATTAATATATACATATAGGTATATAATATATGTACATACAATACATATATATGCATATAATAATTGATATATTATAATATTAATATATACATGTATTTTAGATTTTGAGACTTAAGATACCTTGCTTTTTTGGTTTTGGTTTTTTACATAGACAGCAACTTCAGTGTTTAAAAAATATTTTATATAATATTTACCTATTTATTTATTTATTTTAAGGCAAGGTCTTGTTCTGTTGCCCAGGCTGGAGTGCCACGGCACAATCATACCTCACTGTAACCTCCAACTCTGGGGCTCAAGCAATCTTCCTGCCTCAGCCTCCCGAGTAGCTAGGACTGCTGTCCTACACAACTACACCCAGCTAATTTTTAAATTTTTTTGTGGAGATGAGGTCTCACTATGTTGCCCAGGCTGGTCTCAAACTACTGGCTTCAAGTGATTCCCCCGTCTCTGCCTTCCAAAGCTCAGGGATTAGAGGTGTGAGCCACTGTGCCCAGTCGATATTTACCTATTTTAAACAATTTGCCCCAAATTTGAATTTCTCTCATCTTAAACTTACTTTTCGGGCAACAGGTACTACACAAATTTAATCATCTAATAAAATGTGTTTTCCTCATTTCTGTATTGAGATAACTAGAAGAGAGAATGAACTTTCTAACAAGGCTTTGATTGAAGTTAGTCATTTAAAGAAAAATTCTGTAGGCCCCATTGTGAGATTGTGACGTGTTTTTCTGTTATTTTGCTGTCATTCTGATTACCTGGTCCTCATGGGTGGGCTTATAATATTTCTTGAGTTGTTAAATATGATCAACTGTCCAACTCATCACATCTGCTGCCACATCTGTGCTCTAGATTCCCTTAGGCTTTTGGATTTTAGAGAAATGATTATATCTTAATAAGAAAATTAGTTATATAAAAAGTAATGCAAACTCCTATTAATCTGAAGAAATACTTTACAATCAAAAAGGACTTGTGTTTATAAAATTACATTAATTTGCAAATACTAGAAGATTATGTACAAAATAATAATCAACTTAGTTTTGTAAAGAACAATTTTCAGACTGATATGCCTTTATGATAGGCTTGGGTGTGTCAAAGGAAAGTTATAAATTATGAAGAAACCACCGTATAATTCTGTTTAGAAGTAATTTGACCAATTACAGTGGCTTTCAAAGTGAATTTGCAGAGTCCTAGAGTCAGTGGGTGAGTATGGGCAGAAGGAAAATATTAAACCGGTGAGGTGTCAAGCCAGGGGTGGGGAACCTGCAGCCTTAAGGCCACACGTGATTCCAAATGTTACAGAACAGTTATTATAGCCATACTTAAGACCTAGAAGGCCACATATGGCCTTAAGGTTCAGGTTCCCCACCCCTGTTAGGCTCTCCATCGAAGTTTCGATTGGAATAGAACTACGTGCTTGAGGTGACATATAATGAGATTTCATGTTAACTGTAATAGTAAACATGCAATGAATGAATAGACTTTTTTTGTTTGTTTGTTTTTTAAGAGATGGGGTCTTGCTCTTTCACTCAGACTGGAGTGGACTTACTGTACTTGATTTCTAGAACATTGTATTACGTATCTATATAATGCCCATTTCAACAATATTTCAGCTTTCCTTTTACCCTTTTCAGGGTTTTCTGAAATGATTGACAATAGCCTGATTAGTAGGAGAAAAAGGCTTACAAATTTATTTATGTGTACATGGACATCGGAGTCCTACAAATATGAGACTCAAAGAATGGACAGATGGTTGAGGCTCAAATACCTTCATAGGGGAGAGGTAAATGTGGGGTGTAGACAATTGTGAGGAGATAGTAAATGATTTTTAGGGGAAATAAATGAGCTCAAAGAACAATAGCCTGGAACGAAGTTCTTCTGAGCTCTGAGGGAGGTGGGGGGAAGGTGAGGGCAGAACTTCACTGTGAACAAAAGTTGTCTCATTATACAGACAAAATCTTCCAGATAATTTCTTGGAGTTGCCCCAGATGAAAAGTCTATCTGGGTGTGGTGACTACTTCTAGTGTCTTCTCTGGTGGTTAATTTTTTTTGATTATTTGATGACACTCCTAGGGAAGGGGTCTTAAGACAATTGAACTTCTTTTGGAAAGAAATTTCCTTAGTCAAATAAGGAAATTCCAGAGAGATTCCTTCCCTGAGCTTTGGAGGTAGGTATGGGGGGGGGCAGGGTTGAGGGTGGGGTGTAGAATAAGAGAAGTTTAGAAAGTTAGGCAGCTCCTGAGGCCTTCCATTTTCTTTTAATTCAGAGTACTTAGCATGTCAAAGCACCATACTTTGGATGCTTTGTTCTCTGCCCCAACAATGAGTACATCAAAGTTTTACAAAATTATTACGTGAGAGTTTATTGTCTTTAGTTTCAAGAATTGCTTGTTGGATGTTTTTGTTAAATTAAAGATCTAATTATACTAACAGAAAAATTTGAAGTTACTAATACTATTTTGTTGTGTATACTTAAGAGGATAGGAATTTTATGATATATTTAACAAAATATAGTCCTAGAGTTGGCTTGCTAATGTCTCATTTAGGATTTTGGAGTCTATAAGTGAGATTATGTTGTAATTTTCGTGTTTTACACTGTTCTTGTCCAGTTATTGCACAAAGGTTATGTTAGCTTCATAAAGAATTATAGGAGTGATTTCTCATTTTCTACTATCTGGAACATTTTGTATAATATAAGGATTGTCAGTTGCCTGAAGGTATGGTAAAACTTGTTTGTGAAGTCATCTGTGCATGGTGCTTTTTTTGTGGGTTGATTTTGTGATTTCTGATTCAAGATATTAAATGGTTATAGGTCTATTCAAGTAGTGTATTTCTCTTTAGTCAGTTTAAGTAAATTATTAATATATTTTTTCCAGGAATTTGCCCATTTTGCCTATATTTTCGAATTTATTGGCTTAAATTTGTTCATAATATTCTCTTATGATTCTTAAATCTCTTCTTGTAATTATTTTTATTTTTAATATTTGTTTTTATTTTCTCATGTTTTTCATGTTCAATAATGTCTAAAATTTGACAATTTTTCTTTCCAAAGACCCAATTTTTGTGTTTGTTAATTTGCTCTATATTATTCTTTGTTTTTTATTTTATTAAATTTGATTCCCATCTTTATTATTTCCTTCCTTATACTTTCTTTTGGATTATACCATTGTCCTTTTAATAATTTATTGAGTTGAGATCTTGGCTAAGAGTTCTCAATATTTTTTCTTTTCAAATATGTGCATTTTTTGGCCATAACTTTTCCTGTTAAGTATCACTTTATCTGCAACACATATACTTTTATATGTAATGCTATTAATTTCTAAATATTTTATATATCCATTATAAATATAGAAACTTTATGAATTATTTAAAAGTGTCATTTTTATATAATGTAATTTTTATGTTCAATTTTGATGGAATTATTAAATTGATTTTCTTCTTACTTTTGTTTTCCAATTTTATTGCTTTACATTCTGTATACAATTATTGGTATTTGGCATTTATTGAGAGATTATTGTGACCTGTTATATGGATAATTTTTGTAAATGTATAATGTGTACATGAGAGGAATATTTGTCCTTAATATTGCATTTTATATTCCACTCTTTTGTATGTAATTTCCTTCACACATTATTTAGTATCAGTAAAGATTCAGTAAGAGTCTATCAATGTTAATTTTTCATCGGAAAATATCTTTATTTTATTCCTGAATGCTAGTTTAGCTGGAACTCCTGCAGGTCTTTACTCAAAAGTCACCTTCTTGGGGAGGCTTAATTTTAACCTGTTTAAAAGCACAACCTCATCTAGCCTCATCTCTAATTGCCAGTCTTCACCCTCCTTACCCTACTCACCTTTTAAAAATAGCCCTTGGCCAGGCGCGGTGGCTCACGCCTGTAATCCTAGCACTCTGGGAGGCCGAGGCGGGTGGATCGCTCAAGGTCAGGAGTTCGAGACAAGCCTGAGCAAGAGCGAGACCCCGTCTCTACTAAAAATAGAAAGAAATTATCTGGCCAACTGAAATATATATAGAAAAAATTAGCCGGGCATGGTGGCGCATGCCTGTAGTCCCAGCTACTCGGGAGGCTGAGGCGGTAGGATCGCTTAAGCCCAGGAGTTTGAGGTTGCTGTGAGCTAGGCTGACGCCATGGCACTCACTCTAGCCCGGGCAATAGAGTAAGACTCTGTCTTAAAAAAAAAAAAAAAAAAAAAAAAAATAGCCCTTATTGTAATCTATCATATTATATTTTGAAAAATATTTTTCTATATACTATCTATCCCCTCATGATATAAGCTCTATGAAGGTAGGAATTTTTGTCTGTTTGTTTAATGATACAGCACAACACCTAGAACAGTGTTTACCACATAAAAAGTACCTAATAAATATTTATTGAATGAAAGAAAAAGTGAATTTAGAATTCACATTTGTTTTATATTTGCACTTTGTAGATATTATTCTATTCCTATCACCAGTATATAGGCTCTACGAAGGCAAGAATTTTTGTTTGTTTTGTTCACTGCTATATCGTCAGGGACTATGTCAGTGACTGACATTCAGTAAATATTTGTGAATAAATAAAATAATATTTAAGCTATTCTCCATCTAATTATTTTACTGTTGCATTCAATGTCTCTTTTCTCTGAGGTTGCATTGGCATTTTCTTTTTATCTTTGATTATTTGCAGTTTCTCGATAATGTATCTAGGTGTAGATTTCTTTTTAAATTTTGCATGGGACTCATTTGCTTTCTGAATCTGATCATGTTTTTCATCAATTTTGACAAGATCTTACACCTCTTCAATGTTTTCTCTTTCCTATTCTCTCTTGGAGCTCCTATTTTTTTTTTTGCATTTTTATATTATTTTATTTATTCATAAATTGAGAAAGAATAATGCCAAAATCAAAGAGCTTTAAGTTACAAATATCATTTTTTATGACTATACAAGGGTATAGTATAAACTAGTAACATTTTTCAAGACTATACATTCTGTAAGAGTGTAAATTCTAAAATCTAAACCCAAAACCTAACATACGACGTTGGTCCTGAGGTCTTGGTTATACTTATAGGCCTATACATCCCAAAATTATCCAAAGTTGGCAATCAAGTGAAAATATAGATTTTTAGAAAAAGCTATATAGACTATATAACTCTGTTTATATTTATGCTGTGGTTTATTTCATTAATTGATTTGTTTTTATACATTATATTTGCCACAAAAAATAATTTTTGGTTCCTAATTCCATATGTTAGCAGGCATGTACACAATAAGGTTGTTGAAATTAAAAAGTAGTTACTAATATTGAATATTAAATTTATCTCTGAGGCTCCTAGTAGCCACAGAAAAAGGGAAACACAATGATGACAGGTTCTATGCAGCCATAAATATCTCTTCAGCTTGTCATTGTCATTATAATCCAAAATATTTTTCAGATTTCTGTAACTGTTCAAATGACTTTCTTTCTTAGTCTATCCTCCATGACACTCTTCTCATTATATTTTCTATTTATTGTGCTGCATTTTGGGTAATTTTCTCAAATCCATCTTGCCATGTAATAATTTCATCTTTTTGGGTAGCATAATGGCTTAATCATTACTCTTCTTATATTTCTAAATTTAAAAAATTTTATCTTTAAAGTGTATGCTATCTATATAGTGTATACAGGTATTATCTATCTCAGTAATTCTTCATAGGAATGGCATGGATATATCAGAATCATTTGGGAAAGTTTTTAAAAACAAACATACCTGTTTTACTTCACCTGCCCCAGATGTTTTGATAATGCTGTCAGGATTTTATCCTGACACTAACAAGGGGCTACTAAAGATTTTAAGCAATACTGTGCCAATTCTATTTCTGTATTTTCTTTCTTGGCTATTAGACACAATTGTTTCTGAAAAGTGTTTCTCAGGATACAGGTGATATAATTTGTCCCTTCCTTTTTTAGACATATGGCATTCAGTAACCTAATGTTCCTGCCAGAGGCTATGGCCTTAAATATAATGGGAAGTAGGGTCTAGGGAAAGTATTATTAGTGGTTACAGTAAAGAGGAACCAACCTTGAACTTGAGAGTTGTCCAGAGGAGGTCTCTTACAATGCGGAATAGCAGGGATGGGATTTGCTTTGACCAAACCAGCCAGTTGCCACTCTTGGTAGGGAAAGTTCCATGCAAATGTTTCAGTTTTGACCCAGTGCCCCCCTTTATGGGCCATCTACTGATGCACTTACATACCTAACTAACCATTAGTCTCAGGGATTTTTGATAGTAGTGCATTTGAATGTATGCCAGGCAACCCAGCAGCACCTAGAAGGTCAAAAGGAATATTCAGTTGCTTCTACCCCTAACCTACACAGTACCCAGGAGACACTGTCAAGATTAACTTCATAATTGGCCATCTCTGGACCAGATACACGGTGGTGGTGGTAGACACACCAAAGATGGCACTCTTTCTTCTGTACCACCTTGTTTTTTGGTATTTTTATATTTTAGAATGGAAATTCCTTTTTTCATACTTATAAAATTCACATTTGTATTGTAAAATATTCAGATATTGTGGCAAAGTATAAAGAGAATCAATTCCCTATAGCTACACCTAGCAATAATAACACTTAGAATAGTAACATTTTGATGTATATTCTTTCAAACATTTAAATTTATGCATACACAGACATGTAAGACCACGATATCTTATATGTATCTGGTTGATATATTTGACTATTTTCATTTTCTTTAAATGCCTTTGGGCTGAGGCTGACTTTTGCTTTTTACTGAACTGTGTTGAAATTATTTATTTTGACATTTTGGCTATGAAATATCATGTAAAATGATTGTGCTATGACACAGAAATGGAGAATGAAGAATCATAGAATTTAAGATCTAAAAGAGACCTTTGAGAACATTAAATCCCCCTCCCAGAACTAACAGATGGGTCAGGATTCTTTCTAATGTCCATGTTGTCACATATTATGCAAACTTACAAAGGATAAAAAAAAAAAGCTCATCTTAATAAGACATGAATATTTTCTTTAAAAGATGAAGCCTTATTTATAAATTTACTTTCCTCATAAACTAAATTTTTAAATTTTGTCTTATTTTATCTTCAAAGGACCTTGCATAGTTCATAGACTAATCAAATATATAGATATTATTCCATTTGTTTACAAGTCAATTTATATACATAATTTTGTACAGGCCTCTGTGGGTGTTCTCCAACATAATGTATTTCCAGAAGATGGCTTAACAATGCAGGTGGTATCACATTTCTTTTGGTGTTATTCCTACATAGGTTGAATTCAGAAGTAAATTTCGAATTATAACTAAAATCCTGTTGAAGTTACCTAAAATGAGGAGGAAAGAAAATAAATGAGAAAAAAGCACCAGCAGGATAAAAAGTAGTTGCTGTTTTGAAAAGAATTCATTTCTCTTTCTCTGTGGGCATATGAGTGTGGGTGGGTTTTCTCAATTCTGGAGTTGTTGTAAATAAATTAGCTGTAAAACAGTCACAGATTTTTTTTTCTACCCTTAGTCCTCTAAATTACTTTAGGTGTCAAGCTGAGAAGTCTGTGGGGCTTTCAGCAACAGCACACTGTTTCATATTATGATTTTTTAAAAATGCAGAGACAGAAACAACCCAAATAATTCCATTTACATCTGAATTAAATTCCTCAGGCATTTCCTGGATTTTGTTAGCAATTCAACAAGAAGTCTAGTATTAGGAGATAGGGAATAATTACAAAAGAAAGGGAGGGATAGGAGTAAAGGGGCACTGAATTCGCTATGCAGAATTTGGCTGAAGTGGTTACTTTTTTTGTGATTAGAGGATGGTAGATCAAATTTTAATCCTTCAAAGTAATTTTCTGTGGATTCAAATCTATATATTTTTTATACTTACTATACAAATTGTTCCATTGCAAAAGTGAAATCAGTAATAGTTTTGTAAACCATCCCAAAGAATTTGGGGACATTTTCTAAGTCATTTACTGACCCAACTTTCATATAGTCCATTATTATTTATTATGATAATATATATTTATTAAAAATAAAACATTTATAAACAGTGATATTCATTAGCTGTATGACATTGGGCAAGTTGACTTTTCTATGCTCAATTTCCTCACCTGTTAAATGAGAAAATTGAACTAACTTACTTTTAATATTTTTTTCAGTTTTAAGTCCTATGAAGTCATTAAAAATGAGAGCAATAATCTAGTATATAAATAGAAGTCATCCATTGTAATTTAAAGCTATAAGTGCATAGGTATTATATCATTTCTACTCAGTTTAGCAGGGGTCTCAATAATAATTTATCTTTTTGAATTTGATGTGATTATGTCATTGCTCTGTTTTCTATCATTCATGGGGTAAAGTTAAAACTCTTCAGATGACACATTAGAGCAATTATGCTTTTTGTAATATAGCCTGGTGGACCTGGAAAGAAATCAATGGCTTAAACAACAAACAATTTATTTGAGCCAAATTTGAGTTACTGCATCCCAGGAAACACTTGTAAGTTACCTTGTGAAGTGCTCTGGAGAACTAAAGAGAAGTTTGAGCTTTTAAAGAAAAAAGGATGAATCAGAGAGGGGGCAATTTCAAGAGTTGTTTTTCAACTATAACAATTGGGTTGATCATATCTAAGGCAGTCTTGGAGTTAAGGGATTGGTTGTGGCAGTCTAAAAGGTGTCCTATGGTCAGAGACTTCGCAGCTCAGCAGGAACTACTAGAAGATGATAGTCAGCAGATGTTTTGGCAGTTGCTCAACCAAGAATTTGTGACCTCTAGGGTGGAAGAATATTCTCTCCTTAAAGTGTGCCTGAGGTTCAAGCTGAAACGGCCTCCTGGCTCTATTTTAGGTTCCTTGACTAAAATTTTGCCATTTTCCTTCTTCAACCTCAACCTATATGTCTTGCCTTATTTCTTGTACTATAGACACATCAAACTATT
Organism: Eulemur rufifrons; assembly: GCF_041146395.1. Taxonomy (NCBI): domain Eukaryota; kingdom Metazoa; phylum Chordata; class Mammalia; order Primates; family Lemuridae; genus Eulemur; species Eulemur rufifrons. The sequence goes on from NC_090988.1 coordinate 43,594,981, forward strand.
TTTTAATGATTATCTTTGAATCCTTATTGAGATATAATTATAGTATAATAAGAGTCACTCTTTCATTTCATTTATTTATTTATTTTTCTTTATTTAAGTTTTTTTAGAGCTGAAGTCTCATTCTGTCACCCAGGCTAGAGTACAGTGATTATAGATCACTGTAACCTTGAAGGAGTCACCACTTTTAAAGTTTATAATTTAGTGGTTTTTAGTATGTTCACAGAGTTTTGCAGCCATCATCACTATCTTTTTTTAGAATATTTTTTAGCCCCAGAGAGAAATCCCATACCCATTAGCAGTGACTCTCCATTTCCTCCTCTTCCTAGTACCTGGAAACTGTTACTATACTTTCTGTTGTGGGGGGAGAAAAATTTCTTCAACCCTTCTAGGGCTCCTGGCTAGGTTTGAAATAAAACTGACCAAGACGGATTAACAGTAGAAAATCACAACAAATTTATTTAAGCAGTTTTGTGTGACATGGGAGTCTTCAGAAATGAAAAGATTCAAGGGAAAATTGTCCATTTTTAATTCTTAGATTTGATAAAGAGTAACAGCCATTTGTAAATGTGATTGGACAAAAAAGGAATGTGACTGGACAAAAAAGGAATGATCTAAAGACTGAGTGGGGAAACTGAGCAAGGTCCATCTGTTGAGATTCTTCTTAACCTTTCTGTGTGGCATTCTTTCATCCTGGGTATAGGGCATGACTATGACCTACTTTCAGACAAGGTAGGTCAGAGAATTTCTTTATGGTCAGTTCTTACACGGAAAGGTAGAGTTAAGCTAGAATAATATTTCTAGGTTTTATGGCTGGCTTTGAGGAATAGGGGTTCTAGTTTCTATGACCTTCTTTGGGGAAGAGGAATTCTAGTTTCTATGGCCTGCTTTGGGGAGAAAGGATAGCAGGAGAAAGAGGAACAGCAAAGAAGCTTTGTTTCTGAGGCCCTTCCAGTATCCTTTGGTTCAAAATACTCAGCATGCCAAGGCATAATACTTTGGGATATTGTTTTTTGAGCCCCAGTGGTGTCTCTATGGATTTACCTATTTGTGGAATTTAATGTAAATTGAATCATAAATAATGTGGCCTTTTGTGATTGGCTTCTTTCCTTAACAATGTTTATAACTCATATTGTAGCATATATCAGTACTTCATTCCTTTCTATGACCAAATATATTCCATTTTATGAATATATCACATTTTATTTATCCGTTTATGAGTTGATTGATGGATATTTGGGTTATTCCCATATGTTGGCTATTATGAATAATGCTGCTATGAACATTCATGTATAGATTGTTGTGTGCACATATGTTTTCACATCTCTTGGGCATATACTTAGGAGTGGAATTGCTGATTCATATAGTAGCTCTATGTTTAAATTTTTGAGGAAGTGTGAAACTATTTTCCAATGTGGTTTCACCAATTTACAGTCCCACCAGAAATATATGAAAATTCTAATTTCTCTACATTTAGAATTTTTAAGTATAGAATTTTAAAAAATGTCCCTTTTTATTCATGTACTTTACTCAACACAAATTATTAAGAGCAAAGCACTATTCACTGGTGTAATCATCATAGAAGTAAACGTGGTGTTAGTGGTACCATAATGTTTATATTATAACAGCTACAATATCTGGAATGATTCTTTTCTTTATTCACATAAAATTCAGCTAAACACTCCATGGCTCCATGCTACAAAACAGGCAAAATTCCTTATCATGGTCTACAAAGCTTTCTATGACCTCCTTCTCTCTCCCTACCATCCTTTTCTATGATTCATAAACTTTCTGACCTGTACTCAAAGGCAAGTAAAACCAAAGTCACACCCCAAGCATTTAAAAATAAAATCATAGTTAAGCACGTTAGGCATCTCTAATGTTGATCCACATAATTTCTTTTCATATGCTCCAAGACAACCTGGTTGTAAAATGTAAACTCTAACAAAATAAATTGATTTTTGTTTCATGAGACTTTTAGCATAATATATTTAAAGTTAGAGGACAGGTGTGGGGCATTAAAATGATGACTCTGATTTTAGGATAATTTATTTATAATTGTTTCTGACAGAAATTAATTACTGGGGCCACTTATCTATTCAGGGCTTTCCTTATGGGAAAGTCATTGTTATAAAAGAGTTTTCTTACCTTTTTACTCTCTAGATTTGGAGAGTGTTCTCCTCCAACAGAGATACTAATAGACCAGTTTAAAATAAATGGATGTGGCATATGACAGCACTGCCTTTTCAAATATTACTCCATGGGAAAATCATCAAAGAGACATTAGACTTAAATGGGATTCTAGAACAAATGCACCTAACAAGACATTTACAGAACATTTCACCCCAGAGCTGCAGAATATGCATTCTTCTCATTAGCACATGGAATGGTTTTCAAGATAGACCATATGTTAGGCTATAAAACAACTCTTAGCAAATTTAAAAAATCAAATCATACCATGTATTTATCAGACCACACTGGAATAAAACTGGAAATCAATTCCAAGGAAAACTCTCAAAGCTACACAACAACCTGCTGCTGAATAATCTTTGGGTCAATGACAAAATCAAGACTGTTATCAAAAAATTTTTGAATTGAAATGACAATGGTGACAAGTGACAAAAATCTCTGGGATATAGCAAACACAGTGCTGAAAGCAAAGTTCATAGCACTAAATTACTACATGATAAAGACAAAAAGATCACAAATTAACAACCTAATGTTACAACTCAGGTAATTAGAAAAATATTAACAAACCAAACCCCAAACTAGCAGAAGATAAGAAATAACAAAGATAAGAGCAGAACTACGTGAAATTAAAACCAAAAAACAATACAAAAGATCAATTAAATGAAAAGTTGTTTCTTTGAAAACATAAACTCGACAGACCACTAGCTAGATTAATCAAGAAGAGAAATGATTCAATAAGCTCAATCAAAAATGAAAAAGGAGAAATTACAACTGATACCATTGCAATAGAAAAACTCTTCCAAGGCTACTATGAATACTTCTTGGCACACAAACTGGAAAATCTAGAGGAAATGGATGAATTCTTGGAAACAGACAATCTTCCAAGCTTGAATCAGGAAGAAATAGAAATCCTGAACAGGCAAATATTGAGTAGCAAGACTGAATACATAATAAAAAACCTCCTGACAAAAAAAAAAAAAAAAAAAATCCCAGAACCAGATGGATTCACAGCTGAATTCTAACAAATCTAAAGAAGAACTGGTAACTATTCTACAGACATTGTTCCATAGCATCAAGAAGGAATAAGTCCACTGTAACTCATTCTGCAAAGCCAGTATCACCCAGATACCAAAGCCAGGAAAGGACACAACAGAAAAAGAAAACTATAGACCAGTATCCCTCATGAACATAGATGCAAAAATCCTCAACAAAATATTAGCGAACCAAATCCAACAATACATTAAAAAAATCAAATAATTCATTGCAAGCAAGTGGGTTTCATCCCAGGTATGCAGTGATGGTTCAACATACATAACTCAATAAATGTGATTTACCATATAAACAATTAAAAACAAGAACCGTATGTTTATCTCAATAGATACATTTCCATACACTAAAAACAGCCAAGCTGAGAATTAAATCAAGAACTCAATACCATTTACAATAACTGCAAAAAAGAAATTAAGTACGTAGGAATATACTTTACCAAGGAGGCAAAAGATCTCTACAAGGAGATCTACAAAACGCTAGTGAAATTATTGATGACATAAACAAATGAAAAAACATCCCATGCTCATGGGTTGGAAAAATCAATACAGTTAAAATGTCCATACTCCTCAAAGAAATTAACAGATTCAGTGCAATTCTCATCAAAATACCAATGTCATTTTTGACAGAATTAGAAAAAACAGTCCGAAATTTCAGATGGAATCAAAAAAAGCCTGAGTAGTTGAAGCAATCTTAAGCAAAAAGAACAAATCCGAAGGCATCACATTACCAGACTTCAAATTATACTACTAGGCTATAGTAACCAAAACAGAATGATACTGGTATGAAAGTAGACACACAGATCAAGGGAACATAATGGGAAACCCAGAAGTAAAACCATATAGACTGCAACCAACTGATCTTTGACAAAGCATACACTGGGAAAAGGATGCTCTAATGAGTAATAGGTGGTGGCAAAATTGGAGAGCCACATGCAGAAGAATGAAACTAGATCCTTATCTCTCATCATACACAAAAATGGATTAAAGACTTAAATGTAAGATCTGGTACCATAAAAATTCTAGAAGAAAACTTAGGAAAAACTCTTTTGGACATTTTCTTGGGCAAAGAATTTATGACTAAGATCCCAAAAGCAAATATGACAAAACCAAAAATAAATAAACTGGACTTAATTAAACTAAAATGTTTCTGCACAGCAAGAGAAATAATCAATAAACAGACAACCTACAGAATGGGAGAAAATATTCCCAAACTGTACATCTGACAAAGGACTAGTATCAAGAATCTACAAGGAATTAAAAAAAAAAAAAAAAAAAAGCAAGAGGCCAGGCGTGATGGCTCACGTCTGTAATCCTAGCACTTTGGGAGGCCAAGGCGGGAAGATCGCTTGACTCCTCCTACTGGAGGAGTCAAATTTGGCACATCGAGATGAGCAAATTAATAATATTTCACATGTACTTATCAGTTGGAACTTTAGAGCTGATCAGTTCTACCAGCTTTTTAAAAAAATTAGTGGACATGTCTTCAATGAGCACTTATCTTTTACTAGTATGTTTTTCGGCTTCCCCATCAAGGTACAAATCCCTGCTTTTTAATATCTTTTTCCATGTTTTAATCTCTAGCTTGATCTGTCCCACCTCTCTCCAGGCTCGTATCATTCACCTCTGCCACCCTACTGGTCTTTCTGTCATGCTCTCAGAAGTATCTTTTTATTATTATTAAAATCCATCCACGCTTATTTGTTATAAGTGATCATTAACCTGTTGATATTTCTCTCTTTTTTTTGGAGACAGAGTCTGGCTCTGTTGCCCGGGCTACAGTGCCGTGATGTCAGCCTAGCTCACAGCAGCCTCAAACTCCTGGGCTCAAGCAATCCTTCTGCCTCAGCCTCCCAAGTAGCTGGGACTACAGGCATGCACCACCATGTCCGGATAATTTTTTCTATATATTTTTAGTTGTCCGGCTACTTTCTTTCTATTTTTTAGTAGAGACGGGAGTCTCGCTCTTGCTCAGGCTGGTCTCGAACTCCTGACCTCGAGCAATCCACCCGCCTCGGCCTCCCAGAGTGCTAGGATTACAGGCGTGAGCCACCGCGCCCGGCCCAGGCTCTTTTCTGATTCCACATGAAACATAGAATTATTTTTTCTAGATCTGTGAAATATGATGCTGGTATTTTTATGGGGATTGCATTGAATCTGTAAATCACTGAAGGTAATATGGATATTTTAACAATGTTGATTCTATTAATGCATGAGTATAATATGTTTTTCCATTTGCTTGTGTCATCTGTGATTTCTTTTCTCAGTGTTTTGTAGTTCTCTTTGTAAAGATCTTTTACCTCCTTCATTAAGTATATTCCTAGGTATTTTATTTTCTTTGTAGCTATTGTGAATGGTATTGAGTCTTTTTGATTTGACTTTCAGCTTGACTGTTATTGGTGTGTAGAAATGCTACTGATTTGTGTAAATTAATTTTATCACCTGAGACTTTGCTGAGTTTGTTGATCAATTCCAAGAGTCTCTTTTTGGAGTCTTTGGTGTTTTCTAGATATAAGATCATATTGCCAGCAAAAAGCTGTAGTGTGACCTCCTCTCTCCTGATTTGGATTTCCTTTATTTCTTTCTCTTGCTTGATTTCTCTGGCTAGAACTTCCAGCACTATGTTGAGTAGAAGTGGTGGCCATGGGCACCCTTGTCTTTTTCCAGTTCTTAGTGGGAATGCTTTCAACTTTTCCCCATTCAGTATGATGTTGACTGTGGGTTTGGCATTTATGGCTTTTATAGTTTTGTGATATGTTCCTTCTATGCCTAGCTTGTTGAGGGTTTTTATCCTGAAAGGGCACTGAAGTTTGTCAAGTGCTTTTTCTGCATCTATTGAGATGATCATATGGTTTCTGTTTTTACTTGTGTTTATGTAGTGAATCACAGTGATTGACTTCCATATGTTAAACCATCCCTGCATCCCTGGGATGAAACCCACTTGGTCATGGTGGATTATTTTTTTGATGTGCTGTTGAATTAGGTTTGCTAATAATATTTGATTGAGGATTTTTGTGTCTATATTCATAAGGGATATTGGTCTGTAGTTTTCTATTTTTTTGTTGTGTCCTTACCTGGCTTTGGCATCAAGGTAATACTAGCTTTGCAGAATGAGTTGGGGAGGATTCCCTCCTTCTCAATGTTATGGAATAATTTCTGCAGTATGGATACCAGTTCTTTCTAGGTCTGGTAGAATTCAGCTTTGAATCCATCTGGTCTGGGATTTTTTATTACTGCTTGAATCTCACTGGTAGTTATTGACATGTAGTTATTGGAATTCGATTTCTTCCTGTTGAATTTTAGAAGGTTGTATGTTTCCTCTACATTTTCTAGTTTACGTTCATAGAGATTTTTGTAGTAGTCATAGATGATGTTTTGTATTTCTGTGCTGTCAGTTATAATATCTCCTTTTTCATTTTTTTCTTTTTTTTTCTTCCCCACATCCCACCCCTCCCTTTTCATTTTTGATTGAGCTTACTTGAGTCCTTTCTCTTCTATTCCTGGTTATTCTAGCAAGAGGTCTATCCATCTTGTTCATCTTTTCAAAGAACCAACTTTGTGTTTCATTGACCTTTTGTATTATTTTTTTGTTTTCCATTTCTTTTAGTTCTGCTCTGATCTTTGTTATTTGTTTTATTCTGCTGGGTTTGGGTTGGTTTGCTCTTCCTTTTCTATTTCCTTGAGATGTGATATTGGGTTATTAATTTATAATTTTTCTGACTTTTGGATGTGGGCATTTAAAGCTATGAATTTTCCCCTTCAGTATGCTTTTGCTGAGTCCCACAGATTTTGATAGTTTATGTTTCCTTTGTCATTCAGCTCAAGGAATCTTTTTCCATCTTAATTTCATTATTGACTCAATAATTGTGCAGCAGCAGATTGTTTAATTTCTATAACTTTGTGTAGAATTGAGTGTTTCTCTTGGAGTTAATTTCTAGTTTTATTTCACTGTGGTCTGAGAAGATACATGGTATGATTTCTATTTTTTTGAATTTGTTGAGACATGTTTTGTGGCCTCAGATATGGTCAATCTTGACTGTTCCATGTGCTGATGAGAAGAATGCATATTTAGTAGTTTTGGGGTAGAATGTTCTATAAATGTCTGTTAGGTCCATTTTTGCTAGGATCCCACTTATGTCCAATGTTTTTTCTTTATTTTCTGCTTTGATGATCTGTCCAGCTCTGATGGGGGGTGGGGGGGGGTTAAAATTCATGGGTCCCTGGCAATTACAATGCTATTGTATATTTCCTTGCTTAGATCTAGTAGAATTTATTTTATGTATCTGGGAGCTCCTGTGTTAGGTGCATATATATATTTAGGATTGTTATGGGTTCTTGTTGAATTTCTCCCTTTACCATTATATAATGACCATCTTTATCTTTCTTTATCACTATTGATTTAAAGTTATTTTTTTTCTGATACAAGAATGGCTACATCTGCTCTCTTTTTTCCCCATTTTTGTGGAAAATTTTTTCTTTCCTTTTACTTTGAGCCTGTTTGCATTTTTGTGGTTTAGATATGTCTCCTGCAGGCAGCAGATAATTGGGTTGTGTTTTTTTTTTTTTTTATTAATTCAGCCTGCCTATGTCTTTTGAATGGTGCATTTAAATCATTAATATTAAGAGATAGAATTGATATGTTTGATGTTCTTTCTGCTCACCATATTGGGTAGTACCTTATTGCTTCATTTTTCTTCTTGTGCTATTGTTTTATAGGAATTATAAGCTTTAGCTATTTTGGGTGATTTTACACTAATGGGAGTTTCTATTGTGCTGATTTGTGTATAATGTAGTTCTAAGTATTTACTGCAGGGCAAGTCTACTCATGACAAATTCCCTCAGTGTTTGCTCGTCTGGAAAAGACTTAATTTCTCCATCAGTTGTGAAACTTAGTTTTGCAGGATGCAAAATTCTAGGCTGATGGTTGTTCTGTTTCAGAAGATTGATGATGGGACCCACTCCCTTCTGGCTTGTAATGTTTCCACTGAGAAGTCTGCTGTTAGCCTTATGGGTTTTCCCTTGTAGGTCAGTTGTTGCTTATGTCTAGCTGCTTGTAGAATTTTCTCTTTTATTTTGACTTTGGCCAGGTTGATTATTATGTGTCTTAGAGATGTCCTGTTTGCTATAAATCTGCCTGGTGTTTGATGACCATCGTATATCTGGATGTCTGGATCTTTGGTGGTACCAGGGAAGTCGTCCTCAAAAATTCCCTCGAATAGATTTTCCATGTTTTAGCTCTTTCTTCTTACCTATAATTCATATGTTAGTTCACTTCACATAGTCCCATATCTCTCTAAGTGATTTCTCTGCCTTTTTTTCTCTTCTCTGCCTCTTTACATTACTGGGTTAGGTTGAGAGCCTTGTCTTCAAGGTTTGACATTCTTCCTTCTCCTTGGTTTATCAATGCATTATAAATATTGTCTTTAATCCTCATTCCAACTTTGTAAGATAAGTACTATTATCCATGTTAACAAATGAACAAATTTAAGATTCCTAGTGGTTAATAATTTTACCACATTTGTACAACTGATTGGTGGATGTGAAATAGGGCCCAGGTATACCTAGGTTTAAAGAATCATGGAATATGTCAACTGGCAATATTCTGTGAAAGAAATCACAAGGAGGAAATTTTTGTATAATGCTTTTATTATTTTGTCTTTTTTTTCAAGACAATTAATCTTTCATAGTTTGAAGCCTTCTCTAACTTTCCTGGTAGAAAATGCTTTCATCTCTGGGTACAGAGGCTTTAGATATTCTTATGGCACTTTTTGGAATGGTGAATAGTAAATATTATTCTTCATGTCTTTTTAAAACTTTTTTTGTCCTAAGCATTAGCTATTTTCTGTTAAACAGAATTGTTAAATAGATGTTTAAATATTTGGGAATGTATTTTCCTGTTGCTTAGCTTATTTTCACATGCCATATATTGGTTTCAGTGTATCTGAGTTTTGGCTAGGAGTCACTCTCTATACTAGCCAGAGGTCCACCACTAGGCTAGTTCCCTGGACTTGCTACCAAAGGCATTGGATTAGTTATCTTGGGTAGAAGCCTATTAGCAATATTTTTTAACACTTAGGAGGCAGATGGATAATATACTTTTGTTATATATCCATTATCTTTTTGGATTCTTTGATTAGAGTAGCTGAGGTAAAAATTGAGAGTTAGGAACTCTACAGCCATCTATATTTGTGAGTGATAAGGTGGACTGTCAAGGAAATATTGAAAATAATTTTGGTGGACATGGCCATGTTCAGATGACTACTGTTGGTAGAAAATTTGATAATTTCTACCATTAGAAAATTAGATAATTTGATTCTTGGAATATGGAAGATAAAAGATGAAGTCATATTTGGAACTTAATGATTTTGATTTAGTCTATTCAGTAGATTCAGTTGAAGCCTAGATTATTCTAATTTTAAAACAATATCTTGTTTAAAAGATGTAGTGAATTAATGGAATATGAGTTTTCTAATTGGGGTAGATACTGTAGGACCTGATGCCAAGAACCTAGACAGGTGTGATTAATATGTGGTTAAGGACATGGGCTCTGGTGTTAGACCTGGCTGAATCCCTAGTTCACCACTTTCTAATTATGTAAATTTTAGCAGTACCTAAATCATCACTTCTAGGTTTGTAAACTTCTTAATCTCAAAGGCTTGATTTCCTCATCTGAGAAGTGAGAATAATAATTAGTGCTTAATTCATAGTATTAATGCATTGCACACATAGCAAGTGCTAAAAATGGTAGGGATTATTGTTACCATTAATGATCTCCAGATCAGTTGTTCATGTGTTGACTCCTCAATGAGATAGAGATGAACAACATAACGTTAGAACTGACTAGACTTAGCATACAGGACTGATAAGCTCTTTTATTAGTGGTGATAATGTATTTTAATCAAAAAAGAGTATCTGGGGAAAAGAAGGAACATGGAACATTCGAGTTTACTGTTTCTGCTTCATAACGTTATTGGTTTTGTTTTTGTGTTATAATGACATAATTGTCCTGCTTGCTGTGCTCTCATTCATATAATAGAATTTTGTGGGGTTTTATGGATCTTCTGGTCACAAATGGTTATAAGAATATAGGTTTGAAAGATCTGGTTTGTGATAAAAGCATAATAATAAATCATTATCATAGTCTAGACATAGTGCAGGTCTAACAGAATATGACAAGAAAGAAATAGAATAAACTTCTGCTTGATTGCAAAATAGGGTTATGTAATGTGTTTTGATATAGCACTAAAAATTTCTGTAATTTGCACAGTGAAATCCCAATAATTTTACTGATTAAATTCTATTTTCCATTTGCTTTTCCTAATCAAACACATTGACTTTCTCTACTAAATCTTAATATAATTTGGCCTTTTAGAGAACATTAAAAAAATTCAAAAAGTCAATGGAGGGTTTAATCAAGGAAGAAAGCCTAAAATATGTTACTCTTCCTAGGGAAGAACATGGAGAGGAATATTGATTTATTCACTCACTAATTTTCTACCCCTATCCAAATGTGCTGTCTTCTTTTGTGGCCCCTTGATATTATAGGTCCATTTTTCACCGTATATTTTTTCTGTATTATTTTGATTTTAAAATATAGCTTAATTGGAAAAAATTCAGCACTAGGTTATAATTACCTTTAGATCTAGATTTTTAGCTCATTCATGTTCATATTAATATAGCAACTGGTGAATATATGTTTACTGACAGTTAAATGAAGTTTTTGGCTAATGTGTGTATGGATGTTGAGAATGGAGAGTACATGAATTAAGAAAAATATGCTCTTTATTAGTGGTCATAGAAGGCAAATCGATACCTTTGGTAATTATCATTATTGTCATTCTTAAAAATACAGTTTAAGAGTATATTAGTTAGGTCTAACCATAATGGTTCATTTAGAATGTTATCACTGAGCAATAACCAAACAGAGTTAGATGGATGTGGACACAAATAAAATTGATATCAATGGCTTAATATCTGTTTTGTTTTATCTTATTTATGGATAACAGATATTTTCTATTTTTCTTTCTATGACATTTTATTTTATATAAGAAACAGAAATACATTTCAATGAAATATCCCAAGGCTTTTGTTTCAGTTATCTGACTTGGTAATCATGTATACTCTATAACTGAGAAAAAACTGTGTGTAAGACAGGGTACTGGCTATTTTTCACAGACATTGCCATCTTTTGCTTGAATTACAGAAATAGTTACTAGCATGTACTCTTTCAGTCCATTTTACACTCTGCAGGCCCAGGTATGTTTTTTAACAAAAGTCTGGTTCCCATTCCCTTCTCTTGGTACACATAGACGTAGATATACATACTTAAAAAATCAAAACAAAACAAATACAACATTCAACATCTTTCAAATGCCCTTTGGAGAAAGAACAAAATACTTAACCCACCTATTGGAATCCATATAATCTGGACCTGCTGAACTTTGGTTTCATCTTATATCACCCCTCTTTGCCCCAGTTTCACATGTAAGAGGCAACTATTTTTAACCTCTTTTATTTTTTTTGGAAAACCCCTGTACAATTTAACCTCTTTTATTTTTAATGTTTCTGGTGGTTGCTTTCATAGCTCCTAATAATATATACATATCATTAATTTCTCAATTTTAGACATTTAATTTACTTCACAACGGATGAGGATTTAGCTTATTTGTACCTTTTTTCTCGCTCCCCAATTTTGATTGTGATGCCACTTAAAAATTCTCTATTACTTTCATAACTTTAAGTAATACATACAAACCTGTTTCTTAAAATAAAAAAATCAATGTGGAACTATATTTCTCAATATGTAATCATATCTCTTTACTTTCTATCTTGTAAGATGGAGATATTACCATCATTACTTTCCTTTTTCTTTTTTCACTCTTCTCTTCTATTTTCTATCTTCTGTCAACCATATTTTTAACAATTTCAAGGTTGATAATATTTACATCCCATTCTGTAAGAATAATTAAATCTTCTATGTTTTATCTATAGGTTAATTTTAAAAATTGGACACCTTTTACATTATGACACCAGAGCCCATTTTAGTGGGCCATGATTATATTTCTTTATGTTTCCTTTTACAATCTCTGCCATTCAAAGGAGAATGTTCATGGCATCATGGTGAAATAGATTTCTCTTTTTTCTGCCCCCCAATTTCTTAAAATCATGCCTGATTTTAGCTTCATTTTTATTTTCCAAAAAAACTTGTACTCTGACTTATTTGTAAAGTTTTTATTTTTCTTGGGTTTTGTGATTTGCTTTTCCTTTGTCTTACTAGGAGGAAGAATACATATTTTGTCTTCACTATGTCTCCAATGTCATTTAACTTTTAATTTCTTCTATAAATTGCTTGTAATTATGCATATTGAAAACTCTTTTCTTTGATTCCACTGTGATTCCACTGATTGCTTTGAAGGTCCCTTGTTTGCTGTTATTCTTTTTGTATTTTCCACATTTTTTTTCAGTCACACAGATTCCCCTTTCTTTTCTTTTTATTATTAGATGTTATAGCAAAAAAAGTTTCAGGAATAAAACACATATTTAACTAAACAAAGTCTAAATGAATTAATAGCTACCTTTTTCCTCAACAATACACTAGGGCTCTTTAACACTGGGTATTAACACATTAATACTCTCCTTACCTTACTTGTTTTGTCTAGGGATTTAGTTACATGTTGTTTTATACTTTTAAATTGATTATTATTATTGTTATTTGTTTTATACAACTAGTTTTTGTTTAGATTCATTCACAGAATTAAAACTTTCCTTATTGTCGTTCTTTCTTATATCTTAGGCCCTCTTTTTTGGGTTCAGTTCCTTTTTTTTTTAAGTATATCCCCCAATAGATTTTTTTTAATTGAAGGGCTACTTGTCATAAACTCTCTCAAATTTTGCTTTCTATAAAAAAGGAAAAGGGAGTGTTTTTTTTGCACTCCCTTTTGAATAATAGTTTAGCTGGGTATAGAAATTTAGCTTGGCAGATATTTTCTCTTAACACTTTAAAATCATTATTTCATTTTCTTATGGTTTTCCTTGTTGCTGAGAAATTATTCCTTTTTAGGAGGTATATTTTTAAATTTTTGGTTGATATTAATATTTTCTTTTTGTCTTTGGTATTCTTTGGTATTCTGCAGTTCTAATGTAATATATCAACTCAAGATTCAAGTCTTTTTATCAATTCAAAAAGATACCTATTATATCTTCAGATATTGCTTATTTTTCGTTCTTTCCTTCTGAACTCCAATTAGACACGTATTAGATATTCTTGCTTTATCTTTCATAACTCATAACTTTGCTTTTGTATTTTCTGTCCCTTTTGGAGTTTCATTCTTGGTGGTAACTTCATAGCCATCATTTATTTCACTAATTTCTCTTGAGCAAGGTCTTACATTCTGTAGTTCCAAGAAATGTTAAGTATTTGGAAGTAAATATAAGAAAAGGTGTTCAATAGTTGTACAGGGAAAATTAAAAAAACAAAAATAAGTTATTAAAGCAAATCTAAGTAATTGGAGTTGTATATCATTTTAATGTGTAGGAAGCTGATATAAATATATCAGTTTTCACCCAAATTTATCTGTGGTTTCAATGATTTTCAAATGAAAAGCCCAAAAAGGTTTTCATGGAACTTGATGAGCTGATAAAAAATATATGGAAAATTAAAGGGCTAAGAGTAACCAAGATACTGTTGAAGAAGAGTGAGAAGGGAAGACTGATTTGCCCTATTATGTGTAATGACTTTTTATGAACTAGGGTAATAATTAAGATAGTATGGTACTGATACAGAGATAGGTAAATTGACAGTGAAATAAAATAGCCCAGAACAGACTCATACACCTATTGAACAGTAGTATTATGGCAAATTAATGGGGAAAGAAAGGATTGTTTAATAAATGAAGCTAGGAGAAACTGGTTTACTTTATTAAAAAATAAATTGAATATTTAATTTATATTATACACAAAAACCAACACCAGAATCATCAAGGGCTTTAGTGTCAAATTTAAACATCAAAATGTTTATAAAGAATACTGGGGCTATATTATTTGAAGCTTATGATATTAACATATAAGGCTATCTTAAGCAAGACACAAAGAATGCTTACTTTAAGGAAAGTTTTAAATTATGACCTTTTTATTAATAGAAATCTTAAGGAAAGGGAAAGGCAAGTTATAAGTTTTGAAAAGATATTTATGATATATAACCAACAATGAGTAGGTGTCCAGGATATGTAAAGAATTATTACATATTGATAAAAAAGGACAGTGGGTTCAAGTCACACAACGGAATATTATTTAACACTCAGAATGAATTAACTATAGATACATGTGTCAGTATGGTTGTATCTTAGCAATACAACTGAGTAAAAAAAGTTAAAAAAATACGTGCAGCATGATACATGGTTTTTAAAATATATTTATTTATTATTTCAATAGATTTAAGTGGTTTTTTGTTACATGGAAGAATTGCATAGTGGTGAAGTCAGAGCTTTCAGTGTACCGGTCACCCAGTTAGTGTACATTGTACTCAGTAGGTAGTTTTTGATCCCTTAGTAGTGCCCCTACTCCCCACTTCTGAAACTCCAAAGACCATTTATACCACTCTGAGTAACCGTGTATACCCATCGTTTAGTGCCCACTTATGAGTACATGGTGTATTTGTTTTTGTGTTCTTGATGACTTCCAGTTCCATCCAAGTTGCTGTGGTAGACATTATTTCATTCTTCCCTTTGACTGAATAGTATTCCGTGGTGTGTGTGTGTGTGTATGTATATGTGTGTGTATGTATCCCACATTTTATCCACTCATGAGTTGAAGGCACTTAGGTTAATTCCATATCTTTGCAATTATGAATTGTGCTGCAATAAATATACATATACATGTGTCTTTTTCATACAATAACTTCTTTTCCTTTGGGTAGATACCCAGCAATGGGATTGCTGGATTGAATGGTAAGTCTACTTTTAGTTCTTTGAGAAATCTCTATATGGTTTTCCATAGAGATTATATTAATTGACATTCCCACCAACAGTGTATAAGCATTCCCTTTTCGCCACATCCACATGAACATCTATTGTTTTTTGACTTTTTAGTACTGGTCATTCTGACAAGGGAAAGGTGGTATCTCATTGTGGTTTTAATTTATATTTCCCTGATGATTAGTGATGCTGAATATTTTTTCATATGTTTGTTGGCCATTTGTATCTCTTTTTTTGAGACAGAGTCTGTTAAAAACAAAATATAATAAAATCAGGAAGGAGCCATATGAAAAAGTAAAGTAAATATGCTTCAGGCAGAAGGAACAGTAAATACGCAGGTCCTATAGTTGGAAAGCTTTGAGTGAATATTTCAGATAATGACAAACGACCAGATTGGATGGAAATAGTGAAAGAGAACAGTGACCTGGAATATGGTTGGAGAGGAATGCCAGCAAAAGATCATGCAGGATCCTGTTTATGATGTTAAGTAGTTTGGATTTTATTCTAAATACATTAGGAAATTACTGATAGGTTTTAAGCAAGGGAGAGATGTGATAAATTTATCTGTTTTAAAAATTAGTCTGGCTGAATGTGTAGAATGAATTAAGTGGGATAAGAGTGGAGGGAATCATGATGACCAGTTATGAGGGTATTGAATAGTGCAGATAAGAGATAGTGGCGAGTTTTTCTAGGGTGGTGGCTGTGCAAAGAAGTGGACAGATTGAGAAGTTCTTATTGAAATCAGTTTAATCAGTGGTAGGAGCTTGATGTGAGGGTGTGTGAGGAGTTGAGGAAGATGGAAAAAAGAGGAATGTGTATTTTAGAGCTTTGAAAAAGGGCAGGCCTGGGTGGGTGGATAGATTTTTACCCATTACTCACTCCACCTCAGCCTAGTATACTTGCTTCAACTTCACCTCTCCATCTTAGGCCACTGTTTCTCCCTGTGGGATATTTTCCTCTGAGGTAGACAAAGGAGGAAGGAAATGAAGATGAGATGGAGAAAGAAAAAAATAGCTATGTAAAGGAGTCATTATCATTTAATGAATGTGAGTTTTTGGGTCATGTTATACTATAGTTAGTAATAAAACAAAACAGTAATCTCCATTATTACCCACAACTATTTTTATATTTATATTTATATATGTAAACTTCAAGGACTATTGACCTTTGTCAATGTTACTGTATTTAGTAATGATCATGTAAAATATTAGGTATACTTAAGAGGAAGCAGACATCTGAATTTGAATAGAAAGCAGACATCTGCTTTCTATAGACATGTTAAATCTGTAAGGTAAGGGGTTCACTGTGATTGCAGCATGTGGGTGTTTTAGAATAAAAGTTAATTCCAGCATTATCCAGATGAATAGACAATAACAAAAATGAGCTTTTTTCTAAGCAAGACCTATAATTAAGTTGGTGAGTGTTTGTTTACTGCCACATTTTTTGACTTTGCTGCATGTGCAGAGCAAATATTTCTGACCCATATACACCGTATTTATGACACTGGTATTGCATTTGATGCATTTTCTTAAGTGAGTCCATCTTTTATAAGTGGCCTTCTGACATCAAGAAGCTGATCTTAGGCCTGGTTCTTTGTAATTTTCTTCAGTGGTTTAGATGTTGGAACAGAGACCATGAATATCGGGCTTACAGGTAGATGGCATCAAATTGTAATTTTAAGCCCTGGATTAGAATTCAAAATGATTCTGGCCAAATGGAAAAGAGAATTCATAATGGAATGAATTTAAGTTTTGATGGAATATATATGATACTGTATGATATATGATGGAAAAAAATTGAACATTGAGATGAGAAGAGGCTGAAGTCTGAGGGCAGAGTGGCTGTAGGATGGCAGTATACTAGTTGGAGAACCCACTAGCCGGTGGATGTCATGTAAACCTCATTTGGATAACATCAATTATTATGTGTCCACTCTAAGAGTATGATATGAAGAAGTTGGTTGTAGTGTGACACGTATCACATTCAGCAGAAATAAGCCTGGCTAAGATAGTGCTTTACTAAGTGATGGATTTGTCTACTTTTGGCAGTCATGGTAAAGTGATAGTAAAGTAGGTACTGTTTAACTTAAGATATGTTATATATAGATATGGATATATTATCTGTAGGTAGCAGGTCAGAGTATATTATTTATAGACACAATATCTGAAGGCATTTAACTTATAACTTGATGAAGATATTAATTTTTAACATCTCAACCCATGTTCTAGAATAAAAATGATATGCATTTTACTCTGCAGTTTATTTCAGCATACATATTCACTTCAACTAAAATACTTATCCATTGTGTTCTGATATCTGCTTCCCTTTATTTCTTTGCTAAGGGAGAGATGAAAACACTTTACTCATGTGGCCAAGAAAATAATCTTTGCTGTGCACCAGGTTGGAATTCTTTTTTATCTCTGTTTCTCTGATTCCTTCCTGCTGTTCCAACAGCTGTCCTTCACTTGAGTGCTCTTTCCCCTGTGCTTACATTCTGCCTGTGCCTTGGCAATGGACAGGGAGAAAGAGCCACTCCCTGATCGCAGTCCAAACTGAAAATGGATCTCCCATTGTGTAACATTATGATCGATCCATCCTGAGAAACACTATGAAACCAGAATTGAGTATTTTAATTTTGCATGTTGGTATGAACAATAAATATTTCATTTTGAAACTTTAAATTTTAGAGTGTTTTGTAAAATCTCTGTTTGGTTTTTTAATAATTGAATCATTTAATCTTAGATAAGGATAGAATATTGAGATAACTTTCCAAGGTATGCACAATCCATTATATAGTATTCTTGAAAGATGATCATTCAGATTCTACTTGATTACTTGCAGTAATGGGATGTTCAGTCTCTGAGGCAACCCATTCTATTATTGGATGACTTTAGTTGTTAAATTCTTATAATCTTCTTTCTAAGACAGATGTCATTTAATTTTTTAAGTTAATAGCTCAAATCTATTGGCTTCTTATTGTTCTCAGCATTAAGACAGATTTTTTATTACGGCTTAGTTCTTCGTGGACTGGCCCCTGCCTACCTTCTCAGCTTCATTATTGTATTCTTCTCTTAACCAATTAGTTCTAGCCACATTGGCCTTCTTTTAGTTTTTCTTTCTTTGTTTTACTTTTCCATAGAGTCTTTGCATATGCTTTCCTTCAGCCTAGAAACCTCTCTTCCCAATTTTCTTTCAGCATTCACGAAATTAACTTTTATCTTTTAGATCCCAGCAAAATAATTTCTTTAATTAAGCCTTCCATGATCTGCCTGATTAGATGAAATCCTCCAGTTATATATATTAATAGTGCTCTGTACTTCTTCTTTGTAGCTTGTATCACAGCTGTGATTTTAATTAATCAGTGATTAATAGATTATTGCCTTTTTAACCTCTGTACCAGTGTTTTTGTTCACTACGTATCACCAGCATTTAGCACAGAGTCTGACACATGGCAAGTGTGCAGTAAATATTTGTTGAATGAAATGCATGAGAAATAATCATAGGTCTGCATTTTGAATATATGGGAAAATTTCGCTTCTTCTACATGATAATACTTCAAAAATGTGAGACAGCTAGAGTGTGTCTTTGTCTTTCAGAAGAGAAGGCTGTAAATATCTTGTCCTTAGATTGTCTTTCCTCTGAAAAGTCAGAGCCTTTCACCATCCTGGTTGCTTGCTCTCCTCTGTGAGCATTCAGTTTTGTCAATGTGCCTTGTACTGTATAGTGAGGCACTTAGTTCTAAAAATAGTGCTCTCAACTTTTGAGAGTGCCTTTAGGTTCTAGAAATTCCTGTTAGAATAACAAATAGCTTTTTGTCAGCTGAACTACTCTCTAGAGTGTGATTTTAAGCTTTTGGCTCAGTTTACATGCATTAGTTTTATTTCCACATAGTTTGTCTTGTGAAGAAAAGCCATGATTCTTGGTTTCTGTTAGACTTCTTTCCAGAACTCCGGTGCAGACTGGCATGAGATTCCTTGAACCATGATTAAAAGAAATCCATTTCTGTAAATCCTAAAATCACTATGAAATTTTTTATGTGAGTGGAACCATGAGCTTAAAAGTCACTAATATGGAGTAAATATTTCCTGGACAGCATTTCATAATAAAAATCCACATTCAGCCTTTTTTGTGTTTTGGGAGGAAACAATGCAAATAGTGGGACAGTGCAAATTAAAGACCTTGAATAAGCTATGATATTACTTTTTATATGTTTGAACATCAACAAAAATAGTAAATGTGTATATATATATATAAGTCAGTCATTGTTAACCTTTCTCACCTATATTTGATAACAAGTTAATAAATGTTTATTTGTTATCTACTATTTGTTGGATAATAAACTAGTTGTTATTTTTCTTTCTCAGAACAATAACTTGTTTTCCTGTTTATAAAGTTAATACAATTTCAAAGTAGAACATTTGGAAAATACAGAGAACAGAAAGACTTTTACCCTTTACCCACATATAAACTACTGTTAATGCTTTGGTATATTTGTTTTCATTTTTAAATTCATTCAATAAACGTTGAATACATACTATTTTCTATCCATTGTTCTAGAAATTAGGGATGCACCAGTTAACAAACAAATGAAATTCTTGTTCTCATGAGCTTATAACCTAGTGAGAGGAGATATAAAATAAATAAAATATTTAATATGTCAGCTCATAAACACCATAAAAAGTAAAGCAGAGTAGGGGGATTAAGAGTGTTATGTAAAGTAGAAGGAAAAGATAGTTCTTCTAGAGTGACACTGAGTGCTAAAGGAATTTAGAGAGCAAATATCTGGATCTAGGGTGCATCAGGCAGACGAAATAACAAATGCAAAAGTTCTGAGGCAGGAGTGCATATGACATACTGGAGAAACAGCAAGCATGTTAGTGTAGCTGCAGCAGAGTGAGCAAAGGAAGGATCTCATTTATATTTAAAAAGATCCACTGTCTTAGTACATTTTCTGTTGCTTATAACAGTATACCTGAAACTGGGTAATTTATAAAGAAAAGGAATTAATTTCTTACAGTTATGGAGGCTGAGATGTCCAAGGTTGAGGAATACATCTGGTGAGGGCTTTCTTGCTAGTGGGACTTGTATGTTTTTACTTTTTTTTTTATTTCAGCATATTATGGGGGTATAAATGTTTAGGTTATGTATATTGCCCTTCCCCTGCCCCAGTCATAGCTTCAAGTGTGTCCATCCCCCAGATAGTGTGCATTGTACTCATTATGTATGTATATACCCAACCCACCCTTCCCCCTCCGATCTGTCCAACACCCGATGAATGTTATTCCTATTTGTGCACTTAGGTGTTGATCAGTTAAAACCAATTTGATGGTGAATATATGCCAGAATTTTGTATCCTGCAAAACTCAGTTTCATAAATGAAGAAGAAATAAAGTCTTTCACAGACAAACAAACACTAAGAGGAACATGTTACCACTCAACCTGCCCTACAAGAAATGCTTGAAAGTGGAACATGGAACAGAACAATCAATACCCATGAGTGTAAAAACATCCAAAAATTAAATCTCACATTTCTTATAAATCAATAACACAAGGAAGAGAACAAAGCAACTAGATAACAGTCAACATGATGGCCAGAACAGTATCTCACATGTCAGTAGTGACATTGAATGTGAACCGCCTTAACGCCCCCTTTAAAAGATGTATAGATTGGCTGAATGGATTAAAAAACACAACCCAATAGGCCGGGCGCGGTGGCTCACGCCTGTAATCCTAGCACTCTGGGAGGCCGAGGCGGGTGGATCGCTCGAGGTCAGGAGTTCGAGACCAGCCTGAGCAAGAGCGAGACCCCGTCTCTACTAAAAATAGAAAGACATTATATGGACAACTAAAAATCTATATAGAAAAAAATTAGCCGGGCATAGTGGCGCATGCCTGTAGTCCCAGCTACTCGGGAGGCTGAGGCAGTAGGATCGCTTAAGCCGAGGAGTCTGAGGTTGCTGTGAGCTAAGCTGATGCCACGGCACTCACTCTAGCCTGGGCAACAAAGTGAGACTCTGTCTCAACAAAAAAAAACAAACAAACAAACAAAAAAAAACACAACCCAATATATGCTATCTCCAAGATACCCATTTAACTCACAAAGATTCTCATAGACTAAAGGTAAAGGGGTGGAAAAAATATTCCATGCAAATGGAAACCAAAAATGTGCAGGAGTAGTTTTTCTCATATCAGATAAAACAGATTTTAAATCAACAATGGTAAAAAAAGACAAATGTGGTCATTATATAATGATAAAGTGATAAATTCAACAAGAAGATGTAACAATCCTAAATATATATACACTTAACACAGGAGCTCCCAGATTCATAAAGCAAATTCTGTTACATCTGAGGAAAGAAGTAACAACACCATAATAGCCTAGGACTTCAACACCACACTGACAGAACTAGACAGATTACCACGGCAGAAGATCAACAAAGAAACACTGGACTTAAATAGGATTCTAGAACAAATGGACCTAATAGATATTTATAGAACATTCTATGGAAAAACTGCAGAATGCACATTCTTTTCATTAGCACATGAGATATTCCTAGAGAGATCATATGTTAGGCCAAAAAAAAAAAAGTCTTAAAAAATTTAGAAAAATTGAAATCATACCATATATTTTCTCAGACCACAGTGGAATAAAACTAGAGATCAATTCCAAGAGGAACTCTCAAAACTACATAAATACATGAAATTAAAAGGTCATAAGCTTCCAAAATCTATGGGAAATAGTAAAAGCAGTGCAAAGGGGAAAGTTCATAACCTTAAAATGCTAACATCAAAAAGAAAGATCACAAATTAACAAGCTAATGTCACACCTCAAGGAAGTAGAAAAAGAATAAACCAAACCCCAAACTAACAGAAGGAAAGAAATAAATTTCAGAGCAGAACTAAACCAAATGGAAAGTAAAACAACAATACAAAGTATCAATGAAATGAAAAGTTGGTTCTTTGAAAAGATAAATGAAATTGATAGATCAACAGCTAGATTAACCAGTTATAGAAAAGAAATGAGTGAAATAAGCTCAATCATAAATGAAAAGGGGGACATTAAAAATGATACCACAGAAATACAAAATATCATCTGGGACTATGAAAACCTCTGTGTACACAAACTGGAAAACCTAGAGTAAATGGATACATTCTCAGAAATGCGCAATCTCCCAAGCCTGAATCAGGAAGAAATAGAAATACTAAACAGAACAAGAATGAGTAGCAAGATTGAAACACTAATAAAATATCTCCAAACAACAAAAAAAGTCATGGCCTAGATGGACGAACAGCAGAATTCTACCAGAACTACAAAGAAGAACTGTCACCCATTCTACTGAAGCTGTTCTGTTACACTGAGAAGGAGGAAACCCTCCTTAACTCATTCTATGAAGCCAGTATCACCTTGATACTAAAGCCAGGAATGGACATAACAAAAAAGGAAAACTGTAGACTAGTATCCCTTATGAACATAGATTGTAAAAATCCTCAACAAAATTCTAGCTAACTGATTTCAATGGCACATCAAAAAGATACCCCATAATAATTAAGTGGTTTCACCCCAGAGATGAAAAGATGGTTCGACATATGCAAATCAATAAATGTGATTCATCACATAAACAGAAATAATAAAAAGACCATAAGATTATTTCAATAGATGCAGAAAAACATTTGGTAAAATCCAGCACCCATTCATAATAAAAACTCTCAACAAATTAGGCATAGAAGGAATACACCTCAAAATAATAAAATCTACATATGACAAACCCACAGCCAACATCATACTGAATGGGGAAAAGTTGAAAGCATTCTCCCTAAGAACTGGAGAAAAACAAGGATGCCCACTGTCACCAATCTATTTGACATAATACTCTAAGTCCTAGCCAGAGCAGTCAGGCAAGAGAAAGATATAAAGGGCATCCAAATCAGGAAAGAGGGGTCAAATTATCCCTGTTTGCTAATGATGTGGTCTTGTATCTAGAAAACCCAAATGATTCCACTATAAGACACCTAGAATTGATAATTCAGCAAGGTCTCTGGTTACTAAATCAATGTACACAAATCAAGAGCATTTTTACATATTAATGCTAATAACAATCAAGCTGAGAGTCAAATCAAGAATTTAATACCCTTTACAATAGCTGCAAAGAAAATAAAATACCTAAGAATATACTTAACCAAGGAGGTGAAAAATCTCTACAAGGAGCATTACAGAACACTGATGAAAGAAATCATAGATAACACAAATAAATGGAAAAACATCCCATGCCCATGGATTGGAAGAATCAACATTGTTAAAAGTGGATTCTACTGAAAGTGATTTACAGATTCATTGCAATCCCTATCAAAATACCAATGTCTTTCTTCACAGATCTAGAAAAAATGATCCTAAACTTCATATAGGACCAAAAAGGAACCTGAATAACCAAAGGAAATTTGTGCAAAAACAACAAATCTGGAGGCATCATGTTACTTGACTTCAAATTATACTATAAAGTTATGGTAACTAAAACAGCATGGTACTTGTATAAAGGTAGAGACATAGTCCAATGGAACAGAATAGAGAATCCAGACATAAAACCATACAGCTAAGACCAGCTGAGTTTTGACACAGTAGACAAAAACATCTACTGGGGAACGGATGACCTATTCTGTAAATGGTGCTGGGAAAATTGGATAGCCACATGCAGAGGAATGAAACAGGATCTCTATGTCTTACCACATACAGAAGTTAACTCAAGATGGATTAAAGATATAAGTTTTGGACTTGAAATCATTAAAATTTTGGAAGAAACCATGGGAGAAACTCCTGTAGACATTACCCTAGGCAAAGAATTTGTGACTAAGATCACAAAGGGAAATAACAATGAAAATAAATAAACGAGACTTAATTAAACTAAAAGTTTTCTGCACAGGAAAAGAAATAATAAATATAATAGACAACTTACAGAATGGGAGAACATATTCATAAACTATGCATCTGACAAAGTACTAATATTCAGAATTTACAAAGAGCTTAAAGAAATCGGCAAGAAAAAAATCAATAACACCATCAAAAAGTGGGAAGAAGATATGAACAGAGTTTTTTCAAAAGAATAGATACATGTGAAAAATGCTCAATATCACTAATCATCAAGGAAATGCAAATTATAACCACAACTAGATACCACCTTACCTCTATTAGAATGGCCATTGTTAAAAAGTCAAAAAATGCTGTATGTTAGTGTGGATGCAGTGCAAAAGGAATGGTTATACACTGTGGGACTGTAAATTATTACAATTTCTATGGAAAACAGTATGGAAATTCCTCAAAGAACTAAAAGTAGACCTACCATTTGATCCAGCAATGCTCACTTCAGGATATCTACCCAAAGGAAAAGACGTTATATCAAAAAGACTCCTGTACCCAAATATTTTTCACAGCATAAGTCACAATTGCAAAGATGCGGAATCAACCTAGTGTCCATCAATTGATAAGTGAATAAAGAAAATGTGGTATATATATACCAAGGAGTACTACTCAGCCATAAATAGGAATGAAGTATTGTCATTTATAGAAACTTGGATGAAACTGAGAACATTATCCTAAGCGAAGTGTCTCAGGAGTGGAAAAACAAACACCACATGTTCTCAGTAATAAGTAGGAGCTAAACAACAGATACATATGGTCATAAAGTGGTGTAAAGGATATTGGAAACTAAGAAGGGGGAGGCCCAGAGTGGGGTAAAGGACAAATCTTACCAATCAAGTACACTGTATGCTATTCTGGTGATAGGCACACTAAAAGCCCTGACTTCAGCATTATACAATTCATCCATGTAACAAGAAGAACACTTGTACCCTCTAATATTTTGAAATAAAAATTACAAAAAAAGTTTCAATGAACATTTTTTATGTGTATCCAGTTGCACATAGGTTTTTCTAGGGTTTATTTCTAAGAGATGAATTGCTAGATTTTAGAGAATGTGATTCTTCTACTTAACTAGGTATTGCCAGACTGCTTCCAAAGTGGTTGTATCAACTTAAACTTCCAATAGCAGTCATTTCACATTGTTCTATATCTTTACCAGACTTACATTGTTAGTATTGTTGTCAATCTAGTGTGTGAGGATTTGCTTATTGTGGTTTTAATTTGCATCATTTTTACTCTCAATGAGGTTAAGAATCTCTTTGTATTTGAATTGGCCATTGTATATTATTTTTATTATTATTTGTAAAGTGCCTGTGCAAGTGTCTTGACCATTATTCTACTGGGTTGTCTTTTTTATTGATTTGTGGACATTTTTAAATAAAATCCATGAATAACACCTTTGTTATTTATTTAATGGGATTATGTGTCCTATCTTGTGGCATTTTTCTTTCTATTTTTTATGGAATCACTTTCACTTTATGGTTGGTATTTTTTGTATTTTGTTTTCAAAATATCTTCAACATCCTGAGCTTATAAGTGTATTTTCCTGTATTTCTTTGAAGAGCTTCATAGTTTTGTTTTTCACATTTACTTTTAACTTTTTTAAGCCAAAACTTTTTAATGGTTTATTTTGCAAATATGCTTTTGAAATACTTAATTTTTCATTTTTATGAGGTTCATTAATCTTTGGACTCTCTAAAGATAAAACACATTGAAGGCATTTTCCAGGAGTATTTTATCAGCTTATGTAATATAGAAAAAGTATGTCAGCAGCCTAATCTAGGACACTGTCTCATTTTAAGATTAAAAAACCCTCTAAATTCAAACACTGCTTACTCTTATTTTTTTATTTTTGATTACATATGCTTTTTTACTCAAAGCAATGAAGTGGATGAAATAATGATAGTGGTTCAGTTTTTCTCAATGACCACATCAACCAAGATTTTAGGCTGTAAACACATGTCATAGCTAAACGGAGTGAACTATTTTGCTCAGAAAATTAGTATTTCGAGAAAAATTACTTTTGTAAACTAAGGGTTTAATTATTTACTCCCTTATTTGGAGCATGGGTAATTTGCAACACAATCAATGAATATTATAAAGGAAAATAAAGCAGGGTAATAGAAAAGACAATGATAAGGTTTGCTATGGTTTGAATGATGGTGTTTCCTCCAAAATTCATGTTGAAACTTAGTCCCCAGTACAACAGTATTAAGAGGTATGGTATTTGGGAAGTGATTAAGTCATGAGGGCTCTTTCCTCATAGGATTAGCACCCTTGTAAAAGAGGTCAAGTTTGAAGGGGAGCACCCTCTTGTTCTTCTGTCCCTTTTGCCATGTGAGTTCACAGTGTTCTATTCCTGCAGCAATGAGGCATCTTAGAAACACAAAGTAGGCCTCACTAGACACCAGTCCTGCTGATGCCTTGATCTTAGACTTCTGAGCCTCCAGAACTATGTGAAGGAAATTTCTATTGTTTATAAATTACCTAGTCTGCGGTATTTTGTTATAGCAGCACAAAGGTACTAACACAAGATTATTTTGGTTGAGGTCAAAGAAGGCCTCTCTGAGGAGGTGACATTTAAAACATTGTTTTTGGCTTTTAAAAGAATTTCAATAGATTTAGGGGTTACAAGTGTTTTTTATTACAAGGATTAATTGTATAGTGGTGAAGTGGGGGCTTTTAGTGTACTCATCACCCAAATAGTGTACATTGTACCTGATAGGTAATTTTTGATCCCTCACTCGCTTCCCGCCTTCCCCTCTTCTTAGTCTCTCATGTCCATTATGCCACTTTGTATGACCATATATTCTCATCATTTGTGTCTACTTATAAGTGAGAACATGTGGCATTTGTTTTTCTGTTCTTGAGTTACTTCATTTAGGATAGTGATCTCCAGTTCCATCCAAGTTTCTGTGATAGACATTATTTCATTCTTTTTTATGACTGAGTAGTATTCCATGGTCTATATATACCACATTTTCTTTATCTGCTCATAAGTTGATGGGCACTTAGGTTGATTCTGTATCTTTGCAATTGGGAATTGTGTTATGATAAACATTCAGGTGCAGGTGTCTTTTTGACGAAATTACTGTTTTCCTTTTTGTAGATACCCAATAGTGGCATTGCTGGGTCAAATGGTAGGTTTACTTTTAGTTCTTTGAGGAATGTCCATACTCTTTTCCATAGAGGTTGTACTAATTTATATTCTACCAACAGTGTATAAGTATTCCCATTTTCACTGCATCTGCATAAACATATATTTTTTTCTGACGTCTTAATAATGGCCAATCTGACAGGGGCAAGATGGTATCTTATTGTGGGTTTAATTTGTATTTCCTTGATGATTACTTATGTTGAACATTTTTTCATGGTTTTTGGCCATTTGTATCTCTTCGTTTGAAAAAATGTCTGTTCATGTCTGCTTCCCTCTTTTTTGATGGGGTTATTTGTTTTTTGCTTGTTGATTTGTTTGAGTTCCTTATATATTTGGGATGTTAGTTCTTTGTCAGTGATTTATTTTGTGAATATTTTCTCCCATTCTCTAGGTTTTCTATTTACCCTGTTGATTATTGCTTTTGCTGTGCAGAAACTTTTTAGTTTGTGCATGGTGAGAGATGGGGATCCAGTATTATTCTTCTGCATATGGCTATCCAATTTTCTCAGCACAATTTATTAAATAGGACATCCTTTCCCCGTATATTTTTTTGTCTGCTTTGTCAAAAATCAGTTGGTTGTAGGTGTATGGTTTTATTTCTGGGTTTCTATTTTGTTCCATTGATTTATGTGTCTATTTTTATACCAGTACAATGCTGTTTTGGTTACCATAGTGTTGTATATAATTTGAAGTCAGGTAATGCAATGTCTCTAAATTTATTCTTTTTGCTTAGGATTCCTGTGGCTATTTGGGCTCTTTTTTGTTTCCATATGAAATTTAGGATTGTTTTTTCTCATTCTGTGAAAAATGACATTAGTATTTTGATGAGAATTGCATTGAATATATAAATTACTTTGGGCAGTATGAACATTTTAACAATATTGATTCTTTCAACCCATGAGCATGGGATGTTTTTCTATTTGTTTGTGTCATCTGTTATTTCTTTCATCAGTGTTTTGTAGTCCTTGTAGAGATCTTTCATAAGGAGGTGACATTTAAGCAGAGACTTAGTGTAATGAGAAATAAGTCCTGTGAAGATCTTCAAAAGAGAATTCCAAGCAGAGGGAGCAGCAATTGCAAAGGGCACAGGTGGAAATTAGCAAAGGCAGTATGGCTTGAGTAGAGTGCAGTTGTAAGTTTATTCAGTTTTAGTTATGCCTAAAAATGTTTTCAAAGACAATTTTAAATTTGCTCATTTAATCCAATACACTTTACCTTATATATTGCCAATATATAATCTTTCTCAGGTACTTTAACCAAGTCAGTATCCTGTTCATAAACCTCCTGCATACTAGTTTCTGGTCATTTTTTAATATCTTTGTTTATAGTTGGCCTGCCTTTAGGAAAATTATTAACCATGGTTAGTTAAACAAATTCCTGTTTTTTTGACCTTGTTGTATGATACTTAGAATTATATCCTTGAGAAGCCACTGCATCAAAAATAAACATTTTCAGTTCTGAATGTCTCACCTTGTGACTTACAATTTAGGGCATGTATTTGGAACCACAATTTATTATTCCTTTTTGTACCTTAACAATATGACATGTTTCTCCCTGTCAGCTGTCATTTGAGTTACTCATTGTACTCTACGTCCAGCTGCTAAAAGAAGATGATTGTTTATCCATGTGAGGCACCTCCCCAGGGCCACTCAGTGAATTTTAATATGCCATGTAGCCTATATTTTAAGTTAGACCATTCCAAACATACCCCCTAGATTTGATGAAAATACTTTGAGCTGTATTCATTTGACATAAAAAAGGCAAACATGCATTTTATTTTATTTATATATATTTATTTTCTGTACTTTTCTAGAAGGAATTTGAGATAATAAAAAGCAAAACAAAAAATTAAAATATAAATAGACTATCAATATTAAAGGAAAATAGAAATACAAATAGTAGGGGTTACCTTAGTCGTGGGTACCTGATTTAATCAGGAAAGTTTGCACTGGAGTATGTTTAGAACACCATGGTATGTCTAGACAGCTTCATCCATATTGGTGGTTCATTTTCTGTAGTTATATATAAAAAAATTTAGTTAAATAGTTTAATCACATCTATAACTATTAAAATATTTTTTAACTGACAAAAATTGTACATATTGCTTTGAATATGTATGCATGGAATGGCTAACAGAGCTAATTAACATATGCATTACCTCACATATGTATCATTTTTTTAGTGTGAGAACTTAAAACCTACTCCTAGCAAATTTCAAAAATACAATACACTATTAACTATAGTCACCATGTTGTATAGTAAATCTCTTGAACTTATTTCTCCTATCTAACTTAAATTTTCTATCCTTTAACCAACACCTATTCAAAATTCTGCCCTCCCCCCAGCCCTTGGTAACTACCATTCTATTCTTTCTTTCTGTCAATTCTATTTTTTTAGATTCTGCCATCTTTTATAATTTTCAGAGTATGTATCTTTCACCTCTTTGGTTAAATTTATTCCTAAGTGTTTTCTTATAGCTATTATAAATTATTATAAATTTTTTAAAATTTCTTTTTTGGATAGTTTTTTGTTAGTGTATAGAAACACTACTAATTTTTTATGTTGATTTTTGTATTCGCAAGTTTACTGAATATGTTTGTCAGTTCTAACAATTTTTTGTTGGAGTCTTTAGGGTCTTCTATATATAAGATCATGTCTGTAAACAGCACTATGGTCCTGTGTCCTTGGAAGCAAGAAAGTTAGGATAGAATTAGAATATTGTGTCCTCAGACCCTTATCTGAAGCTATTTGGGTCCTAAATAGAGGTTGCTTCTCTTTGTCAAAGTGACTTGGAGAGCCTCCAGGCAAAAGTGAGATATTTTATTCTTACTGATATAATTTCAGAAGCAATGTCTCTGTCTATGATTTTATGAAAATAGTTTCTCACTAAGAAAGTATTATAGTAGTCACTCAAAGGAAAGGGTTATTATGACACTTTACAGCTGCAGCATGTCCTTGGAGAAATATTGTTTCCTGCTAATTTTGCAGCTGGCTTTTTTTTTTTTTTTTTTTTTGAGACAGAGTCTCACTTTGTTGCCTGGGCTAGAGTGAGTGCCATGGCGTCAGCCTAGCTCACAGCAACCTCAAACTCCTGGGCTTACTCGATCCTACTGTCTCAGCCTCCCGAGTAGCTGGGACTACAGGCATGTGCCATCATGCCCGGCTAATTTTTTCTTTATATATTTTAGCTGGCCAGATAATTTCTTTCAATTTTTAGTAGAGATGGGGTCTTGCTCTTGCTCAGGCTGGTCTCGAACTCTTGACCTCGAGTGATCTACCCACCTCGGCCTCCCAGAGTGCTAGGATTACAGGCATGAGCTACCGCGCCCAGCCTGCAGCTGGCTTTATCTGTGCCTATTATCCCAGTCTGATGAATGACAGGGCAGATTTTTGTTATCTGAGTTCATTTTTACCTTCTCACCCAAATTCGGTCTCAGGGTCTTTCTCTGCTCATCATATGAAAATTTAAGAAGAGTTGAGGAAATTCAATAGTACTGAGTATAGTGTTTTTGAAAAGGGATAGTTTCCAGGAATTAGTAAACTTAATGTTGTCCCTTAGCAATAATCTAGCTTGGATTAGAAATTGATATTTTTTACTTAAAAAGGAAGGGATCTTTAAAAAAAAAAACAAAGCCCCAAGTTATATTGTAAGGAATTAGTTTTAGAGTCAGCAGACATATGTGTGGCTTTGGGCAATTTGTTTAATAGCTCTGTGCTTTAAATTCCTCATCTGAAGATTAGAGTCAATATACACATTACATAGAGTTATGTAAGGATAATGTATGGAAATCATCTGTGGTTTCTTCCAGTACTATTTTTGTTAATCATCAAATATTATTGAATGCCCAATGAAAAGAAATGAAAATAAAAGCTATATACCACTTTTCCAGGAATATGTCACTTTTTAAAATGAAGTGTGCCTATTCTGGTTAGTGTTTTGAATCTTGAGAGTCCTGTCACAGTGGGCTTTGTTGTGGGTCTTCTCCGGTGTTACGGCTTCTCCTGGATTAAAACAGTCTAAATCTTCTCAGAAGGACCCATCTGGAGTTTATTTCTTCCTGTATCCCTGTAACTGTTTCTCCCTGCTGTCCCAAACATTCCACCTTAAATCTCTTAACCACTCCCCTTTGAACATTAGTATCTATCCTGCTTTCAAGATACTAAATTCCTCAACAACATATGCTATTTATTACCCACAAGGTACAGAGTTTCTGGGGAAATTTGTAGAGGTTGGTCTACCATTATTTTAGTGTTCTTTTATTCCCTGGATTTATATTGTTTTATCTGTTCATTTTTTCTTTCTTTATTTTGTTTTTGTTTTTAATGTTTTAAAACCTACCTCCTAATCCTTTTTATCCTTGTGGTTTTATTTTGTTTTTAACTTTATAGCCCTTCACTCTCCTTCTCAATCTGTATTTCTATTTATTTTCACTATATTTTATTTTTAAAATTTTATTATTTATTACTTTTAATATTTTATTTTTATAAATTTATTTCATTGGTTTCTAATCTTTCAATCTATTTTAGGTTAAATCTGATTTATTCTATTTTTTATTTTCTGTCTCCTTATTTAAACATTTTTGATTTATTTAATTAAAAACTCACATCTAGTTCTTATTTTATTTTTCTTGCCAATATGATTTTTTTGAATTTATTTTCATCTTATTCTAGTTCACTGTTTTTTCTAAATATTGAATTTCTATAAATTATTTAATTTTTCTTCTCTTTTATATTTTATTTTACTCTGTGATTTGTTTATCTGCTAAGTATCATGAAACATGGGTTTAGGATGATGCAAAGGAAAAACTATATATAAAAAAGAGCTGCTTTTCTCCTGGTGGTCTCTCTTTTTGGCCCCTTAGCTCTCTTTAACAGACATTTCATCACTTTCAAGAAGAAATTTGGACATTGTGGCTCATGCCTATAATTCCAGCACTTTGGGAGGCCAAAGTGGGAGGAATCCTCGAGGCCAGGAGTTCGAGACAAGCCTCATTGACATAGCAAGACTCCATCTCTACAAAATAAAATAAAATAATAAATAAAAAAAGGACTTCTAAAAAGTACTACTCCAGGTGACTCGTCAGACTCTAGGTGATTTACCTTATTCAGGGATTTACTTTAGTCAGAGCAGGAATTATTCTTTCTGTGCATAAGACACACTTGCTTTGATGTAGCAGTGCTACTTTCTGACATCCCACACACTCTGGATGTCTCACTGGGAACTGAACATTGTGAACACACACATACATACACACACGCACATATTTATGATATATATATATATATATATATATATAAATAACACCATTAGATTTTGAAGAAA
This sequence comes from Eulemur rufifrons, assembly GCF_041146395.1. Lineage (NCBI taxonomy): Eukaryota > Metazoa > Chordata > Mammalia > Primates > Lemuridae > Eulemur > Eulemur rufifrons. The sequence continues at coordinate 43,627,577 of NC_090988.1, forward strand.
CTGCCAATGCCATGCTCTAATCCAGAGGGGAGATAGTAGGCAAGAGGAGATTTTCTAGAAAAGATGTGATTTTCTGGAGAACTCTGGTCTAATCTTCACAAGAAAGGTGGTGGAAAGGAACATAGCAGCTACTTGTTACAGGATTCTGGCTTTGATTTTTATACAAGTATGCTTCTAACACGCTTAATGTAAAGTAGGGTACACTGCTTTTTCAGCAAGAGGTGCACTTGCTAGAACTATTGAACTTCATGTTGCCAGATTTATTAATAATATATACTTTTTAATTCTCACCTAACTTGATCTCTAAGAAACATTCACAAAGTTGACAACTTCCTGCTTCTTCAAACACTTCTCTCGATTTCCAGTATAACGCATTTTCGCAAATTTCCTCTTCACATGCCTCTTCTCCGTCTGGGAAGATTTCTATTCTTCTACCCTGTTTCTGAATATTGATGATCATTGGCCATTGGTACTCTTTCTCTGTACTCCCTCCCCAGCTGGTTGTGTATGTTTTCATGAGTTATAATTTTGTCTCTATAGCCTGATGCCTTCCCAGATTTTATTTGTAGCCAAACCTCTCCTCTGAATTTATTTATTCATTCAACAGAAAATTTTTGAACACCTCTTATGTACATGATGGTCAGGCATTATTCTCAGTACAGTGAACAACACACATATGTGAAATTGCTCTTAGAACTTGCATCTTAGTGGGTAAAGAGAGGCAATAAAAATGTATATAAAATGTCAGATGGTGACAAATGCTATAAACAATAAAGCAGAGAAGGGGAGGAAATAGTGCAAGGAAGAGAGGAGCATCACAATTTAAAATAGGATGGTTTGGGAAAGTCTCACTGAAAAGGTAACCTTGTAATGAAGACCTCAAAGAGGGGAGGCAGCAAGCAAATGAATATCTGGGAGAAGAGTTTTCACATCAAAGAAAATATCAAATGCAAAAGCCTTAAGGTGGTAGGTTATTCCTAGTCACCTCTTCAGCCAATAGATTTGGATATGAAAATTGGCTCAGATCTGGAAACTGAGCAAGAGATCGTGACTTTTTACTGGGGAGTCTCCTGCTCCTCTTTTTTTTGCTTTTTGTGATTATGGATGTTTAGCAGCACCCTTATTGGCTGCCCCTCTATTTTGCCCCAGAGAACATCATGCTCTCTTAACAACCTCCAAAAGTCCTTGTGTATCAATTTCCCTTGGTTGTTCATCTAACATTGCCAGTCATTATAATAGTAATAATTGTGGCCTTCTGACTTCTGACAGTTAAATGTTGCCACTTTGCTAACTCTGTGACTATTCTCCTTTCATCATCCCTGGCCCACAAAGAAGAGCTACTACTGAATTTCATATTAATGTTGGTGCCCCTCTTACTAGTACATTCTTAATGTCCTTGGTGAACTATATGTTCTTTGGGCATTCTTGTGGAACATAATCCTGGGTCCTCTGGCTTCTTGGATTTTAATCATTCTAGTCCACCCACTTCCCACAACCTCTTTGTTCCTGTCTCTACCATCTGCCAGGGAAGCACAGGCATTTCTACTTTACTGAGGCTTCCAGGCTTCTAAGAGCCAACCCAACAAAAAGTTTGCTTCATCCCTGGAGGTCTTGGGTAAGGTGTTAAATCCCATGCCTGAGTGTCTTTAAATCCACTCATTCCAGAGCTTGTCTGCTCTGATGTTCCAGCCCCCTTATTAAGCATCATGAAAATCTAATCCCAGATATACTTCCTTGGCTTCTGCCATTACATGCCAGATAGTTCTCGTAATTCTTTAGGTGTATAGTCTCTTTCCTCCCCTACTAGGTTCAGCAAGACATCAACTAGGTTATGCTGGTATTTAACCCTAGTTATTGGTCTGGAATCCAGGAGAAGAGGTGGGAACAGCTCTCGAGGTGGGGTGGGGGCACCTATTGTCTTGTGGAGGAGCAGCTTCATCCATATTTAACTGGCCACAATTCAGTCATCTGGCTGTACCTAACTCCAAAGGAAGGTTAATAATGAAATCTAACTCTGTTTGAAGAAGCAGAGGTAACAGGTTTGGTGAGCATGTTAGCCAATTTCTGCCAAAATGTCCCTTCTCTAGGTTTTAAAAGGACATATTATCTCAGAAAGAGATAGGTCTTTTTCAGCTCTTTACGTACTTTCTTTTAGCCATATAGCAATGCCTTGGGGATTAATGTTTTTCTTGTTTAGCTATAGCTGCAAATGTTTGGTCAAAGATACCTCCTACCAGTGCTTGAATGCCAACCCCTATTCACTCCATTTGAGTATATATTTTTCCAGTTTATATTTTTAGATTGTTTGAATTTTGTTTCATTTTTTTTTGTGTTTCCAAAAGATTTTTCATACCGGTAACTTTTAAGTTGGAATACAAATTCTTCCACTGTAAAAATAATTGAGGTATTAGATAAATGAAGTAAAACCATTGAACATAAGATAAATATTTTATAATGAGAGATAAGTTCTTGAAAAGTTGGTTCCCAGTAAATCACACTTTGCCATTAGTACCTATTTAAAAATTGGAAATTTGATACAGTGGTAAAAACAAAGTAGAAGAGCTCAGTGAGAAAATAAAAAGAACTAGAAGAGGTTATAGATTTGAGTTATATCTTATAAACACACTCTTGAAAAAATTAGGCCATCCTTTGTTGTTCTTGTAATGATTCACACACAAAGGAGCAGCTTGATAAAAGATGAAACAGAGAAATCATTAGTTATGAACATCTCTCTTCAAAATGGAGTAAGGCATAATTTAGCAGGTAACGAGCCTCATTTCTTATCACAAATCATTTTAGAAAAAATATCCCCTCATTTACAGAATTCTGCTTTGTTTTAATCATTTGACATTTAAATATGGTTTGCATCATCAATGAGCTTTTCTATGAAAGGGAGCAATATTTTAATTTTCATTTCACACATGATGAAATGGAAGTATTGAGAAACTGTAACACATTTAAGGGTCATACAAATCTGGATTGGAATTCTAACTGATTGCTTCTGACTTACAGATTTACTATTTTCACATATCACAGAGAAAATTTAATCATAGAATATTAATGTTAGAAGTGATCTTGAGGGTCTGCCTTTTATAATTGAAGAAATAAGGCTCAGAGAGACTAAATGATGACTATTACACAGCTAGTGTACCCATTTAACACATGGGTATGTTCTATGTTCTCTGTAACAAGTACTATTAATATTGTCTAGTTATTGTGCTAAATTCCAAATTGACAATAATGAAATCTGCCCAAAAGGACTCATAGTCTGTTGGAGGATATTGACATCTTAAGGAGTATTCAGAGAAATTATGCTGTAGTTGATTAAAACTCAGTGGTGGATCTTAAGCAGGGAAATTTTCTAATCAAATCTGTATTTTATGAAGATTGTACTGACAGTATTATGGAGGGTTTCCCCCTCCCCCCCATTCTGCTTTTCTCTGTGTACAACATTTCAGATTTTTTGTCCTATGGGAAGTCTTTCCTGACACTACCAGTTTATTATATTTGCTCCTGTTGTATGCTATGATACCACTATACTTCACCTAACAACTTACTTAACCTGTGCAGAATAAGATCTAGTGTTCAGTAGCACAGTAGGGTGACTATAGTTAATAATAATTTATTGTATATTTCAAAATAACTAGAAAAGTGGAATTGTGTTTGTTCCTAACACAAAGAAATGGTAAATGTTTAAGGCAATGGATATTCCAGTTACCCCAATTTGATCATTGCACATTGTGTGCTTGTATCAAAATATCACATGTACACCATAAATAGGTACAACTCTTATGTATCCATAAAAATTAAAAATAAAAAAGCAAAAAAGGGAAAGCTTCATAAGCCTTTTCTTATTTCTAACTTCTTCATCCTAGTTAATTGTATCACCATACATCTAGTTTTCTCAGCTAAACTCTGACAAATCATTTTTGAATCCTCTCTCCTCTTCATCCCTATAACCAATCTATCACTGACACTAAATATAACTTGAATGTATTTATACTTCTTGCTTACTTCACTGCAACTACTCTAGTCCAAGTCACCATTATCGCTTGCTTTGATTGTTTTAATAGCTGTCTTACTGGTTTTCTTAATTCTACTTTTGTTCCTGGAATCCATTTCTCACACACACAGTAGCCAGAAATTTTTTTTTTTTTTTTTGAGACAGAGTCTTGCTTTGTTGCCTGGGTGAGTGATATGGCATCAGCCTAGCTCATAGCAACCTCAAACTCCTCGACTCAAGCGATCCTTCTGCTTCAGCTTCCAGAGGGACTACGGGTGTGCACCACCATGCCCAGCTAATTTTTTTCTATTTTTAGTAGAGATGGGGTCTCACTCTTGCTCAGGCTGGTCTCAAACTCCTGAGCTCAAGCTATCCTCCAGCCTTGGCCTCCCAGAGTGCTAGGATTACAGGTGTGAGCCACCACACCTGGCCCCTAGAAATCTTCTTTAAAAATGTAAATTTGATTTTGTCATTTCCCTATTTTAAACCTTCCAGTGACCTTCTGTTACACTTAGGATAAAATCCAAATCTTTCACCATGTTCTACAAAGCTCTACGTAATATATTCTCTACTAAGCTTTTTGACTTCATCTCCTACTACTTATTTCCTTGCTCATTGTGACTCAGCTTGTCCCCATCTGGGGGCTTTTACATCGATTCTTTCTTCTGCATGGAATACTCTGCCTCTGGATCTCTTCATGGCTGGTTTCTTCTCATCATTCTGGTCTTGGTTCAAATCAGAAAAGCCTTCTCCAACCACCCAGACTACCTAGGTATCCTCATATCTTCCACTTATGCCCTACCATATCGCTATTTATTACGTGTTAAATAGCACATACCACTATTTGAAATGATCCTATTTTAAAAATTTAAATGTTTATATCTGAGACAGGATCTTTGTCATTCACTGCTATAGCCTCAGGGGCTAGAACCGTGGCTTCATGTATTTGTAGATTTTGCTCAGTAGTAGTTTTTAGATGAATGAATCATAGCATTTACCACACTTTGTGCTATAAATAATTTAATTCCATCTCTGAAGACTGTAAACTCCATGAGAGCAGAAACCATGCCTGCCTAGCTCACCATTATATATTCTGAGTTTAACACGTAGTAAGAACTTGATAAGTATTTGTTGACAGAATGAATAAATAATCATTGAGACTGGAGTCACAGAGGCCAATTTGAAGACTATTGCAGTGATCAGTTGAAATGTAAGGAGGGCCTTAACAAAGTCATTGGCAGAAGGTATTAAGCACATAGGGGATGTGCTAGAGAAGACTCATTATATTATTATAAAGATTATATGCCTATTATAAAGAATTTGCTACAAAGAGAGAGGAGTCACAGTTTGGTTGAAAGTGTGGATAATATTGATACCATTTACAAACATAAGGAAAAGTAGATTTGGAGTAGGGTGGGACAAGGGAGAGGAGTGAGGTGTAAGATAAGGGAATAAGGTAGGATAAGGATAAGAAAGTGTTGAGTTTAAGTTTGACTCTTGAGCTTGTGATGTCTGTGGAATATCCAGCAGAAATCTTAAGATGTTTACTTTGATGTTCATGAGCGATGTCTAAGCTGGATTTATAGATTAGTAAGACATGTAGGTGGTATTCAGACATTTAAAACTTTGCTATATTGTCTTATTGTCAGACAATATGTTTTCCTTCCTTACTGGCAACTCCCCACCAGCCTATTCTTGAGGCAGGATTAAACTTCTACTCTACTGATGTTAGGTTTGGCCATTTGACTTTCCTTGGCTAATGAACTGTGGAGTTAAATGCCACTTCTAAGAATAAGTTCTAGGAAACATCTTGTGGTCTACCATCTTTTCCCTCTATTATGAGATCAACATGTTTCAGACAGGGGCTGGGCCGTTAAGTGGAGAGGATGCAGAGCCAAGCTGCAGTTGTGCACCTACAAAAGATGTAACACATGAGTGAGAAGTAAGCCTTTGTTATAAACTATTGAAATTTTGGGGTTGTATGTTGCTACAGCATAACCTAGTAAAAGCTGACTGATACAGAGACAGAGGCTAGTGAGTTCTAGAGTTGAGAATATAAGAGGGTTGAGGGCATAATATCTAGGGAATTATAAGGGAGAGTCCAGGAAAAAGAGTTTACAAAGGACACTAGGCAGATACTTCTGGTAGCAGGAAAACAAAGAGAGAGGGAAAATATCACAAAAGCCAAGGGAGAAATTATAAGAATGAGTGGTTAACAGTATCAAATGATACAGAAAGTTTTAATAAGTAGGATTTGAAAAGTATTCATTGAATTTATTTTTAAATTTAAAACCATGGTGACCTTATGAGAGCAATTCCAGTTGAGTGGTTAGGGAGCTACTTAGTCATAGAAACAAAGTCATTATTCAAAGTCTGTCGCAAATACCACTTCCTCCATGATGCCTATTCTGATTCTTCTCCAACCAGATACAAACTTTCCTTTATTTAACCGCATTACACTCATTATAGCCTGTGTTCAGTGTTTCTGTCTGACTGTTAACCTATTAGGAGACTTTCAGTTTATCATTTAGATTTTCAAACGGAAGATGGAAAAAGTCCCATTACTAAGCAGTAAGACTTTTTTTTAAATTAAAGTAACTATAAATGACCATTGCGAATTTAAAGGAGAAATAATAACTTTAGAGATGTAAATTTAGACTGTTCAAGATGTAAATAAAAGTCAGAGAATGCATAGACCTTTTGTTTAAAATGACAACCCTTTCTGAGATGTCTGAGGGGAGTAAATAACACGACTTCCTTTCATTTGTGCCTTGTTTACTAGATGGTGCTCTATCCTTACCTCATCCTTCTGTTTGTTCCTCATTTCATTTCTGAATCTCCTCCTATTATTGAGGTTTATTCCATTCTTAAGTTACTCGATTACTCTATCCTTAAACCTATCTGACTTTTTACTAAATTCTGACTCTATCCCTCTTTCTCACCTCATCCTTGACTCCATCTTAAAGGGCTGAGACTTAGGGATGATGTGCTTGTTTTAATACAAGTTATATAGTAATCATAAAAGCGGATAGCTTGAAAGCCTGTTTGCTTTTAGGAGGTGTCAAAATTCTCCAGTATCAAAATGCCCCTGAATCAAAACAGCTGAGTCAAATGCACATGATAATGTACCACTATGCTTCTGAGAGAGGATCTAATTGAGATCTTATTAGTTTTGAGTTTGTACACCCAAATTATCTACTCCATAGGATCACTTAGACCCCATATTTTAAAGCATTTATAATGCTTGTGTTTGTAGGCTTCTCCAGGAATCTCCATTCTACCTGTGATGCTTTTATGTCTAGTCATAAAGAGCCCAATCCTCTCCTTTAATATACTGTTAGACAAGATGAGAATATGATTGTCTTTGCTTAATTTATTTCACTCTTGGAAAAAATAATTAATCATAATTATAATAACTGTCCTAATTGAGATGCACATTTTTAGAACTCAATTTTCAAAAACAGCCTATAACCAGAAATAGAGCATAAAGACACTTGTGGGCTATTAAAGTATAGTTTGCTATAAAGCTTCTGCATTCTAAACTTTATGTAGCAAGTTAAACAGCTGCACAAAGGCATATTCCTAGGAAAGTGGCAGGTGACAGCCTAACTCATGGGAGAAATGAGAAAAATGTCTGTGTTACAAGATAGTAAAATAATTGGTGATTAGGAAGAGAAGGGAGCTAACATTTATCTTACATTTGCTATGTGCCAATCATCTTAAATATCTCATTTAATATTTATCATAGTTCTATAATGTTTTATTATTTTTATACAGATGAAGAAACTGAGACATAGAAATTATTATGATTTTCTCAAGGTCATACAGCTAATACATAGAAGGGAGGAAAAGTAGACATTTTAAAATAATAATGGCTATCGATTATTTTGTTGCAGGCATGATTTTAAATTCATGTGTACCAAGGTTTTTAATGTTTAGAACAGTTTGATGAAGTAAATATTAGTAGTATCATAATTTTACAGATGAAGATATTAAAGCACAAAGAGGATAAGTAACCTACACAAGTCATATGGTAAGAGACAGAGGTGAAATTCAAATCCAGATAGTCTGATTTCAGAGACTCTGCTTTTTACCCACTAAAATAAAATAACACTGCCTAGCATTTATGACTTTATTAAGAAAAGAGGGTACTAATCTATAATTCCTATTCTCCTTCCTTCTAATATGTAGCCTTCCCTGCTAAACTCTAGGCAATTTCCTATTTACTTCAAGAATCTAGTCATAAAATAAGACTTTAATATGCAATCTCTCTTCTTAACCATGTGACTTTTGTTTCACACATATTATCTCTTAATTCCTGTAACATCCCTGAAAAGTTACTACGATCCTTGGGTTAAAAGCTGAGAAAATAAAGGCTTAAAGTGATAAAGTTACTTGACTAAATTCACATGGTTAACATGTAGCAGATCCAGAACTCAAAACTAGATTTGGGTCATTCATACATCGCTAGTGGGAATGTACAATGTCAGAGCCATTGTGGGGAAAAGGTTAACATTTTCTTATAAATGAAGCATGCAATTACCATAAGTCCATAAAGTACTTTCAGTTCCCTCTCACCCCTCTCCCCCTCTCTTTTTCTTAATTTCCAAGTCCCTTATACCTCTTTATGGCCATCTATACCCCTCATTAGCTCCCACTTATAAGTGAGAACATGTGGTATTTGTTTCTTCATTCCTGAGATACTTCACTTAGGATGATGGTATCTAGTTCCTTTCAAGTTGCTGCAAAAGACATTTTTTCATTCTTTCTTATGGCTGAGTAGTATTCTATGGTATACATAAACCACATTTTCCTTATCCACACATTAGTTGACAGGCACTTAGGATGATTCCATATCTTTGTAACTGTGAATTGTACTGCAGTAAACATTCAGGTACAAGTGTCTGTTTGATAAAATAACTTCTTTTCCTTTGGGTAGATACCCAGCAATAAGATTGCTGAATCAAATGGTAGTTCTACTTTTAGTTCTTTGAAGAATCTTCATACTATTTTCCAAAGAGGTTGCACTAATTTGCATTCCCACCAATAGCATATAAGTGTTTCCCTTTTACCACATCTGTGCCAGCATGCATTTTTTTTTTTGACTTTTTATTAATGGTCATTCTGACAGGGGTAAGGTGGTATCTCATTGTGGTTTTTATTTGTATGTCCTTTTTTTTTTTTTTTGAGACAGAGTCTCACTTTGTTGCCCGGGCTAGAGTGAGTGCCGTGGCGTCAGTCTAGCTCACAGCAACCTCAAACTCCTGGGCTTAAGCCATCCTACTGCCTCAGCCTCCCGAGTAGCTGGGACTACAGGCATGCGCCACCATGCCCGGCTAATTTTTTGTATATATATATTTTAGTTGTCCATATAATTTCTTTCTATTTTTAGTAGAGACGGGGTCTCACTCTTGTTCAGGCTGGTCTCGAACTCCTGACCTTGAGCGATCCACCCGCCTCGGCCTCCCAGAGTGCTAGGATTACAGGCGTGAGCCACCGCGCCCGGCCCTGTATGTCCTTGATAATTAGTGATGTTGAGCATTTTTCATATGTTTGTTGGCCATTTGTATATCTTTTTTGGGGAAACATTGTGTTCACATCTTTTTCCCACTTTTGATGGGGCTCTTTGTTATTTGCAGGGTCTCTTTGAAGCAGAACCACCACAGTCTTTAGGCAGCTCCCAGCACCAATCTGGGAAACCATGGGGGTGGAGTGGCCCTCCTACAGGTCAGATTTCAGTTTCCATGGGGGAGTGTGGAGCCTTAGGGCTTTCTTGTCTGCTTCCCTCCCCACATGCAGGGGCCTCCCCTGGGTACCTCCATTCCAGCCAAGCAGGTCACCCTACTTCCCTCTCCTTAGCTTTTGGTGCTTCTCACTGCTCCTCTGTTGGTCTACAGTGGTCTCTCCTAGATGATTCTTCCAAAGGTGAATATCTACTCGTTCACTTTTGCTTTTCTATGTGAGAGTGGGGTGTGCTGGCTGCTTCAGTTTGCCATCTAGGCCTTTCCCCCTAAACCTATTATTTTATTTTTAAATTTTTATTTTGAAATAGTTTCAGACTTACAGAAAAGTTGCAAAAATACTACATGGATTTCTTATTTATCTTCTCCCTTATTCTCTATATCTTAACATTTTATCACATTTACTTCATCATTCTATATTTACACATTTTTTCCCTAACTTGTTTAATTGTACTTGCAGATATAATACTTTTTTACTTCTAAATTCTCTCTGTGTATTTCCTAAAAACAAAGCCATTTTCTTAGCTTTCTATATTACAAGTATCAAAATTAGAAAACTAACATGATCATCCAATTCACAGAACATATTCAAATTTTGTCAATTATCTCACTAATATCCTTTATATCAAAAGAAAAATCATTCTTGTATAAGATCCAACCCAGGATCACATATTGCATTTAGTTGTCAAGTCTATCTATTTTCTTTTAATCTGGAAGAGTTCTTTGTTTTTCATGACCTTGACATTTTTTGAAGAGTACAGGCCATTTATTTTGTAGAATTCTTTCAATTTTGGTTTGATCTTTCCTCATGATTAAATTTAGATTATGCATTTTTGGCAGGATACAACAAAAATGATGTCTTTTTTCAGTGCATCATGTCAGGAGGCACATGGTACCTATTTTGTGCCATAAACTGATGATGTTAACATTGATAACTTGGTTAAAATGGTGTCTTCCATGTTTCTCCACTGTAATGTTACTATCTTCCCCTCTCTAATTTTTGAGGAGATACTTTTTTGAGGATATCTAAGTATCCCATTTCTGATTAATTTTTAATCTACCAATTTTAGCATCCATTGGTAACTCTTGCCTGAAACATGTATTACTACAGTAGTTGAAATGGTGATTTTCTAATTCCATCATTCCTTCTACGTTTAGTTGGCTTTACACCATATGAAAGAACTGCCAGTTTTCCAACAGTTATTTATGTATTAATTTATGCATTCTTATTTTATTCTATGATAAATAATCAATTATTAACAATATTTATTTCTCTGTTCACCTTTTCCCAGATTTGGCCATTGAAAGTCCCTTCAAATGGTCTCTGTGTCCTTTAGACATGTCCTCATTATTACTTGAGTACTTCTTACTTTCTGTTTCAGGCAGGACTGTTTTACAAAATAGGCAGGACAAAGATATAAGTATCTTTGTATTCTTCAATGTTTTACACCTAGTAGATGACAAATTAATACTTTATGAGTGAATGAATGAATATATGATCTACATAAATTGCAGGTGCACAAATGGACATACTGTTGTTTTTTTTGTGTGTGGTGTTTTTACATATGAGTCTAATCACTCTTTCCATAAAGACTGGCCCAAGAGAAAGTTTCTGTGGACTTTTTCAAGAGAAGAAAAATAGTTTTTATGAAGGAGTATAAAATAAGAAATTCATTTTATTCATTTATTATTCAGTTTTCAAGTATTTATTAGTGCCTACTAAATCCTAAATATTTTGTTTGACACTTCAATACAACACTGAACAAAACAGATATGACTTCTGGTCTTATGGACCTTATAGTATACTAATTATTAAATACGTTGCTGCAAAATACTTATAATGTCCAATTTCAACCTTTAGTTCCTTCTATTTTCCTTTGTTGTTATTCTATCAAAGGAAGTATGGGATGTCAATGAAAAAAATAACACAATATATTTTCAAAGCCTGTACTCTAAATCATTATGTGAGAGCCTAATCTTTGATTGGAGTTCAAAAAGTGTTCTCCTTCTGTCATGAAATTTACTGTCTAGTCAGATAAATCAAATCTAGTAGTATAGGAACATAGAAAAAATATAGGCCTTAGTATTAAAAAATGAATCAGGGTTCAAATCTCAGGTCTGCTTCTTCTTACCTCATCGACCTTGAGTGAGTTACTTAACCTCTCTGAGGTTAATAATACCTAGTGCTTCACTGTCTTTAATATACAGGAGAATAATAATGCCTAATCTCTGGAATTTATTTCAGTTAGATACTTTCAGCCTCTGGTAACAGAAAACTCAATGCAAACTGATTTAAATGGCAAGGAAATGTATTGAATTGCCTAACTAGACATTGGTAGGGCAGGTTTCATGGTTGTTTTATTCAGTAAATCAAGGATGTTATCAGGAATTCAGGTTCCTTCTGTCTTACCTCCCTGCCATCCCTAGTATTATCTCATCCTAGGGATGTTTTCATGGTCTGATCAACTACCTGCCAGAGCAATGGGGGCTGCACAATTCCTTGTTTCATCCAACAGGGGAGAAAGGACTCCTCCCAGCAGCTATTGAACAAAAATCATTTCCTTCACTGTTATTGTGCAAACTTAGGTCACATACTCATCCCTAATTCCTATTGCCAAGGGAATGACATGGGTTGATTTGTTCAGGCCTGGAAAAGGGGATAGTGATGGGATTAAGACCACTGGGATTTAGGGATGCTATGTTTGAGGCTGTGACAGGAAAGGAGGTGAAGGAATTGCCTGAGCAGAAGCCTGAAATAAGGGCAGATGTTGACTGCCTAGTTGGGGAACATATATCAGCGATCTGAGAGTATAGCAAAGCATGCTCCAACCTCAGAGCCTAAGGGGTCTCATCCATGAAAAGCCGCGGAGCAGCCTGACATGAAAACTTCTCATGGCTGTAGAGGTAGATTGCAATATGTCAGCCTGGGAGAAAGGCCTTAGGCTTCCATTGTTAGAACACTGGGCCAAGTTCCTTCTCTCCCTTTCTCTCCACAATGCCTCAGTTAATGTAAAACCAGTCTTCCAGTGGAAAGCATGTAGTTTCTTTGTTCCTTGATCAAATGGGTCACAGCTACTGAAGTTAGAAGATTGATATCCATGTACATAGCTTGAGCTTGGGATAAAATTAGTTAGTTTACCTTGATCAAAAGTGTTGTACCTACTGAAGAATTATGTGTTTTTCACTTCTAGAAAGCAGAAGGAAATTAGCTAGGACACCTTGTGATTTTTGGGGGAGCCCGAGACCTTTGATCTTTGTATCCCATGATTTTTTCGCATGAGATCATTGTACTTTGCAACATGGCAAAGAGAATAAAAAGCAAGTGCTGGGTTTCAGTCACTGCCACCTTGGCAGCAGAGTGCTGGTGGTCCCCTGATTTGCCCACTCTTTTAAATACTATTTCTGTGTCTGTGTCTGTGTTTCTTTCATCTCTTGCAACACATTCTGCCAGGGGACCCTATCTTTATCGGGGACGTCACGAACCCCCGATAGAATAGGATATGATTTAAACATGATTGGTTTAGACTAATCAGAGCTCAAATTGGACCTTAGTTCAATTGCAGCATAAGGGAGGACAGAATGGATTTGAAGAAGAACTTTTTGTTTTAGCCTTGAAATATTTAAATTTAGATAAATTTAGATAAGTTTAGATAATGAGAAAGGGCATTGCAGTCAGAGGTGTAGAAGTGGAGGGCTTTTCCTTATGTACTGCAATATAAATAAGCAAATTGGTTGAATTTCTTGTTCTTCTTACTTTAAGCTAGAATTAGAGCTGACTTTTGTATTGGAATTTTCATAATCTTAGTTGGATATTTCTTCCACGAGACTGAAATCATTGTTTTCCTCAACAGTATTTCTCACCCCCACCAATTGAAAAACAACTTTATTATCTATCATTTTACAGATCTATCTGGTGATAGAAAATTATCAATTTCCCATGCTCAAAATGTGTGTGTATTCATTTGAGTGAATGGTATTGGCTATCATAATTAAGTACAATTTACAGAACCTATATTTTACAGATTGTGAAACAATAGAAATTAGTGGTATCAAAGCAGTTATGTTGCTGCACCTTTTAAAAAGAGCTGCAAGCCTAATAGCTCAATATATTTGTCACTTGCAAATTCAAAATGATAAACTTGAGGTCAAAAGCAATTTGGGAATTAGATGTTCTCACTAGTACTTTCTCTTATAATGTCATGTTCTTTTGTATTGAGAAAACCTCATAGACTACTCTTATAAGTGTCTTGGGGTACGGCTGAATGTCACATTTCCTTTCTTTATTTCCAAGCTTTCTCTTTTTTATTTTATACTTCCTCTTGTTATTTCTCCTCATTTTTTGTTTTGCTTTTAATTTTATTCATAGGACACAAAATGTACTACCTTATATTGATCATATCACTTCCTTCTCTTCTTTCTCACTATTCACCCTTTGTATTTATTTTCTATATACTTATACTTTTCTGTTTTCTGATATGAAGAATATTCTCTCAACTCTCTTGGTTTCACTTCCCTTCCGCTTTCTTTCTTTTCTGTCTTTCCAGTGAGATAAAGGATCTCTGCCTTCTTTGGAGGTCCACTAACTGTAAGGAGGGTTTGCCTCTGGAAGCAAACCTGCAATGGCTTTGTTTTCTTCAGTTTAAAGTTTTTCTCAGCTGAAGCAAAGAGTGACAATAATGAGCATCAGGCTACTCCAAATGATTGGGGCCTGCTGTTTTAGTTTTTATAATCACTGCCATTAAAGTATAGGCAAATCTGTTAACACAGACTCCTTCCAGCCAGGTTAGGAGTCCCTCCTTCCTAACACAGCACTTACTACACCATAGTGTAACTGTTTATTTGATTGTGAGCTTCTTGAGGGCTGAGACCATATTTTCTTAAATATTTTCATTTCAGTGTTTATCACAGTAGATTTTTATGACAGATACTTCATTCATTAAATACATATTAAGCAGAGCTGCTGGTGTACTGTTGTATATATTTATACCACATAATCCTAGGGGACACCACTAACATCACACACATTTTAAATCTGTATATTCATTACATTGTTTTGGAATATGGTAGTAAATAAAGTGTTTAGTTGTAAGAAAGTCATTATATTATAATTTCCCAATAGAGGAAAGCAAATTCCTTTGAGGAAGGGGCACCTTTTTCTAGTGTACTCAAAAGTGTCTTATGGGATACTGGTGGTCCTGATCTATACTCAATTTATGTTTATTAATATTCAGTTTCATGAGGATTGCATTTGGTTCATCTTACTCCAGATAGCTCTTTCACTTTGTAGAAGGTGCAATGCAGTGTATCTTTAATATAAAAAATGAGGTATTGATTCACATACTGGGAGAAAAATGCCTCTTCTATCTCATTCCTTTTCATATTCAATTTCCTCTTTTTTTTCATTAACTTGCAAACTTCTTATTCCTGAATAATGTGTCAGTCAATATTTTACTAGTAATTTATTTGTGCATATATGTATCAATTCTCCTGAGAATAAAAGGTTCTAATACACCATACCATCCCATACCAAAACTCAGACCTAGCCACAAAAATGTTCCTAGAATCAAATTATATCTTTTGGCTCAAAGATGGATTCCAGTTATATTCTATCACAGTTCTCTTCCAATTTAATTGAACAGCGACATTTATTACTTCTTACAGTAGTAGTGCTATTCTAAGAGTTTTTAGGTATTTTTGTAGTTCCCATTTTGTAGATGAGAAAACCTTGGCACAGAGAGTTTAAATAATTTGCTAAGGTCAGATAGCTGTGGCAGAACCAGAGTTCAAGTACAGCACCCTGTATTCCCCCCTCCACCCCAGATTATATTACTGCCTTCCATTGGCATTATTCTTGATGATCATAATTAGAACTGTGGAAATTATTTTCAAGATTCTTTAGTATATAAACAGGACTATACCACAAATGGTAAAACTGTTTCCTTCCAAGATCCATCTAACTCCTCACTCCTAGTCAGTTTCTTTTCTGTATCCATTTTCCCCTCTATTCAATGCAGCACTTGGATTAATAATAACAGCAAACATTATGTGATACTCCTAACTAGACTTTTCACATATTTATTATTTTAATATTATGTCTACCCTGATATACACATTCTTATATTCCCCATTTTAGGGAGGCAAACTGCCCAAGGTAATATAGCTAAATTGGCTCTGGAAGCTTTTGAGCCCAGATAGTGTGGATACAGATTCTATGAACTTAACCTTTGTATTTTGTGTGAACCAGATTCTATGTAAACCAGGACACAGAAGGCCTGGTGTCTTTTTTTTCCCTCTGGCTATGTGATCTGGGGCTAATTACTCTGTATCCTAGTTTTCTCATCTGTAAGATGGAGAGTTTGACTAAGGTAATATTTATACTCAAGGTGAGACATCTGTGGATAGTAAAAAGTCATGGGAACATGACATCTACACAAACCGTCTTAACCAATAGCTAGTGGTGCAACTTTGAACAATCCATTAAATTTCTCAAAGACTCTATGTTCTTTGTAAAATAGAAATAATGACATTCCTACTCCTCATTATTATAAAAACTCAGTAAGAAACAAATAATATGCTGTTAAAGACTTCCATAAATATTAGATGTTATATTATATATCAGATGTCTTATTTTACCAATAATGTATGTTACAGAATTTTAAAGATGAAAAGGTATACAAGAAAGAAAATGAAAAACACAAATATTTTTTTTACCATTCAGAAATGAACACTATTAACATTTTGTGGTATGTACTGTCACTCTTTTTTTCCCTCATGGATATATAGCAGTTGCTGTTGGTGCCACACCCATATCCCTCAGATCTGTTTCAGTGTCCTCCAGAAGATTTCCAACAGCTGGTGTGTGCTTCTCTGTGCTTGAAGGGTTTTTTCTAAGGACCACAGAAAGCCATTCTGCTCATGAAAGACAGGAGCAGTCTGGAAATGCATGGAAATTAACACCCCTCAAGAGCATCCTATAACCCATGACTGATTCAAATTGGAATATAAGTATTATTCCCTCTCCTTGCTCACTGAGTGGGACAATTCTGTGTTATAGTCTGCTTCCCAGAGTTTCCCTGTGTGATTAAGCTCTCCAGTTTTCCACTGCTGGTTTGGTAACATACTCTTTATAGGGTGCCTTTCTTTGCCTGTGCTGCATCCTGGCTCTCCTAATGTGGTTCCTGTTCTTTCCTAATAAACAAATTACACACAAATTCTTGTCTTCTGGTCTGCTTCTGAGGGAAAACCCAAAGCAAGACATCATAGAACAGGGTCTGACACAACAGTAGTTGTTTAGTGTATCTTTTGTGGATTCTTATTTTACATAGGAGTAAACCTAGGCTTAGGTAATTTTTTTTTCTTTTTTTTATTGATACATAATAATTATACATATTCATGGAGTACATGTTACATCTTGATACAAGCATACAACATACAATGATCAAATCAGAGTAACTGGGACATGATTCACCTGAAACATTCATCTTTGCTTTATGTTGGGAGCATTTGAAAACTTCTAGCTATTCTGAAATACAATAAACTATTGTCAACTATAGTTGTCCCATTGTACCACTGAACATCAGAACTTCTTCCTTCTATTAAACAGAATTGCCCCTTCACCAACATCTCTTCATTACCCCTTCCCACCACACTTACCAATCTCTAGTATAGGCTTAGGTAATTTTTACATAGGAAGAAAACCTAGGGGCGGGTATGTAGTTGAGGCAGGATTTAGACACAGGTTAAACTACAGAGCCTGAGCTTTAACCGTTATTCTTTAAGAATGAATAGTTATTCTGCTGCGTTCAGGAATATACTCATTAGGAAAAGCCTCCTAACTTGGTTTTCTTCTACTTTTGCTTTTGCCACCTTTTAACATGTAGATCAGATGTTACTCCTCTGATAAACATTTTGTAAAACTTTTCCATTTTACTTACAATTAAAACAGAGTTCTTATAATGGCCTACAAGATCATACATGATTTAGGCTCTCTACCTCCACTACCCTTTGACCTTACTTTCCATGATTTTTCCCTCTCTCACTCTGCTCCAGTCATGTTGATCTCTTGACTTTTCCTATAAGCTGCTAAGAATACTCTTGCCTCAGGGCCTTTGCAGTGGCTGTTCCATATGTGTCTTCAGATACCTACATGGCTCCTTCCTCTACCTCCTTCAGGTTTCTACTTATATATTAATATTACCTGCTCATTGAGGCCTTTCCTCTCAATCCTACTTAAAGCTTGCATCTCCTTTGTGCTCTTTTCTTATGTTCCTCATTTTCACTTCCTTTATTTTTCTTCATAATACATACCACCATTTCACTTTTTAGAATTATTTATTGGACCAGAATGTAAGTTCTACAAGAACAGGTATTTTTGTTTAATTTACCTTACTATGTTTCTGGTGCCTTGATTGGTGGCCTCAATAAATATTTGCTGAAGAATGAATGAATAAAAGTGATGCTAATTAGTGTTATTATTGAATGCTAGAGGAGGAGAAATTCTTGCTATCAAAGAGTTTTTCTGAGTTTCAGCATTTTTTTCCATTCCTCACCAAAGTATCTTTATGGTTTAGCCACTAAAGTTGTAATTAGGTCTTCTGTCTCAGCAGCATGATGACACATCACAGCAGCTGCTTGGACTTAAGAGAATTCAGTTTTGATAGGTTGTCCAATACTGTTGACTGTGCTTTCAGTATTCTAATTTGTTTTGGGTTTTAAGAATTCCTTTGAGAATTTCTTTTACTTCCCTAGAATGCTGACTCTCAGATTCTCTCATGCAGCTTGACGCCATTTTCTCAGTGATGTTTATCTCAACTCATACAGACACTTTACTTTTTCTTTCTTTTGTTCTCCTATAGTCTCTGTCAGAGAGGATTTATTATACTTTGGTCTGGTTTTTTATACCCTATCACATATTTTTGGATATAATTGCCTAATAGTCTCATGAATAAATTTTCCATTCAGAATCTGAGATTTGACATTCATCAGTTTACCGTCTCGCTATACATTGTATAACTCTATAATTAAAGAATAAATTGTGTGGAAACTCAGTACTGCCTATGACCTGTGAGGTACAATTTACTATGCTGATTAAAATCATTTAGATCAGTACTGTGGTAGTACCTCTTCATGATCTAACTTTAAACCATACCTTCAGATCTATATTCTTCATGAGGCTTTCTCTGATTCATTTCACATAATTTTCAATCTGTTGGTACAGTTCTGGGTTCAGTCTTTTCCTTTTATGTCTCCTTGTCATTGCTATAACTTGTAGTTTAGTACTGTGGAATGGTGAATTTAGATAAATTGTGTTTGCACTTATTACTATCAGTGATTAGCTCTGTAACCTTGAAAAAGATATTTAACCTCTTTAAGCCTCAGTTTTCTTATCTGTGAAATGGGAATAATAATTCCTACTTTATTAAGTTACTATGGAAATTTGTAATAATGCATATGAAATACTTAGCACAATGTCTGTCAGATTGTAAGCATTCAGTGAATATTAACTGTTTTAAAATATATACACAAAATACATGTGTGCTGATTAAAAGTGATCTACATGCTTTCTTCCATTCGCCATATAATTTTTTTTCTTTTTAAAATGTTTTTTTTATTTCAGCATATTATGGGGGTACAAATGGTTAGGTTATGTACGTATATTGCCTTTGCCCCACCTGACTCAGAGCTTCAAGCTTGTCCATCCTCCAGATGGTGCACACTGCACCAATTAGGTGTGAATATACCCATCTTCTCCCCCCCCTCCCATCTTCCCAATACCCAATGAATGTTATTACTATATGTGCACTTATGTGTTGATTAGTTAAAACCAATTTGATGGTGAGTATGTGTGGTGCTTGTTTTTCCATTCTTGGGATACTTCACTTAGTAGAATGGGCTCCACCTCTATCCAGGATAATACAAGAGATGCTAGATCACCATTGTTTTTTTGTGGCTGAGTAGAACTTAATGGTATATGTATAGCACATTTTCTTAATCCACTCATTTATTGAAGGGCACTTGGGTTGTTTAAACGTCTTTGCAATTGTGAATTGTGCTGCTATAAACATTCTAATGCTGATTTATTTTTTATCGAATGTCTTTTATTCTTTTGGGTAGATGCCTAGTAATGGGATTGCTGGATCAAATGGTATTTCTACTTGTAGCTCTTTGAGGTATCTCCATATTACTTTCCACAGAGATTGTACTAGTTTGCAGTCCCACCAGCAGTGTATGAGTGTTCCTATCTCTCTGTAACCACACCAACATTTATTGTTTTGGGACTTTTTGATAAAGGCCATTCTCACTGGAGTTAAGTGATATCTCTTTGTGGTTTTGATTTGCATTTCCCTGATGATTAGAGATGTTGAACATTTTTTTCATATGCTTGTTGGTCATTAATCTATCTTCTTTTGAAAAGTTTCTGTTCATGTCCTTTGCCCACTTTTTGGTAGGGTTGCTGATTTTCTTGAGTTTTATATAGATTCTAGTTTTTAGCCCTTTATTGGATGTGTAGCATGTGAATATTTTCTCCCATTCTGTAGTTATCTGGTTGCTCTCATGATAGTGTACAGAAACTTTTTAATTTGATCAGATCTCATTTATTTATTTTTGTTGTTGCTGTGATTGCCTTTGGGGTCTTCCTCATAAATTCCTTCCCTAGGCCAATGTCTGTGAGAGTTTTTCCAACATCTTATTCTAGAATTTTTATAGTTTCATGCCTTAGGTTTAAGTCTATTATCCACATGAGTTGATTTTTGTGAGAGGTGAAAGGTACGCATCCTGTTCCAGTCTTCTACATGTGGCTATCCAATTTTCCCAGCACCATTTATTGAATAAGGATTCTTTTCCCCAGTGTATGTTTTTGTCTGCTTTGTCAAAGATTAGATGGCCATATGAGGATGGTTTTATATCTGGGTTCTCGGTTCTGTTCCATTGGTCTATGTCTCTGTTCTTGTTCCAGTACCATGCTGTTTTAGTTACCGTAGCCTTGTAGTATAGCTTGAAGTCTGGTAAAGTGATACCTCCCAACTTGTTCTTTTTGCTTAAGATTGCTTTTGATATTTGGGGTATTCTGTGGTTCCATATACAGCATAAAATTATTTTTTCTATATCTGCAAAAAATGATGTTGGTATTTTAATAGGGATTGCATTGAATCTGCATATCACTTTGGATAGTATAGATCGTTTGACAGTGTTGATTCTGCTGACCTATGAGCATGGTATGGTTTTCCACCTGTTTGTGTCCTCTGCTATTTCCTTCCTCAGTGTATTGTAGCTCTCCCTATATAGGTCTTTTATGTCTTTAATTAAATATATTCCTAAGTATTTTATTTTCTTTGTTGCTACTGTGAAGGGTATTGAGTCTTTGATTTGGTTCTCAGTTTGACTGTTGTTGGCGTATAGGAATGCTATTGATTTCTGCACATTGATTTTATAAACTGAGACTTTGCTGGATTTGTTCATCAATTCCAGTAGTCTCATAGCAGAATCTTTGGGGTTTTCTAGTTATAAGATCATATCGTCAGCAAAGAGTGATAGTTTGACCTCTTCTGCCCCCCTTTGGATGCCCTTCACTTCCTTGTTTTGTATGATTGCTCTGGCTAGGACTTCCAGCACTATGTTGAATAGAAGTGGTGATAAAGGGCAACCTTGTCTGGTTTCAGTTCTAAGTGGGAATGCTTTCAATTTTTCCCCATTCCGTATGATGTTGGCTGGGGGTATGGCATATATGGCTTGTATAATTTTTAGATAAGTCCCATCTATGCCTATTTTGTTAAGCATTCATATAAAAGGCTGCTGAATTTTGTCAAATGCATTTTCTGCGTCTATTGAGAGGATCATATTGTCTTTGTGTTTGCTTCTATTTATATGGTGAATTACATTTATAGATTTGCATATGTTGAACCATCCCTGCATCTCTGGGATAAAGCCCACTTGGTCATGATGGATTATTTTTTTGATAAGCACCTGAATTTTGTTTGCTATGGTTTTTTTGAGAATTTTTGCATCTATATTCATAACGGATATTGGTGTATAGTTTCCTTTTTTTGTTACATCCCTTCCCGGTTTTGGTATCAAGGTGATGTTGGCTTCATAAAACATGTTGGGGAGAATTCCTTCCTTCTTGATGTTGTGGAATAATTTCTGCAGGATAGGCACCAGTTCTTTGTAAGTCTGGTAAAATTTGGGTGTGCAACCATCTGATCTGGGACTTTTCTTTTTATTGGAGGGGAGGGGCAAGATGGTGGAGGAGAAAAACCACCAGCCAGAATGTCTCTGCACGAAAGATAGATTTTAGAAGTGAAAAAAAAAAAAATAAACAGGCAAACATAGATCAGATGAGGGTTGGTAGGAAGGGTACCTGAAACTATAGGAGACTCCACGGGAAGAAGTTGTGGAGGAAAACTGGAAGGAGAAAGGCCCCTGAAAGGCTTGGAGACTAGGACAAGGGTGGGTAGGGAAATTTCCCCTCCCTTGCACCTCAGATTGCTGGTGGGCTCCTTAGCAGTTGGAGAGATCTGCTAACACAAGCCCAGAGATGGCTGCCACCAGTGAGTGGTGAGCCTCTTGTGGACAGGGCACCAGGCTCCCAGCTCCCTTGGGCACTTCCTGCCCCATAGACCCCAGCCGATGGGCAGGCACCATATTGCTTCATTCTCCCTTTCCCCTTCCTTACCCATGGCTGCCGAGAGAGACAATTTAGCCACCACCTGGAGGCATCTGCAGGGAATTGGACCTTTCCTTTTGGGGCTCTACTGTGGACTGAGGAGTACTCAGACTATGAACTCCCTACCTGCCAGCCCACCGAGGTGCTGCTTGCCTGGTGATTCCAGGAGAGCAGGTCAATACCGAGGCAGAGAGACATTCTCCATATAAATTTTAATTTTCTTTAATTTCAAAGAATTTTTCAGAGCCTTCTGATGGTTCAAGGATCACTTTGTGGTCTGCATAGGGTTGAATGTAGAAACTGTATAATAAGAGTGTTTTCCTTTTCACAGCCTCTCAGACATGCTTCAGTTGCTATGTGATACTCTCTGATAGAATGTGTAAAGTGACCACTGAAAATATTTTGAGGGTTAAGAGTCAGCGTGTTTTACTGGAAAGAGCAACTTGATACAGACTATAAATACCAACATTCAAATTTTAATAACATTTGTGCTGAGATCACATTTGACAGTGCTGATGCTATTTTTTGACATTCTCTTTTCTCTTGGTTTCATAACTTTTCTTGGTTCTTCTTTAAATAGATGCCATCCTGTGCTCTCCTCACACCCTGTGAATTTCTCTATTGTAGCACCTATGCAACAGTTCTGAAAATGTCTCTCAGCTTGTCTATGAACCCCATTAGACAGCAATCCTTGAGCAGAAACTCTATTAATTTTTACATCCCTACTCCCTGGCACCCATAATAGGTGACAAATAATAATGGAATAATTAGAATAGTTGGAAAATTTGGAATAAATGAATTCTTGTTTCTTTTCAGTCTCCTTTGATGGCTGCTCTTCTTTTAATATGTTCAGTGGTAGTATTTTTAGAGACTGAATCTTTGGTCCTCTTCTGAATTCACCTCTGTGTAATCTCCTTGAGTCATCTTATTTTCTCCCATTTTATGTTCACATATGCCAATGATCTCAGATATTTATCTCTACTACTAATCTCTCACCTGAGGTCAAGCTTGTATTTTTATCTTTTAGGTATCTTCACCTGTATCCTAACCTTATTTCCTAACCCAGACTAGGTTAGGGTCTCCAGAGTTGCATTTTTCATAAAACGATCCAAGTTTGTTCAGTTTCTTTCTGCTCTGCAAATCTGTCATTATCTGTTAGCACCTGAAGCTTAAAATGTACAGGTTAGAGGATTGGAGCTTTATATGGTTCTTCTCCCTCCTCACCCATCACATCCCCAAATTCATCAGCTCTTGTTACTTCTACCTTTTGAATTTATCCCTGGCTGTCTACTTTCACTGCCAATGTCTTGTTTCAGACCTCTATCTTCTTTTGCCTGGTATATTGCAACAGCTTATCACATTTGGTCTTTTTGCTACTACTTCTTCCTACTGCTGTCTATCTTCCACAAGTCTACCAGAGGCACCTTCCCCCCAAAACAAATAGGTTCATGCCATCATTCTGCTTAAAGACTTCTGTTGGTTTTTACTTTCTCCGTTCACAATCTGATATTAACCTACATCTCCAGTTGCATTTCCCTTATACCACCCACACAAATGCTGGACTCTGGTCATAGTCAATGTCATTTTTTTCTTGAAGCCAGGCTTTTCATGTTCAGTGCCTCTATCCTTGCCCTCATAGTTGCCTGTTATGCCCTTCTTAGCTTTCTCTACCCAGCTTAAATGTTACTCTTTAGATAAGCTGTTCCTAAACATCCTAGCACGCTGTTCTTTATTAATACTTTTTTCACTTATATGTTTATGTATCTGTCTCACACTACATTGTGAGAATAGGGAACTTGTCCTATTCTATTCTTGAATGGCTGGGTCTTACTTAGTGATTCAATAAATGTCTTGAATTAATAAAATAATTACTGGACATTAAGTTACATTTTCTCAGCTTTTTGAGAACTTAATTATTCTAACCATCTTTTAGTGCTAACCCAGAGATGTTCACACATTTCAGTGTGTTTTGGCAGAGTCAGGGCCTGACATCTGCTGCAGGTGGCACAGACATCAGTGTTGTCTTTTGCTGTCATTCACCTGCTGTGTGTTGCTTTAGCTCCCAAACCTTCGCTCTTTTCATCTGAAATTGGTTATTACCATGCTCACTGGTTTGTAAAACATTTTAGATCAACTAATGCTTTTTAATCATACTTCTTTCATTTTTTTAAATTGGCAAATAAGAATTGTATATATTTATGGCATACAAAATGGTGTTTTAATATATGTATATATTGTGGAGTGGCTAAATCAAGCTAATTAACAGCTATATTGCTTCATTTGTTTTAAAGCTATCTTCAAGTATATAAATCTTATAGTTTTCTGAACTTTTAAACAAAAGATAAAAATAAATATATAAAATTCTTTCTAGAATTTCCATTTTTAAAGACAATTAGATTTTATATCTATTATTTTATATTTATTTAACTCAGAGTAATATGTCCCTTTTCAAATATTACTGGCTTGACAGAAAGTAAAAGAATGTCCTTTCATACATGGTAGTTAGAAATTAGCTGATATCCATTGATTCATTATTGTGGTCATAAACAAAATACTTGCCTTCTTGACAGCTACATCAGTTTTATTGTTCGCAGCTGCCAGACATAGAATGGTTATTTGGCAGCTGACAAGGTTTAGATTCATACAGCGGCCCTTCCCTCAAATCTACTTTTGAAAATCGTACACATTGGGTACAATTAACCTGGGAGCTCACTAGTATTGTTTGTATTTAAATGGTAAAACTAAACCTAACACTGATTTTTCAGAAAAATTGAGAATTTCTCCTAGTCCAAATGTATTGCCTGCTTTTCAGACTAGTTAATAATTCTGAGGTAAAATGCACTGAATATCACCTTATATTTTCTTTATTGGAACACTACAATAAACTAAGACAATAAAATGTTATACAAAGTTATGGAGTATAATTTCCAGTAGTTGATATACACTGGAATGTTCTTCACAAAGATATAAATATATTTCATTAAGGTAGAATATTCTTCATCTTAACTTTTTTTTGGTTGCTTTCCTATTTTCTTATCCTATCTTTCTCTCCTTCCTCTCTATTTTTGTTCCACCCTTCCTCCCTTCATTATTTATTTTTCATAAATATTTGTTAAACATCATCTTTGTGCCAGTCACAGTGTTAGAGACTATAAGTTATACACATAAATGAAAATATAAGCTCTGTCCTTTTAAAGGACCTACTGTAATTATTTAATGAAAAGACATGTCTATAAATCATGCAGAGGAATGAGCAAAGTATATACGTACATAGGTATCAGGGAGAGCTGTAAGTGTGATCTGAGTATAAGATACCCCAACATCTATATTTCAGACTGGAGCAATGGTGCAGAAGGATGCTTCAATTTGAGGCTCTATAGCATGATCTAGTTAATAATCATCATTTTAAAAAGTCTATCATGTACCTACTATGTGCAAGGAACTGTGCTTTGCATATATTATCTTAACCTCTAAAATGGTCTTATGAATTCATTCTATTTTATAGTTGAAGAAAGAGTAACAAAGAAAAAAATATCAGAAAAACACATCAGAAGTCAATATGATGATATAGGAATGTTGTCTCTGGAGCTAGGACGCTTGCATCCAAATCCTAGTTCTGTTACTTATTAGTTGTGAAGCTTTCATTGATCTATTTCATCTCACTAAACTTCAGTTTTCTCATCTTTAAAGTGTATCAATAATACCTACATATAGAGTTATTATGAGGGTTAAATACGTTAACATAGCAAAGTGGTTAGAATAACAGGTGGTATGTAGGTATTATTATTGAAAGTCCGAAATCACACAGCCTAGAAAGTGTTACAGCAGAATTTTCAAGTTCCAAAGTCTGCAATTCTTCCACAATTCCATCTTGCCTCTAAGACATAGCCAGGTCTGTGTGTCACAAAATTTAAAAAGTGAAAGTGCCAATAATCAATTAAATTTCTATTAGTTTCTTAAAACATATACAAAGCATTCTCAGTTAAAAGATTATTTTTCCTTGAGGGTTAACTCTGGCATGTCAGAATATATTACTATTTAACAGTGGTGCACATGTCAGTCTTCAGGGAATGTGGGGTGGAGTAAAGTGGAACTGTTGTTATCTTGGACATGAGTTATTTGTTGTGTCTCTTTTCCAAAAGGGATTTAAAAATTTGCTAATTCTTAGGATCATCTTGAGGAAGAGTTCAGTTCTCTCTTCCCAGCTGTTCAGAGCACCTGCTGTTTCTATGACTCTTTTTTCTTTCTGGCCTCTTTCAAAATCCTTTCTGGCCTCAGGGGAGGAAAAATAGCTTTTAAATTAATCAATTTCACAGTCTTAGCACAGCTTGCCTAAGTGGGATTTTAGGATTGAAGACATGAGGGTATTACTGATGTGAACAGGCTAAAATATTTATTTATTTTTAAAATCTTGGTTGGATCTTGCAAGAGAGATCTAAATCACCTCTGGATTTTTGATATTTATCATTTGATTGGAATTTCCCCACGTATAGGTTCATTGTACAAAAAATTCATTTGTGTTTAAATTTTGATTCTCTTTTTTATTATTCATCCTTATACAAAACTTCATAAAAATTGGGAGGAAATAACTTTCTTACCCCTTGGTATGAAAGCCTTTAAGCCGTACCTTCCACCCTTTCACTGACCAGCAAGAGCCGACTGCTCTAGAGCAAAGTTGCACCTAGGCAACTAATCTACTTTCCATATATTTACCTATTCTGGACATTTTAGATAAATGAAATCATACATGTGGCCTTTTGTGACTGGCTTCTTTCACTTAGCATAATATTTTCAAGGTTTGTCCATGTTGTAGCATGCATCAGTACTTCATTCCTTTTATTGCTGAATAATATTCCATTGTATAGATATACTACATATTATTTATCCATCCATCAGTTGATAAACATTTGGGTTGTTTCTACTTTTTGACTATTATAAATAATAGTGCTAGAACATTTTATGTAGATTTTTATGTAGACATGTTTTTAAATCTCTTGGGTCTATACTTAGGAGTAGAATTACTAGTTCATATGGTAACTCTGTTTAACTTTTTGAGGAACTGCCAAATTTTTCCAAAGTGGATGTACCATTTTACATTCCTACCAGTAATGTGTTCCAATTTCTCCATGTCCTAACCAACACTTATTATGATCAGTCTTTTTTATTGTAGCCACAATTTTCTGGTGTGAAGTGCTATCTCATTGTGGTTTTGATTTGCATTTCCCTGATGACTGATGATGTTGGGCATATTTTCATATGCTTTTTGGCCACTTGTATGTTTTCTCTGAAGAAATGTCTATTCACATCTTTGCCCATTTAAAACATTGAGTTATCTTTCTGTTGTTGAGTTACAATAGTTCTTTATATATTCTCAATAATAGACCTTTATCAAATAAATGATTTTCAAGAATTTTCTTCCATCTGTGGGTTGCCTTAGGATTTTAATGACAGTTTCATTTGAAGCACAAATTTTGATGAAGTTTTTTTTTTTTTTTTTTTGTAGTTGCTTGTACTTTGGTGTTATATCTAGGAAACAATTGCCTAGCCCATGGTCATGAAGGTTTACGTTTATGTTTTTTTTCTAAGAGTTTTATAGTTTTAGCTCTGAAATTTAGGTCTTTGATCCATTTTGAGTTAATTTTTGAATATGGTAGAGATAGGAGTCCAAATTAATTCATTTCATGTGATTATCCAGTTGTCCCCAAACCATTTGTTGAAAAGATTCTTCTGTCATGGTAAATTGTCTTACTACCACTGTTGAAGATCAATTGATTATAAATGTAAGAATTTATTTTTGGACTCTCAATTCTGTACCATCTATATTGTTCGAGTACCACATTGTCTCAATTCTAAAGGAAATTTTGAAATCAAGAAGTGTAAGTCCTCCAACTTCATTCATCTTTTTCAAGATTGGTTATTATGAATTCTTTGCATTTCTATATGAATTTTTTGATCAGTTGTAAATTTCTGTAAAAATAAAAGGGAGCTACGATTTTGATAAAGGTCATGTTGAATCTGTATATCAACTTTGAGACTACTGCTATCTTAATAATATTAAGTGTTCCAATCCATGAATATGGGATGCCTTTCCATTTATTTACATCTTTCTTTCAACAATGTTTTGTAGTTTTTAGTGTATATGCCTTGTACTTTTTTGTTAAATTTATTTATAAATATTTTAAAAATTCTTTACAAATGGAATTATACTTTAAGTTTTATTTTCAGATTAGTCTTCGCTAGTATATAGAAATACAATTGATTTTTGTATGTTAGTCTTATATCCTACAACCTTGTTGAACTCATTTATTAGTTCCAATAGTCTTTTGTGTGTGAATTTCTTAGGATAGTCTATATACAAGATCATATCACCCATAACCAGAGATAATTTTATTTCTTCCTTTTAAATCTGGATGCCTTTTTTTGAATTTTTTTATTTTTTTGCCTAATTGCCCTGGGTAGACTCTCCAGTACAATTTTGAATAGAAGTAGAGAGAGCAGCCATTCTTGTATTGTTCCTGATTATAGGGGGAAAGCTTTTAGTCTTTCACCATTAAGTGTGATGTTAGTTGTGAGTTTTTATAGATACTCTTTATTCAGGTTGAGGGGGCTGGATCTGTTTTATAAATTGATTCATCTGAACCCATCAATTTTTTTTTAACATTAAACTGGCATGCAAAAATTAGGAGGTTTCACACAAATATACAAACTTCTGGCTTCTCTTGAAAAACCAGACAGTCTATCAATAACAACATTTGGTTCACATTTGTACATGGCAACAACTGCTTAATTTTTTGAGTAGATGGTTTTGCTCTTTTTATGAGACTACAGTCACCAGCCCTCCTGTTAGTATCTCTTATACTGAGGTGGAGTATAAGTTGTCTGCATTTGCACTCACTATTCCTTTTCTTATGGTAGAAAAATATTCATATTTACCAAAATGTTTTCTGGGCGGTAGAAGATAAACCAAAAAGTCCATGTGAGTTTTCTAACTCCTAGCTTGTGCTACTACTCATTTACTTGTTCCCCTGGATCCTGTTGGAATTTTGAGTTTGTAGTTTCTGCTTTAGGGGATCTTCTCTGATTAGAGATCTGGGGGACTTCTATGTATGGATAAGTCTAGTAGGAATTCTGGACTCATAATCTGTGTCAGTCATTAGGTTATCCTCAATAGCTTCTGTAGAAATGAACTGACCTTCAATGTGCAAATCCAATCTGATGTATAGTCAACTAGTTATGATGTTTCTATGTTACTCCTCTCCTCTATTTTTACCTTTAAATGGTCCTATATTCAATATAGTTAACCAGAATTTACCTTCATGAAATAAGACAATGTGGAATTCACTTGGATGTAGGGATTTCTGAAAAGGGAACATTGAGGGAGAATTTTGATGCAGTAACATTATTGTGTACCACTGGAATAACCACCATATATATTGTAAACTTTTTCACAAAGGAGCATGTCTTATATTTTTTATATCTCTAGAGTCTAGCACAGTGCTTGGCACATAGTAGGCTCAGTAAATATGTGTCAAGTGAATATTGGTTGTTAGTAATATTTAGATGAGGAGTTCTTTTATATGTAAAAACCCTGGGGGCAATATGTTGTGTGAAAATCAAATGTAGTACTTTATATTTTGTTGACACGGTCATAGGAAATAATATTCACCTTTTATGTAATTATTCTGCAAATATTTGTGATAAGGCTTGTAAGTAGAAAACTTGATATTTTGTGACAAAAAAAAACATCTAGGGAATTTTTGGAATTGAAGTTATTTTTCTGTTAGTAAAAACTAACAGAATCCATTTTTAGCATTTTGGGAAATTAGGTGATGATAACTTTTTTTTTTTAATATCCTACATAATATTGTAGAGAAAAATAGCAGCCAGAGGTGTCTTTGGAATTTCTATAGTATCATTGCTAATCCACTGGCTGTAGGCTTTTGTGTTATGGGAGAGCCTGAATGAGATAGTGTTTATTTCCTGGAAGTATTATACCCTGATTGCAGTAGTTGATTTTATAACATTAGTGTTTCATCTTCAATGGTACCCAAATGGCTTTGACATTTGTATTATATCCCAGAGCGTACATCCTCTAGCTTGAAGAAGAGAATTTTGTTGGGTAGCTTAACATATTCAATGCAACAATAGACATGAAGCAAATTATAGTTCAGCTTTCAAGTTAAGCCAATCTTCTTTATGAGGGACATGTAGGGAGACAGAACATTCTAGTACTAGGGGATGGTTTTTAAAAATAATTTTCTTCTTGGTGATTTCAGTGTTGACTGCTACATTTTTTGAAAGGATCTTGTTTAAACTTAAAGACAGGATTAAAAGTCAGCTGTTAGGAAGGAGTGTCTGTGGTTGTATGTTTGGTGAGGTGGTGTGAGCAAGAGACAGAGCTGGGGATTCTACCAACTAGTAGCAGACATTTGTGTTTAAAAGTCTAAGTTTACTCTTCTAACCATTTTAATGGAGTCCAAGGAAGTTCTTGTTCACTGTAAGTTAATTTACTTTTCTATTGACCTACCTATGGTGACTGAGGCATAACTGGTGACTTGAAATATTTCTTTAATGATTCGCTCACAAATATTGAATTGTGGAGTTATCATATATTATTTGCATTGCTTTGCTTGTTCTCTATATATGAAAATTATTCTTACTTTTATGATTATAAAATCAGGGATTAAAGTGCTGGTAAAAGGGCAGCAGAATTTGGAGTTAGTAACTTGAAGCTATGCTTAGAAATTATGTGTATTTCTCCTGTTAAAATATCTAAAGTATAGTTTGAATAGTAAGTACATGGAAAGATGTATTCAAACTTTTGTTTTGTGTATAACCTTGTAAGTATTGAGAATAAACTTGTAATTTGGTTTGCCATTTTGATGTGAGTAAAGCACTAAATGGCAATATATCTTAATGGCATGTATTAAATATTGATCTGCCTACATAGAGAAGTCAGGAGAAGATGTTGTCTATTTTCTTTTCCTAAATAGTGTTGCTTATGTGATTTAAAGTGAAATAACTGCAAATACTAGTTTTCTTTGTACAAAATGAGTTACTATTTTGAAAATAATAGTTCATATTTTTCTTCTAGCATATATATATTTATTTTTGATCACTAAGGATGATGATAAGCTTAATGGCTGTAATTAAATCAAGTCTATATACCAAGAATTTTGTATGTCTTATCTCATTTGATGACTTTAGGAGATAGGTATGATCATTTTCATTTTACATGTAAGGAAACTGAAGATCAGAGCAGTTAAAGTCTCCTAGATTGTAAGTGATAGAGTAGGATTTTTATCTTTCTCTCTCTATTTTTATCTATATGCCTATTTATCTGACCTCAAATCTGATGCTCTTAACCATTAGTAGACCACATTCCATGAATAATTACATAAAACGCAATAGTGTTGCCAATCTATGTTAATCAGAGGAATGGAAACACATTAAAGATGTGAGAATTGTTTCTTTGATTTCTATATGAATTGTTTGGAATTATCACTGACCTCATCTCAGAAGAAGAGAAAACAGAACAATATTTTCCACGAGGTTTCTGTAAATTGCACTGATTCTGTTTTCTTTTATAATGGTTCAATAGAGTATCATGCATTAATCTACATTCCAGAAAAATGTGTCCCTGGAGAAAATGTGTGGGAACAGCTGGTTATAGCAGCTGTAGGTAGTGACTGAAAATTCAGTCTCTTCTTCTTTCTGCATACGTTTCCTCCATAGCTATTAAAAGGAGGAATTGAAATATATATAGCAAAATTACACTTATCAAAGAAACAGAAGCTACCACGCTATTGTTATTTAAGTTCTGTCTCAGAATCACAGAATATTAATGCCAGAAAGCCTAAATTTTGGGACTTAGTCCAATCATTAAGCAAACTGATGAGCAAACTTGAATGAATTAGTTATCAGAAAGTAAGAAACAGTGTCTTTCTTTACTACTGTATTCCCAGAGTATACGTAGCATAGCCTTATATA
Organism: Eulemur rufifrons; assembly: GCF_041146395.1. Taxonomy (NCBI): domain Eukaryota; kingdom Metazoa; phylum Chordata; class Mammalia; order Primates; family Lemuridae; genus Eulemur; species Eulemur rufifrons. Next base: position 43,659,975 of record NC_090988.1, read on the forward strand.
TAAGGCTCTATAAATATTTGTTGATTGATGGAGTAATTGCTCTACTTTACATGGCTGGTTGGTAGCTGAGGCTATAATCTTAGTCTTTTGACATTCAAGCCCAGTGCTTTTCTTACCATACTGAGCTGCTTGTTCCTATTCCCATCTCAAAACAGTAATTGCTACCTTCTTTTGAAAGGAGGAAACTAAAGGATCAAATTCAAATACCACTTGTTCAGTGAAACCTTCCCTGACTCCTCTAGTTAGATCACGTCTGTCCTCTATCTATATTCCTATAGTAATTTGCATCTCTACAATATACTGTTTCTTCGAGTCAAGCAGACCATATCTTCCACTGGATCATAAACTCTCTGTGGAGATAGTTTCATATTTTTTTCCCAAAGATTGTCTGATATAATGCCTTAAGTATGTGCTCCATAAAGACTTACTGGTTTGAAATAAATTGTATTTGTACAATGGTGCTTTGTACAATGATGCTTTGTACAATGATGAAGTGTATATAAATGTAAAATATTATTATTAATATCTACTTATATTTGGGACTTGTCTTTCTCATGGGTTTTATTTTCTCACTGTGTCACCCTGTGTTTAATCAGACTCCTTTCTGTATTCCCAAATATCTTACCTTGGGGAAGGTCAACCAAGGGTATAATTAAAGTGTTTGTTAAGATCCTAAATGCAAGTTGTATTGTCCTAACTGCTGTCCAAATCAAATCATCATGGTTTCTGCTTTACAGGAGCACAGTCAAAACTCATTATTAAATGCCTCCTTGCAAATTTATTGGCCTTATTACTGTTCAAATTGAATTAACTAATCAGATCAGTGACCTCTAGACTTTTAGCATAAAGAGGAAACACTTGTGTGGCTATACTTATAGAGGACCATTAAAAACTGTTGAAAAAAATAAAACCACGCGTATTGAATATATAACAACTTTTGTTGGGACTGAGGACTAAGAAGGACATTTTTGGATTTGGGTGTTTCATCTAGTCTGTTAGGCAAGAAACCTTCACATCACTTATTAATTGGGAAAATCTGTGTGTATTGAACTTGTCATAAGTTTTTGACATAGTTCCTGGCCGTTATTTAATGTATTTTGCCTACTCTATAATATTATGCAAGGTCATGAAATTACTCCTCTGTGATATTTAATCAGTTATTTAATCAGTCAGATGTGAGGACATTGTTATCCAGTATCATTACAACCAAAGAAGCAGGACCTTACTTATGAATGTAGAACAATATTGCAGGATACAAAAAATAAATAAAAAAGAAAGAAAACAAAAAAGAAGAGGGAACAAAGGGAAAAGAAAAAAATGAAAAGAGAAAAAAGAAAAATAAAAAGAAATAAAATGAAGACCTGGACATTTATAGTTGTTAATTGGTACTAAATCATAATATATGTGATATTTGGGCCAGGTGCAGTGGCTGATGCCTGTAATTCTAGCACTTTGGGAGGCTGAGGTGGGAGGATCACTTTACATAAAACAAAACAAAACAAAAATATGATATTTGAAATTTAAATGATTACAAATGATTGAATTATCTTGTCAGTTCAACATGCTTAAAATACCATTGAAAGTTCTTAAAACAGAAGCATGACTTTGAGTTGATAATTACTTCTCAGAGGGGTGTGTGCATATTTGTATGTGTGTAAGACATAACACAACTAGAAAGGAATAAATTACGTTTAATAATCAAGTTATTAGGGGTTTGCTTTATGCAATGAAGCATTCTAAGCATTTTATGTTTAATCCTTACAACAACCCTGGAATATAGGTGCCATTGTTTTTTCCGTTTTGTAGACAAAGCAACAGAGAAGTTAAGTAACTTGCTGAAGATCTCACAGCTAGTAAAGTCTGAAGCTGTGATATGAACTCAGAGATTCTGAGATTCTGTTTAGACACTTTTTTTTTTTCTTGTTAGATACAGTATGTCCTCATAATGTATACATTATTTCTTGTACAATGATATGAAGTAATATGGGAAATATTCATGATAAATTATTAAGTGAACAGTGCAAGTTAAAAACAATAGTTTCATATTTTTTTCCCCACCCCCCCTTTCCCGAGTCAGCACCTTCAAGTGTTACCACTCCCCAAACGGTGCGCAATGCACTCATTGTGTAGGCATACCCCCATCCCCTCCTCCACCCCCCACCTCAGTCTGATGTCCAATTGGTGTCGTTTCCAGATTTGTATTTAGGTGATGATCAGGGAAACCAATTTTCTGGTGAGTACATGTGATGCTTGTTTTTCCATTCTTGGGATACTTCACTTAATATAATGGGTTCCAACTCTCTCCAGGAGAACCATAGAGATGTCGTATCTTCATCATTCCTTATAGCTGAGTAATATTCCATGGTATACATATACCACAGTTTACTAATCCAATCATGTATTGATGGGCATTTGGGTTGTTTCCACATCTTTGCTACTGTGAATTGTGTTTAGACACATTTTTGTTTATCTGGTCTTCCTGCTGCTGGCAAATTACAATTGATTGTCATTTTCAATTAGGGTCTACTCCATCCTGAAATCCATCTCTAAAAAATCCTTGGAGATGTTTAATAATTTAGAATTTGTAAAGTCACTAAAAAATAATTCCTTCTCAATGGAGTGTGAAGCATAAATCATATATTAAAAGTTTATTATAATTATATACACTAAAGTCTAAATAATATGTTTTGGGATTCTGCTATTTAATGTTCATTTATTTATCACTAAGAAATTGGTGAAAATCTTTAATCATGTCTGGCCTAGAAAAATGGCCCTGTACAGGTCTGATCTGGGTTTCACCTTGCGTGTTCCATTGTTCATCTTCTGTGTTCATGGCATACTGTTCCCTCATTGGTCTACAGTGAACTGAATGCCTCCTTGCATCAGGAACTTCTTTAAAAATCACAAAAAATGTTTAGTTTCTATACCTCAAGTTCAGAATTGTCCCTTTGTCTTGAAAAAACTCTTTTGAAAAATTAAAACTTAAAGGGAATTTAAAAGAATAGTACAAAAACATATGTTCTTAAATTATCCAATTGTTAGTATTTTGCCACATTTGCTCTCTCTCCTGTGTGTATGTATTTGGTGAATAATTTGAAATTAAATTATACATATCATGACGTCGTTTCAGCCCTAAATGTTTCAGCATGTATCTCCTGAGAACAAGGAAAGTCTCTGATAGAACCTCAATAAAAACATTATGACATTTTCTCTTTCTTATTGTAGATATGTATAATTATTACTATGGTTGTCTTTTCATTTTTAAATGTTTTAAATTTTCTTGGACCAGCAATAACGAAGAGTTCTCTGTAGCTAGGGTAAAGTGCTTGGGTGGCTTCTATACTTATTAATTCACGTCTTTTATTGCTGTAGTGTATTTTAAAAATATTTTGTGCTTGTTTTGCTGGCTACCTTTGGGAAAGAGGTAAAACTTTGGGTGAGGGAGCCAGCTCCCTTCGAGCTGAGAGTAGTTTCTAGAGATGGACTCAGATATGAGCTGTCAGCAGCCAACAATCCTGGAAGCTAGGGATTTGAGGGCCTTGGTTCTGATTGGGAGATCTGGGTAGTGTACCCTAGCCTATACTACAAGAGACAAGAGAAAAAGTAGGAAGACCTATCAAAAGGTTAATAAAGTACTCCAAGTGAGAGATGATAGACTGGAGTTTGAGGGAACAGTGAAGATGATGGAGTGGTTGGATTTTAGTTGTATTGCAAAGAATTTCCTGGTGGATTAGGGGAGAGAGGAATCAAGGGTGTCTTCAAAGATTTTTCCCTGAACTACTGGAAGACTAAAGTTGCCTCATCAGTTTAATGAGAAGTGATGGTTAGCACAAGGCTTTGTCTTCTTAAAGCAGCTGCATTAACTGAAGAATGTAATTTCATTTACAATTTCTAGCTGAATAAAGAATATGGGCTTATAATTTCTTTTTCCATGATATAAATTGCCTAAATTGATTCAATTAGAAACTGAAAATTTGAACAGACTCATGGCCTTGGAATAAATTAAAATTTTGTCAAAGAATAATCTTTAATGAAGCAAGCTCAGGTAGGATTAAAGTCAAATACTTTTAAACTTTCAAAGATAGATAATTCTCATGACTAGTATCCATTTCCAAAGTAGTGAAATAGCAAGAAAACTTTCTAACTCATTTTGAGAAAATTAGTATATATAAAAACTGAACACAGATAACGTGAAAAGAAAATACAGATAATCTCATTTATGAATATAGATTAAAAATCCTAATCAAAGTATTAGTAAATCTAATTTAAGAGTATATTAAAAAGCACTAAGAAAGATTTATTTTATAAATGCAATGGAGATTACTGTTAGGAAATTTATTAATATAACATGTCACTAACAGCTCAAAGCAAATAAAAGATACAACTATAATATATAATAATAGCTCACATTTGTTTAATGCTATAATGAGCTATGTTATATTCATACTGTTTTATGTGTTTTACATATATGTTCAATTAACTTATATAAAGATCTCATGATACAGATAATATTTTTATCTTCATATTTTAGAAGAGAAAAACTAAAATACACAAGGTTTAGTAACTTGCTTAAATTCACACCATTAGTATGTGAGAGAACTAAGATATGAAATGAGGAAGAACATGTAATATTAAATCACTGTTTGGTTGCCTCCCAATAGACAATAATAATGTTGTAATATTTATAATTGGCTAACATTTATCAAGTGCTCACTATTAGCCAGATACCACTCTAAGCAATTTAAATGAATTAACTCATCCTCACTATAACCATATCATACAGACATTACTACCATTATTCCCACTTTACAGATACGACAAATGAGGTAGAGAAAGTTTAAATAAACTCCTGAGGATCACGCCACTACTAAGTGGTAAATTAGGATTTGGATCCAGGCAATCTGTCTTCAAAACAAATGCTATACTGCCTCTAAAACATTTGAACAACCATTCCTCATAAGAAACAAAGGAAAGGAATATAAAACAAACAAAGAACTATGTTATTAAACTAAATTAAAAGGATGCTTCCTGAAAATTATTTTTAAAAAACTATCTAAACTCACATTCTGTATCATACTTCATGGAACTGTTAACACTAAATGTATTACTATTAAAGTAAGTAACAATGAATATTGTAAGGGCCTAATAATTCTGTCTAGTTTATATTCCCCTAGAAGAGGTCCTAAAACAAGGATTCACATTTAAGTTTAAGTGGCTTATTTGGGAGATGATCCCAGAAAAAAGACAGGGAAGGTAAGGTACCTAATAAAGGGTGCATTATCAAGCTAGTAACTTAATCCACTGGGGAATTCCATGAGTCAGGGTAGAATCAGCCAGCCTCAATTAATCTCTGTCATACCCAGTAACAAAGGAGCTGTAGGGTATTTATATACCAATCCCTGTCAGTCATTAATTAAGTGTTGCTTCTTAGTGGGTGGGAGTATGTGTTGATTCTATGGCATTCTAGTCTGCCCTGCACACTGGTAGAATGGGCTCTAGCTCCAGAGAAAGCTCTAAGGCAGTTGGAAGTCTGGTTTGCACCACAATGGTAATACCTGGGGTGGATATGGTTGGGATATTAACAGTGTCTGCTACACCACCCAACAACATCTTTCTAAGTACTGATACTGATGCCTATACTTTTAGGCATTAGTAATTTTTCTTCTATAAGTAGGACAACAGAACCTCATTATAGGTATCTATCTGGTAAAAAGAATTTAGAGAAAGCAGTTTAGCTGGATCTCAATCAAAGTGCTTATTTACTACAGAAATGAAAGAACCTTGCCATAACCCAGTTCATCTATAAAACATTGGTCCTCAGTTACAAGTGCTAATACAGTTACATCTGCTTGTTGGAAAATCTTCTGTTAATAATAGGGAACATGACTTCTGTTTTAAGATTGGAAGGGACTAGACTCATTTTAATTCTACAAACCAATCATCCTGCAAACCATGAGAAATGATGCTGTCATCTAGTAATATATAAACCATAATTTCCCTGCATTGCATAGGAAGGGGGACTCTGAATTTATCTTCAACTACTATTGTTATATTCTGACAACCATATGAAAAGATGAATGAAAATTTCCATGTCTTATGAGCATTAAAATGCCAAAGCACTTAAAATTTGTTCTAAATGGCTAGATCCTAACATGGTGTCTGTTACATAGTAGGTACTTAAAATATATAGTTTTTGAAATTCAGTTACCATTCGTAGTGAAATTTTAGGATAGATCGATCCTTTATTTTATTTATTTTCAAACTTTGTGTTCCTACAACATGTCAGGCACTGCTAATTTAGAATTTTAGCTAGATGGATGTCTGTGTATTATCTGGCAGAGACAAATAACTTAAGTTGCTTAGTAATGTCATATAACATATTAAACCTCAGAAGTGTTCCCACGTGTAGAGAAAATCTTCACCCTTAATGTAAATTTTATAGATTTGTTTGTCTTTCTAAAACTCTTCCTATATCTGTTCAAGTATCCCTTCCTTTCCATTTCCCTTCATTAATCCATCTGTTTGACAGCTTCCTTAATAGGATAATAGCTCACTAAAAACTCTTGGGAAATCTACAGATGATTACACAGAGAGGCAGTATCCACATTTCCTGTCTTTCTTCTTAGTGGAACATTGCATTTAGTTGATAAGTCAGTTGGCACCCCGTGAGTACCATCATGGTTTCACTCATTCTTCAGATGTTCTGAGATGTGTAAATTGTGTAATTTCATACTTGCCAAGGACTCCTAAGCCCACTGCGCTGAAAATCACAAAATTAATTTGTTCTCTAATTGTTTTAGGTCCCAATTTAGTTAGTTACCTCTGAAATTTTGCATCTTCTGTGACAGTGTGTGCAAGCTTTGTGACTATGCCTATCATTAAATCAGCTCTAACATTAGTTTCTCAAATTAGAGATGCCTTTGTGGTTGGCTTAGTAATTTATATAAAGAAAAAATTTTGCTTTTAAGAAGTACTGCTCTTCAACTTTATTCCTGTCCTTGATGTACTCAAAGTTGTACAATGAGATATTCAGTATCAATAAATCTGGAGTCATTTTTGTTTTTTCATTTATTTAGTAATTTTATTTATTTACTGAGTGGCATGTTCCGTAAGAAAAGTCTGTGGACTGAGAATGGCAGAATCTAAGGTCTGGGATCCAGCATGTCTGTGCCTTCTACCAGACAAGTTATGGGACCTTGTACAAGTCTCTGTGCCTAGTTTTCTGATCCCTAAAAAAGAAGAAAATTATTCTTTTTTTCACAGAGCTATAAAAATACAATGAGATATTAAGAGTATAGGAAAGAGCTTCATATACAATAAGGTATTCTACATACATTCTTGCTATTGCTACTGTTACTACCACTACAGTCATTTATTAGTTGGTGACCTTGGCTAAATTGACCTTTCTGAGCTTTCATATCTTTATTTGTATCAAGACTACTTCTGTGTTCAGTTCCACTTTGGCATCGGGAGACTTTATTTTGGGGGCATCCTAGAAGAGAATATTGAAGATGAGTTACTCTTAGCTTGGGAGAAGGGGAGTTCATTTCTGGTAAAGTTAGCCATATGAGCAAAGCTTGAAACAGCCTGGTGATTTAGAACTGCAAGTAATTTTGAAGGAGTCTTTGGCATGGTGGGATGGGAGTCTTAAAAATAAGACTCCATAGGGAAGATCAGATCAAACCAAGCAGTTAGGACTGCATTCTATCAGTTAGGTGGCCCTAACTGATTCAAAGCAAAAATGAGACTTACAGGTATGAGGAGGGTGGACTGGGTCACAGGAGAGTAGTAGTGAAGGTAAGACCCAGCTCATAGCAACACTTACTGTGCACTAAATACTTACGGGACCTTGTGCTAAGCCTTTTACATGTCTTATATCATTTAATCCTAAGAAAAACTATCTGAATTAGGTCCTTATATTATCCTCATTTTACAAGTGAGGAAACAGAAGCTCAGAAAAGTTAAGTAACATCCTCAAGGTTATACATCTAGTAATGGGCAGAATGGAAGATTTTCAGACTTTATAACCTACACTCTCAATTGTTACACTGTGCTGCATGCTTTTATTGAAAAACTATTGTTTCCTGAACTTATTATTTGAAACTGCTGAAAATTGTGTCAAAAATTATACCACTGGATCTTTGTCCATCTAACTGAATCCTTCCTATAGTGCAGGGATCATCAGTGTAATGCCTCATGGATAGTCTTTTGTTTGGCTTCAGCACACACTCTGTGACAGGTATCTCAGTACAGAGATAATGAGTCTCTCTGATAATTTTCATCACATTGAGATAAAATACCTGTCCTGCATTAAGTTCCATTCCCTGGAAAACACTTAGTTGTATAAACCTTTTTTTCTCATGATAGCTTTTCAGATACTACCAGTCACATCACCCAATTCTTTCTTTCTTTGTGTGTAGTGGGAGAACCTTTTCCTTTTTTGTGTTGTAATACACTTTGCTTCTCTGTATTACTATTCCCCTACCCCAGTTCAAAAGTCATTAGAGTTTCTTATCATTTTCTTCACTTTGTTGTTGCCTCCCCCATGATATTTCCCCTGTTATACTATGTCTCATATTAGTGAAGAGCATTGCCTAATCTATCAGCTCCCTAGTTAGAGTACAGCATAATTACAACTATTTTAAGCAATTACTTATTGTACATATCACCTCTACTTGATTGTGAGGTGCTTAAGAGCAGATGCCACGTCTTAATTGATCTCTATTTCTCCCACAGTGCTCAGCACAGCACTATGTACATATTAGACAAGCAATTAAATATTTATTTTTTAAAATTTTTATTTCAGCATATTATGGGGGTACAAATGTTTAGGTTACATATATTGCCTTTGCCCCACCTGAGTCAGAGCTTCAAGTGTGTCCATCTTCCAGACAATGTGCACTGCACCCATCAGGTATGAATATACCCATTCCCTCCTCCCCCCTCCCCCCTGTCCAACACCCAATGAATGTTACTACTATATGTGCACATCTTGAACAAATTATAATGACTAGCTTGATATTGAAATGGTATAGATTTCTGTAGTTTTTCGTATTCTCATCTTGCTCTCATCTCTGAAAAGAACAATTATTTTTCTGTTTGAGGTTGAGAACTTATGGTTTGTTTTTGTTAATTGCTTGTTGCAAAGTAGGCTTAAATTATTCTACTTATACTTGGGCACTCGGTGGAATTTTATAGGGTGAAGACACACGTTGAGTGAAGAGGTTTCTTTCTGTTCATGTAATGCTAATTACCACCCATCATTGAACTATCTTGAGCTTGAAGATTTATTCATTAAAGAGATTCTAAAGTGGACTTCATCCATTGGGACATCAGGTTCAAAGCCAACTTAATGAGACTGTGTAAATTATTAGTGTGATAACAATACCTTTGCCTAGTCTGAGAATGAACAAGGCTTCATTTGCTTCTCACTAAATTATTTGCTGAAATTGCATTCCTGGAGGTTGTTTAATTTTTTTTTTTTTTTTGAAACAGGGCTCTGTTCTGTTGCCTGGGCTAGAGTGCAGTGGTATCATCATAGCTAACTTCAATCCCAAACTCGTGGGCTCAAGCAATCCTCCTGCTCAGCCTCCTGAGTACCTGGGACTATAGGTACACACCACCACACCTGGCTAATTTTTTTTTTTTATTTTTTGTGGAGACAGGGTCTAACTATTGCCCAGGCTGATCTTGAACTCCTGACCTCATGTGATGCTCCCACCCTGGCCTCCCAAAGCATTAGGATTACAGGCATGAGCCACTGCACCCAGCTGAAATTTTTGATTCTTATATGAACAAATGGCAAATCTAGTATTAATTTCAGATAAAGTACAGAATGGTGAGTTCTGAAAAAAAACTTAGGTAAGATAAACAAAAAAAGTGATTAGCTATGAAGAAATAGATGCCATTTTTTAAAACTAACAAAGCCAACAAGAAGTTGTTAATATTCTACCACTATCTTGTAAAGAGAAGAATTATCTCTTCTTAAGTTACATCAGTGTACGTTCACAATAATTATTTATCAAATATCTACTTAGTGCCACACTATGCTGAGTGTTTGAAATAATTGAAGATCTTGTGTCTGGTTCCAGATAGGTGTTTACAATCTGGTTGGGAAGACATTAGTGATATATTTGAAGCAGGTGAACATTATAAGATATAGAATGTGCTAAATTATGCTGACTGTGATCTTATAGCCTTTGCCTTGAGCCCTTGAACACATCATCCCTGATGTAGTTCGGATGCTTGTCCCCTCCAAATCTTATGTTGAAATTTGATCTCCAATGTTGGAGGTGGGGCCGAGTGGGAGGTGCTTTTGTCACTGGGGCGGGGTGGGGGTGGGCAGATCCTTCAAGAATCTTCAAGGGTTTGGTGCCTTCTCCTGGTAATGAGTGAGTTCTTTGTTAATTCACATGACAGCTGGTTGTTTAAAAGAGTGGGCACTCTTTCCTCTCTCTCTTGATCCTTCTCTTACCATGTTTCCCCTTTGCCTTTTGCCTTGATTGCAAACTACCTGAAGTTCTCACCAGAAGTAGATACTGGTGCCATGCTTCTTGAACAGCCTGCAGAACCGTGAGCCAAATGAACCTCTTTTCTTTATAAATACTCAGTCTCAGGTATTCCTTTATAGCAACACAAAACAGACTGAGACAATCCCTTTCACTGCTCTAGTTCAGCACCTCATTGTCTCTGGCTTTGAATATTGCAATAATATTTAGTGCTAGAAGCACAGTTAGTGGTTAAATATTTGTTGTCTGAATAAGTAAATAAATGAATGGCCCAGAATCTAAATGCTATAGAAAATTAACAGATTGACTGCCACACTAGAAAAATTTTTTTTTCCATGGGGCCATGGTGTTTTATTACAAAAATACAATAAAATTTTGACAACAAAACAATCCTTTCTAATTTAATGAAAAGTTTGTTATTTTTTATTGTTTCCTGTGCATGAGTTATATGCAACTTGAAAAATAGTTCTCGTGGCTCCCAAGGTGAAGAGACTTGTGAGGCCCTGGACTCAAAACTAGTGTAAGTTATATACAACTCACATGGCAGTTAATGTGTTAAAGAAGACTGGGATCAGGAGTAGTCAGTGAAGATTGCCTGTAGAAGGCAGTATTTAAGTTGAAAGCCACAAAGGAAACTTGCTAGAAAGAGAGTAAACACAGACAGTGAGAGAGCTGCAGCTGTCTGTCAAAATTTTCAATACCAGGCGACTGCAAATAGTAAAGCCATATTTATTTTGATATCAGAGCTTTATCTGAAATATGAAGTTCAGACAGAGACTAAAGTTTCCATTGGAAAGGAGATGTTTAGCTAACACTAGAAAGCCATTTTATTCAAGTGATCTGAAAAAAATTGTAAGCCATATGCTAATTTCAAATAATTCTGATCTGTTCATTAAAATATTATTAATTTTTTCATTTATGCATATTTGAAAAATAATACATAACCCATTTTATTTCAAATATTTGCTAAGGTGTTTCATTAATTTATACTGTTAACCCCCTACATTTTTATTACTTATTTGAACAGTTTTGTAAAACAAAATCTTGATCAAGTTATTCCTTTGCTTAAAAATCCTTATTGGCTTCCATTGATTTTAGTTAGATTAAAGTTTGTAGTCCTGAGAGGCAAAGGAGTATAAGAAAATAAGGCTGATTGAGTGCTTACTATGTGCCAGGCACCATCCTGAATGCTTTACATACATTATATAATTTAATTTTTACAACATCTATATGTGGTAGATATCATTATTAGTCCCACATGTGTGTGGAGAAAAGTTAAGTTTAGATAGGTAAGTCAGTCATCATATGAGTAATATGTGGTGAAGCTAGTATTCAAATCCAGGCAGTTAAACTCTAAAGGCCAGACTTTAATCACTGTATAATAATGTTTCCTGAAACAAGATAAATAAAATGTCTAATGGCATCAGGCTAAAATAGCTTGGTATATCTATCATATATGAAGCCCATCCAATTGAACTGAAAATTGGTGTCTGTTAATATTTACTTCTGTGATTTCTTTTTAAATGCTTTATCTAATGACTTTCATTCTGATTTTTTTTTCAAATAGTTTATAGTCAAGTGTCATATTCTAAAAGTCATTTCTTTCCTTATCGCTTTTTCTCCCTTCTTTTCTTCCCTTCCTTCCTTCCTTTTCTTTTTTCTTTTTCAGGTGATTTTCTATATTTATTCTTTGATTCATTAATCTACATCTTAGGATTTAATTCTTAGAGACTGATCCTTTTTCTTTATTTCTTAGTTCTTGGAGGTAACCTCAAGTATAGTAGCTAAGACCATAGGTAAAATGTGGAGCAAGACTGCTTAGTTTGAATCCTAACAGCTCTATTTACTAGTTTTGTGAATATGGGTTATCCTTTTGTGTCTCAATAGCTTCCTCTCTAAATTGAGTGGGGGAGGAGGTCAATAACAATACCCACCTCCCAGGGTTGTCATGAGGATCAAATGAAATAATAATTTAGAACAGTGCCTGGCATATTGTACATATATAGTAGCTATATAACTTCCGAATCCTTACAAGAAAGAGAGCTTTTGGATGAATAATAAATTAGTCACTATTTACATTTAAGTGTCAGGGAAAAAGAAGAAGGCCAATGAACTAGATCAGAAGAGTTGTAGTCATAGACAAGTATAAAAACAATTACAACAATGCTGTCTCCAACTACTTAAAGGAGAGGGGATATCAAAAGGAGTTTGAAAAGTTGCTCTCAAATCTCATCCTCTTGGGGGAATACATGGGGAAAAGGAAACACAGGTAGCTCTGGGACTTGTCTTCTTACCTGCCCCATTTTTTAAAAATAATTATCAAATAATAATATTAATAGTTACAATTCATTGAGCACCTACTTGGTGCTGTTTTCTACTAGAGACTAAGGCCTAATTGAGTTCTATAAATTGCCAAGTATTACATACAGGAATTTGAATCTTAGGTTAGATTGACTTCAGAACCCAGAAGTTTCCCAGTAAAATGTCCTACTTTAAGTACTTTAATCACATTCTGGAAACATACTGTCCAGGAGTGGGAGGGGTGAGGGAAAAACATTTTACAGAATAGAATGAAAGAGATTGGGGAAGGGAGTGGGGGGAGAGAGAGAGAGAGAGATATTTAGAGGCTACCGTGTTACCATGTGCTGGGCACTGTTCTAGATGTAGGACATACTGTGGTAAACAAAATAGACTTGATTCCTGCCCTCTTGGAGCTCATAGGCTCAAAAGAAAGAATGCTATCTCTTTTGTAAATACAAAAAAAATAAAGGCTTGAGATCATTAATTGATCAATGGACTAGGACATGCTCAAAGAATAAATTGCTGCTATAGAAAATCACATGATTCTTTGTCATAAACAGTTTGTGATTCTCTTGTTCTAAATGTCTCACTATAGTAGGTCTGCGTAAGACTTATCAACATTGAACCTCTATCTCATAATAATTCCATAAATATTTCTTCATACACTGGGAGCTTACATTCTCATTTTAAATTTTCATCTATCAGTATCAATGTGACTCTCTTTCCTCATCATTATGTATTTAATAAAAAAGGGACAAATTTTGTTCCACCTCAGTTTGAAGCAAACAGACTATAAAGCATCATACTGTGTTAAAGGCAAAAATGCCTCTGAAGGGGAAAAATTATTCAGCAAGGACATTGTGTAAACAAGAGCAAAAAAGAATGTGGAATTACTATGAGCTACTGCAGATGAAGATAAAGATTTTGTGTATTTACAGTGTGATTTCCCAGAAAAAGGCACCAAATGGAGAGTCTGTGGCTCTCCTATCTCTTTTTCTTATAACTTGTTGTCTGCTATATGAAATTGGCTTTGATCTGATTAAATGGATGGTTCAGGCACTTTGTAATGAGAGTCAGATTCTTTCATTTCTGAGCTTCTAGTTCTAAAAAGCCAAAGCTATTACTCTTTGATGGATGTTTGGTGATCTGTGCAAGATGGGTCACAGCCCAGCTTCTCTAAGGCAGATAGGTAAATCAGTAAAAAGCTGAAAAACGGTGGGAAAGGACACTCTCATTAGTTAGCTTAACAATTTTGTTTTTAGAAAAACCCAAGGGTAGCTAGGTGTGGAGATTAAACTCTCAATCTTGGACAAAACAAATAGTGCTATATTAATAAGAAATTATGGGAAATTATTCAATATTATTCTATTAATGCCTTAGCTGGGGCTTGTGATGGCTGATATTTTACTATCTAGCAATTTTAACAAACATTTTATTTAAAATAAAAAAATAAAGCTTTTTATCTTTAAAGCCCATGTTTCAAACAGAAGTACAGCTCTTCTTTTATTGTTAAAAACATAAATCTCACCGTCATGTCTCAGGAGAATACCTGCTTCTACTACATCAGCAATTAAGCTGTTCTGAGAAATCTAGAATAATTTAAATTTGTTTAGAACACTTATTTCTTTTAAACATGAATAGCTAATCAAAATTTAGGAAGAAATTTGAAAAGTATTCTTTAATATATTATATTCACAAGGAATACATTTTGTATGATGTCATTTTAAAACTTAGGTATTCTTGGAAAAAAGAAAACAAAATAGTAAAGAAAAATAATAGACAAAAATCTAAAACAACTCTTCACTCCACTTCAAAATGTTATAAAGTAATTGACAGGTCCAACATTTTCTTCTAGAATTCTTACAGTGTCATGCCTTAGGTTTAAGTCTGTTATCCACCGTGAGTTGATTTTCGTGAGACGTGAGAGGTGCTGAGCCTGTTTCAGCCTTCGACATGTGGCTATGCAATTTTCCCAGCACCATTAATTGAATGAGGATTCTTTTCCCCAGTGTATGTTTTTATCTGCGTTGTCAAAGATTAGATGGCAAACTCTTATAGACATTGGCCTAGGGAAAGAATTTATGGAGAGGACCCCAAAGGCAATCACAGCAACAACAAAAATAAATAAAGGGGACCTGATCAAATTAAAAAGCTTCTGTACTGTCAAGGAAACTATCACGAGAACAAACAGACAACCTACAGAATAGGAGAAAATATTCACATGCTACATATCTGATAAAGGGCTGATAACTAGAATCTCTATAGAACTCAGGAAAATCAGCAAGAAAAAAATCAAACAACCCCATTAAAAAGTGGGCAAAGGACATAATGAACAGAAACTTTTCAAAAGATGACAGAGTAATGGCCAATAAACATATGAAAAAATGCTCAACATCTCTAATCATCAAGGAAATGCAAATCAAAAACACAATGAGGTATCACTTACCTCCAGTGAGAATGGCTTTTATCAAAAAGTCCCAAAACAGTAAATGTTGGTGTGAATGAGGAGAGATAGGAACACTCATACACTGCTGGTGGGACTGCAAACTAGTATAACCTCTGTGGAAAGTAATATGGAGATACCTCAAAGAGCTACAAGTAGAACTACCATTTGATCCAGCAATCCCATACTGGGCATCTACCCAAAAGAACAAAAGACATTTTATAAAAAAGACATCTGCACTAGAATGTTTATAGTAGCACAGTTCACAATTGCAAAGATGTGGAAACAACCCATCAATACATGAGTGGATTAAGAAAATGTGTTATATGTATACCATGGAGTTTTACTCTGCTACAAAAAACAATGGTGATCTAGCACCTCTTGTATTATCCTGGATAGAGCTGGAGCCCATTCTACTAAGTGAAGTATCACAAGAATGGAAAAAATAGCACCACATGTACTCACCATCAAATTGGTATTAACTGATCAACAATTATGTGCACATACAGTAGTAACATTCATCAGGTGTGGGCAGTTAAGAGGTGGGAGGAGGGATGGGTATATTCACACCTAATGGGTGTGGTGTGCACCGTCTGGGGGATGGACACGCTTGAAGCTCTGACTTGGGTGGGGCAAAGGCAATATATGTAACCTAAATATTTGTACCTCTATAATATGTTGAAATAAGAAAAATAAAAAAGAAAAAAATAAAAGAAATACAATTATCTTTTATAGCAAAAAAAAATAAAGTAATTGATGAGTTATCCTTCATATACTGGATTGTAAATTCAGTAAAAGCAGTGATCAAATCTTTTATGCCCAGAAAATACTTTGCACATAATAGAAACTCAATAAATATTCAGTCTCATTTAATTAATGTTTATTGAGCACCTCCTTTGTACTGGGCCTCAAATGTTTGGTATATATTGTGTATATACCACAAAAATTTCATGTATAATGTTAAAAGCCTGATTTATTCAATGGCAGATCATGACTAGAAAACATATTTTTAAAATCTGCCAAAAATATGCAAAAAACAAAATATATATAAGTAGCATAATGTAACAGTATCAGACTAAAAATCTAAAATCCTGGGTTAGAATCCTTAGGCGAGAAATTTCATCTCTCTAAGTTTGGTTTTTCTTATTTGTGAAGGGAAGAGACAAGAGTTAATTATTTCTCAGTTTTGTAGTATCCTTTGTGCCTCTGTTCTAGGACGTGTTTACAATGTGGGAGACACCAGCCAAAGCATTTGATAAATGAATATTCATAAATATATGTATGTGTGTGTCTGTGTGTGAGAAAGAGAAAGAGAGAGGGAGAGAGAGACAAAGAGTTAGAAACAGTGACTTTGAAACCAGTCAAATGTGGCATCTCTCGGAAAGATTTAGTGGTTACTCAAAAAAGGCCAGCATACCAACAATTAAGCCAAAGATCAAGATGATATTCAACCCTCATAAAAATTAGATCCAAATCAGATAGATATGGTACATGGAGGTCATAAAAAAGATGTATTCATTCCTTCATGAGATGAAACCCAGGAATTACCAAAGCTGGAGCCATGGAATGCCCTGAGGAACAAGGGAAAAGAAATAATGACTTTATAAGAAGGTGACATTGTAGAGATTTATTGATCTTCCTCTTGTTCTCCTCATGCAGGAGAGTGACCTTCATATATCTGACTTGTAAGTATATATATTAATAAGTGTAGGTAATATCTGATGAGTGTGGTCGGTGTATAGGAACGAATAAACACGTAAATCATTTTGTCAAGTTAGTTTTAATTTGTATCAATTTTTACATTACGTTTTAGAATAATTCCCCCAAGACATGAGATTGCTTTGACTTTAAAATGCTATGATACTAAAAGATTAAGAGTGGGAATAATTTTTCTTTTTTCCCCTTCATTTTATGGAGATCAAAAAATGTATAACAGCACCTAAGCAGACTTCTGATGCCTCCAAATGAAGTACTGTAGTGACTCTATTATAATTTGTTTTTTTACAAATTACAATGCACAAGCAATTTTTCTCTTATGGATTTTAGATACATATTTATTTCTCTCAGTCACTTTTAATTTAGTTTTTACTTTTAAAATCTAAGTTATAATGCACGTAGCTTAATAATTTAGATATTTCTACAAGTTCAGGCCTACCGTCGTCTTTTGACTCTTTTTTTTGCCATCCCTTCTTCTGCAGAAGTAGCCAGTTTCAATTCCTTTAGCTTATTCTTTTAATTTTTATATCTACCTCTTTATGATAAATAGCACACTTATACATCTACTTTTTATCTTTTTTGTGTATGTGTTTTCTTTTAAAAAGGATTATCTATTAATTTCCTACCCTGAAATATGGAGATTTTGCTGTCTTTCATTGGGACTCCCCCTTTCCCCAATACACATATACCCATTTTTGCTTCCCACCCTTTTCTGAAGAAGGATATAAGTTTGGTTAAATCAATTAGTCAATTATATATATATATATATATATATATATAAAAAAATATATTATATATAAAACAATTATTACTATTGTATTATATATATAATGTATATACTAGTACAATATGTAACCTCATACCCAGCTGAGCTGTATCATATAATCTAATTCCTTTTTTTTTTTTTTTTTGAGACAGGGTCTCTCTCTGATGCCTGGGCTAGAGTGCAATGACATTATCGTAGCTCACTGCAACCTCAAACTCCTGGGCTCAAGCAACCCTCTTGCCTTAGTCTCCTTCCTGTGTAGCTGGGACTACAGGTGCATGCCACTACATTTGACCAGTTTTTTTTTTCTTTTTTTAGAGATGTGGATCTCACTGTGTTGGTCAGGCTGGTCTCAAACTCCTCACCTCAAGTAATTCTCCCACCTTGGCCTCCCAAAGTGCTAGGATTGCAGGCATGAGGCACTGTGCCTGGCCCCAATTACTTTTCATTTCTACTGAAGTTTTTGGTTTCTCTATAGTTAATTAACCTTTTCTTTCATTTGATTATTTTTTCATGTATCAATTACTAATTTAATTTGAAACTCTCTGACAATGTCAAATTTATCTTAATACATCAGACTCTTTAGATGGTCTATCAATTTTATCTACATGATGAAATCTCTGCAGGAGCTTTCTAACCTTTCTAACACTGGTTGCTCTTTATCTCTGTTGTATAGCTCATTTCCTGGATTTTTCTTAACCATCATCCTGGAGATTCTCTTGACCTCCTCTTGAGTTGTAGCTCTCATTCCCTGTATGCTATCTCTTCTCTCTTATTGGTTTATTCTTGTATTTGGTGGGGCATCTAGTAGCTTACTTATAAAAGATTCATATGAAATACATTTTGTGAGGTTTTGTTTTCATGTCTGAAGATGACCTTATGCTAATTTAATAGTTTTGCTAAATACAGAATTATAGGCTTAAAAGTATTTTTCTTCAGAAATCTAAAGACATTTCTCACTGTTTTCCAGCTTTAAATGTTGCTATTGAGAGGCTCAGTGCCATTCTAATTCCTGCATCATTGTATGTAACTGGTCTCCCCTCAAGTCCCTCATTTCTTCTCCAGGAATCTTGTAAGATATTATCTTGTCATCATCAGTAATCTAGAATTTTATGATGATGTTCTTTGATGTGAATATTTATCCATTGGCTAGGTACTTGATGAGCTCCTATGGTCTGGAAACATATGTCCTTCTAGTTTAAGTTATTTTATTAATGATTTTCTCTATATTCTTTGATTTATCTGGCAAACCTATTATTCAGATGTTGGACCTGCTGGTCCTCTGATATTCTTAGATTTCGTTTTCTATATGTCATTTCTATCTTTTTGCTTTATATTCTGAGTGTTTTTTTCACTTTATATTATAATCTTTCTACTCAGCTTTTTATTTTTGCCATCATGTTTTTGATAATTTTTTTTCTTTGAACCAAATTTATAATATCCTCTTATTTCATTAATGCAATATCTTCTCATCTATCAGAAGCTACTAATGATTTTTTTTTTTTTTTAGACAGAGTCTCACTCTGCTGGTCAGGCTGGAGTGCAGTGTGTTATTATAACTCACTGAAACCTCAAACTCCTGGGCTCAAGGATTCTCCAGCCTCAGCCTCCTGAGTAGCTGGGACTACAGGCATTGGACACTATGCCCAGCTAATTTTTCTTTCTTTTTTTTTTTTTTCTTAGAGACAGAATCTCGATCTTGCTCATGGTAGTCGTGAACCCCTGGCCTCAGGTGATTCTCCTACCTGAGGCTTTCAAAGTCCTAGGATTACAGGTGTAAACTATCATGCCTGGCTGGAACTAATGACTTTTTAAAAGTTTTTTTTTTCCCCTATTTTATTTCTGCTTCATTCAAGTTTTTATTGTTTGTTTTGTACTCTTTTAGAATCATTAATCAGATGTTTGGTGATTTTGGACTGTCTGCTCATATTTAAATTTCAGGCATTAAAACCTGGGTAAAAACCTTGAATTGGGCTTGTCAATTATAGGCTTCACAGTAAAGTGATTGGGCTGAATTGATTTACTAGAGAACCTCCAGTGTCAGCAACTTCTCATCTTTTCTCTGGAACTGGTCACACTTGGTATAGAAGGGTTTTACCTGGAAGATACAAGCCTGTCTGGTGTTCTGGCAATTAAGTTGGGGAGAGGGCTAAGGTATGAAGTGTTCATTAAATTTCTGTGTTTTATCATATGATATCTCATTCTCACCTTTGTCTATATCCCCTAGTCCAGATTTTCCAATTTTCTGCTAGGATAGGGAAGGTACAGTCATCTAGTGCACTGTGTGGAGGAGGGAAGCTGAGGTTCTAAATAATTCTTGGAAAGATTTTCAACAGGTTCTCCTGTTTTAGTCCTGTATTTACACTTATTTTAAAAGATACCTGGTGCTGGCAATTCTCGATGCATTCGAAGGTTTTGCAAGGTAAATAGGATTGTTTTTAGCTTTCTCCATTTCTTCATTAAGTCTTCTAGATTACTTAGTGTTTGTCCAGTTGCTTTCTGTTTTTTACAATTTTGTTTCTGTTGCTTCATTTTCTGTTCTTTTTCTGTGAATTTGGATATTCTGAAAAACTTATTGCCAGCATCTTATTTCAGAGGAAGTGAAAGTAAATGCATATATTTTGTCTTTTATTTTCCCAAAGAGGTGCCATTGATTCTTTAAAGTGGAGTTTGGCTTACAAACAATACAATTAATTTGACCATAGTCCAGTGGTCTATGGAGGGCCTGTCTTCCCTCACAATTTTTGTTTTTTTAATTTCAGAATATTACAGAGGTACAAACATTTTGGTTACATGAATTGCTTTTGTACAGTTTGAGTCAAAGTTATAAGTGTATCCATCACCCAGATAATGTGCATTGTATCCGTTAGGAGTGAATTTACCAATTGCCTCCTTCCCCCTCCCACCTGCTTGAATTCCGTTGAATTTTACTACCATATGTGATCAATTAGTGTTGATCAATTAGTTCCAGTTTAATAGTGAGCACTTGTGGTGTTTGTTTTTCCATTACTGTGATACTTCACTTAAAAAGATGGTCTCCAGTTCCATTCAAGTTGCTACAAAAGGTACTAGTTCACCACTTTTTTATGGCTGAGTAGTACTCCTTGGTATACATATACCACATTTTATTAATCCACTAATGTATTGATGGGAACTTAGGCTATTTCCACATATTTGCAATTATGAATTGTACTACTATAAACATTCAAGTCCAAGTGTCTTTTTTATAAAATGTCTGTTATTCTTTTGGGTAAATACCCAGTAGTGGGATTGCTGGATAAAATGGTAGGTTGACTTTTAGTTCTTTGCATTATCTCCATACTGTTTTCCATAGAGGTTGTACTAGTTTGCAATCCCACCAACAGTGTATGAGTGTTCATTTCTCTCTACATCTATGCCAGCATCTGTTGTGTTGGAACTTTTTGATAAAAGCCACTCCCACTGAGTTAGGTAATATTTCATTGTGGTTTTGATTTGCATTTCCCTGATGATTAGAGATGTTGAGCATTTTTTTTCTTTCTTTTTATTTCAGGATGAGCATTTTTAATATGTTTATTGTCCATTCATCTATCTTCTTTTGAAAAGCTTCTGTTCATGTTTTTTGCCCACTTTTTAATGAGGTCATTTGATGTTTTCTTGTTGATTTGCTTGAGTTCTTTGTAGATTCTGGTTACTAGCCCTTTATTGGATGTATAGCATGCAAATATATTCTGTAGGTTGTCTATTTGCTCTATTGATTGTTTCCTTGGTGGTGTAGAAGATTTTTAATTTGATCAGGTTCCATTTATTTATTTTTTCTGTTGCTGTGATTGCCTTTGGGGTATTCTTCATAAATTCTTTGTGAAGGCCAATATCTATAAGAGTTTTTTCCAAGTGCTTCTTCCAGAATTCTTAGTTTCATGCATTAGGTTTAAGTCTGTTATCCATCATGAATTAATTTTTGTGAATGGTGAGAGGTAGGAATACTATTTCAGTCTTTTACATATTGCTATCCAAATTTCCCAGTACCGTTTATTGAATAGGGATTATTTTTCCCAGTGTATGTTTTTGTCTGCTTTGTCAAAGATCAGATGACGATGTGAGAATGGTTTTATATTCGGGTTATCTGTTATGATCCATTAATCTATGTCTGTGTTCTTGTGCCAGTACCACGCTGTTTTGGTTATTATAGCTTTGTAGTATAGCTTGACATCTGGGAAGGAGATGCCTTTCAGTTTGTTCTTTTTGCTTAAGGTTACTTTGGCTATTCGGGGTCTTTTCTGGTTCCATGCAAAGCATAGAATTATTTTTTCTAGGTCTGCAAAAAATGACCTTGGTATTTTAATGGGGATTGCATTGAATCTGTAAATCACTTTGGGTAGTATAGACATTTTAACAATGTTGATTCTGCCAGTCCATGAGCATGATATGTTTTTCCATTTGGTTACATCCTCTGTGATTTCCTTCTTCAGAGTTTCCTAGTTCTCCTCATAGAGATCTTTCACCTCCTTGGTTAAATATGTTCCTAGGTATTTTATTTTCTTTGTTGCTATTGTGAAAGGTATTGTGTCTTTGATTTGATTCTCAGCTTGACTGTTGTTGGTGTATAGGAATGCTATTGATTTGTGTATGTTGATTTTGTAACCTCAGACTTTGCTGAATTTATTTATCAATTCCAGGAGTCTCTTGGCAGGATCTTTAGGGTTTTCTAAATATAAGATCATATCATTAGCAAAGAGTGATAGTTTGACCTCTTTTTTCTCCATTTGTTTACCCTTGATTTCTTTCTTTTGCCTGATTGCTCTGGATAAGACTTCCAGTACTATGTTGAACAGAAGTGGTTACAGTGGTCAACCTTGTGTGGTTACAGTTCTAAGTGGAATGCTTTTGATTTTTCCCCATTCAGTATGCTGTTGGCTGTGGGCTGTCATATATGGCTTTTATAATATTGAGGTATGTTCTATCTATGCCTATCTTGTTAAGAGTTCTTATCATAAAAGGATGCTGAATTTTGTCAAATGCTTTCTCTGTGTCTATTGAGAGGATCATATGGTCTTTTTGTGCTTCTGTTTAGTTGGCGAATTGCATGTATAGATTTGCATATGTTGAACCATCCTTGCATCTCTGGGATGAAGCCCACTTTATCCTGGTGGATTATTTTTTTGATGTGCAGCTGGATTGGGTTTTCTAGGATTTTATTGACAATTTTTGCCTTGATATTCATAAGGGATATTGGTCTGTAGTATTCTTTTTTGTGTGTGTCCTTTTCTGGTTTTGATATCAAGGTGCTATTGGCTTTGTAGAAAAAGTTGGGGAGGATTCTGCCTTCTATATGTTTTGAAATAATTTCTGCAGTATAGGTACCAGTTCTTTGTAAGTATGGTAAAATTCAGCTGTGAAACCATCTGGTCCAGGACTTTTATTGTTGAGAGACTTTTTTTATTGCTGCTTCAATTTTGGTACTTGATGTTATTCTGTTCAAGAGTTCTATTGCTTCCTGATTGAGTCTAGGAAGTTTGTGTGTTTCCAAGGATTTGTCCATTTCCTCAACACTTTCAATTTATGTACATAGAGATTTTTATAGTATTTAGAGATATTTTGTATTTTTGTGGTATCAATTGTAATATCTCCTTTTTCATTTCTGATTAAGCTTATTAGGGTCCTTTCTTTTCTGTTTCTGGTTAATCTAGCAAGAAGCCTGTCTATTTTGTTTATCTTTTCAAAGAACCAACTTTTCATTTCATTAATCTTCTATATAATTGATTTGTTATCAATTTCATTTATTTCTGCTCTGACCTTAGTTATTTCTTTTCTTCCGCTGGTTTTGGCTTGGTTTGTTCTTCCTTTTCCAGTTCCTTGAAATGATTCATTAGATTGTTGATTTGTGATCTTTCTGTCTTATTGATATAGGCATTAAGGCTATAAATATGTGGTCCCCTGCCCTTGGGCTGTAGCTCAGTACCAGTCCGAGGCCTGTTAGGAACTGGGCTGCACATCACTGCCTGAGCTCTGCCGACCCCTCAGCCCCATCCATGGAAACATTATCTTCCATGAAACCAGTCCCTGGTGCCAAAAAGGTTGGGGACTCCTAGTATAAATTTTCCTATTATGACTGCTTTTGCTGAATCCCTCAGATTTGGATAACTCATGTCCCCTTTGTATTTAGTTTAAAGGATCTTTTGATTTCCATCTTAATTTCCTCCTTGGCCTAATGATCATTCAGCAGTATGTTATTTAATTTCCATGACTTTGTGTAGAGTTGAGTGTTTCTGTTGGAATTGATTTATAATTTTATTCCACTGTGGTCTGAGAAGATTCATGGTATAATTTCTATTTTTTCAAATTTGTTGAGACATGTTTTATGGCATAGGATGTAATCAGTTTTAGAGAATGTTCCATGAGCTGATGAGAAGAATGTATATTCAGTGGTTTTGGGGTAGAATGTTCTATAAATGTCTGTTAGGCTCATTTGTTCTAGACTTCCAATTAAGTCCATCATTTCTTTGCTTATTTTCTGCTTGAAGGATCTGTCCCATTCTGTAAGTTGGGTGTTGAAGTCCTCAGCTATTACGATGCCACTATCATTTTGTTTAGATCAAGTAGAGTTTGCTTTATGAGTCTGGGCATACCTATGTTAGGTGCACAAATATTTAGTTTTGTTTTTTCTTCCTGTTGAATTGTTCCTTTCACCATAATATAATGACCATCTTTGTCTTTTTTTACTTTTGCTGATTTGAAGTCTATGTTATCTGATATGAGAATGGTTACACCAGCTTTCTTTTGGTTTCAGTTTGCATGGCATATTGTTTTCCATCCTTGTACCTTGAGTCTGAATGAGTCCTTGTGGGTTAGATGTGTTTCCTGGAGACAGCAGATACTTGGTTTATATATTTTTTTATCCATTCAGCTAGCCTATATCTCTTGAGTGGGGAGTTCAAGGTATTCACATTTATTGAAAGAATTGATAGGTGGGGTGGATTTCTGTTCATCCTGTTGAGTAGAACTATATTGCTTTGATTTATGTCTTGAGCCATTGTGGTATCTGGGCTCTAAGCTTTAGCTTTTGGGTGATTTTACACCTGTGTATGTCTACTGTTCTGATCCATGTATAATGCAGTTCTGAATACTTCCTATAGGGTAGGTCTGGTCTTGACAAATTCCTTCAGTGTTTGCTTGTCTGAGAAAGTCTTTATTTCTCTCTCATATAAGAAACTTAGTGCCTTGGCTCCTGGAGGGTGGAAGCACCTACAGAATGTTTTATGTCCCAATGCTCACTGAAGGTATGTA
This sequence comes from Eulemur rufifrons, assembly GCF_041146395.1. Classification (NCBI taxonomy): domain Eukaryota; kingdom Metazoa; phylum Chordata; class Mammalia; order Primates; family Lemuridae; genus Eulemur; species Eulemur rufifrons. Next base: position 43,684,975 of record NC_090988.1, read on the forward strand.
TATGGGGGAGGAGAAGCCCCCTTACCCTTTCTCTGGGCTCCAGGCCCCTCTGTGTTTAGACCATGCTGCTGTCTTCTCCTCTCCATCTTCTTATTTCTCAGTTTCACAGTTTTTCTCAGTTGAGTCTCCAGATGTCTCTGTTGTCTGTCCCTGTGATCCACACCTGAGCTGTAGCTGCTCTCCATTCTCTTCAATTCAATAGTCTACCTTCCAGCCATGACGATCTGAAAAGCAATGTCTTTAATTGGCCACCTTGGCTTCCCACCCAACAAAAACTTTTAAAATTTAATTGCATCACCCACATCCCTCTGGAGTTCACATGGAGCATTGCTGTCCTGTTACTTTTTTTCTTCCTTTATCCTTCCGTATCCTTTATTAAAAGCCTAAAATAGTTCAAACTGCTTACCCTCACATTCAAAACTCTCCATAAATATGTCTTTGTTTCTTCTCTAATACAAACCCTCTGTTTCAGTTAGTCTGGCTGCCCTTATTTCCTTTTTCTTCCACTCATTGCCCTACTTATCAAACATTTATAAAACCTTTTAATATGTCCAGTTGTTAAAGATTCAAAAATGAAAAAAAAAAAGCCCCTTCCTTTAGGCACTTGCAACCTTATAAGAGACACAGATGTAACAATTTAGTGCTCTGATACGGTACAGGTGATATAATAAGATTCTGACAGAATAGAGTGGTGTTACCTGACAAAATAGAGTGGAATCACTTGGGGAGGGTGGTGAAGTCCATGTGAGGAGGTAAGAAAAGGCTTCACAAATGAGGAATGTTTGTCTTGAGTCTTAAAAAGTAGTCTCTAGGAGGCCTTAGAGCTAAGAATTTGGCAAGAGGACAAATCCTGCAGTCAGGATGCATTGTTTGAGTGAGATGAAGGGGTGTATGTAAAATAGCTTGGTGCGTTAGGAGAAATTCAGGAGTAATAGAGATGGAAAATAATGGGTAGGCCCAAGAGGGTGGATATTCATATTTGATAAACATCACTCTTATAGCAGTGAGGAGCATAGATTTGAAGGGTGCTCCTTCTAGTCAGTATGTCATAATCATGAGTTCTCTTAGAATGCCCATGCTATTTCTCTCCCTTGTTCCAAATCTGGCTTACCCTTTAAGTTCCAGCTCAAGTCTCATCCTTTTGATGAATCCTTTCTCATTTGTTCCACCATGTGTGCTCTTCTCATTTTCCTTGCTTCTAAAATGTGAATTATACCACATAGCACTAGATTATATATAACTGTAAAGTTGAGACTATTTTGTTTGTGTCTATGGGTACTGTACCTTTTGTCTCGTCTTCAACAAATGTTCAGACTCCTAGAAGACTAGCATAATCTTGTGCATATTGTGACCCAAAAGATTTGATTTTTTACATCGGTTAAACAAATAATAGTGAGCTACAACTGTGTGCCAGTCCTATGACAGACTCTCGGAATTGATAGTGAACAAGTGAAAATACAGTCTCTGCTTATCTAAGAGGGTAGAGTTCAATTTTTTATATATCTAAAATTAAATTTACTGGTTATATCCTTAATAGCTATAACCAGATCTGATGTACTTATCCCTTTTCTACCGTTTATAGCAATCATTAAAGCAGTGATTCTTTAAGCTTTTACTCATCCATCAGTAGAAGTGCTGGTGAATATGTTGATACTGTCTTTCCTTGAGGCGTCATTTTAGTTAATTATCCCTTTAATTTGAATTTTTGGACATAGAGGTTGCAAATGAGTACAAGAATATTTAAAATACATTTATTTATGAACCAAAAGAATCAGAGTATTTTACTATATTTTTTAATCTTTTTTGAGCTAGTTCCAATTTGGTAATAAAAAAGATATATCTTCAATCATTTCTCAGCCTTTTGGCTAAGATCAAGTGTAAAAAGATATATCTTCAATTTAACTGTAAATATAAGAGAACTATGAATAGAAATTGGAAGTAAAGTCTAGGATAGAAGTAATGTTATTTAACTGTTATGTGCATTTTATCTCAATGAAGTGCAAATTATGATTCTAAATTCACTTAAACTCCTGCTTTTCTTTTCACTTTATCTGAGTTTAGAATGTGTTTTTATATTTCTAAGACCAAAGCTCACTTAAGTTCATTTATCACTTTAATTTATGCATAAATAAATGGAAACATATTATGAGGAGCATATAATTTTTAGTGTTATTTAGAAGTTATCAGAGAAGATATACTATATTATGGGCATTGCATCCATATGTATCAAAAGTGCAATTTAAACTCTGAAATGTTATACTACCTAGTTGAATCTAGAAGAAACTAATTAAAGATTAGCTAAGGGGTTCCGTTCTTTTATTAGTTGAACCTTGATTGATTATAGTTTGATCATCATTGGCTAATATTTGTTGATTATCTGCTGAAGACATGATGCTATTGGAGGTCTGATAAAAAATGGATGGTTATTGGTGCTCCACACAGATTCTGTGGGAATTCTTTTAATATTTTGGTTGCTGTTCGTATCCTCCATCTGATGCAAATGTAGTGAGTGAGATAATGTCTCACACTTGTGATGTTTTCAGGATAATTACCTTTGGGTCATCTAAGCAGCTTCAACTTGAAGTGCTCTTCCCATCTTCTGTGGGCCTGATAAGGCTATAGCAGGTCATCACCTGAATCTATCATGTTCTTGCATAGTGACTTCCCTTCTTCTGTCCTGTTTCTCTTAGTCTCCCACTGATTTCTCCTAAAAGTACTTTCCTAATAAAGTGCATGCATATTAATCCTCCTCTCGGGTTCTGCTTCTAGAGAATTTGACCTATGACAGTTGATATTGGAGAAAATAATTGATGGTAGTTGTATTAATCATGAGAGACTGAAGGTCTTGCATTGTAATAGATGACCCAACATTTCAGAGAAAGACTTGGTCAGTAGCAGAGGCCGGAAGCTTTTTGCAGACAGTGTATTGTCAGAGCAGCTACCAGGCTTGTGATGGTGTCCATAGCTCCATGTTTCCTAATATTCCTAAGTTAACTAAGTTTCCTAAGTTTTCTGTTCTATAAGGGTGTGGTTATCTGCCCAAAGGGAGGAATTTAGCACACTGCTTATTGAAGAGAGTTGTAGAAAGTTTTTACTTTATTATTGGCAGACAGGTGAAATTGTTGAGTAGCATTACTTCCCATGTTCAGGTTGAGCACAGATAACTATAACAAGTATGTTGAATCAGTAACAATTAATGCACATGAAAAGAAATAAACATAATGACCTCAAGCCAAATTGGCTGCAGTGGGAACTGAGAATTGGTTAAAAGTATTCTCAAGAATTTCTGAAATAGTCATCCAGCAAAGTAGTACTGTCTCCTAGTCTGTTTTACTAAATCACTTATGCATGCAGTGATTTTTGCCCTGGTATATAACTTAAACTCTGACAGCTGTTTTCAGGTATGGAAACTGAGTCTCTGACAGGATAAGTGACTTAGGATTAGTAAATGACAGAATCAAAACCTCATTTCAGATTTCATTAGTCATTTATTTACACATATGAATAAGTAGTTATAATTTGGTAAGGTTAGTATATTATACAGATCAGAAGAGGTATTACTGAAGAGATATGAGTCTTAAAGAATGAGCAGAAGGGGTAGTGGGAGATAGCATGACATTTGAGGGAACATAAATAAAGGAGAGTATTGTAGGGGAGTTATAAATGGCTTCCCTCTACGCTTCTTGGTTATTTGGCTGGGCTATGAATTAAATTCATATAGGACAGATTAATAGGAGAAAAACCCATATTCAATTATTTACATATGCATAGGAGCCCTACAAAATATGAGACTCAAAGAAGGGTCGGATGACTGAAGCTTGTATAGTGTTTTTGCACTACTACAGAAAAGAAATATGGCTTCAGGCTTCTCGGGGATAGTGGCAACACAAGTTATGGGACATGAAGAGAGGAAATGTATGGTGAATAAAGGTTGTCTTGTTATGTAGATAAAAAGTCTCTCAGGTAATAACAGTTGTCTCAGAGCAGCCCTCAGAAGAATAGATGATAGTCTGTCTGGGCATAGCATCAACCTCTAGTCTCCTCTTCTATGATTTGAGTTAATCTTCCCTGGTTGATAAGATTCCTGAGGAGGGGGTTCATGACAGTTGAGTTCCTTTTGGAGGATAGATCTTTAGACAGATAAGGGGAGCTTAGAGAAAGCCTCTGTATCTGCAGTTCAAAGTAATCAGCATACTAACACATCATGTTTTGGGGTGGCCTTTCCTAAACTTTTTCAATGTGCTGTGCCCAAGGTAGTGCAAATAATTGATGTGACTGCAAGGTAGTATGTGTCTGTGTGGTCAAAGATAAGGCTGAATTCTCAAACAGAAACTTGACTGTGAAGGGCCTTGTATATCATGTTCAGAATTTATAATTTTATCTTGAAAATGATGACGAGCAACTCAAAGATTTTAAACAGGAGAGTAAATTAATCAGATTTGCATGTTAGAAAGAACACTATCAGCACTCTTATAATAATTCAAACGAAAAATAATGAGAGCCTGTATCAAGGTGTATTAATGGGGATGGAGATGAAGGGATGACTGGAAAGATACTTAGCGTCAGAATGGACAGAACTTAGTGATTGACTGGATGCAAATGTGAGGGAGGGAAAAGAGTCTGGAATAACTCCTAAATTTCTGTCCTACATTACTCAATGCTAATTTCATCTCCAAGAGAAGGAAAGTATAGGAGGGTTAGGTTGCTATTTTGTGGAGATCTTGGAGGGGAGAAAGAGATAATAACTTCAAGTTTGGACATGTTGAGTTTAAAATGCTAGTTAGACAGCTCCATGCCTTGGTATAGACTACTGATCACAAATTCAGAATGTTTCTTACTATACCATGTCCCTGATGGGGAAAAACAAAAAAGACCCAAAAAACTAAAAGTGGTATAGGTGCCAATGGAAAACTACCTCTTTGTCCTCTGAAGGTTCATTGAAAAATCAACAGACAAAAGGCAGATTAACAGGAGAAAAGGCATATACATTTATTAACATGCATAGGAGAGAATCACAGGGTGATTATCCAAACCCCCAATGGGGTACAGAAGATTATATACCCTTTTTCATAGTGAAGAGAGGAGATAGGGAACATAGACAATTGTTTTGAGGGTCAGTAAATGATTATTAGGGAGTATGAATGGACCAGGGAGACAAAAATTAAATTGTACGTAATTCTCTTTGGAATTTGAATGAACCCAAGAGGCAGGCATTATCTTGTGGAAAAGTCCATCCAGGTGTGCATGCATTCTTCTTCAGTCTTCTTTTCAGCAATAGATGATGAGGTAAGAGGGAGGGGATAGAAGGCAATTTTGTTTCTTTTGGTAAGAAACTGTCTTAGTCCGGTAAAGAAATTTCAGAGTCCCTTCCTGTGTTGGCAGGGAGAAACAAGGCAAGGTTAGAAGGACTTTGAATCTGAGGCTGATTTCTAAGGCCTTTCAATTTTCTGCACCCCAACAGCGGTAAAGTAGAACAAGAACATATACGTTAGGCATATATACATCTATATTGTTTCTTCCACTTTGGAATGGTCATTTTGGGGTGAGCAATGGTGATTTGAAATCCCTTTTTATGTGTGGTTGTAGTTTATTAGAAATTATTTCTTTCCATGGCCCTTCTATCATTCTTTTCTCTATTTCTGTAAAGTTTCTATCCTGCCCCTTGGCCAAGCTGGCATATTTCCTGGCTTTGTCCTCTTGCCTCCACCCCTTTCTATAATTCCTGACCTTCAGTCGGCTTTCTTCATTCATTGACTACTTCCTGCCTCCAACCTGTTAAGTAAAGGTATGGATACCTCATCTGCATTTGTCCTCTTTGTTATGTCCCTTACTGTTTTTGATATCTTATTATAGCCCCATGAATCTTATCTGTCCAATCACACAAACCAGATTTGGTGCTTTTTAAAGCAAGTTTATCATATGTGATCAACTAACTTTTGCTGTGTAGAAGGCAACACAAAGGCAGGCAGCTGCGCCTTTCAGTAGCAATTCTCAATGGTAGTCTTTCTAAGGCTTTGTCTTCTGATTCTTTTGTCAGGTTAGTGGGAGTAAGAATTTCAGGTAAGCAGAAAGAGGGATGGAAGAGGGGTAGTTGCTGCTTCTTAGGTAGGCTAGTGAGGAGATATTTTATGGGAATGGGAATAAGAAGGGTCTTTTTTTTAAGAGGTGAGATATTTCTCTGTTGCACAGACTTGAGTGCAGTGTCTCGCTCTGTCATCAAGGCTTGAATGCAGTGGCACTATCATAGCTCACTATAACCTCAAATTCCTGGGCTCAAGCAATCCTCCTGCTTCAGCCTTCTGAGTGACTGGGATTACAGGTGCGTGCCCAACTAATTCTTTAATTTTTAAAATTTTTTGTAGAGATGAAGTGCTACTATGTTGCTCAAGCTGGTCTCAAACTCCTAGATCAAGTAATCCTCCCGCCTTGGCCTCCCAAAGTGCTGGGATTACAGGCATGAGCTACTGTGCCAGGCTGGGAATAAGAAGGGTCTTGTAGCCATGAAAGTAGCATAGACTAATCATATAGACCTAGCTCAAATCCTGGTTCCTTTCTGCTAGCTATATGATATTGGGAAATTTCCTTAACCTCTCCATGCCTCAGATTTCTCATAGGCTTGTTGTAAAATTTAAAAAAATATGTAAAAATACATACTACTTGACATCTAGTAGTTCAAAAACTTGTGAATTTCCTTTTCTTTTTAAAGTCCCTCTCAACTGATGATATCCTATATACTTGCCTATTCTTTTGAATGGTGGTAGTAGGGGGCATGGCTTTCTATGAAATCATAAGATTGTGCCTCAAGGAGCACCAAGACATGCCAGTACTTCCATAAAATTCAGTGATAAGGATCAGCCTTTATGAAACTTCCAAGAAGAATTTTGTCAATGTTTAGTATGATATACAACTGGAACAAAGAGACCATGTGCAACTGATTTGACATGCTCGGCTTTTACAGTGTTGTCATTTAGCCTGATTTGTAAAGCATTTAAAAGGTATGTACCTTTAGTACTTCAACCTGTATATGCCACTTTCTGCTTGATGTAATGGAAGACATTGGATTTGCAGTCAACTTTCTGGATGAAAAAAACAAAAAACAAACAAAACTCCCAAAACAAAACTACATTGAATTATTATCTGTTCTACTTACTCTGCTTACGTAGTCTTTTGATTTTATGGGGGTTTAAAATAATGTACTGATTTGACCTTTATTGCATTGTTTTGAACAGTGCCTAGCATATAGTTTAAACATCAACTTTTTATTTTCTCTAGAATTTAAAATACTGTAATAAAGTTTGGAAAAAAGAGTAAGAAGGAACAGAAAAACATATGATGGTACGTTTACAGGAAATCCAACTCAGCAATATTGAATAAAAAATAAGATTAATCCATCAAGGTATAAAATACAGCCTGTAGGATTCATAATGGAACACATGGAAGGCACTTTGAGAAATTATGAAAACACAGTCCAAATGATATACCACTATATTTTGTATAATGTCTTATTAGGATAAGCAATATTGTATAATATAATCTAAATAAGAAATATTAGAAACTATATTGAAAATAGTTTTTTTACTGAATAAAAGTTCAGAAAGCCCAGTCATAGGTTATATTTCATTGTTGTCCAAAGGTAGGAGAATAGAATTTACGTGATAATTAGTTTCAGAGGAAACAAAATCCATATATCTTTATCCTTGTGCTGAGCTTTATTTCTGCCTCTGTCTGTCATTAGACTCTAAAGAAACCCATAAATTCCTGTAACTAACCAAGCTAGAATGGGTGAGGAAGAAAAGAACTAACTTAAGGAACTGTGGAGACATTATCTTAATTGAATACTGCAAAGCTGGAGATGAAATGAATTGTACATAAATGCTGTTTCAAGTATTAAGGCCAAATGGATTCTCTAATTTATTGTGAGCTGCTTTTACTCTGTGTTCTTTTACTGTTTACTTAGTTGCTACTATTTCTGTGCCTTACACCACACTCCTTTTTGCATTCCCTTTCTTTTTCTAGAATAAGGCCTACAATATAATTTTTATTTAAGATTCATTTTTGGAAAATATTCTCTGCTACTATTAATAACTCTTCAAATATTGCCTCTCCTTTATTCTTGTTATTCTGTTCTTTAGGCAGCCAATTTGATATATCTGTCTTGTCTCTTAATCTCCTATCTATATTTCTTAATACTATGTGACTTCATGTTTTATTCTGGGTAATTTTTTTAGCTCTATCTTCCATGTTATTGATTTTTTTTCTGCAGCCATGTACAATCTGCTGTTTAATCTGATGGATTTTTAATTTCAATGATTATATTAACTATTTCTAGATCTTATATTTGATTCTTTCTAAAATCTGCCTGATCACATTTGACAGTCTTGTTGTTTTTTTATTATACAGTAATGCTTTGCTTAACAATGAGGTTATGTTCTGAGAAGTGCATCACTAGGCAATTTTGTAATTGTGGACAAAGCAGAAATGTTAGAGAAAATGTATTTTCTTCCAAGTGTAAAGCACCAAGAATGGCTAACACGGACTTTTTATTTATTGAGCCTAATCATCATAAGCAGGCCTGTTATTGTAATCTCCTGATACCTGCAACCACCTGAAATAATTTTTTGACACAAAGAGATTAAAGTTTTAGAAACAAAATTTCCTGTATTACCTAGGATATTTGCTAAAAATGTACAATATTGAATCTTACTTTTAAAAATTCTGGTTCAGTAACTTTGATGTGGATCCCAGGAAATTATATTTTTAATAAGTATCCCAGGTAATTCTAATGAACACTAAATTTGAGAATCATTACCTAGAGATATGTACACAAGATTAGAATTAGAATATCTCCAACGTAAGGATTAAGTGACATAGAAGTATTTTAGTCACATTTGGAAATAAGATCCAGAATAAATTAAGCTGAGAATTAATAGTTTAGGCTCACATAGTGTTTACTTAAGTGATCTAGCCTTTAGAACTGATTTAATCTTATTTAACAATACATATTTTGGTTCAGTTGATTCAATGAAGAGCTATTATTTTTGCTTTTTATTTATTTATGTAAATATGTCAGAAAGGATATAAATAAAAGTTTATATGTCAGACTAGGCAAATCATGACTGTACTTGAAATCAGCATTTCTTAAAGCCTATGGATGAATGCCAGAGTCATGTAAGATATTAAAAGGTGATTTATGAGAAAATGGATAATGGTTAAATGTATCTGTGAAACAGTGGGTTAAAAAAGTTAAAAGTTTTTATCTTTAACATCTTTAAAAGTGAATATGCATTGTTATATATTCACCTCTAAGACACTATATATACATATATATATATATATTAAGCATTTATTGATTTTTTTGACCAAGAAATATTTTTTTATGCGACATCTATGAACATGTTTAGGGATATTAGTGTGCTTAGAATTAGTTTGTGGCCTACTAATTCAAACCTATGTCACATGTTGATAGGCCATGACAATACACTCAAGAATCAGGTTCAGATCTTTAGAAGACTGAATCTAAAAGTTTGGACTAGATAGAGTGAGTGCCAACTTTAGGGATTTATTTTTGTACTTGTATTTTTAAATCTTATCATATGCAATAGATTGTAAACTTAATGTAGATAGGCATCATGACTCACATAAATAGCATATATTTTATCATCCTTACATGTCAATGTGATTCATTTTAGGTATGGTAATGCCCAGTATACATGGAAAATAGCAATAATCACTTCCACATTGTTGAAAACCACCAGGTGGAAGTAGGGTTTTGTGTATGAGAATTTCAGTGGAGTATGACAAAGGAAAAAAATTCCATCTTATCTTCTTCATCAACTTCAAACTTCAAAGCCTCTTATGTAGCTTTTTCCTTTAGGTAGCACTTTTGAGGTTTGCTAGAAACTACTAAAGATAGAGGAATTTTTAGAAAAATCTAGATTTTTAACCATACTTTCCTTCAGTAAATGAGAGTAAAGCTCTGAAAGTTTAAAGTTAACATTGTAGCAGAAATCTGATGTTCAGATAATTTCACTCTTGCCTCAATTTCGGATCAAAATTTTAAAGACAAGGTATTAAGTTCAGCTAAACATTTATATACTAAGTACAAACTCTGTAGTAAGAGCTAAGGATATAATGGTGATGGGAATATAATGCTAACTTTATGGAGCTTAAGCCTAGCAGGAAAGTTAGAAGGGAGGTGACAATAGCAAGATGGTGGAATAGAAGGTGCTGTGGCATCTCTACCCCCAGAAAATACAACTAAAAACTATTCAAAGACAAGAATACCACCCTGAGTTCATCAGAACACATGGAAGAAGTAGAGAAACTCCCTGGGCCCGTAGAATCAAGAGAAGCTGTGATTGGTAGGAGTAATAAATGGCTATTTCAGACTGTGACACCTTCTCTCCCAAGCTGTCATAATGCCATTCAGAGAGAATTTCCCTAGATATAGTTCCTGAGATGAGAGGAATGAATTGGAGGTGGACATTTGATCTCCCCACTGGTCTGAGAATCTTTACTGGAAGTCTACTCCAGTCCCATCCCATGAGAGCCATTGGAAGTGCCAAGGGAACTCAAACAATTCAATAGCAAAAATCCAAATAATCTGATTTCAGTAATGGGCAAATGATCTGAATAGACATTTCATAAAAGAAGACATACAAGTGGTCAATGGTATATGAAAAAATGCTCAACATCCCTAATCATCAGGCAAATGCAAATCAAAGCCACAATAAGATATCATCTCACCCCAGTGAGAATGGCTATTATCAAAAAGACAAAAAATAGCAAATGCTGACAAGGATGTAGAGAAAGAGAAGGTCTAGTACACTGTTGGTAGAAATGTAAATTAGGATAGCCATTATAAGAAACGATATGAAGGTTCCTCAACTAACTAGTAGATCTACCATATGTTCTAGCAATCTCACTGCTCAGTGTATATCCAAAAGACAGGAAATAAATATATTGAAGAGACACCTGCACTCTCATGTTTATTGCAGCACTATTCACAATAGCCAAGATATGGAATCCAACTAATTGCCCATCAGCTGATGAAGGGTAAAGAAAATGTGATATGTATACACAATGTAATATTATTCAGCTATAAAAAATGGAACTCTGCCATTTGCAGCAAGATTGGTGGAACTAGAGGACATTATGTTAAGTGAAATAAGCCAGGTACAGAAATACAAATATCACATGTCCCCACTCATGAGAGCTTAAAAAATTGATCCCAAAAAGGTAGAGAGTAGAATGAATGACGGTTACCAGAGGCTGGGTTGGGTAGAGTAGGGGGTGAGGGAAGATGATGAGAGGTTGGTTAATGGCTAGAAAAATACAGTTAGATAGAAGTTAATATGTTCTAGTGTTTGATAGCATAGTAGGGTGTGACAGATTTTAACAATAACTTATTGTCTAATGTATTTCAAAATAGCTAGAAGAGATGATTGGAATGTTCCCAATACAAAGAGATGATAAATGTTTAAGGTGTTACGTATCCTAATTACCCTGATTTGATCATTTATATATTTTGATACATTCTGTATGTAACAAATATCATAGGTACTCCATAAGCATGTACAATTATGTATCAATGAAAAAATTAAAAGAGAAACACATTTAATAAGTAATTTTATGTGCAACAAATGTTTTGAAAGGGAAGTACATGGTGTTAATTTATTCTGCTTTTTTAGGAAAGGGATTCTTTGAAGTTGATATTTTAGCTTATTATATTTTAGGAGACTCTTGGTGATAGTAATAATGGGGATTAGGTAGAATGCTGATATTAGATCAAAGGCCTACAGGCAGAAGAGAGAATGAAAGGTTTCCTCTAACTACTGACAGTGACCCAATATGGTATAGAGTAAAAAGAAAAATGGCAAGTGAGTTAGGAAGGACACAGATTATTGGGGGCTTTGTAGGGGATATTAAGAATTTTCTACTTTTTTCCTTGTTTATTTTTTCTACTTTATTTTAAATGCAGTGGGCAGTCATTTGAAGATAAAATTAAGGGGGATTATGTAATTATCAAACATAATTTTAAAAGGTTGTTTTGGTTAGAGGGTAGAAACAGGAAGCCTAGGTTCTTGTGGTAGTACAGGTGAGAGAAGGTAGTTACTTAGATTTGGCTAATGACAATGGGAATAGGAAGAAATTAACAAATTAAGAGATATATATTATGTATTTAATAGAATCTGTAGACTTGATAATTGATTGAATAGGGGAAATAACAGAGAAGGAGGTACAAAGGATAACTCTGAAGGCTCTGATGGAGTAACTAAGTGATTGGTGGAGCTATTTCTGAATATAGTTAACACTGGTGTAGGAGAATAGAATTTTTCGTTTTTGTTTTTTGGTTATGGAGCCATTTACTTTCAAAAGAATAAGAAAGTTTTAATCATATGGGATTAGAGTGGTTTTTGAAAATTTTCATTGTGGAAAACGGGAAAATAATCTGGATAGAGAAACATTACCAGCTGGTATTGGGGGCTTATTTGAAGTTGATAATCACTACTTTATAATAATGCAAATATTTTCCATTGTGTGACTTTACTTAAACTATGCTCAGCAGCCAAGGTGCTAGTATAGGAAGGCAAATAATTTTCATCCAGGATTTCCATGATTGAGAATTTTCTGCACTTGATGGAATGAAAATGGAGGAAAAGAGTTTAGGACCTTATGAACAAGAGAGTGACTGAGTGATGGACGAAGGATGGAGAGGAAAATTAAGACAGAGAGGGACTTAAATAAAGGCGGCAGTGAAATAGAGGAATCAATACACTGGAGGTAGCAATGGAGTCAAAGTACAGGTGTGGTGGGAAAAGGATATTGTGACCAGGGGCTGGGGTGCTTTTACATATGAGTTATATGAATAAATATTTGTACTATTATAAATCAGTAGAGAAAAGCACAAAGAAGGAAGCATCTATTAAAACATTTTATAAAATAAATGACCCATAGGAACTGTTCTCCAAGTTCACTATTGTTAAACTTCAGTATTAACAGTATTAACAGGTTTGGAGGAGAAATTGCTATATTGCTATTTACAACTTAGTTTTGGGAAAATAAAAGATATAAAAGCATTCTTGAATATTTTTTCAATCCTCAAGATTAGAAGTCTTTATGGTTTGGAACTATTAAGAAATAACATATTATATGGTTTTATTTGGGGCTTAAAGGAATTGCTTAGCTGCACAATATCCTGAAGTAGTTATATATAAAAAGTATCAGATCATTAAGTTACAGATATAATTATTTGAAAAATAACATTTTAATTTAAAAACAAAATGTAATTAGTCATTTGTGACATGTTTCTTTTTTGAAATAACTTGCTGTCATCTACAGAATAGTAGAGATTAGATTGTGCTAGTTTTGTTAGTGATGGCTTTATTTGTGGATGAGATAATCAGTGGTAAATAGTTATGTAATCATTTGAATAATGTGACAAACTTTAATATTTTGAATTTATAGTAGTTATGTATTCTCAACCTCAATAGTGGGTCTAAGTGGCAGAAGTGTTTAGAGGGTTGCCAGGAGGTAGGGATGGCAGGTGGAAAGTAAAGATGCTACAACAATGTTGTTCAACTTTATGTTTTCTTATGGCCTTTCCTTACTTTCTGAATCATGAAATTATTTTTCTTAGAAATCTTTCTTCCATTTTATTCCTGCCAAATTCTTCCTTCTATAATATTTTCTAGTCCAGTTTACTTCATATTTATTTCCCTTTTCTCTTTTTCTATATTTCAACCAAGTAGAGTTTACAAAGCCTTTCAGGAAATATTTTATCAGCTCAAAGATGATGAAAGATGAGAGCTCTGGCCAAGGTAAGACTGCCTGGTTTCTTTTTTGCAGTTATTCCAATGTGTGTAGAGTGTATTTTCATCCTTTCCCTACACATTAACACTGTGAACTATTTATATCATGCATCTACTGGGCTTCTGTTGCTTGATTCTGTTTTGTTAGGAGTTGATAAATATTGATCAAGAGTCTCCAGTTCTCAAACTGCAATTTTTGGAGAATGATTTGGCCATCTTGGAAAATTGCATTAACATTTTACTCTACCAGAACTCAATTTAGCATCTGGGGAATTAGTTCTTTGATTCATGACTATTTAGAGACGCCAATATGCTGACTTATTTTACATGCAATTGATCTTAAAAACTATATTTTATAAAATTGGCAAGTTATTGACAATCCACTAATGGTGTGTCTACTGTTGTTTATTTACTTGATTCTTTGCTCAGTCTCTAGAACTATTGGGAAGGTAATTGATGCCTCATAAATGCTCAGTCTTTCTCTTAGAGAAGGGAAAGAAGACTATATTTTCATAGCATCCAGCACACACCAATATTTTAGCAATCACTCTATTTTCTTCAAATAAGAGCCTGTTTTTACTATCAAGCCATGAAATCTTAGCATAACTTTGAATTCTCTTTTACTCATTTCTTTCTAATTCAGGGCCTGCTATATACTAGACAAATGAATGTTTCTGGAGCATAAAATTATATCATAAGCCTGCCTTCACAGTGATGATCCCTTCCATCTCTTGATTTAGGACTTTTATGACTGCTTATAGAAATTTTGGTGGGTGTTATTTCTTTTAAATTCTTTGGGGTACCTGTAATTCATAGTTGGAGAAGGTGACATGTTGGTTGCTAAGTGTGTTTTAGGTAGAATAAAGGATTGGTACTGAACTCTTTTAATGGTTTTACATTATTTTACAATAAAGACCAAAATGGGGACCCTGCCCACATTAACAGTTTTACTGTATGCTCTTCTCTTACTTGCTGTCAGGCCACTGGCCTTCTTTCAGGTCCTCAAACCATATTCTTTCCTGCCTCAGAGCTTTTGCCTGCCTGGAATACAATTCCTCTGTAGTTACTTTCCCATCCTGCCACCTTTTACTTTGTTAATATTCATTTTTTGGATCACAGCTGGGAAAGGAAAAGTCATTCCTGACGCCTCAGAGTAGGTCATGTTCCCCAGTTATGCTATGTTGTACCTTTTCTATGTTGAACTTTCTACAGTTTTCACTTATTTAAGTATGTATTTGATTATTTTTGTTTGTTCCACAAGACTATACATTCCAGAAAGGTGGAGCCATGCTTTATTTTATTTACCATTATATCTTTACTATGTCTCGCATAGTCCCTGGCACAGAGAAAACACATATCAAAATTTTACTGAAATAATAAAATCCATTTGTGTCTACCTGTTTTTTTTTATGGCAGAGCAGATTTTCTATGTTTTATGTGATTAAAGTGGAGAAGCCCTGTATACAGATAGAGATGAGTTTGTCCTAGCCACTCTGTTCGAATACCCATCTGTATCCCTGTTTTAGCCTTTGTACATCGGAATCATTGGCTAACAGCGGCAAATAGGCACAAGGAAAATGTAATATTCTTCCTTCCTTATGCTGCTGTATCACCTATAGTACTCACTCATTCCCACTGCCTATACCTATCTTACCCCATAATTATATCAGTTGGAGATTTTTAGGTAATATCTCAACCCCAACATTGCTCCTACCTAGTGGGAGATAGTACCAGATATTTTGAAATATGTCTTGTCAATTCTGCCCACCTTAGGCCCAAATAACTAAGCATTAGGATAGCTTAAATTAGTTCTTAGATTATAGAAATCAGTTCTTTTGGTTTATGAAGAACTATTTATAAAGAGAAGTAACATTTTAAATTTAGTGTACTAGTGACATAGAGAATAGTCATCTTAGAACAAAGATTCGGCTAATAAGAAACAATGATCTGTTAAATAGTAGTAGTTTATTTGATCTATTTGTAGATATATCTGATTAGACTTGCAGACTTTTCTTTTCTTTTTTTTTAATATTCCTTCTTCTGTTACATCTGTTTACAGCTCAAGCCTAGCCAGTAAGTAGTGAATAGTAATTGATTATTTAAAAGTTTTTAGTTATATAATTTGGGGTCAAATCTTCCTCAGAGAGGGGAGGGACACGACTGGGCATTGGCAGAGAAGTCAGATGGTGTGTGAGCTAAGGAGAAACAGGAGAACCATTGATTCTGTGACAGGGGAGTGTTTTGTTTCTTCTAGAACAGGGCAGATAGGGAATTCCATGTGTTTTTTCCAAATCTGAAACTGCTCCTCTGACTGGAAGAGGTGAGGAAGCAGTTTCTGAATAGCCAGCATAGCCTCCTGGAGGAAATAAGAAACAAGGTAGCCTCATTTCTATCTGGACTGAGTGTTAGAGAATTAGCACTCTGATAAGATAGTTATACAGTAGGCAGTTCAGGAAGGCAATTTTGGGTTTGAGCAAACACGAGAGCTGCCTTAAGAGATGTCTTGTGCCTATCCTGGGTTGAGGGACTGACATCTCCTTTGGTGTGGCCTGATGCATGATGTTCAGTGTTGGTCCCTGCATTGAAGGCTATGCCTTTCCCAATGTAATACATGGACAGAAATCCAGGAATACATAGTAGCATGTTGTAGAGTAATCTTACCCCATGTTGTTAGGACTCCAGGGTCATGCCACTGGTGAGTTCTCTTGTAGAAGAGGACTTGTTCAGCAGAGCTGAACCTTTTATGATATTAATACTATCTCAGAAGCAATTGTACCTGGGGGTTATTGCAGCTAGAGTAGTTGTTATTTAACCTGTTTGAAGATTCTACAGGGCAGGACAAGATGGTAAAACAGGGTTTTATGGGGAAAAAGTTGACTCTTGCTAAGATAGGGCAAACTAGCAGCATAGAGAGAAGCAATAATGCTAGCCTGGGGCACTTGAGGTGAAAAATACCTGGGGAAGCTGTGAGCTCAGTGATGAACCTGCTGGGGACTCTTTTTTTTTTTTTTTTCTTATTTATATATTTATTAATTTATTTTTTTTGAGACAGAGTCTTGCTCTGTTGCCCGGGCTAGAGTGAGTGCCGTGGCATCAGCCTAGCTCACAGCAACCTCAAACTCCTGGGCTTAAGCAATCCTATTGCCTCAGCCTCCCAAGTAGCTGGCACTACAGGCATGCACCACCATGCCCGGCTAATTTTTTTTTTTTGTATATATATTTTTAGTTGGCCAGATAATTTCTTTCTATTTTTAGTAGAGGTGGGGTCTCGCTCTTGCTCAGGCTGGTCTTGAACTCCTGACCTCGAGTGATCCACCCACCTCGGCCTTCCAGAGTGCTAGGATTACAGGCGTGGGCCACTGCGCCCGGCCCGGGGACTCTTTTTGTTGTTGGGGCTAAGTTACTCCCACTCTCTCAACTGTCTTTCCCAGGTTGTAAGTCTTATTTTTAGATGTTCGTTATGACAGGCACTCTATATCTGCCCCAAATCCTCCCAACAACTATAAAAGTTTGTAATCTGAGGCACACATGACCCATAAGTCTCTCATATCAATGCTGTGTACCATGAGTCACCTCTCACTTCCTAGGCTTAGGTGAAATGACACATGGAGGGTGTTGGATCTGGCTTTTGAAGTGACCATTGAGTGGCTAGGTGAGACAGCACAGAAGCATGGGGAAATTGGCTCTGCATGAAGGTGAAATCAGACATTGGGTATGTTATAATATATCTCTTCTTTCTCCCCTCCATGAACTGCTCTATGATATAGTTTTCTCCTATACATGGAAATATCCTGTGCTGAGAGACCTGCTCAGGGCTCTTCATGGCTTTTCATGAAGCCAATACAATCATTCATGACACTGTATTTCTTGGTGTGTTTCTTTTCTCCCTTTCTCCTGTTTTCTTCCCTTCACTGCTCTTCCTAAGTAAAGGGCTTTTACCTCATAAATTAAAGTATCAGCAATTTGATTTGCCTCAGGCTGTGTTTTATAGGAGGCCTGAGCTAAGACATACCATCATATGAAATTTGACAAAATTAGGGTGTATGTGTGTTCATGGCTGTGTGTGTGTGTGTGTGTGTGTGTGTATATATATATATATAAAATCTGATTCCCTCTATTTTTGAATCTTTTCCTAGCTGACCTATTCTTCCCCTCATACAACATCTAATCCTATGCACAATTATTGATATTTTCAAAAGGTGTTTTATTAGCTGTGATCTTGAGGTTTGCTTTATTTTTCTATCATATTATATACAAATATTTTGGAGTTCAGGCCAAAAGGAAATAATTAATTACTTTGCATTTTTATCTTTTACACAATCATGAAAATTAGGAGCCAATTTTATAGCTTTTGCATTGTTTAGCACAGAGCCTGGTACATGTATGTTCTCAATAAATATTTCTTGAATGAAGGAATGATGATAACATCAGGCCACTACAATTTAGAAGTAGGCCAGCTTTTCTTTAATTTTTCCCCCTTTGGGCCATTTTTAAGCTTTTTGTAAAGCTCTTTCTTATATACAACTTTTGCCATGAAATTTTTCACCTAGAGAGAGCTGATTGTGTTATATAAGTTTTTCAGGAGTTCTATTGACTTCTTGTTACAAATCAGATTGATTTTTTAAATTACTTTGAAGAGACCCAATGAGTTTTGCAATTGAGGTCATATATATTTGTATGGAGGTATTATCTCAGTGGGAGCATATATGCTTAAGATTTTTTAGCTGCTGAATATTTTTAAAAAAGAGACAGAGATACATAAACAGTCCTACACCAACAAACAGTAAGCAAGACGCAAATTATTTTACCTTCAGTGATGCTGCAGTTTGCAATGATGAGTCAGTAGTGTCATTCACATTTAAATATTAGTTATTTAAAAGTATTTGTAAAGGTTTTTCTATATTTCCCTTCATGCAGCACCCCTGTGGGGGTGATTTTACATGAAAAAAACTGTAAACACCCTAACTATTTGATACAAACTATGTTACATTATTATAGTTTCTCATTGTACTTAAGTGTCCATGAAGAAATATGGAGGTCTTTTCATTTACTGGGAAACTGTAAGTTGATCTGTCCTTGTATTAGTTAACAGTAGCTGATGTAACAGATAAACCCTCAAAATCTTAGTGGCTATATACAATAGAGATTTATTTCTTGTTTATATCAAAGTCTAGCATATGTGTATTTGGTCAGGTAGTTTTCCTTTCAGCAGTGATTCAAGAACTTAGACTTCTTTCATCTAATGTCTTTGTTATTTTGAACAAGTAGGTCAAGGGGCTGCCAAGATCATCTTCTGGATAGTTCTATTCTACCCAGCCAAAAGGGTAAAAGATGAAGGGGGAGGATCACCTATGAAAATTTTTTTTGACCAAGTCTGGATGTAACATACATAATTTATGCCCCCATTCCAAAAGCCAGAATTCAGTTATGTGGTTACATCTAAATGTAAGGGAGGCTGGAAAGTGTGGCATGAATTTGTGTCCAAAGGGGTTTTGGTGACTACTAGCAATCTTTGTTGTAGTTCCTAAATAGTGTTTTCATCCTAAAGAATTTGAGGGTCTTTTTAAAGATGCATCATTTCTCAGCATTTTCCTAAATGTTTTTCTTGAATTGATGGTCACATCCATCAATTTAATGGTAAAAACTACTTGTTCTTCAGAAAACAAGATGGAGGGGGTCTCAGACAATAAACGATCTCTAGAAGGTTCATGAATTTTGAATGATTTTCTTCCTTTTGACTCTAAAGTATTTATTTTTTCAAGCTCCTGGGTGAGTGAACATATTTTTAAAAGTAGATGGAAACAAGTCTGTTTGACTTGATTTTTCTCTGATCAGAATTCTGTTAACCAGCATCAAACTGGAACTTTATGATCTGGGGACTTAGGAATTTGAAAGTCTTTTCATGTTGTCAGTATGAATGAATATCTCAATAAAAACAATGACCATTATAAAATTTAATGTTTATGACATCTCAAAGAATGTTAAATATGGTAAGTTTATAAATTATAATTATATAATTATAATAAAGTATAATTACAGGTTTTCCACAGCTGAGAGGTCTTCTCAATTTTAGGGTTCCTTATATAGGTTTGATATAGACTGCCTAAGTAATTGGATAGTGTTATCACAAAATAAGGTATTATCTGTTCTTGCTTCATAAACATATTCATTCATAAAAAGTTGAATAAGACACAATCTTGTCTTTTTAAGAATCCTAATCTTGACTACCACGTGATCACTCTGGGAGGCCAACTGGGGAGGATTGTTTGAGCACAGGAGTTTGAGACTAGCCTGAGCAAGAGTGAGACCCTGTCTCTACTAAAAATAGAAAAATTAGTCAGGAGTGGTGGCATATACCTCTAGTCCCAGCTACTTGGGAAGCTAAATCAGGAGGCTCCCTTGAGCCCTGGAGTTTGAGGTTGCAGTGAGCTATGATGACGCTATTGCATTATGGCCAGGATGACAGAGTGAGACTCTGTCTCAGAAAAAACAAATAAACAAATAAACCCTCTAATATTGTTTGTGAGACAATTAATAGATAAAATGCAATATGGCACATTTTACTATAGAGGAATGAATAGAATATGGTTAAAACTCAGAGACAATTGAGTTTTGAAAAATGATTAGAAGTTTGGTTCATAAAGAAAAGGGGGAAGAACATTCCTTGTGGAGATAAACAGCATAGACAGCATTCCAGGGTCATGAAAGAGAATGATATGTTTAGTTAAATGTTGACTAGGTCCATGTAACTAGAAAACAATCGAGATATTTGGTATTTTATGGTTCTTGGTATGCCTTGACATACATTATACTATAGTGCTAACCAAGGAGTGTGACTAGGGTGGTGAGAAGGCCTTGAAATTCCATTAAATGGGAAATAATAATGCATGCTTGAAGTGTTCTGGGTTTGGATAGGATGAACTAAGACTTTGGAAAGATATGAGCTGTCTTCAAATATTTGAAGGGCATGCAATAAAGGGTACAAATTTAGTTTGTGTGGTCCAAAGGAAACAAAGACTAAAGAAAACAAGACTAAGGGATGAAAGTTATCTAGAGGTTTCATTTTAAAATGTATTAATAGAAGAATTCTAAATTTGGAGCTCTTGAGTGATGGAACAATTCACCTCAGAGTGGGTAATCAGAGACTAAGTAATCCTTTGTCAGATTATCATGTACAGGAGATTATATACTGACTTGAAGATGTTATGATTCTATTGATTCTTGGAAGTATTACAGCATGGATTGTTTAACTGAACTGCTTGGGTTTGAATCTGGGCTTCATAATTTACTATAGGTGTGACCTCAGCAAGTTATTTGAACTTCCCGCCATCTAAATAAGGCTAATAACAGCATTGGGCTCTGAGTGTTTGTGTAGTAGGTTAACTGAGATAACCTGTGTAAATTGCTTAGCATAGTCCTGGCACATGATGAACATCCTCTAAATATTAATCCTCCTCATCAAGTGCTAGATAAATCAGCCTTACTTATGTTTAATGACTCATGATCTGTAGTGAATAACATTGATAAACATTGTTGATAAACATTTTCTGTAATGGGCCAAATAGCAAATATATTAGGCTTGGTGGCCACATATAGTCTGCTGCATATTCTTGTTTTTGTGTGTTTGTATTTTACAACATTTTAGAAATGTACTTTCCATCAAATTGGCACTAACTGATCAACACTAAGGTCCTTTTTTTTTTTTTTTTTTTTTGAGACAGAGTCTCACTCTGTTGCCCAGGCTAGAGTGAGTGCCGTGGCATCAGCCTAGCTCACAGCAACCTCAAACTCCTGGGCTCAAGCGATCCTCCTGTCTCAGCCTCCCGAGTAGCTGGGACTACAGGCATGCACCACCATGCCCGGTTAATTTTTTCTATATATATTTTTAGCTGTCCATATAATTTCTTTCTATTTTTAGTAGAGATGGGGTCTCGCTCTTGCTCAGGCTGGTCTCGAACTCCTGAGCTCAAACGATCCGCCCACCTCGGCCTCCCAGAGTGCTAGGATTACAGGCGCGAGCCACCGCGCCCGGCCTCTGATCAACACTAAGGTCCTTACATGGTAGTAATATTCATTGGGGGTTGGGGGGATGGGGGTGTGTAAACTCACAACTAATGGACATGGTGAGCATTGTATGGGGGAAAGGGCACACCACCAATCCTGGCTTGCATGAGGCAAAGTCACGACATGGAACCAAAATGTTTGTACCCCCATAATATCCTGAAATAAAAAAAAATATTATGTTTAAAATGCACTCCTTTGTAAATTATAAAACTCTGAAATTATCACATTAAAAAAATAGAAATGTAAAAATCATTCTTAGCTCATAGGCCATACAAAAACAGACTGTGAGGCACATTTGGTCTATGGGCTATAGTTTGCTGATCTCTGATCTATATGAATAAAGAAATTAACCAAATAAATAACAGCATAGAATCCAGAGTAAGCAACTGTGTTCATTGAGAAGTTAAGGTGAAAAAGCAGATATTTACAGAGCATACACGTGTGAATGACACATTTCAGAGTCCAGGTTTGGAAGAGGAAAGGACTGCTTGCTTGTCGTAGCCACTTAGATGGAAAAGGAAGAAAGTAGGATCACAAAAATGCCTATTATAGCATCAGATATAAATGTTATATAAGAGCCCCAGAATAGCACGATGGCTGTAAACATGTCAGATATAAAAGCCAAGAGCCTAATTACAGTTCCCCATCTAGTCTAATCCTGTTACCATTAGCAACAGGGAGGACAGCATCTGGGTTTGCTATCCCACCAGTCTGATTTTTCTAGTTTTTCTCCCTGCTAGCAGTTGCTACCACTGTAGAGTACTGTAGGAAAAGAGATATCCAAAGATATCTGCTGGTTGTCTTAGGCCAGGCCTCCTAGGGTGAAGGGACAGTCCCTTGTTAAACTTTTTATAAGTCAGGATTGGGCCCTATTTTTGGAAATCCTACAATTAATTTTTAGTTCATTCAAAGGAGATTAACTTCTCAAAATAGACTCATGCTAACCTATTTCTACAAAGTGTAGTTAGCTCCAGAATAAGAGATTAATTATCTTTATTATTTTCTTCTTCCATCCTCCCAAACAATATTATTTCTACTCAGGAAACCAACTTTGCCAGCATAAGAATGCTTAGTGCACAAAAAATTAGACAAAGGGAGTTAGATATTCTCAAGGAATATGTACCTGAAGCTGAGGCAGCCTGATGGATTACCTTTCTATACTCTAGGGGTATTTGTATCAAGAGCCAAGAATCAGAGTACCTTTTTTTCTAGATAGTGCTGATTTAAAACTGACAAACTTTTATTTCTCAATTCCCTTTTCTATTAGTCACCAAAGCACTATTTCCTGCAATGCAATTGGATGGTTTATAGGTTTTTAAAACGATTGTGTCAATATTTCATAGCCTAGTATGTGCCAGGTAGCATCTTATATAGTAGGAATATGGTAATAAACAGAAAGCAAAGTCCTGACCCTCAAGGAACTCACAGGTAAACAAAGGCAAATGCAGAACGTAGAACAAGGGCACCAGACTCAGCCTGAAGAGATCAGGGTAAGATGATACTGGAGTTGAGTTAAAGTATATGCAAAGGAACAGAGTTGAGAGACTTCACAACATGCCCAAAGAAGCTGCAAGTAAATCTTTATGGCTCTAGTGATGTGCAGTGGCAGGGAGGATGTTAGGTTGAACGGATAAAGACATGAGCAAGTTATAAAGGGCCTTGTATTTTATAGTAATGAATATATGTTTCATCTAAATGGCAATTGGAAATCTTTTCTTAGGGTAAATTGTTTCTGCAGATTAATACTTTAATGATTTATAACAGTTTATAAGAGGATTTTTTATTGATTTCATACTAAATTTTTTTTTGGGTAGAAAACCTCATATAGAGCCTATGGTCACCTATATATAAAATTGGAATTGTATCAGTTTGCTATTGCTATAAAATTGCTGCAAACAAGCCATCCCAAAACTCAGTTGCTTAAGACAATAATCTTTTATTCTCATGGACCTGTGGGTCATCTCAGGATAGTCTGAGCTAAGCTTAGATTGCTGGGAGGTTCTGCTGGTCTTGGCTGTGCTCACACTACCTTTCTCTGGAGGTACATTGATATGTGCTGTGTTTGCCTGCGGTGGCTCTGGAACACATGTCTTTAAGTCTCCTCCCAGGACTAGGAGGTTAATCTGGGCATGTCCCTTTCATGGTGATGGCAGAGATATAGGAGACTGGGCAACCTCTTAAGACTAGGCTCAGAATTGATATACCATTACTTCCTCCCTATTCTATAGGCCAAGGCAAGTCATAAGACCAAGCAAAATATCAATGAAGTAAGGTAGATTCATCCCATGGAAGTGAGGAGAATGAAGTGAATGTCTGAACAATAATGTTACCTACCATAGGGATAATAATGCTAATAACACCAATAGTGTTTTGTATATGGGGATTAAATGATGAAACTGTCCATATAAGGTACTCAGTATAGAGCCTACCATATAAAAAGCATTCAATAAATGCTAGCTATTATTATTTAAATCATTAAAAAATAAATAATAAAGTTAAATAATTTTGTATATTAGTCAGAGTCCTAGAAGAAATGGAATGGTACTCCCAAAGGTTTAACTGAAGATAATTTATTAGAAGGATTATTTATAGAGAATATGGTCTTGGTTAAGCGAAACCACAAAAAATTGGATGACATTATCATCCTTAGGTCTGAGGTAAAAGGGTGGTTTTACTAGGATTCAGTATGGGGACTTCAGCCATAGGATAGGGATTGGCCTGGTAGGAACTGTGGCCTTAGAGAGAAGAACACAGTCACTGGCAAAACCTTGACCTGGCAGGGAGGGAGCTGGTGGAAAAAATACCCTGAACTTTCTCTTCTCCTACTCTCTGGTTTTCTACCAGTGCTTCACATTAGCTGATCCCAACCAGAAGCCAAAAGGCAAAGAATCTTAATGACTTAGTCTGTAGAAGTTAGCATTCCAGGGTGCAGGGCAGGGAAGAGAAAAGTGGTGAATGGTTGTGAAAGGGCATACAGGATAATTAGTTGTGTGTCAATAAGTTTTCAAGTTAAAAAATATTCCTTTTCTGCCCTTTAATATTTTTTTTATTAGAATCTAGCTTTCCCCAAAGGGTTGTTGTTTTCGCTTCCTTATTTTGATATGAGCACATGTCACTACCGAAAGGCATTATAAGCCTAAAATGTCAGTTGTTTCATTATCCAATTAAGCACAAATGAAACTGTTCCTCAATAAGGAGATTAGACTAGATAGCACTTGGGTAAGGAACTGAATCAGTGTCCTTAGTAGAGAATATATTTTCAATTTTGAAATTAGATCAGTTCTGTAGGAGGATGAGAAAAACACCTCTTCCCCATTGCCTTTGGAAATTATAATATTTTATACTATGGGGTGATTCAACATTCCTGTGAAATTGAGGGAAGGGATCATCGTGATTTGGAGAAAAATGACCTCATCATGAGTTTGGCCCCCCTCTCTGTCAGCTAGCCAAAGTTTGCTAAAAATGCTAGAAAAACTATTTCCATATAAAGTAGTTCTCTTCATAATTAAATTCTATACTAACTAAAAGAGGAGTTGAGTTTTTTCACATGCTTAGAATCTGGGCAGCAATTTTGATTTTTTTTCTTATTTTTTCCTTCATTCTTTACAGTGTATCAAACCATGTTTTTTTTTTCTTATAGCTCTCAGAATCTTTTTTTATTACTTATCTCAAGTCTTTCTTCTATTTCTTGGATTTGTTTTATGTATTTTTAGTTTCTCCTCCAGTTTTCTTGTGTTTTATTTTTGGTGGGGTCATTCTGACAGATCACAGCCACACATTCATTCATCCATTTAACAAATGTTTGTGGAGCACATGCCTTGAGCCCTGAAGACAGGGTAGCCTTTCCTTTCATTAGATTGTGTGGATGACCAAGCTATCTTTGCCCATAATGGATTTTCAGTTCCATTTTTGCTCATTTCTTGTAATACTTTTCATATCTGCCCCCCACCCCTGCCTTTCAGTATTTGCATTTCTTTTTGAGATTATATTTACTTTGTCATGAATTCCCAAATTCATTACTTTCATTAGTGTAACATTTCTTTGCTAATAGGATTTACAGCCAAGGAGTCTTTAATCTTCCAGGTGACAATAAAAAAGTTTTAATTACTGACCTGCATGTGGCCAAGCCTCCACTCACAGTTCCTAAAGGGTTGGAAGTGCTATTCAGGCCCGTTGACCTGGCAGCAACAAGTAAGTCTAGACAGATTCTAGGTAATCTCAAAGCTCAGAGTCTGAGACTAGGTTCATTTGCCAGCTATATTTTTTAAAATATCCATCTCAAATGTTTTATCTCCATTACTCTTAACTTGGGTTAGACATTTTGTAGAATGTAAGCTCTATAAGAGCAGGGGCCTTGTGCTTTGTTGTGTCCATAGTACAAAGAACAGTGACAGGTACATAGTGCTCAATAAATATTTGTGGAATAAATGTATCATGAATTTTGATGGCACAGGATAGACCTATGGAAGAGGCTAGAACCAGGAGAGGTAGAAGTAAATTCACATTTAATGAACTTCTATTATGTGTTGGGTATCACTCTCTATATAATTTAATTTAATCTTATAATAATTCAAAATGGGTATTATTTTCTGTATTTTATGTGAGGAAATTGAATCTCATAGAAGTTAAGTAACTTGTCCAAAGTCACACAGCTAGTTCATGGCTAAACTAGGACTCAAACCCAAGTTTGTCTGATTCTAGTATGTATCTTCTTTTATCTCTATATTCCTTGATTGTGATCCAGGAACATATGTAAATAAACAAAATAGTCTATGGGAAGAGTTAAATGTATACTAAGGGCTGCAAATTTTCCATGACATTAAAAAGATTTTTGTTTTTTCCTTTCATAGTATAAATGAAATAAATCTAAAGCCTATCTCAGATCCTCTGGATAACCACTTTGTAATTAAGCACTGCTGCAGATTTCCCAGAAGGCCTGCACTTGTGCTTATATTTACAGTTTCGTGGGAAACAAGTGGTACTCTTTAAATGTCACAAGCTATTGTGAAGAGAATAGAGGTGGACTTGATCTATAATCATTGCTTTACACCAATTTAAAGCCAAGTGACATCAAAGTGTGGTTAACACAATTACAGTCAGTATCCTTTATGTGGGAATAGCTTAGTGTCAACAAAACATTATCATTCATAACAGTAGATTAATGTTAATTTGAAGTTTATTGGTTTTACAGTTTTGATTTGCTCAATTATTAAATTTGTTTTAGTTTTAGTTGAATAGGAGCTAGAAGCATAAGTAGTTTATACCTAGTTTCATATTTATATATTCTTAAATAATTCTATAATAAAATGTTTTGTCAACATGAGATTGTTTTCTACTTCTATTTTTTTCTGTTAAAATAGATACGTACTTTATTCAAGTTTGATAAACAGTGATGTAGTTGCTTGTGAATTAGTATATGTCTCTCATTAGATTGTAAACTTCTCAAAAATGGAAGCCATGTCATATTTATTTTGTAATACCTGACTCCACACATTAATGTCTACCACAATACATAGTCATTCAATCACTCCACAAGTGTTTACTAAGAATCTACAATTCCAGGCACTATTTTAGGCTCTGGTAATACAGAAGTGAGTGTAACTAACAAGGTCCTTGCCCTCATGGAGCTTACATTGTAATAGGGAGAAGAGAGACAAATAAATGAAAACATATGGAAATAAAATGCTTACATATTGAATAAATGCTATGAGGAAATAGACAAATCATTTCCACCTGTCTTCAATTTTCTTTAATTAATGGGGGTTTGCTGTACAAATTCAGGTAGAAGTAAAGAAGTCAGGGATCTTAAACATTGTATGAAGCCTAAAATCTCATTCCAGACACAAAACAAGCTCTAACTCAGGATAGTGGTTAAGAGCAGGGATTCTGGAATCAAATCTGGGTTAGAATCCTGGTTTCATCACTTACTAAAGGAGTAACTTGTGTACTTCCTTAACTTCTCTCTGTCTCAGTTTTCTCATCTATAAAATGGAGATAATAACAGACCCACCTCATAGGTAGTTGTGAAGTTTGGGTGGAATAATGCATTTGAATTTCTTATGTCTGGCATATAGTAAGGGCTCAATAAATGTAAGCCTTTATTATGATTGTTCTTATTGTTGTAGCTGCTGCTATTGTTATTAGGCACTCTGTTATCCTCAACAGCCATGCTCCCAACTCTAATCTCTACTACTATGCTGAATGTTCAACTCTCTGTTTTGGCTTCTATTCCTTGTACCATTAGCAATTACCTGACTTTCTACTTTTTTGTCTTAAGCCTAGCAAGTTATGGGATAGCTTTAGCGGCTAAAGCCTTTAGCCTATCACCACCTTTGTAAGGCAGAGTTCTTATACTAGGCCAGTTTCATAGCCCATTGGCCCGTCTAGCAATTGACAAATCTTGGGTCAGGTTCTCAGCAATCACTAGGGGGTCTGGGGTAGCTTATGTGTAGGAAATCCTTCAAAAGGGGAATGTAGGCTTGGCAGGCATTCTCATGTTTTCTAAAAGGAAACGGCATAGCTCTTACCTACTACCTTGACTAGTACATAGAGCCAAATTGTAGTACTTTGATAAATGCTCTCAAGATCCTAAATTCAAGTACACAATACAACAATGTACCTTCCTGTCTCTCCAGCCTCATCTTATACAACTCACTCTCTTTCTCCTTTTCCAGTGCATTTTTTGAGGTCTTTGGCATGCTTTCTCCTCCCTCAGGTTATTGGACATTCTCCATCCTTTCTACTTCCCTCTTCCCAAACTCCCATGCCTGAAGATACCTACTCATCTTTAGTTCTCAGTTGAAAGATCTCACTCCTTTGGGAAACAAACTCCCTATATTAGACTTTCTATCATGTAATTTCATTATACCCTATACTTCTTCCAGCTTGATATTCACTGATACTATAGTAATAACTTTATGAAACCATTACATATTTCCATAATATGTCCAGAAAGAATATTTTACTTCTAGGTGGACAGTATGAATGTACATGGATCCTCAAGGATGCTGCAAAATTTTCCTTCCCTGTCTATCTGTTCATACAGAGTATGAACCTCTGAGAGTCCATCTCTAATGGGCATAGAGGGTCTTTCATTTATGGCTTTCCTACCCCTTTCTCCTTTTATTGTTCTTCCTGTCCCAGACTCTGGCTCTCCTTCAGTAATTTCATTTACTATATCCTTGAGGATTTGGACAGTATCATGTTTTCAGGTCTCTACATCTTTGAAGGCTTAGATCCTTCAGGTACTTCAGAGTGAAAAATCTATAAGACAAACAAACCTTTCTCTGCCTAACCCATTATAACATAACCTTTATGTGTTAATGTGCTAATAAACATTTTGTTTCATTGCTTCCATTTATCAATTATTTCCTCCCAGGGAGAGAATTGGAGGTAAAGATAGGGAAATTTGTTCTACTTTGCTTGGTTAGTGTCCTTTTTTCCTGCTAGACTATTAGTTCTTATCAGAACAAAGACCCATCTGTCTTATTCAGTGCTATCTCTCAGTATCAGGCACACAATACATGCTTAATAAAAATATGTTTAAGAAATGAGTGAATTAATACAAGATGGGAAAGAAAAACCAACAAATTTATTGTTACCATATAGTATGAGGCATTCTATAGCATAGACATATTATATCCTTATTTGGATATATTTTATCAAAGAAGATAATTTATGTGTTATAGTTTTATAAATCCTAAAACACTAAATGGCTGCTTTGGCAAGAGACTGGTAAGCTCTGTATAGACTGAAATGTTTTTCAAAGTGTACTCCCTGGATCAGCAGCATCAGCATTGCATGGGAATTTATTAGAAAAGTAAATTCTAGTAGTCAACCCTAGACTACTGAATCAGAAACTCTGGTGGTATGGCCTAGTAATCTGTTTTTAAATAAGCTCTTCGGGTGATTTTGGTGCATGATAAAATTTGGCAACTATTGCTTCTAAGAGATAAAAAATAAAGTGTGACTTGGCCTTGAACTTGATAAAGTTTACATGTAGGGAGATGAAACATATATATCAATGACACAGGGTCATAAGAATCACACGATAAATGCAAACTGCAAAGGCAATAAAGGGGAGTAAGGGAGAAATGACTTTTGGTGAAAAACTAGGCTTCAGGGAGAAAGAACATTTGAGGTGGAACTTCTGAGTCATGGTCCATAAAACATTCTAGATGAAAAGAAAAACAGAATAAACAAACAAAATCTCTATAAACCCAGAGCAAAACAAAGAAAACCTGGTAATTACTCTACACATAAAAGGTAGTTTGTAATAGTTAAGATACAGGCTTTGGAGTTAGGCATACATTGTTCCCATGCTGGCTCTAACAGTTATGAACTAAGAAAATTGGGCAAACTTCTTCTTTTTCTTTCTTTTTTTTGGAGACAGTCTCACTTTGTTGACCCAGCTAGAGTGCAGTGGCATCATCATAGCTCACTGCAACCTCCAACTCCTGGGCTTAAATGATCCTCCTGCGAGTAGCTGGGACTCAGGTGCGTGTCATCATATCCGGCTAATTTTTTCTGTTTTGGGTAGAGATGGGGCCTTGCTCTTGCTCAGGCTGGTCGCTGGACAAACTTCTTCTTTTTTTTTTCCTTTTTTTCATATTAAACCTTTTATTAAAACTGAGTCTTTACAACACTGTCATGTTCCACAGTCATATATTTTTAAAACATTCTATATGCAATTATTGGCACACAAATTTAAGAACATAATTATAACTAAGCTAAATCTCTCTATATATCTGTGTATCGACAGATAGATATATATCTATTACATGGATAGATACATATCTCCAAATTCATATCAATG
Organism: Eulemur rufifrons; assembly: GCF_041146395.1. NCBI lineage: Eukaryota > Metazoa > Chordata > Mammalia > Primates > Lemuridae > Eulemur > Eulemur rufifrons. Next base: position 43,715,665 of record NC_090988.1, read on the forward strand.
ACCTGGAATACCTGAGTTTTCAAGTTGTTGGTTTTCCAGATAGTAAAAAACACTTCTCATCCACTTTATAAAGGACACGGCAGATCCAGAAAGAATAACTTTGGTTGATAGGTGCCGTTCTCCAAAGATCAACAGAAGTCCTCGACAGGATTAAGGTTTATCTTCAGAGTCTTCTTCCAAGTGGAGGTCGGTCTGTGATGTAAGGAATGATTCCCACGTAGCAAGGCATTGTTCCTAATAGTGGATATTCTCCTCAGCCATATCTGTAAATGCTGACTTGATATCATTTTGCATATTTTGTTTCCATCTGTCTCAATCTGCTTTCAGGGCATTATTAGCACATTTCACTTTATCTTCAAGTTTTCCAATCTCTTCTGTAAGTAGATCAGTATCTGCCTTTTTATAGGTCAAAGCTTCAACTTTGGAATCCAGTTTTGCTCTCTTCTTTAGTTTCTTCCTTTGTAAAGTGGGTAAAATAATAGTACCTATGTCATAGGATTATTGGAAATAGTAAATGAGATATGTACATATAATACTCAACTTGCTGTGGTAAAAGTTTGATAAATGTCACTTATAATTAACACAAAAATAGACTACTGAAGTTGAAAAATTGGGTGAGGGATTTTCTCTTAGACAACTGAGAAAAATTTACATTTTCTATGCCCTAGATATAATTTTCTTTCTTAATTTCTTTTAAAAATAATTTTTAATATTTATTTTTAAGATATTTTTAAGAATTTTGAAATAATCTCAAACATGAAAGTATAGTACAAAATTTTTTTTTTTTATCTCTTGAACCATTTGAGTATAAGTGGTCAACTGTTGTTCCATCTCTTCCTAATACATTAGTGTGTAGTGTGTATCTCCTGGCAACAAGGACATTCTCATAACAACTGCAATATTAGCATAAAAATCAGGAAATTTACAAATTTCCCAGTAAGATGTGCTTTATAGCAAATAATTCAGTTCACAATCACACATCTTTAGTCATGTCTTTTTAGTTTCCTTCATTCTGAGACAGCTTTAACTTATTTTTTGTGATTGACATTTCTGAAGACAGGAGTATCACAGTGAGGCTGTGATCTTTTCATGGCATCCTATCAGGTGGCACCTTATTAGATTTGTTCCATTTACTTATGATATTCACTTTGAGCACATAATTGAGGTTGTGTCTTCTAGGCTTCTCCACTATGAACTTACTCTTTTCTCTTTTGTGTATATTTACACACATTCACATTTATGTCTATGTTAATATCTGTATGTAATCTACCTTATTGAAAACCACAAGTTCACACTGATACCTCCAGTTCTAGTCTGATACTACATAATTCATTGTCGTTTTCTCTATTGCCGTACTTTCACTCTCTTTTCTGATAGACTCTTATTATCCTTACTTTATTTATTTATTTATTTGATGACCCCCCCCCTCCACCCCTGGTATATAACCAATCTCCCATTGCTACTGCCGCCCCAGCACAGATACCCTTATCACCAAACTCAGGTTCTCACAACCCTTGCTAGGCAGCCCCTGTGCATAGAAGACCTTCTCACTGTACTTGAGTATGACAAAGCACTCCAGGCCCTTTCCTTCACATGGGTGCCCTCGTCCTACTGCTCAGGCTTTGCTCAAACACTACCTAACCTATTTGGCCCTCCTTAACCTGATTTGGTTCCAACAGCCCACATTAGGCTACCTCTCTTCAAGGACTCCTTACTTACTCTGTCAGGCTCTGTAACTATTCTGTGGTCTGCCTCCATAGTGAATACCCTCCTCACATTGATTAGGCTCTGACACTCTGCTCTGGGCCACTACAGCTCTTTTCTCCAACCTCCATTACCACTAGAATAGACCTTGCTCTATTTCACCTAATAGCTTTGGGACTGAATTGTTCAGAAAGGGAATGAAAGGGAAGACAAAAAGAGGAAGGGAATTAAAAGACAAAAGAAAACATGAGGAGGAGCTCATGTGTGTATTTTTCAATAGAACAGAAGCAAACATTACTATTTTCTGAAGATTGTTAGTGGAACTATCAGCATGGAGTTTTCTTTGTCTGGAAATAGGCAGAATGGGCTTCTGGTTTGACTATAGGGTCTGATATGGCTTTCCAGCAGTTTCAAGATTATTGTATAACATTAGGCAGTCTAAGAGATAACTACAAAGCTTCCTGTAATACTTAAGGATTGCAATGGATCACACAGTTCTTGCATCATAAAAACCATCCATTTACAGGCTAACTTTCTGCTTTCACTTCAGAATGAAAGGTGGTATACTATATTTAGCCAATATAAAAGTAAGTTAATAACAGAGTAGATATATTGAGTAGCAGCATATTTTATAATCTGTTCTTTAGTATTTGAGCATAAAATTTTCTCTGGTGCAAACCCTTTAGATACTGGAGAGATTGGGGAGGAAGGAAGGTGATATGTTCAGTAGCTCTATGCTTTATTTTTCTACACTTTTATTTAAGCAGCATATTTTAATAAGATTTCCTAGCATAGTAAATCATAAGTTTATTATAATGGATATAATTATACCTGTACTATAATGATAACATATGATAATTAACTTTGTGTAATTAATGCTTTATATATTATAATAAATTACAATGATTATATCATTTATGTACAATAATATATTTTATATGATTAAAATTACACTATAATTATAATGAAATTTTATTATATATTTTATAGAAGTATATTTTTCAGTAATTTCTACAATCTAAAATTGATCTTTCTGATAATTTGAACACCAGTGTTTACAAGCATTATTCTTTTTGAGACTGGTCATTAGTTGTCACTTCCTGGACCAATTGCAAGTGAAATGATTACAGACTTCCATTTAAATCAATCCTTTTGGCATGGTGGAATGTGATACTTTTCTCAAGTGGTAGTTGACATTAAGTGTTTTAATCTGCCAAAGAAACACTCTTCATCTCATGGTATACATAAGAGGGGACTAAGCTTTTGGTATTTATAAGTAGTGGTTTGTACTGTCTTATGATTCAGAAGTGTATGTCCAAAATAATAAAAAAGAAGAAAGAACAAAGTGAAACGAAATGAAAACCAAAACAAAAAATCTTACCATTTTGGCAATTTATAATGGGTTCATCTATACTAGATTTGAGGAGATGAGAGGGCCACTGTCTTTTTGCATGTCAAAACAGAATTTTATTTTCCTACTTAACACATGTCCCTACGGATAACATCTCCCTATAGACTGAATGCTACTCTGGCCTCATATGAGTGGTTTAATTGGACTGATTATAAAATTATATAAAATCTCCATTAAATAGAATATTAAGTAAATCTATAATTATATGTCTGATGGTAAAGTTTCCCCCAAAGTCTGGTTTCTCATTTCATAGCTATCTTGCCATCTTTTTCTCTTCTGCTGCTTATTTTCCATTACAATTAGATCTATTCCTCTGGGAAAAAATTGTTACAATATCATTGCATGACTAATATTTATTGAATACCTTTTGTTCATAGCATACATAAAGCAAATCTGAGAAGCAAATGAAGTCATCTATAGCCACATCTTTTTAACATTTAATTGTTTCCAAGCTTAAATATACTGACAGTCTGTAGGTATCTCTGTACAGAAGCATTTTTGCCTCTCCTTGGCATTCATCAGCTAGGAAGATATGGCCCCTGGAGTACAGACTCTCATTCTGTTTGAGATTTTGCTGATGGAGAGAGAAATGAAATAGCTTCAGCTAAGCACAGTGCATTTGAAATTAGTTAAAATATTCCTGGTAACAGGCTTTGGAAAGTTTTTTGAAAGAGTTTCTTAGGTTTGATTTTGCTTCCATCTGGTGATTTGAAGAATTTTCTAAGTGATATTCTAGTCATGCATTTAACAATTAAATATGGTTGTTTTAACATTGATATCATTCAATTAACCCCTAATATTCCACCAGGAATATTATTGCAGCATATTGTAGTAAAGGGACTAGGCTTTGGTGTCAAACGTGATTCCAATACTAGCCTTGCCACTATCCAGACTGGTGACCTCCAGCAAGTCTTAGTTTCTTCATCTCTCCTCATAAGGTGATTGAAAGAATTAAGTAAAATAACCAATATTTTCAAAGTATAACTGTCTAACATATAGTAGGAACATAGAAAATGTTAATTTCTTTTCTCTTTCATTCAATGAGCAATATCAATACTTAATCACAAATTGAAAGATAATTGAAATTTTGGGGGAGAGGGGCATATGAAAGAAAGTAGAATTTAAAACTAGGTTCACATAAGCTTACATAGTTATTTATCTTACCAAGATTTGTAGAATTTACATGGTAAATATTTGTGACATAAAAAGGATTTGACTTACAACATTCTTATAACTTAGATGTGAAATTGAAAGTTAATTATCTCCTAAATTTAGAATAAGACACACCTGGTGGTAGAGTACTATAAGATAAAAGGTAACTGATTTGCATGAACAATATCATGAAATTATTTAGTACCTGCTTTTTGAGCAACTTAAAGTATCACATTTATTTATCAAAGAGATAGTTTAAATTAAAATTCATTTTAGAATTTGTATTTTTAAAGACCTTATTCGAAGCACAAAAATTACTGTGTTGCTTCATACACATCCCATTGCATTTCTATTAAAATTTCCATCTCAATCATCTTTTTAAAAAACTTGTACCCCCATAATAAGCTGAAATAAAAAAAAAGTAAAAAAAATAAAAACTTGTAAATAACGATTTTCTGCCTCCTCAAGTATTAATTCTGCTTTATTGGTTAAAGTGTCTGCACTCTAGCCTCTTCTGGAAGAAATGACTCCTGGCTGAGCATATTCTGTGTTCAGGTATCCAACAGTTAATGAGACCTCCAGTGTACACAGTACAGTTCAAAGGTGGTGCACTAGTCAAAGAATAATAGCTAGTATTTACTGAGTATGTTCTATATAACTGTTCAACTGTGTGGAATACTTGGATATGTAAGTTTTATAGGTGAAGAAACCGAGGCTTAGAAAAGTTAAATAACTTGCTAAAGGTCATACATTTAGGGAATAGGGGAGCCAGGGTCTCTCTGACTTCAAAGCACATGCTTTCACTTCCAGATCATTATACTACCTCACTTATGTCCTACTGCTCTTCCATCACATTCTGCACTTTATATTTTGTTCCTCTTTGAGTCTTTTTACTCTGAAATTTTCTTACAAATGTTACTGGAGATTTCTGAATTCTATACTTACCCCTAACACCTCTTAGTCTTCTTACCATTTTGTAAAGCTGTATGTTTCAATATAATTTCAAACCTACAGGAAAAGTTACTAGAATAATACAAGTAACTACTGTATATTAACTTTAACCTGATTCACCAATTGTTTACATTTTGTCTATTTGTTTTATCATTTTTTATTAATACACATTTCTTTCTTTATATATATACAGACACACACCCATATATATGTATGCATATATATTCATATTATTAGTGAAATATTTGAGAGTGAGTGGTGGACATCAGGCCTTTCCATATATATTCTCTAAAACAAAAATATTATCTTACATAAATAGTGTAGTTATCAAAATCAGGAGATTTAACATTGGTACAGTATTATTATCTAACACACAGTCCATATTCAATTTCAGCAGTTGTCTTCATAATGTATTTTATAGTTATATTTCCCCAGTCCAGGATCTATCTGGAATCACACATTACATTTAATTGTCATGTCTCTTTAATCTCCTTTAATCTGCAGTGGTTAACTTTTCTCTTCTTGACCTTGACATTTTTGATGATAACAAGTATTTTGTAGAATAGCCTGTAATTTATTTTTTTCTGATGTTTCCTCATGATTTGATTTAGTTTATGCATATTTGGCAGGAGTATTACAGAAATGATGCTGTTTCCTTCTTGGTATATGATAACAGGAGGCTCACAGTGCCAGTTTGTTACAAATTGTGGAGAGATATTATGAGACTTTATAATGTCATGTTCCTTGTCAACTTTTTAACCACTAGCAGCATCTGTTGATGATTTTCTAATTCTAGAATTTCTTATATATTTATTAGTTGGAATTCTACTCTAATAAAGAGCTTCTCCTTTTCCCCTAGTCAATCACTCATTTATTTATTCCCATCAGGATGGACTAATGGATTCTTATTTTATTAAATAGGTTATTATCCATAACTGTTATTAGTTTATTTTTAATACTCAAATTGTTCCAGATTTGGTCAGTAGGAGCCCCTTCAAACTGGCTTACATGTAGTTTTGATATGATCCCCTGATTTTTGAGTACTTCTTTACCTTCTGGTACAAAGAGATGTCCCAGACTCATAATTTCCTTGCTGTAATCCTGGAATGAGTCTTTTCTTCAAAAAGCCCTCATTCCTTTTAGTGAAGTATTTTTGAACCCAAGATTTCCTTCTTAATCTACTCCTCCCTCTTTCCTTCCCTCTTTTCTTTCTCTTTCCTTCTTTCCTTCAAGTTTGTGCTTTGTCTAGGCACAGAAGAACTCTGATCATATCAGAACATTCTGGAAATTTGCTTGAGCCTTTGAAGTATAAGCATTTCCTCATTCTCTGGTCTTCTTCAACATCTATTGAGTTCCATCTTGGATTAGTCCTTGAACTCTGGGTTTGTACTCATCCCTGCTTTGCCTTTTCTTTCCTTATTTGGAACTTGGTTTGTACCTACCAATGACCTTGCTTTCACTCTATTCTTGGATGTGAAATTTAGCTTATATTTTCTTTTCAATTATATTCAACTTTAGCCCATTCCTTACATTCAACTGTATTCCTCTAGTCCCAGCTAATAACTTTAAAGAAACTTGTCTTACTGCAAGCCTAAGATAGGTCACTTACCACTGATAAAACCTTTATTGAATATTCTACCTCTGTGCTTTGGTGTCTAGTAGTCTTAGACTCAAATGGACTAGAAAAATGATAACTTTACTTTGCAGAAGAGAAAGTATGGGACATGGATGCAGGATAAGGAAATTGGATATAAGCATTTATTTGGTTCCTTAAACAGAACCAAGTGTTCAGAAAAGACAAATGGAACACTAAGACTGCGATTCATACCATGATTGAATATAGCAAGAACAACTGTGTTATGCTGTCCAGATGAATTCATAATCAGGTGTGTGGTATGAGAAACCCTATAGAGAACAAAGTGTGCTGGAAGAATTGTAAGACATATGTCTGAAAAGAAAGCACATTTTACAGAGATTACCATTGTTTTATTGAGGCTGGAAGTGAATTCAGTGATTTCAGTGAATTCTTGGGATTAAACAGCTTTGTTGTGCTATAGCCATATATGCCAATCACAAAAAAACAAATGAACCAACAGTAACAATATCCATAGAGGTTTCTATGTGGCAGAGGATAGAAGTGACTACAGTTGTTCCCATAATGCTATGCCTGACAATATGAAGCCTGGAATGGGAGGTGGAAGTGCAAAAAGGCTTTCCCCAGTCACTTTAATTCTAGCCTATGATATAATAGATAAGAAAGAATGTAAATATGTTACACATTCTGCCTTCTGGTTACTTTTTATTTTACTGTGGCTAAGTAGATAATTGCAGAGCAATTTTTGAGTCATACAAGTAAAGAATCTCATGATTTAAGAGTCATATTATAATTTAAGTTTGTAAAAAGAAATCCATTTTCCATCATTCATTGTATTCAGTTTGCCCAATGAATTTTGGTTATTTCAAAACAATCAAATTTCCCTTCAAATGAAAAGATATGCCATTTCCAAGGATATTCAAAATATCCTCAAATGCTTGATAGTATACCTCAAAGAGGAGCTCTTAAAGGTCTTTAGAAGAAATAGCAGCATCATTGAAATAGGTATGTCATGTCAGGTGGTCTCTCCTTGGAAGAAGATGAACTATTTTGAGTATATTAAAGAGTGTACTTAAAAAGACAGTCCTATTTATTATGGGTTGCCTTGAATATGCTGTTTGACAAATTGAAGACCTAACTGCCAGAATCATCACTACAAAGACCACATCTCATTTGTAAGGAGTATAGGTGAAAACAAGAGAGTTTGGACTGAATAGGGACTGTCTCAGACATCACCTTGAAGTCTATTTTTTCTGTTGTAATGTGTCCTAAAGGCAGAGGACTGAATATACTTTCTTTCAAATGAGTGTCTAATTGAATCAGAATCAACTTAGTTAATAATATCCACTAAATGGTTATTATTATTATTATTTTTCAATCAATGGCCAGAATTTTTCTCCTGCCAACTTGTTTCTCTTACTGGGGTTCCTCACCCTATTCTACCTCTGTCCCTCACCGCTCACTCTGAAGAAGAGAATTGCAATGATTCAACAAGGGCTGTTTGAAATGAGAGTATGAAAGTCTAATTCCTCAGGTTCTATTTCTTAAGTCCAGTGTTTCTGGTGGATCAAAAGCTATGGACATCATCTCGGAGTGAGTTAGAAATGCAGAAATTCAGGCCCCAAGGCCCTCCGGTAATTTATGTGTACATTAGAGTTTGAGAACACTCATCTATAAATTTGACAATAATTTATAGACTTTTAAAAATAATTGTGAGGTAAAAATGGATATGCCTTCAAGAATTTAAGGAATTTATTTTGAATATCCTCAGAGGTGCCAAATCTTTATTATTTGAAGGGGGAGTGTGCAACATATGTGCTAGCTGCTGTGATCAAATCAAGTAGTCAAGTCATAAAAATGTAATCCAAATAATATGCAGGTTTTCTGCAGTCCTGAATGAGAAAGGATTTGACTTTAATCAATGATTTTTCCTTCTTTTTGACCTTAAAAAAGGAGGAAATGCAAATAAAGGAAAATTACTAAGCATTCATTTTGTGCTTACTAAGTTTAAGGATGATGCTAGATACTAAAGAATACATGGCTGGATAGGACATTGCTTTATTCTGAAGGGCCTTTCCTGATACTTAAAATTAATTATTGAATTGAAATGTTCAAGACAGGTGTGTGAACAACTACTTCTACTATAAGGTAGAATGAGAAATAACTAGTTGAGCAATATGTTGGAAGAGGAGGAAAGCAGAAGTATTGCTCACCTACTCCCATCCCCTACAACTCCCCACACAAATCCATAAATCTTTTTTTTTTTTTTCTTTTTGATGATAGTTGCTTGGGTGTTCTTACTTCCCACTCAACTGAACTCAGTTTTAGTAAGAATAATTATTATGTTGATGATGTTTCACACTTAGATTTCTGACTTCAAATATTCTTTTTACAAAGACATAGTACTAGAGCTGGGCATTGAAGGAGAAGGAAGATTTCTGTGTATGGGAAAGAGTATCTGGGCTTAGGGAGAAGTGTTAGCAAGAGATGATGAAGGCCTAAACTCTGGCAATGGAAATGGAAAGGCAATGGTGGTGGTTGTGGTGCTACAAGGGAATGCCAACGAGAAATGCTTGGAAAATTACAAACAGATGGGTATTTAAAAAATAATGCTTGCTAATCAAAAATAAAATTTGACATTGGTCATAGAATTATCTTCAAATTTAAGTCATCTTTGACTTCATTATGATTACTTTCTTCCTCTCTAGTAGTTGTTTAGGTATGAAGAATAAGCAAACAAAGGAGTGAAATAGATTTTGAGTACCTCATCATGTTTGGGATATAAGGTAATGAAGATTTGCAAATGTAATATTAAAAATATTGTCCATAGGGCTTTTCTAAATGTGATAAAGTTGCTGCTATCCATTATGTTTCAAAGTATAGCTTGTTGATATGAATCAATAATATGAGTATGGACACTCAGCCCCCTTTTCATGTGATGCCCTGCACTGCCTCAGGACTCTGTAGAGAGTCCCGAGCAGCAAGAAGGCTCTCACTAGATATGGCCCCTTATCCTTGGACTTCTCAGCCTCCATAACTACTTAAGGAGAGAGAGCAGCAAAATAGCTGACCAGAGACAGCAGCTGCCAGCATGTCTCAGTAAGAAGAAGTTCTAGATGACAGAGAAAGAAATGAACAAACATAGATCAGGTGTGGGTCTGAAGGAAGGGTGCTGGAACCTTCAGGAGACTCCATGGGAAAAAGTTGAGGAGCAGAACAAGAAGGAGCAAGGTATTGGCAAAGGTCAACCCCTGAGAAGCTTGGAGTCCAGTGAGAAGGGTTGGTGGAGCAGTTTGTTTCTCCCTCCCTCTCATTTCTGACAGATGGTGAGTACCCTGAGCTGCTGGAGAGACTTTCTGCCCACATGAGCACAGAGGCTACCACTGCCAGTGAGGTGGGAGCTTTTCATGGAAAGGGCATCAGCCCTCCTGGGGTACCCCCCATCTCCATAGAACCGAGCTGGGATGGCAGGCACCATATTGCTCCTCTACTTACTGTGTGCCTTGTCCTTCCCAGGAGGGTTCAACTCCTCAGGTTTCATCTTGCTCATTACCATACAGACATTTCCCAACTCCAACCCAAACTGCAGGAGCCACAGGGGTGCAGTGGGTCCCAGATGATCTGTGTGACTCCAGAATGTGGACATTCTGGGCTGAGTGCCTCACAGAGAGAGGGTCAGAGATGACAAGAGTGCTGGTATTCCTCCATCCAGAGTTTTTTCCTCTCCTTCCCTTCCCCAACCTGGGGCTGCAAGAGAGACCATTGAGCCACCACACTTAGGCTTCCACAGAGAGTGGGATTCAGGCCTTTCTTCTTGGGGACCTGTAGTGGACTGAGGAGTGCTCAAACTGTGGGCTCCCTGCTTGCTGGCCCTCCCTGGTGCTGCTTGCTTGGCAGCTCTGTCAGAGCAGGGCATGTTCCAAGGAGGTGGACCATTGATCCTGCTCAAGCACTCCATGGGTGACTTGGGACCAGTGCATTTCTCCCTGGCATGGTCAGGGATTAATCTTCTTGGTCTTGGGAGGCAAGGGAACCCACATGGGCAGATCTGGGGGGGGGGAAGTGCAGTGTGGGTACTAGCTGCAGTGTGCTCACAGGGCAACCCTTCCCCCATGGGAGAGCTTCATTTTCAGGTTAGGCCAGGATCCTGGGCGGGGAACCTCCCAGCCTGCAGCACAGTCATGGGAGGGCTTGACTGGCTGGAGCTCCTGTCTGCCAGCAGACACCAGGGGGAGACTGTGGAGCAGAGAAGGGGGGAAAGGAGTGAGGCTCACTCCAGAATGCTGGATTGTGAATCTTAGATGGCCCTGCCTCCAAAAGCAGGCTTTCTGGTTGGGTGAGACCATTTTAGCTCCTCTCTGGTGGCCCAGTAACTGGGAGCAGACCATTGACCCCTGCCAAAACAGCTACCTTGCCAGCTTTTGTAGAGCCTGAGGGCAAGCTCACCCAACCCAGCCCTGCCTAGCCACAGTCCCCCACCCACCTCTGCTGTGGCAGAGAATAAGGACTCACCTGCAAGTTTCAGGGCCCCACCCACTATCTGGGGCATTCTAGTGCTTCTCCTGAGGGACCAGAGCCCGTCACAGGACACAAAAACAGCATTGCAACTTGTTCCATTTGGCAAGCACCACCTACTGAGAGGAAAGTCAATTGTACATGCCCTTTATAGCATTTACTGACTCAATTTTACAGAGTGTGTGGGCATCCAAGGAGTGACCATTTGGGGGAGCACCTACCCCTCTATACAGAAAATCTGTGCTACTGGATAAGGGCAGAAAGATCCCATCCTGAGGCTATAGCATACAAGTATTTAGGTCCCTCCCCCATGAACAGCCCTCCTGGTTTAGAGAGCTTGTCCTGACCCTCCTACCAGTGGCTCCCTCTAATGGCTGGAAAAGGAACTTCTGAGCCCCGCTGAGGTTTACAAAGCATTGTAGGCTCCTGTAACCTAGCCACAAACTGCTTTGCTCCTCCCCCACCTAAGTGGTGGTGGAGATCAAGAAACGTTCTGGGAGCTAAAGCTCCTAAAGCTTGGGGCACTCAAATACTTCATCTGAGGAACCAGACTCTACCACAGGCACAAAAGAATACCTTAGCAGCTGGCTCTTTCATACAAACATCAAGCAGTGACAGGAGAAAAACTGCATAGCTCATCATAGCACTTCCAGCTCAAGCAAACAGGGTGTGGCTGATTCATACAAGCGCCACCTGCCATATTGTAGATTAAGCTAGGGGACCCAACACAATTCACACTGCTGGGAAGAGGTGAAGACAGCAGGACAGAGAAAAACCGAGAAGATTATCAAACCTGCTTGAGCACCCCATAGGCAACTTGGGACCAGCACTCTTTTCCCTGGCATGGTCAGGGATTGCTCTTCAGGGTCCCAAGGATAGTCCCACAAGCCAGACTAGTACCCCCAGGATATGATTGAGAGGCCAAATGAGAAGAACTTAATGAAAGAACTCCAGATAGATGAAAAATCAGAGCTAAAGGACACCACCAAAAGGAAACAACAACTCTTTATCAATGGATACCAAAGAAAACAAAAATATTTAAATGACAGATAAAGAATTTTGAATATGGATTATAAGGAAGCCCAATAAAATACAAGAGAAAATTGAAACTTAACACAAAGGAACCATAAAAACAATATAGGAAATGAATCAAAAATTCACTAAAGAAATCAAATTATTAAAAAAATCAAACAGAATTTCTGGAAATTAAAAATTTATTCAAGGATATAAAAAACACAGCAGAAAGCTCTAAGAATAGGCTAGATCAGGCAGAAGAAAGAATCTCAGAGCTTAAAGACATCACCTTTGAATTAAACAAGTCAGTAAAAGATAAAAAACAAAGGCTTAAGAGGAATGAACAAAGCCTACAAGAAGTATGGGATTATGCAAAGAGGCCTAACATAAACATAAGCATCCTTGAGGGTGAAGAAAATACACAAGGATTTCAGGGAATAACGGAGGAAAATTTCCCTGGTCTTGCTAGAAATTTAGATATTCAGGTACAGCAAACACAATGGACACCTGGGAGATTCATTGCAAAGAGGCAATCATCATGACACATACTCATCATACTGGCCAAAGTTAACCTGAAGGAGGAAATCCTATGAGCCATAGTCAAAACCATCAGGTAACTTACAAAGGAAAACCCATCAGACTGCCTGAACTCTTCTCAACTGAGACCTTATAAACCAGAAGGGATTGGGGCCCCATCCTTAGTCTCCTTAAACAGAATAATGGCCAAAATAGAATTTTATATCCTGCAAACCTAAGTTTCTCATATGGGGGAGAAATAAAGACTTTCTCAGATAAGTAAACAGTAAGGGAATTTGCGAAGACCAGACCTGCCCTGCAGGAAGTACTCAGAACTGCATTATACACAGATCAGTACAATAGACACCCACTGGTGTAAAATCACCCAAAAGCTAAGCTCAGAGCCCACATATTATAATGGCTCAAGAGGTAAAACAAAGCAATAAGGTTTTACCCAACATGATGAACATAAATCCATTCCACTTATCAATTATTTATATAAACATGAATGGCTTGAATTCTCCACTCAAGAGACATAGTTTGGCTGAATGGGTAAAATACAAGCCAAGTATCTTTTGTTTCTGGAAACTCATCTATAAGCAACAAGGATTCATTCAGACTCAAGGTGAAGAGATGGAAAAAAATATACCATGCAAATGAAAACCAAAAGAAACTGGTGTACCCATTCTCATATCAGATAATATAGACTTCAAATCAACAATAGTAAAGAAAGACAAAGATTGTCATTACATAATGGTAAAGGGAATAATTCAAGAAAAACACATAACAATCCTAAATATTTATGCACCTAACACAGGTGAGCCCAGACTCATAAAGCAAACCCTAGTACATCTAAACAAAGTGATAAACAGCAACATCATGATAGCTGGGCACGTCAACACCCCACTGACAGAACAAGACAGATCCTCCAAGCAGAAAATAAACAAAGAAATGCTAGACCTAAAGGGGACTCTAGAATAAATAGGCCTAACATACATTTACAGAACATCATTCCTCACAACTACTGAATGTATGTTCATCAGCACATGGAACATTCTCTAAGATTGATCAAATCTTAGCCACAAAACATGTCTGAAGAAATTTATAAAAATTGAAATTATACCATGTATCTTCTTAGACTATAGTGGAATAAAATTAGAAATCAATTCCAACAGAAACACTTAACTCTACACAAAGTCATGGAAATTAAACAACCTATTGCTGAATGATTATTGGGTCAAGGAGGAAATTAAGATGGAAATCAAAAGATTCCTCAAACTAAATGACAAAGGTGACACAGTTATAAAAATCTGTGGGATTCAGCAAAAGCAGTCATCAGAGAAAAATTCATAGCCTTAAGTGCTTACATAAAAAAAAAAACCAGAAAAATCAACAATCTAATAAACTATCTCAATGAATTAGATAAGAAATAGGAAACCATTCCCAAAACCAGCAGAAGAAAAGAAATATCTAAGGTCAGAGCAGAACTAAATGAAATAGATAATAAAAAATTATACAGAAGATAAATGACACGAAAAGTCTGTTCTTTGCAAAGATAAATAAAATTGATAAACCTCATGCTAGATTAGCCAGAAATAGAAAAGGAAGGACTCTAATAAGCTCAATCAGAAATGAAAAAGGAGATATAAAACTGATATCACAGAAATACAAAGTCTCATCTCTGAATACTATAAACCTCTCTATTCACATAAACTTAAAAATGTTGAGGAAATAGACAAATTCTTGGAAACACACAACCTCCCTAAGAAGAATTAGAAGTCCTGAACAAACAATATTGAGTGATGAAATTGAAGCAGCAATAAAAAATCTTCCAATGGAAAAAAGTCCTGGACTAAATGGTTTCACATTTGAATTTTACCAGACCTATAAAGAAAAATTAGTACCTATAGTGCAGAAATTATTTCATGACATTGAGAAGGAAGGAATCTTCCCCAACTCATTTTATGAAGCCAGCATCACCTTGATACCAAAGCAAGGAAAGGACACAGCAAAAAAGAAAACTGCAGACCAATATGCCTTATGAATATAGAAGCAAAAATTTTCAATAAAATCTTGGCAAACCAAATCAGCTGCACATCAAAAAAATAATCCACTATGACCAACTGGCTTCATCCCAGGGATGCAAAGATGGTTTTCAATATACATAAATACATCAATGTGATTTACCATATAAACAGAAGCAAAAACAAAGACCATGTGATCATCTCAATAAAGAAAAAGCATTGACAAAATTCAGCACCCTTTTATGATAAGAACTCTAAATAAAATAGGAATACATGGAATATATCTCAAAATTATAAAAGCCATAAATGACAAACCCACAGCCAACATCATACTGAATGGGGAACAGTTGGAAGCATTCCCACTTAGAATGGTTACTAGACAAGGTTGCCCACTGTCACCACATTTATTCAACATAGTGCTGGAAACCCTTGCAGAGCAATCAGGCAAGAGAAAGAAATCAGGGGTATGCAAATGTGGAAAGAAGAGTCAAACTATTGCTCTGTGCTGATTATATAATTTGATATCTAGAAAACCCCAAAGACTATGCCAAGAGAGTCCTGGTGTGATAAATAAATTCAGCAAAGTCTCAGTTACAAAATCAATATGCACAAATATAGCATTTCTATACACCACCAACAGTAAAGCTGAGAATCAAATCAAAGACTCAGTACCTTTTACAATTGCAACAAAGAAAAGAAAATACCTAGGAATATATTTAACCAATGAAGTGAAAGACCTCTATGGGGAGAACTGCAAATCACTGAAGAAGGAAATCACAGAGTATGTAAACAAATGGAAAAACATGTTATGCTCATGAAATAACAGAATCAACATTGTTAAAATGTCCATACTACCCAGTCCAATTTACAGATTCTATGCAATCCTCATGCAAACACCAATGTCATTTTTCACAGATCTAGAAAAAATAACTCCATGCTTCGTTTAGAATCAGAAAAGAGTCTGAATAGCCAAAGAAACCTTAAGCAAAAGAAACAAATCTGGAGGTGTCCTGTACCAGACTTTAAGCTATACTACAAGGCTAGAATAACCAAAATAGCATGGTACTGGCACAAAAATACAGATATAGACCAATGGAGCAGAGTAGAGAACCTGGATATAAAACCATCCACATATTGCCATCTGATCTTTGACAAAGCAGACAACAATATACACTGAAGAATCCCTATTCAATAAATGGTGCTGGGAAAATTGGTTAGCCACATGTAGAAGATTGAAAGAGGATCCATATCTCTCACCACTCAGTAAAATTAATTCAAAATGTATAACAGGCTTAAATGTAAGACATGAAACCATAATAATTGTAGAAGTAAATGTTGGAAAAATTATTGTAGATATTGGCCTAGGCAAAGAATTTATGAAGACCTCAAAGGCAATCACAGCAACAACAAAAATAAATAAATGTGACATGATTAATTTAAAAAGCTTTTGCATAGTAAAGGAACCAATTAACAGAGTGAATAGACAATCTACAGAATGGTAGAAAATATTCTCATGCTTTACATCCAATAAAGGGCTAATAACCAGAATCTACAAAGAACTCAAACAAATCAGCAAAAAATATCAACCCCATCAAAAAGTGGGCAAAAGTTGGGAACAGAAGCTTTTCAAAAGAATATATACAAACAGCCAATAAACATATGAAGAAATGTTCAATGTCACTAATTATCAGGGAAATGCAAATCAAAACCACAAGGAGATTATCACCTAACCCCAGTGAGAATGGTTTTTATCAAAAGTCCCAAAACAATAAATGCTGCTGTGGATGTGGAGAGAACGGAACACTTCTACACAGTTGGTGGGACTGTAAACTAGGACAACCTCTATGGAAAATAGTATGGAAATTTCTCAAAGAACTTAAAGTAGAACTACCATTTTATTTAGCAATCCCACTCCAGCGTATTTACTCGAAGGAAAAAAAATGTCTATTTTATCAAGAAGACACTTACACTTGAATGTTTATAGCAACACAATTGACAATCACAAAGATGTGGAAACAACCAAGTGCCCACTAATTCATGAGTGGATTAATAAAATTTGGTATATGTGTACCATGGAGTATTACTCATCCATAAAAATTGAATCAATACCTTTTGTAAAAATCTGTATGGACCTGGAGACCATTCTCCTAAGTGAAGTATCAGAAGAATGGAAAAACAAACGCCACATGTACTCACTATTAAATTGGAACTAACCAACAGCACTTCTGTGCACAATCAGAAGTAAAATTCAAAGGAAATCAAACAGGGAGGGGAAAGAGGAGAATGAGCATGGGTGAAAATCATACCTAATGAGTATAGTGTACACTATCTGGGAGATGAGCACACTTAAAACTTTGTCTCAAGCAGTACAAAAGCAATCCATATATTGTCTCAAGCAGTACAAAAGCAATCCATGTAACTGAAATAGCTGTATTCCTGTAATATTCTGAAATAAAATTATAAAAAATTATATGAGTCTGATAAATATGCTTCGTTTTCTAGAAAATTTACACACCTAGTGTTTTGAAATTTGATGACTTGCAAATGCTGCATATGAAACTATGTCCTTAAAAATGGTGCAAAGAAAAAGAATTTTGAAATTTGACTACCCACAAAAGTTATTTTATTCATTACAAGTCATTATACTGTAAATAGACTGTAGCTGCAAGAAATGTTTACAGAATTCTTTTCTTTTAATTAATACTTGAGACCAGATGATATAAGCATATATTGTTTTCTGGATTTTAGCTTTTTATTCCTTATTCCTCTGATTTTGTCAACCCGATTAATACCCTAGCAGGCCTTATAGTACTAAAAAAGCTGGGAAGGGTTTATGTCTGTCCTGCTTTTACCTTCTGTTCTTTGTACATTTTTTACATTTTCAAACATGACTTCACAGCTACTTTATTGCTAGTGGCAGAATAAATAGCTGTGCATAAAATATAAGCATTTTAACTTTTCTATGCAAGTTTATATTCATGAAACACTTAAAATTTTTCTTTATCATTTTAAAATATGTATGAATATATTTATATATAAAAACAATAATTTAATTTATATATAATATACAGATAATAAAATCAGAATTTCTGAAATTGCCACTCAAATCTAGAACTAGATCATTACCATTAATTTGCATCTACCTATCTGTTCCTCCCTCATACCACTTCTTTGCCCATGCTGCCCACTGAACTAGCTACATCTTTTCACATGCTTCTTTGCTTTCATTTAATTGTTTAGTCACATATGTGTGTTTAAAAGTGTGTAGTTTAATTTTGTACATTTTTCAACTTTACAAAAATGTTTTCATATTTAAACTTGTTTTTTTTTCCACTCAACATTATGTTTCTAAGACACTGTAGGTCCATGACACCATAGTTCATTCATTTTTCACAGCTCCATAAATTTCATTTTGAGAACATACCACAATTTATCCTTTTTCCTTTTGATGGACACTGAAATGTTTCTAATTTTTTGCTATTTTGATTTATACTGCTATGAACATTTGGATTTGTTTCTTGGTTCTTATATGCAAGAATTTATCTAAGTATGTATGCTGAGTAGCAGAAATGCTGTATTATAGGAAAAACAAATGTCCAGCTTTACAAGATAATAAAAAATTATTTTCTAAAGTGGTTATAACAATTTGCAATTTTCATAAATAAATGTTACCATTGATATGTGTCTTTCTTTTTTTTAGTCCTTGTATTGTCAGACTTCATTATTTTTGGCAATATTTTTGGTGTCAGTGGTATTTGATTATGATCTTAATTTGCATTTATTGTCATTAATAAGGTTGAGAATCTTACCCTAGGATTATCTCTGATATATGTTTCATTTTCTATGAAATACCTGTTCATACCTTTTACCTTTTTTTTATTTGTATGTCTTTTTCTTTTTGATTTGTAGTTCTTTTCATGTCTGGGTACTATTCCTTTGTCTATATGCTGTGAAATTATCTTCTTTCAATTTGTGCCTTTTTAATTGAGTTATAACTGACAATAATAAAGCACATGTGTGAAATGCATAATTTATTATGTTTGGACATAAGTATATACTGTTAGCACAATCAAGATAGTGAGCATACCCATCACTTGTAAAATTTTCCTTACTTGCTGGTGTTATAAGATGCTCCAGGATCATTTTTTATGTCTTCTGCCCCAGTCCTAGAATCACCATTTCTCTAAGAAGGCCTGGTTTCTTTTATTGGAAAATGATATTACAAATTAGAAGATCTAAGTGTGCTTGTTGCTACTAGGATGTCCTTGCTTCTAGGCCCTCTTAGTAGACAGATCCAGGAATTATGTGACAGAGCTAGGAAATGTCTACATACATATTTATTTCTATTTCTATACATATTTTTATCTACCTATCTATACATCCTATATCTCTTAAAAACTTTGAGTTCATATAGATACATCCAATCCTAATTTAATACCACAGTATTTATGTATTGCCTTTTACCATTTGGTGGAGAATGCTATATATTGTTCAAAATCAGGCTGCTAGTGTGCTCATTATTACTATGGTATCATCACTTCTAGGCCCTCTTAGACAGAACAAAGAAATATATGTGTATATAACTAGTATATATACATATCTGTAAATATTCTTATATGTATCCATCTGTATCTATATTAAGCTAAACATAAGTTTATAGTGAGGTCTTCTAACTCTAATCTAATACAGGAATCATTCTAACCTTCCCATTAATTGTTCCTACTCCAACAGTGAGAATCCTGTCTCCCATCATCCACCATCCACTTACTCAATTGTTCAATTCCAGTACACTTGTATAGCAGTATCAGAATTGTTAATCAGTACCTCATGGAAAACAAATTTACCAAATGCTTTTGTTTTATTTTTTTTGTCTTTGGTTTTATAGTCTCTGCTTATTTTCAAAATTACTTAGGTCAGCACATTGTTTCCCTACCACCTGCATTGAGGTTATTGCATACATTTTTAATGCAGTTACATTCTTTTGTAATAGTTTGAAATTCATCTTGGGACCCCTTGACTTCCTAAATGATTTTTTAAAATTTTGCATGCAATAAGGTTTACTCTTTATGATATTGAGTTCTATGGGTTTTGACAAATGCTTCATGTTATGTGTTCACCACTACAATGTCAATAGAGAATATTTTCATCATCCTGTGCTTTGCCTATTTACTCCTCCTTCCTTCTCTCAGAACCTCTGGCAACCAATGATCTTTTTACTTTCTCGTTAGTTTCACTTTATCTAGATTTTTTTTTTAATTTCATCTTATTATTATGGGGGATACAGAATTTCAGGTTATATACGTTGCCCATGTACCGCCTGTCCCCCCAAGTCAAAGCTCCAGGCGTGTCCGTTCCCCAGACAGTGCGTGTTGCACCCATCATGTAGGATTATATCCCTCCCCTCCCCACCCCCCCTTCCAGATTTTTAAGTGGAGTCATACAGTATGTATCCTTTTCAGTCTGGCTTCTTTTACTTAGCAATATGCACTTAAGATTCATCCATGTTTTGATAGCTTGATAGCTTATTCCTTATGATTGAATAACACTCAATTATATGGATTTACTACAGTTTGTTTATCTAGTCACTTATTAAAGGACATCTTGGTTTTTTCCAGTTTTTGCAATTATGAATAAAGCTACTGTAAGCATTCTTATGCAGATAAAAAGGCAACTTGCAGGATTTTCTCTGTTCTGGTTGTTTTACTTTGTGATCCATATTTATGCAATTCTTTTAATCAGCAAAAAATTTTATACGCATATATGTGCACATATACACAGAAGCTCTTTATGAGGTGGTGCATGATATTTTGATGCCTCCTTGCATTTTCTTTACAGATATTCAAGAATTTTATGAGGTGACATTGCTTAATTCTCAAAAAAGTTGTGAGCAGAAGATAGAAGAAGCCAATCAAGTTGCACAGAAATGGGAGAAGACATCTCTTCTTGCTACAGGCCAGGATAGCCTTCAAAAATGTGCAGAGGTATATTTTTGAAACTTCTGAAATAACTGAATAATATTAGGACTTACTTGTGCCAGTGAAGAATTATTACGAACAAATAGCATAGCATTATTATGAACAATAGTAGAAATGTAGTTATACCACACTATATGCAATTTTTATATATGAAAATCCATGTTTTTCCAAAAGATAAAATAGGGCATGGAAGGACACGAGTCTTCATACTGTTATAAATGCTAGAAGGAAATCTAGGGAAAATTCCTGGATATTGGTATAGGCAAAGAGTTCATGACTTGGACTATAGCTTTTACATTTAAAACAAGAATATGATGTCTGTGCTCTCTGTTCCTATGTGAT
This sequence comes from Eulemur rufifrons, assembly GCF_041146395.1. Lineage (NCBI taxonomy): Eukaryota > Metazoa > Chordata > Mammalia > Primates > Lemuridae > Eulemur > Eulemur rufifrons. Next base: position 43,736,863 of record NC_090988.1, read on the forward strand.
TAGAAATATTAGCTAACATTTACATAGTACCCCGTATGTACTAGATACTGTTCTAAATGTTTTACTTGTATTAATTCCTATTGCTTCCTCTCTGGTTCTTCTTGATCTCTTATCTCTTCTAAGTTGATTTTAAAAAGAAAAAACAAGGGGGGGGGGAGGGAAAAAAAAGACAAACAAGAAAAGCTTGCTCTGAAATGTTCCCAAGACAGTATGGATCTCTATGTATAATATAATCTTGATATGACACTCCATAGCTATCAGCATTTCTCCAGAAGCCTAATTCTAATGTGATCATGCCTGATTTTGTTTATTCCCATTTCTATAACAGAAGTTATCTCTTGGAGTATGGAATTATTCATAATCTTTCTCTTATTAAAAGGGGAAAAGAAATAGCTGGCTATATCAGGAATGCAGAGATTTTTAGAAAAAGGTTTATGTTGTTCTGATTGGTTGTCTCCTTAATCTATTTAGACCCTTATTTGGTAGCTTGGATTTGCCATATTACCAATTCCCAAGGAGATGGAGAAAAACTCTTTTTTGTGTCCCCATACCTACACACATATCCAGGTGAAGGCTTTTAAAGCATAGGTAATGGCCAGCATCAGCTTCTCTGCTCAATCCTTTATTTATACTCTACCAAAAAGAGTACTACTCTGGTGACATTAGAGTTCCTGGGGTTGAGGTTGAGGATAATTACCCCCTAATAGGCAGGGCTTAAGGTATAATGCTAAGTTCATTCAGACTGTCAGAGGGTCCAAAAGCAAGGAAATATTTCCTATTTTTGCCCTACTAAGCAATGTTTACCCAAGACCCACAAGTTGTTATTCAACTGTCCATCATCATTGTCTAAGTCCATTTTTCATGGTATCATTTATAAGTATTATTCTTTTCTAACTGATTCACCAAACCTCAGTTCTTAGTGAGGATAACATTGATAATTCATTAATTTATTCTACCAATATTTACTGAGTATCTATTATGTGTCAAGTGTTGTATATTAACAAATAAAACAAAATTTTTTTCCCTTATAGATCTTATATTTTAGTGGAGGAAACAAACAAGTAATTATCAAGCTTAAATAAAGTATATAATATATGTGATGACTACCATGGGAAAATACATCTGATTGAAGGGGATTAGTGCTCATTGTAGCAGACTGTGATTTTAGTGGAGTGGTCAGGGTAGGCCTCAATGACAAGTTGACACTTGAGCAAAAACTTGGTGAATACAAAGGAATTATCCATGACATTATCTGGAGGAAGATCATTCCAGGTGGGGGGATTAGCCAGTGCAAAAAAGTCCTAAGGTGGGAACATAGCTAGTACCTTCTAGGAATAATGGGGTAGGCCTGTTTGGCTACAGCTAAGTGAACAAAGGGAAAAGAAGTAGAAAATGAGGTCCAAGAGGTAACAGGTGTCCAGATAATGTATAGCCTTAGAGGTTATTGGAAAGATTTTTATTCTGAGAAAAATGGGAACCCACTGGAAGATTTCGAGCATATGAACGAATTGGTCTGAGCTTCGCAAAAGACATGCAGAATCTCCTGTTTTTAGAAATTAGAAATATTTTATTTTTGTCTGGATCTGCTTAACTTACTAGTTTCCATAGGCTTCTTTAAGGATCATTGTTTTGGATTTCATAGAGTCCCTATAGTATGCCTCCCAATGATCATTTTTTCTCTCAAAACAAAATCAGATGGGTTCTCAAAGTAAAGCTTTGATATGATTTTAACAGTATGTAGTTTTAAAGGACCTGGGGATAAAATTTTAGATTTTTCTTATCTTGGAAGTGACATTTACCTGTTTGCATTTAGCCTGAGAAGATGTTAAATGCAAGTTTCAACTACTAGTTGAAATTTCATCTCTGGTGCCTGGAGGGAAAAGATCTGTCTTTGCACTTCCTCAGCACACGTGTGATAAAATTATAGCTGCTCAAGTTAAACTCTGATTTATATGAGGTTTTTGGAAAATGTAAATCAGTACCTTAATCTCCCATACCCCCCAGGATTTTAACCTGCAATATGTTGTTGATCTCACAATATGATACCAGCAGAGTCATAATAGAGCTATTCTGTGTTGGGTTGGTGATGCTTATCTTGTTTTGAAACAAGATGGAAATTGATCACCGTCTTTATTTTAGGAATATAACCAAGAAATACATTGTTTTAAAACATTTTAAAAGACACATCTAATCCAAAGTTTGATTTTTTGTTTGTTTGTTTCTTAGGTATTTTTCTGAACTGTAAGTAATTCACCTCTCTATTCTATAATGTTCTATACTGAAGCACATATCAGTCTTTTAACTGATTTTTAGCTCCCAGGTATGGTGAGTTTTCTGCTTATCTTTCATTCTTTTGTGAAAAAAAGTGGACACAGCATCTTCCTCACTTCTTTAAGATTATGTGTGTGTGTGTGTGTGTGTGTGTGTCTATTTTTTCCACAGAGCTTAAGTTGCTGGGCTGAAATCTGTGATTCTAACTTGGTAACAGAAAGAAAGTATTTTTATATTACTGAATAATTACTGAACAGTGTTACAATGTTACAGTAACAGCACTGAGCCAGGAAGGAGGCAGCTTGGCATAGCAGAGCAATCAAGAGTCATCTGAGAGCCCTGTGTTTGAATTTTGCTTTTGTCATTTGCTAGTTATGTGGCCATGGCCAAATTAGTTAACCTCTCTGAACTTCAATAATAGTATCTACCTCACAAGGTTTTTGTGAAGAATCAATAAGATATAGGCATGTGAGGTGCTTAGTATAATTTCTCAATTTAGTGAACACTCCATAAATAGCAGCTATATTGATAATGATCTTGTGGAAAATCCTTTTTATGGAGATAAAAACTATATGTTAGGGAGAATCAAATGAAAGGATGTATGTAACAAAGTGTTAAAAAAGGAATTCCATAAAGTTGCATTATATTAAAATATATGATAAAATAGGATTTCCCCCTCACCCCCATTTTATCATTCCTCCCTGGGAATTCAGATCAAATAATAGATGAGAAAGTATTTTTCAAAGCAAAAGCAATTTGTGAATATAAGATAATCTCATGATCATTGTTATACAATGCCTAAATATCTTCTGATTTACCTATTGCTGTTGCTTGAAATTCTTTCTCTGGATATTTTGGTGGGGCTCCGGAAGACAAAGGGAGTTAAGGTAGTTAGTTCCTATTAAACTGTAAGTGCTATTGTAGGGTAACACAATATTCTGCTAGTAGGCTCTTGAATGAGCTTGTCAGAGCTCCATATTGACCTGTAAATAAGAATAGTGTTTTGCTTGTTTGGTTTTGGTTTGTTTGTTTGGGAGAATGGGTGAAAAAGAGTAATTACTTGGTATGGATTAGCCATAGTATTTGGGGGAACTGGGTAATGGTGGGAGGAAAGTAAATGCTGATAAATAGGAGTTGGGAGAGGCGTGGAGTAGACAGAAGAAGCACAATTGGGGAAAGTGAATCTTAAAGAAGTTAATGTTATCAAACATAAGTAAACTTTAGCTATTAGGTGACTTTTTATTATACCAGCCTGACAAGAGGCACAGAAATTTGCTCTTATAAGGAATGATGAAATCATCTTCCCTTCTGTTTCTCTTCCCTCCTTTCCCTTCCTTTTTCTTTTCTTTTCTCCTCTCCCCTCCCCTTATCACTTATTGAATGTCTGCTGTGTATATTCAGACTTTGTGTAACTTCTTTAAGCTGCCAACTACCTTTGATCACATTGGTTACTATGTAAAAGGACCTCAGGAACATGTTCTTCCTTCATAGCCTCAGTTCTGCCCAGCTTTCTTTGACCTATCCTTTTCACTTGATTCTTTCTTGATTCCAGTCTTCTAACTCTATTTTTAACATGTCAGTCAATGAAAGAGCAAACATTATATGATAAAATTTAATGTTCAAATTCAACTCTATGTTTACTTCTATTTCCATTTATTATAGGAGTTTTATTTTAATCACACAGTTTTCTAAAATTGTTGTGTGCAAGTTTCTTCCAGTTATCCTGAATATAATATAAGGGTAGCCTTTTTGCTAACAGTAACATTGGTAAAATATCAGAAGAGAAGATAGTAAAGAAAAATAAAATTATTTTTATTTGTTTTTAATACTGTGTGGCTAAATAGTAACTCTACTGCTACTGCATTTGTTTACCTCCTCCTGTTCCTGGGGATAGGGGAGTTAGCAGGGAAGGAGTGAAGCATGATTCGTTCATAGACCAAGGAATATCTTTTAGATCTTTACTCAAATGTCATCTTCTCTGTGAGTCTTTCTTGGCCATTCTATCCAAAATTACAAGTCCCAAATGCAGACACTTCCTGTAGCCCCTCTTGCCTCATTTTCCCCCTAGCATTCATCACTAACTATATGTTTTACTTATTGAATTTTCTTATTGTTAATAATTCCTAACACCTAGCCTATAGGTGACAAAGGGGCTTTGTAAATTTTCCAGGGGAATGAAATTTTTCCCTCCCATACCCAGAGGCTACTCTCATTTCAGAGACAAGAGATATCCAAGGAATCTTTTCCATCTCCCTAGAAGTGTGATTTTTTTTTGAGTTCAACAAAGAGATTGAAGAAGGCTTTGCTGGATATTCTAAGCATGAGCATTAATATGTAGACTACCTCATCATCTTACTAAATCACAGGACTATATATTATATTAGATATTTCTGTTGGTCCTTCAGTTTCAATGTCTCAGCAACTCTGAACCACATTTTCCAATCATTGCTTTGGTCCCCTTCCAAATTCAATTGTCTGGACAGCATTCATCATTTTCTGCAACTTGCCACCCTTATAGAAGCTTAAGACCTTATTTATTTCAGCTCTCTGTTCACAGATGCCAACCCTCACTATATTATTGCCAATGTACTCCCTGTCACCCCACCCTAGAAATGTAGACCAGAGGCATAGTCATCATCCCTCATATCTGTGTAGCACATTTTGCTTTCCAAAGCACTTTGCTTTCCATTCTCAGTATCTTATTAGACTATCTGAGATAGCTAAGACCAGTGCTACTATGCCATTTCGCAACTCAGGGAACTGATGCCTAGTCTGCTTGGTGACTTATCAAGGTAATTGCATAACCTCTGTAAGTGTTCTCACTGCCTCATTGTTTAGTTCTGATGCCAGTATGTCCATACCTTTTTGTTGTGGCCACCCTTACAAATAGCATTGAGACTGTTGTTATTTTTAATTTGTAATATGCTTACATTCTTGACTTCATTCAGTAAAAACTTCTCAAATGATAGTTTTTGTAAAGTTAAAGCTTATATTAAGTTTAAAAAACTAAGAACATTCAAAGATTTGCTTCAAAGTAGAGAAAACTTCTGACATTCTTGCTTGGCCAGCATGAATATGAGTGTATAGCAGCAAGAATCACAGCTTCACAGTGTAGAAAGAAGATAGAGTGAGGGGTGGGTGTGTAAGAGAGGCTGGAAGCAAAAGTGTGGGTGAAAAGAAAGAGACAAAAATTCTTATTGAAAGTGTTCAGTGGAGATGAGTATTCCATTAAAAGCAGGCAGTCTGAAGCAAGGTTACTAAGTCCAAATAAGGAAAGATAGGAAAAAGTGCTAAGATGTGAGAATGTCAGAAAGCCAAGCATAGAATAATTGCCAAATTCAATATATGCAGCTATAGCAGCATTTTACACCATACTTATGGCCTCTTATAACCAAAGTCAAGGTGTCACAGATTTGAACTTGGGAATCTTTTGACTAGGGAACATAGTCTGGGAGTAATTTTAGGCACACAGGCTTGCCAATGACAATGGAGGATATTTCAAAATTTTAAATGTTCTCAGTGAAATAAAATAATTTCAAGGAATAGAAAGGTTTTATATATTTAGTGATGTTTTTTAAAAGAATGTTGCCACTGGAATTATTAAAAAAAATTTTCTTCATTAAATGTTGGAAATAAACTATGTTTTATGAATGTCAAATTCTGTTGGGGATGATTATTTTTATTAAACTATTTCTGGATGTCTCATTATGTTCATTTGGGATCATGTGTAACTTTTTCAGATATATCATAGGTAGTGGTAATGTGCCATGAGATTTAAAACTAATCAGAACTAATCAGCATATTAATCAGCTACTACTTTAATGTTAAAAAACATCTACCTATGATAGTAGATACAAGAGTGTGGATAATCAGTATGTTTAGTCTATTATAATGTTTTAATTTTAGCCTATGTATGTATATATGTGTGTTTGTTTACATATATGTATATACATATTATTAATACATATATATAAATATAACTGGGTTGTAAAACAATTGTCTTCCTTGTAAGCTTAAAATCTAACTACTCTATGAGTATTCTATGTCGACCTATATAATAGGGTAGGTTCCTCATGAGCTGACAGTGCTGAGAAGTAGTGAAACTGAAAAGAAGGAAGCAGCGGGGGTCAGACGCCTGAAAGAGTGCAGTGAGGCTACCAAAAGAAGAATTAATGACAGACTGAGGTCATTTATCTATCAAATATCCAAAGACACCTCGTTCACACCACAGTGAGAACCCAAGCTGGAGTCTAGCAACAAATCCAAGATAAAATCTGGAGGAGGGTGGACCAGGAATCAAAGCAAGGAACTAGATTATTTTTGTAATGGTCCAGATGAATTTGCACATCTCCTTGTAGCAAAACCTCATTCCTTAAGTAACTTAGAACCTCTTTTATTCCAGGCAGAATGCTAGACACTAGACAACATAGAGACTCTACCTCCAAACTGGGAAAAAAAACAGAGAGAGAGAGAAAGAGAGAGAAAAACATTGTCCTATTCTAAAAGAGCTCAAACTCTGGTTTAAGGCAGGGATTTTATGCTAACAAGTATGTTATAATGAAGTGCTAAAGGACTAAGATATAAATTTGTACAGGGGTCCAAAGGAGAAAGTGGTCATATTTATACAAGGGAGAAGGAATAATAAAATTATCATACAGCAGGGAATATGGTCTCAGCATACCTTTGATGGTTTAAGGGTAGAGAATTCTGGAATCAGGTATCATAAATGAATTTCTTTCTAAAGTCTACAATTACCACTCTACAAATCCAGATGAAACAGGTAAACCAAATGATTAATTATATATCAGTTTTATTCACTCATTTGTCAAACATTTATTAACTATCTCTTGTGTATCAGTCACTGTACTAAGTTAATCTGCAATTAATATCTTATAATACACATTTTTCTTCTGTTTAGCATACTATTATAGCAGTAAGACTGCCTCAAAATTTACACTCCATTAATCCACTGTTTTTTTAATAAAATGATAAATTAACCCTTTAAAAAGTTATTCATGCACTTAGAATAACATAGTTTAAATTATTTTTCTTCTCTTTTTTTAATTTCAGCATATTACAGGAATACAAATGTTTAGGTTATATATATTGTCTTTGCCCCACCGGAATCAGAGCTTCAAGTGTGTCCATCCCCCAGACTGTGAGTACTGCACCCATTAGGTTTGAATATAACGATCCCCTCCTAAATTAACTGCCCAATTTTGGAGGAGGGTCTCATCCTTTATTATAAAACAACTATTATTCATCCAATACTTATCTCATAATTTTATTTAGCTTCTGGTATAGTCATATTTTTTTAGGCCCTTGAAGATACAAAGGTGAACAGACCATGGAGCTTATAATTTATTTTTTTATTTTTCTTATGTTTTTTCTATCTTCTGATACCATCTCAAAGGAACTTCTAATTTAGTGGAAAAGAAATATAAACTGCTAACTCTAATTCAATATGATAAGGGCAATAATCAAAGGTACAATTAATGAAGCTACAACTTAAGGTTCAGAACCCCTCTCTTAAACGTGCCCTCTCCCCAATTCTTGGGAGGTGCCCTAAAAATGCCTTCAAATAGTCATATATTTTTGTAACATTTGAAAAAATAATATATTTTAAAAACAAATATTTAAGATCATTTTGTATTGCTATTCTAACTTCTCTTTCATTATATTGTCCTTGCATAGAGTATCATTGAAGTAGCCAAACACATTTTGGAGACCTAGTAAAGGCGTTATTAAATTGGGAATACATTTAGTTTGATCTCAGTGTGATTGATTTATGAAGTCCACAGCCACTTTTATCAATAGTTATATTGTTAGCATTCTCAGTGAAAAATGGTTTTTAGGTACCACTGTGATAAAGTCAAGGGTGGCTGACCGACATGAACATGTCCTGTGATGCCTGAAACAGAAAATGTGTGGAAAGTGGAAGAGAAAAACAGTTCTGAATATACAGAGTCAGAAGCTAGTCTGTGGAAAATTCTTCCAGTCATCAGACATGTAATATTGTAAGCAGAATATTAAGTTTTCATTAACATTTAGTCAAAATGGAAGTTCTCACCTGTCAGAATTATACTTAATAATGCAGCACATACATTTATAAATATCTCATACATTTTTTCTTTTTTTATGGGAATCAAATGAAATAGACTCTGAGATTTCCTGTGTATAAGCACAAATCTTTCACAATTACAATAAATTGTAAGTATGTCTCTAGAAGCTCATATATGAAAAACTTGATACAGGTTTTCTCAGTTTTGATGATCCTAAAATACTCCAAAAATTTACTAATATAAAATAATAAATAACAATTGGTGAGGCTGAAAGAAAATTTTTAAAACTGTCAATAATAAAATGTAAATTGTTATTAACCATGCCAGAGGAAAGATCGAAATATCCTTCTGTTCTTTCTATATAAAATGATATTACAAATTTTTGGTCTGATTCAGAGGCCATTAATGGGTAGTCAAAAAATAGGGGAAAAAGTATTACAGAATTGTGCCAGGCCATAATTAATTATAACATCATATAATATTTCATGATCTTGTGCTATTTACAGTTATTTTTTATTTTTTAAGATTTATTACTTATTAAATGTATTTTTCATCATTCACTTTTAACCTAATTTTGTATTGGTAATATTACATTCTTTACATTAAAGAGATGGTCCCAAATTATAAAAGCTTCAGTCATATAAAACCTAGATCTGCTGTAATAGTTATTTCTTTTGTTTAAATTATGTTCTCATGTAAAATAACAAAATAGCAAGAGTTAATGTTCATTAATGAAGCAGTTCCCTTAGGCCAAGGATGCTGGAGGGAAATTTTCTTTCTTCCTCTCTCTCTGTTTCTTTCTTTCATTTTCTATATTTAGCTCACATATACATTGTTTCCTTTTTTTCAGCTCTGACTGGGGGAGGGGCATGGGCAATATACATAACCTAAACCTCTGTACCCCCATAATAAGCTGAAATAAAAAAAAAAGATTGATGCATGCTATTTATACAGAGAATGAATATTTTTTTATATCTAATGATACAAAAAGTGGGTCCTGGACCATCTAAACACATTTACTTGGTTCTGGAAACACAAGAATGATCACTGCTGTGAAAGTAACCTTGAGACAAAAATCACATTTCATTTAGTGGTATACAAATGTTTACATCAAGCCTAAGAGGTAATATTCTTGGTTAAATGAAATCTATTCAAAACAGTGTGGAGGGAGTTGAATTTAGAAGTGCATTCTCCTATACATAAGTGTATGAAGAAAGAAAACATAATACAGCTATTTATAAGAAGCAAAATATCAGACATATGAGAATCAATGTAAAATTTTTATATGTGGAAGATTTCTGAAACTTGATAAACTAGAAAAACACGGTACAAATATATGTGAGAAATGTTATTTATAATTCATCAGATTTTGTCATTGACAGCAATGTGATTAGAATTTCTAAATAATGATGGACTAAAAATTTTTTATAAAGATAAAAATGAGAATGAAGGAGCTCTTTATTTTGTGCATGCAATTCCGAGAAATGATCAGGAAAATATGTAAGCAATATTCACCTAAATCTATTTGTACAACAATGAAGTGGTAGATAAACTGATGTCATCTTATGTTGTACAATGACTCTTTGAAAGCTTTCGTTGAGTTTACCTTCCCAGGAAAGGAACTGCTCTAGAAGAGTAACACAACCACCAAAAAAAAAAAAAAAAAAGAAAAAGTGCTAAGTTATTTATTTATTTAACCCTGACAAATTTCTATGAGTGTAGAATGGGCTCTGGCTCCTCACAGCTCTTTTTATGTTTTTACTGACATGTTTTTCATGAGTAAATCTGGACAGTTTGTTCTGAATATGTGGGCTATAACTAAACATGGCTAAATTGTTATCATCCCTTTTTCAGAAAATTTGATTCCAGTGGTTTTATTTTAGTTAGCACTATTTCGATGAGGATAAATACTTCACTGTTTGTTATCCTATTTTCATGCTTAATGTTTAGAATAACACATAATTGACATCACTAATGCCTCTCAAAAATCTCTCTGTGATGCCTATAACAGATAAACACTTGGTAAGATAGGTTGGGAGAAGTAAAAGGGAATAATTAGTGGCTTTGAAACTGATGAAAAAGAAAGTATATCTGTCCTGTGTTTCAGAATTACAACTAATGGGTAGAATTTTAAGAAAATCGTCGGTTTTTATTCCAACTAAGAGAGAACTTTCTAACTAGAATATTTCATAATAGAAATAATAAACTCTTTATCTCAATTCTGTACCTTTAAAGTAGTCTAACATTCTAACCATATAGCTGCTAGCTTATTAAAGTATCCCAAGCATGTATCTGTTTCAATCTAGTATTTACACAAGATCCTCTCATTTATAAGCCCACTATTTCTTTGTTGGAATTATTATTTTCATGTTGTTACTCAGCCTCCTGATTTTCAGCTCTGAAAATTCAAGCAGGAATGGTGTTGCAGTTTTGAGGAAGAATTCCTTTTCTAGGAAAACTGTTTTTGGTTTTAAGGCCTTCAACTGATTGTATGAGGAACGCTCACATTATTAAGGATAATCTCCTTTACTTAAAGTCAACTAAATATAGAGGTTATCCACATCTACAACATACCTTCACAACAACACCGAAATTAGTATTTGATTAAATAACTGGCTACTATAGCCTAGCCAAATCTACATGTAAGACTAACCATCACAGTATTATAAAGAAGTCTCATGAAATATATTTTATATTACACCACTGTAATGTCTCAGATAATGATATCCCAAAATGAAGGCCTCAGAAGCAGCTCTCTCCTGCCTTCCTGTCTCTGGCCTGTCATGCTTTCCCAAGCCTAGCCATAGAAACTAGAATCTCTTTTCTCCAAAGTGGGTCATAGAAACCAAAATCCCTGCCCTCCAAAGCCAGCCATAAAACCTAAAAATATTACTCCAACTTTGCCCCTTGCATTCAGAGTAAAAACTGGCCATAAAGAAATTTTTCAGCCAGGCTTGGTGGCTCACACCTGTAATTCTAGCACTCTGGGAGGCTGAGGTGGGTGGATCGTTTGAGCTCAGGAGTTCGAGACCAGCCTGAGCAAGAGCGAGACCCCATCTCTACTAAAAAAAATAGAAAGAAATTAGCTGGACAACTAAAAATATATAGAAAAAATTAGCCAGGCATGGTGGTGCATGCCTGTAGTTCCAGCTACTTGGGAGGCTGAGGCAGGAGGATTGCTTGAGCCCAGGAGTTTGAGGTTGCTGTGAGCTAGGCTGACGCCATGGCACTCTAACCCGGGCAATGGAGTGAGACTCTGTTTACAACAGGAAAGGGATAGTGACTGTAACCTAACTATTATCTCCAAAACTGCTAATGAACCAGTCTTGGAGAAACTCTGGCATCTCTGTGGGGTCTTTCTTTTTGCTTCTGTTTATGTGGTGAATCATGTTTATTGATTTGCATATATTAAACTATTCTTGTTCCTTCAGGATGAAACCTACTTGATCATGGTGGATTATCTTTTTGATGTGCTGTGGAATTTGGTTTGCTAATATTGTATCGGGATGCAATAGATGATGCTTCTGGATAAGAGTCAGCCCAGCCATGCCCTGTATGATTGAGTCAGTAAATGCTGGAAGGGCTGTACAAGTTGTCCTCCCTGCCAGTTGGTGGTGGCTGCAGGAGCAAGCCAGCTGCAGTGTTATTTTCTGGGACCTGGGAGTACATCTAGTCCATCAGGGGAAACACTTGAATGCCCCAGGTTGTGGGCGGACCCTGCAGCTCCCAGGGGACTTCTTATTCTCTACCACAGCAGGCTGGGTGGGGCTGAGTCAGATGAGCATGTGTTCAGACTCCACAAGGGTAGGCACAGGAGCTGTCTTGGCAAGGTCAAGGGTCAGCTCCCAGGCTTCTAGGAAAAGCCATCATGGAGGGGTTGAAGTGGCCCCACCAAGCCAGAAAGTCTGCTTGTGGGGAAGGTGCCATCTGGGATTCACAGACTTTGCTGTCAGGAGTGAGTTTTGTTCTTCTCCCTCCTCCCCTGCCCTGAGGTCGTCTTTCAGTGTCTGGCTGCAAGCAGGACCCCAACTAACCGAGCTCACTGTCAATGGCACTGCAGGCTGTGAGCCTCCTTGCCCAGGATCCTGCCCTGGACCAAAAGCTGCAGCTTGGACCCACACTGCACACTCCTTCAGTTCTGCCCACATGGGATCCCTCACCTCCCCAGATTAGTTCACAAATCTCCCGTCTGTGCCCCCCAAGCAACATGATCGAGTCCTAAGGGTATGGGATCTGACTTGTGTGCCTGTCCCCTAGTCCCCTAAGTTCAATGCCTGACCATGCCAAGGAGAAGTGTGTTGGTCCTGAGTTGCTTGCGGACTACTTAGGCTGTCTTAATGTACCTCCACTTTTGTGTATGCCCTGCTCTGTTGGAGCAGCCAGGTGAGCAGCACCAGGGAGGGCTGGCAGGTAGGGAGCTCAGAGTCTGAGCACCCCTTGGTCTGCTGCAGATATTTAAGAGAAGAGGTGTAAGCCCCACTCTCTTTGGGAGCCTCAATGTAGTGGATGTGTTAGCAGAGGGGAAGCAGCCACTCTTGAGAGCCCCAGCTCAATCGTCCATTGGAGAACCCATGCCACTCAGCAACAATGGGCAGGGATTGGAAGGGGGAAGAAAGGAGTCTAAATAGAGGAGAGGTGGCACTCTGGTCATCTTTGTCTCTCTCCTTGGAAGGCAGCCCACCCAGAGTGTCTAACCTCTGGGATCACACAGATCCCTTGGGACCTACTGTCTCCTGTGGCCACTGCAGTCTGAGCAGGAATTGGGAAGTGTTTGTGTGGGGACCAGTGACATAAAGACTGAAGAGCTGAAGCTCCCTTGGGAGGACAAAGGCCTACAATGAGTGGAGAAGCAGTATGGCAGCCACCATCTCAGCTGTGGTGGTGGGGAGCAACCCTGAGGGGTATGGCTGCCTGGTGCTTTGTTTTCAAGAAGCTCCCAGTTCACTGGTGGCAGCAGCTCTTTGGCTCATGAGGGTAGAAAAGCTCTCCAGCACCTCAGGAGCCTGCTAACTACCAGAAGTGTGAAGGAAGGAGAAACAAACCCCCCATCTATCATTTCCATGGGACTCCAAGTTTCTTAAGGGTTGGTCTCTGCCAAAATCTTGTTCCCTCTTGTTCTGTTTCACAACTTTTCCCCATGGAATCTCTGATAGGTTCTGGCGCTTTTCCCTCAGAATTACACCTAAGCTATTTTTTTTCCATCTAAAATGTTTCCTTCTTTCTGAGATGATCTGGGACCAATGTCTCTAGTCAGACATTGTGCCCCATCCTTCTATTTATTTCTTGAGTACTTATTTATATCTGTTACTTATTTGCTACATAATCAGTAGTTCTTAAATATTTGTTGATACTGTTGTAGGCATTTAAAATGCATTCATGAACAATACAGGTAAAGATCCCTGCCATTCTAGAATTCCCATTCTAGCAAGGTATGATTGTGGTGAGAGAGAGAATAAAAATAATAAATAAATAAATTATTTAGTATGTTAGAAGCTAAGTGCTATGGAAATGCAAAAGTAGAGAGGTAAGGGTGATGAGGATTGGAGTGGGAATGAGTTGGAATTTTAAATATGATAGAGTATAGACATCATAGAGAATACAAAAAATGAGCAAAGTCTTAAAACAGGTGAAGGAATTACCTAAGTATATATTTAGGGGAATAGAATTCCAAGCAGAGAAAATGACTGATCTAAAAGTCCCAAAGGCTTGTTCTATATGTGTTTTAGGGAAGGCAGTGAATACAGTAAGGCTACAATAGGGTGGATGATAAGGAGAAGAGTATATAGAGTGCAAAATGTGAAGTCAGTGAGGGAATGGAGGGACAGATCATCTGGGGTGGTTTGGTCATTTTAATGACTCTGATTTTATTTTGAGTGAAATAGGTATTTGGTACAGGGAGTTGAGCAGACAATTGACATGATCTGTCATGATTTCTACATGGCTGCTATGTAGAGAATAGTTCATGGAGGCCAATGTTAAAAGCGAGGAAACAAATCAGAAGGTCATTGTATATTCCAGGTTGGAAATGATGGTGTATTAGACTACAGTGGTAGCAGTAGAAATGGTGAGAAGTGTTAGGATTCTCAATATTTTTGAAAGAAAGTAAAAATATTTTCTAACACCTTGGCTTTGGCATGTAAAAGAAGGTGAGAAGTCAAGAATGTCTTCAGGGTCTCCATTAGGAGCAATGAAAAGAATCAGTGGACATCAGTTAAAGGTGAAGGAGGTTGTAAGCAGAGCAAGTTTGGAGGTGAGGAAAATCTGGCATTCAAGTTTTTATAGATTGAACTTGAAATTCCTTTTAGATATCCAAGTGGAGGTGTTAAAAATATGTTAATAGTTATATAATATATCCAGCCGAGTTACTATTCAAGAATGATATGAAGTGGGGCACACTATATGGGGGAAGAACATGCTTGAGGCCCTGGCTTGAATGAGGCAAATGCATTTCATGTAACCAAAATGTTTGTACCCCCATAATATCCTGAATTAAAAAAAAAAAAAAGGAAAAGTAAAGAGGCATGAAAGTAGGAAAAAGAAGAGTAATATGAAGTATCCACAGACAGTTTCATTTCCTTCTTTATGCCCTATTTTCATCTTTGGAATGTGGAATCTTGTCCTTATTGTAGGGTTCTGAAATTTCAAAATGATGAATGAATTTGTTAATTTACCTTTATGATTAATTAGCAGAAGTAAATTTTTGAAGCATAATCTCACCAAAATCTAAGCCTCCAAGCCTATCTATGATGTAATGCTGCCCACTTTTCAGGGTAAATAGCAGAAGTGAATGGATTGGATCCTGGAGTGATATCTTTTACTAAAGCCTCTTGTGATAAATGAAAAATGGTCCCATGGTCAACATTTGAATCACTGGCAAGAATTCTGGTTACTCTTATTCTAATACAATACAGCTACCATCATGCAGTGTTTAATTTCACAGAAACCATTGAACCTTACTGCTTATTTGATAGCTCTTACATAAACAGTTCAGCAGAGACCTTCGGGCACATACTCATTTTATCACTGGTTATTGACATATATAATAATGTAGCTGGAGCTATCAGTTTCTTCAGTGCTGTGTCCAAACATTTTTCATTTTTATATAATTAATAGATATTTATTTTTGCTGCCAAAAACAAAGGCACCAATACCAATCTGGTTATGATGATCATTTCCTTCCTCTGGTCCTTGTCACAAATTCATTACATCATCTTATTATGGTTGCCCATTCATTTCACATCTACAAGCAGTGACACATAAAATTTTTAAAAACCACAGATGTTGATTTCCATATTGTTGCCCCAATGCATAAACACTTCCCTAGTATATCATTTGTGGATGAATATTTCACAGAGAAATTGCTGATGCTTAAAATATAAAAGATATATGCACATCACTTTGCTTTTACTCTCCTTGCATAAGCTTTCCCCACTAGCCAATGATGACTGAATATTTAACACCCAGAATCATTGAAGTACACCTACTTAACTTGTAAATAATTTATTACTAAGAGTTGACATCTAAAAGAAAATTTTTAGCTCTCAGGAGAAATAATGCAGTATGGAAACTTTGCTTGGCATCTATCTTGGATTAGAGAAATAGATTAAGTTTTTAATAAATCATCTAGATTCATAACTTTATAAAACTAGAAGACACTTGAGAATATGTGGAGGGAAAAATTAATATTTTAGGAACACTCAGTATGTAACTGACACTGTGAAAGGTAATTTTTATATATTATTTCATTGAAACTTCATAGCAATGATAAGAATACTGAGGCTAAAATTGTTAAGAAATTGACCAAGTACCATATGAAGAAAGTGGGAGATCTGAGATTTAACCCCAGTTTTTTTCCATGTCATTCTACCTCTCAATTGTCTCAGTTTACAATTAAAAAATATTTAGAGATATTTAGTGAGTTATTCAAGGTCAGGAGATGGTTTATGGCAGAACTGGGGTTAGAACTCCTGATCTCTCAAGGCTCTCCTTCTGTCTTCTACTTCATTCTCTCTTCCTGGAAAGATCTATAACACAACAGTTGAAATATGACCTTATTTTGAAATTATAGGAAGTTTCACAACTTAATTTTTCTCTGTAAATAAATGGTCCTGGATCTCAAAGTATAAGTAAATGCAATTATTGAACAACTTGACTCCATTTATATGCTCTTTTTTCCCCATTTTTAAAATTTTTATATATTCATGGGGTATAAGTGCAATTTTGTTACATTGCTATATTGCATTGTGGTGAAGTCAAGGCCTTCAGTGCATACATCACTGAAGCAACACACACATGCCCACCAAGAAACCTCCCAACATCCAACTTCCTCACATTCCCCTACCCCTACAAGTCTGCATTGTTCATCCTTTCACACTCTGCTTCCATGTGTACACATTATTTAGTTTCCACTTATAAGTGAGAACATGTGATATTTGTCTTTCTGTGTCTGAGTTGTTTCACTTAAGATAATGGCCTCCAGTTCCATCCATGTTGCTACAAATGACGTGATCTCTTTCTTTTTTTTACAGCTGAATAATATTTCATCGTGTTTACATACCATATTTTCTTTATCCAGTTATCTGTTGATGGACACTTAGGTTGATTCCATATCTTTGCTATTGTGAATAGTGCTTTGAGTGCAGGTATCTTTTTATTTAATATGAACGATTTTTTTCCTTGGGTTGATACCCCAAAGCAGCACTGCTGGCTCACCTTTGAGATATATCCATGCTGTTTTCTATAGGGGTTGGACTAATTTACATTCCCCCCAGTAGTGTATAAGAGTCCCCTTTTCTCTGCATCCTTGCCAACATGTTATTTTTTGTCTTTTTAATAATGGCCATTCTGAATGGTGTAATATGATACTTCGTTGTGGTTTTAATTTGCATTTCTCTGATGATTGGTGGTGCTGAAAATTTTTTCCTATGCTTATTGGCCATTTGTTTTTCTTCTTTTGAAAAATATCTATGCATGTCTTTAGCTCACTTTTTAATGAAGTTAATTGGTTTTATTGTTGAGTTATTTGAATTTATTGTAAATTCTAGGTATTAGTCCCCTGTTAGATATGTCATTTGTAAATACTTTCTACCATTCTGTAGGTTGTCTGTTCACTCTGTTGATTATTTCTTTTGCTGTGTAGAAGCTTTTTATTTTAATTAAGTCCCATTTATTTGTTTTAGTTTTTGTTGCCAGTGTTTTTGTGGTCTTAGTCATGATGACCAGAATAGTTTTACCCAAGTTTTCTTCTACCATTTCTATAGTTTCAGGTCTTACGTTCAAGTCTTTAATCAATATTTTGTTGATTTATGCATATGGTGAGAGATGGGGGTCCAGTTTCATTCTTCTAAATATGGCAATTCAATTTTCCCACCACCATTTATTGAAAAGGGTGTCCTTTCCCCAGTGTATGTTTTTGAGACTTTGTCAAAGATCAGTTGGCTTTAGATATGTGGCTTTATTTCTGGGTTTTCTATTCTGTTCCATTGATCCATGTGTCTATTTTTAAACCATTACCATGCTGTTTTGGTTACTATAGACTTGTAGTATAACTTGAAGTCAGGCAATGTGATGCTCTCAGCTTTGTTCTTTTTGCTCAAGATTGCTTTGGATATTTGGTCTCTTTTTTTGTTCAATATGAACTTCAGAATTGCTTTTTCTAATTCTGTGAAAATCGATGTAGGTATTTGGATAAGAATTGCATTGAATCTGTAGATTGCTTTACACAATATGGTCATTTTATCAATAGTAAGTCTTCAGATACATGAGCATGGAATGTTTTTCCATTTGTTTGTTTCATATTCAATTTTGTTCATCAGTGTTTTATAGTTTTCCTCGTAGAGATCATGATTAAATTTATTTTTAGGTATTTTATTTTATTTTTTGCAGCTATTGTAAATGGTGTTGCTCTCTTGATTTGGTTCTCAGCTAGATTATTGTTGGTGTATAAAAATGCTACTGAATTCTATACATTGATTTCATATCCTGAAAATTTACAGAATTCATTTATCAAAGCTAAGAGATTTTGTTTCGTGGAGTCTTTGGGTTTTCTAGACATAAGATGATATCCTCAGCAACAAGGGACCACTTGATTTTCTCTTTTCCAATTTGGATGCCTTTTATTTTTTTCTCTTGCCTGATTGCTCTGATTAGGACTTCCAGTACTATGTTTTATAAGAGTGGTGATAGTGGGCATACTTTTCTTGTTCCAGTTCTTAGGGAGAATGCTTTCAACTTTTCTCCCTATTTGGTATGATATTGGCTCTGGATTTGTTGTATATGGCCTTTATTATTTTGAGGTATATTCCTTCAATTTCTAGTTTGTTGAGGACTTTTATCATGAAGCAGTACTGGATTTTATCAAATGTTTTTCTGTATCTATTGAGATGAACATGTTTTTTGTTCTTAATTCTGTTTATGTGATATATCACATTCATTGATTTTTCATATGTTGGACCATCCTTGCATTTCTGGTACAAACCCACTCGATCATGGTGTATTATCTTTTTGATGTGCTCTTGGATTCAATTTGCTAGTATTTTGTTGAGAATTTTTGTGTCCATGTTCATCAGGAATATTTGTCTATAGTTTTCTTTCTTTCTTGTGTCCTTGGCAGGTTTTAGATGATATGGCCTCATATGAGTCAGGGAGAATTTCCTCCTTCTCAATTTTGGAGCATTTTAGGAAGGATTGGTATTAGTTCTTCTCTGTGTGTTTGGTAGAATTCTGCTGTAAATCCATTGGATCCTTTTCTTTGTTGGAAGATATTTTATTATTGATTTAATCTTACTATTCCGTATCAGTCTGTTCATGTGTTTTTTTCCTAATTCACTCTTGGTAGGTTGTATGTTTCCAGGAATTTATCCATTTCCTTTAGGTTTTCTAATTAGTGACTGTATAATTGTTCATAATAGTCTATGATGATCATTTGTGTTTCTGTAGTGTCAGTTATAATGTCTCCTTTTTATTTCTTAATTCGTTTATTTGAATCTTCTTTCTTCTTTTCTTGGTTCGTCCAGTTAGTGGTTTATCTTTTAGAAGAACCAACTTTTTGCTTCATTGTACCTTTGTATTTTTGTAGTGTCTATGTCAGTTAGTTTTGCTCTGATTTTGGCTATTTCTTTTCTTCTGCTAACTTTGGGTTTGGTTTGTTCTTTATTATTTTTTTTTTTCAACTTCCTAAAGGTACAATGTTATGTTGTTAATTTGTGACCTTTTTTTTTTGGTGTAGGTATTTCATGCTAAAACTTTCTTCTTAGTATTGCTTTTGCTTTATCTCATAGATCTTGGTATGTTGTGGTTTCATTTTCATTTGCTTCAAAAATTTTTTAAATTTCTATGTTGACCCATCGATCGTTCAGGACCATGTTGATTAATTTCAGTGTGTTAGCATAGTTTTTGAAGTTCCTCTTCATATTGATTACTAGAATTATTCCACTATGATCTGAGAAAAGACTTGATATGATTTTGATATTTTTAAATTTGTTAAGACTTGTTTTGTGGCCTAACACATGGTCTATCTTGGAGAATGTTCAATGTGTTGGTGAAAAGAATGTATATTCTATAGTCATTGGGTAGAATGTTCTATAAATGTCTGTTAATCCATTTGGTCTAAAGTCCAATTAAATTCTAATGTTTCTTTGTTGATTTTCTGTCACAGTAGTCTGTCTAGTGCTGTGAGTGGGGTGTTGAAGTTTCCCACTGTTATATCTCTCTCTTTAGGTCTAGTAATAGTTGTTTTTTGAATCTTGGAGCTGTGATATTGGGAATGTATATAATTAGAATTGTTATAGTCCCTTGGTTAATTGACCTTTTTGTCATTATATAGTGACCTTCCTTTTTTTTTTTTTCCATTTTTGAATTAAAGTCTGTTTTAGCTGATAAAAGGGCAGCTACTCCTGCTCTCTTTTAGTTTCCATTTGTGTAGAATATCTTTTTCCACCCCTTTATTTTCAGTCTATATGTGTCTTTATGGGTAAAGTACATTTCTTGTAAGCAGCTTATAGTTGGATCATGCTTTTTAATCCGTTTTATCAATTGATATCTTTTAAGTGGAGCATTTAACTCATTCCTGTTCAAGGTTAATATTGATATGTGAGGCTCTAGTCTTGTCATATATATATAATTGTTTTCTTGTTATTTTATAAACTCTTTATTCCTTTTTTTTTTCTTTGTGGTTGGTGAAATTCCATGATGTTGCCATTTGATTCCTTTTCCTCCTCTTTTATGTGATTTATTTTATAAGTCTTGCAAGTTATATTTTCATGTGTTTTCATAATGGTGAATATTGATCTATGTTTCCATTTTTAAGATCCTTTGAGCATTTGTGTAGGTCTTCTCTAGTCTTGATGAATTCTCTCAATGTTTTCTTGTCTGAGAAAAAGACTTTGTTTCTCCTTCACTTATGAAGCTTATTCTGGTAGTTTAGAAAAATTCTTATCTGGAAGTTTTTTTCTTTCAGTAGTTTTAAAATGCCATCCCATTTTCTGCTCGCTGGCAAGGTGTCTGATGAGAAGCCCACTGTTACTCTGATGGGGTTTCCTTCATAGGTGACAACTTTTGCTAATTTTAAAATTCTTTCTTCACTTTGGCTTTAGATATTCTGAATATCATATGCCATGGAAAAGTCCTTTTTACAATGTATTTGCAGTGTATTGCTGGGCCTCCCATATCTGGATGTCTGACTGTCTTGCTAGACTTGGGAAGCTTTCATTGATTTTTTTTCTTTAGATAGGTTTTCTAAACTTTTTTATCTCTCTTCCCCTTCAGTAATTCATAAGTTTAGCAGCTTTGTGTAGTCCCTGACATAATGAGGGTTTTGCTCATCCTTTTATATTCTTTTTTTCTTTGTTTTTGTCTAAATCGATTATTTCAATAGACCTGTCTTCAAGTCCTGAGATTATTTCTTCTACTTGGTCTAGTCTGTTATTCAAGATTTCAAATGCATTTTGTATTTTATTTAATGAGTTTTTTAGTTCCAGAATTTCAGTTTTACTTTTTTTTTTTTTTTTTTTTTTTTGAGACAGAGTCTCACTCTGTTGCCCGGGCTAGAGTGAGTGCCGTGGCGTCAGTCTAGCTCACAGCAACCTCAAACTCCTGGGCTTAAGTGATCCTACTGCCTCAGCCTCCCGAGTAGCTAGGACTACAGGCATGCGCCACCATGCCCGGCTAATTTTTTGTATATATATTTTAGTTGTCCATATAATTTCTTTCTATTTTTAGTAGAGACAGGGCCTCACTCTTGTTCAGGCTGGTCTTGAACTCCTGACCTCGAGCGATCCTCCCACCTAGGCGTCCCAGAGTGCTAGGATTACAGGCGTTAGCCACCGCGCCCGGCCCTTTTTTTTTTTTTTTTTTTTTAAAGATATCTATCTCCTTGGTAAATTTCTCATTCATATCCTGAATTGATTTTCTGATTGCTTATATTGGTTTTCAGATTTATCTTGCATGTCATTGAGCTTCCTTAAAGTCAATATTTTGAATCCTGTGTCTACCATTTCATGGAATTCTTTTTGATTAGGATCTGTTGCTGGACAATTATTTTGGTCCTTGGGTACTATCATATTTCCTTGACTTTTCATGTTTTCTGTGTGCTGTTGATATCTGCACATCTGGTATAGCAGTCACTTCTTCCAATTTTTTGAAATTGCTTTCATAGGGGAGGATTATTTCCTAAAGATGTATATATGTTGTTGGTTAAGTAGTTGCCTTTGGTTGCCTGTGGTAGTGTGATCTTTATATGGTTTCTTTAGCAGTACATGAGGTCAGTAGTATCTCTGATTTCCTTCGTGGCTTAGGTATGTTTATTTGTTGAGGCTGTGGTGAAGTTTTGCTGGGGACTTGGATGTCAACTGAGCTAGTCTTTGGGGCTCAGCAGTGGCAGCTGTGGGCTAAGTGTGCCTATTTTTAGGCCCCAGAGAAGCTTATACTGGCACCAGTGTTTGTGGGTCTTGTGGGGCCAATTGTAGGGCCTCCAGCTAGCTTCTTCATAAGTTAATAGTGGGAGGAGTGGGCTGGATTTGTGGGCAGGTTCTCAGGCCCCTGGAAAGCTAGTGTGATGTAAGTGATGTCAGTAGTGATGGTGGAGCAACACACTGGGACTAAAAGGGTCCATGTTGGTGTTGCTGACAGCTGTGGTGGGTTGAATGGCTAGTCTGAAATCCCATGGCCACCTGTGGCAGGGTGGTAGGTATGTTCTTAAATGTGATTAGGAGAGTTTGGTGTTCCCTCTCCCTCTCTGGCTCGATGGTGGCTGTAGCTGCATTGCCTCAAACTTGGCCCAAGAATGGGGTACAGCCTGGTATTAAACTCTAATAATTATGCCTTGGGCCTGCAACCAGGGAAGGTAGAGCACCTCTCAGGCAAGCAACATGGGCAAGAAGCTGTAGGGGGCATGGTCCATTCATGTCTTGGTCTAGAATGTCCAGTTGAAGAGTGGTTGGTATTGTCTTAGGTATGCCTAGCATAGCCTGGTTTCCCTGTTCCTGTCCCTTTGCCAGGTGGCAGCCACAGTTTTGTCAGCCTGAACTCAGCCTGAGGGTGGGGTATAGCCTCACACTAAGCTGTCAAAATGGCACCTTTCCCTGTACCAGAGAAGGTGGGGCCCCTTCCAGACAGGGAGCAGGGGCAAGAGGCTGTGGAGAGTGTGATCAACTCACATTTCAGTCTCAACCCCCTACAGCAGGGGAATAGGGACCTTCCCAGGGTTGTGTGAGAGCCCCCAGTCCCCCGCTCCATAGCAACACAACAGCAGCAGCCACATCAATAGATCCTGAGTATCTGTGCTTTTAGAATGACACCCACCTGCAGGTGCTCTAGGCTAGAATGTTTATAGGATCCCATTTGGGTCCCCTTTATGGAACAATGTCTCTGTGCAATTTCTAGGCAGCTCTCTAGGTTAGCCCTCAGGCCTGAACAAGTCAAGGGTTCTCCTGTAGCCACGGTTGTAGATGCCCATTTTGGAATGTGAAGCCATGGAAATTTCTCCCTTACTATTGGCCAACATCCAGGAACTTATCCCAGATCTCAGATAGTCACCAACTGGGCAAGACACCTTGAAACCTCTCCTTATGTGTTTTGGTGTTTCCCATCACTTCTGTAGTGAATCCTAGTATTCTCTCCTAGATGATTTCTTTTTTTATTTCCCCACATGAACATTTTTTTTTATTTCAGCTTATTATGGGGTTACAAAAGTTCAGGTTATATATATTGCCCATGCCCCCCATCCCCCCAAGTTTGAGACTGTTTTAGTCTTCTACATGTGGCTATCCAGTTTTCCCAGCACCATTTATTTATTTATTTATTTAATTTCAGCTCATTATGGGGGTTTAAAAGTTCAGGTTATATATATTGCCCATGCCTTCCCATCCCCCCAAGTCTGAGCTTCAAGTGTGTCCATTCCCCAGGCAGTGCGCATCACACTCATCAAGTAGGTATACACCCATCCCTTCCCCCCAGCCCCCACCTCTGTCCGAGACCCAATTGGTGTTATTCCCAAATGTGCACCCAGGGAAACTAGTTTGCTGGTGAGTACATGTGCCAGCAACATTTATTGAATAAGGAATCTTTTCCCCAGAGTATGTTTCTGTCTGCTTTGTCAAAGATTAGATGGCTATATGAGGATGGTTTTATATGTGGATTTTCTGTTCTGTTCCATTGGTCTGTGTCCCTGCACTTGTGCCAATACCAAGCAGTTTTAATAATCACAGCCTTGTAGTATAGTTTGAAGTCTGGCAAATTAATACCTCCCATTTTGTTTTTGTTGCTTAAAATTGCTTTTGCTAAACGGGGTCATCTCTGGTTCCATACAAAGCGTAAAATTATTTTTTCTATATCTGTGAAAAATGATGTTGGTAATTTAATACGGATTGCATTGAATCTGTAGATCATTTTGGGCATATAGACATTTTAACAATGTTGATTCTTCTGATCCACGAGCATGGTATGGTTTTCCACCTATTTATATGCTCTGCGATTTCCTTCCTCAGTGTTTCATAGTTCTCCCTATAGAGGTCCTTTACCTCCTTAGTTAAATATATTCCTAGGTATTGTATTTTCTTTGTTGCTATTTTGAAGGGTACTGAGTCCTTAATTTGTTTCTCCATTTGACTGTTATTGGCATATATGAATGCCTCTGATTGTGTGTATCCCAAGACTTTACTGAATTCATTGATCAATTCCAGGAGTCTCTTGGTTGAAACCTTGGGGTTTTCTAGATATAACATCATATCATCAGCAAAGAGTGAGTGTTTGATCTCTTCTTTCCCTATTTGGACTCCCTTGATTCTGCTCTCTTGCCTGATAGCTCTCACAAGGACTTCCAATACTATGTTGAAAAGTAATGGGGACAGTGGGCAGCCTTGTCTGGTTCCAGTTCGAAGTGGGAATGCTTTCAGTTTTTCCCCATTCAGTATGATGTTGGCTGTGGGTTTGTCATATATGGCTTATATCATTTTTAGATAGGCCCCGTCTATGCCTATTTTGTTAAGTGTTCTTATCATAAAAGGGTGTTGAATTTTGTCAAATGCTTTTTCTGCATCTATTGAGAGGATCATATGGTCTTTATTTTTGCTTCTATTTATGTGATGAATTACATTTATAGATTTGCATATGTTAAACCATCCCTGCATCTCTGGGATGAAGCCCACTTGGTCGTGATGGATTATTTTTTTGATAAGCACTTGGATTCGATTTGCTAGGATTTTATTGAGAATTTTTGCATCTATATTCATAAGGGATATTGGTCTGTAGTTTTATTTTTTTGTTGCATCCTTTCCTGGTTTTGGTATCAAAATTATGTTGGCTTGGTAAAATGTGTTGGGGAGAATTCCATCCTTCTCGATATTGGAGAATAGTTTATGTAGGTTGGGCACCAGTTCTTTGTAGGTATGGTAAAATTCGAGTGTGAACCCATCTGGACCAGGGCTTTTCTTTTTGGGAAGGTTTTTTATTGCTGTTTCGATTTCAGATCTAGATATTGGTCTATTCAGGAATTCTATTTCTTCCTGGTTGAGCCTGGGAAGGCTGTGTGTTTCTAAAAATTTGTCCATTTCCTCCACATTTTCCAGTTTGTGTGCATAAAATTTTTGTAGAATTCATAGATGATATCATGTATCTCTGTGGCATCGGTCATGATTTCTCCTTTCATGTTCCTGATGGAGGTTATTAGAAATTTTTCTTTTCTGCTCTTGGTTAGTCTAGCCAGAGGTGTGTCTATTTTGTTTATCTTTTCAAAGAACCAACTTTTTGTTTTATTAATCTCCCTTATGGTTTTTTTTGTTGTCCTTTTCATTTAGTTCTGATTTGATCTTAATAATTTCTCTCCTTCTGCTGGGTTTGGGGTCGGTCTGTTCTTCTTTCTCCAGCTCTTTGAGTCTATTCATTAGGTTGTCTATTTGTAAGTTTTCTGTCTTTTTGATATAGGCATTTATGGAAATAAATTTTCCTCTCAGGACTGCTTTAGCTGTGTCCCACAGATTTTGATAAGTTGTGTCTCCTTTGTCATTTAATTCAAAGAATCTTTTGATTTCTGTCTTGATTTCTTCATTTATAAAATAGTCATTCAGGAGAAGGTTGTTTAGCTTCCATGACTTTGAGTAGGAATGAGAATTTCTGTTAGGGTTCATTATTACTTTTATTCCACTGTGATCTGAGAAGATGCATGGTATAATTTCTATTTTTTAAAATTTTTTTAAGACATGCTTTATGTCCTAGGATATGGTCAATCTTAAAGAATGTCACATGAGCTGATGAGAAGAAAGTATATTCAGTGGATTTTGGGTAGAATGTCCTGTAGATGTCAGTCAGGCCCATTTGTTCTAGCATTCTATTTAAGTCCATTATTTCTTTGTTTATTTTCTGTTTGGAGGATCTGTCCTGTACTGTCAGTGGCGTGTTAAAGTCTCTGGCTATTATAGTATTGTTATCTATCATTTGGTTCAGATCAAGTAGGGTTTGCTTTATGAATCTGGGTGCACCTAAGTTGAGTGCATATATATTAAATATAGTTATGTCTTCTTGTTGAATTGTACCCTTCACCAGTATATAGTAACCATCTTTGTCTTTCATTATTTTTGTTGATTTAAAAACTAAGTTATCAGAGATTAAAACCACCATGCCAGCTTTCTTTTGGCTTCCATTTGCTTTAAATATTGATTTCCACCCTTTTATTTTCAGTCTAAATGCATCCTGGGAGGTTAGATGAATTTCCTGAAGACAACAGATACTTGGCTTGTATTTTTTATCCATTGGGCCAGTCTGTGTCTCTTGAGTGGGGAATTCAAGCCATTCACATTTAATGAGAGAACTAAGTGAGACAGATTTTTGTTCATCTTGTTGGGTGGAACTTCATTGTTATGTTTTCTCTCTTGAGCCATTGTGATAACTGAGTTTTGATCTTTATCTCTTGAGTAGTTTTACATTCGTGGGTCTTTCTTGTGGTGGTCCATGTATAATTCTGTTTTGAGTACTTCTTGGAGAGCTGGTCTTGTCTTGGTGAAGTCTCTGAGTTTTTGTTTATCTGAGAATGTCTTAATTTCTCCTTCGTATATAAAACTTAGCATAAGGTGGCTGGTTAGCTCAGTTGGTTAGAGCAGGGTGCTGATAAAACTTAGCTTAGCTGAGTACAAGATTCTAGGCTGGGCATTATTCTGTTTCAGAAGAGTGAGAATGGGGCCCTAATCTCTTCTTTCTTGTAAGGTTTCAGTTGAGAAATCTGGTGTAATTCGGACGGGCTTTCCTTTGTATGTTACTTGTTTCTTTCTCCTTACAGTTCGAAGAAGGGCCTCTTTAGTGGATATTTTGGTCAGTCTGATGACTGCATGATGTGGTGTCTTCCTATTTGGTATGAATCTCCCAGGGATTCTTTGAGTTTCTTGAACCTGTATATCTAGAGTTTTGGCAAGGCCTGGGAAATTTTCCTCAATTATATCTTCAAATAGCTTATCCAACCCTTGCTTATTGTCTTCTTCACCCTCAGGAATGCCGATAACTCTCACATTAGGCTTCTTCACATAATCCCACATTTCTTGTAGACTCTGGTCTTTTCTCTTATTTCTTTGCTCTATCTCTGTGACTGGCTTATTTAATTGGAAAGTGTTATCTTTGATCTCTGAGAGTCTTTCTTCTGTTTGATCTACCCTGCTCTTGAGACTTTCCACTGTGTTTTGTAGCTCCCTGAATAAATTTTTCATTTCCAGGAGTTCAGTTTGATTTTTCTTCAATAATTTGATTTCTTTAGTGAATTTTTCTTCCAATTCCTGGATTTTTTTTTTTTGTGGTTTCTTTGTGTTAGTTATCCATTTTTTCTTGCATAATATTCAACTTATTTATGATCCATGTTTGAAATTCTTCCTGTGACATGTTGCTATTTTGAATCTGGTTTGTGTCAATTGGTAGAGAGCTGGTATTCCTCTTTGGGGGCAAGATTTCAGTTTGATTCTTTATATTCCCAGAGTTCTTTCATTGACCCCTTCCCATCTGGATCAATCGTTAGATACCTTCTTTCAGCTTTAGTCTGGATAGAGGCATGCCGTGTGCGCTGTTCATAGGCTGTGTAGCAGCCTAGGTGAGTTGCTTACTTTGTCACTAGGGGGAACATGTTATGTGTTGTTAGGATTTTGCTACCTTAGCTGGGGGGCTGCTCCTGTTGGGTCCAGCCTCAGATAATTAATTTGACCTAAAAGCGATTTGACGAGTTAAGTCACTGTGCTGTGCTGGATGCAGACAGAAAGCGTCTTTTTCTTGTCTCTTCCTCTCCAGAGGTGGTTTCTGCCTCTCTCCATGGGAAAAACAGTGGCAGGGGGGCGGGGTGGTGGTGCCCTCGTTTGCCCAGCACCCCAGCTGCTGCAGCTCCTGCGGGCGATGGTCTGCCTTGCCCCAATGTCCGCAAGGTCCACGCTCCACTCCCTCGCAACTGGGGAAGCACCAGTATTCACGCAAAGGCAGAGCTCCTAGTGGGGGTCCATGGACTAGGGGAGGGAGCCGCCCAGGGAGTTGCCTGGTACCCAATCGGTCCTTAGCAGCGAGGCTGTGGACCCTGACAATGGCGGCTACCCGTCCACAGATCGCTGGCGCTGGGCATGAATGTTCAGGGTCCAGCAGGGGCCAGAGGAGCCGGGGATTGAGGGAGCCCAGCCACCCGCAGTCTCCAGGCTAGAAACCTGCCAAGTAAACAACACAGTTTGGTGTCTCCTAGCTGTCTTTAGCTGCAGCCTAGAGCAAACCCTCCCCCGCCAGGTGCAGTCCGCGCACAGAGCTCTGGGGGCCCAAAATGCCTCCCACTAATGTCTCCTCTCCGCAGAGCCCCACATCTCCTGCGGTGATTCTGCACCAACTTCAGGCAGATCCCTAACTGAGTGGGTGTGGAGGTCAGTGGGGAAACAAGCCGCTTTCCTGTGGGGCTGAACCCACCTGACTCCCTGGTGAGGCAGGTACAGCCATCCCTCTCTACTCTCTATTGTCCGTCCCACACTCTCCAGATTTTAGCGATCTTATTTCCTGTTCACCTCAGTCTTTTCTTGCTTTCTGTGTCCCATGCTGATTGTCCATGGATTCACACCACTGTTCTTGTGGGGGAGCGAGCCTCTAGCATTGTGGCAGACCGAGATCCATGCCTTCCTCTCCAGGAGCACGAATCCAGGAGGTCACCTCCACTCTGTCATCTTCTCTCCTCAACAAAAATCTTAACAGGATTTTTTTTGAACTTGATAATCTGATTTAAAATTTTTATGGAAGTGTAGATATTAAGAATAACCAAAATACTTATGAAAAAGAGTAAAGAGGGGTGACTTACCATGAGACATCAAGAATTATTATAAAGTTATATTAATTAAGACAGCATTTTACTGGCCCTGGTATTGACAATTGACCAAGAATAAACATAACGTAAAAACAGACTTATGCATGTGAAACTTCATCTGATATGACAGGTGAATGGAGAAAAGAGGGACTAGTCAATAAATTAGCTACACATCTAAAAAATAAAGTTAGATCTTTATCTTCTACCAAGCAGAAAAATCAACTCCAGATGGATAAAGCACTTAAATATTAGAAAAAAGCCTTTAAAATCCTAATAGAAAATATGTTTGATTATTATTCTAACATTGGAGATAGGGAATGATTTCTTTTTTTTTTATTTCATCTTATTATGGGGGATACAGAATTTCAGGTTACATACGTTGCCCATGTACCACCTGTCCCCCCAAGTCAAAGCTCCAGGTGTTTCCATTCCCCAGACAGTGCGCATTGCACTCATCATGTAGGTATATGCCCATTCCCTCCTCGCATCCCCCCCTCCCAGAGTCAGCATCTTCAAGCGTGACCAGGGAATGATTTCTTAAAATACAAAAAGAGCTAACCAAAGGAAAAGGTGATAAATTTGACTTTAAAACATAAGAACTTTTGTTCATCAAGTCATTTTAAGAAAGTGAAAAACCAAGTTACAGTGACATGTATATATAGTAAACATTTTCAACATAAGATTTCTTTTACAATTATATGAAGAGCAACATATCAATAAATGTCAAGTAACCCAAAAGAAAAATAATCAGGCTTTCCGCAGATGAGGAAACAAGTGTTCAATAAATATGTGAAGAAATGTTCAACCTCACTAGTAATCAGGCAGAAGCAAATCAAGACTAGGATGAAATACCATTTCATAGACATTTAGATCGGGAAAATTTAAAAAAGACTGACAATACAAAATGAAGAGGATGCGGTGTGGAGCATCAGGACCTCATATATTGTTGGTGGGAGTATGAGTTGGCATAGCAAATTAGTTTGGCACTGTCTTATAAAATTGAAGGATTACCAATGCTATGGAAGAGAACCCAGATACCAACAATGAACACTATTTTGGTGATGGGCACACTTATAGCAATGACTCAAGCATTACAAAAGTGATCCATGTAACCAAATATATTTGTACTCCCTTAATATTTTTTTTACATGTTAATTAGCCATATTTATTCATAAATTAAAAAAAAAAACTAAAGCAAATGTTGGGAAAAGTATTAGTACCATACAGAAATATTTTTAGAGAAATGAAAAAGCAAACCAGTCAGGTAGAAATTAGAATTTATTTCCATAAAGTTACACAGAGTGTGCCTGCTTCTAATATAACATGCAAGAAAACAAAACGTTAGATTATCCAAGGTTAACTGCAGGAGGATAAGTCTGAGGAAGTAGGACTAAACGTAACTCCAGAAACCACAGTGGTAGAAATAATTCCCACATGGCTGAAATATATAGTAGCAGACATCAAAGCTTCCAACCATCAATACTGGATGAAGTTCACATTGTTATGAAGGCCCACTTAAATAAAAACAGTGTGGCAGCACTGAAGAACAACGAAGCTGTTTCTCATCCTGTGATCCCTGACCATCATATCTAGCCTGGGTCAGGCCGTTGTGGAAAGCGCTCATCTTCACACAAGATAACGAATAATTGTTCATGTAGATTACATTTCCAAACTCTACTAGGTCATGAAAAAAAATTGTCAGCAGTATAACACAGAGATTAAAAACGTGGACTCTAGAGTCCAACTGCCCAAATTCTAAAGCCAGTTCTGCCACTTGTAAGTTATGTGACATTGTTACTTAAATTATCTGTACTTGTTAAAATAAATCTAAGAATAGCACCTACTACTGTGAGAATTAACTGAGTCAACACATGGAAAATGCCTAGAGCAGTTATCTGACACATAGAAAGTATACAATAAAAGTTGTCTATCAGTACTGTAGCTTAGACATCATCTTACATGACAGTAAGAATTTGCATAGCTATTTGAGGTTTAATTAAGAAAATGTATAAAACATCTGACACATAGTTGGTGTTATAGACTAAATTGTGTCCCTCGCTAATTTATATGTTGAAACCCTAATCCTCAGTATCTCAAAATATGACTGTCTTTAGAGATAGGGCTTTTAAAGAAGTTATTTATTTAAAATGAAGCAGTAGGGATGGGGCTGGAATGCAATATGACTGGTGTCCTTAGAAGAAGAAGATATACTTGGTCCCATGCATTAAAGGAAGATCATGTGAAGAGGCAGCAAGAGGACAGCCATCTGCAAGCCAAAGAGAGAGGCTTCAGAGGAAACCAACATAACTTGCATCTTGATCTTGGATTTCCAGCCTCTGGAATTGTAGTAAAAATAAATTTCTGTTGTTTAAGCCATCCAGGCTGTGGCATTTTGTTATGCCTGCCCTGGTAAACTAATACAGTTGGCACTCAACAAATAGCAGTTACTATTTTTTAAGAGTGCTGGATTTGGAGCCAGTTAGCATTGGTTTCAATTCTCTGTGCTACAGTTTGTTCATTTGTAAAGTGTGATGAATAATCTGCTTTAGAGTTTGTTGTGAAGATTAAATGAGTTAATACATGTAAAGATTTTAGAATAGGGACTGAATTTTTTTTTTTTTTTTTTTTTTTTTTAGTAAGCCACCTCATGTCTGCTTGATCCTTCCCTCATTCTGACTACACAAGTGATGGAATACAAGTAATTGATACATCCGTAGTGTTTTTATCTACTGAAGAAGATTCCTGACTCGCCTGTGTTTTAGTCAATATTTCACACAATATATTCTGCACATTGCCCTAGAGTAGACTTCTAAATGTGACTTTTTGATTGTTTTATTGCTCAACAACTTTTAGCTGACAATGACAATGACATAATTTCTGTAATTATCTATTCTAGCATTCAAAGCCTTCAAAAATCTAGATCCTAAACACCTTTTGGGCTTAGTTCCTACTTCTCTGCTCCCAACTTCAAATATTCTTACTTATACTGCTTGTAAATACTTTAATTATAAATACTTATGTTAACTTACTTATGTTGACTCACCCTTTCCTGAACATACTCTTTTGTGCTTTTGTTTATTGGTCCAGACTTTTCCTTTTACTTGCAATTCTT
Organism: Eulemur rufifrons; assembly: GCF_041146395.1. Lineage (NCBI taxonomy): Eukaryota > Metazoa > Chordata > Mammalia > Primates > Lemuridae > Eulemur > Eulemur rufifrons. The sequence continues at coordinate 43,769,102 of NC_090988.1, forward strand.
TCTATGGTTTTATCCCCTATTAAAATCCTACTCATTCATTAGGTTTTAGTGCATTTTTTGAAGGTTTCCTTACCTATTTCAAACAAAAACAAGTTTTTCTTGCATTTCTAAACTTTTGTTACTATAATTATTGACTCTAAAGAGTTGTTGAATGGATAAATGCATGAATAGATGGATGAATGGAAAGATGGATGGACGAATGGAAGAATGGATGAAAAGACACATAGGTAGACAATATAAGCACTTTTGTATTTCCTAGCAACTTTACAAGAACATTTTTATTTGGTAGGTATATTTGAGAAACATTTTAAAATTCTGATTCTTTGCTATTAAAAATTGAAACTGTATGCTTTTGAAATAAATTATTAATTGTAGCCAATGATCTGATAGTATTTGAAAATTTTCCCTTTATCTCTGTTTTAGTTAAATATACTGACCAGTAGTGATTTTGAAATTAGTATATCTGTATTGTTACATGCCCTATTGCCTGAATTGAAATTGAGAATTTATTTAGAAGATTGTCTTCATTAAACTACTGAGATAATTGTTAGTATTTCCTAATATTTGTGAAACTTAATGAGTATATAGTTATATAGATGCATATATGGTAACATTATAATTTTCTAGTCTGACAGGGACATCAGAAAGGTTAATTAGTGCCTGTGATGATTTTTGTCCTCCTTGATGAAAAGATACAATGTAAATACATAGTGCAGAATAAATAATTTCATTAAAATTAAAAAGATTATATTATCAGTAGCTGTAGATGGATTAAAAAAAAATTGCTCCAGAAGGGAGAGAGCTTAAAACATAAATTCTAATGCTGAGGCATAGTCTTCAGGCCAAACGTCTTAACCCAAACTATCGTGATGAACATGTTTTCATTTGAATAAGACCATCATCTCCCCCTCTAATATCCATGGGTGCCCTACTTAATTGCTTACTCACAACTGATCACTAGGTATTTTCTACTAATATCAGATGTATTATTAAATCCTCAGGTTAAAGTGTTTGACATAAGCAGATCCTGCCCTTAGTCTGCACGACCTGGATTTCACTCTCAGAATTTAGTCCTTATCAGCCTACACCTATAATTAACAAAAATTCTTGTTGTGTGCACCAATGGCCTCTTTCCAACAACAGTAGAAGTAGGCAACACAGAATGCCATTATGTTTTGTAGTTGTTTCAAGGTTTAGAATTAACATTTTATGAGCATCTGCTGTATTCCAGCACTGGGCTTTGTATTTTATTAACTTGAAAAGCTCTCACTGGCATTATATGAGGTATCTTTGGTATTGTATGTACCTTCCTCTAACAAATAAATTATTTTACTACACTGTAATCAGTAATTTAAGTGTCTATTTCCCCTACTAGAGGGTAAGCTCTTTGAGGGCAGAAGCCATGTCCCCCTTGTTCATTTCTGCATCCTTCTGACCTGGCACAGTGTCTGGAACATAGTAGAAGCCAATTAATATTGTAGAAGAATGAAAAATTTATAATCCTATTTAATTTCTTATTAATACTTGTAGCCTTTCTGCACTTTAAAATGGCAAAGCTAATAGCCCTCAGAATTACTGTGAAAATTAAAGATACCTCCAAATTAAGATAGCCTATTGAAACTGCAACACATATTTTCCCCTTCCCAATACTTAATTACATGAGCACAAAATAGTTTAAACTAACCGCCCCTACAGACACACATATTCATAAAAACAAACACCATTGCAAGTCAAGGAAAGGAAGATAATCTAATGCAACAATCTTGAAAAATTAGTGGCCAAGGAAAAAATAAAGATCTAGGGTAGAATAGAGAGGTGCAGCACAGTTTGGCTTCTAGTTGCATACAATCCTTCTTCCCATTATCCTGCCCACACTTACCTCCTTATCTCTGGTAAAATTTAATTAGTAAGGTGACAAAATCTTTAGAATTTTCACTAATATGACCAAACCTAGAGAGATCCCCAAATGAGTGGATAGCTTTATGTTTTTCTTCTTATTGCTAAAGGCTACTATAAATAGTTGCTGGGGTAAAACAGCTGAAATGATGAAGTAAATAGTAAGGCTGGCTCTCTTTGTGAAAAGTGAGAACCTAAGGAAATCATATGTAATATAACATTACAATCAGGAAGAGAAAATCGTGGGAAAGGATATTTAACAAAATCTCAAAAGAGAGTGATCAGTTTTATTCTAAAGATTTCACATGTGCCTAGTTTAGTTTTCCTCCTGCCCTTTTTATTCTCCTAAGAACAAGAAATATCCAGACCTCAATCTGTAGCTGGGGACAGAAATGGGTAGCAGAAAGAAATCACCCACATCATATCAGAGCAAATAGAATTCCCGGGCAGAAATCCTTTTGATCTTATAAAGAAAAGAGAAAAACAAAACAAAACATGGTATTCTTCCAAAATACTATAGCAAAAAGAAACTAAAGGTACAGAAAGACAAAAATTTAACATAAAATTAAACATAACTCATAGACAGAAAGACATTTATGCAATACAGAATCAAGAACTTCAAACTAGAGTTTCTATTTTACTTTCTCCCATCTACTGACTTACTATGATATGATGCTCAGTTGTAAAATCACATGGGGTACCAAATAAAAGTACATTTGGAAATATGGATGTCTGCAAAGTGCCATTAATTAAATCCCCATATACCTGTGATAAGGTTTCCTGTTTTTCCATGTCCTAAACATGTTTATATTATGGAAAAATCAAGAAAACTAAGATAAATCATTATATTTTGTCACATTGCCATATTTTGAATTCATATATGGTTTAGAGTGAGAATGATATCAATTTTGTTTAATGACTTCACTGCTTCTATTTCTTGACTATTGTAAAAAACTTAATTGCTACTATGAGAGAAAAAGAAAAGATCCATAAGAAATATTGAAGTATTTGTACTTAATAGTTTATCAAGATGACATACTCATGGTAATGTTCATTATATCTATCAAGCTATTCATTTACTTTGAAGAAGACTATTGTTATGAAAAGGTGTATTAATACCTTTGTTTTAATTAAAAAATAAAGTCAATCTTTTGTTCTGGTGGAAAGTAAATATGATTTACTGATGGTTTGATAATTAATGGCTTTGTCAGATAGGCTATTTTGTGAGCATTTTCCAAATCTTGAAGTGGGCTAATTCCACTCCAGGATCTTTTTGAAAATAAAAATAATGAAAACATTATACTGATTTTGTTACTATAGCCTTGTAGTATAGTTTGAAGTCTGGTAATGTGAAGCCTCCCGATTTGTTCTTTTTGCTTATAATTGCTTCGGCTATTCAGGCTCTTTTCTGGATCCACACAAAAAGTAGAATTATTTTTTCTAGATCTGTGAAATACGATGTTGGTATTTTTATGGGAATTGCATGGAATCTGTAAATCTTTTTGGTTGGTACGGACATTTTAACAATGTTGATTCTACTGATCCATGAGCATGATATGTTCTTCCACTTGTTTGTATCATCTGTGATTTCTTTCCTCAGTGTTTGATAGTGCTCTTTGTAGAGGTCTTTCATCTCCTTGGTTAAGTATATTCCTAGGTATTTTATTTTCTTTGTAGCAATTGTGAATGGTACTGAGTCTTTGATTTGACTCTCAGTTTGACTCTTATTGGTGGATAGGAATGCTACTGATTTGTGTGTCATGATTTTGTAACTTGAGACTTTTCTGAATATATTTATCAATTCCAGGAGTCTCTCAATGAAATCTTTGGGGTCTTCTAAGTATGAGATCATATCTTCTGCAAAAAGTGATAGTTTGACCTCCTCTTTTCCACTTTAGATACCATTAATTTCTTTCTCTTTCCTGATTGCTCTAGCTAGGATTTGCAGCACTATGTTGAATAGAAGTGGTGACAGTGGCCATCTTTGTCTTGTTCCAGTTCTTAATGTGAATGCTTTCAACTTTTCCCCATTCAATATAATGCTGGCTGTGGGTTTGACATACGTGGCTAAATCAGGATGATATTGGCACAAAAATAGAGACATAGACCAATGGAACAGAACAGAAAACTCAGGTATAAAACCATCCACATACGATGTTTGACAAAGCAGTTACCAATATACACTGGGGAAAAGAATCCCTATTCAATAAATGGTGCTGGCGAAAGTGGATAGCCACATGCAGAAGAATGAAACAAGACCCATATCTCTCACCAGTTACTAAAATTAATTCAAGATGGATAAAAGACTTACATAGAAGGCATAAAACCATAGAATTCTAGAATAAAATTTGGGAAAAACTCTTCTAGATATTGGCCTAGGCAAAGAATTTATGAAGAAGACCCCAAAGGAAATCACGGCAACAACAAAAATAAATAAACGGGACTTGATCAAATTAAAAAGCTTCTGCACAGCCAAGGAAATAATTAACAGAGCAAATAGATGACCTAGAGAATGGGAGAAAATATTCTCAAGCTATATATCTGATAAAGGACTAATAACCAGAATCTACAAAGAACTTAAGCAAATCAACAAGAAAACAAACAAACAAACAAACCCATTAAAAATTGGGCAAAAGACATGAAAACAAAGCTTTTCAAAAGAACATAGACAAATGGCCAATAAACATATGAAAAAAATGTTCCATGTCCCTAATCATCAGGAAAATGCAAATTAAAACACAATGAGATCTAACCTTAGTCCAGTCAGAATGGCCTTTATTAAAAAGTCAAAAAAACAACAGACACTGGCATGGATGCAGAGAGAAAGGAACATTTATACACTATTGGTGGGACTGCAAATTAGTACAACCTCTATGAAAAGTAGTATGGAGATTCCTCAAAGAACTAAAAGTCAACCAACCTTTTGATCTAGCAGTCCTACTCCTGGATATTTACCCAGAGGAAAAGAAGTCATTTTATCACGAAAACACCTGCACACAAATGTTTATTCCAGCATAATTCACAATTTCAAAGGTGTGGAATCAACCCAAGTGCTGATCAGCTCATGAGTGTATTAATGAAATGTGGTATATGTACACCATAGAGTACTACTCAGCCATAAGAAAGGATGATTTAATGCCTTTGGCAGCAATTTGGATGGAACTGGAGACCATTGTCTTAAGCAAAATATCTAAAGAATGGAAAAACAAACACCACATGTATTCTCTACTAAATTGGAATTAACTGATGAGCACACATATACATAAAAGGGAGCAAAACTCCATGGAAATCAACTTGGGGGAGGGGCCAGGTGTGGACATGTGAAAACCTACTTAATGGGTACAATGAACAATATCTGGATGACGGGTACTCTTATATCCATGACTCAAGCATTATAAAAGTAATTCTTGTGACCAAAATACCAAAACTATTTGTACCCTTTAATACCTTGAAATAAAAAAAAGATACTATATTGTTCAGATGTGATGGAATAATGGATATCAGACTTACTTTTATGCCATAAGCAACTACAAAACTGGATGAGAAGCATGCAGCAAAAAGCATAATGTTTTTGGACATTAAAGAACAGTCAACACAAGACTCTGATGTCTGAGGAAGTAAAATAAGCAAGGTAAGTTTTATTGGCACCCTAGCTTTTTCCTTGACAGAGAACAAAAATCTTGACGGGTAGAGGAAAGAAATACCGGAGCTTATTGCTGCTGAGGTAGGTAGAATTTGCAGGATAAAATACTAGAAATGAGAGAACTTAGTAGAGAAGGAACTCCAGTAATCCCCATGGGAAATGCCACCAAATCTTGCTGTATAATAACATACATGAGTACAGGATGAAATTTGATGAAGCCTGGCTGAGGGCACAACTAAGTATTTGTGAGCTACACAGAGATTCTAGAATTAGTACAGTCTGGATGACATTGGAATTTTGATCAGCTGGGCCAGAGGGACCTTACTGAATACCTTAGTCATTGAGTTGACTCCCCAAAAAGGTCATGCCTTAGAAGGAGAACTACTCTAGTCTTAGATTGACTGCATTAGACATCCCCCAACAAAGCCTTTAATGAAGTCTTGATAGGATAAAACTGATATGCCAGCAAATTAGCTGCCTGTTAGAGCAAAACTCATCATTCTTTAAGACAACAAAATTCTGATTGTCAATGATGTTGCATCTACAATGTCCACCTACCTTAAGAAATCATTAGATATGCCAAAACCAGGAAAAAAATCAATAGAAATAGATAACAGAGATATTAGAATTAGCAATTAAGATTGTTGAGATGCTATTATATGAATAAATATGTTTAATAATGTAAAAGAAAAGATGGACTTGATGATTGAACAGATGAGGAGAAATCTCAGTTGAGAAATGTGATACTATAAAAAAAGAACCAAGTAAACATTCTAGATCTGAAAAACATAATACCTGATATTAAAAAATTGAATAGGCTTAAGAGCAGAGTAGATGCTGCATAAGAAAATACCAGTGAACTTAAAATCAGTGCAAAAGAAACTATCCACATTGAAGTATATAGAGAAAAACAACCCAAAGAAAGCATTTTAATAAGTTTTGTTATTACAATAGTTTAATACATGTTTAGTTGCAGACCCAACAGGAGAGGTGAGAAAAATGGGATAATACTTTTAAGTGAAATAATGGTTAAGTGAAATAATGATTTCCCAAATTTTATTAAAAATATCAACCCACATGTCTTGGTCATTTCTGCTGCTATAACAAAATACTTTAGACTGAGTAATTTATAAATAATAGAAATTTATTTTTTACACTTTTGAACGCTAGGAAGTCCAAGGCTTGCTCTTTGCAAAGCCTTCGTACTGCAACTTCACATTTTGGAAGCGCAATAGAGGGGCAGAGGGCAAAAAGGGATTAAAAGACTCCCTCAAACCCTTTTTATAAGGGCACTAATCCCATTTATAAGGGTAGAGCCTGCGTGACCTAAAGGCCTCACCTCTTAATACTATTGAATTGAGGATTAAGTTTCAACATGAATTTTGGAGAAGAACAACATTCAAACTATAGTACCACATATCCAAAGAAGCTTAATGAACACTAATTATGTTCATGGCCATATTGCCAAAAACCAAAGATAAAGAGAAATGTTAGAAACAGCCAGATAAAGTCTCATTACTGAGAATTATAAGGAATACTGCTGACTTCCCATGCAAAACAATAAAGTGTAAAACAAACAAACAAACACCACCTCTTTAGAATGCTGAAAGAGAAAAGCCAAACTTAAATTCTGTATCTGTGAAATGTCTTTTAAAAATGAAGATAAATGATGACATAATCAAATAAACAAAAGAGAAAATTCAATGCCCTTATACTTGTACTAAGATATATTGAAGGAAGCTCTTCAGAATGAAAAGAAATTATAAAAGATAGAAACTTAGATCTACATAAAATGTGAAGAACACCAAAAATGGGAAATTTGTGGGTATACTAAAATGCTTTTTTCTTTCATTTCTTAATTTCTTTAAAGACAATTGACTCTTTAAAGTAAAAAATAACAATGTGCTGTTGATTTATAAAAGATGTATAAATATGTTTATAAATATGGGAAAACAAAAGCAGAAAAGGCAGAAAGAGGGAAGTATACTATGTAAGGTTCTTTACATTCACATGTGAAGTGGTATAATATTAATTCAATGTGAACAGTGATAATTAAAGGATGCATATTATAATTCCTAGAATAACCACTAAAAATACAAAAAGGGTATGGCAAAATAGCCAATCGAAGAGATTAAAATAAAATACTATATGTATAATTTAAATCCAAAATAAGATAAGAGAGAAGGTTAAAAAAAAGATACATAGATGGGACAAATAGAAAACAGGTAGTGAGGTGCATTTTATAATGATAAGGGAAAATTAAAATACCTCTGATGTCTTGAACCCTTGTTGAAGAAGTTACTAACAAAGATTAAAAAGATTGATGCCTGAGCTTAAATGGAAAGCATTCTAAAATATATATTTCCCTGCTTTACTGGATTTAACTAATTATAAAATGTTCTCTTATGCTTGCTTCTCTGATTCTTCTCATGCATTTCTTTCATGTGAAATGCTATTTCTCCTTGAGTCTCCTTTGCTGTCTGGCAACCATTCTATTTCTCCTATAGGGAACAATTAATGTATAAAGCAGAACTCACTAGCTCCTCCTGGTGGCCTCATCATATTTAACCCTTTATCAGTTAGTTATTCAATAAGTATTTATTGAGTTCCTACTATGTACTAGATGCCATTCTAGGCCCTGAAGATAAAACAGTGAATTGAACTCCTTCTCAGAGACAGGGGATGAGGAACAGAAAATGAATAAATAAATATGGAACATGCCTGTGGTGATACATGCAATAGAAAAAAGTAAACAGAGATAGGGATTAAGGAAATGTCATTGAGGAGTAGTAAAGGAAAGCATTTCTGAAAAAATGTAATTTGTGCAGGCTGAAGAAAATGTGGTGCCACTTTCCAATATCTGGGAGAACATTTCCCTGGGTAGAGGCTATTTGAGCAGTGGTGCTGACTCAGGAGTATACCTGCTAAGTATGTGAAATAGATGGGAGTGTGGCTAGAGGGGACTGAGAGAGGGACAGAGTAGTAGCAGATGAAGCCAGACAGGTGGTGGGGGACTATGTGATGTAAGATCATGAATGCCTCTACATGGACTAGGATTTTTCTCTGAATGAGATAGAAAGCCATTGGAGGGGCTTTTAAAAAAGGGAGAAACATTTCTGGACGCATTCTGTGGTATCACTCTGGCTGCAGTGTGAAGATTAAACTCCTTATTCCTTTAAGATAGCTAACAAAGGATTATGCAAGGCAGACAGAAAATACTTACAGATTTATCGGCCTATCCTTGATACTAGATTTATGTGTCAGTGGCTTTTATGTGCTCTGTTAGTGTTCCTTTGAGCTAATCAGAAAGAACTTTGCCATTTAGACCAGAGGTCCCCAACCTTTTTGGCATCAGGGACTGTTTTCATGAAAGACAATTTTTCCATAGATCGGGGGAGAGGAGTATGGTTTCCGGATGATTCAAGGGAATTTCATTTATTGTGCACTTTATTTCTATTATTATTATGTTGTAATATATAATGAAATAATTTATACAACTCACCACAGGTTGGGGACCCCTGATTTAGACCTTTTTCTATTTATTTTTAAATAGTCATATATCTGTTGAGTAACTATAGAAATAGCCATTGTGTATTTTTGCAGTTACTATAATAACTAACCAAAAACAGGTATCCAGTAAGTCTATGATAGAAATACTTACAAGACTTTTCTTCTTCTTCATTAAATTTTTTTCTTAGCTTCAGATTGAAGAACAGGTGATCTTTACTTATTTATAACTAAATTTTGTTTATTTATATTAATAACATTTATTTATAACTTAGCTTATCATTTCTCCTATCTTCAGGAATTCTGGTAATAGCCTCAACTGACAGATTACCAGGAAGATCCACCAATCTTCCTTTCCTTCCTTTGCTATTTCTGTTTTATTGCAGTTTCTAGTTTTGCCTTTGTCCTTCTCTGATAAGTGGGCCTTGGGAATGGTTTTTTCATGTAGCCATTCCTACTCTGTGATACCATTCTATCTTCTGCAGCAGCTTGAGAAAGAAGCCAAGATGTCTAAATGTAACATTAGCTAAGAAGGCTTAAGCTTCATCAAAGACTCTTAACTCCAATGCACAAGCTCCGTGTTTTTTTACTATCACAGGCAATGCTTTTGGTTGATAACTCAGCTCTGGCTCTGAAGAATTTTTGGTGTAGGCTTTTTTATTAGGATAGCAGGAATAGGCTACAACCAAGGAAGTTTTTAGAATTTCAGGTCATGATATAGGCATTTGCAAATCTGGGGAACAACAGCATTCTCTTTTTCCATTATGTTAAAGTTGAATTCATTTTAGAGGTATCACTCTTCTTTCCAACACATCATGTCCCCTAGTTTGTTATTTTATAGACACCTCCAATGTATCTATCCCACTTTACCCATTTGTGAATGGGTTGCATGTTCATTCACTTTATATTATTGTGTCTCAATATTTTGTCCTAAAATATTCAAACGTGAAACTTAAGTGAGTCACAGAATTTGTCATAAATATATTGTTCATCTTCTTGTTGATGTATTTGTTGTGAATGATTATGCTACAGCATGCTGCTTTCTCTTACAGCCTTCCTTTTGTTTTTGGCATTTATCCATCCAGCCAGTTAGCCATCCACTCATTCATCCATCCACCTATCTAACAAATAGCTCTACAGTTTTACTAAATTTCAGGCACTGAGATAAATAATTTGATACAAAAGTGAATAAGAATTGTAGATACTAATAAATATTTGTGGTTTGATTGTAGTTGAACTAAATTTAAAACGTAAGGATTTACTGAATCCATTGGAATTTAGTTTCAATAGTATTTCTATTTTTATTTACTCACAAATGAATTTATTCAATAAATGTTTAATCAGTGTCTACTGTATGTCAGACAGTGAGCTAGAGGTTAGAATATAAGAATTAACAAGGGGTAGTTTCTGCCTTCAAAGTGTTATGGTTTGGTGGGAGATAAAGAAATATAGCAAATAATTATGTCACAAAATGAAAGTGCTATAATAGATGTCAATACAGTGTTCTTATAGCAGCAGAGGGACAGGAGTGACTAACTCTGTCTGGGAGAGACAGAAAGCCTCCAGAGGAGGTAACATTTAAGCTGGACCCTATTCTTGCTACTCAAAATGTGGTCAATAGACTAGCAGCAGCATTGGTATTATGTGTGAGCTTGTTAGAAAAGCAGAATCTCAGGCCACAGCTGAGGTTTATGGAGTCAGAATTTGATATTAACAAGATCCTCAGGTGAATTGTAAAGCATATTAAAACTTTAGAAGCATTAGTTTAGAGTAAGAATAATACGGCAGGTGAAGAAGATAGGTAAGTCATTTTAAACAGAGGAAGGACCATGTGAAAAGGCATAGGGAATGGAGGAACATGGCATGCTTGGAGTTGTTCTGTGTAATTAATTCTTAAGGTGCATCAGACAAGGGAGAGAAAGTAATTGGTAACATATGTGAGGACTGAACTCTAAAGGGTTTATATGCTATGTAAAGGATTTGAATTTTTTTCTGAGCCACAGGGAGGGCTCTTAAGCAAGTAAATAATATTATGGGATTCCTGATTAAGAAAAAATAACTTTAGCAGCTATGTGAAGAACAGATTAGAAACAAATAAGAAAAGGTCTGCTGGGTACTCAAGAAAGTAGTTTGGAAAAGAGAGTCTAAACTAACACAGTGGATATGTAAAGTTGTGATTGAACTCAATAACTATATTGCAGACTAAAATTACGGGAATTTGTGTTTGAGTAAATGGAGGAGGAGATAAGGAAGGAATCAAAGATAACTCAGAGGTTTCTGCAGTGAGTGATGGGGGGATAATGGCATTGAGGAGTTAGGAAATACAAGAGAGGAACAAGTTTCATAGTGGTAGGAATGAGTTCAGTATTGGATATATTAACAAGTATTTGTGAGATATCAAGATAGAAATGTTTAGTAATATGTTTTGGGAGCTAAGAAGAGAAGTTATGATTGAGATAGAGAAAGGGAGCCAGGAATTTAGAGGTAGATGCTAAATAAGCTACAGAGATGTCTGAGACCACCTCTGGGGTAGCAGCATAATATCTACCCCAAGTCAATGTCAAAATGCTTCGGGTTGAAAAATAAACACAGAGAGAGAAGAAAATGAAAGAGAAGTCAGTACCATGAGGGGGAGACAGAACAGAGATAATATGAAGGGCAGAAATCAGTGGAGAAGAAGAAACTAAAGTAACAACTCAGGGAAAAGTACAAAAAAAAAAAAAAAGAAAAGAAAAACATAACAGAAGCATAAAAAAGAGGGTTAACTTTGGAAAGAAAGAAGTATATCTTTTCCTTCAGGGAAGGAGATAAACTTGGGTTAAGATTTTAATGTATGTGTGAACTTGAAGATGAAAGCTGGAGAAGGAAAGATAAGGAAGTTTGTGTTTTATGACTACTATTTTCTTTTCTTTTCTTTTTTTTTCACTCATATCTTTTTTTTTATTATTTATTTATTTATTTTTGTTTGTTTTTCAGCAGAATGGTGGTGCTATTTTCTTGATGCAATAGGTAGCAAGGTCATCTGTGGAGAGTAAGTGGGCTGGAACAGAATCTTGATGAGCATGATGAAGGTTTATAATAGACACTTTAGGGTATAGGAGAAGTAGCTGACTAGAGATAACTAAAAGGATTGCTGGGTAGTGCTGAAAGCCTAGAAGAGGTTTGAAACCATAAATAACTTGTGCTTCTTTTCTTACTCCATCATTCCATGACAGCTGCTATTTCTCCCCCTGCCTGATTTCTTTTCATTTATAGTTTGATCAAGAAATAATTTTCCAGTAAATTTAAATCCTAACTCAGGAAAGAAGAAAAACAAAGGCTTGTATTTCAAACCTGAGATAAATCTGCCTGAAGTCTTATATTTTAATTAAAATTAATTGACACTCTTCCCTAATGAAAGTACCATATGTTCATCATTGAAAACCTGTAAAATAAAGAAAAGTAAAAATATGGGATAATATTTTAAGTGAGAAATGATTGTTAATACTATTTTCCTTTCAGTACTTTTTCTAAACAGTTTTGTCTGCTTGCTTATTTTACATGATTATGGTAATCATATATAAACTGCTTTGTGCATTTCTCTTTTCAACTCTTAAGATTTGTAATTGTTTTTTCCTTATCATAAAACACTTACATTTATTATAAATTTTTGAAAACATAAAAAAGGACAAAGATAAAAATATAAATAATTTATAATACCATCACCCAGAGATTATGACTCAATTGCTAGGGGTTTTGATGAAAGCTTTCATGTCACACTTTAGAAAACATTTTCTAGCAACATTTCTGCTCATATTTCTTCTCAGGTTTTCTTCGTTAACTTTAAATAGCCTGGACCATAATTGAATTTTACCTGGAGAACCACTAATCAGAGAAGCCACTACAAACAGTCCTCTATACCTCAATGGCAGAGATAAGGAATTAAGAACAGAATGTGGAGAGAAATAGGAAGAGTCGTCAACTTAACATGAAACAAAAATGTATATGCTTGTTCTTATGTCTTTGCAAAAGTATAAAGTATACTTACAAGCAACATGAGACCTTATCATGAACTGAAAAATTATTCTCTTTCTCGTCCTCTATTTCTTCTTATTCCAAAGCTGGCTTCTGTAAATTATTACATCCTTCAAGCAGTTGTGGCCCTAAAAATTCATAGGGGAGGGGATTATGATTAGTAGCATAATCATCTCAAACACTGATATAGCACTGTTCATGTGCCAGGCACTATTCTAAGTGTTTTATATAGATTAATTTTATTTAATCCTCACAACAAAACTAAGAGTTAGGTAATAAAATTATTCCCATATTGAAGATGTAGAAACTAAGGTACAAAAAGATTCAATAATTTGACAATGTCACATTTTTAAGTGGTAAACTAGGTTTTAAACCCAAGCAATCTGCCCTAGAATCCTCTTTATAACTCCTGCACAGTATCTAGTTGGAAGGGTAGCTGAGAGAGTGGTCTTGAGTTAGTATTGTAAGTACACATTTTTCTGAGAATGTTTATTTGGTGCGGCAAGGGTTGTTTAAAGTCCTTTCAACCCCTCACCCATACCCCAAGCCCAACACCCAAACTTGCTATTACAACTGCTTTCTAAACTTTCTTGATGGCCACAATGAAGTGGTGCAGATGTTTAAGTAAGGCTTGCAGTTCAATTCTCTGTATTCTAGACTCTTATTATGGTTTTTATTTGTTTGTTATTTTTGTTTTTGGTACCGCTGTCATCCTCTCTTCTTTCAGGAAAAGACCAGCCTGATGCAAATGTTTCTTGCATTTTCAAATTTGGAAATTCTTATGACATTGCTGGTTACTCATATGTCCTTGAAAATTTTAAATGGTTGTTGAACTGCTTCTAATAGTTTATACTTTATAGCTAACAAATTCTGAGTTTATTATTAAAGTTAATAATAAAGCTTCTTTCTTGGCATTAGATTTGCTTAACACACTCAATCCTGCTTTCCTTTCCCTCTTGCCTTCCTTGACTGCCTCTTCTTTAGTTTCTAGGTTTGGAATGATTGCTTGTCTGTGACAGGAATGAGAAATCTGAAATGCCCACTGGTGCTATATGTTCTGGGTTCTCACAAGCTGCTGTGTAGAAGAAGGGGAGTGAAAATATGATGTCTACTTATGTCACTGCCAAACTAGCTTGGCCCTTTTGTTAGTTCATGATTGGGACTCCAGGGATGCTGCCCATAGGACTGGCTGGAAGAAAATCTTAGAAGGTTATGTGGTACCATGAAGGAAGTAGTAAATTCAGCACTGAATCCATATTACAACTTTAATTATAATGTATTTATTTACTTATTTATTTTGTATCACTAGAAGAAATATAGCATGGTAGTTAAGAGCATATCCTCTGGATTTAGATCAATTGGGATCAAATCCTGACATCAGTCTTCACAATCTGTGGACCTTGGTCCAATTAACATCTTTGGGAGTTACTTTCCTCCTCTAAAAAAACTACTTCATGAGGCTGTTATGCATTTCAAATGAGACAATACCAGTAAAATGCTTAGAATAGTAGTTGGCTTATAATAAGTAATTAATAATTGTTAGTTACCATTTTAAACTCTCTCTCTTTAGACTGTAAGTTTCGGAAGAGTGAGTATTTTCTTCGCTATGAACGATCAGTGCTTAATAAATATTTGTTGAGCCAATGAATGAATGAATGAGTGGACCTATCTACTACAAAATAGCTGTGACTTGGGGTATATTATTTAATCTCTTTGAAAATGTGTTCTGAGTATTTGGGATATAATGTGTAACTCACAGGATATTGGGGAGAATTGCTTGAGATAAGAATGTGAAGTAGGCACTAGTGCTCAGAGTTTCAGAGAAAAGTCTTTCAAATTAGGCACAAATAATCTTGGATCTTATTCTACCACTAGATTTGACCTTAAATAAACCATTACTCTTTTTGAGCCTCAATTTCCTCATCTTTAAAATGGGGATCATAATTCCTATCTCAGAGAGTTGGCATCATGAGACATACCTGTCCTTTGAACACCATTCTCTTAAAAATAGTTGGTCATTGGAGTAGACTTTGTAAGCTTGAGATCACCATAAAAATGTAAGTTATTGAATTTAAACAAAACCATATTAATTGAAAAGATGTTTTTATTTTTTTTAAAATGCTAAGTTATAGTGTAGACATGTAGAAATAACAATGTTCACCAGAGATTGCCTTTTTATGAGGAAGTTCTATTTGTCTAATATGCTCTGATTGAATGAATTTTAAGAAAAGAGAATTTGACTTTTCATTAAGAAGGCAATTTTCTATTGAATTCTCCCATAACATAGCACCAAATAAGAATCTAACTGTAAGCTGAAATTTTAGACAACATTGAAGGGAACCAGGGAAACAACCTTTTATTTAAAAAGAATAGTGTGATGGTTATTTTGACAAGACAAATTGTGATAAATTAAGTCTTAAAGGTAGAGTAATATGATATCCTAGAAAGTAATTTTTAAAAATTATTTTTAAAACTTTTTTAAAAATATGATTTATCTAAAAGATTTGTTTATTATACTCCAGATACATATATTGTTTCTAATTTTCTAATTATAAGGCAGAGAGATGAAGGACACTAAAATTATTTGAATTTTAAATGTTTAATGAGCATATCATTTTTGTCCATGTGAAATAAAATTATTTTTTTCCTATTTGATTTAGAGAAACTTGTTTTCTTAGGAACTCAAAATATTCCTTATGTAGAAACTAAGAACATAAGTGTTTTGCAATGACCACTTAGTGGGTAGTGGAGAGAGGAAGAATATCCTGATCTCTGTGTTATCCTCTAACACCCCTCAGACCTCACCTCTTACTGCTCTCCCCTTATCTCTGTATTTGCCACTCTGACCTCTTTGCTGTATCTCTAACTCACCAAGCACACTTCTACCCTAAGGCCTTTGTATTTGCTGTTTCTGCTACCTAAAACTATATTCCTCCAGATATCTACAAGGCTAATGCCCTTACCTCCTTTAGGTGCTTAAATATCACCTTCTTGGTTAAGCCTTATTTAGTCACCACATTTAACAGTGAGACATCCCCAATCCCATTCAACTTTCCTATCTCCATTTCCTGCTTAATATTTTTCCATTGCACTTGCCAATACTTGATATAAGAGTTTTACTTATTTTCTGTCTCCCCTGATCTCTTAAAGATAAGTTTCATAAGGGCAGAGGTTTTCATGTATTTTATTGCTATATCCCTAGCACTTAGAACAGTTCTTGGCATATTATAGGTACTTAATAAATATGTGATGAATGAATGAATGAACTCCCAAGATTAAGACAAAAAGCAGTTCTAATTTCCTGTGGGAAATTTCTGCTTCATAAATAAGGCAGTGACCTGGATGTCAAAGCAAATGAGGGTAGGCAGGTTGCTTAGGTACTTTGCTCCAAATACAGAATTTCAGAAGATTCTTTTCTCTACAATTATAAAATAGTGTATTAGGTTAAATAGCATTCCTCCAAAATTTTTGTCCATCCAGAACTTGTGAATGTAACCTTATTTGCAAATAGGGTCTTTGCAGATGCAATCTAGTTAAAATGAGGTCATTTGTATTAGGAACCCCCCTAATCAGTATGACCTCTTTAACTAGAAGGAAATGTGGATACAGACACATAGGGAGAATGCCATGTGACAACAGTGGCAGAGATTAGAGTGGTACATCTACAAATCAAGAAACACCAGGATTGCTGGCAACCACTAGAAACTAGGAAAATGCAAGAAAGGATACTCCCATAGAAACTTCAGAGAGAGCATGGCCATGCTGACATCCTGATTTGGGGCTTCTAGCTTCCAGAACTGTGATAAAATACATTTATGTTGTGTTAAGCAACCAAGTTAGTGGGAATTTAAGGTGGGGCTAAGAAATTAATATACATAGAAATAGGGCTTATTCAATTTGTCATTAATTTATTATGCAAACATTTTTCGAGCATCAGACGGTATGTTAATCACTGAAATTGTAGTGATAAATCACTCAGTTCTCTCTGTTCTCAAGGAGCTCGTAACCCAGTGGCAGAGACCAAAAAAGTAAGTAGAAACTTATTATAATGAAAGCGTTATGAGATAATTAAGCTCAGAGAGCACAGAAATGGAGCATATAATCTAGTCTGGGGGTGAGGGGTGTCATAAAGTGTTTGTCTGAAGAGGTAATTTTAAATAAGCCAGATTGGGAAGGGTGTAACATTTCAGGCAGAGGAAAGCATGTGAAAGAAATTGTAGTTGCTTGTGATAAAGTGGTTGTAACTGGAGTATATTGCAATAGGAATATTCCACAGTAATCCAAGTGAGACATAAGAAGGTTCTAACTAAAATAGGGTAGGAGAATCTCCCAGAAATCAGTAGTCTTGACTCTGGTACTTAATTTGTTTTAGACAAGGATAGAAAGGGAGGGAGCCTTCCTTATAGAAAGATCTATCATATTTTAAGGTGGGAGTCATTGTAAAGATTTATAATTCAGAATTTCACTTTTTAGCAATAGTGTGTGATTAAACCTGTGTCTATGATTGAATCTGTGAGTGTGTGTGTTTAAAAGGATGAAGAGAGAGAGAGAATGAATCTGGGTGATAGTGAGATCTGAGATATACACATTTTAAGGGTATGACCTCTAAGGCATTGAGTAGCAATATAACACACATTGGATTGGAATCTTGAGTCTGAGTTCATACCTTACCGGTACCTTTTTTTCAATGCTTGTAATTTTATCTTTTGGAGTCTTAGTCTCCCTCTTTGTAAGTTGATATTTGCTTTACCAGTATCACAATATTGTTGGCATAAAATGAAATAAAATATTTAAAATTCTTATGAGTTTTCAACTCTTATGAAGCACTATACAAATATGAATTATTTATTTATTTATATCAGCATATTACAGGGGTACAAATGTTTAGGTTACATATATTGCCCTTGCCCCACCCAAGTCAGAGCTTCAAGTGTGTCCATTCCCTAGATGGTGTGCAACACACCCTTTAGGTGTGAATATACCCATCTCCTCCTTCCCCTTCCCACCTGCCTGACCCAATGAATGTTACTACTAAATGTGTACATAAGTGTTGATCAATTATTGGAAGAGATATTTCAACCATAAGGGGGCTTTTCAGCTAGGTTACCAAATCTAAGATTCTGTGATTCCAAATACCTGATTTATTCAGGTATCTACATGAATCAAATGCACTTGGTTCCCATTTTTCAAACATGCTAATGTCAAGAAAACTAACTTGACCTTACAAGGCCTACAAGACCTACAAGACCTACAAGACCTTAGATAAATTAAGGTATGGAATCTGTATAACTTTCCTAGGAATCTCTCATAACTGCCCACAAACCTGGTACAAAATTGCTGGTCAAAAGCATTTATTGGAGAAATGAATAAATGAACAAAAAAATCTTTGACTAGATGAGTTATATGATCTAACTATTATTAGCTAGTTGTATGTTATCCCATTGACTTTCTTGCTGTTTTTTAAAATTCTAATTTAACTACCTTTTTTTACTTCCTTTTTTAACTTCCAAATTGTTCTTATATTATGATCTAATTGTTCTTCTCCTTCACTAGACTCTAGGATCCTTGAGGATAGGCATTGTCTATATTTTAACCTTGAAACTGTAGAGGAAGGGGAAAAAAACCCCATTTTTTCCTCTACTCACCTAGGTTCATTCCTTGCAAATTAGACAAAAGAAATATTAGTAAGAGAAAACCAAAAAAGTTTATTAACATGTACATCACATATATACAAAGAAAAACTCAGTGATAGGTAACTGAAAGGGGTGGTAGGAACTTCGACTTATATAACATCTTAACAAAGAACAATAAATTTATAGAGACATGACAAGACAAAAGAAAAGAGGTTTACACTGTTGGGGGTAGCAAACTATGGAAAGGTAAATAAGTGAGGAAACTAGTAGAAGATAGGATTACTTTAATAAGGTTTGTTATGTAGGTTCTGGTTCATCTCTTGGCTAAGAGTCTGGAGTTGTCTCGTATGATTAAGATCATCCCACCTTTCCTAGTAGAGAGGGTGAGAACAGAGATTTTGTTCTTTGCCTGCTTTTTCTCAATTGCCTTCAGCTCAAAATAATCTTTATGTCAAAGTGGGATGTTTTGGGGTGTCATACTCTGAAATCCTTCAGCACATAGGATGTATTCTTCATATATGGTTGTTAAATGAATGACATGAAAGTATTTGAGAGAAATATTTTCACAGGATTCAGCGAACATTTATGTTTTAAATTTAGTTTCATCAGCAAACATCAGTAAAAAAATCAGTAAGCATCCATAATGCCATTATAAATACTGAACTGGTCTGTGGTTTTTATATATATACAATGGACTTATAACATCAAACGTGGTAAAAAAAAAATTCTAAAAATACACAAATGTTTCAGGAGGCTTATGATCTTGTGTTTACCAAAAATCATGTTTGATTTATTCATTGTTCCTAATACCATTCTTGGAATTTTTATTTTAGTTCCTTTCAAAAGCAATCACATTCTTAATTCAGTTTCTGGTATGAAAATAGGTCACTGTGATAGGTTTGTCAGAATACAAATGCATGGGGAATTGATATTTGGAGCTTGATCTGACTTGGATAAGTTCTCATTTTACAAATATTGTAGAGCAATTTGTCTTACCTGTAAATCTCTCTATTTTTTGATAAGTAACTTACCATTCAGGGCAGCCAGTCAAGAGGAAGTGAAAAACCTTAGCCACAGGTCTCTTAGGAACTGAATATTTATTATAGAGTATTTCCTAGTCTTGCATACATTTATTTAAAAAAGCAAGTTTCCTAATTCATGAAGATATATTTAACAAAAGTTTGAAGATACTTTTACATGGATCCCCAAAATGCTGAGCTATGCCTTGTCACCTATAGCTAAGAGGTTTTAGAGACCAGGACAGAAAATTTTAAGATCAAAGTGAGATTCAGATAGGATGGGGGAAACAGAAGTCACAAGAAGAGAAGTAGATAATTGTGAGAGGGTATTTTAGGCTCAGGGATAGTGTGAGAACAGTGTTAGGTGAGAAAATACAAGTGGGGTTTGTGAATTTAATGGACCACAAGTGGAGTGTATGTTAGTAGTGGGCCAGTAGGTATAGGGAGAGTTGGGTAAGAGTTACACATCAGGTTGAAGAATTCAACTTTATGCAGTTGGGAAATTTTGAAAGCATTTTACAAGGTATGGTAGGGATTGGCTAACTACATTAGGAATGTGAGCTTTGAAATAATATCAAAAAGGATTTGAGTGACTGAGACTGGAGGAAATAAAGACCCAGGAGGCTGTCCCAGTAGTCAATACCAGAGCTAAAAAGGAGTTGAGCTAGAGAGCAAATAGTGGGACTGGAAAGGAGAGGGCAGACACTAGTGATTGGGAAGATGAGAAATATCCATATTCAAATTTTATGGGGCATGGGACTGAGCAGCATGGGTTGAGATACTTTTCTTGTTCTGCCCTGGAGTTTAGCAGAGCCTTGGAACTAAGCCATGATGAGAAGAAGGAGATTCAGAAGGAACACATAGGATGCAGAGCTTATCTTCTCCTGTGCTTTGGGAATTGGGTTAGGCATGTAATAGGAAATATGAACTGAGACCTGAGGCAATAAAACTGAGTCCCCTCCTTTCCTCCCTACTCTTCCCTCATACTACCACTTTCTGTTCTGAGGCCCCTTTTATGGCAGGACCCTAACCTGCTCTAAGGGCATCTGAAAATATATAAATATTTTCATTCTGAGGGACCCTTTGGAATCATTGTGCCAAATCTACATTTATTTATATAAACTTTTTCTTTCCTCTTTATTTTCTGCCTTTGAGTTCCTATCAAACTTTAGCAAATATTTAGACAGCAAAGAAATAAAGAAGGAAATTAAATCAGTATCTATTCTACATAATTACAGCAAAGCCTACCCACTCACATTTTGTAGAGAGGACAGTAAGAAGTTTTCACTTTATTTGAGCAGGTTACTTGCTAATTTCATGCCTTGGAGACATAGAGGGACAATTGAGACAGTCTAAGGGAAAGGTCTTTTATTTGATCCAATGTTCAGCTTCCCTCCCTGCTGTTTAATGGAAAGAACATTGAAATGCTGGTCATCAATTAGCTATGTGACCTTGGGCAGATCATTTAACTTTTCAATGCCTTAGATGCCTAGTGCTTAAAGGTTGTAGTCAGGGAAAATAAGGAGATAATACAGGTGAGAGTGCTTTGAAATTTTTTTTTTTTTTTCATCTTATTGTTATGGGGGATACAGAATTGCAGGTTACATACGTTGCCCATGTACCGCCTTTCCCCCCAAGTCAGAGCTCCAGGCGTGTCTGATCCCCAGATAGTGCGTGTTGCACCCATCATGTAGGTATATATCCCTCCCTTCCCCACCCCCCCCCGTTCCCGAGTCAGCACCTTCAAGCGTGACCATTCCCCAAACGGTGCGCAATGCACACATTGTGTAGGCATACCCCCATCCCCTCCCCCACCCCCATCTCAGTCTGATATCCGATTGGTGTCGTTCCCAGATGTGTATTTAGGTGATGATCAGGGAAACCAATTTTCTGGTGAGTACATGTGATGCTTGTTTTTCCATTCTTGGGATACTTCACTTAATATAATGGGTTCCAACTCTCTCCAGGAGAACCATAGAGATGTCGTATCTTCATTATTTCTTATAGCTGAGTAATATTCCATGGTATACATATACCACAGCTTACTAATGCAATCATGTATTGATGGGCATTTGGGTTGTTTCCACATCTTTGCTATTGTGAATTGTGCTGCTATAAACATTCGGGTACATGTGTCTTTGTTACAGAATGACCTTTTTTCCTTTGGGTATATGCCCAATAATGGGATTGCTGGATCGAATGGTAGGTCTACTTGAATCTGTTTAAGATACCTCCATAATGCTTGCCACAGGGGTTGCACTAGTTTGCAGTCCCACCAGCAGTGTATGAGTGTTCCTGTCTCTCCACATCCACGCCAACATGTGTTGTTTTGGGTTTTTTTGATAAAGGCCATTCTCACTGGGGTTAAGTGATATCTCATTGTGGTTTTGATTTGCATTTCTCTGATGATTAGGGATGTTGAGCATTTTTTCATATGTTTGTTAGCCATTCTTATATCTTCTTTCAAGAAGTTTCTATTCATGTCATTTGCCCACTTTTTGATGGGGTTGCTTGATTTTTTCTTGCTGATTTTCCTGAGTTCTGAATAGATTCTTGTTATCAGTCCTTTATCTGATGTGTAGTATGCAAATATTTTTTCCCATTCTGTAGGTGGTCTGTTTATTCTCGTGACTGTTTCTTTGGCTGTGCAGAAGCTTTTTAATTTAATCATGCCCCATTCATTAATTTTTGTTGCTGCTGTGATTGCCTGGGGGGTCTTCTTCATACATTCTTTACCTAGGCCAATGTCTGTAAGAGTCTTTCCTACATTTTCTTCTAGAATTCTGATTGTATCACGCCTAAGGTTTAAGTCTGTTATCCACTGTGATTTGATTTTTGTGAGAGGTGAAAGCTGTGGGTCCTGTTTCAGTCTTCTACAAGTGGCTAACCAATTCTCCCAGCACCATTTATTGAATAGGGATTCTTGTCCCCAGAGTATATTTTCCTTCTTTGTCAAAAATTAGGTGACTATATGAGGATGGTTCCATATTTGGAAGCAGATGCAGAATTTCACTTTTGATTATGCTTGTAGACCTGATTGCTGCAAATTTTTAGATTAGATTGAATTACTCAACCAGAGACTTAGTTTGTCCTCCTCTCTCTACAGTTTTCCGAATATTAGTGGTTATTTTCCTGTAAGTCAGTACAGTTGTAGAACAGGAAGGAAAGCAGGAGTGACTCCATGACAGGCTGAACCTCCCAGAATGGGCCTAAGTTTCCGTTTCTGACAGGGGTCCTCCCCTTCCCTGAAATACCGCTGATAACAACTAAAAGGTCCCGGGACTTGGAACCAACCAATCAGAAGCCAACACGACCTTGGAGCCAACCAATCAGGAGCCAACACGATCAGCCACTTTTGAAGGAGCCAAATGAACTAAGGGAGGGAGGGGGATGGTGTGCCCAGTGCATGTAACCTACTGAAAAGTATAAAAGCTTAGTTTTTACCCTAGGGCGGGGTCCTGGTTTTGGAGAGGCCACTGCGTTGGCGTTCTGGGACTTGGACCCTAGCTCGAGCTAGCCAATAAACTCCTTTGCCTTTTGCATCCTTGGTGACTCTGCCTCTCTGTTCCTGGGACCGAGGGGAATTGGTTCTAACACAGTCAGTCCTCAATGATCAGCAAATCAGTTGTGATAGAAGAGAGAAATGGAACTCAGATCGAGGCAGGACTTCTGACTCAAAACCCATTGTCTTTCCACTATGTTTTTGTCTTCATGATTTCTCATAAGGAGTGTGTTTTGTGTGTGTGTGTGTATGCAACAGAGAGAGAGAGAAAGAGAGAATGGAAGGGGAGAGAGAGAGAATGAATGTGTACATGTACAAATGCATATGCACACTCAGGGCTTTATAAACTGTAATCTATTGATCTAGGATGCTAATTAGTCACTCCTTCCTTTTCATTAGCCTCTCTTTATTTCCATCTTCATCCCTTGAATAATATTCCTCTTCCCCATTTTTTCCATTTATTTTTCTGTTTTATATAAGATGGTGATAGCAATGCGCTGCAGAGATTGGTGTGGTAGAAATTATTAGCATTAGTTTTTGTTTTCTTTTTCTCCCTGATTAAAAGAATTTTACTACTTGAAGTGTTTTTGCTCTTCTGCTTAAAACAATGCTCTCCTCCTGTGATCCAAACCAGCCCCTATGGTCTTAGGCCCAGCTAATCTATCTGCCAGGACTGTTGCTCCAGCAACTAGTGTCACATTTGGAAGTTGGATTTCTAGGCTTCTTGGAGCCTTTCCTCTCTCCTTCATCTATCTGCCTCAAGTTGCACCCCTTTAGTCCATTATGCAATCACTTCGTCAGATTTTCTTATCTTCCCTTTTAAGTCAGATGATGGCATCAGATGATAATGAGCACTGATGCTGCAATGGTTGACCACAGCTTGAAGTTAGAGGAGAAGCTTGGGAAGCACAGATAGAATCAGGCCAATATTATCTTTTTGTAATGGATTTGGTTATCCTGAAGTAAGTGGAGAATTATCTGGAACGTGAGTAAGATATTTCCATTAATAAGTAAAAATGTATGGTTCCCTAATTTGTGTAAGATACTCTTTTAGGTGTTAGTGGTACAGATAAGAATTATACCCTGGAACACATAGAATTCAGCAAGGGAGATAAAGCATGTTCATTAACAACTCCATTGTAAGATATGATATGTATCACAAGTTATATAGCATAAAGGGGATTGAAGTTAGGTGGCTGAATGGTTAGAAAATATTATAAAGGACTCTCTGGAGATAGGAAGTGACTATGTGGCTAGAGTTAAGAAAAAGAGGGGGGAAGAGAGTTGACAACTTTCAGCAAAAGGAGCTAAATTCCCTTGCCGCCTGATCAAAAAGCAGGCTTCTCAAGCAGTATCTACTGCAGTCTGAGTTCCTCCGAATCTAGAGAGTAAAGAATCCCAGCTAGAGTAAATCAAAATAGAACTCACCATTCTGCCAGAGTGGAAGTCAGAGGACCATTACTTGTCACCGTCCAATCTCAGTTCAGGTCTGAGTTCAACAGTTCAGTTCAACCTCTGAGAAGGCTGAATCACTGATCTTAGGAGCAATTGAATCCAAAGATTTGCATGCCTATCTGTGACAAGAGGGGTGGAGATGTACTACTCTTCTTTATTTGTAAAGTTTTCACTTATATCATGAATGGATAGATGGTTGGAGGAAGTGTAAGTAGTATTGATAAAAATGTAGCTGGGTAGATAAGGGACAACTTTTCATGTCATTCATTCATTTACTATTTATATTTACTTATTTATTTATTTATTGTTCCATATAGCCATTTAAGAAATATTGAGACCTTATTCTGTGCCAGGTGCTAGATGGAGATACAACAGTTAGTATAATAGATACAGTTCTCTCATGGAGCTTATTCTTTACTAATGGGACAGCTCACAAATGACTAATGAATTACCCTTTGGGTAAATGCTCAACAGGAAAAGTACAGGGTGCTTTGACAACATATAAAAGAAGGGACCTGGCCTAGTATGGAGGGTATCATAAAAGTGTTCATTGAATTGGTGACATTTGAGCTAGACCATTTTTGGGGTTTGAACTAGAAAAGTTTCAATAATATCTCTGATTCATAGATTGTTTTCCTGAGCATAGAACTATAGCCTTTCAAAAAATATTTGATTTTCCTTTTTACCTGATAAATCAGTGTAATATTGAATAATGTACTCTCATGCAATGAAGAATGGTCTTCACTTTAATTAATACACCTGAAGAAAATCTTCATAAAGAATACTTGCTTCTGAGGAGGTCTGGCTAAATCAAGGTAACTTGTTTATTGAGGTTGAATTACCCTTTATATAATTCATGGGACCTTCATAATACTTTATCTTAAACATGTATAGAATTTAAATTTTTACATGTTTATGCAAAGTTATTTATGTTACATACATTGTGAATACATTTCATAAAGCCTTGACATAATATAATTATTTGTTTAGATATTTATCTTCTCCTTGATCTACTGATTACTTAGCATAATGCCTAAAACAACTAGACACTCAATATTTTCTTTCATGAATGAGTAAAATTAACATATAGCAGTAATATTTCTCTTCCAAAGATATTTGGCTTTTGCAAGAATCATTCTACATTCTGGAGATCTAGTAGTAAATAAAATAGACAAAAGTCTGTACTTTCATGAGGTGAGGAGATGGTCAATTACAAATAAACAAATTAATATAGAATACATTATAAGTTTTATTGTGCTAGTTAAGATGCTCCATGAAGCAAATACCAGAGTTAGATAGTATAAGAGATTTAATAGGGGAGGTACCTGAAAAAGATAAAGGGAAGAGAACAAGAGTAGACAAGAAGAGCTTTAGGGCCATAGGTAGGTCTGAAACCTATGAAATGGAAGGGGGAAGGAAGAAGGTTTGGGGAGGAAGAACCTCAGACTACAGCACAGTTTTAAGAAAGCTTCGGCTAGGTCAATGGGTAATCCCTGGGCCCAAATTGCCTATTAGAGTCGTCCTAAGTCATAAGAAATAGGCTTGTAGTATTACTCATGCTGTGCTGAAATATTGGCTACTAGGGGAACCCAGGAAAGCCATGGCCTCAGAGAATGCAGAGGTGAATCATGACAATTGAGGCTGTCAATTTGTTCCCCCAGAGAGTTCTCTTAAAGGAGAGCTGAGTGGCTCAGTTCCACCACTGCCACAGTTCTAAAGAAAAAAATGTGTAAGAAAACTATATGAAAAATGAGATTGCCATTTTAGATAGTTTGACCTGAGGTGTTGTCTTGGACAAGATAACATTTGAATATAAATCTGTAAATCACTTTGGATAGTATGGACATTTTAACAATGCTGATTCTACTGATCCATGAGCAAGATATGTTTTTCCATTTGTTTGTCTCCTCTGTGATTTCTTTACTCAGTGTTCCATAGTTCTCCTTGTAGAGATCTTTCACCTCCTTGGTTAAGTATATTCCTAGGTATTTTATTTTTTTGTAGCTATTGTGAATGGTATTGAGTTTTTGATTTTACTCTCAGCTTGACTGTTATTGGTATATAAAAATGCTACTGATTTACATACATTGATTTTGTAACCTGAGACTTTGCTGAATTTATTTATCAATTCCAGGAGTCTCTTGGTACAGTGTTTTGGGGTTTTCTAGATACAAGATCATATCATCAGCTAAAAGTGACAATTTGACCTCCTTTTTCCCAATTTGGATACCCTTTATTTCTTTCTCTTGCCTGATTTCTCTGGCCAGGACTTACAATATCATGTTGAATATTAGTAGTGACAGTAGGCATGCTTGTCTTGTTCCAGTTCTTAGGGAGGAATGTTCAGTTTTTCCCCATTCATCATGATATTGGCTGTGGGTTTGTCATATATGGCTTTCCTAATTTTGATATATATTCCTTATATGCCTAGTTTGTAAAATGTCCATGCTACACAAAATGATTTACAGATTCAATGCAATCCCCATCAAAATACCAGTGTTATATTTCACAGATCTAGAAAAAATAATTCTATACTTTGTTTGGAACCAGGAAAAACCCGAATAGTCAAAGTGATCTTAAGCAAAAAGAACAAATCTGGAGGCATCATATTACACTTAAAACTATACTACAAGGCTATAGTAACCAAAGCAGCATAGTATTGGCACAAAAATGGAGACATAGACCAATGTAACAGAATAAAGAACCCAGATATAAAACCATCTACCTACAGCCAACTGATCTTTGACAAAGCAGACAACATATGCTGGGGAAATGAAACCCTCTTCAATAAATGGTGCTGGAAAACTGGATGCAAAAGAATGAAATACGAGGCCTGGCTCTCAACACTCATAAAAATTCATTCAAGATGGATAAAAGACAAATATAAGGCATGAAACCATAAGAATTCTAGAGGAAAATGTAGGAAAAACTCATCTAGATATCAGCCTAGGCAAAGAATTTATGACGAAGACCCCAGTGGCAATCACAGCAACAACAAAAGTAAATAAATGGGATTTGATTAAATTAAAAAGCTTCTACACAGCTAATGAACTAATAGACAACCTACAGAATGAGAGAAAATATCTGAAAGCTATACATCTGATAAAGAGCTAATGTCCAGAATATACAAAGAACTCAAGCAAATCAGCAAGAAAAAAAGAAATTAAAAGTTGGCAAAAGACATGAAAAGAACCTTTTCAAAAGAAGATAGACTAATGGCCAATAAACATATGAAAAAAATGCTCAGTGTCACCAGTGATCAGGGAAATGCAAATTAAAACCACCAGGAGCTATTACCTTACCCCTATTACATAGCTTTTTTTTTAAAAAAGTCCAAAAACAACAGATGTTGGCATGGATTCAGAGAGAAAGAAATTCTTCTACACTGTTGGTAGGACTGCAAATTAGTACAACCTCTATGGAAAACAGTATGGAGATTCCTCAAAGAACTAAAAGTAGACCCATCATTCAATCTAGTAATCCCATTTCTGGGTATTTACCCCAAAGAAGAGAAGTCATTTTGTCAAAAAGACACCTGCACTCAAATGTTTATTGCAGCACAATTCACAATTGTAAAGATTTGGAATCAACACAAGTGCCCTGCAATTCATGAGTAGATTAACAAAATGTGGTATATGTATACCATGAAGTACTACTCAGCCATAAGAGAGGATGATTTAATGCCTTTTGCAAAAATTTGAATGGAACTGGAGACTATCATCCTAAGTGAAGTATCCCAAGAATGGAAAAACAAACACTACATATACTTGCTATTAAATTGGAACTAACCAATGACCACACATGTGCATAGAGGAATGCAAAACTCAGTGAAAATTAAGCCAGCGGGATAGGGGAAAAACCGGAGAAGTAAAAACCTACCCAACAGGCACAATGAACACTATTTGGGTGATGGGCACACTTATAGCCATGACTCAAGCATTGCAAAAGTAATTCATGTAACCAAAACCATTTGTACCCCTGTAATACTTTGAAATAAAAAAAAGATTGTAGAGATGAATAAACTGATGATGAAAGCCATATGTATATCTTTAGAAGGAGATTCCAGGTAGGAGGAAGTACAGTACAAACACACTAAGGGAGAATATTCTTGGTGTACCTGATAAGGAAGGAGAAGACAAGTGTGTTGGGAGCAGAGTGAGGTAGGAGAGCTTGATGGGACATGGGAGTTCATTCATTCAACAAATATTTATTTGATGCCTACTATATCCTAAGCACTGCTCTAGGTACTGGGAATATGAAAGAGAACTAAACAGACCAAAAAACAAACAAACAAACAAACAAACAAAAAAAACTTTGTCTTTACTGAGTTTACATTCTAGTGGGGAAGACAGATAATCACCAAAATACATAATTATTGTGAACAATGTTAAGGAAGAGAACAGAATAGATATGGAAGATATAAAATGGTGGGTAAGTATAAAGGGTGATGAGGGCAGGCCTGAGAAAGTGACTTTGGAATAAAAACCTGAAGAAAGTGAGAGATGAAACTACAAGACTATGGGAGAAGAAGGTATTCCAGGTAGGGAGAACTTTTAAAAGACACAAAGGCTCTGAGGCAAGAGTCTTCCAAGTGTGATGGAGAACCGACAATGAGGGCAGCTGAAGAGGGATAAGTGCTTGGAAATAAGAGATGAAATCAGAGTGGCATTGGAAGGCCAGATCCTGAAGGAAACTTTTGGATCATATAAATCAATTTCTGTGAAGGGACTGATTTCTTTGTGCCCATAGGTGAAGAGAAGAATTGGAAGTATTAAATCAGAATTGTAAAAACAATTCTACTCCTTAGTGTTTGATGCCTTCTTATATCAGCCCCTTTGCCTGGTACAAGATGAATCTTTCCTCAGGAAGGTTGCCAAAAATCTAAGAAAATCAACCCTGATGTCACTTTGGAAATAGAGAATGGGGAAAATTGGACTTAACTGAGTAAGTATTTGTATCCAATTATAAGGTATTCCATTTTGGAATTGGAAAGATCTCAGATTGAACTAGTGTGATCTTTTCTTTTTATTGGCAAGAATCGGGGGCTCTAGAAGAAGGAAAGTTAGAGACCAAGGTCACAGAGATAATGGTAGACTCAGGACTAGAATGCTTGGATTCTACATCCCAGGTCAATACTTTCTTCTGAACCACAGCTGCCTCTCCATATCAGTGCATTAACCCAGTGTGCTTGTAGCGGACTTGCATATTGTAGGAGGATAGGTGAGGGAGTGCAGTTGAGCTTGTTTTTCACATAAGCCTTTTTCATTAAGGACAAGAACAATTGAAGGACTCTTTCTTCTTCTCACCTCTCCCTGGAGACCCCTTCTATCTCTCCCTTATTTGCAATTGCCCACTTAAGTTATAAACTGATTGAGCAGGAAATGTGCTGATTTTGTGGTTCACCTCTTACTAAGACCTCCCTGGTCCTCTGGTAACTGATCTTATTTGACTGATAATTGCAAATCATCATACAATGTTAATAATATTAGTCCCGTAACTGAAATTCATTTAATCTGGCTCAGCAGACATTTTACGCATGTTATAGCTCCCTGTTGGGACCACTGGGGTTGATCCAAAGAAAATGTGATCAGACTAGGCTTCCAATGGAAAGAACATATAATGAGGCTGGCTTGACACTGAGGTTTTGAATTAGGAAACTGCATTCTAAAATGCTCAGTTACAATAGGAGGTCTTTGTCATGATTCTGAGGATAATACATTCAAATTGTAGTATGTTCTTTGCCACATACCTTAGCTATCTTAACAAAGGTATCTTAGCATACTCCAATATGTCAAATATAAAATGTGTAAAAGAAGGTGAAATTTGAAATATATTTATCCTATTCATATATGTGCTCATGAGGATATGCTATACTTTGCTGCAATTGTCAGTCATTCAGTTAATTATTAATTTATCAGAATCTATATAATATAGAGAAAATATTATGGGCTTTGGAGTCAGAGAGTCTAGTTTGAATTTGTTTTGTGGATTACTACCTGTGTGACCTTCAATAGGTTGCTTAACTCCTGTGAGCCTCCATAATTTCAAGAATGAAATGAACATCTTTTTGGTTTGGTTTTTACAAGAATAAAATTAGATAAATTCCATAAAATGTCTGACACAATGCCTGCACACAATAGGAACTCCATTAATAGTAGCTATGTACCATTACGGATGGTATAAACAGAGTACTGTGGAAACTCAGAAGTAGTGAATGTCTGAGGGAGTTAGAGAGAGCTTCTTGGAAGTAGTTACTATTGAAATGGGGTTTGAAGGATGAAAAGCAGTGTGCTAGATATGGAAGGCATGGAAAGTCAATCAAGCAGAGGGAATAATTTTGTTGGAGTCTAGGGGTGAAAATGAGGCTGGAGAGATAGGCAAGTAGGTGAAATAGTTCATTTAAAATTTGACATGATTTGATTGGTGATAGAAAAGTTCTACCTTCTATGCCAGTTATAAATAGCTCCTTCATCTAAGAGCCAACATATGCATCTGTGGAAATACAAGGTTGCATTCTTTACATACTTCTTTCAAAATGCAAACATTCTTTCAGAATATAAAATTGATCCATTTAAATTAAATTCAATAACTTTAATATGTTTATGTGCGAAGCATTGTGCTAAGCACTGAGAAAATTGCATTAAAAAGGGCTCAAACTTACCTTCAGGTAACTCACAAAATAATGGAAAGGCCAATCTATAAATCAGTAGCTCAAGTGCTAGTACTGAGGAATAAAAATATACAGAGGAAGTAGTGTTATTTGAAGTAGAACTTCAAAGATTAATAGGATTTCTAATTGTTTTAAATAATCATTAGTACTTTAGAGGGAATTTGTTGAACATGGTTTGGGTGGCTTGGGAAATCCTTGGGAGGTAGGTGGGGGGAGTGGGACTTCTGCTTCACAGTTGTGCCTTTGGCTAGCACTGCACTTTGTAAAAGAAGGCAATTGTTTGTATCATCTGAGAAGACATCTGTGAGGGTAAACTCTATTTTCCATGCTCATTAGGACAATATATGTGTGGTTGATATTTGACATATAAAATATGAATTATGCATGAGCAATAAAGACGATGTTGTCATGATAAAAATTTAATTACTATAGACGTTATTGCTGATGAGAAAGCAAATTGACTATCACTGACAAGTTGTCTCAACAGTGAAATGTGTTTGATGAAATGTCCAGTCAATGATGATATAATGAATTATCTCACTAGAACTATGATAACTGTAGTTTCGAAAAACAACTGCCCAGATGATATTGAAGTTATATAAGTGAATCTTTGAAGATTCTTTTATGACAAAGGATACACGTAATACCATTGGACTTGAAATTCAAAAAAAAAAAATACTAGAATTTTTTAACCTTTAAGAAGGAATAGACTATAAATTTATTCCATACACATTCAGGAGATTTCCCATTTCATTCTGTCTTATGGAAGTGTGGAAATAGCTGTTTAACATTTATTGGGATGAAATAAACTAAACATTTGTTGTTTATATATCATGTACTTGGTGTTTTCACATTCATTACATCAAAGAAAATATCAATAACTCCATTTTTGCCAAAAAGGAATCTGAGACTCAGAGTGGATAAATGACTTTCCCAATGTCACATGGTTTGAAGGGGAAGAGCTATAATTCCAACCCAGGTCTACCTAGTTTCAAATCCTTAGGTCTTTCTACTATAAAACATTGTCCATATTGGTTATTGAATAAAGGAATGTAACAGAGATAAGATATGTATTCGAGTAATCTGTGGTGTAGTCACTTGGACATTCTCAAAAAATTCACAGTCTAATGCTGAGACTAACCAAAGAAAAAATTTCAGTGATTAGCTAAATGATAAAGAACATAGGCTTTGGTATTACACTGATGTGGATTCAAAACTCTTTTTTATAACCTATTCAGTACATGACCTACATCAAGTGACTTAAACACTTGATTTGGCCTCAGTTTTCCATATCTGTAAAATGGAGGCATGATGATAATACTACCTACCTTACAGGGCTTTTGTGTTAAAATGAAGGGTTAAATGAACTAATTTGGGGGAAGCACTTAGCAGAGTCACTAGCACATAGATAATGATTAATAAGTAATACCTCTTATGGCAATGTTAATTATGTTGATTTTGATTGTGATGGCATTTAGCTATAAATATGTGCAGGGTTTCATGAGGACAAAGGTGAGGAACTTCTAGTTCAAATAGGTAGATCATTGAAAGTGACATCTAAACTGCATTTTAAAGGATAAGGAAGAACTAACCAAGAAGCCAGAAGGATGAAGGAAAAAGTGTCAGTGGCAATAGGAAAAATTTTTCCAAAAATGCATGGAGTCACAAGAAAATCTCACCTTTTCTGCTCTCAGTGAGATATTCTATATGAACATGGGCACACTGGTGTGGAAAATTGTAAATGCCACTAGAAAATTCAGTATAAAACAACCAGTTATGCTACTAAAATAAGTGTATGTGTACACATAAATTATCAGAAGACTTCTAAATATCCAAATTTATTATGTAATTCTTAAACTCATACCCTGCCTAAGAGGAAGACTTCCAAAGTCAGGTAGAGAGAACGTAATGAATTTGATTCATTGAGTAAGGAAGTGCTTCTTTAAAAAGAAAAAGCAGATAGAGTAGACATTTTCTCAAAGATGATTAAAAGAGTTTAAAAAACCTACACATGATTGAAGATGCTATTTTGAAATTGGCTTTTGCACCATTTTCTGCAAACCAAATTGTATCTTGGTGTATCTGTTGCCAAAAAGCAAGCCGAACTGAAAATACAAATGCTCACAATTTAAAATCACCCATTGGAAATGAAAGAAAAAGCAGACAAAATAATGACAACAGTTTAATACTTATAGATAAGTACTATTTGGGGGATGTTTTAATAAGCAAATGTTTATTTTAGTTGCTTAGAATATTCTCTTGGACTCTAGATACATAAATTTCAACCCACATTCCCCAGTTGCCATAACAACTTGATGCATTTGTTCTCTTGTGTCATTTTTTATCATATCATTTTTTTTTAAACTTTGGTTGCTATGATAACACAGTATAGTTGTTAAATTTATTCTATTCACATTTTGTTCTACTGGAAACTGGTAATTTGCTTTTATTTTTCTCTAAAGAAGCTCATATTATAGACATGTAATAAGAAAAATAGTGGTCTAAATTCTAATGATGTATAAATTTATATTAAAATTTTAATTATGTGTGTTAATTTATTCCCAAATAGTATTACCTCTGTGACATGGAAGATGGCTAGTGATTATTTAATTCCACTCAGAAAAAAGGGACCAACCTTTACTGTATCAAATGAAGGAAATGGACAGTTTGAGTTGCAGTTTCATCTCCAACCATAACTTCAACCATTGTTACATGGAAGAAACTGGTTGGCGGTGGCAGGAAATACTCACACCAAAAGCTGCCATCACTGATTCCCTTATTAACTATCTTGCTTCTCTAAAAAATGGGAGCTCATTTATTACAATGAATGACACCTTGGCTTAATAGAAATCCCTAATCTCTGCACACCTGTTCCTAAAAATAAAAAAAAAAACACAGTTTTATTTAAAAAAACCCTTGTCTAGAATTAGGTATTGGGGAGATATAGGGCCATACATAAATTTATTTGTTCAGCTAACTCCTTTTTTCTCTACTTTGATTGTTTTTATTTTTTTTATTTATTTTTTTTTTCACTTTTTTGTATTTTTATTTGTCACCATATTTTTTTTTTTTTTTTTTTTATTTTTTGTTTGTTTTTCAGCTCATCAAGGGGGTACAAAAGATCAGGCTATATACATTGCCCATGCCTCCCCATCCCCCCGAGTCTGAGCTTTAGTTGTGTCCATTTCCTAGACAGTGCACATCACTCTCATCATGTAGGTGTGCACTCCTCCCCTCCCCCCACCCCATCCCCCCCAGAGAGAACTTCAAACGTGTCCATTCCCCAGGCAGTGCGCATCGCACTCATCAAGTAGGTATACACCCATCCCTTCCACCCAGCCCCGACCTCTGTCCAATACCCAATTGGTGTGAATCCCAAATGTGCTCTCAGGGAAACCAGTTTGCTGGTGAGTACATGTGGTGCTTGTTTTTCCATTCTTGGGATACTTCACTTAATAGAATGGGTTCCAGCTCACTCCAGGAGAACCAAAGAGATGCCATATCGCCATCATTTCTAATAGCTGAGTAATATTCCATGGTATACATATACCACATTTTGCTAATCCATTCATGAATCGATGGGCATTTGGGTTGTTTCCATATCTTTGCGATTGTGAATTGTGCTGCTATAAACATTCGGGTGCAGGTGTCTTTTTTATAGAATGACTTTTGTTCTTCTGGGTAGATGCCCAGTAATGGGATTGCTGGATCGAATGGTAGGTCTACTTGAATCTGTTTAAGGTATCTCCACATTGCTTTCCACAGGGGCTGCACTAGTTTACAGTCCCACCAGCAGTGTATGAGAGTACCTGTCTCTCCACACCCACGCCAACATGTATAGTTTTGGGACTTTTTGATAAAGGCCGTTCTCACTGGAGTTAAGTTAATAGTACTTTCATATAACTAATTACATCACTAAAAATTGATGATGCTCTGGTCCCTTCCAGCTCTAAAGATAATTATAATTTGGACAAGCTGTGTTGAGAGGTATGCCAGGGTTTAAGGGAAAAAAGGCAAGGGACTAGGGTCAAAGAAACTTGGTTAGACTCTAATAATTACTAACTGTGTAACCCTTGGAAATTATTTATCTGCTGAATCTTAGTTGTCAGATATATAAAGTAGGAATGAAAATAACCTATAGATTTTTTGGTAGGAATTCAATAATGTATTAAAAAAAATCAAATACAGTTCCCAGAACATAATAGATGCTCGAAACATCTTAATTTCCTCCTGTTTTTTCTATTTCTTTCCATCAAGAATTAGTGAGAAGCCAGAAACCAATGGAGTTCCAGCTAAAGAAATGAGCCTAAACCTAGGGTCTCTTCTCTCAACCAGTAATCTATTATTCAGAGGTAATATGAGCATGGTTAATTTGGACTGGAGATGCTGTCTGTAATATCTCAGTCTGCCTTGTGCAGTAAATGGGGTACAGCAGCAGAAAGCCATTAATATTCAGTGTTGTGTTTCTGGGAGTGTGTGTTAGAACATGGACCTAACCATAGCTGAGGTTTCATGTAATGAGATAAATCCTCCTGGCAAAGGCTTTATTGTCAGATCTGGAGTCAACCTTTGGCTCTGTTTTGGGACCTTGGAAAAGTCACTTAACTTTTCTGAGACTCAGTTTCCCATGTAAGTGTAAGATTTTAATCAAAACATATTAATTGAGCATCTATACATAACACCTATTTTGGGTGTTATCTGAGATAATAAATGTAACATATTTTCAAAAAATGTTTTTTTTTTTTTAATACTAGATTACTGTTGCTGACAGTGGTGTTAATTAATGATGGCATTGATTGGCTAGTCAGAATTTTAGGGCCCTAGCTAAGTTGCCTGGGAATCAGGGCAGACTTCTGTTCTAGCAGGAAAGCATAGAGGGATTTAGGAGAATATTCTGAATGCCCAGAGTTGATTCCAGGCACACTGGATCTTGGACTTCAGACAGTAAGGTAAATGCTCGCTATTCTCAGCCATGGGTAAATATGAGAATGCTAATATTCTGACTGGCTCAGGAAATGAGAATGTTATGCCTCCCGACTGAAGAAACAAATGTCTTCGCTTGAGAGGGTTTGGGAAAGCTGGAACTGACAAAGTTACTGTGATCCTATTCTTTCTCAATGCCTTAAAACACTCTCAAGTAATAAGCCAGAGCATTCAGGGAGATGCATCGACTCTGTCAGGCCACTAGGGTGTCATTTAGAACTTCTCTGCTGGAACAATGGAGTCATATAAATTTCAACCCACATTCTCTAGTTGCCATGGTAACTTGATGCACTTGCTTTGAAGTGTCTTTTGTGTCTCCCTCCCCCCTTTTCTTTCTTTTTGTTTTTAATCACCAGGATTTTTACTTGGCCAGTAATTTCCTAAATGTCATTCTTGTGGCTTCCTACCCTCCCATCTCCTAACTCAATTTCTGAATATGTTGCTGGGAGTAATTACTGAATAATAGCTGAATATGCATGTTCACACAGGCTTACCTATAAGCCAGCCCCTCTCCCCCTTTCCCTCCAATCCCCCTACATGCTCACACACACAGGCAGATTATTATGTTAGAAAACGGATACATTTCTAAAGCCTTTTAATGCTTTTTTAAAAAACAGTTTGTGTCTTAAATAAAAATTATAATGTGGTTCAATTCTAGAACAACTAACTGATTTATTATTTCCTTAGCAATTGCAATGTGGCAGGTTGAATAAAGAGTGTAACTCTCAATGCATTCTTTTTCTTGACCTGATCATTTTAACACGTTTAGATTGTGAAGAGAAGTGTGTTTTAGTCCAAAGAGCACAAGGCCAACTTGGGTTTGCATTCAGACTCTATCACCTCTTAGTTATGTGACCTTGGACAAATTACTTAAATACTCTAAGCCTCATGTTAAAATGGGTTGATAATTTCCTTGAAGAATAAATTCAGATAATATAGGTGGAGTACCTAGAATAAATAGGTCCTATAGTACGTCCTAGGACATTATAAACAAATATTAATTCCTTCATATCTAACCAACTAATAAATGCATTCAGAAAATAAAATCTGTTTATTTCTCACTCATTAGATGAATATGTACATTCTTCATTACCATACACATTTTATATCACAAAGGCAAGGTAAATATGAAGGTACAAAAGCAGAATGGTATACAGTTTCCTTGCCTAGATGGTCACAGTGTAAAGAACTGACAGTAAAGGGGACATTTCTTGGAAACCTCTAAGGGAAGATGACCTCCTGTTACATTCAGGTAGGATCTTTTATTTGGGACCAAACCTGATTATAAATATCAAGCTAATAGTGAGGATATTTAGAAATTGTTTTTTCTAGTGGAAAACAATAGTCATCACCACAACAAAATTCCTGTTTCATGTAAGAAGTGGTTGCATTACAAGTACAAAATATAAACATATAAAATATATTCAAAATATATAAAATATGTTTAATCAGGGGCAACAGAGATGAAGGAAAACAATATTAGGCATGCAGGCAAAGGGTTATTGCCAAATTGTGAGTGCTACTATTGCTATGCATTTGTGTGCAGTGTTGACAGGGAAAAAATAAGAGAAAAGGAACAAAATTAAATTTTAAAAGGAGAACTGCAATTATATGACACAACACCTGCTTTCTAAAAGTATTGGGTCTTTCAGAGAGTAAGTTACAGAAAATTAAACAAAAAAAGAAAGAGATCATAGTGAAAATTCTTAAAGGGACAATCTACAAGTCATAATAACTTAAAAATATACATTTTCAAGTAACAAGAAAAACAAGCATGAAAGAAG
Source organism: Eulemur rufifrons (assembly GCF_041146395.1). Taxonomy (NCBI): domain Eukaryota; kingdom Metazoa; phylum Chordata; class Mammalia; order Primates; family Lemuridae; genus Eulemur; species Eulemur rufifrons. The sequence continues at coordinate 43,807,208 of NC_090988.1, forward strand.
ATGTAAATAAATTATTTCTTCTTTAGTGCTAATAAAATGGAAGTGCTGGGTGAATAAAAATACTGAATAATATTCAATAGTTTTATGTTATTGCATATAATGTGAAATAAATATTTCATATATTTATTGATCAAATAATATTCCCTTGAATAATTAAAATTGATTATAATTCAGAAAGAAGAGATTTTAGAATCCAATTAAGCCAAATTAGAATAATGGCCCTCCCTTTTGATAGCTTAGTAATTTGGGGCAAGTAATTCAACCTTGATAAGCTTCAGTTTCTTTATCTGAGATAGGAAAACTAAATTCTGCTATGAAACTCTATGCAAACTTGGATGAGTCCATGTTCTGTGGATCTTTTTTCTGATGTATAAAGTGAGGGAGTTAGTTTCAGGATGGCAATCTTTATGAGTACATTTGCAGATCTGACATTCCTGGGCTTTATGCTGTATTTAGTGGTGACATTTAACTATATTTTTACAGCTAAGGCCTTTATTTTCAGGCTTCTTCTGAAGCCACAGTTTAGGTTGAACTCCAAAATCAGACCCTGAAAGTAATACAAAAGGGAAGTTTGTAAGGAGTTCAGCTCTTTGCTGCATTTTCTAGAAAGTATGCAGTTTATCTGTCTCTAAGATCTGAGCATCTGAAAGTAAGGTAACACAACAATCTTAGTTCTTTGAGCTTCCACTCAATTTTAGTTAATGAGAGGACTTTGTGGTTCTGCTTCTCTCCCTTGATTAATGGGGTGTGTTCCTTTTGCCAGGTACTTTACAAGATTCATTAAAAAATAATTAGTAAAATAACATACATGGCCAAGCACAGTGGCTCATGCCTGTAATCCTAGCTCTTTGGGAAGCCGAGGTGGGAGGATGGCTTGAGGCCAGGAGTTTGAGCCCAGCCTGAGCAATATAGTGAGACCCCGTCTCTACAAAAAAATACAAAAATTAGCCAGGCATGGTGGCATGCACTTGTAGTTCCAGCTATTCAAGAGGCTTAGGCAGAAGCATCGCTTAAGCCCAGGACTTTGAGATTGCAGTGAGGTATGATGATGCTACTGTACTTTAACCCAGGGAACAGATCGAGACACTGTCTCAAATACATACCCCAAACCAAAAAGCATATAGTTATTCTGTGGAAATATAGAAATGTATGAAGAACAAAATAATTGTCACCTATCATCACAATATCCCAAAGTAATTACAACTGTATTTTAGAAGATTTTTTTCTCAGTATTTGTGTGCACATATGCACACACGTGTGTGTGTGTGTGAGATTAATCAAACTTTGGATAGCATTAGTATATACTCTTTTATAACATACTTTTTTCCACTTAAAATAATTCTGTTGGCATTTTTATTTCCATAAAGCTTCTTCTGTAGCATAATCTTTGATAAATATAAGTTTTATCAGATGGCTGTAATAAGGCAGCAGAATAGAATGGTTGCTAAAATGTCAATCTGGAGTGAGAATGCCTGGATGTACATCACAGCCTCACCTCCTAATAGCTGAGTGTTTTGGGGCAATTTACTTAACGTCTTTAAACCTCAATTTCCTTATCTTTATTATGGGTGCAATAATAGAACAGACTTCATAGGCTATTGTGATGATTCAATAAATTAATATTTATAAAGCATCTAGAAAATAGGCAGTCAATAAATATGAATTACCATTACCAATATTTATTTTGTCCAGTCTGATATCTATTTTAAATAGACAAGCTAATTTGCATTGTCATGGGTCTTAGCATATGTAAACTTATTCCACCATTTTAGGAATTGTTGACCATCCTTTTCCTTTCTCTCTCACCCAGCCATTTCTACCTCTTATTATACTGAAAAATTTTCTATGCTTTCTTCTTATTTTTTCCTCTGCTGGTTTGGAAACATCTGACTGTCTTTCTATTCTTTCATTGGTTATCTTTTTGGCATACATAATCTATTAATTATTCAAAGAAATTTTAAGTTATTAAGTATTGGTCTCTTAAATATTACAAAGTCCTTGATGTATAACAATTCCACTCCTATATCTCAACTTATTACCCTTATTTGAATGTAAAAATTAATTTTATTTTAAAGCAATGGCTTGTTTAATTTATGATATACTTTTTAATTTCTGTGTGCACCACTGATCTATGTACTTAGGTATTCCTCTGAGTTCACTCTTCTTGATGAAGTATATCCTTTAATAATTATTTTTGAGAGAGTTTCGATTGTTAAATTATCTTAATATTTGTATGTCTGCACTCTCACTTTTGCATGATAATTTTGTTATAAACTTTTAGAGTAGCAATTATTTGCTCTTGGCACTGTGAACATACACTCTATTGCCTTTTGGTCTCTGTTATTGCTAAAGAGAATCTGCTTTAGTCGTTTTTCTGTAGATTTTTTTCTCTTATTGCTCTTATGATTGTTTTCTTTATCTCTGATGATTTTCAGCTTTACTACTGTGTGTCTGAGTGAATATTTAATTTTATTTATCTATGTCAGTTCTTATAAAGCTTTTTCTATCAGAGGACCCATCTCTTTTTTCAATACTGGAAAACTTTCAGCAATATTTATTCACATATTGCTTGTTCATTATTCTCTCCATCCTCCTTTTCTGATATTCTGCAAAACTGTATATTGGACCCTCTCAATTCATCCATCCTGTCTTTGTACTGCTCTTTCACAATTTCTTACCTCAACCTTCCAGTGCTATGTTCTGAGGGGATTCCTTCTTCTATCTTCCCAATCTTTCTATATATGTTTGGTCTACAGTTTGTGACATTTATTAATTTTTATTTGTTTCAATGATTGTTTTTTATTCTATTTTAAGGGTTTTTTTTGTTATATCTGTCTTGTTCCATCTCTTCCTATTTTATAATATAATTTATTACTAGGCTTTTAAAAATTAACCTTTTATCTTCTTTTATCTCCTTGAGCATCCTATGTTTATTTTAAAATTTTTGAATTCTCTTCCCTTATGTTCACTTTATTAAGTATTGCTCTCTCTCAAATATGATAAGGACCTAGATGCATTTTAACAACTCATAACTCCAGTCTTCCAACTTATTACCATTGTTCGACATATTCACATTCTGGTTACTGATTTGGTTCATAGTCTTTGGCGTAGTTTTTTTTTTTTCAAATGGTTTGAATTTTTGGATCTATAGGTTCCTTTTAAAAACTATTTGTTTAGACATAATTAAAAACAAAGAAAAGTTATAAAAATAGTCAAAAATTGTTTATATACAAGTAAAAGTTACTTGTATAACTTTTACTTAGATTATACCTTTTACTGCATTTATGTTGTCATTCTCTTTTGGTATAAACATAAGTATACTTTCTGTCAGAGGGGTGTTAAAGAGCAATTTGCCTTTGTCCCTAAATACTTTAGTGTGTGTTTTAAAAAAACAAGTATATTCTTTTATGTAACCAAGGAACAAGTATAAAAATCATTAGCATCGATATAAGTGTTATCTATTCTACAGATCTTATTCAAATTTTTTTAATTGTTCCACTAATGGTCTTTATAGCAAAAGAGAAAAAACTTTTCTGGTCCAGGCTTTGATCTAGGATCACACAGTGAAATTAGATGTCATGTCTTTTTAGTCACCTTCAATGTAGAATATTTCTCATTCTGCCTTTGTTTTTTAAGACCTTGAATTTTTTTTTTTTTCAGGAATATAAGACTTTTCTTTTGTAAGATTGCATTCAATTTGTTTTTCCTGGAATTTCCCTATGATTAAATTCAGGTTGCACATTTTGGGTAGAAGTACTATAAAAGGGCTCTTTTCTCCTCAGTACCTTATTTGTGAAAATATTTATTTGTCCAATTACTGATTTGTGCTAAGTTTATTTACTTGGTTAAGTTGTAATAGATTCCAGATTATAAGTACTTTGACTTTAGGTAAATATTCTGTGTTTCACCTACTTTCACCCACTAATTTTATCATTCATGAATATTTTTACCCAAAACAATTATTACTATGGTAGTTTCCAGTTGGTAGTATTCTGATACTTCCATTTCTTCTATACTAGTTGTCATACTCCTGTAAGGAAGAACTTTCTCTTCTCCCCCATTTTTCCTTATTAATTATGTCTTATTTTTCCTTCCTATTTTGACTTTTGTACTACTGAGGCTCAGAATATAATATTTCAAATATGGCATCTTGGAATGCTGAGTACTTTGAGCTGAAGGAATTGGAAGGATCTCAGAAGTAAGATTTCTTTGACATTCTTCCACCCTTCTTTCTCCCACTACCCTTCCTCCCCAAGGTGAGTCATAGAAATTAGAACTACTCTCCCCCAAAGCAAGCCATAAAAATCTGGGAAGGTCACTCTCCGACCTCTCTTTCCCCCTGAAATTCCTCATGTGACAAGTATCCTGCCCTATACCTTGGGTGAAGGAATGCCATACAGAGAAGCTGTAAAGAATCTGAACAAACAGGCCTTGTTGACGTCCTTACCTCCTCCCAGTTTATTGCCATTAGATCATACTGTTATTGAAAGTTTGGCACTTGTCCCCAAGGCTGTGTCAGAAGAATGAGGATAAGTGGTTTGAGGAGAAGGAAAGGGAAGTTTATTAATTTGCCAGCAAATGAGGAGTATGGCAGACTCTCGTCTTACAGTACCAAAGTCCTAACTATACGCAGAAATGAAGAGCTTTTAAAGGGAGACTTTTCAGCTTCAGGCTATTGCTATTTAATTATAGTTGGGTGGTTCTGATTCATCCCATCTCCGGCAAAGACAATCTAATGATTTCTGCCCAGACAATTCTGTTGAGCCAGTTCCTATGGTACAAAGAACAAAGGACACTCCCTGACTCTCTGATTACTGGCCTTAGGTAGGAATGCAGGTTTTAATTCCCAAAAAGAGTGGGGGGTGTTTTAAAGAGATGACTTGTAAAAAATCTTACCCTTTTTCAGGCCGTTACTCTGTTATGATACTTCTTTTGGTCCAATTATGTTTCTCCACAACTATGTACTTTTTTCATCTGACTTATTTTAATAATACACAGTTTTCCTTGGGCTTTTGGGTCTTCAATTCCTTATGAAGGTTCCCATGTCACGTAAAAACTTTTATTGAATAAATTTGTATGCTTTTTTTCTATTACTCTGTCTTTGTCAGTTTTATTTTCAGGCTTAGCCAGGAAGCCTAGGAGGGTTAAAGAAAATTGCCTCTCTTAGAATAAAAATGAAGAGATACATATATGTTTCATTTCCCATTTTTTGTTATGTTGGGGCTCATAAAGTGATACCAGTAGGTAGATAGTAAGGTATCTCTGGCTCTCCTAGGGACAAAAGTGGGTGCCCCACCTTGGTGCTGCCTTGAGCAATTGCCACACAGTCGGGGGATGGGGAGAAATGCACTGCTAATCTGCAAAAGAATACAGGGAATTCCTCAGCCTATAGGCCAGGCAGCTCAGGCATAAATGGGTCTGGAAAATGACCTAGAGTAACCTAAGGCTAATTATCATGTCCCTGGCTTTCTATCAAAGTGGTTCAGTGGTGACGTTTGAGCCATGAGGAGGGCCCAAACCAGACAATATAAAATAGGACCCCAGACCATAACTAGAGCCTCTTGTTATGACAGGGGGCCCTTTGATCATCTGTGGGGAATGTATCTTGTTCTTGCTTTATAAAACTATCTTGTTTTCCATCAATAAACTTTGTTTCTTGCTTATCTTGCTTTCACTGTGTCTGGTCATGCCCAGCCAAGAGCAAACCAAGAATCAAGAACATACTACCAACCCGGCAATATCCCAAAATATGGCTCTTTGGCATGCTGAGCACTTTGAACTAAAGAAAATTAAAAGGACTTAGAAGCAGCCTCAGAATAAAGGACTTTCTGACCTTTTCCTGTTTCTCCCTGACAAGGCAGGGTGGAACTCTTTCTCTGAAGTTTTCTTATCTGAAGCTAATCTAGAAGGAATACAATTGCTTTGAGTCCCTTGCCTGAAATTTTATTAACCAGAGAAGATTAAACTCATATCTCAGGAGTAAAGACTGAGGAATCTTACCATACCTAAACAGACTTTATCACAAGCTATTATTGTCTGTTCTTCAGGTCCCATTCAGTTTTCAAAGAGAATAATTCACAAACTATTTTCTATTCTTTGAGTCCAATGAACTCCCTAAAAACCATTTACTACCCCTCAAAATTGCCTGCATTCACGCATCTCCCACCCTTCTAAGTAAAGGGTGCTATTTAATCTTTAGCCATATGACTCTTTTTTGAAGCTCATATTTTGCATTTTGCAACACTTGCACATTAATAAATTTGTGTGCCTTTTGTAGGGACAAAGGCAAAAGTTCTCCTTTGCCCTTGAAAAATTCACTGAAAAATCAACTCACAATAAAGCAGGTTAATAAAAGAAAAGCTATCAAATTTATTTAATATGTATACATGAGAAACTCCAGAAAATGAGGATTTGTCTCCCCAATGGAGTTTTTAGAAGCTTATATGCCTTTCTGATAAATAGGTTATGAGATGGGGAAAAGATGAATTCAATAGAGGGGCAATAAAGGATTACTAGGGAGGAAGGATGGATAGGGAACAAAGATTAACTGGTAAATAATTCCTTTGGAATTTAAATGAGTCTGAGAGACTGGACATTATTTCTTAAAGAATCCGTTCAGGAGTGGTTCTGGTCTTCCAGGGGAAGAAAAGAAAAATTGTTCTCCTAGGTGGATCCAGATCTCAGGCAGAAGAAACTTCAATGATTTTGGGAGAGTCTCACTTACTTCACTCTAAGTTTCTTAAAAGTCTGGCAGAATAAGCATTTAACAGATATTTATTGAACTGAACCTCTTTTGAATTTCTGTAATACCGTCTGTACTTTCTTTCAAAGCTTTCTATTTGGTTTTATAGTGACTTTTGTACATATTCATTGCCTTTTTTACACTAAATTCTTTATCTACACTATCTTCTTTGTGTTTTCTCCATAACATCTTCTTCAATGTCTTGCAAGTAATATAATATAATGTAATATAATATAATATATGTTTGTTGAGTCAACAAATGAGCTAAGGACCTTTCTTGAACAACTATTACTCTCTTCTGTTGAACTCTTGGGTTGTACCTAGTTTTGTTTCCTCTGTCCAGCTTTTCAAGGAATCCTGAGGATTTATCTTTAGGGCTAAAATAGTGGAGTTTACTATTCTCTCAGCCAAGGAAAACTGTTGCCAAATACAGATTCTGCCACCTGCCACCTGAGAACCAAACACAAGAAAGGTGAGTGCTGGTGAAGGAATGGTAGTTTATTCAAGTGCTGGCAGCCTGAGGGGACGATGGACTATTGGCTCTAGACCATGTCCTCCTCTGCTTACTAAGCAACTATGAAAGGAAGGGTAAAGGTAGTTTTTGGCAGAAAGCAAGTTTTGTGCAAGTCATCATGACTTGCTTGATGGTTATCAGCAAACAATAGGTCATGTGGTGGATCTTGTCATCAGCAGTCTGTGGTTCGCCTCTTCCAGACTCTTGATCTGTTTTTCCTCAAGCTCATTTTCTAATCTTGTGCCCAGAAGCTGCGTAAGCAAGCATCAGGTTAATTCTAAACTTTTAAGACAGAACAAACCAAAAGCATACTGGAAGCAAAATGGCTTCCCTTTAGCTAGCCTAGCATTATAGTTTGACTATCCCTTGGAGTGTGCTTTCAAAACTACTCAGTTTAAATTTATCAGTTGTTTGTAATGCTGAAGGGTAGTCTATAAGGCAGCAGTGTGCTGTTTTCTATAAAATGAAAGTGCAGGTGTGAATAATTAATATCTTTTACTCACCCATTGCTAGGTTCTTGGCTTAGACCCCTATAATAAAAGATTAACAAGAGAAAAGCATATAAATATATTTGATATAAGTTTACATGACACAGAAGTAAAGACCCAAAGAAAGAGGGAAACCTTTGTGTTTTTATGCTAAGTTTAATGAAGAGTAGGCAGTCACACAGATGTATGATTGGCAAAAGGGGATATGATCTAATGATAATACATTGGGGGGAATTTAGCAAGACATGTTTATTCAGGTTCTTCTCGGCTTCTCTGTGCCTTTGAGGACAGGGCTGTTCCTTTTTTCCAGGAATAGGGAAGGCACCTGGAATGAAGGTTTTATGACCTACTTCAAAGGAGAAGTGTAAGGGGAAGATGAGAGTGACCTTCCTGTTTCTTCTGTTTTCTCAAATGCTAAGTTGCCATATCTTGGAGTAGCATGTTCTGAATGCCATAAAAAGACCATTCACCATCATATCTCTGTGGTTTGCAATGTTTCTTATATCTGAAGATAAGAGTATAGAGTGAAGTAAAATTAGGTGCTCTATAAATATAAAGCCCAGGAAATAGTAATAGAATTGGACTACTCCAGAGCCCAACTGGGTTGTGCCTTGGGCTAATCTGCACAGTTCACATTCCTAGAGGATCAGAAAGGGCAGTCCCTTCCCAGTGGTGTAGTATCATAGAGCTCTGTTTAACTTACTTTTTGGAGTTTATATGGCTTTGGTTCTTGCAAGGACACAGATTTTGTACATGATACTCATGCACTAACATTCGTTTCCAAAGAAAAAAATTCTAGGTTTCAACAAAATGATATTAATAAACAAGTAAATCTAGAAAACAGATTGAATGAGTAGGTATTTACTCTACAGAAAAGTTCCAGATTTTTCAAAAATACACTCTAAGATTCTTTTAAATAGGAAACTTTTCTGATATGCATATAAAAGATGAGCAAATCTAGACATATTGTGTAACATAGAAATATACTTGTATAAACATTGTGTGATTAAATAATTTGATAAATATCTATGGACACACACTTTGTTCAAGCACTATGAAGGATGTGAAGATGGTAATAAACTCACTGTCTTGAAGGAGCTTAAAAAGCTACTTAAGTGGATAAGACAAATGTATAAATACTAAGTTCATTTTTTCTTTTGTTTATACTCTGGGTTGTTCCTCAAATAAATAAGGTGGACTAACCATTATTAGAGGTGTAAAAGAGAAGAATAGATCAGGGTGGCATCATAGAATGAGAAAGCCCATCTAGCTGGAGAAAGGGAAAGGATCAATCAGGCTTTATATGACTAGGAAGGAGTCATAAAAATAGTCATTAAAAAATTGGGTAATGGCATTACCAAGAGCCAGCTAGTAGAAGTGGGTTTTGAAGAAAAGACGATTACATTTAGATTGAACAGATTTGAGGTACCAATGTGATTTTTAGAGAAAATGTAAGCGGGCAATTGAAAACGTAGGACTAGAAACTGGGGAAAATGTCCTCCTAATGCCTAGATTGGGGCTGGGAGTAAGTATTGAGAGAATGAGATAAAGGAAATGAATTTAAAGTAACGGTTGAAGTCAGGGGCTAAAAGGAGGAAGAAGAAATGAAAGAGAAGGAGCAGTCTGAGAGATTGGGTGATGGAAGAGTGATATGTTTCTGAATATAGGGATAGGAGTTTCAAGGACAAAGAGGTTAATTGGTGTGAAATGACAGAGAAAGTGGAAGATAATGAGTACTATAGAAAGTCAGAGAAAGTGGAAGACAGTGAGGACTAGGAGATCATTGGTGAGTTTTAAGAGTCAAGTATTCAGGGAAGAAAGGGTAGCATTCAGGGATTAATGCAGAGGTCACAAACTGCAGCCCAGGTTTATATTTTGTTTCGCTAATAAGCTCACATGGTATTTTTAAAAAAATATATAGTTGTTGTGTCAAAGAACAAAATTTCAACAAATTTAGTTTAATGATTGAATTGGCTTTTATTGGTGATTTGTGAATCAGGCAGCATCTCATCTATGAAATAGAAAGGTGCTCTGATGAACTGAGCAGAGGCGAATAGCCTTATAAGCAGAAAAAGACCAAAGAAATCAGAAATAAGGAACAAAAAGCAGATTGGTCATTTCAAAGTACTCTCCTTATAGGGTTAAAATGGAGGGGGCTTTCATATGATGACTCAGGTAGACTGGGCCCCTTCTAATTGGTTGCTGTGACCCTCCTGATTTTTAAGAAAACTGGCCAGTTTTAAAGTTCAGTTTGATTATGTGACACCTAACACGAGTGACTCCATTCTGGTTTGGTCTGTTATGTTTGGGCCTAGTACATGAGCTCAGTCCAAAACAATGGCCTTTCATAAACTGTTTCACATTGTCAACATTTAAAAATTAAGGTATTTCTCATAAAAGTTTAGACTTCAAGTTCTCTTGAAAATTCTAAACATCTGGTAACACTGGATCTGGCTTTCCTCATCACAACAAATGCCTGGAATTGACTAGAGACTGCACCTGTTAGACAGAGCACCCATTCTCCATTTTGCCAAGAACTATCCATCTCTTCCTAAATATGTCTTATACTTGGCTCACTTGCAATAATTTAACATTTGTCATCTAGATCAGTGGTTTTCAAACTAATGTGTCAGAATCACCTGGAGAGCTTGTCAAAACTCAGACTATAGGGCCCCACCCCTATTGTTTCTGATTCAGTAGGTCTAGCAGTTTATCTTTCTAATAAATTTCTGATGCTGCTGGTCTGAGGATCACAATTTGAAAGGATGATGGGCAGTAAGAAAGTGGTTCAGGAGTTTAGTATCGTAGTTAGGTGCACAGGCTTTTTGTTCAGACAGAACTAGATTCTGTTTTCTCACCCAGGAAATAAGGATGATATTGTCTACTTCATAGGGCGTTTTTTTTTAATCTAAATGGGATAATGCGTATATGTGTATCAATATCCTTGAAGTAAGGCATAGCTTATTGTAACTTTTCATTATATGATTCTATTGTACTGTTATTGCTATTATTACTACTATTATGTTCTTCAAGAATATTGATTCCAGGGAGGAGAAAGTCAGAGATAGATTACCAGTTTTGGAGCAATCAAGGGTCTTTTTTTTAAATTAAGAAAGTATAGAAGTACAGAAGGAAATTACTGTTTCCATGAGAACAAAACTGATGGCAAGTTACCAGGAGAAGGAGTAATGGTGGGAATATAAAGGCATATCAAGAGCCAGTCAAGAGATTGAGATTGAATGTTTTGTATGTACTTAGGAAGTATACATGGGACAACATCTTGTATGAGGTAGGAAAGTTGTAGCTTGGATCTTCAGCTACACTAAACTCCTGAACCACTTTCTTAATGCCTACTGATCCTTTCAAATTGTGATGCCCAAACCAGCAGTATTGGCATAACCCAGAGATTTGTTAGAAAGATGAACTCTTAGACCTACTGAATCAGACACAGCAGGGGTGGGACACTACAGACTGTGTTTTGATAAACTCTTCGGGTGATTCCGACACATGCTAACTTGAAAACCACTGATCTACATGACAAATGTTAAGTTATTACAAGTGAGCCAGGTATAAGGACACATCACTTCAAAATGTGACTTTAGGAGACGAAAATGCCACCCCCAAATATTCCTCTTTGGCATATTGATTATTTCAAGCTGGTTATTTTGAGAAACTGCAGACACTGGAGTAGATCTGAAAAACTCCCCTTTTGTAGAAGAAATTTATATCTAGAAAGGAGATTTTCATTAGCAGAGGTATCTGTATCATGAAGAGAGCTGCTCTGAGACAGCTTTTTTCAATTGAAAGTCTTTTATCTGCCTAACTAGCTAACTTTTATGCACCACACATTTCTTCCCCTCACCCTTCCATCATTTGACTCTACCACCTCCAGAAACCCCAAGCACTTATTCCTTTCTGTAGCTCAGGATGCTATATAAGCTTTAATCATCTGGCATTTCTTTGAATCTTATATTTTTGTGGGACTTCTGTGCATACGTGGGTACACATGTAATTAAAATAGTTTTCTCCTGTTAATCTGCCTTATGTCAATTTAATTTGTAGCTCAGCCAAGGAATGTAGGAGGGTGGAGGGAAGCTATTTTTCCCTCCCCTATAATCCAAAGAATTCAACCCAAATGTGGGATGATTGATAAGGAGGAAGACCCTATGTGATGGATGGCATTATCTCCATATTTTCAATGATGATAGTCATAGAGTTTAAATATTTCTTCAATACACACAGCTAGTAGGTGGAAGTGAAAGAATTCTTACTCATTTCTCTCTTACTCTAAAACCCATACTCTTTTCTTCTGAGCATTATGCCTTTCAAGTCCACACTGTTTTCTATTAGACTGAACACTCCTACTTGCCTAGATAACCTCCCTTGTCTTCAGCATTATTTCAATGTCATATCTTACAGGAAGCCTTCTCTGATTTCCCAGTCTGATAAAGATGCTACTCTTATACTTTATATCTATTACTGCAATTAACACATTGTGTTACAAATTACCTATTTTTATATTTCTCTCTCCTATTAGAGTTCCTTGGAGGATAGACAGTCCATATTAATGTCTTTCTGTTTCCAGAGATGAATAAATATTTGTTTGATAATTAAATTTAATATTAATAATTTAATAAAAAGATTAAATTAGATAAATGAATGCATAGATAGATGAACAACAAATAAACAAACATGGAGCAAAGTCTCTGATCTTGCTAAGAGAAATACAAAGTTCAACCACCTGAGGATACTCAGGTGGCCTCAGTCTGAGAAACAGTCTTTTACTTTGTCCTTAATCGATGATGGTGGATGTGCTGCCATGTTCCGTATAGTGATGGATCCAGGGTGCAATGGTGGCAGTGCAGGCTCAGTCAGCATCTTGATTCCGATAGGTCTCATTAGAAGTCTGGTCCTTACTGAGGACATCTACATGAGTGATACAGTCAGATTGGCAGCCCTGATTTGTTTCCATAGTTTGTGACCCCAAAGAATCATTGTTCCAAAAAGGCAGCACAAAGTAAAGAACTCTATGTTTCTAACGCAGAGGCTACCTGGGTAACCCCAGGTAGTTTAGCCTGATATTCCTCTTAGCCAGATCAGAGCTCTTTTCTGTTTGTTCATCTATCCATGCATCCATTTATTCATCTAATTTAATCTTGATTTAATCTTATTTTTTCATTCATTAAACAAATATTTATTTATTTGTGGGGATTGAAAAACAGTAACTACTTCTGGAGTCTTCACAGAAATGAATAAAAAAAGGAAAAAAAAAGAAAAACAGTAAGACATTCTGCTTATCCTCCAAGAAACTCTAATAGGACAGATTATATATACACCTGTGTGTGTATAAATATATAATTTATAATACAATGTGTTAATCACAATGCTAGATATAAACTATGGGAGTAGAAAAGAGGAGCATCTATTAATAAAATAAATTGGAATTAGAGAAATCTTGGTTTCTGCTCACAGTGTTTGCAAATTTCTCTCCTTTCACAATCAGTGCAGGTACATGTCTCTATAGCTATTGACTGAGAAGGGGCAGGGATTTCTGCTCATCCAGAATGAATCCTAGGAGCTGAGACTGACTGGTAGATTGGTAAAGATGTCCTCCCACCCAAAGAAGAGTTAGTAAAAACCCTTTTGGAGATGTCTTTGAGTCTATTTCCCAGTACTCAGCCTGCAACCACTTTCTTCTCATTAGTAGGCATTAAAATGAAAGATCATTATGTGGTTGAACATACAGTGTAGTCAGCATGTTTGCTACCAATTCCCAAAGATGTCCCACAGATCCATTTTATCAGCCCACAATTCTCTAACCCTTTCTCTTCCAGAAAACCATGACTCTGTCAGTATTCCGTGCTTGTGACTGTCAAGAACTGTGACAGATCTAAGATTTTATCCTACTCTCAGGCTTAGAAGTTAGCCTGGCACAGTTTCACAGATGCTGCCAGAAGATTCCTAGGACAAAGACAAAGGACTTTATTACTTGCAACAAGAGCAGTGGTTAACATTTTATTGTACCAGTTACTCAAGACCCAGTTCCTACAAGACAAGGCAAGATGGCCGTGTAATACATTCACATGCAATGGGTCATGATATAGGTTACATTCCTTCAGTTTAGGGAACACATATCTTTTATAATGATCAGTTAGCAAGCCTAACCCTTGCTCTGGAAGTAGACATTATTTCTATCATCCAAACCTGCAGTTATAAAAATGCCTTAAAAGGATAGTCCAGAATAAAGGCAGTCAGTGCCTCTGCTAGTTCTGAGAGCTCCAACAGCACCATAAAGTAAAGATTTCTGTTAAGTATGAGAAATTACAAAAGATGAAATCAACCCTTCTATCTTCATCTTCCCATTAACCATGCTCAGCTTTTACCACATCATCAATTTACTATTGAATAGTCCAAGTTCAACATTCTCTGGTGAAAAGCTTTGAAATTGAAAAACTTGCTTTTGAATAACTTGTGCCATTTTATGTTTTCTCTTTGGGAGCAATATAAAAATGGGTTAGATAGTGCATTCATATTCTAAAACTGACATAAGCAACATCTAGTATTTTTTTCAGGCGTTATGTATTTTAATATGTATGTAAAAAATTTGGAAACAATATACATTGCAGAAAACAAATAATAAGTATTGATTTAAACAGTTTTTGTTTTTCCTTTTTTAGCTTACAGGTTGCAGTGGACCAAATGAAAACCCTTCATGTATTGAGCAAAATAAAGAAAACCAATGTTTTGAAAATGAAACTGATGAAAAGACAAGTGTAAGTGTGAGAGTATTTTCTTTGTTTCTATGCCAAATGGGCAAGATTTGTCTTCTTTCTAGTGGATACTGCTTGTAGTGGTGATCAAGTGAAAAAAAACTGTATAACCTAATTTCTGGCTTTGGCCTGGTCAGCATGCTGAGATCTCTTGCTCCTGAGCTGTCACTAAATGTATACTATTTTGAGTAGTTTTATGTTTCATTTTGGGATCTGTGTTTTAGTGCATGGTCTTAGCTGACTACACAAATATTTTGAAAGCTATTTCACTTCTCCCTGCTTGAAAAATATTTTTGTTTAACATAGAAAGTATTATTTAAACTATTTGAGACAGTTAGAATATACTAAATATACTTCCAGGAAGGGAAGTCATCTAATTTGGCAATGGTACTGTTTTTCTCCAAAATGGGAGAGGGAGGATGGACATCTATGCTGGACTCATGAATACTTAGAAAACAAATTTTTGAACTTCCTGGCTGTTTACAAGGATATTTGTATTTTTGCTTCCTGAATATGAAGTCATCAGGCCTAAGTGGGATAAAAATGTGCCAACTTGTGAGGCAGCTAAATGAAATAAATGTTGAAAAATATGTAAAAGAAACTTTTAGGAAAGTATATTGCTGGCCTAAGCTACTTAACTCTAAAAGTTTCACTTTGTTTATCTTATAGTGCACTTATGAGATTTTAATGAAATTGTGAATATGAACATGTTTAGTGCTGCCTGACATATAGTAGATTTTCATTCTATTGAAATGAATCGCAAATTTTACATTTATTTTATTGTAGTGGTCTTTTTATTAAAATTTGGAAAATAAAAATGAAGACATCATTGAGAAATTTAGGCCTTTATTGATGAAGAAACATTTTACATTTAATGTGGTTTCTTTCTTCCTTTTTATTTTACTCTTATTTCCTTTGAACAATTTTAAGTAATTGGGAGTATGTTTTAGGGGCATGTTCTGTGTTTAAATAAACCTGATATGCAAAAGGTAGAGCTTGGAGATTTGGTATTCCAGAGTCCTAGTAAGAAACAATGAGTATTTTTAATCAGCTCCTGGAGAAAGGAGGGACCTTAAAGAAATAATTGACAGGACTTGGTGACTAAGTAAATGGAGAGTTGGATGGTATCAGTACAAAAAATGAGGATATTTGGGAGGAAAGATGATTAATGGGTAAACAGAGTAAATGCAATTATGACATCTTAAATTTTACGGTAAGAGAGGGACAGCTAAGAGATAGTATTTTGAGAGTAGATAGACACATTGGTTGAGAACTAATTGTGATTTCAGAAGTAGAACAGTGTGATAGAAAGGAAAGAGCAAAAGATCCAAAGTCAGAGACCAGGGTTTTTATCTTGGGTCTATCAATAATTAGTCATGTGACCTCGGGCAGAATAAATGACTTCCATTTTTATTTGTAAAATGAGATAATACCTATTGTACCCATCCTGCAGGAATACAATAAGGATCATTTGAAATAGTTATATGTGAAAGGATCAATAGCTAAATTCTCTCGATATTGCATACCTTTGGAGACATGACCACAGCATTAAATGCATCTTAAAATATTTTATTTTAGACAAGGTTTTAGTTGTTTGATATTTTAACTTTAATTCCTTCAGCACAAAACAGATTCTAGCCAATCTTGTGAATTAGAACTGGTTGATAAAGAGACTGAAGTGGATACCATACAACTACCACAATGGATGGGCATAAAGTTAAGTCTCTTTTAACAAGAGCAGAGGGGTAACCAGATGGAGAGAAACTTGACTGTAGGAAACATATCAGACTGGAAAGGAAGCATGGTATAGGAGTCAATCATAATTTGGAAGCCGGAGAACTTGGGTCATTGTCTTTGTATACTCAGTATCTGAGTATTCTTGGACAAGTCACTTAGTTTATCTGTACCTCAGTTTCATAATCTGAAGTGAAAGGTTTTGATAAATTTTTGGGTCCTTTTAAGTTAGAATACATTTATAACACTTTGATAGTATAGAGAAATTATTTGCTTTAGAGAATTCCAATACTTCCCTTGATTTTTTTCAGGCTATAATGTATATTTACACAACCTGTTAAATAGCTGTACCTTCTGATTAAGAATAATTTTTCAACTGAGCTCTATTTCTCTATTTACTGTCCTTTCTGATATTTACTAGGAAACTTATTTTCCTTAATGCCACTCAGCCACGGGAAAGAAGGTTTTTGTGTTTGTTTTAGGAAGTGAGAGCAGAACAAGGATTTTCTTGCCTTTATATAAGTACGTTAGACGGTGTTCATGGTCCTTATTTTCAAAGCGATAGTTCTGAGACACTAGATAGCCAAATTAATCCTGAAAAAGAACAAAGTTGGAGGCCACATACTTCCTGATTTCAAAACATACTATAAAGCAAAAATAATCAAGATGGTTTGGTACTGGCGTAAAGACAGATATATTGATCAATAGAACAGAAGAGAGAGCCCAGAAATATAACCTTGCATTTATGGCTGGTCCCAAGATTCCCAATGGGGAAAAGACAGTCTCTTCAACATATGGTGGTGAGAAAACTGTATATCCACATGCAAATGAATGAAGTTGGACCTTTACTTTACACTGTATACAAAAATTAGCTTAAAATGAATTAAAAACATAATTAAGACCTAAAACTATAAAACTCACAGAAGAAAACATAGAGGAAAAATATCAGGACTTGAATTTGGCAATGGTTTATTGTGTATGATACTAAAAGCATAGGTCACAAAGCAAAAATAAGCAAATGGGACCTAAAGACTTCTGCACATCAAGGAAAACAATCAAGAGTGTAAAGACACCAATGGAGTTAGAGAAAATATTTGCAAATCACATACCTGATAAGTGGTTAATATCCAGAATATATAAAGAACTTCTTCAACTCAGCAACAAAAAACCAAGCAATCTAATTAAAAACGAGTAAAGGATTTGAATAGACAATTCTCAAAAAAAGATATACAGGTGGTCAACACACCTATGAAAAGATACTACCACAATTCATGAGAGAAATGTCAATCAAAACCATAGTGAGATATCACCTCACACCCATTTTCATGCCCACTATCAAAAGAACAGAAAATAATAAGTGTTGGCAAGGATATAGAGACATTGAAACCCTTGTACACTGTTGGTGGGAATGTAAAATGGCATAGCCATTATGGAAAACAGTATAGAAATTTCTAAAAATAATTAAAAATAGAATTACCATATGATCTGGTATTTACACTTTGGGGTATACATCCAAAATAATTCAAAGCAGGATCTTGATGAGATCTTTGCATACCCATGTTCATTGCAGCATTATTCATAATAACAAAGAGGTGGAAGCAACCTAGATGTTCATCAATAGATGAATGGATACAAAAAATTATATGTTATGTAGCCTTAGAACAAAAGGAAATCCTGTTACATGCTACAACATGAATGAACATTGAACATATTACACCAAGAAAAGCCAGTCTCAAGAGTACAAATACTGTGTGATTCCACTCATATGAAGTATCTAAAGTAGTCAAATTCATAGAAACAAAAAGTAGCAAGGTCATTACTTAGGTATGGGGAGATGAGGTGGGGGATATTAGTTTTTATCACTTATAGAGTTTCAGTTTTTCAAGATGAAAAACTGATATATATATATTTGTTGTACAACAATGTAAATACATTTAACACTACCAAACTCTGTACTTGAAAATTGTTAAGACTGTAAGTTTAATGTTATGTGGTTCTTACTATACTAATAATAATAAAAAGTGATGTTCTGAGCTAATCTTCCTGGAGAACCAAGTTTGAAAATATCATAGAATCAGAGGATTAAAGCTTCTGTTATGGGATATTTACCACTTCTCAAGGTAGCTCATTTCATCTAGGCAAGTTTGAATATTATAGTTTTTTTTTTTTTTTTAATTAAACCCCATATACTCAAACTGCTTTAGCATTGGGTATCTTTTTTTTTTTTTTTTCTTTTTGGAGATGGAGTCTTGCTCTGTCACCCCAGCTAGAGTACAGTGGCATCATCCCAGCTCGCTACAACCTCAAACTCCTAGGCTCCAGCGATCCCCCTGCTTCAGCCTCCCAAGTGGCTGGACTACAGGCACATGCACCACCATGCCTGGCTAATTTTTCTATTTTTTTGTAGAGATGGGGTCTCAGTTTTGCTCAGGCTCATCTCCAACTCCTGAGCTCAAGTGATCCTCCTACCTCAGCTTCCCAGAGTGGTAGGATTACAGCTTGAGCTACCACACCTGGCCTATTTTCTACTATCAGGGAAGTATGGTAGCAAACTTCTAAGTGCCTGAAATTAATGTGGGAATAATCTTTTTAATGGAATACTGTGGTTAACTCTGTCTGATTTAATTTACTGCTAATAATTTAAAACATAAAATGTAATAACTCCTCATTTCCAGGTTGACGGAGATATTGTGCTTTATCTTTGAGTGCTTTGTAGTGCCTCAGGGTCAATGTTCTGCCTATTAAAGAACAATGACTGGACTGTTTATTAGCATTGAAGATCACGGATTTGTATTGCCAAGTCTGACACATTTATAAAGCTATTTTTAACTAATCAATCAAAATATCAATGTATTTGTTTACTAGCTGTCTCTAAAGCAACACAAACACTACATAAGTGATATCCTGTTCATTAATAGATCTATATTTAGGATCATGGTTTTTACATTTGTTTGAAAGTATATTCTGTTCAGATAATACAGCACTTAGAACCAAACATGGTATTTACTACATGGATTAACGAGTTCAATGATCTTAAAAGTGCAGCATAGACTATGAGTTTCTTAAGAGCAAAAAAGAAAGAAACAAACAAAAAGTGCAGCAGATCACCATTATAACAAAGATGAAATGGGACTTGGGGTTAGATGATCAGGATTTATTTTGGTTTATTCACGCAGCCAAGAGAGTATATATCATGCTGGTTTACAAACTTAGTAGTTATTACATAAAAATTTGGATAATTCAACTCATCTGAGTTTCATTTACTTCACCTGTAAAATTATACTTAATTGGTTATGAATACTAAATAATATTATGTACATGAAACAGCCTGCTTAATAAAAAGTTAATACTTATTTGCAAACCATATATTCAGAAAGGGGTTAATATTCAAAGTTTATAAAGAACTCATATAATTCAATAGTGGAAAAACAAATAACCCAATTAAAAATGGGAAAAAGGCTTGAATAGGCATTTATCCAAAGAAGACAAAATAAATGGCCAACAGGTATATGAAAAGATGCTCAACATTATTAATCATCAGAGAAATGCAAATCAAAACTGCTGTGATATACCACTTCACACCCATTAGGATTATTTTTTCAAAAAGTCAAAAGATAACAAATGTTGCTGTGGATGTGGAGAAAAGGGAATTCTTGTACACTGTTGGTGGGAATGTCAATTAGTATAGCCATTATGGAAAATAGTATGGAGATTTCTCAAGAAATTAAAAATAGAACTACTGTATTACCCAGAAATCCCTCTTCTAGGCATATAAACAAAGGAAATGATATCACCACTGTGTAAAGATTACCTGCTCTCTTGTATTCATTGTAGCATTATTCACAATTTCCAAGACATGGAAACAACCTAAGTGTCAATGGACGAATATATAAGGAAACTATTATTCAGTCCCAAAGAGAACAAGATCTTACCATTTGCTACAATATAGATGAGGCTGAAGGACATTATGCTAAGTTAAATAAGCCAGATTCAGAAATAAAAATATTGCATGAGCTCACTTATATGTAGAATCTAAAAAAAATTAAATTATACGGCAATAGAGAACAAAATAGGGGTTACTGGGGTGGGGGAAAGAAATGGGGAGATGCAGGTCAGAGGATACAAAGTAGCAGATATATAGGATTAACAAGTCTAGAGATCTAATGTACAACATGAGGAGTATAAATAATAAAATTGTGCTATATATGGTATTCATGTTAAATGAGTAGATTTTAGCTGCTCTTGCCACAAAAGCAGAAAATATAGATAACTATGTGAGGTGATGAATGTGTTAATTTGCTTCACTATAGTAACCTTTTAACTATATGTATGTATCTGATAACATCATGTTGTATATCTTAATTATGCACAGTAAAATTTATTTTAAAATAAATACAGATTAATGTTGAATCTGAGAATTATTTTTTATTTTATATATTTGTGAATATTATTAGTATAAATCACACCTTTAGAAACAAAGCTATATTAAAAAACATACATTGCAAATTTCACGTTGGACAACTGATTTTAGCCTTTTAAAAAAAGAAAAAGTTTCCCTCTGTTGTGTCTTATTCCTTATTTCAGAAAAGTCCCTACTTAGCATCTGTTAAGTTCTAAACACTAGTAATATAGCCATAGACAAAACAGACAAGGTTCCTGCTCTTACAAATAAACTTCACTTAGGGGAATTAGTAAGGGGAGAGGATGAGTGTATACCTACATAATGAGTGTGATGCAGGGGGCGGGGGAGGCATGGGCAATATACATAACCTAAACTTTTGTACCCCCATGATAAGCTGAAATAAAAATAAATAAATAAATTAAAAGAAATGAATAAAGAAGATAATTTCAGATTGTGATAATTGCTATGAAGGAAATAAACTAGGATCATGTAATGGAGAATGATGAAAGGGAATCTAATTTAATCAGAAGAAGTCAGTTTGAGAAGATCTTACTGAGGTGTTAGCATCTGAGCAGAGACATGAATTATGAGAAGGAGTTAGACATGTGAAGATCCAGGAAAAGAGAGTTTCTGGCAGGAGGAACAACAAATGCAAGGCCCTGAGGAAGAATTAGAATAAAAATAATTGAGGAACAGATAACAGGCCAATGTGATTGGAATGTAGGAAAGTAGAGTGTGGGAAGGGCACTTAGGAATACTATTGAGTTTATTTATATTAACTTGAAAGCAAATTTTTATTTCAGACCATATAGCTTTTTAGATTTGTGGCTTGCACACAACTATTTGGATTTCTGGAAACTGTTCAACTTATAGCATTGTATAATAATAGGGAAAACTGAGCTTCATAATGAATCTACTTAATGTTCAGCAAACTTTGTATGAAGTTTGATTTGTTAGGGAAACAATGCTTACTGAATATTTTTTACAATTTTTAGCTTACCACTTATAATTTTCTAAATTTCAAAGGTTGTTTAGATTTTGAAGAATAGTAAAAACTGGGAGAGATACATGGTTATCATTTAACTGTGTTCCAACTCATTTATATAAGAAAAACTGACATACAATTCAGGTCTATACAATTGAAAACCATGGTAAAAAAAATAGGTTAAAAGTGAAAATTTCTTCATTTCTGTAGAAATTGTTGTTTCACTCAAAATTTTGTTTTAATTTAATTTTTATGTATCTTTTACAAAGATTTGCATTTAATTTGCAAAGAATATGTAGGGTCCTACTTTTCATTGATTATTTTCAGGACCCAATATTATCCTGATATTCCTTCATCATAGAAATTCTCTGGAAAAGTCAGTCCTTTTCCAGTTGATCATAATTTCTTACTTGCCTCTGGAGAGTTTGTAAATGAGGGCAGGCGTTTTGCCATGACCTGCCTGAAGTCTATTTATTTTACTAAGCTAACAAGCTTTGCAGGTCATTTGTGTACCTGGTGTCCTGGGTATGTGGGGAACAGATAGATGGGAATGGGAGTCTAGGCAGGTAGATTTCTTCTGTTATTTCCTCTGGAGCTAATTTTTCTAATGTGGGTTCCATTTCTCTGGGATTGCTCGTAAGGCCCTTATAAGTTATGAAAGGCCTCAGTGTACGACCCTGGAGATGCACCTATCTTTTTGGGGAATCCCAGATTGATTGTTAATTAGTCTGCGTAGCGTCTAGGGTACCTTTGGCTAGAGAAGGTCTTTGGATTTGTTTGTACTTCACTCTTAGGTTGGACCCAGGGGTATAGAAACTGCTTCAGGATTTGAGGGATGACGAGATAGAAAGCACATAGACTTTGCCCTCTGAGTTGGAGTCACCTAGATTCTGTCACCTAGGTCAAGGCATATAACCTCAGGCAGTTTCACTTTCTTTATGTATAAAATGAGGATTATAATTCCTTCCTAAAGGGTATTACGACAGTCAGAGAGAATATTTGTAAAGTATCTGCCACAGTACTTCAGATAAAATAGCCACTTATTATTAATAAAAATGCTTATATTTATTACTGTTTTTCTATCCCAAGGGCAAGCACCTAGTTTCAGCAGCATCCTGTAGTTGCAGCACTTCAGCTAGAAACTGCTCTTCTCCATTGTAGATAATACTGTTCCAAACCATACTTTCTTGAATCAGACTGAATTTGTCAATGAAAATATTTTTATTTGCAAATACCTTCAGCTACATGCACCACCAATATATTTTTTCTTATATATATATGTATATTTACGTATATATTATAGTTACTCTATGTGTATATGGTTCTCATATGAACAAAGGATAATAGGCTGAAATAGGGTTTTTAAAAAATCTCTTAGCAAGAAAAATAAATAGCATAACAAACTGTGATCATTCTTTCATTCCACTATTTATTTGTACCACTTAAGTGCCAGGTACAACTCTAGGTGCCAGAGATATACATTAAATCTGCCTTCAAGGTGCTTAGATTCTAGAACAGGCACAAGATATATTTCACTTCTAGGGCTATTCTTTTCCCTGTTGGAAACAAACAAAACAAAAGTAATGAATTTAAATGATTAAGGTACAGGCTTAATGCAAGTATTTATAATGGTAATTTTCTGAAATCAAACCTTCAATGATGGATTTTACTAAGAATAAATATATTTCTGGCTTGATATGATTAACCTTAAGAAATATCAAGCAAAACAATTTGCAGTCTGTGGCTTTACATCTTGCCAAACACTTCTTGTGAAATCACAGGCCCAGTTGAATTCTGTGTGTAAAAAATAATGCTTCATGGCCATGACTTGTTAATTTTTAAAATAAAATAATGTTTCCCTTGAGGCAAAGAAGTGGATTATCTTCTATCATCTTTATATCTGGGGAAAATCAATAGAAGGTAAGGTATACATAAGGTAGAAATCCTCAGTGGGACTACACTTTAAAATGTTATGTATTTACTTATATTTAAACAGACATACATTATCCAATTAATCACTTGTGTATATGAATAAATGAGTATAGAACATGCATATTGCACATGCATTTACAGTATATTTGCACTCAATTAACATTATATGAACAATGCTCTTCTTCATTCCCAAGCAGAGATTGCATGTTCAGTTTTGTGAAATGCCTGCTCTAAAGTACTATTATTTAATGGAAACCCATTGGATGTGTTTATTAAGCTGATTGTATAAAGATGTAAAATATTATTGATTCATTCCATTTTCAAATATAATAAAATGCATGGAATTCTTTTTTCTCCCAACTTCTAGTTAACTTCTATGGGTCTTTCT
Organism: Eulemur rufifrons; assembly: GCF_041146395.1. Classification (NCBI taxonomy): domain Eukaryota; kingdom Metazoa; phylum Chordata; class Mammalia; order Primates; family Lemuridae; genus Eulemur; species Eulemur rufifrons. The sequence goes on from NC_090988.1 coordinate 43,831,163, forward strand.
CAACTCAACTCAAGGCTCCTTTTTAGAAAGGCTTCCCAGACTACTCTGCTGTGGGTTAAATACCTCTACTTTGTGATTCTAAAACACCCAAGTGCTTACTGAACAGTACTATAGTTTTTGGTTTGCTTTGGGGCAGGGATTCTGCTAACTTTTGCTCACCCTTATATCTCCACATAAATAGATTCTCAAGTATATTTGTTGAATGAATGGTATACTAGAGTGGGCAATGGGAATATAGATTCAAAACTAGCATTAAGGGGCTCACTTTAGTTGGTGAGACAGACATTAATCAAATAATCATATAGTGAGCCCTCAACAAATGTATTAGCTGAATGACTTAGGGAGTACCTACAGTATGCCAGTAGTTACGCTAGATGAGCTGCTTTTCATTTCAGTGGATCTTTATAGTTTACAAAGTGCTTTCGTCTGTGATCAGCAAGGGTCAGAAGACTAAGTAGGCTCCCTCTTCACATTTTCCCCTGGCTTAGTTTCTTCCTCTCTACAAAGATGGAATGAAGTTTTAAAGGTAGCCTTCTTCCAAGGATACCTTGTAAAAATATCCCTCTTATTCTACTATCCAATTTACTTCCTCTGTCTCTCTAACCCCTGACTGGCTCTATTCTGATCATAACTGAAAAAGCCCTGGCCTTGCAAATAAGAGACATGGTCTTTAATGTTGGCATTGAAAGTTTCTAGGTTCTTGGGAAGTAATTTAAACTTCCCAAGCCTATGAGAATGTTACAAGTGCTTTGTCAACTTTAAAGTGCTGTGGGGACATGAAGCCTAATTATTTTGAACATGAATATGGCAATCAGTATCAAATTACATATTAAATGTTTTGGTTGTATCACTGGTACCTGGGAATGCTCAAGGATATGACGTTTTACATATTCTGAGATATGATCAGGAAGTATTGAGTTAAATTAATAATTGTGATGGTGTAATAAACAAGAAGGTGAATAGGCAAAGTGATGCTTCTTTAACCCTTTTGTATTATTGAACCATAAGACAGTTACCTAATTGAATGGACCAGAGCATGGGTTTTATTAGGTCATGAAATGAAATGTCTGATTTTGAATCAAAAGTTTATTATATCTCAAACAAGAAGCAGTACAATTAATCAAAGTATGTGCCTAAACTATTGACACAGTTTTGCCATCTTAACGATAGCTTGCTTATGACAGCAGTCACGAAGCCTGGAGAGTGAGTGGTGATGAAATTGTGAAAAGCATTCTCCACAGCTTGTTGAGAACTGAATATTTTTCCTTGTAAGAATTGGTCCAAAGCCTGGAATAAGTGGTAGTCAGTTGGTGCAAGGTCTGGTGAATGTGGTGGGTAGCAGAGAGTTTCCAAGTCCAGCTTCTGCAGTGTGAGCAGTGTTGTTTTTGCAACATGTGGTCTTGCAAGAGCATTGGCCTATCTCTATTGACCAATCTTGGCTGCTTAATGGCAAGCATCCTCATCATTTCATCCAATTGGTTTCAGTAGACAGCCACTGTGATTGACCAGGTTTCATGAAGCTGTAGTGGATAATACCACCACTGGACCACCAAACAGACACCACTAGCTTTTTTTGATGAATATTCAGTTTTGGACTGTGTTTAGGCACTTCGTCTTTATCCAGCCATTGTGCTGAACACTTGCAATTGTCAAGAAGAATACATTTTTCATCACACATAACAATATGGTGTAGAAATGGTTTACTTTTATGTCGTGACAGCAAAGAAAGGCATGTTTTGGGATGATTTCTCTTCTGATGCTCATTTAGTTCATGGTATACCCACCCATCCAGCTTCTTTACCTTGCCCATTTGTTTCAAATGGTCCAATATTGTTGGAATAGTAACATAAAACCTTGCTGCTAATTCACAGGCAGGTTGAGATGGATTCACTTCCACTATAGCTTTGAGCTCATCATTATCCACGTTGGTCTCTGGTCACTTACATTGCTCATTTGCAAGATTAAAATCACCAGAATGGAACTTCTTAAACCATCAGTATACTGTGCGTTCATTAGCCACATCCTTCCCAAACACTTGGTTGATATTTCAAGATGTCTGCACTGCATTGGTTCCACAATGGAACTCATATTTGAAAATAACATGAATTTTTGACTTATACATGGTTTCACAAAAATTGCTCTTAAAAAAAATTGAGGGCCGGGCGCGGTGGCTCACGCCTGTAATCCTAGCACTCTGGGAGGCCGAGGTGGGCGGATCGTTTGAGCTCAGGAGTTCGAGACCAGCCTGAGCAAGAGCGAGACCCCACCTCTACTAAAAATAGAAAGAAATTATATGGACAGCTAAAAATATATATAGAAAAAATTAGCTGGGCATGGTGGCGCATGCCTGTAGTCCCAGCTACTCGGGAGGCTGAGACAGGAGGATCGCTTGAGCTCAGGAGTTTGAGGTTGCTGTGAGCTAGGCTGACGCCACGGCACTCACTCTAGCCTGGGCAACAGAGTGAGACTCTGTCTCAAAAAAAAAAAAAAAAAAAAAAAAAAAAAAAAAAAAAAAATTGAAAGATAATCACAAGCCAAAACGTGTGTTTGAAAGAATGAGGATATTCCTTCAAAAAACCGAGAAGTGTCAAAGTGAAATGTCAGAGTTATCAACTGTCAAACTTAGTACTTAAGGAAATCAGACATTCCATATTAACCTAATATTTTTGTTGTTTAACTTGAAAATTATCTGAAGTTACACTAATGGAGTAACAGTTCAGAGAAAATTATTTTTTGACTACAAATAATTTTTTGACCCCCCTTTAGAGATTTTATATCAAAAAATTGAACTTTAGGATCTTTTATTTTCCTTTTTTTCCCTCTCTGAACACATTTATGATTTGCTATGAATGCTGAAAAAAATCTTTAGAAACAGTGCTCTCTCATTTTGGTAAAATAATGACATGTCACTTTCTCAGACATTCATCTATTTAGCTAGCAATCAGTAGGATATTGAGATTAGAACCTGAATAATTCATGAAAGGTAAAAGAGTCTTGTATGTTCATCCTTTTAAAAATTGTTTATTATAGAAAATATACTTTTTATTAAAAAAAAAGGAGAATGATTTTGGGTGGTGGTGTAGGGAATGGTCCTGCCACTGTCTTGAAGAGGTAATCAAATTGTATGGTTTCCTAGACAGTTCTTCTTGATATTGTCAATGGTCCAGTTGACTATGTGTTTTCTTCCTAGTGAAAAGGAAGCATTGATTTTCCATTTTCCAAGCACTAACAAGGCAGTGCTTTCCATTTTGTCATTCACTGTCTCCCCCTCCCTCACCGCCTTCTTTCTGAGTGCCTGTGTCTTTCTATCTGTTTCAGTGTCTCTATGTGTTTAAAATGATGAAAAAAAAGTATGTTATTATCCAGAGTGATGCTTGTCAAGCACCTCAAAGGCAGTTGATGTAGCAGCTTCACTAGAAGAAAGGGAGGGATTTGGGGGAGGGGGAGGGTTAATCATTTGGCTGTTAAAAGGCTGCAGAAGGGAACACAAAGCTCTGCCCACCTAATAAGTGCCTGCAGACAGCCAGTGAGGAGGGAAAAGTTTGGGAAAGAACTCTATTTTTTTGTCTCAGAATGTGGAACTTTTGTAAACACTTTGGAACCTCCTCCTACTCCAATTGTATAATATGCTTATTCATTTAGATTTTCAGGTTGTTTGTGTATTTGCATACGTCATGAGCCACACAAATAGGTACACAAATAAAAGGAGAAATAAAACGTTTTCTAGGTAAAACCTCCAAATCCGCAGTTTCTTTATGTCCCTGGCCCGATTTTCCTTATCCAGCTGTTAGTCATTTATAAGAAGCTGCTCTTGTAATTGCCAGCGAGTTGAGAAGTGATGTATGCAGCACCACATGCACCTTAGCTTTACAGTCATATCTTTCGAGTCATTTAGGCACCCAGGAATCATGCTCATAATAAACAGCTTTTTACTGCCAAAAGCCGCTGTTCTGGCACTAGAACGACAGCGGTTTGATAGATGGGCCGGGTAGTTTTTTGTGTTGTGCTTACTCAGAGTTGCTAGTAGGAAAGACGAAGGCAGCAAAGGGGGGACTTTGGCAAAGGAAATCTTATGGGTATACTGAAACAGCAGATCAGAATTCAGAAACAAGAACGAGAGCTGAAATGTGATTCTCTGGGGCTTGGTGTAACATTCATCTCCACGATAGAACTGTGCGAGGCACTCACAGGAGCCTTGTTCCGATCTCGGAATCCACTAAAAGACCATGAAGCAGCGGAGCCCAGCAAGCCACCGGGAAGTTTTGCCGGAGCTGATTTCTAGGGGATTTTCCAGTGCCTAGGAGAATCCTGCTTGCCTTGATCTGTATGGAGGAGGGCTCGAGTTTCCCATGAGGGGCCCCCTTGGAAAATCCATCTGTGCAGAATCCAGGCTCTGCTTCTTTCTGTGTGCTATTTACCAAAAGGCTTTTTATCACCTTTGCTGATTTGCTGGTGTGATTTCCATGTACTGAGTCCTGTGTAGGGATCCAGGATGGATTGCCTGTGCATTGTCACCACAAAGGTAGGATAGGAAACAGGGCTGTTGTGTGCAGCATTTTTCTATTATTATTCTGGTCCTGTAATTAAACAGCTCTAGTAGGTACTGCCCGTTCATGAGAGAAGATGATTAGTATAATTTACTTTGCTGGGCATTTTGTTCCCTAAGGGGGTCTGAGGGTCCTGTCTTTATGTGATTTCAACTTCTTAAAGTGATATTGCGTGTTTGTGCAAATGAAAGGAGAATTTGCCTGTGTTTTTAATGGCAGAATTTGCTTTGGCATCTATTTATAGCTCATAAATGAAATATCTACAGTAGTAGTGTAGTTCACACATCACGTTAACATAACATATCAGGATAGTCTTTCTGAGTGTGATAATTAGCTTTTCATTTAAAAAGCATGTCTTATATGTTTGAAGAAGCCAATCAGCTTTACTGTGGCTTGACATATTGTTTCTGATTGGAGAATTCTGATATTTTGCATTTCAGTGATTTTTTTAAAGGAAAAAAGTCTTGAGGCCCTGATTTAAAATAAACAAACATAATATTTAATATTTAACTGATTCTGTCTGTTTTGATTAGGAGTAAAAATATTTGCATTATTGGAAATAAAAACAAAAGTAGGAATGGAATAAAATCAGTAGGCAATCCTTTTTTGGACATATTTTACAGAAAATAGCTAAAAATTTAAAAAGCATTTTAGTTTATTCTGTCATCAGTTCTACATAGTGTATTTAAATTTCATGAACTCTGGTTATTTTAATAGAAATTATTATTTTTAGAAAAAACGAATTAAAAGACATTTATGAGATCCCTTTTTATTTTGCATGTAAGCATACCATGAGTTAATTTGGGCCATATCTTTTAGCATCTCACATTGATTGGATACCCATTAGACATGACAAAATCAATAGTTTAGTACAGATTTACTAAGTGTACATTTTCCACTGTGCTCCTTTTACCACTAAGGTCCCCATGGTATTACCTTAAATATTTTACTTTTACAAATTAAATTCCAAAAAGTCTGAGTGGATATCTTCCCATAAGGCCTAGTATCATATGGCAGCTTTGGTTAACGTTAGTGGATTTAAAGCCTAAAATGTAGTTGGTTTAGTTGACCAGTCCTCTAAATTAGATGAATGCCTTATTTTACTTTTAAAAATTGCCAAGCATGTCATTTATTTCCAGTTAAGTCAGTAAAAATAAAATGAAATAAATGTTTAAAAAGCTAAGTGGGAAATTATATGTTCTTATGTAACCTACGAAAGGAAATATACTCTTAAATGTTTTACTCTTCCTGATGTGTTACACTTGGTGTTATTTTTCTTGAGAGAATACTGTCAAATCTGACCTACATGTGTTTTATCATTATTTATTCTCAAATTATAATAATTTCAGATACTGTGAAACATAATTAGTACTTTTAAAAGAAGTTATCAAAAGTTATTAGTTAGAACTCAAAACTGGAAGTATATTACATTGAACAAGTTAAATCAATACTGAAATCCAAGTTCCTTCAATTTGGAAAACATGATCTAATAAATTAATATGTCATGTGTCTTATACTTTCTTACCAAAATATTAATGACCACAGGTACAAAGGTAAGAAAATATTATTTTGCTTTAAATGATAAATAAGAGATAAATGTCATTATTCCAGTTATTTTGATTTGTCATATAAGTTATGTGATTCAACAGAATATACACTTGTAAAATTTCATGAATTTTCTTAATTATATTCATGAATATTTCCAAGGTAGCGTATATAAGATCTTTAAAGAAAAAACATACTTACAAAAAAGTCACATTATGATGTTACTATAGTAAATAATGCATAATTGATTCAAAAGCTGAACATAGGTAAGGAGATTCCTAGAGGACTTCTGACTGCAAATCTTGTCTATTTTATCTACCACTATTGATACTTTGCTCTTTTTTTCTAAGTGGTCATGCCCTTGGGATGCCCTTGCTCCACTTTTCTTGGACTTTTTGACAGGAAACTTGCCAAAAATGTAGAAATTTTAATTCTATCTTAGTCCAATCCTCATGTTTTTCTCCTCCAGCAATAAGCCCACCTTCTAGAAACTCTGGCTGAGATACTTTCTTCAATTCTTGCTTTATGGAAGCTTTATGTGAGACCAGAACTGCTAACTATCCTTATCCGTCCTAGACTCTACTTCATCTACAGTACATCTCAGTACCACAGTTGACCTCTGTCAAAGTTTTCAGTGATAGGGACACAAATATGTCCATTGGTAACAGCATCTTAATTCCTTCTTCTCTTCCTGCCCCAGCATGAAAGGCACTTACTGTCCCTTTGGGGATCCTCTAAGAACTCTATGCCCACTGAGTTTTCCCATCTCCTGCTATTATACATACTGTAGAAGTATATTCCTCTTTATGTCTTTGTTCTACTTTCTTCAGAATGAATATTAAAAGACTGAGAGAAGAGATGCTGATAAATCGAGAAAATATTGCTGCATAATGGCAATGAAAAGGATCTATTAGACATGCTGGAGAAGCATTTTTATTTTTTCTGCATATAAAAGGACAGAAATGACTGTAGCACACTTTATGATAATCTAAGCCCTGTGATAACACAACTCCACCCTAGATCTCACCCCATATAATTCAGATTGCTTAAAGTCTTAAGGGCTCCAGTGTGGTTATACTGATTTTCAGAACCTCTCAGATTTGGAATAAAATAATTTAAGCCAGGAAATCATTAAAGCAGCCATAAACACAGAGTTTCTGCCACATGGATCCCAAGGTCTTGTCAAATGTTCAGGCAACTCATTTTCATATGAAGATTGAGTCATCTCTTTTTTTCAAATGTTTCTGTCCAGTTACCATTTCAACTCTTTTGTTACAGATATCACTACTAAGAGAGAAAAAAACATGTTTTAGTGTGAAGAGAAGGACTCTGGAGCAAGACTTAAATTTAAATTGTTGTTTTGAAATGTATTAGTTTTAGGAACTAGATAAGTTGTTTAACATCTCTGAGCCTCGATTTCCTATTTGTAAAAAGAATATGATATTACCTATGTTTAGATGATGTGGTGGAAAAGGGTGTAAAGTGCCTAGCGCAATTTCTGGCATATGGAAAGATTTGTATCTAGGATAACTTATTGAGCAACTCACAATTAATATCTCTAATGAATCTCTCTGTTTGAGTATGATCATTAAATAAATTAGGTCATCTCAATAGCACTGCTTAAACACAATTTAGTCACTAATGCAGCATGTTTTATATAGTGAAATTCCCTAAATATTTTTGAATAATTGAAAGGTAATAATCCCCCAAAATTTGACAACTAAAATGTAAGGAAAATAATGTTAGATTTTGTTAAGGAAGAGCCATGCTGTTAGATGATTTGCCAGTAGGGAAATAGTTATGGATGACAGACAGAATATTCTGGAATAAATGTCATGAAATTCAAGCAGTCAGTAGAATTTTTCTTTTACTGTGTAGGAATAATAAAGTGTCATATGTAATAGCATATAGGGTTTTATATAAGGACAGAAAACATGTGGAAGTCTGAAAAGTCAAAGTATTAATAAATCTGTACTTTCTGACTTTGGACACCCAGAGGCATGTCAGCATCACTGTCCTCTGTCAAATGAGTGTATTTTATTGCATGTCTGGGGTCTTTTCTTTTCTATCTCTAATATAATATTATTCTAGGGTACATTATTTCTGCAAATAAAATTAATCAGGTTAACTAAATATCTTAAAAAGTAATAGTGAGAATCATACATTAATATCATTTCAGTTGTTCATTAACTTATATAGAATATATAAACATTAAATAAGTTTTAAAAAGTAATCTGCAAATAAAACTACAATATGTTAAATTACCACTGTAATTTGTTAGCAAAGGCATGATGGCACTATTAATTTTTCTTATGTTTAACAGGTTACTATGCATAATAAAATTTAAATAGCAGACTGAAAAGTGGACCAGGCAGCATAAAAGAAGCTTTTATTGATGTTGTTAATACTACATCTGTTCTGCAAATACAATTTCACTCTTTGCCTATGTCAACCCGCTATCTTTTACAACAGTAAAGTCACTCAGAATTTCTAAAAGGAAATAAGAGTTTTTGCTAGACATTTAAAAATATTTTTATCAAACTTAGTATCATATTATTTATTACGACCTTAATAGAAAAAAGTGGCATGTTGTCATTTTGGAAATGGACTCATAATAGAAATATTTATAAATATAGTATACTGGGAAGCTAAAATAATTTTTATTTTTTACCTGAGCTTTATGTAGAGAACATGAACAAATCACCAAGGCAACAAATGGTTTCCTCAGTGGTCCCATGTTCATAGACAAAGCTATTTATTCATGCAGGTGTATAGTTCCTCTCATAGAAGGAGCATATCCATTCATTCATTTTATTCATCTAACAAGTACTTATTGAATGTCTACTATGTGCTTGACCTACTAAAGGTCATGGGATACAATGAGCAATCTGTTCTCATGAAACCTTTTGTCTAATGAGGAAAACAGCCAATTATAGAAATAACAGTGATGTGTGATAAGGAAGTGAATATAGGCTGCTATGGAAATGAGGACAGGGATATCTAAAGAATGTGATGGGTAAATATCAGATGAGGCTTTTCTGAGGAAATTACAGTTAAGCTGATTGGCAGAATGGAGGGCACAATGAAGTGGGAAGAATATTTTAGGTAAAGTTCAGTGTGTGTGTGTGTGTGTGAGGGAGAGAGAGAGAGAGAGAGAGAGAACTGCACATTTGAAGAAAGAAAGGTCAGTATGGCTGAGATGTAAGGTGTCCAAGATAAGTAATAAGATACAAAGGATGCAGAGGTTAGGTAGGGCCCAGTCATAAATATCAAGAAGTTGAGATGTCTATGATCTTAAAGAAAATATGATTTTTCATCCATCATTAACACTAGTTCCAAGTCCTAGTTTACCCAGACTTCTCTCCCATTTCATTCCTCTGATTTGAGCTCTCTCCTATTTTCTGGCACTTTGCCCATCCTTATACCTGTTCAGTAAAAATAATGATTTCCCTTTTCACTAGCTGGATGACCTCTGAATTGTAGTTTTATCATCCATAAAAGGGAACCTATCTCACAGGGTTGTTTTCAGGATTCAGTGAGATGAGAAATATAAAGTGCATAGCATACTACCTTGTAGGAGATAGATGCATTATTCTCTGTTAGGGTCCACAGTTTCCCTATCTTCCTATCTGTCTTTGATGTGCTTATCCTCATATCTATCCTGCCAGTGACACTGGTTCTAATGCCTTTTATGCCAACCAAGTATCTTAAAGGTGGCATGGCTACTGAACAGAGATTGGAGGAAGGGGCTTGAGAGACCAGGGAAAATCTATTGAGTGACAGATAGAGGCAGAAATACAACTAATATTAATAATAGGGAAAATTTAACACAATATAGGCTTTTTCTAGAGAAAAGCAGGGAAAAGAGTCAATGTGAAGAGATTCCATAACTGTTTCAGTAACCTGGGATTAACCATTTCAATAGCATCAAAAACCTTGAAATACTAAAACCGTTAATATAATAGCTTAACTTTTTTTTATTAAGTATTTCATCCAGCTGCCAGAATGATCAACCGAATACACAAGCCCAACAGCTTCACTTTAATGTGGAAGCCCTGCAATAACAGCCTATCAGAGATGAGTAGCTGTCCAAATTCTTAACAAAGTGTACAGTTCTTTCTTGACTTAGAACCTTAATTCATCTCTTGTCTTAAATCACTATGCCTTATATTTTACACTCCAGAATCTGAAAAATGAGTGGACCAGACCACGTTTTAAATCTGTGTTACCTTCACTGACTTTCATTAAATTAAAGGAACATTGGCCTCGATGATTCCCCTCTATTGGTTTTTTATTTTTTTTATTTCAGAATATTACAGGGGTACAAACATTTTTCTTATATGAATTACTTTTGTACAGTTTGAGTCAAAGTTAGAAGTGTGTCCATTACCCAGATACTGTACACTGTACATCTTAGGTGTGAATTAAACCATTCCCTCCTCCCATTCCCACTTGCTTGATTTCCATTAAATTTTAATTTGATATGTCCACATTAGTGTTGATCATTTTGTTCCAATTTAATAGTGAGTACATGTGGTGTTTGTTTTTCCATTCTTGTGATATTTCACTTAGGAGGATAGTCTCCAGTTCCATCCAGGTTATTACAAAAGGTATTAGTTCACCATTTTTATATGGCTGAATAGTACTCCATGGTATACATATATCACATCTTATAAATCCACTCATGTATTTATGGAACTTGGATTGTTTCCACATCTTTGCAATTGTGAATTGTGCCACCATAAACATTCAAGTGCAAGTGTCTTTTTTATAAAGTGTCTTTTTTTTTCTTTGGGTAAATACCCAGTGGTGGGATTGCTGGATCAAATGGTAGGTGTACTTTTAGTTCTTTGAGTTATCTCCATACTGCTTTCCATAGGGGTTGTACTAGTTTGCAGTCCCACCAACAGTGTATAAGTGTTTCTCTTTCTCCACATCCATGCCAGCATCTGTTGTTTTGGGACTCTTTAATAAAAGCCATTCTCACTGGAGTTAGCTGATATCTCATTATGATTTTGATTTGCATTTCCCTGATGATAAGGGACATTGAGCATTTTTTTTCATATGTTTATTGGCCATTAGTCTATCTTCTTTTGTTTTTTTAATTTTAATTTTTTTTAATTTCAGTATATTATGGGAGTACAAATGTTTAAGTTACATATATTGCATTTGCCCTACCCAAGTCAGAGCTTCAAGCATGCCCATCTCCCAGACAGTGCACAACACGTCCATTAGGTGTGAATATGCCCATCCCCTTCTCCCCATTCCCACCTGCCTGACACCAGATGAATGTTACTACTAAATGTGCACATAAGTGTTGATCAGTTAATACAAATTTGATGGTGAGTACATGTGGTGCTTGTTTTTCCATTCTTGAGATACTTCACTTAGTAGCATGGGGTCCAGATCTATCCAGGATAATACAAGAGGTGCTAGATCACCATTGTTTTTTGTGGCTGAGTAGAACTCCATGGTATATATATACCACATTATATTAATCCGCTCATGTATTGATGGGCACTTGGGTTGTTTCCACATCTTTGCAATTGTGAATTGTGCTGGTATGCTATATACATTCTAGTGCAGATGTCTTTTTTATAAAATGTCTTTTTATTCTTTGGGTAGATGCCCAGTAATGGGATTGCTGGATCAAATAGTAGTTCTACTTGTAGCTCTTTGAAGTATCTCTATATTGCTTTCCACAGAGGTTGCACTAGTTTGAAGTCCCACCAGCAGTGGGTGAGTGTTCCTATCTTTCCGCATCCGCACCAACATTTATTGTTTTGGGACTTTTTGATAAAGGCCATTCTCACTGGAGTTAAGTGATATCTCATTGTGGTTTTGATTTGCATTTCTCTGATGATTAGAGATGCTGAGCATTTTTTCATATGTTTGTTGGCCCTTAGTCTGTCATCTTTTGAAAAGTTTCTGTTCATGTCCTCTGCCTACTTTTTAATGGGGTTATTTGATGTTTTTCTTGCTGATTTTCCTGAGTTCTATATAGATTCTAGTTATCAGTCCTTTATCAGATATGTAGCATGAGAATATTTTCTCCAATTCTGTAGGTTGTCTGTTTGCTCTTGTGATAGTTTCTTTGGCTGTGCAGAAGCTTTTTAATCTGATCAGGTCCCATTTATTTATTTTTTTTGTTGCTGTGATTGCCTTTGGGGTCTTATTCATAAATTATTTACCTAGACCAATGTCTGTAAAGAGTTTTTCCAACTTTTCTTCTAGAATTCTTGTAGTTTCATGCCTTAGATTTCAGTCTGTTATCCACTGTGAGTTGATTTTTGTGAGAGGTGAGAGGTGCGGATTCTGTTTCAGTCTTCTGCATGTGGCTATCGAATTTTCCCAGAACCATTTATTGAATAAGAATTCTTTTCCCCATTGTATATTTTTGTCTGCTTTGTCAAAGATTAGATGGCTATATGAGGATGGTTTTATGTCTGGGTTCTCAGTTCTGTTCTATTAATCTATATCTCTGTTCTTGTGGCAGTACCATACTGTTTTAGTTACTATAGCTTTGTAGTATAGCTTGAAGTCTGGTAAATTCATGCCTCCCAATTGGTTCTTTTTGCTTAAGATTGCTTTTGCTATACAGGTTCACCTAAAAATGATAAAATCCATATATGACAAACCCACAGCCAACCTGATACTGAACAGGGAAAAATTGAAAGCATTCCCACTTAGAACTGGGACTAGACAAGGTTGCCCTCTATCATCACTTCTGTTCAACATAGTGCTGGCAGTCCTAGCCAGAGCAATCAGATAAGAGAAGAAAATCAAGGGCATCCTAATGGGGCCAGAAGAGGTCAAACTATCTCTTTTTGCTTACAATATGGTCTTATATCTTGAAAACCTGAAAGATTCTGCCGTGAGACTACTAGAATTGATAAACAAATTTAGCAAAGTCTCAGGTTATAAAATCAATGTACACAAATCAGTAGCATTTCTATACACCAACAACAGTCAAACTGAGAACCAAATCAAAGACTCAATACCCTTCATAATAGCAACAAAGAAAATAAAATGCCTAGGAATATTTTTATCAAGGAGGAGGAAGACCTCTACATGGAGATCTATGAAACACTGAGGAAGGAAATAGTGGACATAAACAGGTGGAAAACCATACCATGCTCATTGGTCTGCAGCATCAACATTGTTAAAATGTCTATACTACCCAACGTGATCTACAGATTCAGTGCAATCCCTATTAAAATACTGACATCATTTTTCACAGATCTAGAAAAAATAATTCAAGCTTCGTATGGAACCAGAGTTTATCTTCTTTTGAAAAGCTTCTGTTCATGACTTTTGCCCACTTTTTAATGGGGTTATTTGGTGTTTGTTTTGCTGATTTGCTTGAGTTCTTTGTAGATTCTTGTTATTAGCATGCAAATGTATAGCAGACAAGTATCACATATATAGCATGCAAATATTTTCTTCTATTCTGTAGGTGTCTATTCACTCTGTTGTTTCCTTGCCTGTGCAGAAGCTTTTTAATTTAATAAGGTCCCATTTACTTATTTTTACTGTTGCTGTGATTGCCTTTGGGGTGTTCTTCATAAATCACCTAGGGCAGTATGTAGAAGAGTTTTTTCAACGTGTTCTTCTACAATTCTTATAGTTTCATGCCTTAGGTATAAGTCTGTTATCCATCATGAATTAATACTTGTGGTGGTGAGAGGTGCGAATCCTGTTTCAGTCTTCTGCATGTGGCTATCCAATTTTCCCAGCACCATTTATTTAATAGGGATTCTTTCCCCCACTATATGTTTTTGTCTACTTTGTCAAAGATCAGATGGCAATATGAGGATGGTTTTATATCTGGGTTCTCTGTTCTGATCCCTTGGTCTATGTCTCTGTTTTTGTGCCAGCACCATGCTGTTTTGGGTACTATAACCCTGTAGTATAGCTTAAAGTCTGGTAAAGTGATGCCTCCTGATTTGTTCTTTTTGCTTAAGGTTTCTTTGGCTATTCAGAAATTTTTCTGGTTCCATGAGAAGTGTAGAGTTATTTTTTTCTAGATATGCAAAAAATGTCATTGATATTTTCATGGGGATTGCATTGAATTTGTAAATAACTTTGGCTAATATAGTCATTTTAACAATGTTGATTCCGCCAATCCATGAGCATGATGTGTTTTTACATTTATTTACACCCTCTGTGATTTCTTTCCTAGTGTTTCATAGTTCTCTGTGTAGATGTCTTCTGCCTCCTTGGTTAATTATATTCTTTCGTATTTTATTTTCTGTGTTGCTATTGTGAAAGGTATTGAGTCTTTGATTTGATTCTCAGCTTGACTGTTGTTGGTGTGTAAGAACGCTACTGATTTGTGTACATTGATTTTGTAACCTGAGACTTTGCTGAATTTATTTATCAATTCCAAGAGTCTCTTGGCAGAATATCTGGGGTTTTTTAGATCCGCACCTCTCACCACTCACAAGTATTAATTCATTATGGATAACAGACTTATATCTAAGGCATGAAACTATAAGAATTGTAGAAGAACATGTTGAAAAAACTCTTCCGGGTATTGCCCTAGGTGATTATGAAGAACACCCCAAAGGCAATCACAGCAACGGTAAAAATAAGTAAATGGGACCTGATTAAATTAAAAAGCTTCTGCACAGGCAAGGAAACAACAATAAGATCATATTGTCAGCAAAGAGCGATAATTTGACTTCTTCTTTCCCCATTTGGATACACTTGATTTTCTTCTTTTGCCTGATTGCTCTGGATAGGACTTCCAGCACTATGTTGAACAAAAGTGGTGACAGTGGGCAACCTTGTCTGGTTCTAGTTCTAAGTGGGAATGCTTTCAATTTTTCCCTGTTCAGTATCATGTTGGCTGTGGATTTGTCATATATGGCTTTTATAATATGGAGGTATGTTCCATCTATGCCTATTTTGTTGTTTGAGAGTGTCAACTATGTTCCTATTTTGGGGACTTCCACTTACTACTCTTCTGTCTAGATGACTCTTCACCTTACGTGCCACTACCTTTCCTGAAAAAAATTATGTAGTCTTGTATGCTGTCATATTATCCCATATTTCCATGTGTAGCAACTCACAATTATACACTGATTTGGGTGATTATTTGCTTTGTGTCTTTCTCCTGCCTAGACAGAAGCTCAGTGAGGAAAGGAACTATGTCTGTTTTTCTCATTTTTGTATAGATACTAGCTGGGACATTGAAGGAACTTGAGGAATTTAATTAAAACTCATTTACTCTTTAGACCAACTCAGTGATATTTCATATGAGAAAGATGAGACACATTTACACACCTAAGAATTTTCATAGTGGGATCCAAATTCAGGTCTTTTGGACTCTCTAATATTTGTGTTTCTAGCCACTATCAGGGTTATTATATAGTTAAAGTATACTCTTGATACTATATTTTTTTATTTTGTTCTTTCATTCCCAACCTAAATTTCTCTTATGAATATAGATGCAAAAATTCTCAATAAAATTCTAGCAAATCAAATCCAAGTGCTTATCAAAAAAATAATCCATCACGACCAAGTGGGCTTCATCCCAGAGATGCAGGGATGGTTTAACATACGCAAATCTATAAATGTAATTCATCACATAAATAGAAACAAAAACAAAGATCATATGATCCTCTCAACAGATGCAGAAAAAGCATTCGACAAAATTCAACACCCTTTTATGATAAGAACACTTAACAAAATAGGCATAGACGGGGCCTATCTAAAAATGATACAAGCCATATATGACAAACCCACAGCCAACATCATACTGAATGGGGAAAAACTGAAAGCATTCCCACTTCGAACTGGAACCAGACAAGGCTGCCCACTGTCCCCAATACTTTTCAACATAGTATTGGAAGTCCTTGCAAGAGCTATCAGGCAAGAGAGCAGAATCAAGGGAGTCCAAATAGGGACAGAAGAGATCAAACTCTCACTCTTTGCTGATGATATGATGTTATATCTAGAAAACCCCAAGGTTTCAACCAAGAGACTCCTGGAATTGATTAATGAATTCAGCAAAGTCTCAGGATACAAAATCAATACACACAAATCAGAGGCATTCATATACGCCAATAACAGTCAAACGGAGAGCCAAATTAAGGACTCAATACCCTTCAAAATAGCAACAAAGAAAATAAAATACCTAGGAATATATTTAACTAAGGAGGTAAAGGACCTCTATAGGGAGAACTATGAAACTCTGAGGAAGGAAATCGCAGAACATGTAAATAGGTGGAAAACCATACCATGCTCTTGGATCGGTAGAATCAACATAGTTAAAATGTCTATACTGCCCAAAGTGATCTACAGATTCAAGGCAATCCCTATTAAATTACCAACATCTTTTTTCACAGACATAGAAAAAATAATTTTACGCTTTGTATGGAACCAGAGAAGACCCCGTTTAGCAAAAGCAATCTTAAACAACAAAAATAAAATGGGAGGTATTAATTTGCCAGACTTTAAACTTTACTACAAGGCTGTGGTTCTTAAAACAGCCTGGTACTGGCACAAGTGCAGGGACACAGACCAGTGGAACAGAACAGAAAATCCAACCTAAATATTTAAATAAATAAAAATAATTCACCTATATAATGCTTAATTTAAAATTATTGACAATTAGTTATAGATTTATATTTTTTGGACACATATCCATAGCCTATAAAAAAAAACTTTTAGAAATAAAATAAAATTTTATTATGTAAATTATACCAATTATTTAATACATCTCTAGTAAATGGTTTTTTTGCCAAACCTATTTATCAGGATGTTATTTCACATTAGCCCTTCTTGATTCTGTGTTTAAAAGCCACACATGCCATGAAGAGCTATGAGTTTGAAAAGATTGTCCTTTATAAGATCCTCACATAAATCTTATTTTATGAGACAAATGTGGGGTTGCAGAGAGACCAAATGTGAATAAAATTTTACAAATCAAGTAATATTTAAAAATTTATTGTTCTCCAAATTTAAATAAATCACATAACTGTCTTTATAAAGTACAAAAGAATTCATCATTTCCCTTTATTATTTACATATTATTTCATCTGAAGGTTTGTAGATCTGATTTTCTTAAAGCAGATTAGCCATGATTACAGCTGCCTGAGAGAGCTGTCTCATTGCATGTATGTATGTTTTGCTAAAAGCAATTTGGGAATGCACATTGGATTAAGACTCAGAAAATATAGACTTAGGTTTTCCATTTATTATACTAGTAATTTTAGTCAACTCAGTTTATCCTCCCTGTACCTTATTTTCTCAAGTCTGGAATGGGGATAATAATACCAGCTTATCAGTACTTCCTGCATAGGATTTCTGTAAAGAATCAAATTAGTTTATATATTTGAAAAATATAAAATGCTATGTATGGTATGAAAAGGGTGAATATAATTACTGACAAGAGAAAATCCTAGTATAAATTGGGATATTTTATTACTATTAGCATTACTGTATGGTGGAGAAAATGAGAGATGTGTTCATGTATGTTTTAGAATTAATTTTATGTGACACAGGAAAATTGACCTGACATGTTGGAGGTCCCTCAGAGAATTGAGAGTGGGACTGTTGGACAGCAATTCACAACCACCACTGAATTGGCTTAGAGTAGTAGAGTAGCATAGTGTTTGAAAGTAGTCTTAGGAGCCAGATAGATTCTTACTGGAGTCATAGCTCTACCTGTTATTAGTTCTATTGTCTGGACCAAATTACTTAATTTGCCCAAATCTCAGTTTCCTTATCTACAAAATAAAATAACAATAAGTACTTAAAGGGTTATTGTGAGGATTAAATGCAATATTCATTACCCCAACAAATATTTACTGAGTATATACTACGTATCAGGCATTACTTTGAGCAATGGGGAATATAACAGTAAATACAGTCAGACAAGGTCTCTGCACTCATAGAACTTACACTGTAGAATAAATAGATAGCCTGTTAATAGGAATACAAAGGATAAACATAATTTTAGACAATATAAAAATGCTTAATGCAGTTTGAATAGGTCAATATATTGTCTTTTTTTATTTCAGAATATTAGGAGGGTAGAAATGTTTTGGTTACATGATTTACTTTCTTGCAGTTTGAGTCAAAGTTATAAGTATGCCCATCAGCAAGATAGTGTGCATTGTACCTGTTAGATGTGTATTTATGCGCCCCCTTCTCTCCTCTTACCTGCATGATTTCCATTGAGTTTTATTACTATATGTACACATGGGTGTTGATAGATTAGTTCCAATGTAATAGTGAGTACATGTGGTATTAGTTTTTCCATTCTTGCAATACTTCCCTTACAAGAATAGTCTCCAGTTCCATCCAGCTTGTTGCAAAAGGTATTAGTTCACCATGTTTTTATGGTTGAGTAGTACTCTGTAGTATACATATACCACATTTTATTAACCCACTTATATATTGATGGGCACTTGGATTGATTCCACATCTTTGCGATTGTGAATTATGCTGCAATAAACATTCAAGTACACATATCTTTTTGGTAAAATGACTTCTTTTTCCTTTGGGTAAATACCCAATAGTGAGATTTCTGGATCAAATGGTAGGTTTACTTTTAGTTTTTTGAGGTATCGCCATACTATTTTCCATAGAGGTTGTACTAACTTGCAGTCCCACCAACAGTGCATAAGGTTCCTTTTTCTCTGCATGCACACCAGCGTCTGTTGTTCTGGAACTTTTTGATAAAAGCCATTGTCACTGGAGTTAGGTGATATATTTGGAAACCACTGAAGTTTCAACTTCTCATTTTATGTGTAAGAAAAACATTTCTTTCTTATGTACAAAGTGTTCAGTGTTATTTACTATATTTAAAGTATACAAAATCTGTCTCGACTTTAACATTGATTGTATAGAAGCAGTTCCATTTGGTATATTTAATAAGATTTGTTATACTTTTGAATGCAATATCTACTGAAGTCTCCCTAAGTAAATCTTACAGATAATGATGAAAAGAAACTTCAGGAATTAGCTTGGTGAACGAAACAACCTATTACTATCATTACAAACTTTTGGAGGAATAAAGAAGCAGCAAATAAGTTTGTATTTGTTTGAAAGTGTATGACAATATTTAACTTAGAAAGATGTTACTTACATTCATGATTGAGTTAGATACATAAAACATTCATAATTGTAAACAGGGGTCAAAACCAATAATGGAAAATCCTGCCATATCTATGAATCTAGAAGTGTAAAGTTCATATGAGTTTCATTTACACATGACTAAACCAATAATAAGTGGGTGAAATATAAAAAACCATGGATTGATGTGATTACTTGTAGTTAAGGAAAATGCTAAAGGTGATATACTCTTTTTTTCCCTATTTTTAAAATAAAGCATTGTTGGAAGTGTAAGTAGAAAAAAAAAAAAAGAAATGCCATAAATATAAAAATCCAGAAATGGAATAGAATATTGGATGAATAAAAGGAGACAGGGGGCTACTTTAGACAGGGTGAACAGAGAAATCCTCTTTGAAAAAGTTCTGGAAGCTTAAGAGGACAAGCTTTGTGATGATTTTGGCAAAGAATATCCTAGATAAAGGGAACAGTTAATGCAAATATTAATATTTAATATAAACATAGATAGGGCTTGGTATAGCAACTGTACATGCATGTAGCCAATAAATAGTAGGTGTGGATGTTTCTGTTCCTCTTCTTTCTTTTTCATTTTTTCTTTTCTGGGAAGCTGATATTTAAGGATAAATTTCACAGTGAGATCATTAATTCAATTAGTCAGTTACCATTCTAGTGGCAAATTTCTATTTCTGTAGTCATGTTGATGGGGATTTCTTCTGGCTTCAGTGGCCAAATATTTCCAAGGTTTATAGATCATCACTGGTGAGAGAAAGATGGCAAATTACCAGATATAAAATCCTATGAAAATAACCGATCCCCCTCATACATCTATTCTAATACTCCTACCCACACATATCCATTTCTTTGTTTCTAAGTAATTGAGTTCTTGAACTAACCTTTTAAGGACAACAGGTTCTGTGAGAAATTGATTTTACAATAAATTAATAAATTATTAGAATTTGAAGTTCTATTTACCCATTAAGTAAACTTGTCAGAAATTCCATGAAAATGTCTACTCTCTGGAATCCTCCAAGCATAAACCATTCTCCTGCTGGGTTCTCTGCTCAGTGTCTAGTATGCCACCACCCTAGTTGTCATGGTTAGAAAAGCGGGAGTTTTTCTAGATTCTTATTTTTTTCGTAAAGCCCGAACAGCCCAGTTCCTGTTCATTCTATTTTCTGTAATCTGTCTTTCATTTACTCTTCCATCTTTTTCAGGTTCTCATTGATTCTTACATGGTTTTCTTTAATAAAATCCTTATTAGTCTTCCTGTCTTTCCTATCCTTCCACACCTATACATTTTCCACACTAACTGGGACCTTCCTTAAAAAAGTATACATGCACGTGTATGTGTATGTGTGTGTGAATGTATATACATATATAATATACATATATGTAAAATATATATAATATATATATTATACCCCCCACACATATATACACATACACGTGTATGTATACTTTCGTGTGTGTATATATATGTGTGTGTGTCTGTGTGTGTATATGTATATATAGTTTGTATGTATGTCGAAGCTCTCATTAAAATCCTTCATGGGTTCCCTGTCCCCTGCTGCTCCATTATTCAAAGTGTGGTCTGTTCACCAGCTACAATGGCATTGCCAAATAATAAGAACCCTAATTGGTTCGTATCCCTACTTTATTTTGCACATTAAGGTTTGAGAATCTCTACCCTACAGGGTAAAGTTTACATTGCTTATGCTGGCACTCATGGCTATATTCTATCTCTTGTCTAACTTTCCTATCTCGGATCCCACTAGCCTTCATGCCTTAGTCAACTAAAGTCAATTATGTTTGGTTTCACCAAAGAATCTGAATTCTGTCCTTCTGTTTCTTTGTACCTGCTTTTCCTTATGCCTGGATTGCCTCTCAAGTCCATAGCCTGACACTTGCCTAACAACCTTCTTAACCTTTAAGACTCAGCTTAAATGCAGATTTCTCTGTAAAGTTTTTCCTTGATACTGAGCTACTAGACTGAACCAGCCACACTCCATGTTCCCAGTACACTGTCTGTATCTTTGTAATAGCCTTTATCTAGTTATACACTTAGATTTTATATGTGCCTATCTCTTGCTAAAAGGTGAACTCCTTGAGCACAGGGAAAATCCTTAGTCATATTTATGGCAGACTATCTACCATGGCTGGCAGGTATACCATAAGTGTTGATTGATTCTTTTATTTAACAGACATTTGATAGATATTTCGTTGTTAAATAAGTAACTGAATGAGTGGTTGAAAGGCCTCCTTCTAACTTACACATACACATGTGTGTATATATACACATATATTTTTCGTGCATGTAGGTGCACTTTACAATAAATAGTTGTAAAAGAAATCTTTGTACTCTAATGGATAGACTGCTCAGTTGAGAGACAGGCAATTGGTAGACTTATCTGTAAATAGTATGTAAATGTTCTTAAATGACACTTTAAATGTCATTTTAATATAAGAGTAATGAACTAAAAGAGATAAAAGTCCTCATATACACCAAGAAAAATGGCAAGTAGATCACATCTATGATAAACCAACTTATCGTGATCATAATTTAAACTTCCAAAATGTAGGTATACAAATACTTAGAAATCAGTTGTATATTTTTATTAAACAAAAGGTAAAACAGTCAGATCAGGTTTTCAGTTTGATAAAAGAATGCCATGCCAACTCATGTCTATTTAACTTCTCAGTAATTTAATATAGCGTGATACTTAACCATGTTTTGGGGGAAAATAATTTGAATTTGTAATATGTATACAATATATTTATCATAAATATACTATAAAGTCATAGTAAGTTTTTACTATGGAATATATTTTACTCTGAAAGCATTAAAATGAGTCAGAAAACCATGAAACAGAAAATTTAAAAATGATTTTATTCTCCTAAATTATCAAGTCATGAGAGAATTAGAGAAATAATAGGGTTTATTATCATTTTTTAAAAGTAGTATGTATTATGTTACACTCAGCTTTCAGGATACAAAATTGTCTAGGAAGGGGTTCACAGCAATTCTGCTTTTCTTTGTTTAACATTGGTTTGCATTTCAGCAAATAAAGTATATTAGTACCAACAAATGGCTTTACCTCAAATAACTTATAAAAGAAATTTTAAAAAACTGTAATAATGAATGTTGCTTTGAATTTCTTCAACTATCTACAGATTATACCATCACTATGCAAAGGGGTCCTGAATGGATATTATGTTATTCCATGGCTGAGATCTGAGTTAAATTGCTTAGGTACTTTCAGATATTCAGATACTCCTTTAAAACTATTCTGAGACCTCTAGACAGAAATGATTCAGAATAATTAAATATACCACTTTCCTAAGCAGCAATATATTCAGCAATAGAGATTCTCCTTGAAGTCCACTTAATCACCTTTCACAAAAAGGATATCCAAAAGTCAGATTTCAAGATATGAATTATATCATTTATTATCCACACCAGCAGAAATTTTGTTTGTTATCTGAAAACACAGTTCATAAAGTGTTAATATTTTTATCTTACCCCTCTCATATTTCATATTTTTACAATGAGATATATGACCTTTTGTGCTGTATTTATGATATTTTAAAATAAAATAATTTATTTTCAAATAGTGCTGTAAATACAACATGAGGGAGGGAATTTAAATGTTATTGATGATAAAAATTATGAAAATCATTTGCTATAGAAACCATAAATAAAAATGTACATTTTTAGCAAAATGAATTTTTCCATCCTAGTCTTTGTTATGAATCTTCTCAAATTTCCAGCTACAGTGTTTTCTTGCAAGTTCTTTAAAATAAAACAGTCCTGAGTTAATACACATGTAATTTACTCAGCAGTCTGAAGCTCTGTTTAAATCGAGGACATATCTAATTTCTAGTTCTTCCTGGCTGACTGCTTGATGTTGGCTGTGGCACCTGATCTACAAAAGTCTGCACCCTCTTTCATTGACTAATGTTTGTCCAAAAATACATATTCATAGGTGTCAGGAAGACAGGGCACATATGCAAGTAATATCCATTGACCCCCTTCTTTGTGTTAAGTTTTGCCAGAATTTTAAGTATCTAAGAAAATCCTCTAATACGAGAAAGTTCTGTGAGTTTAACTTGATGGCATTCCATTTTTATTTTTCAGAAAACATTGTCCAATGTATATGTATTTTTTTTTTTTGCCTGCTGCTCCATGGGTTGGATGTATATGTATTTTTTGAAGTTCAGGAAGGTTATAAGAACAAATTGACATGAATTGCATATTTAATAGGTTGTAATTATGTCTTATCAAAAGCTCAACTTTTTAAATCCTTTATTCTTTGGAAATATGGTAATTGTCCCCTTTCCCATGTAGTTAATTATAAATTTCAGGAAGAATTAAGTCTGTTAAATCTCTTCACTTTTTTTTCTTTGTCTCTATGGTAGCAGTGAGAATAGAAGTGAATTACTTTCATCTTGTTTCTGAATGGCATTTCTTTCCTCAAAAAGTTGACTTTATTTTGGGGTCCTGGAATTTCAGGTATTTTTCATTAGCTGTTAGCTTGTTAATCCAAGAAAGGTATCTTTACAGATAAATTTTAAAATATGTTGGGAAGAAAAAAGCTTATTTTAGAAGTCATAGTCTTTTATGTTTCTATAAGACTTTGTAGTTTATTATATAATGGATAAGATCTGCCAATGAAGAATATTCATTTACTGCAGTAGTAGATAATGTCCAAAATTTCTTTCTTGCAAGGAGAAAAGTATAATTGTAGTCCATTCCTCTTCTCTCATCTTGTTAATAGGATACAGTGACAGCCTGCAAATATTAATTACATTTAAATTATTTTACAAAACTATGTTTTTTTTTAAATCTATGTTTACAGGTTTAAATCACTCAATTGCATTTAACTATGCATAGTGATAATTCAACTTTGGAGATTTGTAGAGCTTCAGAGAATATTGGGACATGCCTCCACAAAATGCTAAAATATCATATTATATTTCTTAGAAATATTTACAGACCAATGATTTCAAGTATGTGAGTTCAGACTGTAGAATCAATTTTGGCTCCAAAATTAAAATTAAAACAGCTGTATTTCAGATATTCTTTCCATCTTCTACATATTGACAGAAAAGTTACAAACAAAACTAAGATCTAAAGTTCTTGACATATGCTAAGTACTTTCTTATACTCTTGCTCATTTAATTTTCATAGTATTCTTGTGAGATAAATATTATAATTTTATACTCAGAGGTGAGAATATAGACTTGAAGAGCTAAGAGGCATAGGAGAAAGATCCCAAATAATAAAATAAATAGTAATATTATATAAATTATATATTTATCTTATTACCATTAGAGTATGTATCAGGCCCTGGGCTAAGTGCATTACATGTATTATATAATCCTTACAATAATCCTTTAAGCTGGATATTATTCTCCCCATTTTATGGATGAGAAAACTGCAACTTACAGAGAATAAAAAACTTACACAAAGCCACAGATTTAAAAAGTGAAGACTCTGGCATTCTAACCCAGATTCAATGGCTTCTTCACGGTATTACTCTCCTCTACTACCTTTCAGGGTTAATGTGATGATAGAATGATCTAAATGTCAAGTTCTTGGCATCTAACAGATACTCAATAAATATTATTTCATTATACATCTAGGAACTGTATAATGAGTCCAAGTCCACTGTCCTCTCCCCATTGATACCATGAAATATCAAGTCACAATAGTGGTTTCCATTTATGATCTTTAAATGTGATCAGCCTGAGGATTCAGAGCCTATCCTATTCATCATAGTTAATCTGGGTAGCTGGGTGCTTAGAATATTATATTAATGTAGAGTGTTTAATCTTCTTATGCACTAGTTAGCCATAGGCTGTACCTCTGTTAACCTGGGCAAATGTCTGCTTGAAGTCAAAAGGGATTTTGAAAAGTGCGAAGATGACTCAGCACCACCATCACTACCCACTGAAAACCCCTTGTTCTCAGCATCCTATGGAGAATAGGTCAGCAGCATTTTCTTCATTTACAAAGGAGGCAAATTCATGACTCCCCAGCATGGCTTCAATTTTAGTAAGGATTTCCTCAGAAACAAATTAGGTCAACTTATTTTAAACATCTTTTGAAGCCTGAGAAAATAAAAGGAAGCAAATGGAAGAATAAGCCCAGGAAGGGATGAAGTCATACATTGAGGAATATGAAGAATTATGCCAAAAAATGAATGAAAAAAGTTAACACTAACCATGAGTATGTTTTGTATTTGTAATTGATACATTGAACAAGGAGAACTCAAGGGGTATAATAATAGAATCCACTTTATTTTAAAGTCCCCATTGTTTGCTTAAAATGGCTTAGTGTCAGTGGTCTTTACTCTGTCCACAGAATGAAAACTTGGGTAGTTCCATGACTTTCCAGTCATTTACAGGGAATAAAAAGTCCTACAATCACTTAAAATCACAAATACAGTCTCAATTCTGTAATTAAAATTGTGCACTCCCAAATATTGATCAAAATTCTGAACACTTTCCAGATTAAAGATTCTGTCTTTCCTACTATGGGAGCTTCAGATAAGACATCTGCTTTGGAGGAAGGGGATGCTATAGACTTCTCTTTTCTTCTCCCTTCTTATTTACTCTAGTTGGTTATTGATCCCTCCAGGTTTGGAGCATGAGAGAGAAGTAAGAAAAGGAGAGCAGAAAAGTTCTTATTGAACTAGGATTGTTGTGCTTTTTGACCTCTGGGCCAGACGTGTAATGATAATGATAGTAATGACAAAAACAAGGAAAACTGCTGACACTTACACAGTGCTAATTATGTATAGAAATAGTTTTAAGTGCTTTACTTATTTTAACTTTTTAAATCTTCATAACTTAGGCAAAGTGAGGTTAAGCAACTAACCCAGGTCACCTAGCTAATAAATGATGGATCTGTGATTTTAACCCAGGCAGCCTGGCTCCAGACTTCTTCCCTTGTGGCTACTTTTATGGGTCTTTGGAAGATTCCCCTCTGGATCCCTCTGACTAAACCTCCTACAGTATGGATTATGAATTTCTTTATCCCCAAGTTTCATAGCAGTTCACCCTACATAGAGATTCGTCTTGGCAGACATCACAATGACTCCAGAATGAATCTTTTGCCTTGACAAACTGTTAGAGTGCAGGCCAACCCAGGTGAAACCACTTCGCCTGATTCACTAACCAATTTGCCATGTTATCGCACTGGTTAAAATTCTCATGTGGGAGTCAGATCCCAGTAATAAACTGGCCTCCCAAACCCAAAGATGTTATATCAAGCTGTAGGTGCAGTCTCATTAAAGCCTCTTTCACTAATTGTAGGTGAAAAGTAAGACCTCAACTCCTCTCCAAAGAAATCCTCTTCCTTTTCTAAATTTTCAACCATCCAACCCTGTATACCCTCCTTATAGATAAGTATTCAGAGTCCTGAAGCTGGTTCTTGGTAATTCCCTTTGAAAATGACACACATGGTCTAGCACTTCCTTTGGAATCTCATTTTACCATGACTTGGTGTCTTAGGACTTCCGATGTACATTTTGTCTGTGTATTTCTACCTATACTGTATTGTACTTTTGCACCTGGCAAATTAGATTTTCTCTTTTTCTTTAACATCTTACTCTGAAATTACACATATTTATGGCAAATAAAAAACTAATTGTATGAAAATCTTTATTTTGCCAAAATAAATTATTTATATACACATCTATACACATATACAAAATATAATTATATGTGTATATGGATCTATGTACACACATTGTGTCCATATATACATTATATATACATGAAATTGATGATTTGGAGACACCCTGGAAATAGTTGTTTTTTTTCAAATTTTCTTACCTTTTGATATGCAAAAAAGTATACTGGACTAGGAGTCAGAAAAGGTGTTCTAATAATTTTAGTAATAATAAGCTCAAAATTATATTTTATAATACTTTATAATTATTCATTGAATTTCTAAAGTACTTTACAACCCACAGTCCATTTGCACACCCATTGTTACGTGTCATTTTAGTTCTGCCATGCAAAATGCCACTTAGTTCTATCCCTTGAGCCTCACATATTGACCTCTTTTTCTTCATCTATCTCAGAAAGGATGAGAAAGACAGCTGAAGTGCTTATTCAAAGACTAAACTCAGGACAGCCTTTTGTGTGTTTTAAAGGATTAGCTCTAGATCCCTCCATATTCACTTCCTAGTAGGACTCATTTATCCCACACCCTGCCACCCATTTGGAATTCTATGAAGTAGATATAAATGAAGGGAAAGGCTAAAGTCAGATTTTTGTGTATCGTAGAATCATTCTCCTCAATTCCAGGTATCTGAGGCCTAGAACTGAGATATTTCTTGAGTGAGGGCAACAATGCCTTGATTATGCACTATCAGATGGTGCATAGAGTGTCTTTAGCCTGGAATGCCCTCTTCTTATACCTTTCCCTCCTAAAAGCTTTACTGGAAAACTGAAATATCTCCCCTGTAAAGCCCTTCCTGACTTATTCAGCCACAGTTCAATACTTCCACATTTGGCCTCAATTCCTTTGCTCAATTTTCTCTGACGATTGCTCATTTCTTACTCCTGCCCCAAGAGTGGGTGCAATATATCTTTTTTATCTGCCCATGTCATAATTAATGTATCCCATATCAGTAGCATTGCTTTATAACTGCATGCTTATCAGTTTTTTTTTTTCCTTAGACTGAGTGCTTCTTTAGACAGATACTAGGTCTTGATATATTCTTATTCCTAATTATCATAGCTGGCAATAGTAATTGGCCAGTAAATGTTTGTTGACCAACTAAATGAATAAATGAATGATCCTAGTATTTAACCCTGTCTTAAACTTAACATGTATTGTATCTCCTAAAAGGCTGGGAGCTTTTGCAGAGTAAGGATTACTTAAATTTTTATATCTCTAAATTTTTATCTCTATATTTACCTAGCGAGATACCTTTCATGTAATATTTGTTTGATAAGTGAAAGATGAATAAATGAATGAATATGTGTATAGTCCTATCATGGAACACTTCCCAATCCAGAAAACAAAACTATGATTATGAGAATTATTTTACTGTGAATTATTAAAAAACAGAACCTTTCAGCTCTTACTGTCCATTCAAAAAACATGCTATTTTGAATGAAACATTTGGGTCAACATTTTATTTGGATTATTCAGTTCTCACTTTGCTGCACACAACTTTTTCTGAGTATGAAATGGCTAAATGTCTAGGTAAGTACTTTGTAAACTCCAAAACACTCTAACAATGTATAAGCCCCTGATACACAAATAATTTCCCACTCTTTCTGGAGATGGAATGGGTTAAGAAGAAAATTTTTAGTTTTCTTTGCCAAATGTTTATCACTGTTCAAATGCTTTATAGGTACATAATTATATAATTAATCTGAGGTGTAATTGGTCAGCATATTTGGCTAATTTTCTTAGAATATTATGGAATGAAATATGTCAAGTTGTTAAATTCAGAAAAACACAACCAAGGAAGATGAGAGACTTGGAGATATCAACCTGTCTATTTTTAAGAGAACAAAACCACTGAGAATTTTGTCTCTTAAAAGGACATGTTTTTCAGGGTTAGCATTGAAGATTTCTGAATTCTGGTTGAGTAACATATTAATAAGACACATTTATAAACCTCTTGGGTAGAAAAATGGAAGAGAAGGGGAAGAGAAAGCTCTATCGTTAGCGAAATTTGTTGCCAACTTCTATCTTAAATTTTGCTTGGAGAGCTGGGCTTGCCCTTGAGTGAATTGTAGTGTTGCCCCTTGATTTTTGGCTTATGAATTTAACCTTGAGGTAGTCTTGAATGTGTCCTTTCCCCTAGCATTCATACCAGTTCTAGCTGGCCTTTCAAGGGGTTGGGTTATTAAGTAGGAGGTACCCCCAAACTCTATCATGCCACAGTAAGCATATTAAATATTTAAAAAAAAAGATGCTGAAGAATTAAAATGAAGGCTTCTAGGAAAAAAGAGAATTTTAAACCCCTTTACTTCTTCACCTACTGTGGCAGTTCCTGTGACCCATGTTAGATCTTATCTTCTTTAGAGGTAAAGTGGTAGATAAAACCCGAGGTTGGGGTGTTCAATAACCACATTTAAGTAGAAGGCTCTTTTGAGACCATCTATATAGTGGTTCTCAATCTTTGCTATCACTGGAACTCACAGGGAAATAACCATTTTCCATTGGTATTACTAAGGTGTTCACAGATGATTCATCAGTAAATCAGAATGATAGAGGCTCTCAACTTCAGGGTATATCACTTTGATAGAGGGAGCATATTAAATTCTTGTAAGGAAAATGAAGTTTAGAAAAGATTTTCAGCTAAATTTGACACTCCTCCCAACATTGAATCATGGGTCTAAGACAACCCTCTCATTTTACAGATAAGTAAAATACGTTTTAAAGGGTTAAAGTGAGTTTCCCAAAGTTCCACAGATAGATTGATGGGAAAATTTTACTGATCCAAAGTTCTAATTTCTATTCCAATCCTTTTTTTTTATCCTTGCCACACACCATGGAGTAAAAAATAATTTATGTTTACATGGTTTCTGTCTTCAGTAGGCTGTTTTATTTGTCTGGCCCTGTATAATAATATTGTTAATTTGCTTAGTTAAAACACTAATGGGAAGACCTTAGTGTCAAAAATCAGGTCATAATGGAATAAGAAATAGACTCACACAGATTTCCACCTTTCTTTAGCCCATGCTATATATCTATAGAAGTTTAAACACACCATATTTATGCACCCATCATTTTATGTGAATACAGTCAGCCCTTTGTATCCATGGGTTCCACATCCATGGATTCAACCAACAGTGGATCAAAAATATTAGAAAAAAAATTGATAGTTGCATTTGTACTGAATACATACAGACTTTTTTTCTTGTCTTTTTCGCTTAAACAATATAGTTTAACAACTGTTTTTTTTTTTTTTTTTTGAGACAGAGTCTCACTTTGTTGCCCGGGCTGGAGTGAGTGCCGTGGCGTCAGTCTAGCTCACAGCAACCTCAAACTCCTGGGCTTAAGCGATCCTACTGCCTCAGCCTTCCGAGTAGCTGGGACTACAGGCATGCACCACCATGCCCGGCTAATTTTTTGTATATATATATTTTAGTTGTTCATATAATTTCTTTCTATTTTTAGTAGAGACGGGGTCTCACTCTTGTTCAGGCTGGTCTTGAACTCCTGACCTCGAGCGATCCACCCGCCTCGGCCTCCCAGAGTGCTAGGATTACAGGCGTGAGCCACCGCGCCCGGCCAACAACTGTTTACATAGCATTTACATTATATTAGATATTAAAGGTAGTCTAGAGCTTAAAGTATACAGGAGGATGTGTATGGGTTATATGAAAATGCCATACCATTTTATATAAGCAATTTGAGTATTGGTAGATTTTGGTATCTGTGGAAGGTCCTGGAATCAGTCCCCCACAGATACTGAGGTAGACTGTACATCTATTCCTCTACCCAGAAATAGCTCACTCATTTATTGAATTTGCTTCTTTACCATGTGCTCTATTAAGATATACACTATCTAAATATAAAACAAGCTTATTGTTTCTATTAATAATAACAAAAATTATGAATTATTCCAAGGGAGACATTCCTCACCATTAAAATTTGGCATTAATTATCATAATTGAAAATAATTGTTACCATTTTAATTATGCTTTCAAATTTCAAAAAGCTTAATCTCACATGTAGATAAATTATATTTGTTTATTTAGCTTAAACTTTAAAAAATAGGATAAAATTACCCTGTTACTTTGTGTGTTCTCATATTTGTACATCCTTACAAATTGTAATAATGATCTGGGGTGAATCTGTATCTTTTGTCTGTGAATAAGGCAAGATACTAACACTGTTTTACAGATGTGACTACCAAGAGCATCTGATAGCAGCAAGCATGTGTCCATGTTGAGCTTGAAATTGTGGTCACCTTACACCAGTCTAGTGCACCTATGTACCCTGCTGGTGCTGCATGTCATATATGCAGTCAGTGAGAAAGCTGATCATGGAGATTGGTGATCTAAGTTTATTTCTATGGTGTCTTTATCCCTAATCAATCATACAGCACTTCAAGGCTTAGTGATGCCTTAAAAATAGATAATCTAAATAGAAGTTGTTGTGAAAAGCTTATAAATTTCACACATACACACACACACACACACACAAGTTCTTAGCATGATAGTGGTACTGAATTCAGTATTTTATTCAGTTCAATCAGAAATGTTAGGATCACTGATAACATGAAATAAGATTGGATTAAGACAGACATGCCTTAAGTCCCATTAAACAGACAGAAAATCAGAAATACCTGAGGCAGCTTCTTATAAAAGGAAGACTATTCATAAGTACCAGAGTCAGCCAGATTCTTGCTGCAATTATAGCTATGCTGGTTTCTAGTAGGGTCACTTTTAGACAAGTTGCTTAACCTTGCTAAGCCTCAGTTTTCTCTCCTATAAAGTGGGCATAATGCTTCCACCCATGCATATTGTGGGGACTAATGATAATACAATGCATCCAGAACAAAACGTGGTATATTTAGTAGCTCAATAAATCACAGTTGTGATTTTTATTATTAACATTATTAGTATGCCTATGTTATCATTGAGTGTACAATAAAGGAAATTAAAGATAAAACATGTTTTATTATTATAGAATCCTCTCCCCATATCTTAAAGATTAATCAGTTCTCATTATTACAGAGATGGTGTAGTATTTTTGGTTAAAGGGAATCATTTTATTCTTTCTAAAAGCCAATTATTTAATAGAAGGAATTTATAGGAATTACAACAAAAGAATATGTTAACTGAAGATAAATTTCTTATGTAGAAGGAAGTACCAGGAAAATGGCTTAGAATGTTGAACCTCTGGCTCCTTGAGCAGATTATTTCATTTCTCTGCATCTCAGTTTTTGATGTGACAAGAAGGTGTCTAAGATTTATCCCTTCCAACTTTACGATCTGGAGTTCCATGAAATACCCTAGAGAGACTCGCCACCACTAGCTTACATTCTGGAAGGGCAGACAAAGAAGTCTTTCTATACATTTACTCAAGGGATCTCATAGGGGTACAGTGTGTATCAGTGTTGTCTGGGAGCCCGGCAGAGAACAGAATAGTTCAGCCTCTCTGGGTTAGGAGAGTTCTCAAGTGGTTTCTATTCAGGCTTGGAAGTCCAGATGCTGAGAAATCCTAGTACCAAAAACCTAATCTTTTTGAAAATGCTGAAAAAAAAAAATCTAGTTGGAGTAATAAAAAAAGAAAAAAGTGTATTTTCCTAAGAGTAGAAATTATGTACCTAGTTTTCTTGCAGCACTGCACCAAAAAATCATTCTCAAAGGCTTCTGCTATACTTGTAAATATGGTGATAAACATATTGATAATAAATATGTCAGCTAGTGTATATTGCTGTGCATAATATATAGAACATAACACCATTTTTACTTATTTGCAGCAAAACCAAAGCAAATGCCCAGCCCAGAATTGTTCAGTGGAAGCCCCTGCTTGGATGCCTGTCCACCACTGTACTGTAAGTTTGATTATTACAAGATTGGTCATAATGGAGGAGAAATGTTTTTATATTTTGGAATAACCTTAGTGGAATGAGCTATAGTATTCTGAAATTCTGGAGTAGAGCAAATCTTTTGAAAGGAGAAAGAATGTCTTTTGAGAAAGCTTTGCATTATAAAAAAAATTCTTGTGATTAGGGATTCCATGAATGTTTTCGGAGTCAGGAGAACTTGCAAAGAATTTCTCTAAATGGGTTACTGATGAGTTAGATTTTGATGGTCATTAAAATAAATATATTTGCATGTATATTTTTTTCAAATAGCTGCATATTCAGCAATATTTGATTTTAGATGCCTTAGAGAAGGATGCTTTCTCTTCTGTCATTGTGTTGACTGCTTAATAGTGATGAGTACATAGACTTGCAATTTTCAAGTCTCTTTAGTGTAATAATAGTCTTTGCATTTGTGTGGAATCTTCCATCAGAGAATTTTCAAGTGCTTTAGAAACAAACAGGTACTATGTCATTATCCTTGTGTTACAGATGGGAGACTTAAGTGCAAAGAGAGTAAGAATAGTGCATCAGTTGTAGAGCTGGGAATAGATCCCAGACACCTACCTCATTTTTGATGTGCTCATTCTACTACACTGTGCTCTGAAGTAAGTGAAGAAAGTGGCTGATTTGGATGATACTCTCTTATACATACATTGCCTGATAGAAATGACAATGGTTTTCCTGAGAATTGTATGTGTTGTAACAGACAGTTTGCTTGTCATGAAATAATTTGTGTGTAATGGGGACAAGAAATTAGGAATTTAATTTTTGGACATTCTCCTCATTTGACCCACCTTTCAGGCAATGTAAAAGTGATATGTGGGGCTTCCTAAATATCTTTATCTATGGTTGAGATACAAGGTGCTGAAAGATACAGTTGGACTTGTGACTGTGTTGTCAGGCATTAGACCTGGGGGAGCCTGCTTTTCATGCAGATTGTGTAAGAGATGAAGCTTCTTTCCTTTTGGTTTTTGTTTATCTGCGGAAGGAAGAGAAGGTGGGATCACCTTTAGTGAAAGAGAGATGATGATGCTAAATTAGCCCCTCTGACCATCTACTCACAAAAGTGTGACATTTTTATTCTCCAAGTCACTGACAAGTCTGGGCTGCCTCTGTACTACAGGAATATCTGGGACTAATAGATGGCTACATTTAAGACTCTTCCTGAAAATCACAAGTCAGAAGTGCCAGCATTAAAGTCTGATTCTCAGTTCTGTGGTCAGTTGAGAACATCAGAAAGTAGATGTTTCTTGTTACTTCTCCCATGGAATTGGGACCTGCTGGTTTCATAAATTTCCTTTGACATTTACTTAAAAATAATTACATCTCCCAGTGGTATAGACATTTTCGGAAGGAGCTGTGCAACACACACTGTTTTTCTTTCACTGCAGGTAACCCCCTACCCACAAAAGTGGGCTCCCAGTGGCCACATTTGGGCTATGTGAGCCTGCCCCTGGCCATTATTGATGGATCCAGGGATAGACACCTAATCTTAGCAGGACCAATTGGATTATCTTTCCTGGGGATTTGAAATTTGTACTAGGACTATACCAAACTGGTAGTCATCAATATCAAATCATATGGATGGTGATACTTTGGAAAAAATTCTATGAACCTTAGTTGTTCAGACTCCTGGAACTGCCCTATATATGCC
This sequence comes from Eulemur rufifrons, assembly GCF_041146395.1. Taxonomy (NCBI): domain Eukaryota; kingdom Metazoa; phylum Chordata; class Mammalia; order Primates; family Lemuridae; genus Eulemur; species Eulemur rufifrons. The sequence goes on from NC_090988.1 coordinate 43,865,566, forward strand.
TTCTGAGGTTTTACTTAACCAGATCTCTGTCTGATTTGTGAAAATGTCCCAATAACTTATTAATAATTAATAAGTAACTTTTTTCCTGAAATTATTTAGATTTTGTTTTGCTTTATTTCATTTGTTTATGGTTTGTTCTTTGATTTACTTGTAACCAAAAAGAAAGAGAAAAACCATTAACTAATATGCCCAGTGAGCAACATTTATTGAGCCCCCACTAGAGCTAATGTAATGAGTAGCACTTTCAGACATAAAGAAGTACTCAGAGCACTGGGACTTTGATAATTTATAATAGTCTACTCATTCCAAATATTTTACTGTATATAGCACTTGGGTACATTAAAAAAATGACAAAAGAATAATTAGATGATGACTTAATTCACATTACATAATGAAAAATATGGGTAGTTAATTCTGCGGTTAGTATATGCATATTTATATAACTAAAAACTATATATGATATGTAAAGTCATTCTGGTATTAATTTTCATTTTCTTATCTCTTGGGAAATAGTGAAAATCTTAGTCTTATGTGTTTAAGAGAATGTCTGACTATCTCAAATTCTCCAAGAGCTGAAGCAAGTTATAAATAAATTAATACATATTTATATGCATAATTAATGGATAGTCTGTATTATCTTTGTGCATTTTTCAAGTTCAGTTGATTCTCTCCTACATTTCTCTCTCCCCTGCCTTATTCTTGCTCTTTGGTATTCTACTCTGGAATGATCGTTTCCTTGTAATTGGGCTTTGTTACTTTTGGCAAAAAAGTTTTGGTCTTCATGTGTGCATTTGCCCCAACTTCATTTAAAATGCAGAGCATTTATCATTGGTTTGCCTAAGAAAGCTTCTCTTTCCAAATTGCTTTGCAAATGCCTGTCACCGGTTACATATTGCCTTAAAAATGGCTTCTATTACTATTTGTTTAGTTTCTTTTTGGATTTTCTCTTTTTTGGCACTTCACACCTATGTTGTAATGAGTCCAAGAGGTTTTTGTTTTGTTTTGTTTTGTTTTCTTTTTTTTTAAAAAGACTTTTCCTTTTAGCCAGAACCATAATGTACAGATTGGGGTTCAAGTAGAAAAGAAAATTTACCCCCAGTAATTACCCAGAAACATGGACATAATTAAATTTCCTGACTGACTATACATGAATTATCTTCCCTAGTAAAAGGTGTGGCAGTTTAAGTGTTTATTTCTCACTGTATGGCTATATTAATTACTAGAATGATACTATTACTTAACCCTACACTTTAAATTTAATTAGATTGTATACCTCGTTGATTTGTATGACTATGAATATGAACAAAGTAGTTACCTGAGCCCCAGCCACTAGTAAACAATTGAGAAGATGCCCACAGGTTCTGGGAATCCGGTGAAGAAAGACAGATCTCTGAATCTGGGGTAAACTAGGTTAAGAATTAGCTCCTGGCACATGGAAAAAAAAAATAAACTGGACTTGACCAGCTGCAAGAATCTTGAGTGGCTGTTGCATTGCAGGATATATTTCTGGACCACTCAGTACAGCTATGTCCTATGTATATATTTAATCATTTTGAGGAATATTCCCAAACTCAATGCTTAGTTATTGGGCATAGTTAGATATGGCTGTAACTGTGTGATTTAATTAATTAGACATATAATACATGATTTAGCTGGAATAATTGTTTTGCTTCTTTGCACATTTGCACAACCCTCAGTTACTGGAAATCAAAGAATAATGCCCATAGAGGAGTTTCTAAAAGCTAAGTTGAAAATAAAGTTCCTGCTATTACGGAACTTATCATAGCTATTGCTATATCTATTTCTATTGTTATATAATATCCACCCATAAATAGATATATGAAATATTGTCAAAAATCATGCAAGCATTTACAAATTAGAACACTACATTCTGAATATATCAACTCTCATTTACTTCTTCAAGAAACATTTACTGAGCTCATAAGTTGTAACCGATCCTTGGATTTCTCAGTGTAGAGCAAGAAACAATATGTGTACACAAGTAATAATTATACTTTGTAATACACTCTATAATAATGGTCTGTACAAAGAGCTATAAATTTTAAGAATGGAAAATTACTTCAAGATAGATTTTGGAAGACAAAAGATGCAATGTTTAGTCATAGTTAAGAGTATAAGCTTTAGAGTGGAATGAGATTTGTGTTAAAATACTAACTCTGCCACTTACTAGCTATATGACCTACGACAACTTACTTAATCTTTCTGGGTTTATGTACACAAAAGGATATTTTGAGATTTACGTGAGATAATGCATAGCAAGTGTTAACCTAGTACTTGGCACAATAGTAATTGCTTGATAACTAACTGCTAGGGGGAAAGAAAGAAAAGGATAGGTCATTCCACAAGGGAGTAGACGGGCAGAATGAATTGATGAGGAAGAGCATAAAAAATAGGCAATAACTTGTTATTAATTTTGGTTTACTTATTTAGATTTATTTATGAGGGCCGTTTCTTCAAAAAGGGATTCAGGCTGGGACAGGAAAAGTTTCTAAGAGTTAATATACAACTCTTTAAGACTTTGAAAGCAGAAATCTTGCAGCTTTTGAACATAAATGTTTTGATCTCTGACAGGAATTGATGATGTAGGAGTGTATATTAACAAGAGGTGTTTATATTCTGAGTAACAATATAAAGCTATTTTCAAGGAGTGGGGCCAGGTATTTCTTTTCATTTAAAAACATTTTAACATTTCCCTACTATGTCTCTCTAGATTATGAAAGTAATTTTTCTCTTTTAGGGGAAATCAATAAAAACAGACACTCCTCATATAAACCAGAGGAGATGTTCTTTTAAAGTGTTAATTGTTTCAGCATGTTCTCCCAGACTGCCTCACATTATCCACAGTCGGGATCATTCACTCTAATTGAAACCAGTTAATACAATGTGTTGTAAGCTGTTCTGCAATAATCCTAAAGGGTTTTTTTTTTTTTTCGATATAGCTCCTCCTCACCTTTTTTTTCCATAGTTCATTATGTGACCCAATTTTGTATATAGCCCACATAAAAATCCAGACCATGCCACTTAGAAACATCTAACTCTGTCATAAAATAGTGTTGTGTCTGCTCTCTGGGTGTTTCCAGAGTTCCTATGAACACAGCTCCTGCTGGACTAACTCTGCTGCTGGGAAATTACACCCAGGATGGCTTTGACTAGTATTGTTTCCAGAGACTAGATACAATTTTTATTTTTTAGGGCAAGGTTTTAATACTATTAGCAGTTCCCTTATAGAAAGAAAAGTCAGGACATTATCAGACGATCATAGTTTTAGGAAAATTACAGAAAATTGCAGAGTACAGGACCTTAAATTGGTGAGTGCTGGGATTACTGCATTTGGCTATATGGGTGGTAGTCATAGGGTTGGAAAAGAATCCGGAGGGGAAATTATCTCAGAAAAAGCATGATGTACTTTAAGAAATATGAGCTCTGTGGAATGGCTCTGATTTCAATTTTGCTGTAGTCAGGGGCTCTAAATCAAGGAAACTATGAAGAAGATGAGATCGATACAATGGGTACATTGCTTTTTCCCCTTTATTCTGGTCCTTATAGTACTTTAGACTTACACCAATTTTCCTCTCTAGTTTTAAAGACTCTGTTGGGAACTGCAGTACTCATATAAAATAATTTTGTTACACTGATCTGTGAAATATGCCCAGAAAGGGAACCCGCATTATATATGGGGGAGGTGGCATTGGTTCATGGGAGAAATGAAAGGTCATCCCAGTGAGCACACATAAAAATTGCACAATGAATAAAATGGAAGACACAAACATGTACCTAGCATGCCCTGGGCAAAGAAATGGAATAAGCAAGTCCTGAGGTTGCTAGCAAAATCTGAGAAGCTAAATGGAGGAAAAGTGTATAACCGTCTGGAAAGAAAAAGCAGGCCTACAGTAAAGCTGAGGTCAGCAAAGTTTATGTTCACTGTCCCTAGCTTTTTCTTTCTGTACTTTTTAACATTTTCCCTAGAATTCCATCTTTACCCAACTTGACTGATTTTGAGGCTTCAATATTCACCCACATCTTTCTTCTACTTTCTCTTTTGTGCCACTGAGCCAAAGATCTAACAGAACATGGAATGAATATAAAACTTTATAGTATTATTCTTATGGGCATTTGGGATTTTTTGTTTATTTATTTGTTATTGTTGTTTTCCATTAGTGTTCTTAATTTTTTTCACAGCTTTACTGAGATATAATTCACATACCATACAATTATAAAATATACAATTTAATGATTTTTTAGTCCATTCAGAGTTGTACAATTATCACTACAATCAATTTTAGAACATTTTCATGTTCTAAAGAAACCCCACACCCATTAGCAGTCACTTCCCATTCACCCTCCCCCCAAGCCCCTAAAAACCGCTAATCTACTTTCTGTTTCTATGGATTTGTCTATTCTAGACATTTCCTGTAAGTGGAATTATGTAACATGCAGCCTTTTGTGACTGGCTTCTTTCATTTAGCATAATGTTTCCAAGGTTCATCCAAGTTGCAGCATGCATCGGTTCTTCATTACTTTGTTTTGCTAAATAATATTTCATTGTATGGGTATGCCACATTTTGTTTATCTATTCATCAGTTGATAGACATTTGGATTGTTTACCTTATTTTATATTGTGAATAATTCTACCATGAATATTCTTGTGCAAGTTTTTGTGTGGACTTGTGTTTTCAATTCTCTTGGGTATATACCTAGGAGTGGAATTGTTGGGTCATATGATAACTCCACGTTTAACTTTTTGAGGCACTGTCAAACTGTTTCTCAAAGCAGTTGCAACATTTTGCATTCCTACCAGCAATATATGGGGGTATCAATGTCTTCACATTCTCACCAACACTTGCATCATCTATTTTTTTTTAATTATAGCCATCCTAATAGTTGTTAAATTATATCTCCTTTTGGTTTTGATTTGCATTTACCTAATGATTATTGACATTAAGAATATATTCATGTGCTTATTGGCCATTTGTTTACCTTCTTTGTAGAAATGTCTATTCAGATTCTTTACCAATTTTTAATTCTTTTGTCTTTTTATTAAATTATAAGAGTTCTTTATATGTTCTGCATAGCAGTCCCTTATCAGACATGTGATTTGCAGATAGTTTGTCCCATTCTGTGGATTATCTTTTTATTTTTTGATAATGCCATTTGAAGCATAACAGTTTTAAATTTAGATGAAGTCTAATTTATCTCTGTTTTTGTTATTTGCACTTTTGGTGTCATATCTAGGAAGGCTTTGCATAACCCAAGGTCACAAAGATTTTTTTCTGTAGTCTCTTTTGAGAGTTTGATAGTTTTGTTCTTGCATTTAAGTCTATCATCCATTTTGAGTTAATTTTTGTTTATGGTGTATATGGATCTTCATATGTGTCCCAGCATTGTTCATTGAAAAATGTATTCTTTTCCCTATTGAACTGTCTCTGCTCTTTTGTTGAAAATCAACTGACTATAAATGTAAGTGTTTATTTATGGACTTTCAATTCTATTCAATGGTCCTTATGTCTATCCTTATGCCAGTACCGCACTATCTTGATTACTGTAGCTTTGTAGTAAGGTTGAAATTGGGTACTGTGAAATCCTAACTCTGTTCTTTTTTAAGATTGTTTTGGCTATTATTGAGTCCCTTGCATTTTTGTATGAATTTTAAAATTAGCTTCTCAATTCCTGCAAAAAGCAAAGATTGACATTGACAAAGATTGACATCTTTGACAAAAGTTTCATTGACTCTGTAGATCAATTTGAGAAATATTGCCATTTATCAATATTAAGTCTTCTGATCCATGATTGTCTTTCCATTTATTTAGGTCTTCTTTAATTCTTTCTACAATATTTTCTAGTTTTCACAGTATAAGTTTTGCCCTTCTTTTGCTTAATTTATTATCAAATATTTTATTCTTTTTAATGTTATTGTAAACAGAATTGTTTTCTTACTTTTATTTTTAAATTGGTCATTGATAGTATATAGAAATACAATTGATTTTTGTTAATTGATCTTGTACCTGGACCCTTTATGAACTTATTAGTTCTAATAGCTATTTAATGAATTTTTTAGGATTTTCTATACACTGTATGAGATCATGACATCTGCAAATAGAGATAGTTTTACTTTTTCCTTTCTAATCTGGACCTATTTATTTATTGCTATTCTCTGACTTTGTGTATTTCTTTTGTTTCTATTCTAGCTCTGCACCATCTTACTCTAGCCAAAAATATGATAGGTTTTGTTGGTTGGTTGGTTACTCCAGAAAGCAATTTAATGAATGCTTCACAGATGTTTCCTTACATTGGCCTGAGGAGGTACAGATGTCTAACTAGATGCCTTTTATTTAATTTTCTTGCCCAATTAATTGACTTGGCTAGAATCTTCAGTACAATGTTGAATAGAATTGGTAAGAGCAGACATCCTTGTCTTGTTCTTGACTTTAGAGGGAAAGTATTCAGTCTTTCATCATTAAATATGATGTCAGCTGTGGGTTTTTTTGTAGATGCCCTTTATTAGGTTGAGGAAGTTCCCTTCTATTCCAAGTTTGTTGGGTGTTTTTATCATAAAAGAGAAGTTTTTTATTTTTTTGTTTTTATATTTTTTTTAATACTTAATTTTTTTCATTTGCTGAAAGAATGCATTGGTCTTCTGTTGAGAACATTAAGCATCACTTCTCTAGGATTCCTGAAAGAATAATCTACCTACTCATAATCCACAACTGACTTTGCCGTAGAATGTCTTGAGGAGCATTAAGCTCTGAGCCATTTTCCTATGACACAACACCGTTAAAGCTTCTGGGTTGCATACCTCTGGCAGTACTTAAAATACTTTCATAAACTTCATACTTACTCTGTGTGGAGTAGGAAAAGTATTCTTACCTTGTTTAACAGATGAGAAAACTGAAGTTCAGAGAAGTAAAATAACTTTTTTGGCACCACATTATTGGTACATAGGGGAGCTGGAATGAGTCCTCTGGATCCCCAATCTAGCTCTGTTTCTGATATGGTTAACAATATCTCTTTGGATAAATTGATGCTGTTGAGTTTGCTGTAAATAATGATGAATTTAGATGAGACTGGTATTTTCAGTAGTTGTGTTTTGTGTTATGGAAGGTACCATATGGATTCTATACCTTGCAATTTTGGACAACATTGGATCACTGAGCAACCATCTTGGCAGCCACAATAGCCTGTCTGAAAGTCTTCCTTCACAGTTGGAATTTGTAATATCATCTAATATATTAGAGAAAAAAAATATGTATATAGCCACTGTGTAAAGAAAGCTATAAGCCTAACTATTTAGAAATTTAGTTATGTCCTTCCATTAAGAGTGAAGGAATTTTAATAGTAGGTTTTCTTCAAGGGGATTGCTAGGATCTATCTTCCTTCTTCTTAGTTTCATCCTTTGCTGCAGGAATTGAATATGAAATGTCCTCTCAGACATGGTTTCATGACAGAGCTGTAAGCTACAACATTATTTTTCACAGGTTTGTGGAAGGGTACTAGTATAGAATATGGTGATTTAATGATTTGTAAGTTATTGGAAATACAAAATGCCATAATGGGATGGGTTGATGACTTTTCCAATTCAAGCGTTCTGTCTCCATCCAGAAAAGTTCCAGGAAGAATTAAGTATTTATTCTTTAAGACATTGACTTATAGGAGCTTAAGCTACATTTAGTGAACGACATTTTACTTAGTATTAATATACAGAAACCTCGGTTACGTGGTATGTAAGGAGAGTAATCTAGAAATAACTAAAAATGGTGCTGAAGTGGACTAAATCAATATTTCAGTGCTCACAACTCATTTCCTGAGTACTGATTCTATGATTTCACTGTGTTGTCTTCCTAATATTTCTCAGGTGTATGTATTTGAACACAAGGGACCCATAATGCCTTATTTCCAGGCCTTTTTAGGTATATCTCTAATAAGCATGGCTATCTTACTACCTAACCCATAGAAAATTCAAATAATGAGAGCAGGTATGTGAAAATTCGAGAGAGGGCATCACTACAGCCTGCTATATTAGCAGCCATGAGAAATGGTAGCTGACAGTGAGGACAGACATAAATTTTAAAAGTAAGAACAAGTTCTTTAACTCTTTGAGGTAATTCATTGGTGGGGGCATTGGTATATTATAGTATTATATCTTAACTGACATTAATAAGTGTTGATCATGAGTCAACACATAAAAAACTAAAATAAAAATGTCTTTTTTTCCTTTGAGTAAATACCCAGTAGTGGAAGTGCTGGATCAAATTGTAGGTCTACTTTTAGTTCTTTGAGGTATCTCCATACTGTACAATGCATACTATCTGGGTGATAGACACACTTATACCTGACTCAACTTGTACAAAAGCAATTCATGTAACCAAAATGTTTGTACCCCTGTAATATTCTGAAAAAAAATTAAAATCATGTCCAAAGCTGCTTTGGAAAAGACATTAAAATTATCTTTGTGTTTTTTAACTGTGGCTACTAAAAAGTTTTACAAATTAAAAAAAATGTTGAAAATGCAAAAATATGTGATGCTTTAATAACCCTAATTCTCTGGAATATTCACATTTGTAAGCATCTATTTCTTTGACAGTTCTGATAGATGACCAGATAGTTGGTATATTTCAGCTTGTATAAACTCCTAGGGGGGTGGGTTCCTTTCTACTCCAACCTGAGTAACTGAGGTATTGGCTTGAGTTTGTGGTGGAAACATTGGTAGTGTTGAGGAAAGGAGAAACTGACAGCAAAACATGGAGCCCTGGTAATATGTCAAGGATATTTGCCTTGGGTGGTGTACTGTGACTGATTATTAATAGTGCATTGGCATGTGTTAGCATTACATGGGCTTTTCAGTGTGGGTAAACATTCTTCCTATTGAACTTTTCACCCATCACTTAAGAGGACGTTGCATTATAGTAAAGACGTGTTTTTGAGTCAAGCCATGTGACCTTGAACAAGCATTTCAAAATCTCTTTGCCCACTTTCCTCATTTGTGAAATAAGAATAATATTATGCCTACTTGCAGGATTATTTTCAGAATTAGAGAAAACATATGTAATATGCCTAAATCAGTTTCTTGCTCATAGTAGGTGTTCAATACATGTTTTTTTTTTTATTGTTATAAGATTATTATTATGATCAGCACTGGAGAACTCTGAAGGTGGTTACAATTTAAGATCTATGTTGCCCCTCAATAGCACTTGAACGGTGTACTCTCTGACAGTTTGGCCTACTTTCAACTTGCCTCAGATAGTGTAAGACATCATTGAAAGGTACGAAGTTTGGATCTTTATATGAGTTAACTTTATTTTAAAAAGAATAAAGGTTTGATTTTTTATGATAGTTATTTCTTTTACAATTTCTATATCTTTGAAAGATATTTAATAAGTCAAAACCATAGCTGTATTTGTTTTGGCTACTTGAATTCCTGAAAAGTATTTTGGGAGGATAGGGTCCAGCTCTGGATGGTGAAGGAGCCTCTGGAAACATAACGTGATTGATTTTGTTATGGAGTGCCAAGTCCAGTGTAGTTATGGTGGAATCCTTTTCCAGAAACAAAGTAAATGGATATCTTATGAACTCTCCTGGGTGCCCCTCTTTAACTATCATATTCTCTTTTATTTGGTTTTGTTAGATTACTGTGGAACAAATACAGGCACCATTAAATGCTCTTGATTTGGATATTGGTGGCTATTCATAGACCAGCTACAGATATGGGTACATGAATGACAGCTCTTCCAAGTGAATAATCCCACTTGAAAACCTCATACTGCATATGTATCTTTAAAAGATCTTTTTCTATAACAATATTCAAGAGGTGGATATGTCACACAATTTAATGTTAAAACAGAAGGGCATATAATATGTGAATAAGAGTGTACTTTTAGTAGTAATGATTACAGGATTTTAAAAATATTTCTTCTTTGTAGTATTTTTTGTACTTACAACTTATCCGTAATGAACCTAGAAGTTCAAAGAAATAACAAGAGTATTATTTAGGTGCTTAAATTATACAAAACAAATATGGAGGCTTTCTTATCAAAGACTTCTTTGCATCTGCTTACTGTTCTTTTTGTGCTGCTCTTCTGATTGTGCTCATACTCTGCTCAGACTTGCCTCATTAGATTTAGCCTCAGTCCAGACAGGAAAAGCTATTCTATGAGGCCACGTCTGTAGCTACAGTCAGCTTCCTACCACCAGTACAGAGCAGGAGTTAATGCCAGACCTCTCAAAGCAGCCTCCAACTACCCCAGACCTCTGCAGAATTGTACAAAATGTTTGGACAAACTTTAGCCTGAAGAAAACTTTTAACAGCACTTGACTCAGAAATGGAACATTAATTGGTACAGCTCTTCAAGGAAGTCCAGTTTGGCAACAGACAGCGTAGTCCCATGCCTGCTTTGCAAAACAGCCTCTCCCAGCCTGAATTAATGGACTGGCTCTCTGGCTGCAGCAACAAAAGGTACAATGAAAGCATCTAATCAAAACCCCAAACTTGAGAATAATTGGAGTGGGTGGAGAAGGTGCAGGTTGTGTAACAACCACTCTTCCATTACAGCAATGAGGAAAAATGTGTATAAACATTTGAATATTTCATTTGCTAACCCATATATTTTCAATCAACTCAGAGCAAATACCTAATTAAAATAATAAATGCCATTCAAATCTGGATTGGCTAAACCTCTCAACCTCTGGGGAAAAAACAAACCTGCTATTTGATCTTGATGGCTATGTTAGATTGTATTTTGGTAGAGTAAAAATTTTGTATAATTTAATATCTACAACTTAATTAAATATGTCCTATAAATATATTTTCTCTAAAGTTGCTAACACTCTGATGAAACAATCAGTTTGTGCGATAGATTTGGTCATACACGATTGTTCTTTAGGTTGTGTCAGCATTTTCATTAAAAAGTTGTACTCTATAACTTGGAAGCAAAAATGCATTCTGGGCTAAAACTTAATGTCCCAAATCTTTTTCCAAAGGCAGTTTTGTAAAGTACACATGAAATGGAAGTTTTATGACTCTCTGAAAGCTCGAGGTCTATAGGAAGACCTATACAAAACCAAAAAAAGAATCTCATCCAATCTAGTCCCTGTGAATTAGGACAGCACATAGAATCTGGGAGAGAAACTGGGCTGTGGAAGGGAATACAATCCTGTCTGTCACTGACCTGAAGAATCAGGGTACTTAGGTTTAATTCCTGATTCCACTGTGTGAAGTATCCTGGAAAGTTCATGCACTTTGGAGTCACCCAGAACTGGGTTAAAATTCTATCTCCACTTCTTACTTAGTTCGTTAAATGTCTTAACCCCTTTGAGTCATCTGTGTGGATTGAATGAGATGACATAAGTAAAACTTCAGCACACACACTGTTCATTCCCTTCTCTTATGGTTTATATTGTTGTTTGAAGCTATTCACTCACTTTTCCTCCATTGTTTAGAGTACTTATTCTGAGAGTTTATTTTTAAAGAATGGGGTTTCCTTAAATTATGTTGCCCAAACATAAAATCCTAAGTCAAACAAATGATAAAATGAATTCTACTTCATCCTTTAAGAGGGAAAAATATTGTCCAGAGTGTAAGGACAGCTCACATAATTTTAGAGTAGATAGAAAATCACCAGTTTTCTCCCCCCAATCCACCAGTCTAGGGACTTTGTCTTCTTATACTATGTAGACAGAATAAGTCAAAACTGCCCAAGTCAACATAAGCAGGTGTCTGGTAGGCCCGTGGTTGAGGAAAGTCCTTGGCAACAGTAATGTGGCTTCTTGTAGGACACAGGGAAATGTTCTTTTTATAAATATTTGAAGAAAAAACAGACTGTAAAAGAGGGGGGATTTTAAACTTCTTGTTCTCAGAATTCTCCTCTTGCCTATAACTAGTTTATCACTGCAACCTGTGTTAAACAGCCTGAGTCTTCTGTAGCACATCACCATTATTCTTTCTGCCTATACAAATCTGTTTCTAAATTTATCTTTTCTTTTTTCTTCCTTAATTAATTCAATACACATTCACAGCATACCTCCTATTTCTCAGGAGCTGTACTAGATTCTGTAAATTCAAACAGTATGGGAAAACAGACATAGTCCCTATCCTCAAGGAGGAAGCAGCAATAAATTAAATAACTGCATAGATGAAGATAAAGTTGCAATTGTGATAAATACTACAAAGAAGATATACATGTTTTGTTGGGAGTGCATTTGAGGAGGCATTGACGTAGAGAGGGAAGTCAGAGAAAGCTTCCCTAAGGGAATGCTAGTTAAGCTTAAGTTTAAAAAGTAAGATCCAACTTGGGGAAGAGGGAAGCAGAAATCCATGCAGGCAGAAGGAACAGCATATGCAAAGATCCTATTGCAGAATGGAAAGTGTCTCTTCTGAGGAACTGTAAGGCCAATATGGCTGGAGTGCAGAGAATAGATTAGGGGGAGCATGATGGGAGACAGGACTGGGGAGGGAGACACAAGTCAGCCAATGTTTAGGATTTCACTAAAGTATTATAAGTAAATCAAATAGAGGGGAGAGAATTGGATATCATGTTCATATCTGAATTTTAAAATCATCACTCTGGCTGCTATGTGAAGAAGAACAAGTAGGAAAATGGAAAAAAAAGACTGTTTTTAAAAAACAAAACAAAACAAAACAGAACAAAAACCTAGTTATAAAGCTTTTTCAGAATTCCAGGCAAAAGACAGTGATAACATGAGTGAAGGTGATGGTGGAGACTAATAGATATGATAAATCTGAGATATTTGGGAATAAATGTGCCAGAGCATGGAAATGAATTGTATACAGGGTGGTAAGAGAATGGACAGTATCAGGAATGACTTCTAGCTCCCTGGCTTGCATAACACAATGAGTAGATGTGTCATTTGCTGAATTTGGAGGTTCTGGAAAAGATTCATATTGTATATGGTAGTGGGAGGGTCATGAAATCTATTCTGGACAACTTAAGTTCAAAGAGTCTTTAAGACAGAAGTAGACGTATCAAGTTGGCCGATGAAGAGAGATGGGAGATTGGTACCTGTTATAAAAAAATGGGTCAAGGAAGGCTTTGTTTTTTTTTTTTTTCTGCATGAAAACTTAGCATATCTAAAAGCTGATGATTCTGACAAAACAACTGAATTAAGAGTTGAGAAGTATTCAATAGATTATTCAATAAGAAAGTCCTTGAGAGAGAAGTTTCAATAAAGTTGTAGGGATTGAAAAGCAAATAAGAGGTAGAATGTTTACAACATAGGCATGCCTCATTTTATTGCATCTTCAGTTTATTACTCTTTACAACTACTGTGTTTTTTACAAACTGAAGGTTATGGCAACTCTGCATTGAGCAAGTCTGTTGGCACCATTTTCCAACAGTATGTGCTTACTTTATGTCTTGTGTAATTTTGCCAGTTTGGTAATTCTTGCAATATTTCAAACTTTTTCATTATTGTTATATCTGTTATGGTTATCTGTGATTAGTGATCTTTGATGTTACTATTGTAATTGTTTGGGGGCACCACAAACTACACACATGTAAGACTAAAAACTTAATTGGTAAATGCTGTGTGTGTTCTGTCTGCTCCACTGATTGCTGTTCTCCCATCTCTCTGCTTCCCCTCAGGCTTCCCTCCCTATTCCTTAAGACCCAGCAATATTGAAATTAGGCCAACTAATAATCCTACAATGGCCTCTTATTGTTAAAGTGAAAGGAAGAGTCATGCATCTTTCTCTTTAAATCAAAAGCTAGAAATGATTAAACTTAGAGAAGAAGGCATGTCAAAAGCCAATATAGGGCAAAAGCTAGGCCTCTTGCACCAGTTAGCCAAGTTGTGAATGCAAAGGAAAAGTCTTGAAGGACATTAAAAGAGTTACTCCAGTGAATACACAAATGATAAGAAAGTGAAACAGCTGTATTGCTAATATGGAGAAAATGTTAATGGTCTGGATAGATCAAATCAGCCACAATATTTCCTTAAGCCAAAGCCTAATTAAGAGCAAGACCCTAGCTTTTTTCAATTCTGTGAAGGCTGGGAGAGGTGAAGAAGCTGCAGAAGAAAAGTTAGAAGCTAGTAGAGGTTGGTTCATGAGGCTTAAGGAAAGAAGCTATCTTCATAAAATAAAAGTGCAAAGTGAAACATTAAGTGCTGATGTAGGAACTATAACAAGTTATACAGAAGATCTTGTTAAGATAATTGATGAAGATGGCTATACTAAACATCAGATTTTCAATGTAGACAAAACAGTCTTCTGTTGGAAGAAGACACCTTCTAGAACTTTTTTAGCTAGAGAGGAGAAATCAATGCCTGGCATCAAAGCTTCAAAGGACAAGCTGACTCTCTTGTTAGGGGCTAATGCAGCTGATCACTTTAAGTTGAAGCCAGTGCTCATTTACCATGTCAAAAATCCTAGAGACCTTAAGAATTATGCTAAATCTGCTCTGCCTGTGTTCTACAAATGGAACAACAAAGCTTGGATGACAGCACATCTGTTTACAGCATGACTTACTGTAGTGTCAATCATAATCCTGAAAGACAACCCTGAAAACTATAATCTGGATGTTGAGAGCTGTGAAAGATCAAAATCCCTAAAATCTAAAATCTAGAAAATCACAATCCTAAAAGATTAAAATCCTGAAATTGAAATCCTGAAAACTGAATTTTGGGATTAATGCATTTTCAGTTTTATGCAGGATAGCTGCATCATGTTAGGCAGAACTATTACCATGTGATTATCTTTATTTGGAATTAAGCATAATTTAAGCAGGTATATATGGGTGCCAAGTTGATATGGGGTAGATTTATGGATTTAATGTTAGGTGTCAACTTGATCAGATTAAGGAATGTTAGAAACCTGATAAAACATTATTTGAGGTGTATCTGTGAGGGTGTTTCCAGAGGAGATTAGTGTGTGTTTCTGAGTGGACTATGTGAGGAAAATCTGCCCTAAATGTTTTGAAGATTATTGAAGTGAAAATGCAGGCAAAAAATACAAGAAATCTCCCCTGTCAAATTATTTAATCATGTATGACTTCTGCCCCCTTACACATAATGCCAACGCTTTTCTTCACAACAGACATTTCATCAGAGGATAAAAATAATTTAACAAGTCCAGTCAACTTCTGAACTAAAGACATTTGCTAATATAGAGGTTCCTGCAATGTTACAAAACGTATCAGAGTTGACAATGCTGGGAATTAGGGACACCGATCCCTCATACAATTGAAAATTCCCATACAACTTTTGACTCCCAAAAACTTAACTACTAATAGTCTACTATTGACTGGAAGCCTTATCAATAACATAAATAGTTGATTAACATGTATTTTGTGTGTTTATATATTTTATACTATATTCTTATAATAAAGCTAGAGAAAAGAAAATCATAAGAAAGAGGAAATGTATTTACTATTCATTAAGTGAAAGTGGATCATTATAAAGGTCTTCATCCTCATTGTCTTCTTGTTGAGTAGGCTGAGTAGAAGGAGGAAGAGGAGGAGTTGGTCTTGCTGTTTCAGGGGCAGCAGAAGAGGAAGAAAATCTGTGTATAAGTGGACTCATGTAGTTCAAACCCATGTTGTTCAAAGGTCAACAGTAAATGGTGAACTGCTCTTGGTTAGAGATTTGACTGTTGAAGAAAATTAACTTCTTATGCTTCCAACTAAATCTAACAGAAAAACTAGGGCATGCTTCACTTTGGCTAATGAATGGTCCTTGCAAAAGTGTCCCCATTGCTTCTTATCAGCTACATGCAATTCATGCCCCTGTTGGATCTGAAAATTTTAGAACTCATACACTCATTTGTATATTAATGAGTGAGAAAAGTGAAGCATTATAAAGTTTCAAATGCTTATTTAAAGATTTGGTGAACTTTGCAAAAGAAAATAGATTTCAATTGAATCCCCAAACCATAATGACAGATTTGGAATTACGTGCAATCAAAGCTTCTAAAAGTCAATTTCAAAGCATTGCCAAAAATGTTTTTTTTTTCCTTCCAGCCCATGGCATTTGGAGGAAAATTCAGATGAGTAGATTGGCCACATAATACAGCAATAACACAAACTTTAGTTTAATATTGCATCATTTGTATGCATTGGCATTCCTCCCAGCTAATGAAATTCCACGGGATTTTAATGAATTAAAGCTACATTTGTCTGAAGAAGCCAGTGAAGTTATTGACTTTTTCAAAAATAATTGTATGCATGGTAGGATAAGAATGTAACAGTGTTGCTGTTTGTTCACCAGTATTGTTCTGTGGCTCGTATATGAATGTATACAATAAATTTCTGCATACCCCAAACAATATAGAAGCATGGCACAGAAGATAGGAAAATTTAATAGAAAATGTTGGTTTATATCAAATTATAGAAGAATTTCCAAAAGAGCAGTGCCAAGTAGAAAATGAATGTGTGTGTGTATTCTCTGAGGACACCCATGTGTTAAAGGAAAAAAGCAGCTATTTATTGTGATACAGGACTTAAGAATACAGCTAATGATTGGGAAAGTCAACCTGCTTTTATGGACTACCTTCATGCAATTGCCCATAATCTATTCCTGTAATATACTTTTTCATATGTTACATTTTCTTCTTAGTATTTTTCAATATTTTGTTTTTCTTTGTTTTTCCCACTATTTAAAATTTACACGTTTTAAATTTTTGATGGTTTAAAGTTATGCTTTATTTTTGCCAACTTGAAAAATATTTATGTACTATTTCTCTTTTTAATTTCAAAGTATTATGGGGGTAAAAATATGTTTGGTTACGTGGATCACTTTTAGAATGCTTGAGTCATGGTTATAAGTGTGCCCATCTCCCAGATAGTGTTCACCATACCCATTAAGTAGGTTATTGCCCAACCCCACCTTCCCCCTACATCCTGCTTGATTTCTGTTGAGTTTTACTTCTCTCTAGGCACATGTATGTTCATCGCTTAGTTCCAATTTAATAACAAGTACATGTGATGTTTGTTTTTCCATTCTTTAGATACTTCACTTAGGATAATCTCTGATTCCATCCAAATTGTTGCAAAAGGCATTAAGTCATCATTCTTCATGGCTGAGTAGTATTCTATGATGTACATATACCACATTTTGTTAATCCACTCATGAATTGATAGGCACTTGGGTTGATTCTATATCTTTTGCACTTGTGGATTGTGCTGCAATAAACATTTAATAGGAAATGTTCATTTTATCAAAAAGATATGTGCAGGTCTCTTTTTGATAAAATGACTTCTTTTCCTTTGGGTAAATACTCAGTAGTGGGATTGCTGAATCAAATGGTAGGTCTACTTTTAGTTCTTTGAGGTATCTCCATACTGTTTTCCATAGAGGTTGTACTAATTTGCAGTCCCACCAACAATGTAGAAGTGTTTCTTTCTCTCTGCATCCATGCCCACATCTGTTATTTTTGGACTTTTTAATAAAAGCCATTCTAACAGGAGTAAGGTGATATCCCATTGTGATTTTAATTTATATTTCCTTAATGATTAATGGTGCTGAGCATTTTTTCATATGTTTATTGGCCATTTGTCTACAATTCTCTATGCTATGTATTTCATCTTTGCATTGTTTCCAATACTGGAGGTATAAATTGTGTAAAGATTTTTAGGGAGTTTTAACTCATTTAATGCATTTTTTCAAATTTTACTGAATGAAAGTGCATTATCACAACATTTACTTTGTAAGAATTGTGTGCATACATAAAACATTGAAACTTCCTCAATAAATGAGGAGATGTCCTTTTTGTATACCTTCATTTGGAAAAGATAAAATTTCTCAAGATCTCATCTATTTGGGCAAATGCATATGAGCTGGTGACCCATCATAGTTTTAGATCAATCTCATTAAAAGGCTTAGGTTGTCTGTCATAGTATTTTAGATGACTACAGTTACAAAGCTAGGTGCACACAATCACCAACCGTAGTGATATGTATTTATACATCTCCTTTTTTGGCTTATTTCTTTATGAATACAGTTAATCTGTTCATAACTGTTATATCCATGTGAGTGTCTTTAGTACACATGAGTGTTTATGCTTGCAAAAATATGTATGTTGTTATTGCCAATTTAATTGTGTAAAATGTGCTATGAAGTGTTCTGTCATGTTTTATATGTTTTTCAAATTCCCTTTTAAAATGTAAATAAATGTTTTTCAAAGAATTTTAAAAATTCTTTTTCCCAGAATTATATTTTTGGGATTTTAATCTTTTAGGATTGTGATTTTCAGGGTTTTGGACTTTTGGGATTTTGATCTATTGGGATTTCAACATTTGAGATTATGGCAGTCAGTACTGAGTCTTTTGGGATTATGTCTTTCAGGAGTGTGGCCCAAATCTGGTTTTCTGAATATTTTAAGCCAATTATTGATACTTACTGATCAGAAAAAAATGATTTCTTTCAAAATATTACTCATTATTGACAAAGCATCTAGTCACTCAAGAGTTCTGATGGAGAAGTACAGGATATTAATGATGTTTCACACCTGCTAATACAGTATCCATTCTGTAGGTCAAGGATCAAGTAGTAATTTTGATTTTCAAGTCTTGTAATTTAAGAAATATATTTCATAAAACTGTAGCTGCCATAGATAGTGATTCCTCTGTGGGTTCTGGGCAAAGTAAATTGAAAACCTTCTGGGAAGCATTCATCATTCTAGATACCACTGAGTACATTTTTGATTCATGGGTGTAGGACAAAATATCATCAATTAATAGAAGTTTGGAAGACACTGATTCCAACCCTCATGGATGGCTTTGAAGAGTTCCCAGCTTTAGTTGAGGAAGTAACTGCAGATATGGTAGAAATAGGAAGAGAACTAGCATTAGAAGTGGAGCCTAAAAATGTGATTAAATTGCTGCCATCTCATGATAAAGCTTGAACGGATGAGGAGATGCTTCTTATGGATGAGCAAAGAAAGTGTTTTCTTGAGATGGAATCTACTTTTGGTAAAGATGCTGATAACATTGCTGAAAGGACAAGAACAGATTGAGAATATTGCATAACCTTATTTGATAAAGCAGTGGCAGGGTTTGAGAAGATTGACTCTAATTTTGCAAGAAGTTCTATGGGTAAAATATTATAAAACAACATCACATGCTGCAGAGAAATCTTTCATGAAAAGAAATGTCAATCAATGTAGGACATTTCACTGTTGTCTTATTTTAAGAAATTATAACAGCCACCCCAACTTTCAACAGCCACTTCTCTGGATAAGTCAGCAGCCATCAAATAGGGGACATTTCATACTGGGAGCTCAGGGCAAAAACATGATTCCTTGTTTTATAAATGGTTTTATATAATAAAATATAGGAATGGCCATTCCTACCTTATCAAAAAGATTACTTCGTTTTATTCTTAAGACTTGATTTTGGTGTTGTCTCTTTAAAGTCTCTCCTGACCTCCAGTTCCTCCATTGAGCTCTACCAGATTATTGTAGCATGGATCACATGGAAGAATACTTGAATATTTATATGATTTCCTTCTTTATTAGTTTGATTTCTTATGAAAAGTGGCTATTACTTAGCTTTCATTTTTCAGAGGTTAGCATAGGGTCTAATATACAGAGGCTCAGTAGAGGTTCTTGAAATTCAAATGAAAGAAATTCAAAAGGCTAAAATAACAAATTAATATTAATTCTCTTGGTTACCTTTACTTTCTGAAGATCTGGTTATCACTCAGTTCTCTTCGTCTCACCATTTACCTTTGCTTTAGCCAGAAAGTGGGTATTTCCTTTAATGCTTCCCTTTCTCTTGCCCTCCACATTCAATCCAGAATCATATTTGTCAGATCTAGAATTCACTTATCTCTATCTTCACTGATACTACCAGAGTCCACACCACCACCATCTCTTACCTGACTACAAACAAGACTATTATAACTTGATCCCTTCTTTTTCATGTGCCCCTCCCCCAACTATACACTGTTCACACACAAACACACCAGCCTGAGTAATCTGAAAATATAAATCTAATAACTTGCCCTCCTCCCTTACTTAAAACCTTTAATGGCTTTTCATTGCACTAAGGATGTATTTCAAACTCTTTAACATAGTGTCCTTAAGTTTCTATATAGTTTGGCCTTTGCTTGTCTCCTTTGGTTCATGGCATGATAGTTTTCCCTCACTATTGGTACTAGCCACCTGGTTTCCTTTCAATTTTCTAAGGCTGAAGGGCTTCCTGCCTAAGGACCTTTGCTATTACTCTTTCATATGCCCGAATATTCTTCTCCACACACTGAAAGATTGGCTCCTTTTTGTCTTTACATTTCATCTTAAATGTTATCTTTTCAGAGATATCTTCTCTGTCTACAGGTTCTTCCTAGAGGGGGGGTCTCTCCCCCCCCTTTCTTTTCTCTGTCTCTTTCCCTCTCCCTTCTTCCCCCTCCCAATTACTTATTTTCCTTCAAAAATTCTTATCACAATTTGTAATTGTATATTTATTTGTTTACTTTTTTATTATATCATAGATTATAAGGTTCATAATGGCCAAAAATTTATTTATTCTATTCATTATATTGTACCTAGTACCTAGCACAATCTGTGAGGCATAGAGTTCATTAAATATTTGTTTAATAATAGATGTGTCAACAAATGAATAAAAATGAGTGAGTGAATGAATAAATGAGCAGGAGGAATGAGATAAGCCTGACCTCACATGGCTATTAATGAAATAACATATGAAAATGGACATAAAGGTATTTGAAAAAGCAAAAGACATATACAATTATTAATCATTTATGTTATGTAAAACTTGCTGTATTCTGTATACTTCATTCTTTCATTGCTTCATATTTAAATTTGCTTTTGTGCTATAAAAAAAGATTTAGGGCATTTTGCAATTTAGATTTTCTTGCCACTCTTGCTAAGAAGCAGCCTATTGGTATGCCATAGTCAATTAATTGAAACAAACTGCTTCATAAAAAAAGTCAAATCTGATGACCTTTGGATGATTTGTGTATTTATGTGTGTATGTACATAGTAATGTATACTAGTAAGATGCATAGGGCTTATAGGGAAGTGGATGTAGCTTTTCTTCTTGATCATGAAGTACTGATTTAACTTAATTGAATTGTTTATCTTTAGATAGTGAGTCCAATTTTGGGAGCTACTAAGTCTTCATGCCAAGACATATT
Organism: Eulemur rufifrons; assembly: GCF_041146395.1. Lineage (NCBI taxonomy): Eukaryota > Metazoa > Chordata > Mammalia > Primates > Lemuridae > Eulemur > Eulemur rufifrons. The sequence goes on from NC_090988.1 coordinate 43,886,686, forward strand.
TGGTAGCATTATTGTTTCTACTGGCTGCTCTGTCTTCCTTCAAATGTTTTTTTTTTTTCCTTTGCCTAGGTTTTCTTTTACTTTCAAATTTCATATCACAGACTACCTAGTGTAGTGCTCATACAAAGTAGCTAAGGATAACTATTGTTTTTTATCCTGTGTTCCATAAACTTCGGATTCTTGAGAATAGCTTATTTGATCAGTAAGATCTTATGCATAGTGTCAGAAGTGTGGGAAAGCCCTCAAAAATTAGATAAGTGCAACACATTTCACAATTGCAGATACGGAATCAAGCTAAGTGTCCATTAACTGATGAGTAGGTAAAGAAAATATATTTTATATATACCATGGAATATTACTCAGCCATAAAAAAGAATTAAATAAATAATGTCTTTTGTAGCAGCTTAGATGAAACTGGAGGCCATTATCCTAAGTGAAGTAACTCAAGAACAGAAAACCAAATACTGTATGTTCTTATTTGTAAGTGGGAGCTAAGCTATGGGTACATAGGGTCATACACAGTGGTATAATGGGCATTGAAGACTCAGATGCAGGGAGGGAGGAAAGGGGGTGAGAGATGAAAAATATTAGGTACAATGTATACTATTTGGATGATGGGTAGCTAAAAGCCCAGACTTCACCACTATACATCTATGTAATAATAAAAAAAAACACTTGTACCCCTAAGTCTATTGAAATAAAAAACATTAGATAAGTAACTTTGCCTCAGTTACACTAAAAGTAGGCTCAAATTTATTATTCTTGATGGATTCTAGACTCTTGCTACTACTGATTTACACTGTAGCCTAAATTAGATTTCAACTATGGAAAAAATGTCAGAATTATGAAAATCCAGTCAGTTAGAAATTATAGAAATATGAGTTATTAAAATACCTTATTAAGGGTATATCTTCTATTTTTCTAATGTACATAAGGTCAACTGCAAGAGATTTTTTTGGGTAAAGGCATTATTAACTATAGAATATTCATGATTTATTTGTTTTAATTATAATTTTTCTCTTTGCAACCGAACCACATAGAATTGACAATAATGCTGCTAAGACTATTCACTTATCCAACGTGTGTGTGTGTGTGTATAAATATATATAATCTGTTATATATAAAGCACTTTTCTAGGAAGACAATGTAACGAAGTGTTTAAGAACACTGACTTTGTAGTCACAGTTCTGTGTGACCTTGAGAAAGTTGCTTAATCTTTATGCAACTTTGTTTATATAGAGTTAAGACAAATAAAATGTTTTCTTCACATTGATGTAATTAGATTATGTAAAACTCTCAACATAGGTCATGACACAGATTAAGTACTTAATAAATGATAACTGTTTTTAGTCTAGTTCCTTTTCTTATTCTTATTTTTAAAATAAATATGATTAATTAATACAAATGTTATATTTTATAATAAGATGATATAAAATAAAAATTAATAATTTTGGTGTAGATGTAGATGAAAAGATGCATTGAGAAGACGTATATAGACATGGTACTTGATAATGATCACCTTATCACAATGATACCATTTAATACTTTTCAAGTAAGCCATTTTGTTGTTGGCTATTTTATTAAACCCAAACTTGCCATCCTGTAAATTGCACCCATTTATGCTTGCTATTTTGTCCACACAAACACACTCTATTCCCAGTCCATAAAAGCTTGAAATTATATGGCATGGTCATGGAACTGAGTATTATCTAAATAGCCAGAGCAAAGATTGCAAAATGCAAAATCTGCAAAGAGGGGACACGTAGGTGCCAAATTACAGACAGCTTTCTATCTCCAAGATATCTCTACTATAAATGGAACAAATCACATGAAGCAAAAATGCATAAGGCTAACTTTGGCAACTTATGTGATAATAGAGTACCCCTTGTTTGGGCAGTGTTGGAATCACTGCCTAGCTTTAAGCACCACGTGTAAAGTTGGTCTGATCTTTACATCATGGCAGATACAGAATTAATACAGGGAATTTTGCCATGTCCTCTATCCAAATTTATTTCTTTACGTGTATGTTTAAAAAATTTGTGGGCCTGGGCTCCTAAAATTGGACATATATTTCTGCCTGGAGAGACATGAATATGTAATATAGTATCTTGGAGTACTATACTATGCTATGATAACATGTTTTTCTTTTTTTTTTTTTGCTTTTTATCAACAGTAGAGGTGGGTAAAGTGTAGTTCACTTTATTAACAAATAATAATTAAGCAACTATGTGTAGACACTCCAATGGATGTCCCCTATGTTACAAGGAAATTTATGATTTAATTGGGAAAGGTAAAATACAAACACAGAAAAAGAAAATTAACAATTGTGGGCAAGAAATTTTAAGTTAAAAGGAAGGGCCCTGAACAGTTTTTCTGCAGATATTCAGAGGAGTAAAGAATGAATTCTAGTATCATCAAACGCCCTTGAGATAGTATCTAGAAGTTTTTATATACCTAAGACTAATTTTAGAAGCCAGTAACTAAAAAGACTTACATAGGATGATAGACTGCTTTGTTGAGTTAGGATGACACTATGGATTGATGGCAGTCCAAGTAAGGTGCCATACAGCACCAGAGCAAGGCTGCAAATGCCAACATCTATTTCTAAATAATACAGTGGACAAAGTTTTCATCTTACTCTCTTTCCATTATAATATCTTAAGAAATTGCCTATGAACAGAAATGTGAAAAAGTACTCAACAGAATTAGAGTCAAAACTTCCTTGGGAGGCAGATATACAAAGTGTGAGTGGTAGATAGGCCTTCAAACTGCAGACCAAACTAGCAGTTTTCAGAGAACACATTATTTTAGCAACTCTAGTGGTATTTTCTTAGCTTCAAGGGACTACCATGGACATTCAAGATCATACCATTTTGAAAAACTCACGTTCTTACTCTTAATAATTGAAATGTCCCTTGCTCAATTCAATTCAAGAGTGCAGCTAAGCATTGTGCTGGTCACCAGGAGTGTCATGGTGAACTAATCTCTATCTTCAATGATCTCACATTTTTGTCATCAGATGTAGAATGATAGGTTATATCTATCTAGTTGAAGGATAATGGGAATAGATATGGATTTATTCTGACAAAAGTGGCACCCACTTCATAGCTGCTCACTGGTCCTTGGATTAGCTGATATCATCCTCATCTGTCAAAACCATGCTGACTGGTCTCAATTTAAATTCATATTACTTATATCAAGGGGGTTCTGAGTGTCACCCTTAATCATATTTTATATTCTAGCTCGTTTACTTTCAACTCTGCTAAATGACTATTTTATACCTTCACTTCCTCAAAACTGCACTCTCACTCTCAGCTGAAATACTTGCTTTGTATTTCACTAAGAAAGTAAGAGAAACCAGGAAAGAACATTCACCAACTCCTGCTTCCACACTCTCTGACCTTTCTGCATCTATACTCACATATTCAGACTTCCTTTCTAGTACCCTACTTGAGGTCACCTCCCACACCTTGTGTGCTAGGTCTCATCTCCTCTTTCCCACAAAAAGACATTGTTCCAGAAATTCACTACTCTCTTTCCCTTTTTTATTGATCATCAACTTTTCCCCTCCTATGGATGATATCCTTTAGATACTTCCTAGAATATCTTTTCTTAAAAATTGTTTTAACCCACATGCCCTTTCAACTGTTGCTCCATTTATCTATTCCTTTTTTATAGCAAAATCCCCAAGAAATATCCATATTCCAATTCTGTGCCTATAATTTCTGTCTTCCCATTCTTACTTGAACCCATTTTATTTAGGGTTTCATTTCTACTACTCTAGAAAATTACTCTTGTCTGGTCACCGAGAACTTCCATGATGATAAATCCAATGTATGAATTTTCAGTTCTCATCTTAAACTACTACAATTTAGTAGTCCTATCTCTTTGACAACTTTCTTCATTGGTTTCAAGGCCATTTCTCTCTCTTTCCTGTTTTTTCTACTACCATAGTAACTTCCCTGCTTTTGTTCTTGACATCGATAATCTGTTGTAAAAATGCAAGTCAGATTGTGTCACTCCCCTGTCAACCCTCTCCTAGATTCCTACCTCACTGAAAGGAAATGCTGAAATCTTTATGGTTGCTTTTATAGTCCAACATTTACCCCTTCATTATGTCCTACTACTTATCCTTTTTTTTTTTTTTACTACACTTCAACCATGCTGTCCTCCTTGAACATTTTGGGCATGTTCCTGCCTCAAAGCCTTATACTTGCCTTTTCCTCTGCCCGAAGTGTTCTTCTTCCAGATTTCCACATAGCTAGTTTTCTCACTTTCTTTGGGGTCAAATTAAGGCTTATGATTAGGACCTTTCTTAATGTTCCTATATAGTACCCTTCCCCTATCTCCACATACACTTCCATTTTCAGCTTGCTTTATTTTTCTCCATAGCACTTACCACCTGATATACTAGATTAACTTATATATTTGTTTCACTGTTTCCCACAAGAGAGTAGGCTGTATGGGACAGGGAATTGATTCACCATTTTGCACAGTTTTATTCTTTGGGCATAGAATAGTACCTGACTCACAGTATGTGTTCAGTATATGTTTGTTCAATGAATGAAACTATAAAAGAAAGGTAATAATACCTGAACCACAATTGAAGTGAGGATAGAATAATATACCATGTATTAGCCCAGGACTATAGCACATTATCTTTTATTGCTTCTTAGGTTCTACATGATTGTGGAATGCTGCTAAATAATTCTTATACACAGTAGAACCCTGCTTTGTGGAAATCAAAGATGGCCTGTCTCCGTCATAGAAAATGTAGAATATCCCTCTGAATATAAATAGAAACTGCAAACCAAGTACTGGTCTACATATATAGACAGGAAAAAAGAACTTTCTTTCTTGTTTTTTTAAACATATTCCCCACACAGAAATAAAAATAGTGTCAGCTTTGAACCTGAAAATTGACATTATATGTGCAGTAGCACGTTTTTCATTTTTTGTGTATAATTTTTTACAATTATGATGTTAAATATATTTTTAACCTATAGATTTGCATTAATATTGAGTAAAGTTCCAACTTTCCATTCAGTGGCATTTAAATTTTTTACTTTTAACTTTACATCTGATTTTGTTCAAGTTCCAGCAAAGAAGTTGGAGGGAAAAACACAACTTAAAAAATTTTAGCAAGTAGGCATTTGGAAATTTTATTGCCAAATAACTCCAGTAACATAGGCTTTTTAAAGCAGTATCTTGGCTTAAATGTGTTCTTATCACTCTTTTTAGTTCCTATGTGGGCCTCCTAATAGGAAATCATGTCCTAGATGAAATATTACCCTCCTGTAAAGAGTCTTTCTTTCCACCCTAAGCCATAGTTAGATCTAGGTGCTCCTTTTCCCAAACCCTAATCCACAACACTTTTTTTTCATGTGATCATTATGATTACATTTTCATACAGACACAGTTTCTAATATGTTGATTTACTCATACAGCCAAAAAACTTGAGTTGCTGAATCTGTGCTAAGCAATGTCCTGGGTCTTTGGTTAAAAAGATATGTGAGATGGGGTCTCAGCAACTCTTTCCTATTATTAGACTGTGTTCTCTTTGAGGCTCAGTAACTGAGCCTCTTATCTTTCTATGCCTGGCAATTAGCATAACACTAAATAATTATATGTAGAATGAATGAATGTCCTCATTACAGCAGGAGTTCCTGAGAACATGGTCATCTCTGTGTCTGCAGTGCTTACTACAGTATCTGGCACACAATGAAAGCTCAGCAAATATTAAATGGAAGTCGTTACTTCCTGATTGTAGGCACCTGCTGATTCACTGTTAGCAGTTGAAATGGAGGCTACATAAAAGTTTAGAAAGTGGGAAAAGCAAATCTGAGAATTCTTAGAAAAAGGGCTCAATCCCAATGGGTCTCAGGATCCTACTTCCTAAAACTTCAGAAGAAATATTCTGTGACAGAAAGACTTAATATAATATTTAGTTGAATCCCACTTATATTTATTATGTGCCACCTTATATGTCAGAAGGTGGCAAGAAGGTACAACTCCAGGTAGATTTATAAGTGGTACTAATGAGAAGCTGGTAGTAAACAGATCCAAATGAGTATGAAGACAATAAGAGCAAAAAAATCCATTACCATCATTTATTACCAGGAGTTCTTTTTTAATAGTTTTGTTGGTATTTATCCTCATGGTAATCCTCATGGTAATCTTGTAAAATGGGTATTTATATTCCAATTTTATCAATGAGAAAAGTTGAAACTTTGCTAAAGGATATATAGCTACTAAATGGCTAAGATGGCCTTTTAATGTAAGTCTGTTTGGTATAATTGCACAGACTTTTCCCTCTGAGTCATTTCTAGCGAAGCTGAAAATCCAATATTGTTGCCACTATCATAGAGGAGACAAGGGACATCTTGGAGTGACCTAGCAAGGAATTCTTTATGCTTTCATATCCCTGATTCTTCCTAAGGTTCTGACCACACACAGGATGAAGTGATTTAGGGGTCTGTCAGTAGTCTTCATGTATATATCAGTTTTTAATCTGTCATATGTTAATATTGCAAAGGGAAAAATATGTAATTTTCAAAATTTTTAAACACGTTTGGTACATCTGTGATAAAATTGGTTCTTTTGGCCATATTCGCAGCTCATGTTTTAGTCAGAAGAATACAAGTATTAGTATCTTAATAATATTTTTTTGGTCATTCCAAAATAAAAAATTTCTAATTTTTGACACTAATCTGAACAGAATGCCCTCATTTTTAGTTTATTAGGTCATTTATTGTTTTATAGTCTAATGGAATATGAGCCCTTTGTGACCCATCATCCAGGATATCTGTTGATGCTATTGAATGAGGCAATGTCATTTATCTGAATGACTGATAAATTTTCTTAGCCAAATTTGTGGATAGTATTTAATGATATGTTGTTAAGGAAAACTGTTGACAGCTCACAGGCTTTCCTTTTTGCAACAGAGTTTATTTGTTAAAAGCATGGGCTTTGGAATCACATAGACTTGGTTTTATATTCTTTTTTTTCCATGAGCTTTGGGGACCTAGGACAAATTGCTTGTCTTCTCCAAGTCCTAATTACCTCATTACAAAGTATGATGATAGTAAAGTCTATTTCATAGACTGCCATGAGAATAAAATGAGGGAATGCTTGTAGAGCCCTTGGCAAGGACAGTGTGTTCAATATATGTGAACCATTATTGGCCTTACTTAGGAAATTAAATAAGGGTAGTGTTTCTCAAAATATAGTTGCTAGATTCCTGTGTCAGGATCACCTAAAATGTTTATTTAAAAAGTTAGATTCCTGGGTCCCAGTCTAGACCTCCTGATTCAGAATCTCTTTGTGGGTAGAGTAAGCATAGAATTTATACAGTAGCACTCATCGAGCTCATGCATGCTGAAGTTTGAAAACCATGGCCACAGGAAGCATTGAGATAGTGGTGATGCTTTATGTTCTGGTTCAGCCACATTTATGAGTGACTGCTATATGCCAGGACCTGCCTTCGGCACAAGGGAAGTGAATAAGATGGCCAATTTTTAAAATCAGAAAGCAAGAGAATAACAGTTATTTTTTCTGTGGCATGTACAATTGTAACACTGATAACAATGAACTGAGAAGGAACACAGATAATTTTGTATTCATGCTTTATTGAAAATCTATGAATGCTCACATATCCATCTTTGAGTGATATAAGGATACTTAGATTAAATGTTTTTTCATCCAATTTGTGTTCTGAAATGGACTGAAATGTGCAAAGAAGTAATTTTCACCTGCTTGATGGATTGCATAAAAACAGGGTAGGATGATTTTTGCTTTTTTTTAGAAAAGAATTTTTAGAGAATTTTTTTTTATTTCTGTAAATAGGAGAGAGATGTAAGGATAAAGAACTCTTTACTTTCAAATCTTGGTCTAGTCTATTCTAATCATAGGAATCTCCAGAATTTAAATTGCTCTTGAAATTGGACTTTAAGGCATGTTTCTTCCCTAGAGCCCTGAGTTTTTCAAGTTACAAAGATCAGTTTATGTTTGAATTTTTTTTTTAGTGTAGACATATGGCTGTCATATAATTTATAACGTCCATGGTTGTTATCAGTGGAGTGTTTGCACATTTCCAGAAAAGGTAAGGTTCAGATTCCATCCAATTCTTGAGATGCCTATCATCTTGTCACTTTTGAATAATAATTAACATTCATTTACCATGTTATTATCTATAAAGTGGTTTTTCCACATACTACATATTCTCACCATGATAGCCTTTTTTTAATGATTTACAGCCAAGTTTGCTTTACCTTAGGGTCATTTTATCTGGCCTGGCTTAATCCCCACCCCAGTGACTGTGTCATCCTAATGGACACTCTTTTTTTTGTATACCTATCTTGAGTTGCCATGAACTAACCATTAAGGTTTAGTCTCAAAATCTGGAGACACAGTAGTAGAAGAAATGAAGATAAGAATAGCAAATTCCTGTCTCCAATAGCTAAATGACTAATGTGCTAGTGTTCTGAGAGCTTTATATAGGTTAATTCATTATTAATTCATTAAGTCTACCAACTCATTAGGTATTATTGTTCATTTTACAAATGAGGAAACAGAGGCATAAAGAGATCAGGTAACTTCCCCAAGGTGACACAGCTAAAAAACAGTAGTGCTAGGATTTGAGTTCAAGCAAACTGGCTCCAGTAGTCCACGTTCTTAACTACTATCTGATTTTGAATAGGAAGACAACTTCACAAAAAGTAAAAAGTGATAACTTGGGCTAGAATAGTCAGAATAGGCTCTATGAAAGAGATGGGAGAAGATTCATTCCCTGGAGGGTGGAGAGTGAATGATTATATATAGCATAGTAGGTAGTGAGACAGCATGGTCTTTGTAGTAAAACAGACCTGGGTTCAATTTCCAGTCCCTGTTCTCAGCTATGGGACATTTGGCAAATAGCCTCAGTTTTCTCTCATCTACAAAGCAGTAATAATAGTGCCTACTCCACAGATTTTATATTTAGATAGAAAGATAGGGAATGGAAAGATGAGGAGGTAGGATGTTGGAGAATCGGCAGCACAAAAATTGGAAAAGCAGAAATGTTTGTAGAATAACTTGGGAGAAAGCAAATCATCTTATCTAATAGAAGAGACAGGATCTATATAGAATAATGAGAAAGAGATTTAAAAACATTATTTGGGATCATGCTGTAATAGAAATCTTTTAATGAATGTACTGCTTAAGGGTTTGGGAAGCATCCTTGGTTCAACCTCCTTCTACTTGGGTAACTGGGCATGTTGCTTAACCTGTCTCTGCCTCAGTTTTCTCCCCTATAAAAGGAGAATTAAGTAAAATGAAATATGTAAAAATTTAAGCCCAGTTTGTGACACATACTTAATGGTCAAATAATGTTACATAGTAATATTATAATGTATTCAGCAGGAAAAATATTTATTTGTCCAAGGGAGTAAGATAATGAAAATGATGTTTTTACATATTCTGCTAGCAGTGTATAAGATGAATTGGAGAGGAGTCTGAGCCAGGAAAACCAGAGTGTGAGATAAGAGGTATCTATTAGATAGGGCAGGCAGGGAAAGCCTAGGGCAGTTGAAAATAGTCCAGCGAGGTGCATTTAGAGTTCTGACAGCTAGATAGGAAACTTTGTAGCAATCTAAGTGTGAGTTAATGAGGGCCTGGGTAGGGTGGCTGCAGTGGGAATGAAATGAAAGGGATGGCTATGAAAGGGGTTGTAAAGGAGACCCTACAGGACTGGGAGACCACCTGTTAGAAAGGCAGTGAAAGGCCGGGCGCGGTGGCTCATGCCTGTAATCCTAGCTCTCTGGGAGGCCGAGGCGGGTGGATCGCTTGAGGTCAGGAGTTCGAGACCAGCCTGAGCAAGAGCGAGACCCCGTCTCTACTAAAAATAGAAAGAAATTATATGGACAACTAAAAATCTATATAGAAAAAATTAGCCGGGCATAGTGGCGCATGCCTGTAGTCCCAGCTACTCGGGAGGCTGAGGCAGTAGGATCGCTTAAGCCGAGGAGTCTGAGGTTGCTGTGAGCTAAGCTGACGCCACGGCACTCACTCTAGCCTGGGCAACAAAGTGAGACTCTGTCTCAACAAAAAAAAAAAAAAAGAAAGGCAGTGAAAGAAAGAAAGTCTGCAGGGAAATAGGACTTTGTGTTTTTGAGTCCAAATGTTGACAGGTTGAGTCGACAAAAGGAACAACCAGGTAAAAATGTTATATTGAATAAGAGGTTCGTAATATGTGATTGAAGTTCTGGGGACAACACATGGCTGAAGGTAGAAATTTAAAGGCAGACATTGGAAGTGATTATTGAGGCTATAATTGTTAATGGATTCTCACCAGTGAATAAAAATATTTACCTATCTTTTTAACAGTGTGCTGAGAAAGGAAAAGCAGAACACAGAATAGATCTGATATGGAATATGATGAGGTTTATATACCAGGTACGCATTTTGTAGCGCTCTTTCAGCATATTCATTCACAAGCCTCTCTAACTGCTTATATCTGGAATTGAATAAAAATTATTAGAAAATCTTTTGAAAAAATAAAATGTTTTTTATATAAGCTCAGTGATAGCATGATTTCCTCACTTTTAACATTCAGGCCTAAAAGACCCTCTGAATATATGGTATCATTTTACTTCTTATTTTCATTCCACTACCTACATTATAAATTTCCTTAAACAAAGAATGGGAAAACCTCATTTAGCTGCTTGCAAGGTAGAGGGACATACAGCCTAACAGTAGTTAAGTCTGTTCTTTATAAGTTAAACTACTTTGTTTTGTAGGAAGAAATCTCCTAAGCCAATAACCATATAGATCTTTAAAAATCCTTTTAGTTATAAGGTATACTATTTTTCAGTGGGATTGCCTTGTTATGTATGAAATCTATATTGAATTTTTAGAAGCCCCGTAAAGTAATGTCAGCTCCATGTAGAGGATTTACTGCTCCGTTACTTGATATTGGGAAAATAGAAAAAGAGTGCATATTTTGTAATAATAGCAAAAACCATAAGCAGTGGACTGGGGGATTAATCCCTATCACCATAGTCTGTGTTCCCTAGAAAACAACTCAAAACTCTGAGATTTGTATGTAAGAATTTATTAAGGAATACTACGAACTATTCCTGTGAGAGGTAAGGGAACCAGAATTAGGCAAAGGGAGAAGTTGAACTGAGATACAGTTGCCACAGAGGCCTCCGTTAATCCTACAGGGAAATATAGAGATGGAATTGCTATTTAGAGTTGTTTCCATTGAGGCAAGGTTTGCTGAGTTTTTGTACCCCACATCAACTAGCCATTGGATGCAGGTTGCCCAGAAAAAGGGAAGCAATTTTGGTCAAGGCAGCTTCCTGTAGAGGAACACAGGTAACACTCCTACCAACTGGAGAAATGGGTACTTTGATCCTGAAGGGGAGATCTATTTGGTACCCATCAGAACCCACTACAAATCTTTAATGTAGGATTTTTGTTTAGTTATCACTGTTTTAGTACTTTAGCACTACATTTAGAAATTTCACTTAATTACTAGATGCCTATTTAATTAATTTAATTAACTATATGTACATGCATTTCAGGATTTATACAAGTTCCATTCCCATCTTCACTTCTGCTGGCAGAGTCATTTTTTAAGTTCTTAAAATGTATACTGCTTAGAGTCTTTATTTTTCTGTTACATTGTTTATTCATCTCAAAAACCATAACCCAACTGTGATAAGAGTATTAACACTTTCAGACTTCTGGTTTCAAAGGTTTCAAAATCAGATCCATGTAAAATGCCCCCTTTTATTTTACAGATCTGCCCCTTCCATTAACTTAGTGATATATCACTTTCAAACAACTCATTTCTATTACTTTATAGTAGATCTCTATGAGGAAAGTTAAGAACACAGATTTGCAAATAAACATGATTTAAAAGTCTTTTTTTTGCCCCTAACAAGCTAAATGAGCTTGGGTAAGAACTTACTTGAGTGTCAGGTTTTTTTTGTTTTTTTTGTTTTTTGTCTGTAATATTACCTATCTTACAGAGATACAATATTTAACACACTGTTTAGGACATAATGGTCTTTCAACAGATGGTGCCTATTGGTAGTAGTATTTTCTCAACAACCCTGTATAATGGGTAAAGCCCCAATTTGCAGATACATTTAAAAGTAGAAAATACTATTAAAAAAACAAAATACCTTTATATAGAATTTTTTACCTGAAATGCAATAATCAAACCCTAATTGACCCTAAGTTCTTTGCTACATTTTTCAACTGTTGCATTGATAAAGATTTTCACCAATAGATATCAAACTTTACCTTTCTCCAAAGCATACAGGAGCCTCAATCTATTTTCTGAATTCCTCAGAGTACATTGTAACAGAGTTTGAACTCTGTTTAATTTCAGATAACTAAAATGAAAAAGGCACAATTTTAGGCTTTGTCAGTGTAATAATGGAAAACCCTGTATACTTACTTTACTATAACCTCCAAAGTGACCCCTCTTTTAACAAGTTATGCTCATCTTCAATCTTCTGGTTGTGCTAACCTCAAATTCCGCAGCTGAGTCATACAACTATTGGATGTACTGAAATGAGATTGGGGGAAATTTCTAGAGGCACACGATACATTAGGAGCAAAGTGACTTAAGTATTGAAATGCTTGCCTGAGGAAGAGATTGCAAGATGGAATGAATTGAAGTGATACTCAAAGAGAAAAACTGTTGGGAAGGAGGTATCATTCACTTTGTCTAGTTATTTTATGCTTTAGACTTTATAATGTTTCTATCCACTAAAACAAAAATGAGAAAAATACAATATAGAAATATGGGATAACTTAGTGATGGAACTTGTGGCTCACAATTTCTCAGGATTTGACCAATAGGATTCATTTTAGTGAAGTTTAAAATTACATATGTCCCTGGGAAAGACAAAAATAAATGTTTACATCTTAATCATCAGCTTTTTTTGACGCGGGAGAAAATACTAATTTCCTTAGCTTTTAACTGCTTTACTCTTTTGAGGCTTGACTGACATGTAACCCTTTAAAAACTTGCTTCCTGAGGGAAATGCCCTCAGAAGTAGCACATTGGTTGCAGGGGTCAAGAAATAAGTTGCAAATTTTGTTTCTGTAACTAATCTAGGCCAAGTAACTTTTGAGCAAAGAACATAGCAAAAGAATTCAAATCATATGTATGCCTTCTTAAAATAATTAGTAATATAAGGATGCCCTTACAGAAAGAGAGGGGTCACAATAACCCAGACAGAAATTTCAATCAAAAAAAAAAAAATAAAGCACAGGCAACAAAAGCAAAAATAGACAAGTGGGACTAAATCAAACTAAAAAGTTTCTCAACAACAAGGGAAACAAAGTGAAAAGGCAACCTATGGAATGGGAGAAAATATATGCAAATCATATAACTGATAAGGGTTAATATCCAAAACTTATAAGGAACTTCTACAAGTCAATAAGCAAAAAACAAACAAAACAAACAAACAAACAAAAAAACCCAAATTAAAATATAGGCAAAGAACTTGAACAGACATTTCTCCAAAGAAGGCATACAAATGGCCAATAGTATAGGAGAAGATGCTCAACATCACTAAATTGCATTCAAGGAAATGCAAATCAAAGCCACAATGAGATATCACACACATCTGTTAGAATAGCCATTATTAAAAAAAAAAAAAACCCAAAACAGAAAATAACAAGTGTTGGCAAGGATGTAGAGAAATTAGAACCCTTGTGCCCTGTTGGTGGGAATGTAAAATGGTATAGCTGCTATGAAAAACAGTATGGAAGTTCAAAAAATTAAAAATATAATTATTATATGATCCAGTGATTTCATTTCTGAGTATTCATCCAAAATAATTGAAAGAAGGATCTTGAACAGATGTTCACATTTCCATGTTCAGTGTAGCATTAATCACAATTTCCACAAGGTAGAAGCAACCTAAATGTCCACTAATGGATATATGGATAAAGAAAATGTGGTATATGCATATGAAAGAATATTATTCAACCTTAAAAAAAAGAAAATCCTGTCATATGCTACAACATATACAACACAATTGAAACTTGAGGACATTATGTTAAGTGAAGGACAAATACTGCATGATTCCACTTATATAAATTATCTAAAATAGTCAAACTGATTTAATCAGAGAGTAGAATGGTGGTTGCCAGGGGCTAGGGAAAGGTGGAAATAGGGAATTTTGTTCATTGGGTGTAAAGTTTGAGTCATGCAAGATGAAAACATTCTAGAGATCTTCTGTACAACATTGTACTTATAGTTAACAATATTGTACTGTGCACTAAAAATTTTGTTAAAAGGATAGATTTTGTTTTATGTGTTTTTTACCACAATTTTTTTTAAAAAAACCACCATGCTCCAGTCATTTATTTACTTATTGGAATGATTGCATATATTTAAATTGAAATAAAATATAAATACAGAAAAACTCACAAAGTGTATATCTTGATGAATTTTCATATAGTGAACACAGTCATCCAGAACAAGAGATATTAGCAAAGCAGAAGCCTTCAATCTGCCCTCTCTCAATCACTGATACCAACACTGCAAAAGTAATTACTCTCCTGACTTTTATCACTATGGATTAGTTTCACCTGTCTTTGAAACTTATATGACTTGAATCCTAAAGTATTTTTCCTCTTGCTTTTTTCATTCGACATTATGTTTGTGAGATTCATCCATGTTGTTGCAGTTTGTGTTTTGCAAATTGTTATCACAGTTTGTCCTTTTTCATTCTGGTGTAGTAATTCATTGTATGAATACACCTCACTATTAATATTTATTCAGTCTGTTACTGATAGATATTTATTTGCGTCCAGTTTCAGGCTACTATGACTAACTCTGCTTAGAACATTTTTGTAAATTTTTGGTGTGCACTGATATATGGTTATACAACTAGAAGTGGAATTGTTAGATCTTAGAACAAGCATCAGTTTAGCTTTAGTAGAAAATTATGGAGTTTTCCAAAATGATTATACAAATCTATACTCCCATCAGCAATATATGTTGTTTCCAGTTGCTCTATATTTTTTTCAGTAGCTACTTTGGTGGGTATTAGTAGTACTGTGGTTTTAATTTTGCATTTCTCTCAATGACTAAGAAGTTTGATAATCTTTTTATATGTTTATTGGTCTGGGTTTTCTTTCTTCTATCTTATTGATTTGATCAATTTATATATATTTAATATTCTAAATATGAGTCCTATTTAGAATATATGTATTGCAAACATTGTCTCCCTCTATTTTTCTTGCATTTTCCATTTTCTAATGGTGACTTTTGAATAAAAATTACATTTTTAATAATATTGTTCAATTTATCGATCTTTTTCTTTATGAAACCATAACTTGCTTTTCGTGCCCTGTTTAGGAAATCTATGCCTACTCCAAATTTGTTGAAATATTTCTCTATATTCTCTTACTGAACTTTTCACATTTAGATTTCAGTCAAATTGGAATTGATTGTGTGTATAGTATGAGGAAGGGGTAACAGTTCATTTTCCCCCCTGTGGATATATAATTAATTATTGATTAGACTATCTTTCCCCTCATTGAATTGCAGGGTGCCTTTGATGTATATTAAGTAACCTTATATAATTGGACCTATTTACATCCTATTCAATTCTTTTGGTCTATTTCTGTGTCCTTATGCAAATTGAGTACTGTCTTAATATATGATGTTTTAATATCTGGTAGTGTAAGTCCCTCAATTTTATTTATCTTCATAATTTTCATTGTAATTTTTGATTATTTGCATTTCCGTATACATTCCAAAATCAATGTGTCAATTTCCACAAAAGTCTTTGCTGAGTTTTTTGATTGTGAATTGATTGAATCTGTGGGCCAGCTTAAGGTTTTATATTGTTAAAACTTTGAGCTTATAATTTAACAGCATGATACACGTGTATATGTGTGTGTATATTTAGATCTTCCTAATTTCTTTCAATAATATTTTATAGTTGTGTGTCTTTAACATCTCATTACATTTATTTATTGAGATGTAGTACATTTGACACATTGTAAATAGTATCAATTTTAAATTGTATTTTTAATGTTTGTTGGTGATATACTTAAAGAAAGGCTATTGGGTTTCTTATGTTGACATAAACGATTTGCTAAATTTACTTATATTAGAACTTTGTAGATTCTTTTGTATTCACTATGTAAATATTAATAATCCAATTAATTGAGGATACTGATAGTTTTATTCAGTCTTTTCTAAGGTTTTAATCTTTTTTCTTTTCTTATTAAACTGGCTAAAACCTCCTGTACAATATTGAATAGACATGATGATACCTGATATTCTAATATTAAGGAAGAATATTCTAGCATTTCACATTAATATAATGTTTTAAAAATGTTTTCATGCTAAGGTCATTCACTTCTATTCTCAGTTTGCTATGATTTTTTAAATATTATAAATAAGTATATAAAATACATTTTTTCTATATCATAAATAACTATCATAAGTATATAAATACATTTTCTGCATATATTGAGATGATCATATGAACAATTTTCTTTTTTCTGTTAACATGGTAAATTGCAATGGTTTATTTTTGAAAGCTAAAATAATTTGTGCTTCTTAAATAAACCCCATTTGGCTATGTAGTGTTATTCTTTTCACATGCAGAAGTTTTACTTTTTTTTTTTTTTTTTCTGTCATGTTAATGAGAAAGATTGACCTGTAATTTTACTTTCTTTTAATTGTTTTGTCATTTTTTTGGTCAAAGTTATACTGGCCTCAAAATAAGTTGGGAAATGTGTTATCTTTGTTCTATGGAAGAGTTTGTTTTATATTGACATTAATCCTCGCTTTAATATTTGGAAGAATTTTGGAAGGAAGCCTCTGGGCTGAACATTTCTTTTTGAAAAGGGTTTAATACTCCAATTTTTTTATTAACAAGTAGAAAGTATGCCTTTCTCTATTGACTGTTACATTAGTTTTGGTAAGTTTTTTCCCCCTAGAATTTCTCTGTTTCAACTATATTTTTAACTTTGATTGACATGAGGTTGTTTGTAATATCTTCTATAAGATCTGCAGTGATCTTCTACTATTTATTCATAGTATTAGTAATCTGTCCTTTTCTTTATCATTCATACTATATGGTTATCAATTTTAAGATTTTAGTTTTTAATTTTTATTGTTATTTTTAATTATGGATACATAATAGTTGTATATCTTTATAAGGTACATGTGATGTATTGATACAGGCATACAATGCAAATGAATCAAATCAGGGTTATTGAGGTATCCATCATCTCATGCATTTAACATTTCTTTGTGTTAGGAATATTCAAATTCCACTGTTAGTTATTTTAAAGTATACCCTAACTTATTATTGATTATGGTCACTATGTTGTGCTATCATATCAAATATTATTTATTCTAACTATCTAACTATATTTTTGTACCTATTAACTATCTCCACTTTATCCCCCTCTTCCTGCTATGCTTCCCAGCCTCTGGCAACCATCATTTTACTCTCTGTCTCCATGAAATCAATTATTTTAATATTTAGCTCCCAAATATGAGTGAGAACATGTGGTATTTGTCTTTCTGTGCTTAGCTTATTTCACTTAATGTTCTCCAGTTCTATCCGTATTGTTACAAATGATACAATTTAATTTTTTGTGCCTATATGATATTACAGTGTATATATGCACCACAATTTCTTTACCCATTCATCTGTTGATGGATACTTAGGTTGATTCCATATCTTGCCTATTTGCATAGTGCTGCAATAAACATGAGAGTGCAGACATCTTTTCAATATACTGAATTCCCATACTTTGGATATATACCCAGCAATGAATGGGATTTCTGGGTCATATGGTAGTTCTATTTTCAGGTTTTTGAGGAACTTCCATACTGTTCTCTACAGTGACTGCACTGATTTACATTCCCACCAACAGTGACGAGGTTCCCCTCTCTCCACATCCTCACCAGCATTGATCGTTGCCTGTCTTTTTGATAAAAGCTATTTTAACTGGAGTGAGATATCTCATTGTAGTTTTGATTTGCATTTATCTGATGACTAATGATGTTGAGCATTTTTCCATATACCTGTTGGCCATTTGTATGTCTTTTTTTCATTGCATATTCAAATCCTTTGCACATTTTAAAATCAGATTATTTTATTTTTTCCTGTTGAGTTGTTGGAGTTCCTTATATATTCTGGTTATTAATTGCTTGTCAGATGGGTAGTCTGCAAATATTTTCTCTCATTCTGTGGGTTGTTTCTTCACTTTATTGATTGTCTCTTCACTTTATTGATTGTTCCCTTTGCTGTGCAGAAGATTTTTAGCTTGATGTGATCCCATTTGTCCGATTTTGCTTTGGTTGCCTGTTCTTAGGGGGTATTACTCAAGAAATCCTTTCCCAGATCAATGTCCTGAAGCATTTCCCCAATGTTTTCTCTTAGTAGTTTCAGGTCTTAGATTTAAGTTTTTACTTGATTTTGATCTGATTTTTGCATGTGGTGAGAGATAGGGTCTAGTTTTCTTCTTCTGCATATGAATATCCAGTTTTCCCAGCACCATTTATTGAAGAGATGTCCTTTCTCCACTGTATGTTCTTGGTGATTTGTTAAAGATAAGTTTTTTATAGAAGTGTGGATTTATTTTTGGATTCTCTATTCTGTTTCATTGATCTATATGTCTATTTTTATGCCAGTACCATGTTATTTTGGTTATTACAGCTCTGTAGTGTAATTTGAAGTCAGGTACTGTGATTCTTCCAGTTATGTTCTTTTTGCTCAGAATAGCTTTGGCTATTCTGTGTCCTTTTGTGGTTCCATATTAATTTTAGGATTCTTTTTTTCTATTTCTGTGAAAAATGTCATTGGTATTTTCACGGGGATTGCATTGAATCTGTAGATTGCTTTGGGTAGTACGGACATTTTAACAGTACTGATTCTTCTCATCCAGGAGCATGGAATATCTTTCCATTTTTTGTGTGTCCTTTTCAAATTCTTTAATCAATATTTGATAGTTTTCATTACAAAGACATTTCGCTTCTTTGGTTAAATTTATTCCTAGGTAGTTTATTTTATTTGTAGGTATTGTAAATGGAATTAGTGTCTCCGTTTCTCTTTTAGATTGTTTACTGTTGGCATATAGAAATGCTACTGATTTTTGTATGTTGATTTGCATCCTGCCAGTTTACTGAATTTGTTTATCAGTTCTAATAGTTTTTTTGGGGGGCAGTCTTTAGGTTTCCCTAGATATAATATCATGTCATCTACAAACAATGATAATTTGACTTCTTCTTTTCCAATTTGGATGCCCTTTATTTCTTTCTCTTGTCTGATTGCTCTAACTAGAATTCCCCATAGTATGTTAAATAACAGTGGTGAATATAGGCATCCTTGTCATGTTCCAGACTTTATAGGAAAGGCTTCCAGTTTTTTCCCATTCGTTATGATGTTAGCTGTGGTTCTGACATATATGGCTTTTATCATGTTGA
Source organism: Eulemur rufifrons (assembly GCF_041146395.1). NCBI lineage: Eukaryota > Metazoa > Chordata > Mammalia > Primates > Lemuridae > Eulemur > Eulemur rufifrons. The sequence continues at coordinate 43,906,154 of NC_090988.1, forward strand.
GGTAAGTTCCTTCTATCCTCAGTTTTTTCAGAGTTTTTATCATGAAAGGATGTTGAATTTTATCAAATGCTTTTTCAGCATCAATTGAAATGATCATATGGTTTTTGTCCTTCATTTTGTTGATATGATGTATCACACTGATTGATTTGCATAAGTCAAACATCCTTGCATCCCTAGGATGAATTCCACTTGATCATGGTGAATAATCTTTTGAATGTGTTGTTGAATGTGGTTTGCTAGTTATTTTGTTCAGAATTTTTGCATCTATATTCATTAGAAATATTGGCCTATAGTTTTCTCTCTCTCTCTTTTTTTTTTTTTTTTTTTTTGTCATGTCTTTGGTTCCAGTATCAGGGAGATACAGACCTCATAGAATGAGTTTGGGAGTATGCCCTCCTCTTCATTTTTCTGGAACAGTTTAAGTAGGATTGGCATTGGTTCTTCTTTTAATGCTTGATAAAATTCAGCAGTGAAGCCATCAGGTCCTGGGCTTTTCTTTGATGAGATATTTTTTATTACTTCTTTTATCTCATTATTTGTTTTTGGTTTACTCAAGTTTTGGATTTCTTCCTGTTTCAATCTTAGTAGATTTATGTGTTTAGCTAGGAATTTATTCATTTCTTCTAGGTTTTCCAAGTTGTTTGCATATAGTTGGTCATAGTAGTCTCTAATGATCCTTTTGATTTCTGCAGTATCAGTTATAATGTCTCCTTTTTCATCCCTTATTATATTTATTTGGGTCTTCTCTTTTTTTCTTAGTCTGGGTAAAAGCGTGTCTATATTTTTTTTCAAATAATCAATTTTTTTATTTTAAATTGATCTTTTTTATTTTGAGTGATTCAATTTCATTTATTTCTGCTCTGATCTTTATTATTTTTTTTCTTCTACTAATTTGGATTTGGTTTGTTCTTGTTTTTCTAGTTCTTTTAGATGAATAGTTAGGTTGTATATTTGAAGCTTTTCTACTTTTTTGATGTAGGCACTTATTACTACAAACTTTCCTCTTATCAACTGATTTTTCTGTGTCCCATAGGTTTTGATAAGTTGTGTTTTCATTTTCATTTGTTTCAGGAAATTTTTGAATTTTCTTATTAATCTCTTCAATTACCCACTGGTCATTCAGGAGCATATGGTTCATTTTCCATATGTTTGTATATTTTCAATTGTTCCTCTTGTTAATGATTTCTAGTTTTATTCCATTATGATCAAAGAAAATACTTGCTATGATTTCCATTTTTTTGAATTTTTTAAGACTTGTTTTGTGGCCCAACATATAGTCTATTCTTGAGAACGATCCATCAGCTGAGGAAAAGATCGTGTATTCTACAGCTGTTGGAAGAAATGTTTTGTAAATGTCTGTTAGGTTCATTTGGTCTATAGCACAGATTAAGTCTAATGTTTCATTGTTGATTTTCTGTCTGGATGATCTGCCCAATGTTGAAAGTAAAGTTTTGAGGTCTCTAATGTTTATTGTATTAGGATCTATCTCTCTCTTTAACTTTGATAATACTTGCTTTATTTATCTGGTGCTCCAGTGTTGAGTACATTGACATTTAGAATTGTTATAGCCTCTGCATTGACCCCTCTATCATTATATAATGACCATCTTCATCTCTTTTTACAGTTTTTGTCTTGAAATCTATTTTATCTGATAGAAGTATAGCTACTCTTGCTTTTCTGGTTTCCATTTGCGTGGAATATTTTTTTCCATCTCTTTATTTTCTATCTATGTGTGTCTTTGTAGGTGAAGTGGGTTTCTTCCAGATGACATATAGTCAGATTTTGGGTATTTTTTAATCCATTAAGCCATGTTACGTGTTTTGAATGAAGAGTGTAGTCCATTCACATTCAATGTTATTGTTGATAGGTAAGGACTTACTGTTACCAAGTTGTTATTTAATTTCTGGTTGTTTTGTGGTTCGTTCTTTCTTTCTTTCTTTCTTTCTTCCTTTATTAAAAATTATTTTCTCTGGTAGTATGTTTTAATTTCTTGGTTTTTATCTTTTGTGTATCTCTTCTAGGTTTTTTGATTTGAGCTTACTATTAGACTTGCAAAAACATTTTATAACCAATTATTTTAAATGATGACAACTCTGCTTACAAACAAACAAATAAACAAGCAAAAGAAATCTGAGAGAAATTCTTCACTTTAATTTCACCCCCACCTGCCTTTTAACTTCTTGATTATTCCATCCATACCTTTTTATACTATCTCTCAAAAAGCTATTATTGTTATTTTGATAGGTTTTACTTTTAGTTTTCCTCAAGATATAAGTGGACTATATATTGCAATTAGAGCAATAGAGTATTCTGTATTTGTGTCCTTACCATTACCAGTGAGTTGTGTACCTTCATATAATTTCTTATTTCTCATAAACGTTCCTGTCTTTCAGATTGTAGGACTTCTTTTTTTGGCATTTCTTTTAGGGAAGGTCTGGTGAACTGCCTCAGCTTTGGTTTGTCTGGGAAAGTCTTTATTTCCCCTTTATGTTTGAAGGATATTTTTGCAGCATATATTATACTAGGGTTAAGGTTTTTTTCTTTCAGCACTTTGAATATGTCATGCCACTCTGTCCTGGACTGTAAAGTTTTCACTGAGAAGTCTGCTGCCAGATGTATTGGAGCTCCTTTATATGTTATTATTTTTTTCTTTTTTCTGGCTTCTCTTAGGACTTTTTTTATCCATGACTTTTGAGAGCTTGATTATTAAATGGTTAAGGTAGCCTTTTATGGATTAAATCTGCTTGGTGTTCTATGACCATCTTGTACTTCAATATTGATATCTTTCTCTAGATTTAGAAAGTTCTTTTTTATTATTTCTTTGAATAAAATTTCTACCCCAATCTCTATCTCTACCTCTTCTTTAAGGCAAAAAACTCTTAGATTTGTTCTTTTGAGGCTATTTTCTAGATTTTGTAGTGTGCTTCATTCTTATTTATTCTTTTTTCTCTTCTGACTGTATTTTCAAATAGCCTGTCTTCAAGCTCAATAATTCTCTCTTTTGGTAAGTCAATTCTGCTGTTGAGACACTCTGATGCATTTCTTGGTTTGTCAATTGAATTCTTAAGCTCCAAAATTACTGCTTGATTTTTTTTTATTATTTTATTCTCTTTGTTAAATTTCTCTGATAAGCTTCTGAATTCCTTCTCTATGTTGTCTTGAAGTTCATTGAGCTTATTCACGACAGCTATTTTGAATTCTTCGTCTGAAAGTTCACCTATCTCCATCACTCTGTGAATGGTCACTGGTACCTTATTTAATTTATTTGGTGAGGTCATGTCTTCCTGGATGTTCTTGATACTTATGGATGTTTGTTGATGTCTGGGCATTGAAGATTAAGGTATTTCTTTTAATCTTGACAGTCTGGGTTTGTTTGAAGCCATCATTTGTAAGAAGGCTTTCCAGACACTCCAAGGGAATTGAGTGTTGTGGTGTAAGTCTTTGGTCACTGAAGCTGTATCAGCACTTGAGGTGCCCCAAACCCGGTAATGCTGAGTCTTGCAGACTCCTGGTGGTACTGCATTGGTGGACTTGGGTAAGATATGAGAGAATACCCTGTAATTATCTCCTCATTTTCTGTGTTGGGCTGCCAGAGTTGGGGGAGGAGTGATGTGGGCATGTTTTCATGGCCACCAGTACCAGGTCACACTTGAAACCAGCCCAATCTTACCCACAACCAGTGGTGACTGTTTTCTGGCTACTCTGATGTTTACTCAAAGCCCCAGGGCTCTTTTGTCAGCAGCTGGTGAATCCTCTCAGGATTGGGTCCTTCCCTTCAGGACGGCATATATCCTTCTGGCCCAAGGTGGGTCCAGAAATGCCATCCAGGAAGCAAGGCCTAGACTCAGGGTCTTCTGGAGTCTGCTTGATACTTTATTTTATTGTGGCTGAGATGGTACCCAAGTTGCAAAACAAAGTCCTCTGACCTCTTCCCTCTCCTTTCCCCAAGTGGAAGAATACTCTCCCTGAGGTATGCTGCCTGTGGTTGGTGGAGGGGTGACACAGGCACTGGCTTGGCTGCAGTTGATATTTCACTGGGCCATATGCACCCTAAGTTCACTGGCACTAGAAGTCGGAAAATCAATTTCTATACAGCATAAATTGCCCAAGGACTGCATTCTTTGTACCCCAACTGCCTTAGGAATTTAGTCCAGGCCCCAGGCTGCTTTTTGTCTGCTGGCGGTGGGGCGGTGGGGTTTCGTGGAGAGGATTTCCCTCTGGCCAGGCTGGTCGAAATGCTCCATCTGTAAGCATCTGCAGAATTCTGCCCTGTACTGTTTTCCCCTTGCCAGTGTGGCTCTGAATTTCAATTCAAAGCCCCCAAATCACTTCACTCTCCCTCTCCTGGGCACACAGATTCTCTCTCCATTGGGTGTGCTTGGGCTGCTCTGCTGGGGGCTGGGGGCTGGGTGATGTAGGCAATGCATGATTGTCAGTGCCTCTTTGCTTTATATAATGTTAAAACCAGGTAGTATGATTCACCTGATTTTTGGTTCTTCTGAAGGTGCTTGCTTGCATGAATAGTTGCTGAATTTGTTGTTTGTGTGGAGGAACCATCTCTGGAGGTTTCTGTTAGGCCATCTTGCTCCTCCCCCTTCCTTTTTTTCTTAAATCTTTTCTAATAACTAACCAATTCTACATTTATAATTTATCTGTTACTGATTTTTATCTTCATTATTTCCTTCCTTCAACAATATTCACTTTTATTTCCTGTGCTCTTTTAGCTTCCTGAGTTGGAAAATTTGATTTTTAGACTGTTTTTTAACATATGTATTAAAAGCTACATAGAAGCTACAAATTTCTTTTAAGGTGTGCTTAGAAGAACAATTATTATTGTTTTATGTATCTAATATTCATTCAGATTTACCCTCTTTTCTGCTCTTCAGCCCTTTCTGCATTTTTATACTTCCTTCTAAAGTAATTTTTCTTCTGTCTGAAGAGCTCTTTTAGTATTTCTTTTAATATAGATCTGCTGGTAGTAGATTTTCTGTTTTTATTTGTTGACATTATGTATATTTTGCCTAAATTTTTGAGTCATATTTTCACTGAATGAAAAATTCAAGTTTGGCGTCAGTACTTTAATGGTGGCTGTATCTTCCATCATTTTTTATGAGAAATCAGTTTCCAGTCTTATCAAAATGTCTGCTTTTAGAGTCAATCTTTGTCTTTGTTTTCAGCAATTTGATTATCATATGTCTTGGAGTGTTTTCTTTGTTCTTACGCTATTTGGGATTTGTAGCACTTCTTTAATCTTTGACTTTCTGTCTTTTCAGTTTTTAATATGTATTGATCTTAGTATATCATATAATGCATCTGCTACTATTCTCTCCTCCAATTCTAGGAGTCCATTGAAACATAGTTGTTTTTTTTTTTTTTATCATGATCTATGTATCTTTTATGACATTATAAAATAATTTTTAACCTTTTTTTCTCTCAGTGCTTCTTTTGGATTTATTTATTAACATTTCTTCCAGTTTACTACCACTGTCCTTTGCTAAGTCATATTTGTTTTTAAACCCACTTATTAAGTTCTTGATTTCTCTTATTGGATTTTTTAGTTCTTGAATTTCCATTAATTCTTTTTCAAGAATCTAGTTTTCTGGAGAAATGTTTTACCTTTTCATGTTTTAAAATTAGCTTTTAAAAGAAACTTTCTAATGAAGAATAGCAATCTATACAGAAAAAGTACCCATATCTTAGGGGTGCTATTCATTTTCTGAAACATATCAACCATGGTTAAAGAGTCATTTCTAATAACTCTAATATCTGAATCAACTGTGCACCTTTTCTGTTTTCTATTTTTTATTTTATTCCTATTTCCTGGCAGGCTGGCAAGTTTTTATTGAATGACAGCTATTATATCCATATATGAAAAATTATAGATAATCTGAATATTGTTTTTCTTTAGAGAAGTTTTACTTTTGCTTCTAAAATGCAGGTAGGTAAAGGGAATATCATTTTAATCTAACTATGGACTGGGCTGAATTAAGCACAATGTTTCAATTTTTATGAAGGTGGTCTATTTCTAGTTTGCCCTATCCCTATAACCCTGAAATGGTTGCTAGGGTTTTCCTCATGGGTGAGCTCTCAACCCAATTTTTGTCTCTTCAGTATTGTGTGATTGTTAAAAGTTTTGCTTAGTTTCTCAGTGGCTTTATTCTTCTCAACTTCTTTGTCTCTCTCCCTAGCTTTGCTAATGAATTGACTTGAGACAAAAAATAGCATAAAGTGTTACATTCACTTCTTTGCACTTTTTGTCACTGGGAGACCTTGAATCCTCAAGTCCTGGCTTACTTTTTAACCCTGAACTCCAAGTTTTGTTTTCCCATTCCCTTGAGACTGGCAAAAGCTCTGCTCATTAGCTATTTTGTGCTCAGCTCTCTGCACAGCTTCATAGCCTTTTGCTCAGCACTGATTACTAATAGGAAAATGTTTTGATGGAAAAAGAAGTGTTGAGTAACCCCCTCAATGAGTTTTCTTCTCTCAGGGTTCTTGGCCCCTCAAGTTCTATCTGACTTGGTGATTCCTTTATGACTCAAATATTTTTTGATAATCCTGCCTTTTGAGTTATTCTTAGCAGGAGGTTTAAAATACTATAAACTATAATAATCTATCACAAAGTAGAAATTCTCTCTCTCAATTTCTCTCTCTTTCTCTCATTTTAAAATTTGTATTTAAAAATAAAAGTTATAAGTTATAATGCAGAAAAAAAAGAGCATGTAATTTGTTCAAAGTCATTCATTTAACTAATTAATGACAGAAATAGTGTTAGAATCCAGTCCATTTGTTCTTTACCCTTCTAATTACTGTGTTGCCAAATTTAACTTGTTTTGCTTTTAATAGAGTTAAGGCCTTCAAATATTCAGGAAGATAAATGACTTATTTCTTTCATTAGATAATTGACCCATATTTTTGTACTTTTCTGTCAATTTTACACTTTAAGTCATGCATACTTTTACCATCTTTTTCCCTATTTACATCTGCCAGGTCTTAAAAAATTAGTATGGATAAAGTCTACATTATTTGCCAACCTGTGTCTTCACCTCACTGGATCATCCATCCTGTGAGGTAAACAGAGCAAATATAATTATGCTTATTTGAAAGATGAGACAAATTAATCTCAGAGAGGTGACATAGTTTTCCCAAGTTTGCAGACCCCTTGCTACAATCTGAATCTCTTTCTTTAGTATTTTTTCCCCTACTAAAACAGATGGCAACTCATCAAGTCTTATGGAAATCATGGAATGGCAGGGCTGAAAGGTAACTCAGTGATAATCTAGTCCAATTCTGGCAAATTACAGAGAGAAAAATGAGGCTGTAGAGGTGAAATAGCTTCCTCAGAGTCACATAACTAGGAGGTCACTGCACTGGGACCAGAATTCAGGCCCCGTCTTCATTCCTTTACTTGTGATGGGAAGAAAGACAAACTAGAACAGAAATTACAATGTAGGAAAACAATTTAAAAAACACAATGTAGTGGGGTCAATAAGTTAATTCAAGAAAGGCTTTAGTTAGATACAAGAAGATGATTCTAAGCTCCAAAGATCACTAAACAGGGGACTCTACAATGATGATAGGCTGTTGGATTTACAGCAAGTGAATTCTAAGGAACCGTCCAATGTTGTAATTCCTACACCTCCTCAAATGGATAATATAATGGGAAGGCTCACAAATTTTTCTCTTCTTTTTAAAATTACTCATAGAAACACAAGGTAAAGGTCCAAAGATGTTCCTCTTGGTAAGCAATTTGCATACCAGTAAATAAATATTAATGACTCTAGTTTTTATATAAGTCATTATGTTGCCAAATCACTTTAACAACTTTAAGTAATTATAAAGAGATAAAAACAGTACATCTTATAAATTCAATACCAAGTTTCCTTTTTGCTTATTTGGTTAAAAAGGACAAATGTGGCCCACAGTTTTCAAAGTATATACTGTAAAAAGTATGGCCTTTTATATAAATCCATCTTCTCTTCTAAAATAGTTTTGTCAGTTAATATTTAAATTATCTTCTGAGTTTTAAGTTTCAAACAAAGAGATTACCTTGATCTCAAAGACAACCACCTTGTGGGTAATAATTCATTTTTATATTACAGAGTATAATTTTCTTATTTAGAAATAGACTGTGAACTCCCAAGGATGATATTTGTTCATTTTTTCAAACATTCCCAGGCTCATCTTATTTTTGTCACCTAGGAAACTTCCTTATACCTCCTTGGCCTTTATAATGACATTTTCAACATTAGGGAACACTCTATTCACTTTTCTTGTATATTGATTTTCAGTCCTGGAGCAAATATACTCAATCTTTACTTCTTTATACAAAAGAGAAATTTTCTAGCCAGTCTTTTAAAAATTTCTCCTGTTGAGAAGTGTCTCTTTCCAGGTTGTTTAGCATTAATTATTTAGAATTTTAAATACATTGTTTATTAATCATTTTGATTGATAAGACATATAGTACAAAAGATACTGAATTCTCTCAAACCACACCCAAAAAGCGTAAGTTACCAGATGCTTTCCGGTAGTACTAACACTTATTAGGTACCTATTTTGTGCCAAGTCTATCCTGGGTATTTTCATAAACAATTCATTTTTTTTAAATTTGTATTGATTTAGGGAATACCAGTGCAGTTTTGTTACATGGATATATTGTGCAGTGGTAAAGTCTGGAGTTTTAGTGTACTCATGATCTGAATAGTGTACATTCTACCTAATAGGTAATTTTTTATCCCTCATGCACCCACCACACTCCCATCTTTTGGAGGTTCCCGTGTCTATTATTCCACTTGGTATGGCCATGTATTCCCATTGTTTAGCTCCCACTTATAAGAATATGTGGTATTGAATTTTTCCTTCCTGAGTTACTTCACTTAGGATAATGGCCTCCAATTCTGTCCAAGTTGCTGCAAATGATATTATTTCATTCTTTTTTATGGCTGAGTAGTATTACATGGGATATATATGTCACATTTTCTTTATCTAGTCATCCATTAATAGACACTTAGGTTGATTCCATATCTTTGCTATTGTGAATAGTGCTGTGAATAATGTACAAGTGTAGATATCTTTTTGATATAATGATTTCTTTTCCCTTGCTTAGATACCCAGTAGTTTGATTGCTGGATCGATTGCTAGGTCTATTTTTAGTTCTTTGAGAAATCTCCATACTGTTTTCCACAGAGGTTGTACTAACTTACATTCCCACCAACAGTGTATAAGCATTCCCTTTTTTCCACATCTTTGCCTACATCTGTTGTTTTTTGACTTTTTAATAATAGCCATTCTGACTAGAGTAAGAAGGTGTCTCATTGTGGTTTTAATTTATGTTTCTCTAATGATTAGTGATATTGAGCATTTTTTTCATATGTTTTTGGCCATTTGTATGTCCTCTTTTGAAAAATGTCCGTTAATGTCATTTGCCCACTTTTTAATAGGGTTATTTGTTTTTCCTTTGTTGTTTGAGATTTTGGAGATTAGCCTTTTGTTGGATGTATATTTTTTTCCCATTTTGTAGATTGTCTGTTTACTCTGTTAATTATTTCTTTTGCTATGCAGAAGCTTTTTAGTTTAATTAAGTCTCTTTTTTTTTTTAATTTTTGTTTTTAATGCATTTGCATTTGGGGTCTTAGGATAAATTTTTTTTCCTAGGCCAATGTACAGAAGAGTTTTTCCTAGGTTTTCTGTTAAAATTTTTATTATTTCAGGTCTTACATTTAAGTCTCTAATTCATTTTGAGTTAATTTTTATATATGATGAGAGATAGGAATCCAGTTTCATTTTTCTGTGTATGTTGATTCAATTTTCCCAGTACCATTTATTGAAAAGGGGGTTTTCTCCCCGGTGTTTGCTTTTGTCTGCTTTGTTGAAGATAAGATGATATGTAGCTTTATAACTGGGTTCTCTATTCTGTTCTATTGGTCTATGTGTCTAATTTTATACCAGCACCATGCTATTTTGGTTACTATAGACTTTTAGTATAATTTGAAGACAGCTAATGTAATGCTTACAGCTTTGTTCTTTTTGTTTAATATTGCTTTGGCTATTCAGGCTCTTTTTTGGTTCCATGTGAATTTTAGGATTGTTTATTCTAATTCTGTGAAAAGTAACATTGGCATTTTAGTAGGAATTACATTGAATTAGTAGATTGCTTTGGCCAGTATGATCATTTTAACAATGTTGATTCTTCCAATCCATGAGCATGTGATGTCTTCCCATTTATTTGTTTCATGCAGAATTTCTCTCATCAGTGTTTTTTAGTTTTCCTTGTATAGACCTTTCACTTCCACGATTAAATATATTCCTTGGTATTTTATTCATTTTTTATTTTTCTCAGCAATTGTAAATGGAATTGTGTTCTTGATTTGGTTTTCAGCTTGGTCATATTGGTATATAGAAATGGTAGTGATTTTTGTATGTTGATTTTATAACCTGAGACTTTACTGAATTCATTTATCAAATCTAGGAGTCTTCTGGGTTTTCTAGCTGTAAGATAATGTCATCAACAAACAGATAATTTAACTTCCTCTTTTGCAATTTGGATGTCCTTCATTTCTTTCTCTTGCCTGATTACTCTGGCTGGGACTTCCAATACTGTGTCGAATAGGAGTGGTGAGAGTGGGCTTCGTCTTGTTTCAGTTCTTAGGGGGAATACTTTCAACTTTTCCCTATTCAGTATAATGTTGGCTGTGGGTTTGTCATATGTAGCTTTTATTATTTTCATGTATGTTCCTTCTATGCCTATTTTGTTGAGAGGTTTTATCATGAATGAATGTTGAATTTTATTGAATATTTTTTCTGCATCTATTGATATAGTTATATGGTTTTAGTTTTTAATTCTCTGTGCGTGGTAGATCACATTTATTGATTTGCATAAATTGAACCATCCTTGCACCCCTGGATTAAAACACATTTTATTCTGGTGTATTATCTTTTTGATGTGCTGTTGGATTCAGTTTGGTAGTATTTTTGCTTTTATTTTAGTCAGGGATAATGGTCTGCAGGTTTTTTTGTTGTTGTGTGTCCTTTCTTGGCTTTAGTATCAAGGTGATACTGGCTTTGTAGAATGACTTAGGAAGGAGTCCCTCTTTCTTGTTCTTTTGGAACAGTTTTGGTAAGACTGGTCCAGTTATTTTTTAGTTGTCTGACAGAATTTGGCTGTGAATCTGTCTGATCCTGGGATTTTTTTGTTGTTTTGGGGAGATTTTTTTATTATGTATTCAATCTCACTACTCATTATTGATCTGTTCAGGATTTCTATTTCTTCCTGATTCAAGCTTGAGAGGTTGTATGTTTCTAGGAATTTATCCATTTCCTCTAGGTTTTCTAGTTTGTGGGCATAGAAATGTTTATAGTAATCTCAGATGATCTTTTGTAATTTTGTGGATATTTTTTTCATTTCTGATTGAACTTATTTGAATCCTCTCTCTTTTTGGTTACTCTAGCTAGTGGTCTATCAATTTTGTTTATCTTTTTAAAAAATCAATGTATTACTTTGTTGATCATTTGTATTGTTTTTTTTAGTCTCAATTTTGTTTAATTCTGCTCTGATCTTTCTTATTTCTTTTCTTCTGCTAGCTCTGGGTTTTGTTTGTTCTTGTTTTTCCAGTTCCTAGAGGTGTGATGTTAGGTTGTTAATTTGTGATCTTTTTGACCTAGTCATTTAACACTATAAACTTCTCTCTTAGGACTACTTCTGCTGTATTTAAGAGGTTTTAATATGTTGTTTTATTATTTTCATTTGTTTCAAAAATTTTTAAATTTCTGTTTGAACTTCATCATTGACCCAAAGATTATATTCAGAGCATATTGTTTAATTTTCATGTATTTGTATAGTTTTGAGAGTTCCTCTTGAAATTGATTCTAGTTTTAGTCTAGTGTGGCTTGAAAAGATACTTGATATGATTTCAATTTTTAAAAATTTATTGAGACTTGTTTTGTGACTTAAGATGGTATATCTTGGAAATGTTCTATGCACTGGTGGGAAGATGTATATTCTGCAGTTGTTGGGTAGAATGCTCTGTAAATGTCTGTTAGGTCCATTTGTTCTAGAGTCCAGTTTAAGTTCTGTGTTCCTTGTTGATTTTCTGTGTCACATACAATTTAATATTCACTTTACCCTTACCATACCTTCTGAGAAAGATTAGTTCTGTTTTAAAGATTAGAAAACAGAGACTTAGAATGACTAGCCAAGGTTATACAGCTAGTAAATTTGGCATTAAGGTCTAATTTTCCATCATGCTTTTCCATAACCACAGATTATAAAAGTATTCAATCATTTTGCACACCTCCTTATAATACTCATCACACTTGTAATATTTTTTTCCAATATGTTTTCCCTGTTTTAACAAGAGCAGAGACTGTGTCTGTTTTGTTTATTATTATATTCCCAGCCCTTAACACAGTGCTTGGCACATAGTTAAACCTGGATGGGACTTGTAGGATGAGCAAGAATTGATGAATTAATGAGTAAACTTACATTTTTGATTTACTATGTTTAATTTTGTGGGGAATTTATATAGTAGATATGTCTAAAAATTTGGGCAATTTGACAAATCATCAAGCAGATTCCTTGGGAATGCCAATGCTCTATTTTCTTGCAGAGTTAGAATAGATATCCCTGGTTTTATTGCACATATAGATTTCTTCCAATAGAGTTAAGTCAATCCTGCTGTACTGAAACTGGTAAAAATGTGATGATTATATATCAATGTGTCCTAACATCCAGCTGAAGGTCTGAGGGATTATTGATAGTTCAGAAACAGCCCTCTTCATTTGCCTGAAGAATGTGAAAATAATAGGAACTTAATGCATTTTGCCTTATTTAAGAAACATGACAGTGCTTCAAACTTGGCGACTTTGAAATCTCCTGTTGTTCTTCATGGTGCACTGGTGCTTGGCTGTCTCACTTAATCATTGTGGCATTAATGATGCCACTAGTGGCTTGAGGCTTTAACTGGGTACTCAGGCCCAGATACAAAGAAAATGGGAAATCTATTAAGCTTTACAATAATGCTACTACTGAGCAAACAGAGGCTGAATGCTCAGCAAACCACAAGCTTATTGAGATAAATAGAAAAAACATGAGTTTTACACATTTAAATATGATTGAAAGAATCTGATTTTGAAATCTAGATGGAAATTGAGTGATGATAAGGTTTGACATAAAAATATATGAAGGACATAACAAATCACATAATTTTATATACATCCATTGTTCATTGAACATCTTTGATTCTTTATCTTAAACCAGCTTTCTCAGAGAAGAGGGCTCAGAAAACACATTTCTGACATTTACTGCTCCAACATTGCACAAAACTCTCTTCACTGCCTTGAGGGAATGTTTGAAACCTATGATGAGAGGAGTAGAATGAGACAGCCATTGGAAATGCCATCTTTTTCCTTCTTGTTCCTTTCTCTCCTTGCATTTTTGGTAGTGAAACTTGAAGCTGGAGGTTATATTCTCTTGGAAAGTACATTTGACTCTGGAAAGTTTGAAGGTCTAGATAAGTCCTAAAGAAAGGAAAGATAAAGACTTGTTCTTTAGGCCTAGTACTGTTTTCTGCTTTTGGAAAGGAGGATTTTTGCTGTTTCCTTTTGTGTGGTCCAGCTCAGATAATTAGAGTAAGAGGATAGGCAAGGATGTAGGATAGAGGCCTGTTAGGAAGATCTTTTAAATGTGCATTTTAAATTCCTTCTTTGTTTCCAGTAATGGCTTCATGAGCCTTTTTACCGTTAGTCTAGAAGATGTATATGTGCTACGTGTGTGTGTGTGTGTGTGTGTGTGTGTGTGATGACATAGTGTGTCAGTTCTCTCTTCCTGGGAAGGCTGGAGTTGCTAAAATATTCTCTGTATTTTTCATAATTTAAGCATTGTAGCCACTGATAATTGTAAAGATTGAACATTTGGCCAAGATGAAGAGGGACTCTTAACAGTTGCTGATAGGTAGAGATTCCCACCATAGATGTGCAGGTTCATGCTGAGTGAATTATTGGAAAGATAATGAGAATTCTGGTAATATATTAGGGATTAGCCAGTTAATGACTCTTTTTTTTTACCTTGATATAACTTGCTTTATTATCATATTTCCCCCACCATTTTTTCTTCTTATGTTCTTGGCTATAAACCTTATGTCTCTTAAGATACTATAAAGCTTTAATAGAACTGTTTAAACTTTGGGTGCTTGGTAGATGCTTAAAATACTGATGGGGGTAATTCTTATGAAGAATACTAGCTTACTTTCCTGCTTATGTAATCTAACACTCAATGTCATGAGAAAGTACTGGCAGTATTACTGCTAATCATTTATGTACTACAACTAAATATGATTTGGGGCAATTTCAACAACTATCACATGTTTATTGAGAACCTAGTACAGAGAGCTATGGGCATCTAGTGAGTAGAGGCCAGAGATGCTGCTAAACATCATATCATGCACAGCCCCTAAAAAAAGGAATTAAAATGTCAGTAGTGTTCAGGTTGACAAATTTTGATCTAATGGTACAGCAAATACCTGTGGCCTGTTTTCCATATTGCAGACATAGTGCTAGGTGCTAGAGATACTATAATCAACACAGCATATTTATTTCCACCTTCATGGAAACAGTTCATTTTTAAAGATACACCTTTAAAAGATACTGCTAAAATCTACTAATTTCTTTTCTTAAGGGGAGTTATGAGCTGGGTTCTAGGATATGATATAATTGTTATCAGGGGACTGGCAATAATTGAACTCACCATTTGATGGATTTTGCAAATCCTGAATCCCTAGGTTATTTGCTTTTCTGCTTGTGCTCAGTCTTCATGTGCAAAGGATTGAAAGTGGTAAGACACATGGATCTCTTCTTTAGGAATATTACAGTATGTCATAAAGACCAATGTACGCAAAATACTTGGGAAACAAAGCAACTGTATGTACACATATCATGGTGGTATAGGGCCATTGAATTTTAACCCTAATCATAGCTTAACTTCTTTATTTAATTTTACTGAGTAAATGGAAGATCTTTAGGCATTATAAAAATAACAAAGAGAATGAGAACACATTATTCATTTCTCCATGTTCTCAGATTGCTGTCCATCTTTAAGTATTTTATGCAAAGTTTTAATTTTAATATGCAAATATTTTTTTTATCCTGATTTTCTCCCATAAAAATCTGGTTTGCATTTTGTTGTAGTATTCACGTTTATCACTTCTAATGGCTCCATTATATTCCATTGTATTGATGGACCATACTTTACATTGTCCCTATTGATAGACACTTATGGCTTCTATTGTTACAGATGACAAAACTGAAGCCAGACATATTAAATGGCTTAACTAAATAATAGGGTAACAGTTACTGTCCAATCATTTAAAAATTGATATATGATGGATATAGAAAAGTCTAAACGTTATTTCTCACACATCTCTAGACTCCACAGAGTGGAAAAGACAATATGTGATTACAGATTCACAAGGAGTCTTGTTAGGGTCTCTCTCTCTGGTCAATCTTATATTAATTATTGCAGTAGATTCTTCCCTATCCTTCTTTTAATTTGGTAGACTTTCCTGGCTACTTCCTGTGTTGCATATGAAATATAACCATTTTTCAGGGACTGAGGCCTGTGGTTTGGCATGTTATAAGAAAGACTAATGTTGCAGAGAAGGACAATTAAAAGGAGAAAGACTGTTAGTTTTTTTATTAACATTCATTAATCTTGGAATCTAGTCATTTTTAGTCTGATAGTTTGGTAATAGGTGCCTTTTTTTTGAAAAAGCAAAAAATAATTGCTTTGTGTCATATATTGAAAGTTATAAAAAGCAGGAAGATACCATCAAACCTGAGATAACTATCCTCAGTCTCTAGTAAAATAAATTAGTAGACTATTAGCAAGGCAACTTTTGCACATTTTACTTGTTATGAATGAAAGCTAAAAAAAAGGGATCTCTAAGGCAACAGGGGTAGAATTCTCATGGAGATTATAGGTAAAAATCTCACTTAGTGGAAACTGCATTTTCACCTATTAATAAAAAAATGTCTTTCAGTTAGAGACGAAATGTCTGTCTGACATTTACTGGTGAGTTTTTGCAAAACTGTAGTTAGAACATGTACTTAAGAAATGTGAGCATTATCATGAGGCATTCACATTTTTTTCATTTCATTTTTTTCTATCTATATTTAAAAAGGGAGGATTTTTATTTCTTTCAAAATAATTTCTGTACAGAATTCTGTATTTTTATTTACAAAGTATTTTCACAGAGGCTTTTCCTATTTAGTTCTTTCAATAACCCTGAGGCATGAGTGACTTTGTTTCCATTTTGCAGATGAGAAAACAAATACTCAGGGAGATTATATAATACATTTTAGTCTAGATCACACAGCTAAGAAATAGCCTACATTTTCACTGAGGCTAAATCTTCTTATTCCAAAAACTATGAAGTCTGAATTAGAATGCCACAACTTGGAAAAGTCAAATTGATCATTTTTCAGCATAATAACTCTACCTATGAACCCTTGGATTTGAATTTTTAGAGGAGTCTGCAAATTGAAATGTTCTGTTCTTATTTGTTAGCATTTACTTTGTATTTGGATTTCAAAATGTTTACCATGAGAAGTATTATAGAAATAATACTGATGAAATGCCCAAGCTATTCAATGAGGAAATTAAGATACTCACTAAGATCTGGAGACAAAGATTTAAGGACAGAAAGCACTTGGCAAATATAATTTTAGTGTTGCTAGGCTCTTTTTAAAAAGAACAATTTCTCTGATTGTAAAAATATGGAAATTTCAGACTTGGAAGAAAATTGCATAGAAGAACAAAGAAAATAAAAATCACCTAAAATTCTACCACTAAGAGATAACTATCCCTATATTTTAGTATCTTGTTACCCACTGTGTTCTATGGATACCCAAGGAGACATTAAAATAGAGCTTCTTAGAAAATGTAAACAAACAAACAAATAAAAAAGAACATATTTCTTCACTGTAGAACATCTCAGAGCATTTAATATGTTAGGATGCACTGTGAATCCCTAAGAGCAGGAGATAATGTGTAGGTTTGGATAGTGCATATATAGGCTGGGGAAAAGGAAGGGTTAAAGATTTAAAGGGGTTTGAAATGCAAGTTGTCAACAGTTAGGGTACATGAAGTTTAAGGAAATAATTTATGTTAGTCTGATGGGCAAAAAGCAAGACACCTAAAAACTGTGAAATATAGTGCTCATTTTTGGGTATTCTTCTATAAGGTAAGCACTGAAAGTGCCAGCCTTCTTTAAAATAGTTGCCTAGTTAAACCTCACTATGAAATATTATCTTCATTTTACAGATTATGAAACTTATGCTTGTAGTCAAATGCCCTCCTGATTAATTACATTAGGAATAGTCTATCAGATAAATGAAGAATAAAGATGAAAATATAAAGTTCAATAATCAGGGTCTGATATATTTTCATAATTATTTTTCTTTTTTTATTTTCATAAATATTTTATTCACAGCAAGAGGACTGACCTTTTCTTCAGGCTAAGTCCTTTGAAACATACAAATGGGCAATCATTTTCTATGAAATTACCTTTCAAATCAAGGGGTAGTTGAACATATTGCTTGAGATTTTTTTTTTTTTCAATTTAGACAAAGAACTTCAACTTGACTGGTAGACCAAAGTTTGCAGACCTTCCTTCCTTCCTTCCTTCCTTCCTTCCTCCTTCTCTCCTTCCCTCTCTTTTTTTGTCTTTTATTTCTTTTTATTTCACAATATTATAGGGCTACAAACATTTTGGTTATATATATATATATATATATATATATATGTATAATGCTTTAGCCTGGCCTAAGCCAGGGCTACAAGTGTGCCCTTCCCCCATACAGTGTGCACCACATCCATTTCATATCTTTCAAATTATTTTTTCTTTACTAGTCAAGGGAATTTTATTATTTGCCACACCTGAAAGGTTTCTAGCCTATCTTCGTATTTCCATTTTTATGCTCAAATTTATCTGATTTTATGTCTTCTTGTGTCAGAATACAACCTAAGATTTTTAGAGTTTAGTAAGTAAGGGGTGCTATGTGGTATCTGTCAATATGCTGCTAAGGGAACTCCACCTAAAGCTCCTTCCCTGTGGTAGATACACTACTCTCAGATCAGAACCAATTTCTTTTTTACAATAGAGGGAATTAGGTTGCACTTTTGCAAACTCTCGTTGGGATCGTTTTAAGCTATCAAATTTCCATGAAGCAGAAAGGGGGTTTGTGGGAGCCAATAAGATGGAGGAAGCAGGGTTGCTTTGAGAATTCTAAGGTGGGAGTTTGGCTCTTTTCACTAGACCTGGGCCTCATGGAAGCTAAATTGCAGGTCTAGGTTTAAACCAAGCTTCTTATCGCCATCATTTGCTTCATTTAGGGACATATTTTCCAGTGACATATTGGATTCTTTCTCTGCCAACTATGATAATGATGTTTAAAATTCTTTAGAGAATAACAGACATCTCTAGAAAAGTGGTTCTTTTCTTCCAAAACGCCTTGCCTTCTGGAGTTGTTGAAAAGTGTCATCATAGCCTTTCCATAACACCTAAGTTCATGCCCTTTACTTTAAAAGTACGCATATTTTTTACACTTTTATTTTGTGTTGAAGCCTTGGTCTTTTTAATTATGTTGTTTTACCTTTGAAAGTCACTTTTAATTATTTTTAAGCAGATACAGTAATAAAATATTAACCTGGAATGTAGTGCAGACATAATTTTGGTTTGTTTTATCTTTTTGTTGTCTAAGCCTTCCTACACCCCTCTTTTTTAATAAAGATATTATATTGCAATAGTGAAAATTTAGGAAAATAGAAGGGAAGAATCACAGTTTAACTACCGTAACAGCAAAGCTAATTTTACTTTTGCATATTCCCATCTGTTGGTCTCTGAGGGGAGGCAATAAATGGCACTCCTCTTCTCTGCCTAGGATTTGAATAATTTGAGAAATAAAACAAAAAGTGGCAGGTGGAGCCAAATATTACCTTTATTGCTGATTAAACCTAGGTTGGAACATGTAGCTTACTATGAAAGCCAAATGGGTCTGCTAACTAAACCCTGGAAATAGGCATATTCCCTCCTGACCCTACCCTCTTCCCAACTGCAACCAGTAATGAATGAGGCCTGCTGGCAATAGTGAGAAAGATCAGACCCTTGGAGAGCACTAAAGAGCAGCTGCTCCCTGTGGCTCGCTTATTCCCAAGAGAAAGAAGGGTGCAGGTGGGCCACACATTCTTGATTTACTTTTTGTCAAAAATGACAGTCAGATAAGTCACCATAGTTTTCGATCCCTAACCCTCAACCAGGGTAGAATGAATTAAAAGGCAGAGAAAGACCAGGAGTTACATCAGTTAGGATCCTGCCACAGGAGGAAAAACCTTGCATAGGAAAGAAGTTATTTCCCATTTCTTTAAGCTTCATGTATTTTTAAAAAGGGAATGAAACTCTTACAAACATTTTTATGAAAATAGTAGTCTCTGACTTTTAGTTTATTTTTTAGGAGAGATTCTGAGAAATGAAATTTTTGAATATGGATGTTTTTCCTCCTTGGAAAATGTTAAGAAATTGCTTTTCTGATGGATTATACAAATTACTTTGTTGTCAAATCCCTGGTTCATAAAGAAGAATTTAAACAGTGTTTTCAGATAGCCTTTGAACTAGGCTCCAGTGGTGGTTATATTAAAATTGTGATTGAATCCAATGTAACCACTCATCAAACTTAATTAATGATTGTTCTGTCCTAGCACTCTGGAAGTTATATAAGAAAGTTAAGGCAAGAACCCTGGCCCCAGGGAACTTTCAGTTTAATCAAAGGAATAAATATAATGCATAAGAAACTATAGAGCCAATTAAAATTGTGAAATGTGTCATATGTATCAACTAGTCTCAAGAAAGTTAACATTTATAAGCACAACATATTCACAAGAGTGTACATTATAAGGATAACTTGAATCCTCATAATTTATAGGAAAGGTAAATCATTCATCATCTAGGCAATTATAGTCTAGTGTAGGAGAGAAATAAGTTAATGGGCAATTATGATATAATACTACAAAAAATAAGCACAGAATTATGATAGTACAACATGGGGGGCATCTAACACATTCTTGGGGCATAAGAGGCAGCTTTGTAATAGCGATTATATCTAATGGAAAGTTGAAATAAAGTATTAAATAAAGTTGAAATAAAGAAAGTGAGATACTCAGTTAAACAAGAGAAGTGGGGCAGAGTAACGGTATGTGTGTCAAGTCTGGAAAAGAAGAAGGGAACATTTAAAAAATTGCAAATAATTTAGGGTAATTCCTAGTACAATGGTTGGCATGTATCCAGTGTTCATTAAAAGTATTCTGAATATACAACTCCTTTACTGAACTTTGAATTTGAGATTACAACCTTATACACCAATAAGTATATATGACTGGTTCATGGAAGAGAGGAACTGGTGGTGGGAGTGGGGTGTGGAGGGAAAGAAAAAATTGAAGCATAGTATTTGGGAAAACTGAATATTCGTTTTCATTCTGTATTGAAGTACTTTACATGTGATTTTCTATTAAAAATAGGGCCTCTAAAAATAGAAGTAAAAATTATTTATTTCACTAAAAGCAATTCAATTCTTTTATTTCTTATGTTTGTTTTTTGTCATTGACAAGGAATTTTAAAAAAAATGATAAAATTTTTTTCATGCTAAAGTTCTATAACTGGAAGATAGAGAATTATATATTAAATAACAGAATTTCATGCATATAGTTGATTTTATTTTTATGGTATTTTATTGTTGATCTTCTGTTGTTATATATTTACAATGATGTTGGCTTCCTTGTGAGTTTTATTTAATATACTGAAAGGTTAAGTCAGTGTGACAGTAATGGTTTGCCAAAGTTTTGCCATCTATTTTGTTAGTCATTCAAATAATATGTATTTATAAAGTACCTACTCTGTGTGTAGCACTATGTTAGGTGCTATAGGGAATAAAAATAAGCTTAGCATAAAACTTGGTACATCAAGATTCTGGTATTAAATTGGAAGTCTTTGACCTAGCAATACCAGTTTGGGAACTTTTTCTTCAGTAAATAACTTTAAATGCAAAAGAGTGGGGAATAAAGTTACTTATAACAGAATTTTGTATAATGTACAATTGTGGATAAACTAAATATTCACTAGGAAAGGAATGATCAAATAAACTAGAAAAGTCTATTAGTGTAGGGATGGAAGTCATTATATTGTTGCAAAGACTATAATAAGATACCAAAGGCTTATGATGTAATGTCAGGTTTTAAAAATAAAATATAAAATTATATGTCTGAAATGGTTCAAGTTATTTTACAGAAAAGTTTGAAGTATGAAAGATAGAAAGGAAATGTACTAAATGTCAAGGGTAGGTAAAAAATGTGATTTTGCAATGGGGCTGTAATTGGTTATTTTCTTCCTTTATTTTCTGAAATATCTTCCATAAATACCTTACCACATTTTTATCTGAAGCATATGAATTTTAATTGACTTTGAGCCTATCTTTAAATTGTTTAGCAAGCTAATTGGAGTGATAAAACATTTATATAGAGAAAGGTATTTAAATATACAGTACATGACAGATTTCTTATGAGTGTAGGCAATCTATTGACTTCATTTACTCCCAAATTTATTTTTTTTAAAAAAGCAATAACAATAGCTACCACTTATAAACACCTTCTGTGTGCCAAGTACTCTTCTTAGAGTTTTAATTCTGTTAACTCACTTAGACTAGTAGTTTGTCAGAGAGCAAAGTCCTGCTCTTGCTCTTACTAGTTATGTGAACTTAAGCAGATTACTTAACCCTTTAAAGCCTTAGTTTAAACTTTAAAGCCTTAGTTTCCACTACTAAAATAGAAAATTGGATTGTTTTGAGGATTAATTCAGATAATCTATGTAAGGCCCTTAGCATAATGCCTAGTACAAAGTAAATTCTGAATAAATATTAGTAACTTTTAAAACAACAACAAAGTTTGAAGTACCAGGGACTTCATCCTATTTTCTCTTTTTAACCTATGCTTTTTCTAGGAAACCTCATTTTATTTATGGTTTTCAATGTTACTAATGTGCCAACAATTTTCAAACATACATATCTAGCTGAACTATATATATATATATATATACATATCTTTTGATCTTCAAACCCATCTACTCAATGGCTTACTTGACATCAACTCTTGGTTGTCTCAAACCTAACCTGTCTCCAATTAAATTCTTAATCTGAGTCTCTTTGTTTCTGCTCATAGAGATCTACTTTTCCTCCAGTCTTACCCATGATAGTGAATGGTACCTCCATTTATTTACTCAGATGTATGTGTCAGAAACTGAGAGTCCTTCCTTTTTTTCCCTATCCCTAACTCCATGCATCCAATTTATCACTCAGTGTTATTGATTTTACATCCAGATATCCAACTGACCATCCATTGATTTCCTCCCAACTTAATTACCACTACTCTTACTGCAAATCAGCTTCACCATTTATCGAGACCACATATTTCTAAGTCTGACTTGTCATTTCTCACATTATTACTCCCTAATACATTTCTGTGTAGAAAGCCCCAAGTGATCTTTTAAAATGCAAAGCTGATTATGTCACCCCCCTGCTTAAATCTCTCTGATGCTTTGTTTAATCCTCACAACTCCATGAAATTGACATGCCTGTTTTGTATTTTTTAGATGAATAAAATAAGGTTACATCTGGTATATTGAATTAGTGACAATGAATCAGATAGGCTGCTGAGGTAGAACCTTGGACACATAAAATCAATAAAGAAGGACTTATTTTCATAATAAGTATCTTCTCCTTATTAGTGTCAATTAAATCTAAACAGTTGGCACATCCCAAAGGAGTATGCTCTTTTTATATCTTATAGTATCACTGCTATTATACAAATAAAGGCTATTTAAACCCTCCAATTTCTTCATAAAGATATATTTAATTTTAGCAAGGTAATAGTAATTAGAAGTAATTAAGACACACTGGAGAAAGAAAAATAAAATTAAGGATCTAGAATTTCTTGGATGAAAATACTCCTGTTCCCCCTGCTCACTCCTCTCCCCCTAAATGTATGTCATCAAGTTGAGAGGCAATATAATATAATAATTAAGAACCCAAACCAGCTACACCTATTACTAGCCGGGAAATTGCGGGCAACTGTTTTTTTAATCTTCTCTTTCTCAATTCCCTCATCTATAAAATAAAGATAATAATGGTACCTACTTTATGGTACTAACTAGGTTTTGGGCACTATACTTAGAACTTTATGCAATCCTTTCAGTGAATTTGTATACTGGAAAGGAATCATACAATAGAGAATGAAAAATGAGTATTAAATGAGTCAACATATATAAAGTACTTAGAGTAGTTCTGACACTAGTACTTCTACATTTTCTGAGAGTGAGGGGCTATATATTTGCTTCTAAACAGTTATCAGTTGCAAGATTTACAGTGTCTATAACACAGTGAGTTTATGAAAGTTCACAAGGCAGAGAAATAGTTGTGGGATGTACTGCATAAACTTTATATCTAGAGGGATCTGTCAGCTGGTACTCATAAAATTTTCCTTAAAAGAAAGTATCACTTCCTGGTCACCCACTAAAACGCAGTTTTGACAAGATCATTTTCCTTCAGAATTATCATTTTTTCATGAATAGTTATTTTGGTTTGACTATACAGTCAGATGTAACTTGTTCTTCAGTTTTGTAGTGAGTGTAACATGATATTAGATGGTGCAGTGGGCAATGAAATAGGTATTTGTGTTGTGTTTGAGTCATGCACACTTGTTTGTATTGCTTCACTGCATTTTGAATTGAGCATGTTATAAGAAGTGGTTAAAAATTATATTAACATTGACTTCTCTAGGATAATCCAGCAATTATTTTTATCCTTGGTATGAATTCCACCAAGTTTTTAAGGATCAATCTACCATACGGTTAGAATCTATGATCTTTTATCAAGTAAAATGGCCTGGGGAACTGTCTCAGAAACTGCACATGAAATGAGATTTTAGAACAGTGACACATAGTTATAAAGCACATTTGGATTTGGGGTCTATAGCAAGATTTCGCCATACAACCCAGATTCAACTGCTTCTTCCCTTTCCCTCTCCCTTCCCCAGGTTTTCTATCCATCTTTCAGAGGAGAGAATTCACAGAGGCATGATTCTTACCCTGTGAACTGCTAAGCACTGCTGATGTGAATTAGACAATATCTGTGAAAATTCATTCATTCAACCAAAATTTAATGAGTGTCTACCAAGTTCCAGGAATTGTGCTAGATATTGTAGATACAAAGTCAAATAAGAAGTGACATATACCCTCAAAGAGTTTACAGCATATTGGTAAAATGAGAGATTAAGGTGATTGAGGAGGTCTACATATTTGTAAATTTTTCCATATTCCAACTTTCTTTTATGTAACATCTGTTTCTTGTGCTAATTTAAACATCATCATCACCATCATGGTTAACATTAATTTAGTACTTTGTTGCAGACACCATGCTTAGGGCTTTATTATGTACATTACCTTATTTAATACTCATAACAACTTCCTGAGGTAGGTGCTGTTAATATTCCCTCCTTGTACAGATGAGGAAACTATGGCTCAAAAATGTCAAGTGACCTACCTGAGTTTATACAACTAGGGAATGGTAGAAAAGAAATGAAAGCCTGAGACCTTCTTCTTCATAAATATGCTATATTGCATAATTATTATTGGATATAACTAGTAAAAAACTATTTCATGACTTGTCCTGTGCTGATTAATTACCTAAATGTATATAAGATACTACAGGTAAATTTTGAGAGATAGCAAACTTTGGAGCATCATGACAATTGGGTGGAACTTGTTTAAAGATGAAGTTGGGCCTTTGGATATGGTTACTGAATGTCTTTAAAGTTAGAAGGTTAGGACCAATTACTAGGGAGAAAAATCCCCTTGCAAAGGTCCTTTGCTCTGAATAAACAAAAAACACAACAGCAAACTGAGTGTTGAGCAGAAATTCCCAACAATTTGGGACAATGTCTGACTATTTACTAAAAAGTGAAATGATTATTTAATTTAAAATCACTTTAAAAGTGATTTCAAAAGAATGACAAATGACACAAAAAGGAGTACAAATTATATAACCTATCCTTATTTTTTGCAGCAATTTTATGGGAGTAACAAATATTGATTTTCAAATTTCATATAATCCCCAGGTGATCCAGGTATACTAGGCAAAACAAATGCTACTCTTTTTTAAATTGTATCTTTGGAAAGCTCTGATGTTTAACTCAAAGGACACACTGGACCCTGCTTTTGTTTCCTAACCATGTATTGTTTCCAATTTAATTGCACATTGTCCAAGCAGATTCCACAGCCTTTGTTCAACCTGGAACTTGGACAGCAGTGGCCAATTTATAGAAATTCTTAACATAGTTCTCTTACTAGTTGCTTTCTTTAAAATTTTACTTCATGATGACATTCCACCTGATGTATTAGAAAACAATTTTAAATTGATTAAAGCAACACTTAAAAGTAACAGTCCTCAAGTCTTCAAATAATTTGTTGATTTTTTTTGGAGGGGAGGGATATAATGATCCTAGGATAATGAATAACCTAAGTGGAAACATAATATGGAGAAAGACACCTGTGAGTGTGAATCTGATTCTTCCTTTTATGTAAATATCTCAGTACCTCAGTTGCCTCATCAGTAAATTAAGCATAGTAATGCATTTCTTACAGAGTTGTTGTGAGGCTTAAAAGAAATTATCTGTGGGAATGCATGTACACAGTTCATAGATGAATACTTAGCAATTTCTATTATACTATTGAAGTATAATTTTTTTGTGTTAAAATGTATTTTTTCTATGACAAAAATTGAAGTGATTTCACATAAGTTATCTCAAGGAACTTCAAAAAGGCAAAAATCTAGTAATTTTGTAGCTTTCTGAATGATCAGTAGCTATCACTTTTCCTTTTTGTGTGACAAAGAGATCTTCACTCTCCTCTAAGATGTGACTGACAGCTATCCTGGCTTCCCAGGCTGTTCTAAGTGTAAACTGAATCATGAGATCTGGAATCATCAGACCCCATGAGCATTCCTATTCTTAAATTTTCTTTTTTGTCATTCATATGCTTGTCCTACACAGAGAATATTTATATGCATTGTGTAATTTTTCACAGGCCGGTGAGGGGTCTAGATTCCTGTTTGGAGGGAATTAAATTAGAGCTTAGAGGTTTTGTATTGTGTGTATGTGCTGTGTGAGAACCCGGTTTGACTCATTGACCAGATTATATCCAATATGTCATGGCCCATATTATTGTTTCACATTTTCAGATCTATTATGTATTTATAAAAATATACAGTCTATATTGACAAATAAGGAAACATGTCTTTACTTATTTTAGAAACTCTCTCTTCCCACCCATAAATTCAGGTTAATTTTAAGATTCTCATATATTTTAGACTGAGTTAAAGTTACTTTATCAAATGCTTTTGTCCTGACAGAATGGATGGATTTGTTTGAGTAAGTGCCAAAAAATAACTGTAGAGAGTAGGTTTACATTTTAAGATAACATCCTGGTTAATTTTTTCTGGATGCAATGTTCAAATAATATTTATAATAACACTTTATACTAACAACCTTGTGCTGTCACCCCACTCTCCTGAGGTCGTGTTCATACAGATGAATCTCTTTTTCTGAAGCTATGGCAAAGCACGCAGTGAGGTCTGTCCCATTAAATTTAAGTCAGTGTTCAGACCGTTATTTAATACTTACAACCCTTTGAGTTAGGTATTATAATCCTCAATTTACAGAGGAGGAAATTGAGTCTCAGAGAAATTAAAAGTTTTATGAGTGTTCCAATAAATGATGGAGGCAAGATTCAAATCCGAGTCTGCCTAACTACAAAGCCTGTTCATTTTCTGCCATACCATGATTCTAGAGACCGTAGCTATGTGATATTTTGGGATTTCTAGTCGCTTATCCAGTGAACTCAGGGCAGCCAAGACCAGGAATTGAAAACATGTAGAACCATGCTAAAACTATTCCTCAGGTGGGTTGATTGATCATAACACAAGTCTTTTCTCTTAGCTACAAAGGCATGTTAGCAGCTTTCAGAGGAGCTGGCAGGCTTACATGGCTCTGCCTTCAGTCATTCATTTATTAAGAAATTATTGAGTGTTTACCACATGCCAGGTACTAATATAAGTCCTGGGGATCCTTCTGAGAACAGAAAAAAATCCCTGGTGGAGCTTACCTTATTGCAATCCTTCTCTCCTATCCTGTCACAAATCAGTAACTTGTAACTGATCCCCCCTGAAAGTTAAGTAGCTTGATACATCTTTTTAATAGATTGTTGATTCTTGTTATAGACAACCAGAGCAAAAAATGAAGCCAAAATAGAACTCCTGTTTGATTTAAGCCATATAAAGATCAAAGACTGCTACTTCAACAAATTCATAAAGAAGAAAAATACTGTGCTGTACACAGAATAAGCACAACATACTGTTTGAATAAATGAATGAATGAGCAATAAATGCATAGTAATATTTATAGAACTAGTTTCATGCAATGAAAAGTGTACAACTTAGTTTTTGAAGTGTTTGCTGGTTATCAT
Source organism: Eulemur rufifrons (assembly GCF_041146395.1). Lineage (NCBI taxonomy): Eukaryota > Metazoa > Chordata > Mammalia > Primates > Lemuridae > Eulemur > Eulemur rufifrons. The sequence continues at coordinate 43,933,762 of NC_090988.1, forward strand.
GGGCATTTGTTTTTCTCCATTTGCGTAACATGGTGGAACTCTATAGAAATATTTTATTTCTACATGTAATCTCACTTGATAAAATAATCTCATTTGTTCACTGTCTTAGATACTATGTTAAGTGCTTCTCTTATCTCATTTGATTGATTCATTTAATCAGCAGATATTTATCGAGACCCTGTGCTACACATAATCTAGTGCTGGAGATATGGCAGTGAACAGACAGATGAAAACACTAGTGCTTACATTCTAGTTGCCGGTGAAGAACAGGAAGACAGACAACAAGCAAATAAATAAAATATGTAGTGTGAGTGCTAAGAGAAAAATGAAGAGAGAAAGAATTATGAAGTGCTTGGGGGTATAATTTTAAGTGAGTTAATCAAGAAAAAGCCACACTTAGAAGGTAACATTTGAACAAAAACCTGAAGCAGGTATGGGAGCCACTCTTGTGAATATCAGAGAAAAGAAAATTCCAGGCAGGATAGAATTATGAGGTAGGTATTATTCTTCTCTTCCATTTTTTGGATAAGGAAGCTGCAACTAAGCAATTTGCTTGAGGCATATAATTAGAAAAATGGCAGAGAAAGCATTAAAACCCATGCTCCAAACATCTAAATTTTTATTTCAAAAACTTCTTTATTCTTAAAAAAATATTAAAAAACTGAAGCAAAGAGAGACGTCTGCTTTAAGATAGTTAATCCTACACATATTCAGAAGCCAAATATGTATTATGGGGCCACCTTAGCACAATTTAAGACAAGTTTAGTTCTTGATAGCTTAATCAAATAGCTAACAAAGTCAGTAGCCTCATCAAGCACAAGAAAAGTTTTCATAATAATGACCATTTTGGGGTTTGCAGGTAGGTCCTGACTGATTTTCTAGGTACAATCTAGGCAAACTGCTAAAATATAGTGTTTGAGTGGGCTGGTTGGTGCTGTTTGAGAAGAAACAGTGCTATTTCAAAGAGCCAATAGCAGGCTTCCCATCTCCATCTTCTATTTGCTCCTTCAATCTGAACACATTTGTAAGAGTTCAACTAAGTAGACATAACATTGCTCAGACTGGCCAAGAATTCTAGACAGGTTAGGTCAAAAGATTGTCTGTCTACCTGTCGTTGGCTGAAACATCAGACAGAACCACAGGACCAGGATTATAGGAAGAAACAGAGATGCCACTATTATAAAGCAGCCTCTGTTTTTTTTTTTTTTTTTTTCAGGGAGGAAAGGAAGGAAAGAAAGAGGAAAGGAAGGAAAGGAAGGAAGGAAGGAAGGAAGGAAGGGAGAGAGGAAGGGAGGGAGGGATGAAGGAAGGAACGAAGAAAAAGAAGAAAATATCACATCAAAAGAGAGCCTTCTGTTATTATTTATTTAGTGGCTGATGCATTGAGGTTGAGATTTTGGCCTGGATCTCAGAGTTTTACCTTAATTCAAATAAAGATGCTGGAATTGTGATGATAATAAGAAATGGGTAGCATAGGAAAATGAATGACTATCAGAGAGGGAAGTCATCAAGGATACTACATGTGATATTTCTGCTTTCGGTGGGAAGTGGGAGTAGATTGATAACCTGTTAGGACATAAACTTTACCAGGAGATACCCCTGAAAGTGGAGTCTCAACAAAAGGGAACCATAGGGTGCAGGTCATGAGGAGGCTCAGAAAAGATAAGAATATCTTTCTGTCAGGTCCTTTAACTCCCTCCCCACCAAAACACTGCTTCCCTCCTTTCTCAAGCCTACACATTGAGGTTTTCTTGAAAAAATACTATCACTTCTCATGCTAGAAATGAACCCCTTATGAATTCTGTCAGGCCTCACCTTCACTCTACCTTGGCTTCCTTTGACTCTTATTCCTCTTGATATATCATTTCAGCTTAATTGACCCCATCCCATTTTTATTTGGTAATCAGGCTTCAGAGTAACATAGGACCTGACAATTCTAGAGGATTTTGCTTCAGATAATCATTTCCAGCTCTATTTCTACAACAAAGGGCATCTAATACTCTCAGGCCAATATTAGCTAGACCCCAAGACTCTCTCCTTTGCCTAAAGATGGAACAGTAAGCCCCCAAAGTTCTTGATATCAATTAGACTGAAACCTGTAAAGACTAAAACCTCTGATGAAATGACTTCAAATTTCATGCCACTGTAAAATGTTTGATTTTTTTGGAAAAAACGAAAAAACCTTTTAGTTATCCAGTGATAAAAGAAGACAAAAATGGAAAGATCATAATAGACCAGTGAAATTAACACATCATCTGAACATCAGATACTCATTGAGAATTGCTTTAAACTTATATTTTACTTGCCAAATATTTATCCTTCAAGCAAAATATTTCAGATAGTTTTCCTCTTTTTTTTAAATTCTGTATTAAACATTTAGGAACTGAGACTCAGAGTAATTAAATTACTTTGCCAAGGTCAAACAAGTGTGAGTGGTGCTCACTGGAGGACTTTGCTACTCTACTATCCTGTGAATCCCTCAAACGCTAACTTTCCAGTTGCCACTGGGTTTGAGGACAGCACAAAAAACAAGCAATACCATTATCTGCCATCTTTTGGAAATTAAGTTCCAGATTTTATAAAGTTTTTCTTTTTATTTTACCCTTCCTAGATGCTTGTATGAATTTTTTGATAGAATATATTGTTTGAAATGCAGTAAGGAACAAATGCTAGCTTTTATTTCTGGGGCAGGAGTCTCTGACTATAGATGATTTCCAAAGGATATTCTCTATTGCTTGAGCACAGTGTTCAAATGAAATTGTTTAGTGGGAACATTCCCTTCTTTATTTGCAAAGACTAATATTTAAAGGAACTGTTTTTTTTTTAATATAGTAATAATATTACTAACCTCAAATGTTTGTTTTATAAGTTTATTCACAATGCAGTTATTTTTTTATCTAATGGGAACTTTGTACACTGAAATACATATAAACAGTATTTCATTCTTTTTGTTGTTTTTGTGTTTTGCAAGATTGGGTATGGTTTGCTTTTCATTTGCCATGGGATGGATAAAATTTAGAAAGCTTTCTTGTCTCAGTTATTGGCATGTTTGATAGGACATGTGGTACCAGATGCTTTTAAAGCATTAGAAATAGTCTGAGAGGAGTTTGAACCAGAGTAGGCTGTTGAGGCATCTCTACCACCCATCACTCTCTGAATACAAGGCATTTCTTGGTATAATTCATTAGTAGAGGCTGCCTCCTTCTTACTAGTTCCTTTGGCAAGTTGCATATTGTGTCGACTTCATCCAGTTTCTGTAAAATATGGTTGAATTTTTGAATTTTCTTTCACTTATCAAATGATAAAGAAGAAAAAAAAGAAAGATTGTACTATTTCAATGAAATAATACACTACCTGATCATTCAAATCATCATTGAAGATTGCTTTAAAATTACATTCTTATTTGCCATATATTCATCTTCAAACAAGATATTTCAAATGATTTTCCTTTTTTTAGAACTCATAACTTGGAGGATGGGATATTGATTTGTAAATATTATTTATAATGCTTCTCTGTAAAATGTCAAGGGAAAATATTCAACTGCATAAAACATGGAAGACAAATAAAATATTTTGGAGAAAATGACTGATGGACTGAAAAATATGAAAGGAAATTGAAAGATTCTTTTGTACAGTCACCTGGATTATACTATTGGGACAAGAATGAATAAATACTGGTAGGAAAGTTAGGTTTTACTTAAACATTGGCAAATTTGAGGGCATTTCCTAAAACAATCAAAATTACTGGAATTCCACTTTATTTTTAGAAATATGTATGGCTACGAGAAGGTCTGATTCAAGTATTTCTCAGAAGTTAAAATATATACAGGGATTCCACTTCTAAATTATTTTATTAAAATGAGAGTTAGGTTGTAAAAGGGGTGAAGGAGTGGAGAAGTGTGGTTTTATTTTATTTTTAAAGATCACAGGTTTAAAAATGACTACTAAAAAAGGAAAGATGATCTGTAGTTGAATGAGATGTGTGGTAGGATTCCCAGAATATTATGATGAATGAAAGAAATATTTAAGAATATGACTCTAATAAAAAGTAAGGAAGTAGAATAAAGAAAGAACAAAAATATTAAAAAATAATTAGAAAAATAAAGCCATCATATATGTTATCACAATTAATATTAATGGGTTGAGTATCCTATGAAAAGACAGGCTCTCAGATTGATCTAAAAATAAAATTCACCTATACACTACTTACAAATAAACATACCTAAAATGAGCATCAAAGTGTTCTTTAACAAAAGTATAGGCAAATAACATATCAGGGAATAACAAACTAATTGAAAGCAGAGGATGCAATATTCCTATCTGATCAATTGGATTTCAAGGCCAGAGGCAAAGCCTGAAGAAGCAAAAAAAAAAAAAAAAACAACAACAATAAGATAATGAAGACTCCAAACAAACAAAAAGGCTTTAGTATTTGGAAATGAAATGACACTTTTTGAAATATCCACTACTTATAAAAAAAGAAACAAAAACTTAAATTATAGATTACCCTGAAATGAATAAAAAGTTATATCCTTCATATAGAAATTTATGGGTACAGCTAAAACTACATTTAGAGGAAATTGTAAACATAATGCTTTTATTATTAAAAATATAAATTGGAAATAAAATGAAGTCTTAATTTTCAGAAAATAAAAAGGAAAAGGAACAACACAATGCATCAAAAGAAAATAGAGGGAAATTAGTAAATACCAGTATGAAGTGCAATTAATGCAAGAGAAAATAAAACAAAATCAACAATAAATACATCATAAAGTATAAATAATATCAAAGCTTTGATAAATTGATTGGGAAAATGCATAAAATATAAAACTGCTGACAAATCTTATTAAGAATATAATATATAATAGGAATAAGAAAGGTAAAATAACCACCTCGAAGTGTATTAAAAGAGTAAGAATTCTAAGAAACTATTACATGTCACTATATAATCATGAATTTGAATGTGGTACATTTGAATTTGATAATTTTATAACAATACAAATTGCTAAAATTTTCTAAAGTACCGACAGAGAACTTGAATAGACTAAAAACTATATGAAACAATTGAAAAGATTTTTAAAATCTTTGTTTTTCATGTTTTTTAATATGAAATATTATAGTATATATCTATTTCTGGAAAATTTATAATGTCACTTTTCTTTTTTCCTCTTTCATATATTGGATTTTTAAAAGAATGTAACTTCATTTTCAAATTGTGCCAGTCACAGATAATTTTACAGGTTATTCTTACTTTATCAATACTTTTAAGGAACAGTTAATTAATTCTTCTCTTATTTAAATTATCCCCAGAAGATAGTCAAATGAGTTTTCCAACTTATTTTCCAAAGGCGTTATAATTCCAATTTGCAATCCTGGCAAAATAGGGGGAGAAAAAAGAAAAAGAAAAAAGAAAATGATAGACATTTATTTACATAAATATTTACACAGAAATAAGCATTATATCAAAAAAATGCCAACCAAGAAATGCTAGTATATTGTATAAATGTAGTTATTTTAACATTAGAAAATCTATATGCATAATTCCTTTTAAAATAAATTAAAGGATAAAAATTTCATATGGATGAATTGTATAATATTGAAGTTAGGGATTTTAGTGTACCCAGCACTGAAATAGTGTACATTACACCCGATAGGTAGATTTTTATCCCTAACTCTTCCCACACTTACCCTTTCTTAGTTTTCAATGTGCATTACACTATGTTATGATTATACATACTCCTCATTTAGCTTCCACTTACAAGAGAGAACATATAGTATTTATCTTTCTATTCCTGAGATATTTCACTTAGGATAATGGTCTCCAGTTCCATACAAGTTGCTGCAAAAGACATTGTTTTATTCCATTATTTATGGCTGAGTAGTACTCCATGGTATATATACACCACATTTTCTTTATCCACTCCTCAAATGATGGGCACCTAGTTTCATTCCATATCTTTGCAGCTGTGAATTGTGCTGTGATAAACATTCAGGTACAGGTGTCTTTTTTAAAAAATGACTTCTTTTCCTTTGGTTAGATACCTAATACTGGGATCAAATGCTAGGTCTACTTTTAGTACTTTGAAAAATCTTCATACTGTTTTCTATAGAGATTGTACTTATTTATATTCCCACCAAGAGCATATACGTGTTCCCTTTTCACCACATATGTGTCAACATCTATGTTTTTTTACTTTTTAATAATGGCCATTCTGACAAGGGTAAGGTAGTATCTCATTGTGGTTTCAATTTGTATTTTCCTTATAGTTAGTGATGTTGAACAAATTTTTATACATTTGTTGGCCATTTGTCTATTTCTTTTGAAAAAAATCTGTTCAAGTATTTTATCTACTTTTTGATGGGGTAATTTTTTTTCATGGTGATTTGTTTGAGTTCTTTGTAGATTCTGGATATTGTCAGATGTATAGTTTGAAAATATTTTCTCCTATTCTACAAATTGTGCAGAAGCTTTTTAGTTGAATTAAGTCCCATTTATTTATTTTTATTGTTGCTGTATTTGCTTTTGGGGTCTTCATCATAAATTCTTTGCCTAGATCAATGTCCAGAAGAGTCTTTCCTAAATTTTATTCTAGAATTTTTATGGTTTTAGGTCTTAAAGTCTTTTTTAAAAAACTTCAGAATATTATGGATGTAAATACAATTTGGTTACATAATTTGCTTTTGAACAAATAGTTTGAGTCAAAGTTCTAAGTGTGTCCTTCACCCAGATAGTGTGCATTGTACCGATTAGGTGTGAATTTACCTATCCCCACCTTTCCCCTCCCACCTACTTGATTTCCATTGAATTTTACTTCCATATGGGCACATAAGTGTTGATCAATTAGTTCCAATTTAGTACTAAGTACATGTGGTGTTTGGTTTTCCATTCTTTACATACCTCACTTAGAAGAATGGTCTCTAGTTCCATCTTTTGTTACAAAAAATAATAGATTACCATTTTTATGGCTGAGTAGTACTCCATGGTATACATATACTACATTTTATTAATCCACTCATGTATTGGTGGACACTTAGGTTGTTTACACATCTTTGCAATTGTGAATTGTGCTGCTATAAACTTTAATCCATCTTGAATTAATTTTTTGTATATGGTGAGAGATAGGAATCCTCTTTAATTCTTCTGCGTGTGGCTATTCATTTTCACAGCACCATTTATTGAACAGAATGTCCTTTTTCCAGTGTATGTTTTATCTGTTTTATCAAAAATCAGTTGGTTGTAGGTGTATGAATTTATTTCTGGGTTCTCTATTCTGTTCCATTTTTCTGTGTATCTACTTTTATACCTATACCATGCTGTTTTGGTTACTATAGCCTTGTAATATAATTTGAAGTCAGGTAACATAATGCCTCTAGCATATCAGACTTTTAAAATATTGAATGTAAAATAGGAGTATTTTGATAAAGACTACTTACTTGAATGCCAGTAAACAATATGACAGTAAAACTTTTAGAGCATTAACAATAAATCAGAAAACATAACAAGCTGACTACTACCTGTACTACATCATTGTTTTGAAGATTCTAAAATATGAAGTATGACATAATAATGGCAAAAGCAGTATAACTTTTTAATAAAATAGTTGACAATTTACCATTACTCATAGGTAACACTACAGAATAATAGAAATTCCCAGAAAAGCAAAGTAATACACTAAGAGATTAGTAAATTAGCTGAATAAGAGTGAATAGTCAGCAAAATATAAAAACAAATTTTTAAAAAGCCAATATATTCCATTTACTTAATGCTTCTATGCAAAACAACAACAAAGCCCACAAAACAAGAGAAAACAAAATAAAACAAAACCCGCTACTCTCTCTGAGCACCAATGAGTTCATCTTTAAAAATAATCACATTAAAAGATAAATGTATATCAACAGCACTGACAAATATGTAAATTTTATTTTTACTTTTGGCTTTTGATTTTTAAGATATATTTAATAAGGTCCTCTGTACCATCACATTTATAAAAATATCTTCAAATATTTATTTTAAAATCTTTATTGTCTTATTGGTTACATTTAGATCATTAAGCTACCTAAAATTTATTTTGAATATGTTGTGAGGAGGAGCTCTCATTTTATTATAATACTAACAAATAGATAATTATTTTTCTCTAAAACAAATAATGACTAATCCATCTTTTGCAGTCTAAAATTGAATGTTACACTTATCGTATATTGAGTTTTGATGTATAGTTGGTTCTATTTCTAATCTTTGTTCCACCAATATAGTCTTATACCATACTGGTTTAATTAAGACAGCTTTTGAGAAAGATTTAATATCTGAATGGGCAAAGCCCTACTATTAATCTATTTTTACAGAATTCCTCTGCAATTACCAACAGTTATTCTTCTAATGAATTTTAGAATGATTTTCCCAACATTTTTACAATTCTTATTAAAATTGGATTAACTTTATATATTGGGGATGGTGGACATTTATTTATATTAAATGCTCCCATATAAGAACATGTATATCTCTACGTCTTTTGTGTCATTCAATAAAATTTTAAGTTTAGAGGAACTAAACTTTTTAAATTGTATGAAAGTGGTTTGGTCTCAATTACAACCATTAGTATCTATTAATATATGAAGCTGTACTTGCCTTTTGTGTCTAATATTTCATGAGGAAAGTCAAATTCCAACAGCACTTCTGTGTGATAACAGTTCTGGTCAGAGCTTGTAGCCACGTCAACAGTATTGTACATTCAGAATTGAAGCATCAACTTGAAAAAAATTGTTTATTGTCCTACATGTTAAATAAATTTTCCAGTATTCTTTGTATACTGAAATGTACACAAGAAATGGTGCTATCATAGTATGGTGGGTGTACACACGCATATGTGTGTTTTTGCTAGGCAAAATGGAAAATCTTTCTACAATTACAGAATGCATTTAATTTTAAGATGTTTCTCAGTGGTCATTCATTCACAACTAAATATGGACCTAATCTGTTTGAGACAGAATAACATTGAATATTGCATGCTTGTAAATACTGTAGTTATTTTTTAAATAATAAATTAATAGAGTTGAATGAGGATTGTTTTGTCAATGAAACATTTTACTAATATTTCTTATTTCTTTAATTTCTGATGTATAATTTGTTTTAACATAATGCATTTACCCCATAGAAAGAATAACACCAGTCCTATATTTTTGGCATTTTTCAATCATGCACCATAATGACTTTTTTTTCCTTCACCCTTGGATGAACTCTGTTACACAGATTTTAAGCTACTAATCATTGTTATTTGGGTCTAAAATATGAAAATGTCAAGAGTTAGAAATTTAATTTTAAATTTTACTTTTCTATTTAACTCTGAAAATAATAATCTACATTAAAACCCTAAGAAAACATCTAAGGACATATATAAATATGAGCTATTCAATTTTATAGGTTTTCTTTTTATCTCATTCTAAGATTTTGGGGTACCAATACAAATACAGCAATCTTGTTTTCAGAATCTCTTAGGCTTATATTAAGCCTTCAGGTTTACCGATAAAAGTGAGAAAAAAAATTCTTGACTTTTCTTTTTTTAGCGTCAACTTTGTTTAGGTCAGCTTTTTGCTTTTCTTTAAATTTCATGCCTATGTATTTGTTTAATGACTATTATGTAACTCTAAAAGTACCACATTCATTATTAAGTATAATCAATTCTTATAAGTTGGGCAAAATGTTTGTTTTCCCTGGAGGATGTGTCATTAAGGTTTTATATTCTCAGATGTAATGAATGTTGCTAATACTTGCAGTTCAGGGAAGAAATAAGTAATAAAATAAATGGTCTATATTGGGCCTGGTTATTATGGATGGATTAAAGTATTGATTGAAAAATCATCTTTTAAATTTTAATGTATTTAGGCACATATCAAGTGTTCATCAAATGTAGAGAATATTAATAAGGAGGAGGAGGAGAAGGTATGATGGCAATGCTGACAACAACATAAGCAATATTTCTCAAAACACTCTTTATTATAGAGATTTCAAATTCTCATTTTACAAATGAAGAAAATGTGGCTCAGAGCAGTTGGGTAACTTATCTGAGATCATTCAACTAGTACACAATATAGCTTGCGTTCAAATATTGGTCTTTGCTTTTGTGACAAGATAGCTGTATTATGTTTATAGTTGTTAGTTTATATTTATAAGTAATTTAGAATAGCATATACACAATTCAGTTATCATTTTAAATATTTTCTTGGTATTATGGTTCTTTTTTTCAGTCCCAAAGTACATGTTGTCTTCATTAGATCTGTGAGAAGTTTATCAATTTTATTGTCTATTTTAAGAAATGAGTGCTTTATTTCTGTATCAGTTTTTTTCTGTGCTCTAATTATTTTCTGATATTTTTAGTGTTTCCTTCTTTCTGTTTTATTTTATTCTGATTGAATTTTTCTAATATCTTGATATATGAAGGATTACCTTATTTTCATTCTTTTAAAAATAATAATCATCTTTTAAATCTATTAATTTGTCTCTCAATATGTTTGGAAGCATCACATAAATTTATATATTATATTCCCATTTTTTATGACTTCCTAAATGGTTAATTTTATTTCCATTTTATATAAATTTTTTTTAAAAACTGTTTTTTTTAATTGTGAAAGGCCAGGATATGTTTAGTTTCATTTCTAAACATTAGTTTTAATTTCTAGTTTTAAACGACTGTGGTCAAAGAGTTTGGCATTTTAAAATATACTGGTTTTTTATGGCATAATAAATAATTTTTATAGTTCCATAATATGTTAAAAGAAAATATATTTTCTGTGGGATAAAATTTTTGATTTGCATTTATTAAACCTACCTTATTAATTGTATTACTACAATCTTTACATCTTAATGATACTCACTTGGACCATCAGAGGATATGCATGTTAAAGTCTCCCAATGAAACTGTGATTTTTTTATTTTTTATTTCAGCTTATTATGGGGGGTACAAAATTTCAGGTTACATATGTTGCCCATGTACCTCCTATTCCCCCAAGTCAGAGCTCCAACTGTGATTTTGAGGGAAAAGGGAGTATGAGGTGAAGGTATGAGAAAGGGGATAACTCTGGTCTAATCTGAAAGAATTCTCCATATGAGAGTCGTGGTTGCTGTGCTGTTTTACTAAGGCACAGCTCACACATGTTTTTGATAGAGTTACAAAGCAGAAGTTGATATAAGCGCCTCTCAACCAGCTTTCTGTTTTAAAAATTAAAACATATGTCAGAGAGAGACAGTTAATCTATTTTTACCATAATAGAACTAAAGAGGGTTTTCTTTCCCCTCCAGCTAGATGTAAAGTATTGATTGGTATCATAAGTGATTTTGTATATTTGTGTCTCCTTGTTAGTTTTCGTGGCTGTTTTAATAGATAAGTGATGAAGAACTTATCCTATTAACTAGCCACTTTCCTCCCCTAGAAGACAGCTGATCATAGTCTTTCAATTTTATTGTATTTTCTTTCATTAGTGTGGTGGCTTACAACTTCAGGAATATGGAAATTACGTATTAAATAAGTGAGCACATGTTATTGGTTTAGAGATTTAATTTTCATTTGCTTATCCTGTGCCAGTTATCAATATGAGAAGTTAAAATTTTGATTAATCATCTAGAGCTCCAGAAGACTATTTCACATCTATATCAAATCTATTTATGCTATCAGTCCATAGGAATATAAATTTTTAAGAGAAATGAAGGCTCTTTATTTTTTATATGATTATTATTCTTCATTCCAGGAGATAATTGAGAAGGACTTGTACTCCAAGATGTCCTGGACATCTTTTGGTCAGCTTTTTACTAGTGAATAGATGGTGATAACCCTAGAAGAAAGAGAAGGAAAAGGGGCTGGGGCAAATGTGTTGTGCAAGGGAAAGTGTTTGCATTCTATATGGTGAAGTGTCTGCATTCTATATAGTGAGAATGGAGGCTGGGTACTGACAAATATTTACATTAGGTATTGTCTTCCCATTTATCACAGTATTGTAGTGACTTGATTGCTTTATCTCAGATTGGAATAGTATTATAAATCGCTTATCTCAGATACAACATGTAATAGTTAAGATTAAATCTGGTTTGTGACAAGTATAAATGTGGAAGCCTCTAGAAATGATCGTATTATATATCCTTTGTTAAGAACATCAGATTACCGAGTTTTAAGGAGAGTGTGCCTAAAGATGAGTGGATTAATTAAAGACTGACATTTTTCTTTAAGTTTGACAGGTAGGAAGTCATCATTAATTTTAGCGGGAGTAATTTCAACAAAGTAGTAGGGGCAAAAGTCAGGGAGAAAGGAATGAATAAAAAGCAAAGTGGAGAAAGAGAATATGGCACACTTCCTGGATAAGTTTTTTGAGGAGAGCAAGAGAGAAATTGTTGTATAACTGGAGTTTGAGCAAGAAAAAGAAACCTAAACAAACATTTTTAGATTAGAAAAGAGATTACCATTATTTTTAAGCTGAAGAAAAATATTCATGACAGAGATGTTGACTGTATATCAGAGGGCAGCAAACTTTTTCTGTAAAGGGCTAGATAGTAAAATTTTTTTTACGTTTTCAAGACCATATGGTCTCTATACCAGCTACCCAACTCTGCCCTTGTGGCATTAAAGCAGCCACAGACAATGTATAAACAAATGGATTTGGCTGTTTTCAATACATTTATTTACAAAATAAGACAGGAAGCCAGATTTGACACATGGGTCATAGTTTGCCAACCTCTGGTATAGATGTCTAAAGTGGAGGAGAATTAAAGAGAGTAGGGAAGGGCATAGAATGAGGATGGCTGTGGCTGTGAGTTACCTTTATAGGACTGGTTGTGGAATAACTGTGTAGGGAGAACACAGCTAATGACCTCAAGTTTTCTTAAAGAGACAGAGGACTATATAACCTGTCAAAATGAGGAGGTGCAGGTGATTAAGAACTTGAAGAAAGATGGTAATGATTTAGAAAAACTTTTTAAGGGAAATGAGAGAGGAAATTGATAAAGGCCATTACCCGACTGAGTTTGGAAATTATGAGTATGTAGAAGTTACTCTTAGTGTGAGTGTGTGATTTCGTTTCCCACAGAGCTTCAGCCCCTAAGTGTGAGTTCAGGGACCAGCTGCAGTATTTATCTGGGATTTGCTGAGTGGGTGCTCCTAAAGAATTGCACTGAAAGGAACTGAAGACATTGGTGAGAAAGTAGTTCAAAGGAACAGCCTTTAGTTTCAAGCTGGCTAAAGAAGAAAAAGATCAAAAGGTACTAGTAAACTGAGAAAAGAATGAAAAGATTAAAGTGCTAGATATCTCTGTGATGTCAAAGAATAGGAGTTTAAAAAGGAGTAAAGAATTGTTAAGATAGAAGATGGAGGTCAAAAAGTACAATAACAAAATAAATGCTTAGCACACATTTTTTGATAGATTTCTGTCCTGAGTAAAGCTTACCACCTGAACCTGATAATAAAATAGGTGCAAAAGAGAAAATATACACAACTTTCATTCTCAACTGCTAGAGTTTCGATTATTACAATGTCAACAATATTATTATTATATGAAATTACCCTGAGTTAATTTCAATGAGAACAACATTGGAATTTGGCAATGACATTTTTACCTATGGTGTTTTTTTTTTTTTTTTTTTACTTTTTGCCTTTCTAAACTTTTGAAAAATTATTTAATTTCTAATGAAACTAGTTTTTAAAATATTGAAGTTTAATTTTTTGTAGTAAGCACAATGTTGTTTTGGTGCTGCTCCTAATTCATAAATCCAGTTCATTTCACAGAATCAAAGATAACAACAATGATATTTGATACTATTATTTCTATGAGATAAATCATTATAAAGTATTAAAAGTGTTTGAATGTTAAGATTATTAAGGCTTAAAATTATGATACAAAGACCCATATAATATTTAATCAGAATTATGGGAAAAATTTTTGACACAGAGGAAAAATAACTATAGTTTATTGAGTACATACTGTCTAAGTGCCAGGCTCTGTATTCTTATTATTTTTTTCTAATATCATTTTTTAAAAAAATTTCACAATATTACAGAGGTATAAAAGTTTAGGTTACATATATTGCCTTTGCACTGCCTGAGTCAGAGCTATAAGTGTGCCATGCCCCAGACAGTGGGCACTGCACCCATTAGGTGTAAATATACCCATCCCCTCCTCCCTACTCCCACTTGCCCGACACCCAGTGATTGTTACTTCCATATGTGCACATTAGTATTGATCAATTAGTACCAATTTGATGGTGAGTATATGTGGTGCTTGTTTTTCTACTCTTGTGATACTTCACTTAGGAGAATGGGCTCCAGCTATTTGTTATGGCTGAGTAGTACTCCATGGCATACTATAGATGCCCAGTAGTGGGATTGCTGGGACGGCAAACTAGTACAACCTCTATGGAAAGTAATATGGAGATACTAAATGGAGTCAAAGAACTAAAAGCAGGCTTTGTATTATGAGCTTTGTATACTAAACTGTAAAAGTTCATTGAAGCTGGAGATTTTGTCAAAATCTGTAAATTTTGTTCTTTCTACCCTTTGCCAAGCATGTTATACCACTGCTTTGTAAATGTAAGGCATGATCTTATGTATATTTTGAGGTGAAGTAATTAATGTACTCAACTATGAAAGACTGGTAACTTAAGATTTATCTTTTTGAAAATAGCAATTTGCCATAGCAAGGAGAACCAGTTGTGTTATGTTTTATTTTGTTTTGTTTAAAATAACACAGGGTAATTTACTATTGAAACGTGTTCATTAGTGGTCTTATATAATTAAAAAATAACGTATTGGACTGAAGCATAAACTAATGTGTTAAATTTTATGATTACAAATAGGACAATGTGTTTAGAAGTATAAACTTAACCTATATAATAGTAAATGAATATGTATGCAGTATACAATTAAGAATTTTCCAAAGACTAAATGGATCTGGATCGTGTTACAAAGGGAGACACTTTTTAAACTTGCCAGTTTGAAGAGAAATGTCAATTACACAAAATTTTGGCATATACTACTTCTATAAACTGGCAAATATTTATTTCCGTACCCTTGGGGGTTTCACTGCCTTTAAGGAGGAAGAGATACCATTCTTCAAAATTAGGAGGAAAGGTTTGGGATAGGTGCGTAGGTACAGGAGCAGGAAGTTGCCTGATAACTTCAAGAAATCAAGATCATCTGCTGAGAAATAAAGAAGGGTAGAGGATCCCTTGGCAGAAGTGAAGGCCCTACAGAGCTTGGAGTTCATAAATCTGGTGCAATTACCCATTCTCAAGCAGTATGATTTTCTCCAGCAGCATATGGTACCCAAGACATGGAGGTAAAGAGGGCCAATTATAGAACCAATACAGGTTTGGGGTGTACCAAGGAAGGTATATGGAGCTGATGTGTATTAGGCATCAGGGTGGGGCTTTAGAGTATGAACCCTTTTATTTACCAATCCTCCTCTGGTGAAGATCTAAGCTATATAACCAAAGAAATAAAGAAGTAAAGAAATATTATAAATAAATAAATGGCTGGGTAGAAATGGTAGAAATCTCTCCCTTACCCATGGGCAGTGCCAGAAATATGGAGGGGAAAGAACTCCATATAACCCCCCTCTATAGTAGAATGCTGTGGAGAGGAACTGCAGGGAGATGTTAAGGGATAAAGCTATAAAGATACTTTTTCTTTCTATGCACTGGTATAGTTCCTGATGAAAGCAAGCCATCCTTAAGTAATATCTACTCTTTCCTGAATTAAAAACTGCATGTATAAGGAGGAATCACAATGAACTAAAAAATATTGATCACCAAATGTGTACGATATCCTGTGATAAGAACTTTATGTATCTTGTTTCACTTACTCTTCACAGTAACCAACTGTGGCAAGATATTATTTTAACTGCTTTTATATATGTGGAAATTAAGGCTCAGAAAAGTTAAGCAAGTTACCTAAGGCTACATAGCTGGCATTGAGTGAAGCCATAATTTAAATCAAGCCTTATTCTTAGGTTTATAATTTGTAGTACCAATGTATTTTTATTATTGCTTCTCTATTTCTTTGTTGCAAAATGAGGTAATTTTAGTTGTTTTGAACCTAGGGGTATTACAGCCCTTGAGAGTTGTTTGTAAATATGGATGGGAATTTTTTGTTTATTGTCATGCCTGGGGGCATATTGGCAATTGGTGGGAAAATCCCAGGGAAAATAAATATTCTTCAAATGTGTGGGACAGACTCATATATTGAAAGATTTTCTTGTCTGAAATCTGAAATGCCAATAGCACCTCTGTTGAGAATCAGTGAAATCCTTTTTCTAAATCTAAAACTAAATTTTCTAATTCTAAAACTTTTTCATAGGCAATCTGCTTGAGAAAATACGTCTTAGTCTCAATCCGTGACTAAAAGGTGAATGGAAGGTTATTTTTTTGCCTTGGGAAACAAAAAGCAATTAGCATGTTTTTTGTTTTCTTTCAATGTGACTTTAAATTATCTTACAAGTTTGGACTTTAAGGAAGCTCACAAGTGAATTACCAAGCAAGACAGATCTCTGGGTCAAGTTCTAGGATGAACTCTGGAGCATATACCTAAGTCAGTCAGAGATCTTCTGAGAGCTCAGTATACATATGACAGAAATCACTGTTCCTTTGGACAATGCAGAGAAAGAGAAGTAATGGTAGAATGAAAGATTTAGCAGGTACGGTGTAGCACTGCCTTTACCAGCCCACTAAAATGTTTTATATAGAAGACAATCCAAGGACATGTGTATCACCTAATCGTATATAAATCAGGTTGGGACTTGTGCTTAATGGAATTGGATTTGAACTCTGCAAATATCTTTCAGAGACTGAACAAACTGTGCTATTTATGGTCTTTAGATGGCAAGGATGCTGACACATCCTTTTATTACTAGAATTTAAAATAAAATATATTATCAAGATGTCTTCATCCTATTGGATGCAGACTGGAAAGAGTGTTTTTACTATTCCTTTGGAAGAGAGGAAGATATTCTCTTGCATTAAGCAAAAGTATATGATAATCTTACTAGTTGCTATTATGGTATACAAAATGGAGTATAGATGTTCATTTTAATGATAATCACATTTCTAAGCATTCAAATATATTTCAGATTATATTGATCTTTGGTTTAAATGTTTTAGCTCCATTATCCCAAATGTTGAATATTTTTTACTATAGGTACTCTAGCTTGTACTTCTACTTACTTACATTGATGGAAATTATTGCTGGATTCATAGAAACTTTTAAGTTGAATTCATTCAAAAATATCACAGGGATTCTTGAAAAACCTACCTTTGCAAAGGGGATCTCTTCAGGAAGCTGTGGCAAAGCAGAGATGGACTTGAGTTTGCTGGGTTGGGCACTTGTTAGCTCCTATAATCCTAAGGA
Organism: Eulemur rufifrons; assembly: GCF_041146395.1. Classification (NCBI taxonomy): domain Eukaryota; kingdom Metazoa; phylum Chordata; class Mammalia; order Primates; family Lemuridae; genus Eulemur; species Eulemur rufifrons. Next base: position 43,951,140 of record NC_090988.1, read on the forward strand.
AGATAGTGTCTGGTAAGCAGTAGGCACTGATATGTCAGTTTCTATTCTAAACTGCAGGAACTCGAGGTGCTGCATTTATAGAAATTAATAGTTATAGGCATCATCTTTTGAGTTCTCACCATTTAAAATGTATTTTACTTTTAAACTGAGTTTGTTAGTATTTGAATGAATAGAATTGATACACATTCAATGGGTACTAGTAATAGGAGATAAAATGTTTAAAAGAATTAATAGTTCTGTGTTGTTAAGAGAACATTTTTTCTACATCAAATTTATTTGAGTTATATCCTTTGATGTTTAGAATTCAAATCTTTCCAGTTTATATAGCATCTGACTTTTCCTCTTATTTGTCTGAATTTTGTACTTGGCCTACAATATGTGAAGAAATACTTCCAGAGAATTATTCTAATATTGTTGCTGATAAAAATATTTATGGCTTGTTTCTATACAAAGGTCCTAGAAAGCATTGCAAACAATTAGCTTTAATACCCCAAGGAATAAATGATTGATTGCATTTATTTTATTTCTTAGAGCTCTTGATTTTTCACTGGAATTTTTATTTGTTATCACTACATTTTATTTTCGTTTTAAGATTTCCTTGAGACAGAATAGTTGTTTTGTTCCTTTGGGCTAGTTATAATGGGCCTCTGGAGACTAATAGGTCTTATACGAGCATTCTTAAGGTGAAAGATTGGTTTTGTTCATTCCTTCCTTCCTATGGCCTGCAAAATCCAACATAATCTTGACACTACTTTTCTTTAGCTTCATCTCCTGTAACTCTCCGCTTAGCTTCTATATGTCAGTTCCACAGGCCTATTTCCTGCTTTAGGGCTTTTGGGTTTACCATATCTTCTCCCTGGAATCCTCTGCTGTAGAGTTTCATAGGAATAACTGCTTCTTATCCTTCAGATCCAAACTCAAATGTCACCTCCACAGAGAAGTCTTTCCTAACCACAGAACTGGAAATATACTGTTCCATCACACACTCTATAATGCTTTTCTTATATTTCATGTAACAAAATCACTATTGGGAATGTTCTTATTTACTTGTTTATCTGTTTTATTTTTTTTAGTCAGTCTCTACTTTACCAGAATATAAATTCAATGACCGCAGAATTGTTAACCACAGTATCTACAAGACTTAGAAAACTGTTGACACATATAGTAAGTCTCAATAAATATTTATTCATTGAATGAATGAGTTAGGTGTGTAGGGAATAAAGGAAAAACTTCCCCTTAGCCTTCTGAAGTTTTGCTGAAAAAAATCAACTCCAAAAGAGAAATTAGTAAGAAAAAATGTATCCAAATTTATTGATATGTACACAGAGAAAAGTCACAGAATAATTACCCAATATCCCAAGGGGATACAGATGTTTATATACCCTATTTCTTAGGGAAAGGGAGATGGGGATGTGGATGATTTTTAGGGGGTTAGAAAATGCACTTTAGGGGAATTTAATGGGCTTGAAGAACACACAATGGCCTGGGACAAACTCTGTTGGACAGACAATGGTTTGTGACAAAAGTCTGTCCAGTTTTGTTGACAGACTTCAGTCTTTCTTCCTGTGATATGAGTTCAGTTAATCAGAACTTAAGGAAGGGCCCAGAGGTAATTGTTTTCTTCTTTGGCAAGTCAGGACATTAAGCAGATAAGAAACTTCAGAGAACAACTTCATCATGTGCTTCCGTAGACACAGAGGATTGAGAGATAGGAGCAGCTTTGTGGGGCATTGAGGGGAGACAGGGGAGTGTGGAGAAGGTCAGAGAGACCTTATGGCTTCTTCAGTTCAGTATGTCAGAGTGCCATATTTTGGGGCATGTGTTTCTGAGCCTCAACAATTATATTGTAGTAAAGAATAATAGTGTACATAGTTCCTTTCATTTAAAATGAACTATTAATTATAAAAGGAACCTTAGAAAACTTTTTATTCAAACTTTTATTTTACAAATATAGAAACTGAGGTCCAGAGAGGTAGAGTTACATGATTTCACAAAGACAGACAGTAAGAATTAAGGACAGATTCCTAGACACTGAATCCAGAATTTTAAGTTCTATTATATCATATTTTTTATTACAGCATACTGCTAGTAGTGGAAACAATATATGGAGTTAGTTTATAAAGATCCACAATGCTTATATTTAACTATAAAATCTAAACCTCTGAAAACCCAAAAGTTTTTTGTAACCTTGGCATCAAAACTCATATAGTGGCAGAAACCTAACATAAAATAATGTGGTACTATTTATAGTTTTCATGTATCTTACTAAGTGTGACTATTCATATATTTCGTTGCAGAAATACTAATATATTTGATTATAGGCTTCTGCTCCAGATCTTGCTAGGGACTATTATGTAATACTTGGCACACACACTGTGTAACCTTTCTAAAATTCAAATATTTCTGAATTTTAAAACACACTTGACCCTAAGAATTTCAGGTAAGGTAGGGTAGACCTATGTTTCAATCACATATTCTTTCATTGGGAAACGAGGAGACCAAGAGCAATGTAGCCACAAAAGAGGGTAAAGAAATCATTTAGTCTAACAACCTTACATTGCAGATGAAATAACTAGGAGATTAAATGAGTTATATAAAATCAAATAGTTAGAAAACCACAGAGAGGCAACTCTCTTACTCCTATCCAGAAGATTTTTGATGAAACCACAAACAAAAAGGACATTAATAAATATCATACTTCACTCTCTTCTCTGGATCATTTCATAGATTATCTTAGTAATCTTCATAATTGCCAGGCATTTGGTACCAATATTATCTTCACAGGCGTAAGGGTCTTTGAGAAGTTACATAAGTTGTCTGAGGTCTCACAAATATACATAGCACATTAGCAATTTGTACTCAGGACAGTGTGGCTCTAAAAACTAGTATTTGCAACCATGGCTTCTAATTAATCAGATTTTCATAAGCATAAGATCATTATATGATTTTTAAAAAATGATTTTTGAGCTATAAATCCTTTTTTTAATTGTTGAAAATAAATCAAGTTATCAAAAAATAGAAAGACATTTAAAATTTTGTAGAGGTGTTGTGGAACCCCAAATTCAGGCTTATGTACCCAATGTGCAGCTAAAGCCCAAAAGTGTGACACCAGTGCTTGGAAATAGAGAAAGGCTTATTTGATTTGGCCACAGTGAGAAGATAGGAGAGCAAATCTCTCATATCTGTCTTGTCACAGAGATGAGGCAGGGAACATTTATGCAGCTAGGGAATAAGAGGGGGATAAGGGAAGCGAATTTCAGGAAACTGAAATGGAAAGTCTGGGCTGCTTTTAGTCTCAGATAATACCTTGAATAAACAGACTACTGGGCATCAGCCACTAGTAGCAACTTTTTCAGAGGCATTCATTCTTTCTGCAAAACAAAATTTAGATTCTCCTTGTGACCCTGGAGTTACTTCTTCCTGCTTGACAAAGAAACAGTGTATCAGCAGTTAATAATTGCTGTGAGAACAAGGGATGTTGAGCAGGAAGCAAGCAGTTAAAATGTGTAAACAACCAAGGGCCTAGTCCAATTTTGCATTATTTCGGTCATTAAAAATTATGGGGTACTAAAATCTCAAGGGGCTCAGCTACATCTGTAGGCATGGGCCTTTTTTTAAATTGGAATGCTAAAGTTTCAAGATTATTTGCTAAGCTTCCATACTTTTTGTATAATACTAAATTAAGAATATTGAGATTCCAAATATACTAATTATTCATCTATCTATAAGACTAGAAGTTATCAATGGCAAAAATCAACTGTTGAACAAAAGAATGTAGGTAGCATTTTTTTCTCAAACTGGAGTAAAATACCCTTAACAAAGAAAACATAATTCTCCTAGAACTTCTAAATTTGAATTAAGTTATTTTTGTATTACTTAAATACACATAAGATTAAACTATTTAGATTCTATGTGTTAATAGCTCCTGTACAACTATTAAAATTAAATCAAAATAGATTTACAACTTAAATACAATAAAAACTACAAAATATGCAATCCAAATGAAAGTCATTAATTTAGTGTGACAAATGATATTTGTTGAAATTAAGTCACCTTCGTGCAACATCTATATGGTATTAACTGCTTCAGCATGAGTTCTTTTGAAATGCATAGCATATCATCACTGTGCACCATATAATGGCTCAATTCTCCTAGAACTTTTCTATATTTATATTGTATTCAAACAACTGCAAAAGGTTGGGCTGTGTAGTGATCCTTGAGATCACTCAGCCTTCATGTGTGTTGCCTGAATCATTATATATCATGTCCTCCTCTTTTCTTTTCTTATTAACTAAAGGAAATTAAAATACAGTTGACTCTTGACCAATTTGAAGGTTAAGGGCTCCAACCCCCTAAGCAATGGAAAATCTGCATATAACCTTTGACTTCTCAAAAACTTAATTACTAATAGCCTATTGTTGACCAGAAGCCTTACTAACATAGTCCATTAACACATATTTTGTATGTTCTATGTATTATATACTATATTCTTACAATAAAGTAAGCTAAAGAAAATATTATTAATAAAATCATAAGGAAGTGAAAATATAAGTGGAAATGAACCATAAAAGTCTTCATCCTTTTCACCTTCACATTGAATAGGCTGAGAAGAAGGAGGAAGAGAAGGGGTTGTTCTTGCTGTCTCAGGGATGGCAGAGGAAGAAGAGGTAGAGGAGGTGAAAGGGGATGCAGGAGAGGCAGGCACACTTGGTATAACTTTTATTGAAAAAAAAACCAATGTTAAGTGGACCCGTGTAGCTCAAACCCATGTTGTTTAAGGGTTATACAGTAGTACTTGGCATCCATCTGGTTGTAAACACAAACACCAATGTGGACACTAAAATCTCAAGGCCACCTTCATTTAAAAGGTGGTCATCCAGGTGAATCAGCATATATTTCTATGAATACTGTTAGATTGGCATCAAAAAGGAAAAGGCCAAATTAAAAATCAGTTATCATGGAGAAAGGACCTCCACAGACCTCCAAAAGTCCAAGGACCCTAATTTGAAAAACACTGGACTACAACATCATTTTGTCTTTTAAAGTATTAATCAGTGTTTCCACTTTCTCTTTTGACTATCAAAGCTTAATTATTTCTTCTGAATAGGAGACTATGTTGTGGGCTTTGCCATTTTTCCAATATCTTTCTTTAAGTCAATCTCAAGTCTCTTCCCCACAGATTAGCAACTGGCCAAAGCAGAGCATCATTTTTTTAATGATCAGCAATTAATTTATTTTGGGTAGGAAATTATAGCTTTTTAAAGGGAGATTGCATATATTTGGGGGTTGAGAATAAAAAAATCATACCTGTGTATCCCAGGTGAAACAAACAGGTATAACCAAAACAAGTATTGATTAAGCTCAGTAGTTTTCAATTCTGGCAGTCCATTAGAATAACCTTGTTAGAGTAGGAGACTAAGAGACAGGACTGAGACCAGATGAAGGGGCTTGAAGATTGGGTGCAGGTGTTAAAGTAAACAACCCTCAACCAGAAGCTAACTAGAAGGGCTGATAACCACAGGCAAGAACCACTTCCACTGGCTTATCAGCTATCTCTGTCATCTTAAATGAACTTTGGCTGACTATAATGTGATTTACATTGTGGTTTTAAAATTTCTCCACCCCTGGAATTGCTATGGCAGTTCTGAAACAACCATACAAAGTATGAAAATGAGAGGGAAACCAATTCTGGAAATTACTACCCAAATTCTTAGTAAAAGCCAACCCATTGGCTTTGAATATTTCTCCTCTCAATTAGTAAAACTACAAAAGATCTAAAACCATTTCCTCCCAGTACAGCTGTTCTGTTTTGAGCCTCCTGGCTGTCTCTCCTGAAAGTGTACTTTTGCTTTCAATAAAAAGGTGTCACTTGCTTGGCTTATGTGGTATGTCCTGAAATTTTTTTCCCTATGATCACCACAAGCTTGGAAAAACCTCCATTCAGAGGTCAGTAACAATCTTATAAAAGCACTATTTCCAAGGCTCCACCCACAGCTTATGATTTAATTGGTCTCAGGTGAGGTGAGGGATATCAGGATTTTTGTTTTTCATTTCTTTTTTTTAAATTTCAGGATATTATGGGAGTACAATTACTTTGGTTACATAAATTGCCTTTGCACCACCTGAGTCAGAGCTACAAGCCTGCCCATGCCTCAGACAGTGCACACTGCACCTGTTAGGTGTGAATTTTCCCATCCCCTCCATCCACCTCCCAGCTTCCCAACACCCAAAGAATGTTATTTCCATATGTGCACATAAGTGTTGATCAATCAGTACCAATTTATTATATTTATGTATATATGTATTTATTTATTTCAGCATATTACAGGGGGTACAAATGTTTAGGTTACATATATTGCCTTTGCTCCCCCTGAGTCAGAGCTTCAGGTGTATCCATCCCCCCTACAGTGCGCACTGCACCCATTAGGTGTGAATAACCCATCCCCTCCCCCTCCCTCCCACCTGCCTGACACCTGATGAATGTTACTAAATGTGCACTTAAGTGTTGATAAGTTAATAACAATTTGATGGTGAGTACATGTGGTGCTTGTTTTCTATTCTTGTGCTACTTCGCTTAGTAGAATGGGCTCCAGATCTATCCAGGATAATACAAGAGGTACTAGATTACCATTGTTTTTTATGGCTGAGCAGAACTCTATGGTATACATACACCACACTTTATTAATCTGTTCATGTATTGATGGGCACTTGGGTTGTTTCCACATCTTTGCAATTGTGAACTGTGCTGCTAAGCTATGAACATTCGAGTGCAGATGTCTTTTTTATAGAATATCTTCTTTCCCTTTGGGTAAATACGTAGTAGTGGGATTGCTGGATCAAATGGTAGTTCTACTTTTAGTTCTTTGAGATATCTCCATACTGCTTTCCATAGAGGTTGCAAGAATTTGCAGTCCCACCAGCATTGTATGAGTGCTCCTCTCTCTCCACATCCACACCAACATTTGTTGTTTTGGGACTTTTTGATAAAAGCCATTCTCACTGGAGTTAAATGATATCTCATTGTGGTTTTGATTTGCATTTCCCTAATGATTAGATATGTTGAGCACCTTTCCATAAGTTTGTTGGCCATTAGTCTACCTTCTTTTGAAAAGTTTCCATTTATGTCCTTTGCCCACTTTTTAATGGGGTGTTTGATTTTTTTCTTGCTGATTTTCCTGAGTTCTATATAGATTCTAGTTATCAGCCCTTTATTGGATGTATAGCATGCAAATATTTTTTAATAGACTTTATTTTTTCAGAGAAGTTTAGGTTTACAACTAAATTGAGAAGATAAAGAGATATCCCATATATCCCAAATTGAAAGGAAAATACAGAGATTTCCCCTATACCAACTGTTGCCACACATGCATCGCCTCTCCCACTATTAGCATTCCCCACTATAGTGGTACATTTGTTGCAATCAATTAACCTAAATTAACACATCATTATCACCTAAAGTCAATAGTTACATTGAAGTTCACCCTTGGTATTGTGCATTCTATAGACTTAGAAAAATTTATAATAACATGTATCCACCATTGTAGCATCATACAGGGTAGTTTCACTGACCTAAAAAAAATCCTCTGTGCATATACTATTATTACTATTCATCTGTAATTTTTAAAAGCTCTTCTGATAATATTAATGTGTCAATCAAGGTTGAAAAATCACTGATAGGTGAAGGAAATACATTCATATCACTTCTGTTTATATAATCTCTGGTGGCATCCAACATCTAAGAGTTATTATATATCTAAGCTCCATGGCATTGGCTTTAAAGATCTCTAAGACCTAAAAATTGTCTACCTCATTATCATCATGTCTTTATATTTCTTTGCTGAGTTGCCTGTCTAAGATTTAGATGTATCAATTAATGTGATTTCTTCAAGCTCTTAAAAGTTCTTTGTATAGCTGTTTAATATGGGTGGGGCAAAGAGGGGTTGCTTCTTGCCCTCCTGTGTCCATGGCAATTATTGCTAAAGATGCATGGGGTTCTTTCCTATTAAGCCAGATTGACCTTGGAATTATTCTCAATGCAGTGCTTCACATAGCCAATAAATAGTAGCTGAGAGAAGTTGCTTCATGAAATGCATCTACTTGTGTTACATAACTTAAAAAATTCTTTGTAATAATGATAAGGCTGTGTTCTCAGACAAGATTAGCATTGCTGTGCTTAATTCATTCTGCCAAATATTTAGTCCTTCTCAGAGCCACACTGGTGAAGCTATGCCCTTGCTCCCTGTGAAGGAGAACAGGGCTAGGATATTCATGTTGCTAATTATCAAATACATAAAGGAAAGCTGAAAGCCTTCTAACTAACCAGAAGCTAAATCTGAAGAAGACAATTCTCAAGTAATTTTTGGATGTAAATTCAGTTATTACACAAATATGTATTAGGCACATAGCATAGGCCAGATCCTATAAAAAAGACATTCATATTCCCTAGTTCATTAAAGCCATACAAATAACATGTGAATCAAGTATTATTATTTTCTATGTATCCATGAGGAAACTGAGATTTAGAAATATTAACTAACTTTCCCAATAATGCTCCATCTATTAAATTTGAGGGCCAGGATTTAAAATAAAGCCTTTAAACTCCAAGTGTCAGTATTCCTACTATGTTATTCATTCAACGAATATTTATTAGGAGATTATGTTAGTGGATTAAATCCTAGAAATATTTCTAAGATGTCTGGATTTATTAATAAAATTTCACCATTATAATGTTGCCATGAAGATAAAATGAGCAAGATAGCAAAACATGTTTAAAAAAAAACACTTTACAAATGTGAGCTATTGGCAGGATTGTAATGAACATACACTCTTTGCCTAATATGTATTGTTGACTTATTTAAATTTCTGACAGTACATTCCTCCAAGCACACTAGAAAGAAAGGTAAACAGATAGAACCCATTGGGTAACGTTAAAGGAATGCATAGGTTGTGTTAGAAATAAAGGACATAGTAAGCAGTTGTCAGGAATAAGAGCTGAAGAGGAAGATCTGAAATGTATTTAAATGATAGGTCCTTTACAAAAAGTCTGCCAATGTGCTTAAATTCTTGAATTTCCTTAGGAATAGGATGCAGATCTGCCATGCTTCCCAGGGCATCTTATTATGTCTACATGTTTGCAATGTTTATTATTCAGTTATCTAAGTGCCTGAGGAACCTGTGGCCTCAAGGCCACATTGGCTCTCCAGAACCCCAAGTGTATCCTCTTGCCTGAATCCAAACTTCACAGAACAAAACCTTTAGGATTTTTGATTCAGTCAAAAGGCCACACTCAAGGATCCATAGGATTTCCTTCCTTTTGCAAAGGATATTTAAAATGCATATAAAGCCAGATATATCTCTCTTTCAGCATGGTGCAAATCATATTTAGAGTATATAAGTGGAGAATTTGCCATCCTGATTCTTTAGATGAAGAAATCTAAGCAGAGAATAAAAATAAATAAAAATCTTCCTTGTGATCTCTATGAGAAATATTTACAGGTAACCTTACCATGTAGGTTACCTATCAGCCACAGGCTGGTTCTTCACAGGTATAACCTTTTGGTATTGTTTTTTGCTCATTCAGTGTAATTATCTGAGTAGTTATTGAAGTTGTTGCATGTATCAATAGTTCATTCTTTTTATTGCTAAGTAGTGTCCCATGGTATGGAGGTACTGCAGTTTGTTTAAACAGTCACCCATTAAAAAACATCTGAATTTGTTTCCAGTTCTAGCTATTGTGAATAAAGCTGCTGTAAGTATTTATGTATAAGTTTCCATTTCTCTGAGATAAATTTCCAAGAGTCTAATTGCTGGGGTGTATGGTAATTGCATGTTTAGTTTTTTAAAAAAATTGCTGTGAAACTAAATATTGAGTTCTTTGTGAAACTTTCCAGTTTTCATTTTAGATTCTTACCAGCAATGTCAAATGATCCAGTTTCTCTGCATTCTTGTCAGCATTTGGTGCTGTCACTACTTTTTATTTCATCCATGTTAATAGGTACCTAATCATGGTTTTAATTTGCATTTCACTAATAGCTCATGTCTTAATCCATTCCTGCTGCTATAACAAAATACCTTAGCCTGAATAATTTATAAATTATATAAATTTATTTCTCACAATTCTGGAAACTAGGAAGTCCAAGATCAAGATGTCAGCAGACATGGTTGGTGTCTGGTAAAGGCTCTCTGTCTCATAGATGCCACCTTCTTGCTGCATTCTCACATGGCAGAAGAGTCAAAAGGGGCAAGTGGGTTCCCTCAAGCCCTTTTATGAGGGCTCTAATTTCCTTCATGAGGGCTCTGCCCTTATGATCTAATCACCTTGTAAAGGCCCCACCTCTTAATACAATTTCATTGGGAATTAAGTTTCAATATGCATTTTGGAGAGACACAAACATTCAAACCATAGCAGCTAATGATGTTGAATGTCTTTTATGTCCTTATTTTCCATCCTTATATTCTATTTGATGAAGTATCTGTTCAAGTCATTTGCCCATTTTTAAACTGAGTTGTTTGATTTCTTGCTGTTGATTTTGGGGATTTCTTTATATATCCTGGATACAAATTCTTTGTTCAATATAATTTGCAAATATTTTCTTCTGTCCTGTAGCTTTCATCTTCTTAGCAAGGTCTTTTGCAGAGCGAAATTTTCTAATTTTAAGGAAGTTTAATTTGTCAGTTTTTCTTTTTATGGATAATTTTGAGGTCAAGTCTAAGAATTCTTTGCCTAACGTTAGATCCTGAAGATTTTCTTCTATTATTTTCTAAATACAATTTTAGGTTTTACATTTAAGTCCATGATCCATTTTGGGTTAATTTTGTGTATAAGGTATGAGACTTATGTTAAGGTTTATTTATTTATTTCTTTATTTATGCTTATGCACGTCCAATTGCTCCAGCACCATTTGTTGAAAAGTCTGTTTTTGTTATTTGAATTGTTTTTTTCATTGGATTATTTTTGCACCTTTGTAAAAAAATCAACTGGACATATTTGTGTAAATCTATTTCTGGGTTTTCTATCCTATTCCATTGATCTATGTGTGTATCCATCTACTAACATAACACAGTCTTTGATTACTTTGGCTAATATAGTAAATCTTGAAATCAAGTGAAGTCTTCCTCTTTATTCCTCTTTTTTTCAATTTGTTTTGTCTATTCTAATTCCTCTGCTTTTCCACATAGTTTTTTAAAAATCTTGTCTATATCTATAAAACAAAAAAATATTACTGGGATTTTGACAGTGATTGTATCAAATCTGTGCATCAATTTTGGAAGATGTACTACACTGAGTCTTCCAATCCATGAACTGGTACACCTCTCTGTTTATTTAGGACTTCTTTTCTTTCTTTCATCAGTGTTGTGAAGTTTTCAGCATGCAAGTTCTATACATGTTTTATTAGACTTATTTTAAGCATTTCATTTTTTTGAGCAATTGTAAATGGTATTGTATTTTAAATTTTTGTGTCCACATGTCTGTTGCCAGTATATAGAGATCCAAATGATTTTTGTATGTTTATGTTATATCCTGTGACCTTTATAAACTCATTTGTTCTAGGACATTTTTTAATAGATTTCTTGAGATTTTCCTATGTAGACAATCATATCATTTACAAATGGAAACAATTTTATTTATTTCTGATCTGTATTTTTTTAATTTGCATTTCTAGCCAGCCTCATTGCACTGGCTAGAACTTTTAGCACTATATTGGATAAAAGTGATGAGAGTGGACATCCATGCCTGTTCTCAACCTTAGAGAGAAAGCATTCAGTCTTTTACCACCAAATATGATGTTTTCTGTAGATTTTCTGTATTTCTCTATTGAAGAAGTTCCCTTTTATTTCTGTTTTTCAAGAATTTTTATCATGAATGAGTGTTAAATTTTGTCAGATTGTTTTTTTTTTTTTTTGCATTGGTTGGTATGATCATGCATTTGTTCTTCTTTAGCCTGTTAACATGGTATGTTACATTGATTGTTTTTTTGAATATTGAATCAGTCTTGCATTACTGGAATAAATCTCACTTGATCATGGTGTATAATTATTTTTTACATGCTTTAGTTCTATTTTGAGAATGTTTTGTTAAGGATTTTTGCATCTATCCTGGCTAGTATTGTGGAAAGTTTTCCGCATGTTGGTTCCAGGTTGGATATGGAATCCAAAAAGAAGACTCTTAGGGTAGTTCACATGAGAGATGGCAGTAGCTTGGACTAAATGATAGTTGGGACAATCAACAAGGAGATAGAGAATAGTGATTGACTTGAGATGCATTATAAGAGACTACACAGAAGTTGTTGATGTACGGAATATGTGTTGAGGAAGGAGAATATGTCAAAGATGACTCCTAGGTTTTTGGTTTGCATACTAAATGAAAAGAGGTATCGTTCACTTTGTTAGACAGTATTAGAGGAATGCCTGGTTCTGGATGGAAAGGGTGAATCATGAGTTGTATACACTACACATAATGTGTATAATGTGAGTTTCTTAATAAGTAGATATGTCACATAGGCAGTTGGGAGCTCAGAGCAGAGCCTTGTGTTGGAAGTTATTTGAGGTAGTAATTAAAGCTGTATAGATTTGTGAAGTTGCCTGGGGAGCAAATATAGAGTGAGGAGATACTGGTGGGGCTAACATTTAATGGGTGAATAGAGGTGGGAGAGCCTGCAAAGTAGGCAAATTTTAGTAGCCAGAGAAATAAGATTAAAATCAAGACAGCATGACATTGTGGAAGGTAAAGTGTAGAGATGTAGAAAGTATTACCAAAAAGAAAAGAAATTGTCAACAATATAAAATGGTGCTTAGAAAAGAGGTAAAATAAGGACTAAATCATCCATTGGATTTTGTGACAGGGAAGCCACTGGTGATTTTAATGAGAGTTCTTTGGGTGGAATGAGGGGGTGGAAGCCTGAATGGAGTGAAAGATGAGTAGGAGGTGAGGAAGTGGAAACAGTGAATATTGACAACCATTTAAAAGTTTTGGCTGTGAAGGGGAGGAGAGAGGCAGGGCAATGATCGGGTGAAAATATGAGTCAAGGGAGCACCTTTTCTTTTCAGTGTGGAAAGGCTTATGCATGTTTAAATGTTGCTATATTGGGCTTCTTTATAAGTTTTCACTTATGGAAAGATTACAGGACTTTTTAAAAATGCTATCCATTGTTTTACAGGCAAAACAGAAAATGTGAGTCATCCCACAGAACTTGGGAAATGGGAGCCTATAGAACTCCAGTCAGAGCTCAAAACAGAGGAATGGGCTCTTGTGAACTGGATTTGGTGCAGCAGCTGTCATACTTATACAGTTACAGAGCTAGATCTGCTTACTCAGCACTGCTTCCTGGGGCCCCTCAGTATTGTTTGGGTTTGTCTGACTACCATGACCTTCCCTCACAACTCTCAACCTCAAGGAGATGAGTGTCTAGCCTTTTACAAGTTTCTCAGTTATGCTACATAAATTCTATTTTATCCTACACAAATAGTTCAAGTTCAGATACGGTGTTTTGTCCAAAATATATATATGTGTGTGTGTATATATATATATATATATATATTCTAGAAACAAATGTTAATACATTTCAAAGTTCTTAGCTTAGTTCATTCTCACAATAATTCAGTAGAACACATAGGGCCCATGGCTCACTAATTCTAACATCTACATCCAGGCACTGTATTACATGCTGGTGATACAGACACGGTAGGGAGAAGCTATGCCCTCCAAAAGCTCATAATCCAGAAGAGGAGACCCTGGTAAAACCATATGGTAAATGCTGTGATAGAGCTATGCCCAAAGTCTATAAGAGCATAAAGAAGGGGATATGCCCCAACCCAACCAGATCTGGGAAAGCTCAACAGGCAAAGCCAGGAGAGTGAGAGAGAGCCAAGTACCAAAGTAAGGAACACACCAAGTGGCATGGAAACTTCAAGGTGTTAGATGTAAATAACTAGAGTAAAAATTAGGATATATGGAATCATAGGAAATGTGTCTGGATAGGTAACCAAGAGCCAAGTTGTAGAGAACCTGGGATGCTTTTTTCCAGAAACTTGGGGTTCACTGCTATATATAGAGAGTAAAGTAACATTAATAGTCATTGTCAGAAGCTACTAACCTCAGGTATTTTAACTTTTTCCTAGGTTGTTCTGGTGTTGGATGAAAGTTATTAGGAGTTCTGTTTTGGGTTTCTCATTAGGTTCTGAGCATCTATAAGGGTTCTAGTTTCCGAGGGTGGGGAAGATGAAGGATCTTGTCTGGTGTGAAAGGTCTTTCATGCTGGCTAAGGGAATGGCAGTGAGGATATTTTTAGGGTGCAATGATAATAGACCTATATGGGAGGAGGAACATTCCAATGTTTTAAGCTTCAGAAAGCATCCTCATAAAGGCAAGAGTTACCAAAATTATTTTGGATAGAAGATAGGCCTTTTTCTTGGTGAAAACTGCCACTAGGACCATTTTAAGTGCCAGGTAGATTGTAGAGACTTATTTTTGCAGGTTCTAGTCTATATTTTATAGTATTAATACTCCATATTAGATGAAATTTTGGTTCTATAAAATTTGAAATGATTTTAATAACTTTCATAATTTTAGGAATAAATTATGCATTTTGGCCTTAATTATTAAAGTGGATTACTTGATATGATGGTATGCTTTGTAGCCATTTAGTTAAATATTTAGAATATTCAAATTTGAAGGTTTCTTTTTGTATTTTGAAAACAATACAAGGTTTCCAAAATTGTTCTAAAACCTTATAAACATTTAGCATTATGCATATTATTCCCAAAGAATAAAACAGGTTTTTTGTGCCAATTGGCATTGCTTGATAGGGAAACTGAGGCAGGAATTGAGGATCAGGATCTTACAAGGCTGCACAAGTATACAGACACTTGTATGCACACCCAGTACCAAAGCCTAGTTTTTAAACTTCTCATTTGGTGTTTTTTTAACTAGAAACTCCTACATTTAGAAAGAGATACTTTGGAAAGTAGATAATTTTGTGGTACATTATCAGTGTACCTTAATGAATGTGAATAATATTTTTACCTTCCATATGTATCCAGGTATCTTGAGATTTTTACTGATTCAAGTTAAGGAAAGGAAGTACTCATAAACTCCTAATAGGCCAGGTTTGGAATAGTTATGACAGCTGTTTCATAATTCTTCAATACCTCTTGAAGAGTATTCAAATGGGCCTTGGCCTTCAGACACTGAAATTTAAAGTGAGATTAAACCCTTAACAGATCCTTGACAGGGTAAATGATATAGATCTCCATTATGGAACTTTCCCTAGATACACAGAATTTATAAAGAATTCCATGCTTAATATATGGATTAAGACACAGACTTTACAAAACCTATGTTAATAGGCAAATATATGAAATGAGGAGAGGTGGGTCACTGACTATGATTTGTAATCCCCTACGGACAAAACTGATGCTATCTCACAGGTTCCTGTCATCCATATGTGCATGAGAAAAGTATAGCATTTGGTTTTCCTATTTTAGTTTTTCATCATTTGAACTAGAACAGGTCCAGATTAATATGAATTAATGAATTTTAAAATTTCTAAGGAGTCAGGGCCTAAGTGTATCAGTTAGAAGCTTTCTGTAATAGAAAACAAGTGGAACTGGCTCTAAAAATAAGAAAAATCCTTATCTCACATAATAAGAGGTCTAGGGGTAGGCTGAGTTCCTGCACTGGTTGAGTCAGAAGCACAAAGAAGTAGTCAAGGATGACTTACTATCTCAGTATTCTGTCTTCTCTGTGAAGAAAGCTATGGACTCAGGCTGCCTCTCCTTATGTTCTCAAGATGACTGCCTACAACAATTCAGGCAAAATGTTGCCTGTCCACATCCAGTTGAAGGGGGGCAGGAAAAAAGAGAGAGAATGAGTGTTAGAGCCACTTGTTCAGTATGATTGAGCCTGTCTTAAATCCCCTGCCCACTCTCAGATCCTAGGGGAATATCTTATGTCAATAGATTTGAACTAATCAGCATACACCCCTTGGAGGGACTGGGATCAGCTTTTCCTAATTTACCTCCAGGATAAGTGGTTACTTGAACAAAATTAGGATTCTGTTAGAAAGGAATAAAAAGAGGCACAAGTGATAAGCAACCAACAGTGTATACCATATAGGTATATTTGAATTGGTTTGTGGAGGAATTGGGTAGTTTCATGGCTTGGAATTTTTATAGACTGGATTGAAAACACAAATGCAGAAGAATGAATGTAAAATGGGAGATGGGTGCTCTAAAAGAAAAATTTTCTTTAAACTATATAGGGTAAGACTTAGACTTTAGCATTGAGTAAAATATAGAAAATTTGTAAGAGTGTTTCTATTAGTAGTAAAAATTAATAATGCATTTGTGTCTTAAGTCTTTTGGATGTCTATCTAAAAGTAAATAAAATCATGCCTTAAAAGGTCAGGAGTAGTTCAGTAGCTCAATACATTTTTCAGCTGGCAACATATCAGAATGTTTCCTGTAGTGCATTTTTATTGTAAAAGAAGCAAATACATAAAACAATTTTATAATAATGAATAGAAGACTAGAAACCCTTGACTGGCTGGAAGAAAGCCACTAACTTACTTTGGCACTTGATGAAAGGAAGATAAGAGATTTTTAAAAAATGATATTAAATATATTCCTTGCATCATTTACCTAATTATATATGCAAATATACTAGGCTATAGATGAAACTACCTATATATAAAACTAGCCTTTTAAAAAGGCTATAGATGAAACTACCCTAGGGATATGATCTGTTATCACAAGTACACAGGTTCTGTGTTATGTGTGACTTACTCATCTACCCAGAACTGACATACTCAGCCTTGTAGTATCTGGTACAGCATACCCCTGGCAACTGTTGGATTAGTTGAATTGGTGTTAAATATTTTCACTTTCACCCCTGCATCCATCCTTCAATCCATTTATTATTTCAGAAAACATGTATCAAGTTCCCACTCTATATCATGTATTATATCAGGTTTTGGAGATACTGAGATGAAAAAATATCGTTCAGTCTTCATCAAGTTTAAAGTGTAGACAGGGTGCATTTCTATAAGTAAATGCCATATAATGTTATGATTCTTATAATAGAACCACATACAAGGAGTTGGGGGAGTACAGGGGAAGATGTGGCTAAGTCAACCAGATGAAGTCGCTGAAGGCTTTGTGAAGACAGGATATTTGAGCTGACTCTTGGAGAATGAGAAAGAGTTTATAAGGTGCCAAGAAAGTAAGGAGAGGAAGGGATGGCATTTCAGCCAGAGGGAGTGGAAATTACAAGTAATTTGGTAGAGCTTAAGAATAAAATGTGAGGATGGAAATCCTGAAAATGAGGATGGGCAGGAAACTAGAATATTTGGGGAGTGGGGTGGGAATCAAGCAGATGCAAATGCTAGGAGACCAGGAAAGACAAACAATTTGATTTGTCCAAAATCCAGATGCTTTGCATATTTACAGAGTAAATTTATTTTGCTTAAAAAATGGCAGGGCAGTCAATTATCCCCTCTTCTTAATAGGCAATATCAGTTAAGATTATGTTTATAAGTAACAAAAATTCCTGAATAAATAGCGGCTTAAATAAATTAGGTTTTTTTTTTTTTCACATAAGAAGGTATCTAATATAGATAGTTCAGAGCAGATGTGGAAACTCAAGGATGTCATTAAAACTCATTCTCCTTGAATATTTCTACTCTGTTAAGCTTATCATTGTGCTGTATTCCTTGTGATCACAAAATAAATGCCTCTGAAAACACTAAGCATTACATTCAAGTAGTAGGTTAAAAAAAAGAGGAAAATTCAAAAGGCACATGTCTGCTAGTTTTCCACACTTCGAAGGAACTTTCAAAAGAAGCCTGATATTATGACTTCCATTTTTATCTCAGTCCCCAGGTCTGTAACATTATCACTCCCATATGCAAGGGAACCTTGAAAGTGTGTATCATTAGCTGAGCACATTGCTTCTCTGAATCAAATTTAGGTTTTGTTGGTAATGAAGAAGGGAAGATAAACAGTGAATAGATAGATAATAGTCAGCTACATAACGTGTTGAGGCTAATAGCCCTGAACAGCAATTCCCATTCCATCCCCTCCCCTCCTCCTTACCCATTACCACACTTGACATCAGGTAAAGTGGAAAGTGCTCAGACTAGAATATGGGATTTGGCTACTGCCTGTGACACTTGTACAGATCACTGACCCTTACTGAGTCACAGCGTCCTTATATAAAATCTCTCATAATATGGCTATGAGATTTATGAAGAAGTATATACCCATTTATAATCTTAAGGATGCCCTTGTTTATTTTAACCAAAATTCACCTGGACTATTGGTTCTCAAGCTCTAGAGTGCGTCACAGTTACATGGAGGGTTTGTTAAAATATTAATACATATTTCTGGGTCTCAACCCCAGAGTTTCTGATTCACTAGATCTGAAGTGGGGCTTGAGAAATTGTGTTTCTAAAAAGTTCTCAGGTAATGCTATTTATGCTGATGAGTGACCACACTTGAAGAACTAGACAAAAGGTGGTGGGGATGTAACAGCAATAGCACTCTTTGAAGAAATAACTCTGGATGATTTATAAGTAAAGCCAACTGAATATATGCCTTATTCATGAAAAGTTTTCTCTTCTTCATTTATTCCTTTCACAATGTTAACATTTGTGAAGGCCTCACTATAGGACTGGCGGTGTGCTAACCACTCCAGATGTTGTATTATATTATTTATTAATTATATGGGAATCCCACTGGTGGGCTCTATTATCATGACCATTTTACAGATGAAGACATTTAGAAAGGTAACTTAGTTACCTAAGATCACATTAGTAGTAACTGCATGAACTGGGATTCAAAAAGTCTTGAAAATTATAGTTTGCAAATTCTTAACTATTAATACTAAATAATACTACCATATGCCAGTAAGTTGGATGGCAAAGAAGCAATGTCAACACTGGAATAGACCAATGATAACCTCTTATGTGAATCACAGTTTCTTCTCCCTTTCAAAGGCATTTTTCCTTTCTCATTGTCTAGTTAAGTGTTCTGCCTTGGATCAATCTGCTCCTTTGGCTTTTCCCCTCCTATTTCCTCCAGTCTGTTTGGGAGAATGGTATCCACATCATTTTTTCTCATTTAATGCAGATGAATATGGGACTATCTCTTTCATCTTACATAAGTAGAGAAATACCAGCTAGTGGACCAAATACAGCTTGCTGTGCTTCTTTAAATTTGCAACTAAGAATAGATTTCATGCTTTGAAATAGTTGGGGAAAAACACAAAAAGGGATATATTTCATGATACCTTAAATACATAAAATTCAAATTTCAGTATCTATAAATTAAGTATTAATAGAACACAGCCATACTCATTTACTTATATATTGTCTATGGCTACCTTGCAGTACAGTGGCAGAGCTGAGTGTTTGTAATGGAGACCATGTGGCCTGCAAAGCCTAAATTATTTGGTATGTGGAACTTTATAGAAAAGTTTGCCAACTCCATTGATTGATAACTATGTTTTTTATACACTGTGCTGAAATACAAGTATGTACAAAATATTGTCCCCAAGAAATTTTAATTTTCTGCATTAATATGTATCCTCACTGATTTTTAAGTTAATGTGCCTTATTTTTAAATTGTAACTCTGCTAACCTTTTGCTGATTTTTCCCTTCTTCAATTCTTGACTTGATATATTAAGAGATCGGCAGACATGACTGCATCCAGACAAGGAAATACCTGCTGGACAAGGATCTGGAAACTAAACGTCACAAGGGACATAGGAAGCTGTTTATTGGATGCTTACTATTGTACAGGCACTTCCTGCATTATCTGCTTTAATTCTCATAACAATGTTATGAAAAGGTATTCTCATATTATCATGATTGCAAATTAGAAAACTGAGGCTTAGACTTGTTCAAGGTCACAGCTAGAACACAGTGGTACTAAAAATTGAACGCGGGCAGTCTACCTGCTGAGTCTACAGTCTTAACCAGCTGGGAGAGGGGAAGATTTAAGAAGGTCTAGGAGAGCTATTTTTAAATCTTTAAGGGGATCTCATGAGGAAAAATGGGTAGATGTAATCTGAACAAATCTAGAGGGTGGAAGTTGTAGGAAAGTAGCTTTTAATTTAATATTAGGAAGAAAACTTGACAGAGCTGCCCATTAAAAGTAATAGGTTGTCTTATGAGGCAGGTAGTATTTTCTGTTACTATAGGTGTTCAAGCCAAGAGTAGATATCAAACATGCCTATTTTGGAACGGGAAGTTGAACCACTTCACTTTAAAAGCTTCTTTTTTTAAATACCCAAGTCCTTCTAGATGTTTGACAAATTAAATAAACCACCATAAAGCAAAGAGAAATTATTTTTTTAAAATTGTTTTATGGAGACTAATACCTCTTGTATTATCCTGGATGGAGCTAGAGAGTATTCTTTGAAGTGAAATATTACAAGAATGGATAAACAAGCACCACGTGTACTCACCATTAAATTGGCACTAATTGATCAACACCTATATGCACAAATGGGTGTGCAATTCATTGGGTGTCGGGCAGGTGGGAGGTGGGAGGAGAAGATGGGTAAATTCACACCTAATGGGTGCAATGCACACTTTCTGGGCTCACTAGTAGCTCTGACTCGGGCAGTGCAAAGGCAATACATCTAACCAAGGTGTCTGTACCCCTGAATATTCTGAAATTTAAAACAATAAATTAATTAAATGAACAAAGAAAATAATATTTTATTTTTTGAAACAGGGTCTTGCTCTGTTGCCTGGGCTAAAGTGTAGTGGCATCATCATAACACCCTGCAACCTCAAATTCCTGGGCTCAAGTGATCCTCATGGCTCAGCCTCCCAAATAGCTGGGAATACAGGCCCAGGGCACCATGTCTTGCTAACTGTTTTATTTTTTGTTGAGTGTGTCTTGCTGTGTTGTTCAGGCTGATCTGGAACTCTGGCTTCAAGTGATGCTCCCACCTCAGCCTCTCAAAGTGCTGGCATTACAGGTGTGAGCCACTACACCCAGCCAGCAAAGAAGAATTCATTAAGAAAAGAAACTTGGAAACAACTTGTAATGTAGCAGTCCCCAACCTTTTTGACACCAGGAATCAGTTCCATGGAAGACAATTTTTCCATGGACCTGGGCAGGGGGGCTGGGCAGTGAGGGTTGGTTTCAGGATGATTCAAGTGCATTACATTTATTGTGCAGTCAAACCCCTCTGCTAATGGTAATCTGTATTTGCAGCCTCTCCCCAGTGCTGGCATCACCACCTCAGCTCCACCTCAGATCATCAGGCAGTAGATTCTCATAAGAAGTGTGCAACCACAGCCTGGATCCCTCTCATGTGTAGTTTACAGTAGGGTTTGTGCTCCTATGAGAATTTAATGCCACAGCTGATCTTACAGGAGGCAGAGCTCAGGCAGTGATGGGAGCGTTGGGGATGGGGAGCAGCTGTGAATACAGGTGAAGCTTTGCTCACTTGCCCATCACTCACCTCCTGCTGTGTGGCCAAGTTCCTAACAGGCTACAGACCAGTACCAGTCCAGGCCCAGGGATTGTGGACCTCTCAGTTGTAATGGATAGCATCAGTTTATTCAAAATTAACCTCAAAATGTATTGCTGGTTTATCTTAACTGCTTCATCTGTAAACTCATCAGAGTATTTGGAAAAGTAGATTAAAAAACTCAGCTTTCTATAGGGAATACTATATTACTATGAAAATGTAAAACAGTTCCTTCAGAGCCTGCTGTAAAGACAACCCAAGTGACCACAGGCCTCGGAAATCTTGTGGTCTTCAATGAAGATCTATTGCATTCATTGTATAACATAATTGCCAATTTTGTAAGAAGCACAAGTAAAGAGGCCTTTTAGGAAATGGTTGATTAGGAAATGATAAGGATTTAAAACTCTGTGTGTGTGTGTGTGTGTGTGTGTGTGTTTATGTGTGTATTTGTTTGTGTGACACCTGAAATTCTGTGTTTTTCCCTATTCTGAGTCATAAGTGCTAGAGCAAGAAAGGCTTTTTTCCCTTCAAATACAGGTTTATTTTTAGTGTCTGTCTGAGCTACTACATACCAAGAAGCTAAGTGCCTTAGAAATATAAATTCTCCCTTGGCTCTTTGGGGATTTTATTTTCTCTCTAGTAGACATTCCCTCCTACATTCTTCCTTTAGTGTCTCGCCTACATTTTCTCACAAAGCCAAAGCTTTTTTGACTTTCTTAATTTATTCAGTACAATGGAAAAAAAAGTAACAGTAGAAATTATAATATTATAGTATTGGGCTGATTTTGAAGTTTTCTCTAGGTCATTTAACATAGACCACATAGGGCCTTCAGTTATCATCAAAGAATTACTTTTTTAAACTAATGAACACATTGAAGGAAAAGTTATTCAAAAATTCTTTTAATTTTTATTTCTCTCTATCCAGAAATAAATCTATTTTTGAATTTTGAAATCTCAGCAGTTATTAAATAAAAAATCTCATTTGCCTAAAATTGAAATTGAGGGGAAAAGGACTCATTTTCTCCTGTTTTCTATTAGCTCTGGTTCTACAATTCTCATTTCTCCAGAATAGTTTTATCTTAACAACATAAAATCTAATCTCAACTCTATTATCATGACCTATAATGTACTCACAAATGTTATGTAAATTTTAAAGCAGATTTTTAATGCATCACACTGCTTTTTCATGCTTATGTCTATATCTCCTTTATGAGAAACAGTATATGTCTTACTTGATTGCTTACTGTTTGCTAAGCATACCTCAAACTTTCTTACCTCTGTACTTTTGTTGATTTTCTTTCTCCTTTTAAAGTCACTAAAGGACAGATTTTTCACTACATTTTATTTTTTTATTTTTTTATTTTTTTCAATTTAATTTTACAGAATCAAAGAGTCTAACAGTATATCTTGTTAGATACAGTATGTGAAAAATGACAAACATTGGGAATGGATATTACAGTTTTTTAAAATAGTACCGTCTTTGTATCTCTCATGTTATTTAGCACAGTACCCTCGATTGATCATCAGTTCATCTTTTAGGTCCTGGGCCCCTAGTGGAGTCAGATATTCTGATAGTTAACCCCTAAAAGGAAAGCTTTTTTCCACCTCAAAGAGTTTAAAATCCAGTGAATTGCAATCCCCATACATCTTAGATGTTTGATAAATGTTGGAAATAGTTTACTTTATGGCAGAGTTGGTGAATTCCGTTTGAGAACCCAGAAGGTCTCTGTTCCCTATCCCCAAATAAGTTTCTTACTGTGGTTAATATACCACCATGGGTAATTATTATTTTGTTAAAAAGGATCTTTTTCCTAAAGCATTTTATTTTAAAATTAATATGCAAATATAGAGAGGAATATTTAGGTAGAAATTAGATGTTTTCCTATCTCAGTACTCGGCACATAGGAAGCTGCTATGGTCTGAATGTTTGTGTCCTCTCAGAATTCCTATGTTGAAGTCCTAACCCTCAAGGTGATAGTATTAGGAGGCGGGACCTTTGAGCGGTGATCTGGTCATGAGATCTGAGCTCTCATGAATGGAATTAGTGCCCTTATAAAAGTGACCTCTCAGAGAGATCCCTTGCCCCTTCCACCATGTGAGATTGCAGTGAGATGACAGCCATCTATGAGGAAGCAGGCCCTCACCAGTGATCAAATCTGCTGGAGACTTGATCTTGGATTTCCCAGTCTCCAAAGCTGTGAAAAAGAAATGTATGTTGTTTCTAAGCCTCCTAGTTTATGCTATTATTCTATGGCAGCCCAAATAGACTAAAATAGAAGCACTCAATAAAAAATTGTTGAATGAATGAATGAAAGGCAGATGAAATCCTTAAACATCTAGAACAGTGGTCCCCAACCTTTTTGGCACCAGGGACTGGTTTCATGGAAGAAAGTTTTTTCATGGACCGGGGTTGGGGGGGGATGGTTTCAGTATGATTCAAGTGCATTACATTTATTGTACACTTTATTTCTATTATTATTACATTGTCACTTGCCACTTACTGATAGGGTTTTGATATGAGTCTGAAAGCACTTGATTTATTATGGTCTCTGTGCAGTCAAACCTGCTAATGATAACCTGTATTTGCTGCTGTTTCCCAATGCTAACATCACCGCCTCAGCTCCACCTCAAATCATTAGGTATTAGATTCTCATAAAGAGCGTGCAACCTAGATCCTTCTCATGCACAGTTTACAGCAGGGTTCATGCTCCTATGAGAATCTAATGCTGCTGCTGATCTGACAGGAGGTGGAGCTCAGGTGGTGATGTGAGTAATGGGGAGTGGCTGTCAATATAGATGAAGCTTTACTGGCTCACCCATTGCTCACCTCCTGTTGTGAGATCCGGTTCTTAACAAGCCACAGACTGGTACCAGTCCACAGCCTGGGGGGTTGGGGACCACAGATCTAGACAGTATCAGTCTTTAGGGCAGGTAAAAAAGAAGGAGGAATAGAGGGAGTGTTCCGATAAAATGGGGGAAGCTCTAAAAGGACTAGAAAGATTTGTCCTCAACTATTTTAATCTGCTTAGTATTGACCAGAGGGAATGAAAATAAGGCATATTGCTCATTGGTACAGCTGAATCTGATCAAATATAATTCTTCAGCATAACATAGAATGTTATTCCTCTATAGACAGTTGATTTTTCTAGAATCTCAGGGGAAAAATGAAAGATATTTTCTAAGATGACAGTTTCCTCTGTTCCTTGGGGAACAAGTTGAAATAAAGTGAACTCCCCACATGGAGTCTCAGATTCTTGAAGCTTTTATAATTGATAGAGATTTTCAAAAAGATATTTTTATCTGTATTTTCCCTTAATGCATTCCTCATATAAAGTATTAGAAGACAAAAGAAGAGAAAGAGAGTCTCTCTGGTTCTGGTGAGGAGATAAACCAGGATTCAGTACTAGCAAGCAGACATAAGCAGTGATCTCGGTCATAGCCATGCCAGCACCTTACCTAAGACATCACTTGCCCTGGCTGGAGGCCACATCTCTGTGGTCACTTTGTTTATTATTTTATTTTTAAAATAAAAATTTTAGAGATAGAGTCTCATTGATGTCACCCAGGCTGGAGTATAGCCACATAATCATAACTAGGCTCCAGTGATCTTCCTGCCTCAGCCTCCTGAGTAGCTAGGACTATAGATGCATGCTACCATGCCTGGCAATTTTTTTAAATTTCAAAATATTATGGAGGTTATACATGTTTTTGTTACATGGATACCTTGTATAATGCTTAAGTTGAGGCTAATATTTTTGTAGATACAGGGTCTTGCTCTCTCACCCAGGCTGGAGTGCAGTGATGTGATCAAAGCTCATTGAAACCTCAAACTCCTGGCCTCATGTGATATTCCCACCTTGGCTTTCCAGAATGCTGGGATTACAGAACATGAGCCACCATGTCTGGCCTCTGTGGTCACTTTAGGTACTGGAGCAGAGGCTGAGCAACAAAGGAGACTGAATCTCAATTCTTTTTTTGATGGTGCTACCTGAAGAATCTTAAATAATTTTGATATATGAACCAAACTTGATGAAGGTATTATGGGTAATCTAATTTGTTTTAAGTTGGAACAAAGGAGAGAAACCAATTCTGTACTTTTTTTTTTTTTGCAAGTGTAGAATAAAGTTTTCTTTGAGTTTCTGATTTACAGGCTTTAAATAAAGAGGCTTCAACTAAAGCAATTATTATATATATACTGCTCTATACACTTTACAGAGCCTTGCTCCAAGAGAGAACTATTTTTCCCAAAGAACTAATGATTAAAGATAAAAATTTTTTTAGAAATGTTGAAATTACATTTAAAATTATAACATTTTGTAGTTATTGCAACTCTGTAAGCTAATCGCAGCCTAGAGGGAGTGTGTTATAACTTCAGTTCTGCCACTGATGTGTTGGGTTGGCCTTGAATAAGGCAGAAAATTGCTCTCTGCCTTAATTTTCCCTTATATAAAACAAGAATACAATAATTTTCTGGCTTACCCTGAGAAATAGCTGGAAAATTACTTCCAAGCATTTTAACATTTATAAAATGCTACCATAGTCTTTAAAAAATCACTTTGGTTGATTTCTGATAAGAAAATAATATACATGCCAATAGAATTGTTTTTAATATATAGAAATACAGAAACTAAAATAAAAATGTTTATAATACTATTATCCTCAAAAGGCTCACGCTGGGTGGAGTTCATGGACACACTCAAGGGGATACATAATGACTGACTCTTGGCAAATTTTAGGTGAATTGGCCTTGTAAGAGTTCAAGCCTTCATCATGCCTCAAAGGAACATCTGACTCCCCAAAAGTTAAGAACCTCTTACCACACAGTAACAAACTGTTATTACTTTGCTATGTGCTCTTCCATTCTCTTCAGTGCATACATATACATGCACACATACATAAATATTTACTATGAAATATGCATTATGCAAAACATAATATTATAAACATTAGATATTATAAATATTATCCTATATAATTTTATTCTAAAAAGATTTTAATGGCTGCTTTGTGTTCAACTACATAGATATGACTACTTGAACATTTAGTATATTTACATTTTGCTATTACAAATAAAGCTTTTATAAACTTCGACTTATATAAATGTTTGTGTATACCTCTTCTTAATTCTTTAACATGATTACCTAAAAGTTGCTGCTTTGATCATTTATAACAATATGGATTCCATTTTTTGGTTTTTCTAGATTATTCCACAAGAATATAGATTGCTCATTCTGAAGAAAATCACCTTTTAGAAGCTAATTTTCTTAGAAAATAACTTTAAATTGAATATGGATGTTCTGTTTATATTGGTCTACTGAAACAATAAGTTTGATGATTGCAGAAATATATTCACTGTGTTATTTTTTTCAGGTTTTGCAATTTTAAGTCTGTGAGGATTGCCTTGGCTATTTTTAAATCTTGAAAATCTAACATTAGAAGGAAGTAAAAGTAATCTGACTCCTCAGTTTTTGATCTTAACTATCTGCAGAAAAATCATATTCTTCAAGTAAGATTTATTAAAAGGGTCATTTGTCACATCAAGAATTAACAGAGAAATACTAAAATAATGGTGTAATTTTTTGTCTATATCTTTCATGAAATAAAATAGGACTAAACCAGGTTACACAGCACATTTCCTATCAGCCACGTTCTTTTGCTATAAGGGAAAAAAAAAAAAAGTCCTTCTGGTGTGTTTTCTGCTTGAATATATCTGTCATCACTTGTTCCAGAGAACAGCTTCCATTCATTTTGTGTTTATTTTTAAGTCTCTCCTGCCAGGGCTACCTTGGCAGTCTTGTTGACCTTTCTAAGACTTGTGGATTGTCCATTCCTTAGTAAGTAATTTTTCACTGGCAACTAACATATTTCATTGATGAAGTGACCTTTCCAATTTTTTGTTTTTTAATGATACGTTCCCAATAGTTGCCTCATTCTTCATAAAGCCAGGTGCTGTCCAATATTTTGTAATTTCTGTACCACAGTGAGAAAGTATCACTTGCTTTTTAAAAAACATTGAGTTGGAATTGCAAGGAATTTGTTTATAATCTGTTGATTCCTGTGGAAGTTATTTCAAAGGATGTTTTTGTTCTGTTTTTCCATTTTGCAATTCTAGGTGCCTATAGGCTTTTTTAACTCAATAGATCCTGTTATCATCTCAAATTCTTCATACCCAAGACCACTGGAGGGCAACCCATTACCCTTTTCTTTGCCCTTATTTCTCTCAGTTTAATTCTGGGTTTCCAGCCTTCTGGGCTAGAAACCTTAGCCTCTCTTTTATTCTCTATATGCTTGATGATCCTATGCCCAGATTTCAGAATGTTTAAAATTCTGCATGTTTTCCCATGTTCAATAGAAAGTCTCAAAAATGCCACAAATGTGATGTTCTTTCCAATTTCTGATTCTATATCTTTCATTTATATATGGCACATAAACCTTTTGAAAGACCAGGTATGATCCCTATTTTTGGTTCAGAAAATATTATAACTAGCCCTAGATGGTGTCTGTCACCAAACTTGCCTTTCTAAAAATATCTTTCAATTTCAATTCCTGATGTCATACTTCTTCACATTCCAGAAATATGCTATAGCCTCCCAGATGGCCTCTATACCACCAATAAATTCATCTTCCAATCCTTCCTTCATAATACTTTCCAGCTAATCATTTGAAAGTACCATTTAAGACATGTTTTCTCCTCAGAAACTATAACTGTCTATTGTTTTATGTAATGGCTTTGAACCATGATCCCATGAGTTTTAGGGTTCTTCAGTTCTAGTACCTCAAAAAGCACTTCATGTGAGAGACAGTGAGGAGAAGGTTAAGCTACTGGACTCTGGCCTAATCACTGCTGCAATCAGAATGGCTTCATTTTTATCTGAATTATATATTGGGGCTTGCTGCTAATGCATACACTGTGACATATATATCTCTTGCCGTTTTCAGTTTTAAGCTAATTATGATGAAAGAACAGTAAATACTACTATTTCTATGAGATAGTATACAATATTATGTACAATATTATATATTATGTGCCTCACCAGTAAATACTGTATATATACCGAGTTCATTAAACACATATTAAGTGAACAAACTAATTGTTTCCCTCTCCCAGTCTGGTAAAGAAGATATATTATCCAATTTTTTTGCGTGTGGACACAGATTTAGGGAAATTAAGTGAATTCAAACTGAGGTCTGCCTTATCCACAAGACTCATATCTTTCCTGGGCCACATTAATGGAGACACAGTATATAGGAAACCTCTCCTATTTCTTTCCACTTTTTATATAAGAGACCCTCTCCTAGGCACTAATCTCCTCATGTTCTCCTATTTTATTCTGCTGTAGATGCCAGACTCTCAGTATGTTTTTCTCACCTTTAGTAGCTGGAGAGACTACTGCTAGTATTTGAAATGTATCCCCTCACAAGCTGTTTGTGGAATGGAACAAAACTTCCTGATTTCTCACTTTCCACAGACCCTTTTCCTTTTAAGGTTTTGTTGATGGTGACTGTGGAGAAATGGAATAAGTTAACAGATGAACAAAATGGGGAAATTCAAAATTATAAAATCTTATAAATTCCTTCAGTCTTGACCATCCCTGTCCATAAATCTCAAATGACTCTGAATTGGGTCATTTAAGCCCATAAGTTTTTATTTCCAGTTATTAGTCTCTTGTGTTTGGTGTTCACCAAGGCTCTGCTTCTCCTTCACTTTAGTAATGATGTTGTATCCTCTCCTCTTATCAAGTTGAAGGTACAATCAAGACAAAATATTTGATGTCACCTTGTGTAACATATGTAGTGTATGTCTCTGAGAACTTCCATCAAGAAAACAAATCCACTACACCCCTTCCTACCAATAATTTCAATCTTTAATTAATTCAGCAAACAATTTATGAATAACTACTGAAGATTATTGTCAGAGGCAGCACTAGGAAATCTTATTAAAACTTGAAAGGCCATAGCCCCTACCTTTAATGAGTTTGCAGTTAGCTGGAAGAAACAAACAAATATATATTAAGTAAAATATAATTGTTACACTAGTAGTTTGCTGTGGGAACATTGGAGAACATGCATTTAAATTTTCAAGGGAGGAAGGGAAGGCTTCATGGAAGAGATAGATTCTGAATAGAACTAATACCAATCCTATTCTTCTTTGAAAGCTTGGTAGAATTCAGCAATGAAGCTATCCAGTCCTGGGCTTTTCTTTGATGGGAGATTTTTTGTTACTGCTTCTATTTCATTACTTGTTATTTTTTGGATTTATTCCTGGTTCAGTCTTGGTAGGTTGTATTTGTCTAGGCATTTATTCATTTCTTCTAGGTTTAACAATTTATTGGCATATAGTTGCTCATAGTAATCACCAATGATCCTTTGGATTTCTGCAGTATCAGTTGTAATGTCTACTTTTTCATCTCCGATTTTATTTATTTGGGTCTTCTCTCTTTTTTCCGTTACACTGGCTAAAGGTGTGTCTATTTTATTCTGTTTTTCTTTTTAAATTATTAGCATTTTGTTTTGTTCACCTTTTTGTATTTTTAAAATTTAATTTAATTTAAATTTAAAGTTATTTTCTTAATTATATCAGAATATTATGGGGGTACAAATGCTTTGCTTAAATAAATTGCCTTTGCACCACTTGAGTAAAAGCTATAAGCATGCCCATCTCCCAGAGAGCATATACTCACCTATTAGGTGTGAATTTACCCATCCCCTGCACCTCACTCTCACCTGCCCAATTTCCAATGAATGTTACTTCCATAAGTGCACATAAGTGTTGATCATTTAGTACCAATGTAATGGTGAGACTTCTTGGGTAATACCTCCAAAGAACAGGCAACCAAAGCAAAATTGGATAAATGTGATTACAGCAAGCTAAAAGCTTCTGCACAGCAAAGGAAATAATTAATAAAGTCAAGATATTAATACAATCTACAGAATGAGAGAAAATATTTTCAAACTACCTGTCTGACAAGAGATTAATAAATAGAATACATAAGGAACTCCAACAACTTGATAGGAAAAAATAAAATAATCCAGTTAAAAAATAGGCAAATGATCTGAATAGACATTTCTCAAAAGAAGATATACAGATGGCCAATATAAAAATGTCCAAGTATGGAAAAATGTTCAACATCATTAATCCTCAGAGTAATACAAACCAAAACTACGATGAGATACCATTTCACCCCAGTTACAATGGCTTTTATCAAAAAAGATAGGTAATAATGAATGCTGGTGAGGATGTGGAGAAAGGGGAACCCTCATATACTGTGGGTGTTAATGTAAATTAGTGGAGTCACTATGGAGAACAGTATAGAGGTTTTTCAAAAAACTAAAAATAGAACTATCATATGACCCAGTAATCCCACTGCTGTGTATATAACCAAAGGAATGGAATTCAGTGTATCAAAAAGATAATCTGCACTCCTGTGTTTATTGCAGCACTATTCACAATAGCCAAGATATAAAATCAACCTAAGTTTCCATTGGTGTATGAATGGATAAAGAAATTATGGTACATATACACAATGGAATATTATATAGCCACAAAAAGAATGAAATCCTGCTATTTGCAACAACATGGATGGAACTAGAGAACATTATATTACATGAAATAAGCCAAACACAGAAAGATGAATTTCACATGTTCTCACTCATATGTGGGAGCTAAATATTAAATACAATTGATCTCACGGAGACTGAAAGTAGAATGATAGTTACTAGAGGCTGGGAAGTATAGTGGGAAGAGGGGAAAAAAGTGGGGATGGTTAATGGATGTAAAAATATAGTTGGATAATTAGATAGAATGAATAATATTTGATAAAGTAACTATAATTGACAATAAGTTAGGGTGTACTTTAACTAAAAGAGTGGAATTGAAATGTTCCTATCACAAAAAAGTGTTAAATGCATAAGGTGATGGACACACCAATTACCCTGATTTGAGTAATCTACATTGTTTGCCTGTATCAAAACATTACACAGACCCTATAAAGATTCATAACTATTATGTACTCTCAATAATTTAAAAATGTAAAAAAAACAAATAAATGCTTTTATAATATAATCTATTATTAAAAGGGAGACAATAAGTCTATTTCTCAAAAAAATGTGCACTGAAGAAAACTCACAAACAGCCATTTGGGAGATGCAGAAGTGAAACCCTTGGTCCCACCTGAATTCATTTACTGCTGTACTGGATGAAATTGGGCTTAACATTTTCCCTGAGAAGCTATGATACAGGATATACTGTGGAAACTTGCAGAGTTTGCCCTATAGCAATAGATGCATCACTGCAATCTTGTGAAAGATTTAGACATCTTATGATATTTACATAATACACAGAGCACTCAAAATTTATTATATAGATAATACCAAAAAATACCCATCAATGTTTTTTCCTCCCAAGAACAATTATGAATTTTTTGGGCCAACTGATGATATGGATTTAAAAAATAATTTTCTGACTATCCCATTGAGAATTCATTGTACTGTGTGTGTGTGTGTGTGTGTGTATTGTTATACATTTGTTCATATATTTATTTATAGTAAATTTGGTCATATTTTATTTAATTTTTGGTTTTAATGCCTATCTCACATTAGTTTTAAAATGAGAAAGACTTGGGTAGACTCCCACATCTACTGACTATTAACTTGAGCCTTCATTTTTTACATCTGCAATAGATAGAATTTTACTTACTTCACATAAACTGTGTAAACATTAAGTACAATAAAATACATGCAACTTCTTAGATCAGTGCCTGCACATTTAATATTCAGTCAAAAACTGTAGAATGAATAAAACAAACACTAACATCTTGAATGTACTTATGACATAGGGATGGATGTGTCTTGTCCTTCGCTTGTTCCACATACAGCAAAGCGAAGCATGTTCTTGTATCCCCATTTTATTTAGCAGTTGTAAATGAATAATTTGGGGCATGGAGTAGATAAAAAATGGAATTAGGCTCAATGATAGTGAATAAACTAAATTACATGGCATTTTCATCATTGTCAATGCATTTAGTAATTAAAATTTAGTGGTGGCAATGAATATTGCTTAAGAAATAGTAGCAGAATTAAACTTCAAAGATCAGTTAACCTAATTACTAATGCTCCTCAACAGAAGAAATACAATAAAGATGTCAAGGTTCAGATATTATTTTAGAAATTTTCCTGAACATTGTATATGGATTTTTTAATGGTCAAGCCAAAGAGGTCTCAAAGATGATTTCCAATCAAATAGTTTTCTATTTTTTTCTGATATATGCCCAAAGTGGGGGAGATGAACAAATAATTATGAGAACTTACTTTTTTAGTTATAAATTAATAAATAAAGTCAGGCTTTCTTAATTATTTCTTATTTTCATAGCCATGTTTTCTAAGAGTGATTGTAGAAAACTTAGGTATACAGTTAGATTCAGTAGAAATATACTTTTGCAAAATTGATATATTTTAATTAATGCAGCTTAGATATGTGAAGAGAACAGAGGTTATGATTCTAAAAGTTTCCATTAACTTACTAGGTAACCTTCACCAAGACATCCTCCTGTTTCCCCTCTATAAAATCAGGGATTTGGGTCAGGTGAGCTTCAAGTTTCCTTCCAGTTCAGACATTGTCTTATGCTAAGTTACCTGCAGAGTAAGCAGCTTAGATGTAGGAAAGATTGTGATTGTGATGATCATAATGATCATGAGGATGACAATTGGGTGGCTTTCACTGAGCACTTACTTTGTCCTATAAACTGTGTTAAGTGTAGACATGTGTGCACTGTGCCTTCACCTGAATCTTCTGAATACGCATCTCCAAGGTGATCCGGAAATTAAGCTGTTAACTATAGCCATTCTCATGTCTTTCTAAAAATTCACATTTTCATTTTCACTAGAAATGTGTTTTTAATCTAAATGCAAAGAGGATTATAATAATTTAGGCTGTATCTGGAAGAGTTAATGAATAATGATATCAGTGTTCCTCTGCAGATGCATAATTAAAACACCCAGGAGGCAGGCTACAGAGTGGGCCAGTGGGTTATTCCCAGGAGCTTGCTTCCTTGGAGTTCTGTTTCTCACGTGACCTTGGGTGAAATGCTTCATGTGAAAGGGAAATTTTGTTTGACTTTGTCCTGAAATTACAATATAGTGCATGTATTTTCCCTCCGATTTGATTCTGTGACTGAATGCTCAAGAATTAATGTGGGTGTTAGAAGTTTCCAATAATAGACATATGTTACCATAGACACATCCTTTAAATATGTCAGTGGTGCATTATTGCACAACAATACTGAAAGGCTCTCAAAAAGTTGTATTTTATGGAATCCTGAAATTATTTAGTTGTGAAAGATAATTAGATATTTGACTTTCAGTTGAGAAGTGGTCCTGCAATGAATGCTCTTTTAGGGTCTTGTGCCATGTTATTATGGGAATCATTGCAATTTACATTTTATAATATTTAGAAGGTAAGGGATAAATGATAATGAGTCTTTCTAACTACTTCAAGGTAGTCTTATGGGGTTATTAGAGATGAGACGGCAGTTATTAGAGATCGAGAAGGCAATTTTATTAATAGTTGCAATAAATCATTTTTACCCCTCCCCCTTGCATTTTGGGGGAAATAAGTTATCAACTGCTAGACTGTTTCATTTTGAAAACCCAGCATAAAAGAAAAAACATAGAAGACTCTTTGGCCAGCTTTCCCATGTTCTTTTAACTTTTAATCACTGTTACTGCTACTTCTCTTGCCATATGATAAAGAATATTGAAACAGATGACTCTAAGATATATTTATGTAAAGGAAATTCTATGGATGAGAGGAAAGACTTAGTGTGATGTGAGTGATGTGATGTGAGGGAGCACATCCTATGTGCCTTGCACTGTGCTAAGCAGTGTGGTGTTTCTTGTCAAATATTTATTGAAATACTTGCCTGGCACTATGCCAGGGACATTATGAACACAAGGATGAAAAGACAAGACCTCTATAATCAATAAGCCTTATGTAAGATCTCAGGGAATCTTCCAAGTGAACATGTAAATTTGATATTTTTGTATCTTTTTTATAACATTAGGAGACTGAGGGTCAGGAAAGAAAAATAATTTGCTTAAGGTAACCTACCCAGTAAGAGAAGGAATGGAAACTGGGATCATGATCTGTCTGATGGTCTTTCACTATATCACAAATTCCTTTACCTCTAGTATATTCATGGCAATAGAACAGCTTGGGTTCAAGTCCTGGCTCCATCTCTACTACCTTTGTGACCAGGAGTAAGTTACTCTACCTTGTGGAGTCTCAGTTTTCTTTTCTATAAGATCTAGACAATAGTATGCTGACCATAAGGGTAGTTAAGGATTGTGTGAGATGATTGTAAAGCACTTTGTATGTGCTTGGCACATTGTAGGTTCTGGGCATTTGCTGATACCATGGTGAGGGGGTTAATAATCTAAATAGGAAATTAAATTATTGTGGTTCTCAATTTGTTTGTTCATTTGTTTACACAATGTGGATCTTATAGCACCATCCTTCAGTGGCAGGGACTATTGGAGCACTGATGGCAGTGGGAGTGGGGCTGGGGTATGGTCAGGAAGGGATTAGTTGGACAAAAATGTTCCAGGAGGATCTGATTGGGGGTGGGCTGGGCATAAGCTGGGCTTCCTTTAGTTTCAGCTACAGCCCCTTTACTTTTTTCTGTCATTATATGTGACATACGCTTTTGTTTGTAGAATGTTTGAAAAATGCTGCTTTTAAATGAAAGTTGCTTGGATGGGGGAGCATATTTAGAGATTTTCCCATTCCTCTATTTTATCAACATTTATGTCCTTATCATAACAGTATTTTTGGCACATGACAGAGGTTTCATAAATGATGGCAAATGAATAAACTAATGAACAAACAAGTACTTACAAATCATCTAAATGTACACACACACATAAACACACACATACACAAAACCCTTGGGGTAGAATTTAGTGGTTGGGACACTAGCTAAGTAAAAGTCAGAACTAAGAGTGAGTTGGATACAGGAGACTATGTATGGGATCATGGCTGCAGGCTTAGACTCAAGCCTTGGGCTGGGTTGTTCATTCTGCTTTGCATTTACACAACAGATAACTTTCATGACAGGCTACTGAGGTCGGTAAGACAGGCATGAGCTACACTGGTGTGAGACCCCAACTGTTGGGATTTTTACCCACTGTATTATCAATTATATTATATATTCAATTCAAACATCCATGCTGAAAATTATTTTCTTCTGAGTTTGTGTAGATCATATGCTAGGTACCCGCTAAGCAGAATACCACAGGTGTCCTATATACAGGCTTTACGGCCTCCAGCCAATTAAGGAGGCATGAAGCCTGAGCCTACTCCCCACACTATTGCCCAAAGTCCCATTTCTATATATTTCACCAAACTTACAGAGAAAATTCTCAACAGGGGAAACACTGCTTTATAAATATTGAATAGTGCTAGTTATATCTGACCTGAGAGAAAACTTGTTAAAGGACTGTATTTATCAGTCCTTTGCTCCAGAGTATTATACATCTGGGGCTCTGCAAGGTTTGTGAACAATGAGAAACTTGAAAATGTTATCATCATCTTCATCATCAAAAGTCAATATTTACGATAGGCCCTTCTTTTTTTGAATGGCAAGAAGAGATGATGGGTGAAGAATTGAAGCCTATGTATTCTAAAGAAATGTTAAAATAATTGACATTTGATGAGATAAATTAGAGAATTACATTCAAATATAAGGAGAGTTGGAATTTCGAGAAAATTCTGTATATCTCTGTGTATGGAAAAAACTACCATTGAAAATGTCTTGATTTAATTTGTTGATGATGCAGGATATGCAAAATACCAGGAGTGATTTATAATAGTGTAGGACCCAAGGGGAAGACCTGTCAAATTAATGGCAGAATAGAAGACACTGTGAGAAGTAAAAAGAGCATGGATTCCTCAGGGATAGTGTCAAAAAAAAAAAAAAAAAAAAAGAGCATGGAGTCCAATAGTATTGGGTTCAAGTCCCTACTTTGCCACTCACTCACCATGTCTTTAGATAAGCTATTAATATTTGCCCTCTCTAGGATTAGTGTCTTCATCTGTAAAATATGGACAGTAATCCTTTTCTTTAGAATGAGATAATATATGTGAAATGCCTTGCAAAGACCTGGGACATAGTAGATCTTCATTAAATGTTTATTCTTATTCTTCCCCATTGCAAATATTTCAGAATCACTACTTCTACACAACCAATCTTTAAACTCACTAATTTCTAACTCTTTAGTTAGCCAGTCTCTTCTCCTCATTGCCTATGTACATTTCTACCTTCCTTCTTTTGCTCTTTTTTCTTCCATACACAGGAGAATATCCTCCACATGTCTTTCTATATACACAAGGTTGACTATTTCTTCCATGTGTACATCAAGTTTCCCTTTTTCTGTGATCCTTTCCTAGACCACTAAATAATATTATCATCTCCTTGCCCTGAACATCAATGCAATATATAATGTTTATCTCTTATATCACTTTATGACAGATCTTATAATAATTTATTTCTTTTTTAAAAAAACTAAGATGTACCAGGCACTGTGCTAAGCTCTAGGAATCTGTAGATGAAAAAGACTCAAGTCTTGTACCCATTAAGTCACAGTGTTTTTGGAAAAAACAGATATCAAGATTAATAGTTACAATTAAATATAAGTACTCTAGGAGATGTCTGCAAAGTATTATAGGTGCATGTCCTTTTATTACAATTAAATTACATGCTGTTACAGGGAAGGGACCTTGTTTATATTCCTCTATAAACCTTCTATGCCTCTAGAACACCTAGCATAGAGCTGAGCATTAAGTAATTATTACACATTCATTGCCTTCAAATCTTCTATGGAGAGTTTTAATATTATAGAGCATTTTTAGATGCCTGAGGGGGAATATTACCCTAAAGTAATCACCATTAAGATTCTGTGTGAAGCCTCCAAGCTTATGGCAATCTTAGGAATAGAAATAGACCCTGATTCACTTAGAACTCATCATTTACACTTGTGAAGCAAAAGTTTCTGAGCACTTAAGTCATGCTATTTAAATCTTGTCTCTGACAGGGAGGCTGTGTAGAAGGAGCCAGGTGTGAGCAGGTGCCTATCTGTAGTGCTGGCCAAAGAACCCAGATGTCAAATATCAAAATCAAGTCTAAGGGAGTATGTTATGGCCAAACTGAAATCCAACATAGGTTTGTTGTCAAGCAAAGCTGTCCTGGGGACCAATGCTTGAAGCCTGGGTATGTGGTCAATTATGACGGATCATGGACATCTTTTAGGAATTGTCAGGGTTTATAGTGGGCAAGTAGTATATTAATTCTGTAGCTAAGAATATTGATGCTACAAAAACCTAAATATTGGCCACTGAAATTTAGTAGGCAAGGCAGGGCCATTTAAATATACTTTGATTTGACAGCCAGCTAGAGCTTCCAAAAGAGAACTCTTATCAGAGTTAACTCAGATCACCCTGGTGTTTTATTGTTGTGGAATTCCTACTTCCTCCAAGACAAATCCATGTCTTACTGGCTGCACATTGAGCTAACTTTGGGGACTGAAATAATGGTGATTGAAAGATCACAGCTTATTAGCTTAATGTTTGCTTAGCTTTTTGCTGGAGCCAAGCACAAACAACCCAGAGGCAAATTTGGAAGCCCTGAGTTCCAAGAAAGAGCTTTCCAAGAAAGACCATGGTAGCTAAAAAATACCGTGGATTTGTATAGGATGCTACAGTCAGCAAGTGATGTTACATCACAGAGCTGGTCTTTCATGTAAGCAGTAAAAGTGCTTTCTTTTCTATAGGAGGTGATTCAAGGACTTTCCAACCTCTGCTCCTCTCTAAAATTTGGTCCTGTGGGTCCTTTGACTAATTATTAAACTTGAGCTTGGGAATGGAGAATTGGAATTTTCCAGGGCTGGATAGGGGAAACATGAATAAAGGCCAGTGAAAAGGATGTGGAAGGTACCCAATGCACAATTTTTTCCAAATAGCACTCCTAATATTAATAACTGCCACATATGTTGAGTAATTGTATACTGCAAATACAATATTGAGCAAATTTTAGAATTTTTTTATTTGTTACAACACCCCAGTAATAAAGATACAATTAGTATTTCACCATCACACATCTAGTAGGTGGCCAACTGGGACTCAAACACTGATCTGTCTCATTCCAAAGCCTACTACACTCTAGCCTCTCTATGCACTAGTGTGTTGTCTCAAGTTTATGGTTCCGCTTAGGAAATTAAGGCACTGAAGTCCAGTGTATATAGTTCTTGCTGGCATGTACCTTTCCAGA
The DNA here is from genome assembly GCF_041146395.1 of Eulemur rufifrons. Classification (NCBI taxonomy): domain Eukaryota; kingdom Metazoa; phylum Chordata; class Mammalia; order Primates; family Lemuridae; genus Eulemur; species Eulemur rufifrons. The sequence continues at coordinate 43,989,943 of NC_090988.1, forward strand.
AATGCACACAGCAGTTATGCCATGACAACAGTGAGAGATAATCCACATAGGTCTTGATTGCTAATCTTTGAATATTTTTTCTCGTAACTGAAAAATGTACATATTCACTCATTGAGGTAGTGAACACCAACTTTCTGCCAGTCCTGATGCTAGATGCAAGGGACTAAGACCCTTTTCTGATGTAGGCAGATAGGTTTGTAAACAACTCAGTGTAACGAAAAATAAAGCTAGCTCCCTGACAGTACAGAGGAGCGAGTGACCCATTTTGCTTGAGAGGGTGAGGAAAACTTCAAAGAGGAGGTAGCATTTAAGTCAGGCCTCAAAGGAGTTGGCCTCTGCCTTCTAGGCTGAGGGAATCAACTCAGTATAAATGTATGTGAGGTGCCCATGTACAAATTACTGAAGGATGAACCATAAAAGTGCTTTTTTGTTTTATAAAGCACTGCTTTATTTTTAAATATCACATAGAATGTATATTAAATTACAAATAGATGCTAATAAAATAAATGAGGTAAGAAAATAAATGCAATTTACAACCTTGAAGTTATAATTAATGATCATATAATGATATAGCAAAATGTACTGGGGCAGAATAGTATAGTATTGAAATAATATAGTATAATAATTAAGAGCACAGATTCTGGAGCCAGGAAGCCTAGGCTTGAATCCTGTCCTATGTAAATCTGGGCAAGTACTTAACCTTTCTGTCTTCATGTTCTTAATCTGTAAATTAAAAATTATAATTATATCTCTCCGTTAGGGTTGTTTTGAGGGTAAAATTGGTTAATTCATATTGCTTAGGATGGTGCTTAGAACATAATAGACATTCAACAAATGTTGACTTATATTTGAAAAAGGACAATTAATATCTGAACTCCACTATACAGATATATGAAAAGATTCTTCATTTTCTTGAGCCACTGGTTTGAAAATGCAACAGTTTTAGAGGTTTGCCTTTTTGAAGACGGCTGTCTTTTAAGTTTGCAGAAAAAAACAGTATTTTGAAATTGTATTATTTCAGAATCATATACTCCATATGGTAACATGTTTTCTGTGACCTTGGGTGAGTCAAATAACCTATCTAACCTTCATTTTTCTTATCTATTCGTAGGACAAATTGTTCTTTAATTTCACTTTTAGGCTGAGGTTTTATGATTCTCTGAGCTATCTTTTATCCTTTAGTACATACATAGTACCTCTAGGAGCAGAGGGCCAATGTTACTATTTTCATTTTAGAAATGAAGAACAAGAAACACAGAAAAGCTAACTTATGTACTAGAAAGTTGAAGACAAAGGCAAGATTGTGACATAGAGTTTGCATTGAAGTTGTTCAAGATCCATTGTGTTGTAGAGAAAAGACAGTTGGCATTGGTGTTTAGCAGACTAAGACTCAAATATGACCTGGTTCAAATCCGAATTGTACTGTTTTCTAGTGGCAGAACTGTGAATAATTTGCATATACTTAGTGGGCTTCCATCTCCTTCTCTGTAATAAGAAGCTAACAATACCACTGTAATGTTCAGGATAGATCCTCTCCAAGTGTGAGCTTCCTTCTTTTTTATTCTATTTGGAATAGCCTCCCTTATGAAAAGCTTTCTGTTTGAGCTTTCTAGACAAACATACTCCAAGGTTAATTTTCAGGAATATTTCTCAGCTTTTTGATTTGCTTGAAATTATTGACAGAGTCAAAGAGACCTCCAGTGAAGTGTCTGGGTTTGTAAAATCATTTTTCATGTATAATAGGGAGAACCATGTTGATAAATGGAGACAGGTAGGATCTAGAAGTGTACTAACCCATAGCCTGATACCTGACGGGGCGCTCAGGGCTTTCCTCATGGGGTCTTCTGCTGGAAGCATGCAGTGTTTCCTAGTCTCTGTTCAGCCTTTTACTGTTGGCTCTTTCAGAACCTTAGAATTTAATTTTAGGTGTTGTCCTAACATGTGCTTCCACCAACATCAAATATGTCTCTTTTACCAATTGGCAAACCAAAGATAAACTAATGGACACAATGTGCCCATTTATAAATTATTTCTTTAACAATATTTCTTAAATTTTTGGCATCTGGTACTTCTGTGAGCTAGTAGAGTGCTCGCAGATGACCAAACAAATACAGAAGTAGAAAATATTCATAAACTCCAGAGACAATCAAGCGTGGTTAGGCAGTATGATTTATTGGGGGAGCAGAAGACATTTGTATCTGTGGTTCTTTTTGCCTGCGTATATAATAGTCTTATTTTCTTTGATGACTTTGTTAAATCTGGTCTATTAAATTAAATATATTAATAGTATTAGTTTTCTAAGTGCTCTGTTCCCTGAACAGAACTGTGAGAAGTACTGTCCTATTGCATGAAATCTAAAATCCTCTGCTTGGAGCTAATTTATTATCATTTATTGAGAGGGTGTATAATGTTATAATTAAGAGCCCAAACTCCGAGGTCCAGCTATCATATTTCCAGATCTGCCACTTACTTGCCATGTACCTTGGACCAGTTAACCTATTGTGGCCAAAATTTTCTCGTCTGTAAATAAGGCTAGTAATACCAACTGCAGAATATTGTTATGAGAATTAAATGTTCTAATAATTTTAAGGTATTTAGAACAGTGATTGGCACAGAGTAGGCACTCAGAGCTAATATTATAGAGCATCTATTATGTCCCAGGCATTGGGCAAGACACTTCAATGTAAAACAAATGATACTCTTCCCCCAGGTAGCCTAAAAGTCAGCAAACTATAGTGCATAAGCCAAATCTAGCCTGACATTTGTTTTTGTAAATAAAGTTTTACTGAAATACAGTCATGCTCACTCATTTACATATTATCTATGATTGTTGGCATGCTTTAGGGCAGAGTTGAATAGTTATGACAGAGATTGTATAGCTCACAAAACCAAAAATATTTACTAACTGCCCCTTTACAGAAAAAGTTTACCCATCCCTGTATAGTGGAGAAGACAGACATATAGACTAGTGGAGAAGACAGACATATAAACTGGCTTAGCACAGTGCCTAGCATGTATTTATCAATTATATGTCCTGTGCTTGATAACAATCTAATAAGCGGAGATACAATAGTGAATAAAACAGACAAAAAAAAAGTCTCAATCCACATGGAACTTGGACCCTAATTGGGAGACAGACAGTATGTGAGAAAATGAGTAAAGTATCACAAAGGTCAAGTGGACACCCTAGTACTTGGAGTAGTATTATACCAATGTCCAATGGGATTATGGCTATCTGTAAACAGGTTCCACCAAAACTTATTCAATCTTAATTCCTGCCCATAACCTCTGCTGAATAAAACCTATCTATTCACCAACCTTAGTGTATAGTATGCTGCTAGCATAGGACCTTGCACAGCATAAGTACTTAATAAAGATTTGTTGAGTGAATAAAGGAATCATCATCCCCTACCCTATTTGTTATGGCTGGAAATTCTTCTCTACTTATTCTTCAATGTCCAGATGACAGTTTTTTTCTCCTTTAAAATGCTCCCCAACCTAACTGTTATGCCTTGATCTTCCTATTCTTGAAATTCATGTTGCTATTTCATCATGGGGAGATAATTATATTGTGGCTCAGATGGTGAAAGTGCCTAGATGGTAGAAAAAGGGAGGCCAATGCAGAGGGTTCAGGTGAGACTTGAGCTTGTTCTTATAGGAAGGGTAGGATCACAGTAGGTAAAGATAACAGATGAGAACTTTGCAAGGCACTGAAGATTCCCAACCAGAATGATGTAGATACCAACCTTCATAGTGAGGAGAGAGCAATAAAGTCAAGCAAAAAGGGAAATGTAATAGTTCATAAATGTAAAAGTTCATGTAAATTGAGGAAGGCTGGAAGAGAATATTTATGGAAAAAGGAAAATAGTAGGCTAAGGCCCAGAAGTAAGATAATTTGTTGAAGTTAAGGAACTTGAAGCACTTCAATTGGCTGGAGCAAAGGGCTGAGGAAGGGCAGTGGTGAGAAATAAGGCTATATTGGAAAATAAGGGAGAGCTTTGTAAACTATGAAAATAGGAACCTATTGAAGGACTTAAAGCAAAACAGTGACATGATTAGTTCTGTATCCTATAGAGACCATTTTGCCTGCAATATGGAAAATAAAGCAGAAGAGAGCATGATTAATGGAAGAGTGACTACCATATGCCAGGTGCTAAATTTATATTATCCTAGTTAATAGTAACAACTGCCCTGCAAATTAGGGATTATTACTCCTTTATTTTATTAATGAGAGAAATAAGATTTAGAGAAATTACATAAACTGTCCATAGTCACAAAGCTTAAAAGTAGATAAGCTGAGATGAAAATTAGGTTTCTCAAAAATGAATACCCTGTATTTTATCTGGCTAACTACCAAGGTTTACCCCAGTGTGGGATAGTGGGGAAAGCATGGGAAGGAGTTGGCCAAGTAAAAAAGGAGGGAAGAGCATTTTAGGCTGAGACAACTATATATGGAAAACTGGAAACATGAGAAATGATTGCAGAGAACTTCATGCACGCCTATGTCATTGTGTACTTAGAAGTATATGGCTAGAGAACTAATGGTGGGGGAAAATCACTGAAGACCTTGTGAGCATTTGGATCTCATCCAGTAGATGACCAGGAACTATAGATACTCCCCCAAACTCCACCGCAGAAAATGACATGAGCAGATTGGTTTCTTTAAAGAGATATTTATGTAAGCAATGTAAAGATAGAGAGAGGGGTGTGAGATTGCAGCCAGGAAGATCAATATGATATCATTATAATGGTTCTGGTAAAAAAAAAAATAAATAAATAAAGATCTATGCTAAGGTAGTGGCAGGAGAGTTGAAAAGGTGGGAAAGGTTTCATGAAACCCAATTTACAAGGCAGAATGAGTAAGTGAGGAGATTAACCTCCTAGAACTGAAAGCACTTTGAGAAACTGGTAGGAAATAAAGTTGGAAAGGTTAAAGAGGTTTAGCTCATGAAAATACTTGGAGACTATGGACTTTCAATTTAGAATAGGTTGTAAAGGCAAGCAGGGAAACTACTGTTAGTTCTAGATTGGTTTCAGGTTATAGAGGCAGATTATATATCCCTCAATGTATCCTTTCAGCCATGTAGTTCTGGGACTGTTAACACATAAAATCATATGCTTGATAAGGACCTTAAAAATTATTTATTTGTTTATAAATTGTTTATTTGTTTATAAATTTATTTGTTTATTTGTTTTATAAATTTATTTGTTTAAAAATAAATTGTTTATTTTTCATCTCTGTTCCCCTCCCCTACTACTTATTTTGCATCTGAGCAAATTGAAGATAGAGGCCTTGTGGCAAGTCTCTGACTTTGTATTCAGTCCTTTTACATTACACTGCAGCATTTCACTCTTGGTGAAGTTTGGAATTAAATGAAGTTCTGGTTTTAGTCTTAAGGACCAAGCAAAAGGTCAAGCTAATGGGCCCATTAGAAATGATGACTTACTTTACCTTCTAGATTTTTCTGGATACTTAATGGCTTATAAAAAGTATTATACATTGGGGAAGAAGTAAGCATAATTAGACTCCTACCCTGGAGATAAGAAAAAGCATTTAATTGTTAAATTGTTTATTCCAAAAGGACACATTACAAGCTTTTTTAACATTACCACCTGTGGGTGAGGCATGCTCAAGAGAAAATTTATAATTATGCAGTTTCCTAAATTCAATCCTTCAATGACTACTTTCCCAATAAGTGAAGCTCAGCCAAGGATTTTCAAAAGATAGTGCAATAATACTTAACTCATGAAGTTTTAAATACAGGAAGAATAAAAGTGGATTTCTGTATATATTAATTTTGTGCCTATATACATTTCAGAATGATCTGCATATATTTATGCATTCTTTAAAATAAGCCACATATAATTTTGCATGTTCTTCATCTGGTCCTGGATATACAAACTAAAAGAATCACAGACCATTATAAATATTAATACATAGTATATATATGCATAACTTTCAAAGCCATACTCATACATATGAGGACCTATGCATAGTTAAAATTAGAATACTGGTCAATATTTATAGCAGAGAAGAATAACAAGCAAAACAAGCATTTTATTTCTGTTAATTCTCTGGTCTTAATAATTAGGTCCTACCTTCATTACAAACATATACCAAGTGTTTACTATTTCATTTAATCCTCAAAAATACTATAAAGTAATTGGTATTATCTTGAACTTAAGCATACTCTATGAATTGTGAAATTTTTATCTTTAGCACGATGTATCATGAGTTTGAGGTCACGAAATCTTCATTTCTCATCTTTAAAATGAGGATAATCCTTACCACATAGTGTGGTTGTAAGAATTAGGAGATAATGCTTAAAAACCTTTCAGCATGGTTTCTAGCACATATAGTGAGACCTTCTAAATGGTATGAGCACTTGCAAGTGTAAATAGAAGCATAGTTTTTAAAGTGTCAGTCATTTCTTGTTAGTATATGCAAAGTTTAATGCAGATGTGCTTCTGGCAAAGATAGACTGACCAGCATGCCACGAGCATCACTCAGCTAGCCGTTCTTTAGGCCTTCCCTGCCCAAATGGAAATGTAGAGCTCAATGTCATCTGGTAGAGTCTACCTTAAACATTATATGGAACAGGGAAAGGTAAAAATATATTTAAGGTAAATAATTAAATACATAAAGAAGTAATGCTTCATAGTTGCTAACTCAATCTTTTCTTTAAGTAATATGCAATTTAGTTTTTTTTCCCAAACAAAATTTTCTGGGAATTCATATAGTATAAGCCTGACTTTGGGACGTGTGTGTGTGTTTGTGTGTGTGTGTATATATATCTACATATAGGCCTATGGGCTTGTGGGAGGGGTGTGTATGTGTGTGTATGTGCGTGTGTGTGTGTGTGTGTGTGCTTATGACTACAGTCAAGGGAGCAAGAGAGAAACAAAGAAACTGAATCTACAAAGGAAAAGGAAGGAAGATATCTCTTTTGTTCACAACTGCATAGTCAATGCCTACTATATGTCTAGAACAAGTAGCACTTAGTAGGAGCTCAATAAATATTTGTTAATGAATATATATATAGATTTATAAGTATTTATAATGTATCTATATATGTGCATTAATATATTAAAATATCCTCCTTCTTTCAGGAAGTCTATTTGTCATTCAGGATTGTCACTGTATAAGTTAGGAATAGGAGATCTGTGTTACATCTATTTTCAAAAGATTCTTATTTTACTTTTCTAGTAATGAGACTGAAATAGCCATATTTGCTCTGAATAGGGCTTGGAATTAGGCAACACCCACAGACAGCCAAAGATTTTTTTTTATTAATCTTCTCATAATTAGGAGTTGTTAGAACATTGAAAAAGCAGTATGAAATCTACCAGAGATCAAGAATATTCTTAGCACAGTGCAGATGCTCCAAACTTTAAAAATGCATAAATGTGAGTGACAGTTAAGCAGGTTGTAGTCTAATTTGAGATTCAGCTAAGTGTAAATATTAAGAATGTATTAGCCGGAAGCATTTACTGAAAGGTTTATTCAGTAAGAACCTGCTAAACATGACCTTAAATAACAACAGAAACAAGAACAATTGCAGTAACTATCAAATATGTACTACATACCAGGCATCTGCTAGGAATTTTCCAAACTCTGTTTCATTTAAATTGCACAGAAATCCTATGAAGTGGCTTTATTTTTCTTATTACACATAAGACATTAAGGTTCAAAGAAAGTATATAAACTATCAAGGTTATGGTACTTGTAACTGATAGATTCCAACTCAATCAGACATGCTGAGAACAAATGCCAAGTCCGGGTTAGATTTGTATTGGTGGGCAGAAGAGAAATTATTTCTACCATCTTGAACCTTACAGATTTAAAGGTACAGCTTTTAGACTTTGAAGCCCTTGAGTCTACATTACCCTAAAATGTGCCACTCTTCAAGGGAAAAGCCATGTATTTATACGAGCAGAATATTTAGATTACAAAACTTTATATTTTCATTTGAAAATAGAATATTTTAGATCATTAAATCGAAGCCTCCTTACTTTCAATTGAATCATTAAGCTCTGTCCTTGCTGTCTTTGGTCATGTCTTCTGTCTGCCTTATTTTTCTACATGTCTGCCATCAGGGTTTATCTCTGGACATGCACAGTAGATTGCAGAAAAGCAGGCAGACAGCAAATTGCTTTCCAAAAAAAAAAAAAGGTAAAAAGAAGGTTATAGTCTGAAATCTAGACTCAGAGTGACTTACTATGTAGCAGAAAGAGAAAGGAAAATGGAAACAGAACAAAACAGAAGTTAGGCTGCTATAGGATGGTCTTCCAGCAGCGTGGGAGAAGTATTTGCCATGGCAACTCTTGCATCATCCTGCAGGGGTGGCAGGAATGCCTCAAGGGAAAAAGAGGACACCTCTTAAAATCCCATCTCCTATTTACTAAAGCTGGAAATTTCATTTAAAAATAAAACCCTGAAACAACGGGTAGAGTACTTTCTCCTAATTTGACAATTAATTTTATGATCAGGGAGGAAGTTAGTTACCTAATGGCCAGTGCACTTTTCATTGTCACCTAGCATTACTCTAGGTCAGGTTACTTAACACCAGTTTGCTGGTTAATCCCTTTGTCTAATGAACAAATTGCCTAAAATCAGAGTACTCATATAATTTATTGTTCAAACAAAGACGCTTTTAGAGTAAAAGGTATTATTATTAATTAGACTGGTGCAGTGGGAAAAACCCAGCACTAACCCTGGTAAATTGGGACACATGATCATCCTATATAAAATTAATCTCTGCTTTCTGCATATATTTGTAGAAATAAATGCAGACCACGCAAATGAGAATAAGCAGAGAGGCTACTTATTCTGAGATTGCTATATAGCAAGGGAGTCAGCCAGCATCTCTTGGGTTTGGCAGAGATTCAGAAGTAGGTAGAGAAGTAGGAAAGCTTCATAGTGAGGGGGATGGGTGGTGCTTCAGGTCTGTTCTGATTGGAGGTTTTTGTTTGCATAGAGAAACTGGAGGTAGGGTAACTAGAAGTGGGACATCCTGTATGATTAGCTGGGGGAGAATATTTGTCTTTCTCTGGTCCTAAGTTGGAAGCAGGGGCAAAAATTAGGGAGGCTAGCAATCATTAACCAAGTCCCGACCATTCTGAGCCAGTTGCAGAAGAAATTGTGAGTCAAAGGTCTGTAGTCATATATAGGCTGGCTGTTGTCCTTTTGTATGTTCAGGCTCTTGAACTGTTTACTTATCATGGTATCTTTGGGGAGTTATAAGGATACTTTGTCCAAGTTGTATAAGATCGCTTCTCATGTAATTTTGTATTTTTAGTAAGTAATTTTTAAATTTGTATCATTTGTAGATAATTGCATTGTTTTATATCTTATGTGTGTATCTTTCTATTATAATTTATCTCCTTTTGAACACCTAAAGGATATTTTAGCCTGTTTGTTTACAAAGCTTCCATCCAACTATAATTTTGAATGCTTGATTTTATTTTGGGAGTACTTCAAGAAATGCAAAAATACAAACACAATGAGCCATATTTACTTATAATTTATATTTTATATAAATTGCTTATTAGGCAAATGTTCTTACATAAGATAAAGTATTGCCCTTAATAATCTTACCACTCTCATTTCCTGTCTACTCACACTTAAACACACTTAGATATCCCTGGCCAAAATTAGGAGGTATGGCTGGTAGGGTTGGGAGGAAGGTAGCATTTGTAAGTGTGGCCAGTTTTGGATTCTTCCATGTGCATTTTGCCAGTGGAAGAAAACTTAACACAATTATGAACTTTTTTTCTAATCATATGCTACTTTTAAAGTCTAATTATTTAGGGATTTAAATAAGTCTGTACACTTTTACAAGACAGAAATGTTTCCCATAGGGATCTGTTGGCTGAATTAATTTCTTTAGTGTAAAATATAAAATTTTCAAAATCTAAACAGCTTAATATGTTAGTGACAGCCAACGATCTATAATCAAGGCAAAGCTCGTAGCAAAAGTAAGCCATATTTAGAATTGATATGTAAATAAATGGATAATTAATGACTTTCTAAATTATTTTCCCTGCTTTAATCACTTAGTGTTCTACATCCATAAAATCTGTACATGATTTTTGTCAAGAATAATGAATATTGGCTGATATTTGATTGGTTTGTGTTAGATAACTATGAAGCTTGTAGGAGATATTATAAGTACACAACAGCAAAATAAGGCAGTATCTCTATTCATAAGACGGTCATGGGTTCTGGGGTGAGATAAGCTTTGGTTCCATAACTTTTACAAGTAACTTAATTTCTCTGAGCCTCAGTAACTGGTGTAAAATAGTGATTATAATACAAACCTCACAGAGATGTTAGGAAAAACACACATTATTACATACTGTCTTTTCTGGGAACGGGAGCAGAACTAGGAATCAGCAGACCTTGATTGTAGTCCAGTTTTATGACTTTGGACAACTAATTTTCCTTTTCTGGGCCAGTTTTCTGATCCATAAAATTAAGGGATTCTACCAGGTGCTCTCCAGGGCCCATTCTATCTCTAAGTTTCCCTGTTTCTGAGAGCACAAAGACACTGTAATGTGTCACTAGTCATTCACTGTACTTTAAAAACTAGTCTTATCTTTCTGTCACAATATTACTGATTTTCTAGTATTCTGATCTCACTTTTATTTCTGTTGATCATTAAGTCCTACCACATAAATTTCAAGTCCCTTTATTGATTAAACAAAATTCCAGTCTCTAATCTATTCTGGTTAAACCAATCTGCCTACCAGTTCCACCCAAAATTCCACGAACTTTGCATTTACCTCTCACTTTTGTTCATGGTGTTCCCTTGGCAAGAAATGCCTTTCCTCATGCCTTCTCCTCATCTCTAGTTATTAAAATCCTAGTCATCCTCCAGAGTTAGTTGAACTGTTAGCTCCACTATCTTCTCTTCCTTTACCCATTCACTGCCAAGTAACCACCCCTTCTCTGAATTCTCACTTGACTTATGTATCTCTCATAAGTACCTAGTGAAAAAATCATAAGTTTTGAAGCCAGTGAGACTTTAGTTTGAATTTGATTTCTATTTTTTTCCTGTATGACCTAACAATTTGTTTAACTGTCAGTTTCTTCACCTATTAAATGAGTATAATAAAACATATCTAAAGTAGTTGTTTTACAGATTTTATAAATTAATGTTCAGAAAGCCTAGGATGTAGTTAGTGCTCATTAAGTGCTTGATCATGATCAATACTGTTCTTAACTTTTTCCCTTATCTAATAGTTATCTAGATAGTTGTTTTATTTTTGTAATTAATTTGAAAACCTCTAAAAGGAAAAGTTTATATCTTATTCCTTATAATGTATGAATTCATTACAGTCCTGTACAGTTTAAGAAGTACTTTTCCACACTCATTTCTTGTGATTTTTTAATCTCAAAAATCATGCTCATTGCAGAAAAATTTGGAAATTCAGAAACACACAAAAAAGAAAATGAAAATGACAGTAATCTCATAATTTTAAGATAACTACTACCAGTATTTTGTTATTTAGATATTTTTCTAATGTATATGTGTATACATGTATATAAAATGTATATATAGAAAATGTACGTATTTTTCTAAAAATTATATTGCATATGTAAAAGATATTTTCCTTATCAAATGTACTCTATTATATTTAAAGATATCCATATTTCATTTATTTATTTAAATAATGATAAGAATCCAGATAGCTGTATCTTTGCTTAGTAATTTAGTTTTTCATAAATTTCTATAAGTGAAATTTTTAAGTAAAAATTATGTGTATTTAGGTTTCATATTATTCCCTTCCATGTAGTTGTACCAATTTCCACTGTAACCTATAATGCCCAGCAGCACTACAAAATACTTTAGAATTCATCAAAATATTTAATTCTCATAAAACTCTTTGTAATTGAAATTACTATCCTTATTTTGCGTATTTTAAAATGAAAAGTTAAAGGATTTGTTTAGGGATATATCTAGTTAATGGCAAAACTAGGATGTCATATACAGTACTCTAAACCTAACATTCTTTTTTTCTATACAATAGCTTCATTCATTCATTCATGCATTCATTTATTCTTTACTAAATATTTTGAGTGTCTAGGTAGAAGATAAGGATATTGTGTTGAATTCAGTTCCTAATTTCATAGAGCTTAAAACATGGCAAGGAAGGCAAACATTAACTAAATAAGTAACTATTTCTCAGTTACAGCATGGGCTACAAAAGTGAAAAATGTGATAAGTATATATAATAAGCAGACCTGACCTATAGGCAAGAGTCAGGTAAAGTTTACTCTAAAGATAGGCCTCCTAAGCTGAGACAGGATAGTTAATCATGTTTCAGCTGGACAGGGGGTCCTGTGGGGTATTGGTGTGAGAGAAAGCCTTCCTGGCCAGGGTTTTGCAGTCTCAGCATTATTGCCATTTTCAGCTGAATAATTTGTTATGGGTTTCTCTCTTGTGCATTTCAGGGGGTTCAGCAGCATTGCTGATCTCCTACCCATTAGATGTCAATAACACCCCCTACCCCAGTTGCGATAACCAAAAATATCTCCATACATTGCTAAATGTCTTCTGGGGGTGGGAGGAATCACCCCTGGTTGAGAATCACTATTCTAGACTTATGGAAAAGCAGTTAGGAGGATGCTGTATTGAAGAGAGGCATGGCACTTCTTGGAGTTGAAACAAGTTCAGTGTGGCTGGTTCATGGAATATGAAGTGAAATCTGATTCCAAATCAGGCAAGGTTCGTACCATGCAGGACTTTGAAGATTCTGCTAATTATTTCGAACTGTATTTAAACAGCACTGAGAAGCTAGCAAACTTGTGGGTAACAGAGAGTGCTATGATTCCACATTTATGTCTAAAAAAGATCACTTTCAGAGATCTGGGTCAAAAGTAGATTAGAAGGGGGTCAAGAATATATGTGAGGAAAATATTTAGGAGGTTTCTACAGTCATTCACATAAGAATACAGATAATTACTGTAGATATAGAGAAAATATTAAAAATTTAAGAAATATTTAAGAAAATCAGTAGGACTTGATAATTTACTGACTGTTGGAAGTGTAGAAAAAGAGATTGTCAAAGATGTCTGCTAGATATCTGACTTATGAAACTGGATGAATGAAAATGCCATTTACTAAAATAGGAAAAATGGAGAAGGGGAGAGTTTTAGGCAGAAATTCAAAATTCAGTTTTGGCCATAATGAATTTGAGGTGCCAGTAGGAGGCAAATAGTTGGATAAATGGACCTGGGACCTGGAGCTCAGAGAAGGGATATGGGTTAGAAAAAGATTTGGAAGTCATCATCATAGGGGTGATAATAAAATGCAATGAAATTAACAAGAAAACCTGGGAAAAGGTATAAAATGGAAAAACAGGAGGAGCAAGTTCTGAGTCTTGAGGAGCTGAGGCATACAGAAATCTGAGACTGAAGGAAAAGCCAGTGAAAAAATAAAATGTTGAGATGAGAAAAACCTGAAGTCAGAAGGCACAAAGTAAGAATGTTTCAAGAGGAGGAGGAACTCAGCTGTTTGGAATCTTGGGTGAGGATAGAGAAGGGTGAGGATAGAGAAGTGACTATTAGGTAAGTGACATGTTGGTTGTGATGCCAAATTTCATGGAGTGGTAGGGGTATAAGTCAGCGTGTTAAGGAGTCAGAATCAGTGTTGAAAATGAGGCAATGAATGGAGAGTGAGTCGCTGGCTTTCCTAAACAGGTTGTGTGTGAAGGAAAGAGAGAGGACAGTAGCTTGATATAGAATTGTGATTAGAGGAAGTTTTTCTTTTAGAGGAAGAATTTTTTCCTTTTGCTTTTTAAGATGGGAGAGGCTTAAACATATTTAAATTGTTATGAGAAGGATCAAGTAGAGATAAAGGTGCAGACTTGAGGAGATGGAAACATCTGCTGGTGCTGCTGACACACTGGGAAAGTTGAGATACAGAATGCACATAGAGGCAGTGACCTTAGGTAGAGAGGGTGACACTCCCTTTGTAACAGGAGGAACAAAGAGAGGTGAGGGCAGCCACTGATTTTTATTTTTGATTTATTTTGTGGTAAAAGCTGAGGACTTCTTGTGTGTTGGCTTTTATTTTCTCTGTGGGGTAGAAAGCAGTCATCTGCTAAGAGGAATGAGGATGGAGGAAGGTGTGAGGTTTAAGGATAGTGGGGAGGGTTTGAAATCACCTTTTAAAAGAGTAGGGAGGTCAAAGAATGGGGTAGGATTATCAGGCAGTGTTGGGACCAAGTTGAGGCTTTTCATTTATTTATTTCCAGCTGGTCATCAATCTATCAGTTCACAAAAAATAAACAATGCTATAGGCCCAAGGGAACTATTTTCCATCTCATATGTGTCCTTTGCTTTTTAAAAGCTTAAAGGAGGGTTAAGGAGATGAATTTGAGGCACAAAAGACAATAAGAGAACAATACTAGGCAGTGTATAATCAAATACTAAATTGGGCAGCACAGATATTGCATGTTCTAGGCATTCAGAAAAACGAGTCTGTGTGGGCTGATGTCAGTAGGAATGATCTCACAAAAAGATGGGCTCTGATGTAATCTTTAAGGAATGACAGTATTTGGAGATGGTTACTCCCTGAAGCCTCATTCTTTTCTTTTTGAGTAAGATATGTCCATTCCACTGTCCTTCTGGTCCTATAATTTAGAATCTGTGATTGCTTGTGAGGCCAGTATTCTTAGATTTTTCTTTTTATACAGAAGAGTAAACCTTTTACGTTCCAAAGATGTATATGGAATCTTTTGGGGGCATATGGGGTCCTGAGGGTCCTAATTGTGGTGAGGAATTTAAAGTGGTCTTTGCAACTATGGATTCCTAAGTCCACATTTACTCTCCCTCTGTGCCTCTGTGCCTTTATGTGGTTCTCAAAGGGACCAGTATTATCCCTTTTGGGGGTGTCCTCCTGGCACTATAGAAATTTGTGATGGTTTTACTTAGTTATAGCAGCAATATGGGCAGTACACTATAGGAAATTAGTGCACAGGACCTGAAAGGGAGGTAAAGGCTACATGAGGCAATCTGCATAATAAAGAATTATCCCTTATCCTATAGTTTTAAATATCTCAGTGTACATTCATTTATATAAGAAATCTGAATAAAAGTCTCTGAGCCTGGAATCTCACTCTATTTTACATATTTAACAAAAAGCATCTCTTGCATGGAGTTGATATACACTGAAAGTTTTTAGAATACAATTTCTCCATGATACAAGGGAAGATTCTTCATTGTTTTGTTCAGAACTTCCAAGAGTTTTCACCAGTTCAGAATATTATGTTACTGATAGCACTGCTGCTTGTGATGTTTGAGTAGCCAATTTAATAAACCTGTCTGTCTACATATGTGGGTGCAAGCACCTGCCCATTTAATTATGCCATTGGTAGAGTTTTGCATGAGTATTTCCAATGAAATGCATTTTCTTTTAATTTAAACTTTTAATCCTTTTAACTCCTTTATATTATATCATGTTGAATTTTTAAATTCTGTGTAAAGGTAGATTATATTGACTATTTTTATCATGATTGTAAGTGGGATATTAAAAATATTTGTATATAAAGGAAGTGTTATACCTGACAGAGTAAGGAATAACTGTCTAGGTACTGAGATCTTGAGAAATTTGCTCTGGGATTTGGAATTAGAAGACCTATTATTGGAGTTCCACCTCTAGCTTCTGTGTAAACCTGAATAATTCATTTAATCACTGTGCTACTTTTCCTCGCTGGATACCATGGGGTGATGACAATATCTTTAGGGCTGATTCTTCAAGAATCAAATGAGATATATCTTTGGAAACTGAGGAAACAATACTCCTAGGCATACACAGTAGTATGTATGTATATCAGAGGGTACTTGAAACCACAGGATAAACATTGCATAGTCTTCTTGGCTTATTAAATTTAGTGATTGGTAAGTAATATAAAATATTACTTTATAACAAATACAGATATTGTCTGCTTGAATTTAATGTTTATGTGAATTTTTAAGATATGAAATGAGACATAAAAGACATTCCATTTTACCCCTACACAATTAAGGTGTATAAGTGCATTCTCTTCTGCCTTTAGAGATACTTCAGTGGAAAATTCTGAGAAGCTCTGAAATGTTTTGTAATTTGTAAATTAGTTACTATTATCTCAGGAAAATTTCAAGGAGCAGGCAAGAAATTCCAGTTATAGTAAACTATTATATTTCAGGGGTTATATATAATAAGATGACCAAACTTCCTGAGAATCCCCTTTAAGGCTGGTTGGAAATCCTACAAATTCCTGCAGAGAATCTTCTAGGTATTTAGAAGTTAGTCAAGAGGAATGATAACCTCTTTTTACCTTTTACTTTACACTTAACACTAAAAACTAGCACTGATTAAATTCACCATATTCCAGGTACTATAGGTCAAGCAGTTTGCACACCTTGTATATTTTAGTCCTGTGAAGTAGGTTTGTTATCTTTATTTTGCAGAGGTATATTCTGTAGTATAGAGAGGTTATGTGACTTGCCCAAAGTCACACAACTGGCAAATAGCAGACAAATAATTTAAACTCAGATCTGTTTTGTTTTGTTTTGTCTTTTAACTCGAAGGCCCAAGAGCTGTTAGTGTTTCTAAGAAGTAAAGGATTCTAAGTTATAAGGTACTATATGGTTCCTTGGTCAACTGGCATCCATCTCAGTGTTGAAACTTCACTGTAGAATTATCTCATTTGCAATAGGAATCATCTTCTCTTCGTTTTCTATACTTCTCTCTTCTCTAAGGTTAATTTCTCTACCTGTGTGCTGGAGTCCATATCTTCCTATTTTTGTGGGTACCTTACCTATCAATTTTCCTCTCTTTGAGTAGCCATTCTCAAACTTTAGCTTACATGAAAATCACCTGGAGGGCTTGTTAACACAGATTTCCTGAGTTTCTGATTCAGTAGGTTTGAAATATGGAAAATTTCCATATCTAATAAATTCTCAGGTTATTCTGATGCTGCTAACTCAAAGACAACACTTTGAGAACCAGTGTTCTAGACTTTAGACCAGGAATCGGCAAACCACAAGCTAAGAAATGTTACATTTTTAAATGGTTAAAAAATATCAAAGGAATAATATTTCCTGACATGTGAACATTATATGAAATTCAAATTTTAATGTTTATTAATAAAGTTTTATTGGAACACATTATGTAATATTCATTTACGTAGACATTTACGCTGCTTTCTCCCTAACAACATCAAAGTTGAGTAGTTGTGACACAGATTGCACGACTGGCCTTGCAAGCCTAAAGTATATGTTATCAGGCCCTTTACATAATCAATTTGCTGACTCCTGCCCTACAGCAGTAATTCTCAATCCGACCTGCACATTGGAATCACCAGGGGAGCTTTATAAAGTACTGATGCCTGGGTTTCACCCCCAGAGATTCTCATTTAATGGGTCTGGAGAGCAGCCCAGTGGATCCTTAACATATAAACATATTTAATCTGTCCTATCTAAACAAAACAAAAGGCAAACTACCTAATAACATTACTCTATCTACCTATAAGAAAGAACTAGACAGTCCAATTTTCTTATTTTATAGATAAGGAAAATAATGTCTAGCAATATGTATTATTTGTCCATATTAGAGATTGTTGTTGTTATATATTTTACAAATTATAGTTGCATATTGCTTTAATATTTAAAAATTGTTTTTTACAAATCCAGGTTATATTTTTTAAA
The DNA here is from genome assembly GCF_041146395.1 of Eulemur rufifrons. Taxonomy (NCBI): domain Eukaryota; kingdom Metazoa; phylum Chordata; class Mammalia; order Primates; family Lemuridae; genus Eulemur; species Eulemur rufifrons. Next base: position 44,007,641 of record NC_090988.1, read on the forward strand.
AATATTACCTGCTCATGGTTAAAATAAAAAAAAATACAAATCAAATGTATATAGATAGGTTCTAAACTGAGTATATAAGGTAAGGTGAAGATTGACTAGAGTCATTTACTTCATAGCTACTTTTTCATTTGAGAACAAAATAAAATATTTGGCTTGTATTTAGGGACCATGCTCTAAGAAAAATATATATACATGTTCACACCTGACGGGTACAATACACACTATTTGGGGGATGAGCATACTTATAAATTTGCCTCAAATGGTACAAAAGCAATTTATGTAACCAAAACATTTGTACCCCCATAATCTTCTGAAATAATAATATATATGTATATACACACTAGAATTACAAGCATTATAGGGAGATGTTCACACTATGAGAGACACATAGAACTAAGATCAACTCAGAAATCAGTAGATTCCTGTTCCTCATATCATAATAATTTCCTGACCTTTGCTCATGGGGTACAATGATAGGCAAATTCCCTCACAGGTCCTAGTATTTCCTCCCTTCCTGTATCTTTATTTCTCTCATTTACTGACAGGGGATAATTGGATAAATGGTTTATTATGAGTGATTCTCCTGTAGTATAGAAGGATATAAAATGAAAAATGAAATATAATGTTGTGTTTCCCTCCCTAAGCCAATGATTAACACTGTTAACATTTCACACACACACACACACACACACACCCACCCCTACAAGTATATATAAACATACACACACAAATAGGCTTATACTATACCAGCTCTTTGGCAACCTTATTCTTACATTTAACGTTATAACTTGGACATCCTTCCACAAAAGAAAAATACCTCATATTTTTCTGATAATTGCTTAGTATTCTGTGGTATAGATAAGCTGTAATCTTTAAAAATAAGTCCCACAATAATGGATATTTATATATGGATATTTATATATGCATACACATGCATACATGTCTCGGATAAATTCCTGGAAACTGAATCACTACATCAAAAAGAATGTTCCCTTTTAAATATTTGGTAGATAATTCCAAATTACCTTCCAAAAAGTTTTCACCAACTAATGCATCCCCATTCATACTTGATATGTTAATTTTAAAATTTTTTTCCTACTTTTTATGCTTTCCTTAAATAGGAAGATGAGCATTTTTAATGTCTCTTTTGTGGTATTTTTGTGAATGGACCCTTTAGTTTTTTGACTTTTGTTAAATTCGGTTTTATATTTTCTTTTAGTGATTTATGAAAGTTCTTTGTATTTTAAGTAAAGTTCCTATCAACTGTGTCACATATAATTTCCCAGTTTGTCATTTGTCATTGTATATAACTTACCCAAGCAGAAGTTTTACATTTTTATATAGTCACAAATTGTCTATCTTTTCTTATATGGCTTCAGGTTTCTCTAATATTATACAAAACCAAATCTATGTTTTCTTCTAATATGTTTATAGTTTCAATTTTTGTACTTAAATGGTTGATCCATCTAGACTTTATTTTGATGGTAGGATTCATCTTTAATTTTCTCAGTGGACATTATGAGTTAAATATTATCCCCATTTTACAAATGGTAAAAAAAAAAAAAAAAAAGATCTGACATGGAGCTTATTTTCCAGGACTACTCACTTGTAGTCTTGAAGCCTAGATTTACTCTACTGCCTCCAAAAATATGTAGCCAGTTATGATTTCCTTCTACAATAGCAAATGTTTTTCTTCTTGCAGATATATTGCCCTGTTGAAATCTTTTCCAAAAAATAGGAAATACTCTTTAGTGAGACATTATCATTGTAGTTAATACCTTATTTCCCGCATTTATAAAATGAGAATAGTAAGTCAGCTATCCTAGTACATTTAAAAAAATTAGGCAATAAATCTACAGGTATAGCCCATGTCTATACTGGGATTCTGTGGGATAGATAAGTGTACTCAGGAGTTTTAAATGAGTTTTCAAGGCTAAGAGCCTTTTTAAAAAAATGTACACACATTAAAACTGGATCTTAAGCCCTATCAGAAGTCCTCCCTGATTGCCTTAATAGGGAAAGCTACATGTGCTTTTTCACCTGTAACTTTATTTTTGTTTAATCCTTGTCTGTAGAACTGCTCTGAGATTTGTAAAGTTTTCTAGCTCTTCTTTTAACACTTTCCCTCCTGGGGTATTCACATACCCTGGGGACTATTTAAATAATAATAATGATAAAAGATGTAAATTTCCTTTTCTCCAACTTCTAATGGAAAAAAAAAAAGTATATTTATTCTCAGGTTGAAAAAAAATTGTTTTTTTAAAAAATCCTCTGAACCCCCAATGGAGGAAGGTACTTTTAAATCCTCTCATTTTCCATAGCACTGAGTTGCTATGTTTGGGTTCATTTATTAGGAAGAGCTGCAGGAAATATGACCTGCTATAACCTCTGGAGGGGGAAGTGTTATTAACCGAAATGCTTGGTTCCGCATTTAAAGCCGTTAATAAAAGTTATGGAATGATGAGATCTGGGCATCCATGTCAATTTTTTAATGTACTGGAAGTCACTGGTTGTGTTACAAGTGCTTACAATTTGTAATTACCTAGGCTCATATGACAGACGGAACTGGGAATCAAAATAAGTGGCTGCCTTCTCTTACGTTGCTAAAGAATCTCCAGCTTAAGATTGCCTTTTTTCTTCCTAAAAAAAGGCACAAACAATGACAGCCCAAAATAGCTATTTAGTCAGAACTGATGACACTTTCTGAATGCTTGCCATTAAGAGAGAAATAGAAAATCCTGCTTTTTATCTTCCTTTAATTTCTCTCACTTAAATACCTTGATTCCTCTTGAAGCTGCCTCACCTCATTGCCCATGAGAAATGCCCAGTGACTCTGACGATGCTTCAGCACAACTGCAGGCTCCAGAGGGGAGGTGGCTTATGCAAAACATATTAAAGAAAAATCCTAAAAGTCACTGCAGCTTTTTCTAGTGAGTTATGCTGATCTTCCCTGTTGCTGTAAGCTGATGGGGAACGTCGTGGCAAAGACATAACCACTCTTTTTCCTCCCACTATTTTTGCTGCAGTGAGAACTGTTCATTTCTGCTTGCATTTCGCCAGATAGCTTTAGAATTCTAGCCGAGCACTAGGGCTTCCCAAGGCTGGAAAAAAAGAGTTTTAGAACCCTAAATTGGACTTTGTCCTTCTAAGTAAGTAAGAATTGAGTTCATTTGCAGCATCCGGTGCCTGACAGGAATGACAACAGACAGTAGGATCTGAAGATGTTTTTGAATTAAGTATTTTTTTCTCTTATAGATTTATAGGGGCAGAAGCTTTTATTTTTCTCTCTCGCTGCTCTCTCCCTTCTAGAGCCAGCTGAATATTTTACATTCAGCAGCAGTAGCTACTGAATCTGAGGTTATGTTATCCCCTGGAATCTTCTGTCTTCATTCCAATCCCATCTTCTATTATTGATTTATCATTTACCAATAAATCATAGTTTTGGAACATTGGACACATTGTTTTATTAGAGAGCTTAGCAACTTTAGATAGCTCTGGAAGATGTAACAGATATTACAGGGCAGAAAGGTGGTACTTCTCAGCCCTGTAACTGCAGATCACCCCAGGGGAAGGCAGCTCACATTTTAGGGGACTTTAGGTGACAGTGATCCTTTGGTCCTGGTCCTATTCCCCACGGAGAAGCAGAATGAGACATGTTTGCAGTGATTTGTAGTATTTGCCAAACAGGGTACTGCATCAGAATAGCCTGGAATATAGTGCAAAGCTCATATTAAACCTCTAAAGGGAAAAGGGTTTCCTCTTCATTTACAGTCTGCCGGATGCAATTTCATTGTAAAGTATTTAATAGGATAACACCAGGGCTCTCCAGAAATATAAGTAACTCATTGGTTAAATTTCAATTCTTCACCTTTCTCCCCCTCCTTCCTGGGTGAGCTCATTCCCCCTCCTTTTTTTTTTTTTTTTTTTTTTAAATCCAGTGATTTAAAATGCTAGAAGGAAAAGCAACTGAGGTCTTAACTTTCAGATGCTGAATTCTCATCTAATTGAAATTACTGGGCACAATGCTATATATAGCCAATGAAGAGATTTTGAGCTCTCACTCAGTGCCTTCAAGACATGTCGTTTTGTAGTCAGAGAAAACAGAGATCAATGCATTTTCAAACTGACAGAGGGAACGGATGCTCCTTAGTAGCACATGCCCAGGATCGTGTGTGTGGGGCTTGCGCTGTGCTGAGAAGCTGAATACCGGTCCATATGCTCCTTATTTACTGCAATGTTCTTTGCATGTTACTGTGCACTCCGGACTAACGTGAAGGTAAGAGGAGGCGAGCCGGCAACTGGGCACAATATACATGTTAAACCAGCTGCAGAAAATGTCTACCTTGTGTAGCTTCAGGACTTTTCGGATTGCTGGCTGAGCAGGCAGATTATTACAGGTGGTTGCAAAGGCTTTGTTTTATTGTTGCCATGCAGCCTTGCTGGGGGAGCATGTTGGAACGCCGTTGTGAAGTGACCTTCAGGTTTAACTGTTTGTAATTCAGGTTGACGCTCATACTTGGGGGGTGGAGGGGGGGAGGAAAAGATAAAAATTCTTTAGGTAGGCCAGAACCAAGAAATCAGAGAAGATAAAAAGCTATAGAGCATGCTTTAAATTAGGATTTAGTCTTTCTTTTAAAAAGTGCTATGAGCTGCCTGTGTTCCTGCAGCTTAATTAAGAGCCTGGAGTGTGTGGGGGGGCTGTTAAATTTAGTGGCTGTAATGGCATTAGGATGTGATCTGTAGGATATCTGACTATCCTGTGCATATAAACAAATGATTATCACTGAGAATTGGTGATATTGATCATACAAATCCTCAGCTCTGAGTGGGCTGGTTGCTTCAGCTGCGTGGGTGCTGCTGTCCCAGTGTTGTCACCCTACTAACATTTACTTGCTGTGGCTAATGAGCCTCCGAAGTTGAGCTTAAGTTTGAGAGATTTACCCCTTGCCATGAACAGGCCGTTATTATGGGGATGGTTTTCTGACACTATGTTCATTCAGCACGAAGCCAGACAGATAGACCAGCTGTGGAATTCCAGTTGCATAATTTAAGTGAATTACATCCTCTGTTAACATTTTGAGCTTGAATTTCCTATTGAAGGAAGTCCAAGAGGAAAGTGATTGCTTTTGAGAAAAAAAAAATTTAAGAGAAAGTTAAGACTTAATACTTAAAATAGTAATCTTAATGTCCATATAAAGTGTTTCCCTCTTTTATTTTACTGGGGGAGTGTTTTAATGTATCTGGGTACTAAAGTTTCATGTTCTGTGTTTACAAGTTTTGTTAAGAACTCCCTGCTGCTCACTCTTTTGTAAGCCCTTTTATTTTCTATTTGAATTTCAAACAGGTAGTATTTATGTTTTGGTGACCAATTCTTTTATAACTGCACCCTGGAAGCAGTCTGTGGATCTGTAGAGTTCTATAGAATGTGCTTTTTACTACTTTTAAAAGTAACTTCAATAGACAATTGTCTTCTATGCATATGATGAAGATAGTAAACAAATGAAAAGAAATATTTAAAAACATGGAGAGTATGCCCAAAAATCAGCTTGGATTTCTCCATCACATTCTCCTGTTCCAAATTATGGGAATGACATGAATTATTTTGTAAGCTCAGTAAATTGTGAATATTTTCCCTCCTCTTCTGTTTTGAAAGGGAAAAGTACTTTCTTCAGAGGAAGTTCCATAAATAATTTAGATTAAGAAATAACAATAGTTTTGATATTTCACTGTTATATTCAGAAGTGCAAGAAAACCCAAGTCCAAAGTTTCTTTGATACGGGCTTTGGGAAATTCCTTTTCACTCTTAAGTACTAAGAATTGCCGTGGATTTAGCTTAAAAATTTTCTCATTTCAATTCATAAGCAAAGGAATGAAAAGACCTTCATAAAAAATATCTTCTCTGAATTCAGATGACTTTTGGATAATAAATTGCAAGTACTTTTGCTAATCTGTGCTGAGATCTAGATACTTTTGAAACATTGATCAATAGAAACTGAGACCATTTGCATTGCCACATACAACATATATAACCTTGATTTGAATAGATTAATTTCAAAATTTTAATTATGCCTAAACTCTTTCAATAATTAGCTCTTGAACTTTCTTGCATAACTTATAATTTTTAAAGAGTTGTCTTTCTGAGATAGCACAGTTTGCAAAAGAGTTTGCAGTTCATTTGTGGTCTGATATTTCACCAAGTTGGTATAATAAAGTCTCACCTAATATTTTTATTTTTGTTTTTATTTTATGCTATATTTTTAAAGTGTTTGATTTTATTTCCAGGGTACCCATAACTACTTATTTGCTTTGGTCTGATATAGTCTCTCTTATGGTATATAGTTTCTAATGTTTACCATGATTTAACATGATTATTGTTACAGTTACCCAAAACTTTAAGGTGGTAAAAATTCAAAAGATAGAGACATTTCTTGTCTATTTTTTTTTTGTTTTTGCACAGAATAGACCACCAATGTCACAATCTTTTACTCTTGAATGATTGTTTTGTTAAATGAACCTTTATAAAATGTTACAACCAAAAGGAATTTTTGAGAGGGATATGTTTTAATACATTTTATATGTTTTTATGTAACCGTCAAAGCATTAAATCTGGAATAGTAGTGTACACACACACATATATACATATATTTATAGATAACTGTAACTTATAGGTCACCATTTATTCATTCATCTATTAAAATTTTTGGAATGACATCTATGATTTATGCACTATGCTAGAGTTTTGGATACTAAGGTCAATGGAAAATAGTCCACGCTTTTAAGAACCTTCCAGTCTAGAAAAAGACACAGACATACAAACAAAGAAGTGATTTGAAGTATTATAGGACCCATAATAGACATTTATGCAGGACATGATTGTAGGGGAAAAGAAACAAAAACCACAGGCCAGTTTCACCTCGACTGGTCAAGAAAGTTTCACTATGAGGTCTCTCCTCTGAGTTGAATCTTGACAGCTAATGGAGTTTTGCCATGCAGGTTGGGGTGAGGAAAACATGCTGGGTAAAGGGAGTGGCAAAAGCATGGAGGTAAGAAGCGGAACACTTCAAAGAGCTACAAATAGTTTGGGATGGATGGAACATGGGATCTTGCGAGGCTAAACAGTGAACTAACAGGGTGAAACAGCAATAAGAACTAAGCCAATGCTGTGATAGTTGACTGAGCCATCATTACAATCTAACTTTTTGGAAATTGTGCTATTTTGCCACCTATTTTCTAGAAGGAAAGATTTTTACAAAAGGAAAAGAAATGAAAACTTCTAATGAATATTATTTATGTTCTGTGCTTTCTTTTTAGCTCTAAGTTGTTTGAGTTTGATAAAGATTCATATCATATTGGCACATATTGGCTTCTTTTTTTTTGTCTAAAAACAGGGTATTGCTCTGCTACCTAGGCGGGAGTACAGTGGTATGATTATAGTTTGCTATAGCCTTGAACTCCTGGGCTGAGGCAAGCCTACTGCCTCAGCCTCCAAGTAGCTAAGACTATGGGCATGCACCACCATGCCCAAATAATTTTTTTATTTTTTGTAGAGACGGAGTCTTGCTATGTTGCCAAGGCTGATCTTAAACTCCTGTCCTCAAGTGATCCTCCTGCCTTGGCCTCCCAAATTGCTGGGATTACAGGCTTGAGCCACCATGCCCAGCCAGATTTTTATTTTAACTTTTTATAGAACATGATTAGAACAATTTAATTTGAGTCTATTCACACAAAACGAAGCAAGTGATCATTATATATACATGTAGTTCCACTTCAGTCTGAAATTGCCTATGTTGTATGAAAAGTACCTCTTTGATGAGAAAGCATATAGGAAGTCTGTTGCATCAGATATCCATATCATTTTGGCTATAGAAATGGCTCTAATTTTGAAAGTAATGTTACCGATGATAATTTTCTAAATAACTTTATGTTCCTCATCTTACTAGTTCCTTCCTTTCATTGCTGCTACAAATATTCCCACATACATATTTACAAACCCACAACCGCTCAAATATGAATGGCAAATATTAGACCCATATCACAGATAAGAAAACTAAGGTAGAGAGAGAAGAATTGATCAGTTACTCTGTTCTACAGTGTGTCAGAAGCAGGGTCTCTTGAACTTTGACTTAATGCTTTTTACAGTAAATCATGCCGCCTACCCCATAGATCCAAGAATTCTGCTCCTTTATTTTTAAAATTCACTGAAAGTAAATACAAGAACTTTTTCAAAAAATAATATAGCAGAATGGTTTTTAAGCATGGGTTTTTGGAATTCCAAAAGAGCTACATTTGAATTTTTCTTCTCCATTTATTGAATAGCTTGAGAAAATTTTTTTATTTATCTGAAGTTCAGTTTTTTAATCTGTAAAATAGGGATAATAATAGCTCTTAGCTATTGTAAGAATTATGTTAGATAAGGCATGTAAATACTATAAAAAGAATTCTTAGAATAAAAATCAATTTAACTTGTAACTCATAAATGACATCATAATTGATAAAGGCCACCAAATAGCAGTAAATCTTTAGAGTTGCCTTCAATAAGAATTGTGTTAAAAAATTCTAGGAATTGAGCCCAATTAAAAAATATCTGTAATTAATGAGAAACATATGTAGGTGTAATATCCTCTGTCCCATCATTATGACCATGATAACTACACATGCACATATACTAACATGTTAACTCCATGGAAACTGGAGTTTTAGTTTGTTTTGTTCACCTTTATATCATCGACACAAAGAAAAATGCCAAATACATATTAGGTACTCAATAAATTTTTATAAAATGAATGTATTAACTGAGTTCCAGATTTCTCTTTTTATTCACTCAGCTTCTTTTAAACTACTTATCTTAATACTTGTTACATTATTTGAGAATAAGAAACAAAAAAATTCTTAGACTTTGAATCCTATAGGCTTTGGTTTGAATAGTACTGGATTTGGCAATCATAAAGCACTTACACACAGTCACATATTGTTTTAGATGTGTACTGCCAGTTATAGAGCCAGAAGGCTGGAGAGAATCAATAAAATAACTTATTGAATACCTAAATACTCTAGAATTCAGACATTCATCATTCTTAGTTCCACTGGGTTTATTCAGTGACATTGCTCTTTTCCAAACACCCCACCCTTTTTTTGCCCCTGGCATTTGCTACAATTCTTTTCTGCAATGGGAATCCCCTCTCTGCATGACTGTGCTTGTTTAAATTCTATTCTTCCTTTAGAAATAGTACAACGTGTCTGTCTTCCAAGAAGTGGAAACCAGCTACACTAACTCCCCTGCTTTATCCCTTCTCTAGTTTAGTGAGCACAATTTCTCCATTATTCATGGCAATATAATTTATATTCCCTTATATCATCACTTACATTATTTTCTTATACTGCTAGCTAAAATGCTTATGTTTGAGTCCCCCACCCCAACTAGACTTTAAGCATTTTGAAGACAGGAACCATATACTATTTTCTCCATTTTTTTCCTCATAGCTCACTTGTATTTTAGGAATTCAAAAAATGATCGATGGATAGATTTAAAGGGAAACTTTCAGAAACTTTGTCTCCTTATGCTGCTGACACCTACTCTTTGCTAAATCCTGTGATGCATCCCACATATTGATGCTTTTAATAAACACATAATTTTTTGTAGTCAGGGCTTAGAATTATGAACCAAAATTAATGGACAGTTTGAGTAACACCTATGGCTCATAGGTATTATGAGCTATGGCTCATAACAGATCAGAGGTGGTCCCTTTCAGGATTCCCATTAAAAAATTATTCCTTTCAGATGCCAACAATATATTAGTTCCTTATTGGACCCCCTATATTATGATCTCCAAATGGTTGTGAGTCTATGTAGTATATTGGGTTTATTTTTTTTTAATTTCAGCATATTATAAGAATACAAATGTTTAGGTTACATATATTGCCTTTGCGCCATCCAAGTCAGAGCTTCAAGCATGTCCATCCCCCAGACAGTGGACACCATACCCATTAGGTGTGAATATACCCATCCCTTTCTCTCCCCGCACCTGCCTGACACCCAATGAATGTTACTACTATATGTGCATGTAAGTGTTGATCAGTTAATACACATTTGATGGTGAGTACATGTGGTGCTTATTTTTCCATTCTTGTGATACTTCACTTAGAAGAATGGGCTACAGCTCTATCCAGGAAAATACAAGCAGTGCTATATCACCATTGTTTTTTATGGCTGAGTAGAACTCCATGGTATACATATACCACATTATATTAACACACTCGTGGATTGATGGGCACTTGGGTTGTTTCCACATCTTTGCAATTGGGAATTGTGCTGCTATAAACATTCTAGTGCAGATGTCTTTTTTATAGAATGTCTTTTGTTCTTTTGGGTAGATGCCCAGTAAGGGGATTGCTGGATCAAATGGTAGTTCTACTTGTAGCTCTTTGGGGTATCTCCATATTACTTTCCACAAACGTTGTACTAGTTTGCAGTTCCATCAGCAGTGTTGGAGTGTTCCTATCTCTCCTCATCCATGTCAACATATATTGTTTTGGGACTTTTTGATAAAGACCATTCTCACTGGAGATAAGTCATATCTCATTGTAGTTTTGATTTGCATTTCCCTGATGATTAGAGATGTTGAGCAATTTTTAATATGTCTGTTGGCCAGTAGTCTATCTTGTTTTGGAAAGTCTCTTTTCATGTCCTTTGCCCACTTTATGATAGGGTTGTTTGATTTTTTTCTTGCTGATTTTCCTTAGTTCTATGTGTATTGTAGTTATCAGCCTTTTGTCAGATGTGTAGCATGCAGATATTTTCTCCCATTCTGTAGGATGTCTATTTACTCTCATGATCATTTCCTTGGCTGTGCAGAAGCTTTTTAATTTGATGAGGTCCCATTTATTTATTTTTGTTGTTGCTGTGATTGCTTTTGGAGTCTTCTTCATAAATTCTTTGCCTAGGCCAATGTCTATAAGAGTTTTATCAACATTTTCTTCTAGAATTCTTACAGTTTTATGCCCTACATTTAATATTGTTATCCACCATGAGTTTATTTTTCTGAATGGTGAGAGGTGTAGATCCTGTCTCAGTCTTCTTCATGTGGCTATCCTATTTTTCCAGCACCATTTACTGAATAAGGATTCTTTTTCTCAGTGTATGTTTTTGTCTGCTTTGTCAAAGATTATATGGCTGTCCATTCCCCAGACAGTGCGCATGGACACGCTTGAAGTTCTGACTCGGGGGGATGGGTAGGACATGGGCAATATATATAACCTGAACTTTTGTACCCCCATAATAAGCTGAAATTAAAAAAATTTAAAAAAAAAATAAAATAAAATGTTATGAAAAAAAACCCTACATTTTCAATTTTTTCATCATGTTGGTATAATATCACAAATTGTGAAATAAAAGTATGGAATAAAGAGTCAAAAAAAAAAAGATTATATGGCTATATGAGGATGGTTTTATATCTGCGTTCTCAGTCCTGTTCCATTGGTCTATATCTCTGTTCTTGTGCCAATACCATGCTGTTTTGGTTACTATCGCCTATGTAGTATAGCTTGAAGTCTGGTAAATTGTTGCCTCCCAATTTGTTCTTTTTGCTTAAGGTTGCTTTGGCTATATGGGGTCTTCTCTGGTTCCATATGAAGTGTAGAAGTATTTTTTCCAGATCTGTGAAAAATGATGTTGGTATTTTAAAATGGGATTGTATGGAATCTGTGGATCACTTTGGATAGTATAGACAGTTTAACAATGTTGATTCTGCCAATCCATGAGCATGGTATGGTTTTCTACCTGTTTACGTCCTCTGCTATTTCCTTCCTCAGTGTTTTGTAGTTCTCCCCGTAGAGGTCTTTTACCTCTTTAGTTAAATATATTGTTAGGTATTTTATTTTCTTTGTTGCCATTGTGAAGGGTATTTAGTCTTTGATTTGGTGCTCAGTTTTACTGTTGTTGGCATATAGGAATGCCACTGATTTGTGTACGTTGATTTTGTAACTTGAGGCTTTGCTGAATTTATTTATCAATTCCAGTAGTATCATGGCAGAATCTTTGGGGTTTTCTAGATATAAGATCATATTATCAGCAAAGAGCGATAGTTTGATCTCTTCTGCCCCCATTTGGATGCACTTGATTTCCTTCATTGCCTGATTGCTCTATCTAGGACTTCCAGCACTATTCAGTGATAGAGGGAAACCTTGTCTGGTTCCAGTTCTAAGTGGGAATGCTTTCAGTTTTTCCCCATTAAGTATGATGTTGGCTGTGGGTTTGTCATATATGGCTTGTATCATTTTTAGGTAAGTCCTGTCTATGCCTATTTTGTTAAGCATTCTTATTATAAAAGGGTGCTGAATTTTGTCAAATGCTTTTTCTGTGTTTATTGAGAGGATCATATGGTCTCTGTTTTTGCTTCTATTTATATGGTGAATTACATTTATAGATTTGCATATGTTGAACCATCCCTGCATCTCTGGGATGAATCCCATTTGGTCATGATGGATTATTTTTTTGATAAGCACTTGAATTTGGTTTGCTAGGATTTTTTGAGAATTTTTGCATACATATTCATGAGGGATATTGGCCTGTAGTTTTCTTTTTTTGTGTAATTTCCTGGTTTTGGTATCAGGATAATAATGTTGGCTTCATAACACATGTTGGAGAGGATTCCTTCCTTCTCAATGTTGTGGAATAATTTCTGCAGGATAGTGCAACAAGACAAGACTTGCCCTCCAGGAAATACTCAGAACAGTGTTATATATGGATCAGCACAATAAACACTTACCAGTGTAAAATCATCCAAAAGCTAAAGGTCAAAGGCCAGATACCACAATGGCTCAAGAGAAAAAAACAAAACAATAAAGTTCAACTCAACAGAATGAACAGAAATCTGCCCCACTTATTAATTCTTTCAATAAATGTGAATGGCTTGAACTGCCCACTAAAGAGTCATAGGCTGACCGAATGGATAAATATACACAAGCCAAGTATCTACTATCTTCAGGAAACACATTTAACCCACAGGTATGCATTCAGACTCAAGGTGAAGCGATGGAAAACAATATTTCATGCAAACTGAAGCCAAATGAAAGCTGGCATAGCAGTTCGTATTTCAGATAACTTAGTTTTCAAATCAACCAAAGTAATGGAAGACAAAGATGGTCACTATATAATTGTGAAGGGTACAATTCAAAAAGAAGACAAAACGATTCTAAATATTTATGCACCTAACTCAGGTGCACCCAGATTCATAAAGCTAATCCTACTTGATCTAAACAAAATGATAAAAAGCAACACTGTAATAGTGGGGGACTTCAACATCCCTCTGACAGGACAGAACAGATCCTCCAGACAAAAAAATAAACAAAGAAACAATGGTCTTAATCAGAACTCTAAAACAAATGGACCTGACTGACATTTACAGAGCATTCTACCCAAAACCACTGAATATACGTTTTTCTCATCAGCTCCTGGGACATTCTCTAAGATTGGCCATATACTAGGCCACAAAGCATGTCTCAACAATTTAAAAAAATAGAAATTATACCATGCCTCTTCTCAGACCACAGTGAAATAAAATTAGAAATCAACTCCAACAGAAACTTTCATCTCTACACAAAGTCATGGAAACTAAACAACCTTCTACAGAATGATTATTGCACTAAGGAGGAAATCAAGATGAAAATCAAAAGATTCTTTGAACTAAGTAATGAAGGAGACACAAGTTATCAAAATCTGTAGAACACAGTTGAAGCAGTCCTGAGAGGAAAATTTATATTCACAAATGCCTACATACAAAAGACAGAAAGATCACGAGTCAACAATCTAATGAATTCATCTTAAAGAACTGGAAAAGGATGAGCAAACCAATTTCAAACTCAACAGCAGAAAAGAAATAACAAAGATCAGAGCAGAACTAAATGATATCGACAATAAAAAACTATACAGAAGATTAATAAAATAAAAAGTTTGTTCTTTGAAAAAATAAACAAAATTGACATGCCTCTTGCTAGATTAATGAGAAGCAGAAAAGAAAATACTCTAATAAACTCAATCAGGAATGAAAAAGGAGAAATTAAAACTGATACCACAGAAATACAAAATATCATCTATGAATACTATAAAGACCTCTATGCATATAAACTTGAAAATGTGGAGGAAATGAACAAATTCTTAGAAACACACAGCCTCCCTAGGCACAATCAGGAAGAAATAGAATTCCTGAACAGACCAATATCAAGCACTGAAATTACAGCAGCAATAAAAAACCTTCCTCAAAAGAGAAGTCCTGGCCCAGATGGTTTCCCACACAAATTTTACCAGACCTACAAAGTATATTGGGTTTATAATAACTAAGCCCACTTAATACATTGGAGTTACAATTTCTAATAAAGTTCTTTAAGTCAGAACTTAAAAAAAAGTAATACAATGAGTTAATTAATAAAGAATAAAACAGCACACTGAATAATAGCATTCATTTGTCAAGCTTTTAGTATGAACCATGGACTATACCAAAAAAATTCCAAATATTCCCTCAAAACACTTCCCAGTGACCTAAGATGTAAGCTTTATTATCATTATTATTTTATAGATAGGGAAACTAAAGTTTCGAAAACAAAAATAACTTGCCTATTGTTACAATGATTAATTGCCAACAAAGCCAGCTTTTAAAGCAGGTCTGTTCCACTCTTTTAATAACTTTCCTAAAAAGATAATATAGGTATGTGAACTATAATAATTAGTGTGTCCCAGATATCTCAAGTCTTTTTTTAAAAAATATGGTAAGGAATTAAGTAAATAATAAAATTACACATGGCTTACATATGACCTTACCATTCCTTCTCTTGGCTTCTTTCTAATAAATGATGGCCAGAGTCAAGCCTGAGACTTTCTTTTATATTCTGCATTCATCATTCACCAAATGTTTTAATAAGCAGCAAATATTTAATAAGCACCCATTATGGATCAGGTACTGAACTAGGTATTATAAATAAAGGATAGAATAAGACTGACTAATCTTTACCCTCATAGAACTTACATATTAGTGAAGTAGGTGGACAATAAGCAAGTTAAGTAAAACACACAGTGTATAGTGATAAGCGCTAAGAAGAAGAAAAAAATGGAAGGAAATTGGAAGTGTGTGTTGGGGGACAAGTTGGGTTACAGTTTTAGATAAGGTGGTTAGTGAGCATCTCATTAAGAAGATGACTTTTGAGTAAAGACCTAAATTATGTGAAGGGACTAACTGTGTTGGAAAATGTAACAGAAAGTGTAAGTGCTAGAGCTGTGAGATGGAAGCCTGTCTTGCATGTTAAGGAAAACCTAAGAAGCCAGTGTGGCTGTAAAGAGAAAGGTCAAGAGAATGTCAAAGTGAAAAGATCATGTAAGGCTTTGCAGGTTAGGCTTTTCTCATTTAGTTGAGAAGCCAGCAGGGTTTTGAGCAGAAGAGTCACATGATTTGGTTAATGTTTAAACAGGATCATTCAGGCTGCTCTGTTGAAAAGAAACTTTAAGGGAGCAAGGACAGGAGCAGAGATACTAGTTAGAAGTTCCTACAATAACACAGGTGAAGGATGTTAATAATTTGAATTATCTTGGTGTCAGTGGAACTGGGGACAAATTATCTGATTCTGTATATAGTTATAATTTTGGATGTATATCTTCTTTGTCTTTTCCTGCCCTGATATTGAGCTCTTCTCAGATGTGAGGTGCTGGTTTTCACCTCTTCTGTATCTGATCAATACTGATTAGAGAACAATGCTTTGATAAGTGGTTACCATTGCTTTAACTGCTTTTTAATCCTCTGAACATTTTTGAAAGATAGATTATCCAAGACTTGAGTCATGCATGTACATTCAAGGCTTCATTTTCCTTTTGGCCTCAGATCTTTTGATCCTAAGGGGACACCTCCCTAGTTCTTAACTGAATCTACTATAAGCTACTTGAGGGAAGGAACCATGTCTTGTATGTATTTGTATGTCCATTGCCTTGTACATGGCAAATGATAAATAAATGTTTGCTAAGTAAGTGACTGAATGAATAGATGTTTGCTACTCAAATAGCTGGACATGTTTTATAGAGTGCCCCTTTGGACTGGGGGTGTTAACCACCAAATAAAAATAGATACATAACAAGGAGAATGGATTCTGCATTCAACATATTTCCTCTCTAATGGAAAATTAATGACTCTGTTAGGACAGTATTTCTCCAATATTAGAATCTCTAGGGATGCAGACTGGGAATCTGGAAATGACCCTAGGTAATTCTTATCATAAGACAAGTTTGGGGCCGGGCGCGGTGGCTCACGCCTGTAATCCTAGCACTCTGGGAGGCCGAGGTGGGCGGATCGTTTGAGCTCAGGAGTTCGAGACCAGCCTGAGCAAGAGCGAGACCCCACCTCTACTAAAAATAGAAAGAAATTATATGGACAGCTAAAAATATATATAGAAAAAAATTAGCCGGGCATGGTGGTGCATGCCTGTAGTCCCAGCTACTCGGGAGGCTGAGACAGGAGGATTGCTTGAGCTCAGGAGTTTGAGGTTGCTGTGAGCTAGGCTGATGCCATGGCACTCACTCTAGCCTGGGCAACAGAGTGAGACTCTGTCTCAAAAAAAAAAAAAAAAAAAAAAAAAAAAAAAGACAAGTTTGGGAAACACTCTGTTATAGCTTTTGTTTGGAATTCTCAAGTTTGTTGTGAAACTACTATGTTAATAGTTGTCTAAGTAACATATGGATCCATAGTTTTTCCAAGTTTTGGACTATACCACATAGTGAGAAATAAATTGCAACTCAGGATAAGTTTCAAAAAAGCAATACTTACTCTTATCAAAAGTTATGCATTCTGATATTTTCTATTCTATTTTTAACTTTTAAAAAATTTGCTTTATTTTTATAATATTGGTCAAGATTAACTAAATACATTACAATCAGAAAAGTAGTTGAGGAAACACAATTCATATTGGCCCATTTAAAATGGATTCCTTAATTTACTTTTCTTAAGTTTGAAGGAATGCAGAATGGGTCATTACTCACAATTTGGAAAACACTGTAACATGTTCTCTGCCTTAAGAAACACACAATCTCAATTGGAAATATGTAAATGAAAAGATGATTACAACAATCAACCAATATAAGCAAAAAATGTGTGAAAGTACTAAAATGAACAAAGGGCAGTTGACCATTACATAGCCTGGTTCATTCACTGATTAGTGTATTCACTTGGGAATTCATGGTTCAGTGCTTACTTACTTCCTTGGCCCTGGCCTTTGAGATTTAGCCTACTCACTGGCATACCTCAGAGCTCCTAATAGCAATAGCTAATGTTTGTTGAATATTCATGATATGTCAGGCATTTAGTACATCACTCCCTTTTTTATTCACAATAACCTTAAGAGAAGATTTTCTCATTACACCTATTTTTACATGTGAAGGAACTGAGCCACAAATGTTTAGGCCATCGTCCAGGGTCTCACAGCAAATAACTGGTGCTATCGGGATAAATGTAAGGCTCAGGTACCAATACTCAGGACTGGCCAGTACCTGGAAGGACTCCTGTCTTACTCTTGACCAATGCCCTGGTGTATGGTGCTTTTGCCTTTGACTTCTTTCTCCAAAGTGGCTGTTTTGTATCCCTTTAATTTCAATGATGTCATTGGGCTTTCCTCTGGCTTATTAGATTTAGCATCTCAGCATAACTCAGTTTCCCTTGATTTGGGTGTGTCATAGTTTCTTCTATTAGCCAGGGCCCAGAAGAATTCCCATATACCTAATAACATGTATTCTCCCTCAGATCTAAGGGCAATGGTGGGATGTTTATACTTAAAAGACTTTATAACCTCATATGTTGAAGCTGTAATAACAATAACAAAAAAGGATTTATAATCAATTGAAGTATGAACACCCTTAGAAAGAGAAGTATTAGCTAAAATCTGTACTTATTATTGTAATATAATAAATAAAATGATAAATCTCCTCAGGATGAATTGTACTGTGGTTTGGAGAACATAGCTCCTGAGAATTAAAAAGGGAAAGGTGAATAAAAAAAAAAAAAAAAAAATTTGACCCTAGGAGGGTCTGGCCCTAAATATTTGTCAAATTAAGCTAGATTTTTTTCTTTCTGTTTGAACTTTGATGCTTTTGATATAGGATAGGCAAATCAATAAATATGATTGACCACATAAACAGAAGCAAAAACAAAGACCACATGATCATCTCAATAGATACAGAAAAGGCATTCAATAATACCCAACAACCTATCATGATAAAAATCCTCAACAAAGTAGGCATAGAAGGAACATATCTCAAAATTATAAAAGCCATTTATGACAAACCCACAGCCAACATAATACTGAATGGGGAAGAGTTGAAAGCATTCCCCCTAAGAACTGGAACAGGACAAGGGTGCTCACTGTCACTATTTCTATTCAACATAGTGCTGGAAGTGTTAGCCAGAGCAATCAGGCAGGAGAAAGAAATAAAGGATATTCAGTTTGAGAAAGTGGAAATCAAAGAAGCTGAGGGAGTATCTTTCTTTAAAATGAAAGTTAGATGACTAGGAGAAGACTAATTTTGAATCCTATTGTATTTATTTCTTTTTTATCTCTTATAGATGTTCTTATATTTAGATTTTTTTTAAAAGATGTACATAAATTTATTTATTTTTAAAGTGTCTGCCTAGATTTATTTATTTATTTATGGGTGTACCTAGAATGGAAGAGGAAACTGAGGCAATGGAGTATGCAGTGAGCCTGAAAGGGAGCAAGTAAGGTAGATTTCTGAAGCAGCTCTATGAAATTTGGAGTAAGTAAAAGAGCCGTTTGCATTTGTGTTGGATGTTTAGCTGATTAATTCATAAGCTGCACTCCTTCATACTCATTTGGAAAAGTAAATTAATGAGTCAGTTTTAAATGGGTATACTGACCAGTGTACATTATATTTCTCAACTGTTTTTAAGATTATAAAAATAATATATGCTCATTATAATATAGAAGTACAGAAAAGGACAAAATTTAGTACTTCCTCATAACTTTTCTACTCATATATGAAAACTCTGTATTTTCATTTTTCTCTCTATGTGTGTATATATCAATGAGTGTGTATTTATCAGATCAAGGTATAATACTTATAATTTGTGTTTTTGTTCATATCATAAGAACATTCTCATGTCCTTAATAATTATTCATAGGCATCTTTTTTTAAAATGGCTGCATAATAGAGAAGCTTTTTCTTTTTGAAAAATAAATAAATACAGGTAGGCAGGGACTGAAAGCATTGCTTTTCTCAAACTGTTACTTTTCGGCAGAGAATAGAAAGCTTTCAAGTGTAACTTCAGAATAGCTTTGAAATGAGATGCAGTTTGGAAAAAATATATGGTGAGTCTGAATTTCAAAGGGATTATTGCCACTGTACTTCAAACAGGAAACAATGTATACTTAATGCAAAAATGTTTCTCTAGCTAGTTCTCTAACAATGTCTCTATACCCACCTCATCTAAATAATGGCTTTGAGCTGAGTTTTTTATTATTCTTTTAAACAGAAGCTAACCAGACAATTTCCTTATTATCACTATTCT
The DNA here is from genome assembly GCF_041146395.1 of Eulemur rufifrons. Taxonomy (NCBI): domain Eukaryota; kingdom Metazoa; phylum Chordata; class Mammalia; order Primates; family Lemuridae; genus Eulemur; species Eulemur rufifrons. The sequence goes on from NC_090988.1 coordinate 44,027,191, forward strand.
CCTAGGCACTTAGAATAGAAATGTTGAAATCATTTTTACTCTCTAGACCCTGTGGAAATCTAATCAACTTACAAATCCTGTGGAGTCAACGTCTGAATGATTTCTTCTACCTTGTCTCTTTCCACCTCTCCTTTCCTCAGTGGAAGCTCTCATTTTCTCTCACTGTATTGTCACAGGAACATTCTGACTGACTTCCCTATTCTCCCTCTGTTTCCTCTCCAAATTTACCCTTCCCATGGTGGTACGAGACATTTTTCTTAAATATTGATAAGAACTGGCCATCCATTTTCCTGTTCAAGAGCTTTTTGTGTTTCTCACTGCATAAAAATTCTTTGTCTTCATGATGGCCTCAGCCACCTTTCCATCATTACCTTCTGTCAGAGCTTTTGCCGCTTCATGCAACACAAGCCATACTTACCATCCACACTGCTCTTGGCATAGAGGAGATGTTGGAAAATTGAATGTTTTGTAAAGAACCTGTGCTTGAAATCCATCATCTTCATTTACAAAGTAGTCTTCAATACTTCTAGTTGAATGAATCCTTCATTGCTTCTAGGTGAATAAATCCATTTTTTTTCTGATGCTTCATTTCTAAGTGGTATAATTGAGAATATATACCTCACATCATGAGCATGGCTTTAGGCAGACAAAGCCTCAAAGATATGCAGGATCCATTCAGAAGATATTAAAATAATTTATGGAAGCCAATGAAATACTAATTGAAGCAGTGAAGATTAGCTTTAAAATTGGTGGTCATTGTGGACTTGCTTGTATAGCTAAAAATTCCCTTATGACATGCCTTGAATCTCAAGAACGTGAACTAGAAAGCAACTCCTTTGTAAAATCTTGAGATATTGATTATAAAACATTGTTTAGTCTTATAGTTGAGAAAGTGAGAAAAATCAGCCTCAATATCTGTAGTTACATATCTCTTAGCCAAGACCTCTGCTACTACCTTAATCAGCTAAACATGAAACCCCCAAATTGCTTGGGAAACCAATCACAAAATGTGCATAATTGTTTCTTTGGTGGCTAGAGGTCCCTAATCCTGAATAGATTTAGATTAATTATAGAATGATGAAGGAAATTAGAATCTTTTATTAATATTTTTGTTAGGTAAATATTAAAGTTAATTGTAAACCTTTAATAATGCATATATTTGTGTTTTTTAAGAGAATTTACCAGATTAGATTATTTAACAAGTTGATTTTAGAATGTCAAGGAATTGATTTTTTTACTTGCAATTTTAAGATAAAAGATAAAGAATCTTACCATTTGTAAATTGTATTGGAACATATAAGGAAGATTAAGATACCTCATATTTTGTTTCATTTATTAGATATAAAAGAATGATTTAAATACTTGTGAGTTTTTTTATTCAGGTAAAGTACTTAAAAAGAAAATGTAATCTATTAAATTTATAAATGCAGGTTAAAATGTTTAAGGAGAATTTAATTAAGTCATAAAAACTCCCTTTAATGGTGACTGTAAAAATCTTGCTAAATTCATAAGTAGATCAGTACAATTATAAATTGAACTTGAAAGTTAAGTAAAATCTGGGTTTTTGAATTTATAACTTTAAAAATTAAATATTAAATTTTCAGACCAAAAGAACTTCATATATGTATATGTTTTTTTTTTCTGTACATGAAAGATGCCTTAAAACACCACCAAAATATTCACATTGTACCTCATAGGGTTGTTATGAGGAATAAACAAGATAATATATTTATTTGGAATTACTTTGTAAATTCTAGAACATTGTAAAAAATATTAGTTATTTTTCCTTCTAATTGTTTTTGCCCAATCTGTCATGTTAGTACAGAAAAATATTTACCTCTCCTTTCCTTTACATAACTGTCTGATCTATCCAGACCCTGCCAGTTAGTTTCTCCTCCCAGATGGAACTTCTTTGTTTTTTACCACTTTATTACAATACTTTGTATTTCTAGTGTAACACTTGTTACACTTTGTATTACTAGTATAACACTTGTGTTTGTTGATGTTTGTGTGTTTTTCTTTACTGTCATGTGAATTCTATATCTTCTTCAGCTCATTTTTTTAAAGTTAATATTGAGCCTCTGTTATATACTAAACACTGTATTCTGTACAAGGGACAGAGTCGTTAATAAGAAATAACATCTGTGTCTATATGTAGTAGGTAATGAATTATTGAATTTAGTTTAATTTGAAATTAAAAACCATTCTGTCTAAAGAAAATTCTATAATAAAATTTTTATAAAAGCGATTGACTAGTTCAGGAAAAAAATCAATAAATGCAAAGGCAGAGAAGAAAAATTCAAAATACATTAAAGAAAAATTGAGGCTTCACCAATGTAGTAAGGAAGCACTCACTTTTCCCTTAGGCCTAACATGTTGTTTTAGTTAATATAAATAAGTTAGAATACAGTTTTGCAAAAATGATTGGAGCAGTAGAGGCTGGGGGAGGGTGGGAGTTGTTAGACAAGACTGTTGATCTTTAAGGAGAACCACTCAGTCAGGGCTGTCTGCCCTTTCTCATTATAAAGATCTGCTGCCCACCTCCAAGTCTGTCCCTTCCTCCTAGTCCACCACAGTCAGCAAGGCTGTTACCCTTTTTCTTTAGCCCAGCAGTCAATAACATTGATTTTTGTAGCACTAGGTGATTCTCACCTCTTCCCTCATTATCCCCTCCTTCAGGGCTAAACAAAGCCAAGTTCCCTGGTGTGCACCATAGTCTGCAGATCCTGTAAGACAGAAATGGCTAGAGGCAGGATTTAGGGCTTTGGCTGGGTGGGAGGGATGGTCAGTGCCATATAAAATCCTTCAGGAACATCCTGGGAAGAATATTTTTGACATAGTCCTAAGTTAAGGGATAATATGTCCTCCAGAGAAAAAAGCATATAAAATATCTATCTTGTGCACTGCAATTCCACTGAGTAGGTTAAGGGGGAAGAAAGCCCTAAGGTCCTATTTCCATGTATAATTCTTAGTGAACCTATCTCTGAATAGAGAGATAGACACCACTCCTGGGGAAGAGGCCAGCTATTGGAAATGAATCAAAAGAGCAATAATATTACATAATGGGCCCATAGATGACCAGAGGAAATTGCAAAAGAAAAGAAGGAATTTACTCAATGATTGCTTATTATGTGTAAGGAATTTCTTAATTTTTATTTACTTCAATTCTTATAACAATCCAGTCAGGTGAGCATTACTGCCCCCATTTAATAGACTCTAAAGCTTAGAGTGGCAAATGAACATACCCAAGGTCACATAACAAGAAGATCTAAGAGCCAGTCTTTCCCCTACATGCCATATTGTTTTCCAGAACCAGTGACCTTTCTGAGAGTTTATGATAATTAGAGCTTTCATAATTTGAGTGGAAACATGACCCCTCTGTTTAAAGATGAAGAGAAAAGTGTTGAAATTGGTTTTGATGCAGTAATCCTATAAGGAAACGAAAACAAGGATTTTGGTGCTTAGCTAAGAGGAGAAGGGACTGGGAAAGAAACTTCAAGGACTGGTTAGGAAAGATTTAGCCCAGCCTGGTGAAGAAGTTCATAGATGCAAGGTTTCAAAGATCGTAAGAGGGATTTCAGGTTTCTGGACTATTCAGACTATAATTGTTGTGAACTTTCAGGTGAACAAGCAAAGTTAGCTCTAGAAAACTTGCCACTTAATTCTGACAGCCTTAGGTTTGAATTTCTTGCTTACTTCTTACCAACTGTGTGAGCCTCAGCTAGTTATTTAGCCTATCTTAGCCTTAGTTTCCTCAGCTGTAAATTAGGATGTTAATGTCTAGCACATAAACATAGATTTTGTTGTAAGACTTACATGTGCTAACATTTAAAAGCCCTTCATAGTGTTTTATACATAGGGGAAACAGGCTATAGTAGATTCCTTCCTTTATCAGTGGTATCCACTCCTCCCCCAACATAACATAAAGGCTAATTTCCAGTCTTCTCTTCTGCTGAGGTGTAAGTAAAGGCAATGTTACCACTACCAGGGGAAATTCCTTAAGAATAAAATCCTTAACAATCTATATCACATTCAGCTATAACAATAAATTTTAAACCTAAACTCTCATGTGCAGGATGAATGTGGATGTCTCTAGGGCTGTGCAGCAGTTTCTGACAATACATCCTAGGGCTATACTGTCCAATAGAGAAACTACTGGCCACATGTTGCTATTGAGCATTTGAAATGTCACTATTCTGAACTGAGATGCATTGAAAGTGTAAAATATATACTGCATTTTGAAGGTTTAGTATGGGGAAACGGTAAAATTTCCATCAATTTTGACTTGATTATATATTGAACTGATAATATTTTGGATATACTGGGTAAACAAAATTTAGTATTAAAATTAATCACAACTGTTTCTTTTTACTTTAATATGGCTACTAGAAAATTTAAAATTGTATAATTGGCTCACATTTGTCATTCTTATTATATTCTTTTAGACAATACTGTTCTGGAGACTAAAGGATAGACAAGCCTATGACCCTGATATTCTGAAGGAGTTTTTACAATCAAGTAGTTAGCTCTCTTTATCCCTATGCTGTAGGCTTTAAGGAGGACAGATTGGATGAATAAGACTCCTTTTAGCCCTGTAGTTCTGAGATCATGACACAATCATTGAATGTTAGCTTTTAAAGGGAACTTAGAGATTCCAAGTTTCAATTGTCAACCAGGGTCCAGAGAGGTTAAGTGACTTGCCTAGACAGCTAATGTCCAGTACTTTTTCCATTAAAATGTACTGCCTTTCAAATGCATGACCATTCTTTTCAATGGAGAACTTAGATGTTTACATTGCCTTGGGAGAATGCAAACCCTGTCATTTGGGTGCAAACAGGTTTCATTGGAATGGAAAGCTTTCTCCTTTGCCCTGTTCTAAGTGGTCTCAGTGGAGAACTCCTATTTAATCTTCAAAATTGTATACTAATGTAGCCTCCTCAGTGAATTGTTCCTACCCCAGGCAAACTTAGTTACTTTATTTTCTACTTTCTTTGCATAGCTCTATTTTAGCTCCAAATACACTATTTTGAGTTGACTAACTCTCAGATAAATTCTTTAAGTCAAGGTGCTTGTTCTGTGAGCTCAGTATCAGGCACATAGGAGGCCTGCAGTAAATATTAGTTTAATGACCTGTTTCTTTGAATACACCCACAGACTCTTCTTTACATCCTAATTCTTATTATTCTATTCTTATTATTCAGTATCATTAAAATTTCAAAAAAAAAAAAAACAACACCCCAACAGTTTTTTTCTCTTTCCATATATATATATATGTACACACACGCGCATACGTATGTGTGTGTGTATTGTATATATAATTTTTTCTTAATCACTCATACTTGAAAAATGCAATCATATGTTGGAAATACCATTCTTTAATACTTATCTAAATCTCCCAGTTAGTCATATCTTGAATTACCTCGTCGAAGAGACCCTCTCTATATTAATGCAGTTGGACCTGTCAGTTAGGGGCGGATTGAGTAGGCCTGAAGAAGCCATGATTCATACAATCTCATTTCCATGGTGTATGCCTTAAATGCCACATCTTCAGTCAGCAGTTAGTCTCCCATGAAAACAAATTTAGCTTTGCATTCTCTTTGGGTTTTAAAAATGCACTTTTGAAGTTTGTGCTAGGAAGTACAAATGTGTAATCATACTAGCAATGTATTCCTTTTGGCCTTCTGGCTTTCTCAAGGAGTGATTTAGAAATGGCTCCATTCCCCCATAAAATTGATTATAAATTGTATATCTATTGATACCCTCATTTTAGCATTTAAAATCTACAACAGTTTAAAGAAGGGAAGGAGCTTTTCAGCTTGTCATGCCTTAGATTCAGTTCTTTTCTCTCTTTCTATGCAGATATGTCAGGATGGGGGACAATTTGAATATGTAGAAATCCTGGCTCTAGCCTCTTGGCCTGATTATTCCCATTTCTTTTTCATTGCCCCACACTTTTATTGCCAGGATACAGAAATAGAAGACCTGTGCTGGCAAAAGTCATCATATTTACAAACACTGATGTAAGAAGATTTTTTAAACTCATGCAATGAAGACTTATCTGTTCACTCATTCAACTTTCATTTATTGGACATCAACTATATTTTATCTACAGAGGCAGGAATTTCAGGTTTTTTTTTTTTTAAATTTAAGTTTTTGTTTCAGAGCTGAGGTAACTAAGAGACACTAAGTAACCTCCCCAAAATCATCACTTATAGATTGAGTCTAGCACTCAAACTGAAATCTGTATGGAATGAAAAATTTGTGCTCATTCTATGACACCACACTACTGCTTCAGAATATAAAAGAGACTGTGGCTTCCTCTAGTATGACATAGTGGTTAAGAATGGGGAAATGTGGAGTTTCTCTGTGTTTCTACCAAGACTCACGACCCTATAGTCTAGGTGGAAAGATCCTCACTCAGCTCTTTTAGTCTAGCTTCAGTGACTTGATCTATCAGTGCTTGTAATTTTGGAGGCTCTAGAAACAATCTGATTCTTCTGTGACATTGTTTTTCAATATAGAAAATGTCACCTACTGTCCCCAGCCCTTCAAATGGTTTGATTTTTCCTTCACCTCTAACACTGCTACTATAAGATGTCTTTTATTTTTTACTGGGACTATTATAATATATTGCTAACTGAGGCTTCCTGCATTTATTCTTGACCCACTCCAGCGTGTTTTCTGTACTGTAGCCAGAGAAAGATTTTTCAGGTATGAATTTGATTATGCCACACAAACACACTTGCTTAAAATGTTTAAAAGGCTTTCCCTTGCTTTGGATATGCTTTACAAGGTCCTTTGTGGTCTGTCTTGTCTACCATAGCCCCTTTATTCCCTTTGTAAGCCATACTCTTCTCTTCTCACTACAGTTGTTCAAAATATCAGACTTTTTTTCTGCTACACCCTTTGCTATATTCCTTCCCCAAAATGTCCTCTACCAACCCTTTATCTAGTTAAGTCCTACTCAACCTACAGATCTCATCTCAAACCTCCATAACTGCATGGAAGCCTTCCCTGTCTCTCTATTCTAGGTCTGTCTCCCTGTATGAACTCTCATGTCATCCAAACCCATTATTTTAGCACTTACCACACTTTGCTAAAATATATGTATTTCTTGGATTATTTGATTACTATATATCTCCCCACTAAACTACAAATTCCATGGTGTTAGGAATCATGTCAGTTTTGCCTACGTTATATCCGTAGGAGTTATGGGCATGATAAATGACAGAAAGAGGCAAGCATTTTTTTTATAAGCTGTCAGTTTATTTTCTCCAAATTATTATCCCTCCTGTCTCAGATAATATAATTTTATTTGACAATATATCCATCATTTCTCCTTCTCTGACCTGGAGTATGTTAATATTGCCATCCCTTGGCTGTGTGGGTGTGTGGGTGTGTGTGTGTTACCCATGGTGTGGGTAATGGGAAACACATATCAAATCACCAGGTATTGACTTTTTTCCTGTTACAAGCATGTTCCCCTATCCTACCTGCTCTATTTTGGTGTATGTTAAAGTTAATTTCTCAAGAATCCAAAAAAATTGTTTTAATATTAGTTCAAGATAAAGATAAATAAAAGAAAAGAAAGAAATTTATGTCTATTATTAAAGAAAACAAAAATCACATAGTGTGTTCCTAAGGCAAATATTTTAAATGCTAGTTAACTGATCATATACTCTAGGTACACCATGTGACTACATTAGAACAATTATTTGTGCTAAATTTGTTAAACTAGGGATCTTAGTCTAGACTAGCTTTTAACTTCCAATGAGACTTATATAAGTCATGTTTGAACTTTGAAGGCATTAGATTTTTATCATTGGTCTGATTTGCTTATAATTCAGAAAATCACTGGTTCTGGAGGTGGTATTAAAAATAAATTTTAGGAACATCTTAAACTGTACCATGTGTATGCAATCAGCAAAACCCAGAATACGGGGAAGTCTGTAGGTTAAATGGCTCAGCCTTTTAAACAAATTAATCATAAGGAAAAGAAGGAGATGGAGTAGAAACCTATAAAGTATAACAGATGTAGAAAACTAAGCTATAGTGTCCAGGAGTAGACTGTAAAGAAATACAAGAAAGAGATTATTATAAAAGTCAAACTATGATTACTTTTGAGGGAAAAGAGGGTATTTGATTGGCTTGAGGCACATGGAGACTTCCGTGGTGGCTGGCAAAGTTCTATTTCTTGACCTGAGTGGTGATTACAGGAGTTTTGTCTCAAATAATTAATCCAATTATACATTTTGTGTGGTTAGCTATATTTCTATTTTATTTTACAATAAAAAGGTTTTTAACATACAGAAAAAATGGAAAATATTTTATTACCAATCTTTTTGTATTTCAAATTAAAAGGTCTCAGGAGGATAATGTTTTGAGCAACAGGTTCTATTGGGTCCTGTCTTTCAATAGTATAAGGAGAAAGCATTGTATACCTCATTTGTATAAAATTCTTAGAGTTTTGAACAGTTTTTAACATTGGAGGAGAGACAAAAGCAGTAGTAGAAAAGAGGAACCTGGACACAGACACATGAAGCAATTAGAAAAACTTCCAGATCTATTTCTAAACAAATAAAAATTTAGGTCAAATGAATTGGCCTTGGAGAGATATATTTTATACATCCTGGTAAATATCAAGTACTCATTAAAGTAAATTTCTCCCTTCCTTCCTTATTTTGCACCTCAAAAATGGAAGAAAATTTGGTATATTCAGACTTTGGCAGGGCTTTGACAGGGAAATGGAGAAACTGCATCTATTCCATAAATGTTTATTTTTTTGCCTTTTTGTGCATTAGACACTGTTTTATTAAAACTTCCCAATGACCATTTAATATTGGTTTATTATCCCTATTTTACAGATGGGGAAAATCTAAATGAAGGAAATAATTTTGATAGTTTGACTTAAAGGACAGATAGGATTTGAACCCTCAGTTATGGGCAGCATAAAAGGCATTCCCAGCAAAAGAAAAAAAAAGTAGCTTGCAACAATATGTGACAGCAAGAAAGTGTAGGAAAGATTTGGAAAACAGTATTGTCTAATCTTGTTAGAAAATGAGATCAGAAAAAGTAAATGGGGGCCATATCATGAATGTCAGTGTGAGGCATTTATTACCTAAGTTGATAAGTTATGGAAAGTTATTAAAGATTTCAGAGTGAAAAAACATGTTATGAAGTTTTTGAAATTTTACTTGTTCTGGTGCATCTAGCACCAGATTAGATAAACAAAGGTATATAATTACAACTGAAATGAAGTTTAGGAAAAGGTAACTTTAAAGAAAAGGAAGTATGTTATTTTTAGTAGACCAGCCTTGCTTAGGCTGGTCTCGAAATCCTGAGCCCAGGCAACAGAGTGAGACTCTGTCTCAAAAAAAAAAAAAAAAAGGAAGTATGTTACTACATAGTAGGTAGAATATGGATAGAATTTCTTGCACCGTTATGTAAAAGAGGAAATAGTGTAACATTTTAAGGTTTTGTGTATATGTTGTCTAATTGTTCTGCCAGAAAGGTTTTATTGCTTTTATACTCTCATGGAGTGTATGTAGTAGAGCCAATTTTAAAGAACTATTATTGAAACTGAGTACCTTTATCTTGTTTTGATAATGTTTACCAGTTTGGTTAAAAATTTTATCCCAATGTTGGTTCATTTCCTATATTCTTTAATAATATTGAATATTACATAGGCTTAATATTCATTTGTATTTCTTCATTTGTGAATTTTCTTTCATATCATATTATTGAAAAAAGGAACTTTTATTCTCATTTATTTATAAAACCTTTTTACATATTAAGAATAATAATGATTTTTATTTATCACCTGTTGCAAATATTTTTTCTGAGGGGGATGTAATTTGCCTTTAACCATTCTTGGCTATATATTTCAATGTACCAAAATTTAAAATTTCTATGTATTTGTGTCCTTCTACTTTTAACACCCTCTAAAACTTGATTCCTACTAAAACTATTGAAGTAGATAAGGAACTCTAAAATTATTCTGATTTGTAGTTGAAGGAAACAAAATTCAGTAACTTGGATCTAGTTTTACTTGTATGATCATATGACTTTTTCAAACATGTATAATGAGGAGATATTGCTGTATATCTCAGAAGAAGATATGTTATTTGATTCAACTAAATTTTTGAACAGTACCAACTACCAGGGATATAAAGATGACGAAGAGAGATTCCTGCACCTGAATAGCTTATAGTCTAATAGGACTTTCTGGTATATATGAACATATACCATTATGATGATGTAAGCAAATTTTATGGGAATAGAGGGACTTGGCTAACTATGCCTAGAGTTGTTAGAGGAATTATGAACTTATAAAGGATAAGTAAGAAGTAGGGAATTTCTGTTAGTTAGAACATAAGGCATGAAATTAGTGAAAGATGGTGATTTGTTTTGGAAATAGCAAATATATGTTCTGTTTACTGTGTTGAGTGTGAGGAAGGTTTTGTTAGCAAGATATGGTTTGGGGTAATACTGTGAAAGTCTTTATATTCTCTATGAAGAAGTTTGGAATTCATTCTGTTGTCATGTTTTATATCACTACCAGTCTAATTTTTCTGAAGTTTTAAAATAGGAGATTGTCCTAACCAGATTTGTGTTTTTAAGAGAATCATTCTGGTAGGAGAGTTGGAAAATGGCCAAATGTGGAATCAGACCCCCCCCCAAAAAAATGGTGAAGAGTGTTAGGAAGCTTTTTTAATTCTTCAGAAAAGAGAAGATAAAGTCTTAAACTATGAGAATAGGTTGGGAGAAGGAGGAAGGAACCACACAGAAGAAATGTTGAGGGGAGAGACAGTAAGATTTAATATGTGAGTTATGGGAGTAAGGGAGAGGAAGAAGCTTAGACTTTTGTATTTTCAGCTTGGATAACTGAATAGATTATGGTGTTATTAGCTATCCTAGAAAATTTCATCAGAGAGCAGATCTGGAGAAGAAAAATAACAGTTTCCACATGTTGAGTACAGGTTACCAACAGTTAAGCCCTGGGAGCAATTCAGTAGACAATTACATGTGCCAGTTTGTATCTCCGGTGTGAGCACTAAGCTGAAAATAGAAATCTGGCCAGCATCACCATATAGGTAATGGTTGAAATCACAGGCATGGATAATATTTACCAGGGAGACTGAAGGGTGAAAGGAGAAAAATCTATGGATAGACCCCTGTGGGATACCGACATTGAGGGGAGAGATGTTGTGAAGATCATATCCTGTATCTGAAAGCACTTTGTGAGTGGTAAGGCACTTTTCAGATATAAGGGATTATTACTATTCTTATTATAATTATTAAGCATTTCAGCTTCTATAAGTGCATGGAGATAAGTACTACCACATGATGTACTAAAGCAGAAAAATAGTTGCCATTTTAACCTCAGAGGCATTGTAAAAATCTACAGGCAGATTCTTTATAAAAACATTTCATTTCTAAGGTAAAAGAAGTTGTTGTCAAGACTAAACAAGAGCCAGAGCTCTTAGTTTTGCTTGCTCCAACTGTAGCCATGGATTTGCCATCTGGGAATTTGTAGTAACTGTAAGCAAGTATGTTACCACTGAGTCATCCCCCATGGAGTGCTGGAGAAACAAGGCCTGGGTCCAGATTTCCATTCAAGAATTTTAAAAAACTGCCTTCCAAGAAAGCCTAAGGGATTTTCATGAACAATACTGACTTGAAATTTATATATAGGTTTTGCTTATATTTGTAATGTTTAAGATTTTTTTTATTGAGATTACAAGAAGAAAATCAAATAATTCCTTATTATCACCCATATATTCATCTCCCAAAATATTTTAGATTTATTTTTTATTTGTATAAATTTAGGAGGTACTGTGCAATTCTGTTACATGGATATATTGCACAGTGGTAAAGTCTGGGCTTTTGGTGTATCCGTCAACCCGAATTTTATACATTGTACCCGTTAAGTAATTTCTTATCAACCACCCACCTCCCATCCTCCCATCCTTCCTTGAAGGAAAACTCCTTCCATAGAAGGTTTCAAAACTCCTATGTTTTGCATTTAGTGTTGCAAACTCGGCCTTCCTCTTTTTTGTTAATTTGAAACTAAGGAAATGCTTATTCCATAAATTGTGTGGTATGATAGAAACATCTAAAGAGTTTGAATTATAATACATAAAGAGTTTGTATTACACTTTTGATACTTGTTGATGTGGAACTTTATTTCTATGAGTTACTTCATATGCAAAATGGTAGTAATAGCTAATGTAAATAACACTATAAAAACACCAACATTTTAAGCTGTACAACTTATTTTTTTTTTTTTTGGTTTTTACAGCATTATTTTATTTAGAGACACTTTTAAAATGGCTTCATTAAGGTACAATTGGCATAAAAGAAACTGCACATATTTAAAGTGTGCAATAAAATAATTTTCTTTTTTAATTGTGTTGATACATAAACTGTACCAACTTGGTAAATTTTGACATATGTATATGCTAGTGCCCCTTTGCAAACCCTCCCTTTTTCTCCTCCCTCCCACCCTGCTCTAGACAACCACTGACCTACTCTCTGTCACTGTAGATTATTTGTACAACTTATTATAAATCTTTTATTCAACATAGTGCTAAAAGTCCTAGCCAGAGCAATCAGAGAAGAGGAGGAAATCAAGGGGATCCAAATGGGGCAGAAGAGGTCAAACTATAGCTCTTTGCTGACAATATGATCTTATATGTAGAAAACGCCAAATATTTTGCCAAGATACTACTGGAATTGATAAATAAATTCAGGAAAGTCTTAGGTTACAAAATCAATGTACACAAATCAGTAGCATTCATATACTTCAGTAACAGTCAAGCTGAGAACCAAATCGATGAGTCAATAACTTTCACAATAGCAACAAAGAAATAAAATACCTAGGTATATGTTTAACTAAGGAGGTGAAAGACCTCTCTAGTGAGAACTATGAAAAACTGAGGAAGGAAATAGTAGAGGGCATAAACAGATGGAAAACTATACCATGCTCATGATTTGGCAGATGCAATGTTTAACAATGTCTTTGCTACCCAAAGTGATCTACGTATTCAATACAATCCCTATTAAAATACCCACATCATTTTTCACAGATCTAGAAAAAATACTTCTACACTTCATATGGAACCAGAGAAGACCCCATATAGCCAAAGCAACCTTAAGCAAAAAGAACAAATAGGGAGGCATCAATTTACCAGACTTGAAGCTACACTACATAAGGCTATAGTAACCAAAACGGCATGGTATTGGCACAAGAACAGAGATAGACCAATGGAACAGGACTGAGAATCCAGATATAAAACCATCCCCATATAGCCATCTGATCTTTGACAAAAACATACGCTGGGAAAAAGAATCCTGTTCAACAAGTAGTGATGGGAAAACTGGATAGCCACAAGTAGAAGACTGAAACAGCACCTCTCACCTCTCACAAAAATCTGTCATGATGTATAATAGACTTAAACCTAAGCCATGAAACTCTAATAATTCTAGCAGAAAATGTTGGAAAAACTCTTATAAATGTTGGCCTAGGCAAAGAATTTATGAAGAAGACCCCAGAAGCAATCACAGCATCAACAAAAATAAATAAATACATGGGATCTGATCAAATTAAAAAGCTTCCACACAATCAAGGAAATTTTCATTAGAGTGAATAGACAGCCTACAGAATGGGAGAAAATATTTGCATGCTACACATCCGATAAAGGGCTGATAGCTAGAATCTATATAGAACTCAGGAAAATCAGCAAGAAAAAAAATCAAACAACCCCACTAAAAATTAGGCAAAGAATGTGAATAGAAACTTTTTAAAAGAAGACAGACTAATGGCCAAGAAACTTATTAAAAATTACTCAACATTGTAAATCATCAGGGAAATGCAAATCAAAACCACAATGTGATATCAACTAACTCCAGTGAGAATGGCTTTTACCAAAAAGTTCCAAAACAACAAATGTTGGCATGAGTTCAGAGAGATAAGAACACTCATGCACTGCTGGTGGGACTGAAAACTAGTACAACCTGTATGGAAAGTAATATGAAGATGCTTCAAAGAGCTAAAAGTAGACCTACAATTTGATCTGGCAATCCCACTACTGGGTGTTTACCCAAAGGAAAAAAAGACATTCTATAAAAAAGACATCTGTTCTAGAATGTTTATAGCAGCACAATTCACAATTTCAAAGATGTGGAAACAACTCAAGTGCCCATCAATACTCAATCCGATGATTAATACAATGTGGTGTATGTATACCATGGAGTATTACTCACCCATAAAAAATGGTGAACCACCTATTGTATGATCCTGAATGGAGCTGGAGCCCATTCTTTTAAGTGAAGTATCACAAGAATGTAAAAACAAACACTACATGTACTCACCATTAAATTGGTATTAATTGATCAACACTAAAGTGCATATATGGGAAGTAACCTTCATAGGCTGTTGGGAAGGTGGTGGGGAGGAGGGGATGGGGAAATTCACACATAAAGGATATGGTGTGTGCTCTCTGGGGGATGGGAACGCTTGTAGATCTGACTCAGGTGGTGCAAAGGCAATTTATGTAACCAAAGTGTTTGTACCCCCATAATATTCTGAAATAAAAAAATAAATAAAAAGAGATTTAGCTCATTAGAGATTCATGAGATACAAGAATAGTATATATAAATAGTTTTGAGAATTATATGGTAAGCAATTATAAATAATTTCATTAATTTTTAAAAATATAGATGAATATCTATGATACTATATTATTAAGTTGTATATATGGGTCTCTTTTATAGATGAAGCCATGTCAAGGACAAGAGAATATCTTTTACTCTTTTTCTTTCCTAGTGCCTTGTATAGTGTCCGTCACATGGTAATTTCACAGATGTTTGTTGAATGAATATTTGCTGGAGACACTAGGCTTTGGTTAAATAAATAACCTCAGATTGAGAGCATCAGCATCAAAAGAACATAAGGGTCTACTTAAATGTAAAATTATAGTAACTGTCTTATGATTCTGAAAGAGATTGGTTTTAAAAATGTATTTTGGTTAATGGAATAATATAATTTAAGATTAGTTAGCTTTTACTAAATGTTGAATCTTGATACATACCTATTTTGCTAAGTCTAAAAAGAGGATACTATTTTGCAAATCCATTATTGGATATTGATTGTGTAGTATTAGGCAGAAAGCCAACATTATCTCTTTAGTAAAGTGTGTAACTTGGCTATGACATCTCTCATCCCATTGATCGTCAGATATATTTCAGAGACTTAGCTCTCGGTTTCATTATCTTCCTCATCCTTTCCTTCTCAGCTGGTGACCCTCCTGAAGCCTGGGGCTTATTAGAAGAATATTTTCAGTGACTCCTACTCTGATCATTGCCACTGAAATTTGTTATAATTTTCCATAGCATTTACTGTATGAAACCATGTATTATGGTTATTGGTGAAGGTTTTTTCTATTAAGCTGAAAACATGGTGTCAGGGTTATATTTTCACTTTAAATCTATTTTTTATGTTTATTAATTGTTTTTTCTCTTTACATTAAATACATTTTATCCTACCTTATCTTTAATTATCTGTTTCACATAAGGGCTAAGTATTTGAGGGAGGAAAAAAGGAGAAAAGAAAAGATAGAAGAAAAACATGAACTTTAGGGAATCAGAATAAATTATTATAACGATCTTCAATGGCCTTGAACACTATATACTGCAGATTAATACTGAAGTTGGCATGTTGATCTCAACAGTTTAAAATAACATATAATTTATTTTATTTTATTTTATTTATTTATTTTTATTTCATCTTATTGTTATGGGGGATACAGAATTGCAGGTTACATACGTTGCCCATGTACCGCCTTTCCCCCCAAGTCAAAGCTCCAGGCGTGTCTGTTCCCCAGATAGTGCGCGTTGCACCCATTAAAACCTTAAATAACCAGTATAGTTAGGAAGTTGGGTAAATGATAAAAGGAGGAAAATTCTCAAGAAATGGATTTCCATCTCAGTTGCACAAGATTATTTTAAATGTGTGAAAAATAAATTAAATAGCTAAATTAATTTAGTTTTATCTCAATGATCCAGTTGTGAATGACCATAATGTTGTTTCTTACTATGAAAATAACCACCAAATTTAATGCTGTGAATATATACATTACTATATCTATAATTTCTTTATATTTTAATCAGTAAGCTTTATGATATCAATAAAAAGTTGACTAATTGAGAATTTGAAATTGTTAAAGTATGCAGAAAGTTATATTTCTTTTATAGAAGAAAGTAATTCTCTAGTTACTTTTTTATTCCCCCAATAGAGTAAAAGCATATTGAAGACAAAGACTCTTTATTTACCATTGTATTCCCAGTGCCTGCCACAGGGTTTAACACCTAATATAGCACAGAGTATCTGTGGGCTGAATGAATGTCTATATTGCCTAATTTATTTACTAAGAATAGAGTTGTTTTCATGTTTGGGTTAGGTTTTACCTACAATCCTAGATTTTTAAATTCATATCCATGTTCTTGATAACTAAAATGATTGGAGAAAGAGAAGTCTGAAGTGTATTGTTTGCCAGAAAGAAAAAGTTTTCAGTAATATATTAAATATTGCTTCTGATAAAATATATAAATAATTATTTATTCTACAAATTAGGTAAGAGCCTTTCTTATCACTGGCGATTATAAAAAACTGAAAGTCAGAGAAAATGTTCTTAATGATATAAGGCAGATGTTCTCAGCCTAGAAATAATTCCCAGGAGTTCAGCCATGTACCACTAAATGCTGCCTTAACTCTTTCAGACCGCTAGGGTACTATTGAATTCACTGAAGCTGCCGTTTACCAAATGGTACCCCAGTGTTCTCACTCAGTTATTGCAGCTTCCAGAAGGGCCCATGTCTTCCCAGAGAGCAGTTTTAAGGTTGGAAGAATCTGGTCCAGAGTATATTTTCCCAAGGTGATGCTTTAAAAACAAACAAACAAAACAAAAACAGCTAGAACATAGCCTTACCTTGTAGCATACACAGACAATTCTTTGTGTACATACACTTCTGAATTTTGAAGATGCTCCCTGTTTCTCTTTTGTTCACCACAATTTCCAGGGAGAATTAGAATAGATTATGGGGTAGCTTTATTTAAAACTGAAATTTAAATAACATAATGGCTTATATGACCAAATAATATTGGTACTCTCATACTTTCAAAGTTCTCTTAAGCAGAAGGGGATACTGGAGGTGGCAAGGAGAAGGGGAGTTATGAAAGAAAAATGTCACAGGTATTTTTGGATGTTACAATATTTGTTTTACAGTGAAGTCCCTTGGGCCCCAGTAATTGCTAGATGCAAGTGAGATTAGCAACATTTTTAGTCCTTTGTGTTTTAATTTAGTCATGTGGGTTAGCTAGGAGGCAGCAGTGTTGAAATAATTGTGGCAGTGACTCAGATTTAACATTTGCTACACAATTAGATTTTCTTTAGGTCAACCAAAGCAGATCAAACTTTGCCTTCAGCAAACTTTCCTCAGATCTATTGTAATTTCATCAAAGGGTGGGGAAACATGACACTAGATGGGGTTTAGTGTTTAAAGAACCATTACATATTCTTTGATATATTCTTCCTAGGTTTTGATATTTTCTCTGTTCAATGGAATATAAGTTTTATTCATCTAATTCTTTTTTCAAATAATGGATAATTTAGTGATTTATTCTTTTGGCCAGAGTTAAGCCCGTTTTAATGCCTCATTTCAATACTTATTTACTCACTCACTCACTCACTCATTCACAAAACATTTATGAGTTCCCACCATGCAGCTTCTGAACAAGCGGTAGGGATAGAAAAATGAATAAAATTCAGTCTCAGATATCAAGGAGTTTTACAGTTTAGTGGAGAGAAGCAAGTATATGAATTAATAATTAATTTACAATGTAATTATAGCTATAATAGGGTATACACAGCATGGTACAGAAACACAGAGGAGCAAATGACTAAATTAAATCTGAGTCTTGGTTGGGGAGGGGAACATACAGAAAAATGACATTTAAGTTGGGCCATGAGGATAGGCCATGAGATCTTTTTAGTAGAAAAGTCAGGTTGGGTGAGAAAAATTATTCTGGGAAGAGAGAGTGCCTTGTAGTTTAGAACAGAGGAGGAGGTAGGGGAACTTGGTATATTTGGGAATGGAAGCTAAGGAAAGAGAGTTTTCAGAAAAAGATAAAAAACTGTGGCAAATTCTCCAGAAAAGTCAAGTGGGACAATAAATGAGAAATGATTCTGAATTTGGCATTTAGGAGTTTTCTAATGCCAAAGAGCATTTTCAGTAGAAGGGTAGGGTCAGGAGCTAGTTTGCTGTGTCATAAGAGATGGAATGACATGATGAAGATGATGCAGGAGATACTGAATACTCTTATAAAAGGATAATAGAAGGAGATTGAAAAGATGGTAGCTGGACAAAGAAGCATGGATTATAAAAGGTTTTAGGGATTGAATATATTTGATTTTGAGATTGAGAAAAGAAACTAGTAGAGCAAAAACATGAAGATACTATTCAAGCAAAAAGGCTATTTTTTTTTTTATTTCAGCATTTTACGGGGGTATAAATGTTTAGGTTACGTATATTGCCCTTGCCCAACCCGAGTCAGAGCTTCAAGCATTTCCATCCCCCAGACAGTGTACACGGCACCTATTAGGTGTGTATATACCCATCCCCTCCTCCCCTCTCCCATCTGCCCGACACTTGAATGTTATTACTATATGTGCACTTAAGTATTGCTCAGTTAATACCAATTTGATGGTGAGTGCATGTAGTGCTTGTTTTTCCATTCTTGGGAAAAAGATAATTCTTGTTTAATAAATTACTAGAGTGTTCCAGATGTTTAGATATTTTTGTACCCCCTTCTGTGCTTGGCTAATACAAACTTAGCTTATTAATTAAAGGTAGTCATGTAAAAACTAGGTAGGATAAAAAGTACATTTTAATTGTGTACACTGACCTTTTGTTTTGTTGTATCTTTACAACCTGAAGCCTATATTTCCAATTTAAAATTGTTTTTTCACACTTAGCTTTGAGTTAATTAGTGGATAATTGTAAAGATCCTTCTCATACTTATCTACCATCAAGTTTACTGTTTTCAAGGTAGAAAAAGCAAGCTTAATTTGAAATGGACTTCAATCTTTTTTACATGTGCTCATGTATTTTTTCCAATAATAATACTTTATATGAGCAAAAACTAAATGTTCTACATTATCTTTGGACCATTTTACCTAATATTTTTCACATAGCCAGAAATCTAGTAAGTGTGAATTATCTTAAGTATTTCACTCTAATGATTTTACAAAATTTTAGACTCCTGCCTCCCAAAGCCTCAGTACTGGTTTCATACTATGTAATTGAGTTATATATTTGTTTCCTTAAAACTTAGTATCTAATTTTTATTTAGTCTTTTTTTTAGGGAGGTCACAGCAGAACTTAATATTTCTATCCTCCTGGAAATTTTAGGAGGATATGTGATGAACATTTTCAGTAGAAGGCTGTTCACTTGAGAAGGGTGTAGCATAAAAGAGTTCTTGGGAAAAATGATCATGTTTTCCAGATACCAGGATAACTCATAGTTGAAGAGAAGAATATAAAGATTATTTTAATTCCTAGAAATTTCCTTTGGACAGCAGGAAAGAAACAAGAGCATGTCTTTTCTCTAGGGTCATTTAATAACTACCAAATAACATAAGGTCATTTAATAACTGCTGAATTAACAGAACATGTTTAACCTATATTGTTCATAGCATCATTGTTTACAATTGCAAAAACTAGAAACAACCCAAATGTCTATCTATATATACATTGTGACTTATTAATACATTAGAATACTATTTAGCAGAGAATATGAATGAATTATTCATACAGACTACAATACTGGTAAATTTTAATGATAATATTGACTAAATAAGAGAAGACTAATAATATTGACTAAATATATAGTATGGTTCTATTTATATAAAGTTCAGAAAAGGCAAAATTAGAAAGTATTATTTAGGGATATATATATATATATATATATGATAACCACAAAGAAAAGCACAGGAATTATTAACACAAAATAATTTGAGGTGGGTGAAGGAGTGTGATTTGATTGGGGATGGGTATATCTGATGCTTCAGAGACAGTGGTAACAATATATTTCTTAAACTGGTTGGTTGGTTGGTACATGGGAGATCATTTTATAATTTTTAAAATTATAAGTAGTTATACACACACAACTACTGTGTGTATGTTAGTTCCTCCTTAGCCACAGGTGATAGAGTTCAAGACCTCCACTGGATGATGAAACCATGGGTATTACTGAACTATATGTATACACACACACACATATACATATACACATACACACACTATGTTTTTTTCTGTACATACTTATGATAAAACTTAATTTACAAAGTTTAATTTATAAATTAAATAAATCAGGCACAGTAAGCAATTAACAACAATAACTAATAATAAAATAGAACTATTATAACAATACATTGTACTGATCTATTTTCTGACCACAGTTGACCACTCGTAACTGAAACTACAGAAAGGAAAACCACAGATAAGGAGCATGTGTTTATGTTCTTTTTATATGCATCATTTATTTTATAATAAAAATTACAGCATTGTCCAGCATAACATGAGAACTCAATAAATGATATGTTCTATTATTACAATCACTATCGATTATTATCATTGTTACTCAATAAATACTTGTTAAATGAATCATGATTTCTCTTATCAAAGATTTGTTAGATTTGTCCAGATTTCTTGCTGTTGATGGCAGTAGGGCATCATGACAGGAAATCTTGGAAGGAAAAACTCACAGCATTTAAGCATCCAGGTCTTTAATGGGCATCTAACTATCCAGAAACATTTGGGTAGTTGACTAAATTCTCCATCTTCACCTCCATGTTTGGCACTATTTTGGTAGAACTTCTGTTTGTTGTAGAACTTGTGTATAACTCTGAATAATAATTTGATGTTGGCATAAATAAATTAAAGATCATATTTTCCTTCTGAATTCAAATATTAATAGAAGTCTACAAAATGTATATGGAAACTAATAGTTTAAGCAATTTACTGTGTCAGTATTCCACTTTCTATGTTTCCTCCTCACAGAAAACTCAATTCAATTGAACCCATCCTCAATGTCATTGTTTTCTGTGCTTATTCCTAATTAATCAATCAAGAAGTTAATAAATATAGATTGGGTAGCTATGGTGTATCAATTAATACATTCATATATTCAAAATATTCATAAAATCAGTTATTTGTTGCAAGTTTACCAAGTGGCAGCTGACCTGTTAAATGTTTACATTCTCTACCAGGTTCTTAATATACTGTCTGGCTTCTCAGATTGCATAAGATATTGTTTGTTCCTCATTCTCAGCTGACTATTACAGTGCATACCTCAGCTCTTAACTTGATATGTGAATACCAAATACTTATCTCAAACTATGACCTCACATTAATCTATAGTCAATAACTATTAAATCTTGGCTCAGAGAAACAGTACTTTTTGGAATATTGTCTTAAGGCAATCTTTGCAGAATTTTGGAGAACTCCTCTTTTAATAAAACTAAAAACTATCTGCCTTTTAACCCAGCACTTGTGTGCTTCCCATTGCCTCCAGAATTACTTTATTGAACTATAATTTTAAATGATGTTATAGGGGTATGTGGTAATTAAAGTGAAGTAATGGAACCATTGCTCTAACTACTGTAAAGTGCCACCATCATACTAATCTTAATCAGAGCCATGGAAGAAATACTTTTGTGACCTCATTTGATTCCTAAGTAGTTTGCCTTGATCTTTTTGTTCATTTCTTTTATAATAAGGTCACAGTGAATCAGGGCATTGATAATGTCTTTCTCCCATCATGAACTGCTGAGGTACCTAGAATTGTATTTGTGACCTTCCAGTATATGTTCAATATTTAACCATTTCTCTTTTGAAAAATGGCATCACTGTGATTCCACTACATCTTTCCTACTTCTGTTGTCTCTTCTTTACAACCTTTTTCAAATTAGTCTTTATTTTTTATTTTTTTATTTTTATTTATTTTTTTTTGCTAATATTCAATTTATTTATTTATTTTTTTTTAATTTAATTTTACAGAATCAAAGAGTCTAACAGTATATCTTGTTAGATACAGTATGTCCTCATAATGTATACATTATTTCTTGTACAATAATATGAAATAATATGGGAAATATGCATGATAAATTATTAAGTGAACAGTGCAAGTTAAAAACAATAGTTTCATATTTTTTCCCCACCCCCCCTTTCCCGAGTCAGCACCTTCAAGTGTTACCACTCCCCAAACGGTGCGCAATGCACTCATTGTGTAGGCATACCCCCGTCCCCTCCCCCACCCCCCACCTCAGTCTGACTTAAACCTTAGGCGTGATACAATCAGAATTCTAGAAGAAAATGTAGGAAAGACTCTTACAGACATTGGCCTAGGCAAAGAATTTATGAAGAAGACCCCCAAGGCAATCACAGCAGCAACAAAAATAAATGAATGGGACATGATTAAATTAAAAAGCTTCTGCACAGCCAAAGAAACAGTCCAGAGAATAAACAGACCACCTACAGAATGGGAAAAAATTTTTGCATACTACACATCAGATAAAGGACTGATAACAAGAATCTATTTAGAACTCAGGAAAATCAGCAAGAAAAAATCAAGCAACCCTATCAAAAAGTGGGCAAAGGACATGAATAGAAATTTTTCAAAAGAAGATATAAAAATGGCTAACAAACATATGAAAAAGTGTTCAACATCTCTAATCATCAGGGAAATGCAAATCAAAACCACAATGAGATATCACTTAACCCCAGTGAGAATGGCCTTTATCAAAAAAACCCAAAACAACACATGTTGGCGTGGGTGTGGAGAGACAGGAACACTAATACACTGCTGGTGGGACTGCAAACTAGTGCAACCCCTGTGGAAAGCATTATGGAGGTATCTTAAACAGATTCAAGTAGACCTGCCATTTGACCCAGCAATCCCATTATTGGGCATATACCCAAAGGAAAAAAGGTCATTCTGTAACAAAGGCACGTGTACCCAAATGTTTATAGCAGCACAATTCACAATAGCAAAGATGTGGAAACAACCCAAATGCCCATCAATACATGATTGGATTAGTAAACTGTGGTATATGTATACCATGGAATATTACTCAGCTATAAGGAATGATGAAGATACGACATCTCTATGGTTCTCCTGGAGAGAGTTGGAACCCATTATATTAAGTGAAGTATCCCAAGAATGGAAAAACAAGCATCACATGTACTCACAAGAAAATTGGTTTCCCTGATCATCACCTAAATACAAATCTGGGAATGACACCAAGTCTTTATTTTTTAATTTAAAATTTTATTGTGTTTGCATGTCATCTCAAATCTTCTCTAAAATGAGGCAAATCATATAGATTAGTTGAGTAACCATAATTTTATAATTCTATAATTCAATAATAGCTTGCAGTTTTTAGATGAGAATGTTTAAATAACTAATTCAATGTCATACAACTTGTGAATGATAGAACCCGTATTCAAATCCAGTCTGTACTAGGGATTCAGAATGAATGAGATAGTCCTTGCCCTATGGAGCCCCCTCTGCTTTGTGAGGGCAGAAATAGAACTAAGCTGACCCAGCTAAACATGGTGCTCAGAGTCTGCAGGAGGTAGCAGCAGCTGTGCTGTGGTGAATGACCCTGACTTAAATTATGGATATCCTGGGCCAGAGGCAGGAGATTGGTCTCAACATCTCTGAGCATGTGGCTTAAGCAGTGAGCCTTCCACCTCTATCCCAGGAGACACATGTCACAGGGTGATCCTTGCCTGATCCATGTGGTGCAGAGTATGATTGGTCCTAAATCCCAACAATGCCTCCCTCCTGCTCCTTCTAACTGTATGGCTACTTTCTTCTCCAAAAACTTCCCCACTTTAGAACCTCATATTTTTCAAATAATTCTCTTTCTCTTCACTGGAACAAGAATACGGAGCTAGCTATTTTTTTTGTATGCTGTTTATTAGAAACCATTATTTACAAAGTACTCCACCAAGTGGAAGATTCAGAAGTTTGTGTGTGTGTACACATGTGGTATATATGTGTATGTATACTAAATTACATAATATAATTTGTGGGCTGAACAGAGCATTACATGAGAATAGCAGATTCATGAAATAGTAGTTCATAGAGTATATGTGGTGAAGAAGAGTGGACAGAAGAGTAAGTGGGGGAAGTTGGAAGAAAGGGGCAATTTAGGGAAAATTATTTAGGTGAAATTCAATTTAAAGAATAATGAAAAGCTAAAGTGTTGTCAATGACCTTGACTATACAAGGAGTTCAGAGGAAAGCATCCAAGAAGGCTTTACCCAGGAAGCCAGGTTTGAGAGCCTTTGAAAGATGGGTAGATTTAATCAGGCAAAGAAAGGATGGCGTTGTGTACATAGATTTATAGAATCCTAGAGACTATAATTCAATTGAGACTGTTTTCCATAAGCCTCACAGAAAATTGGTTTCATAAAATTCTAAACACTTCTGAGATTATTCTCAAATTTCTTATGTGTATGATTTATAATATCCAGTCAGGTCATAAGCACCATGAAGCCTATGCCATTTCCTCTGTTTCTTCTGTATTTGTACAGTGTGCATAGGACAATGAGTGATCTAATTTAACACTTTCCAATAAATGCTTATTAATTGATCATTTTGTGAAATAATTATAATAGAGTCCACCTACACACAGTTCCTCTATCCCAGTCAGATACACTCATAACATTTGAAGGGCTTGAGGCAAAAGTACAAATGGAGGCCATATACTAAATATTTAAAAGTTCTAAATCAAGCTAACAAACTGTTACTGAATATATTTAATTTTCCCAATTAAACAAATATTGTTTCAAAATGAACCTGGATGTCCAGGTTTAAAGTAAAACTTACTGAGAAAATTTTCAGACTCTTCAGATTTGTTAGCCATAGGAGATAGTATAGGAAGAAGGGGCCTGAGCCCTTGAGCTAAGAATCAACTTAGTTTCTTCCCTCTCCCCTCAAACGTTTATCTAACATTGGCTCATGACTTACACATAAGACACATTGACACGTTAGCACATGCTTATAAGCCACACAGCCTGAAAACCACTGTTCAAATTGGTCCACACACCAATGGGATGGTCTACCATCAGAAAACGGATTAGGTACATAGCTAGAGCCTAGAAGCAGGACCACTTGGGCAAGGGTTGCAGAGTCCAGCTCTTAGTGGGTTGGTGCTTGGGCTCTAGATGGGCATATCCCTTTGATTCCACAAGCTCTTCATCTGATGAGGAGGCATTCCTGCCAGAGGAGAATCAGATTGAGACCCTCTAAAGCATCTGGCCAGAGGCAGTGGCCTCTCTAATCCAGAGCTACTGGCAGGTATTGTGCTAAGTACTTGAAAATTTTACTGGTAAGATTAGACAACAAAAATTGTTTAAGTTATATTCAGGTTCTGATGGGTAGTACATAATGGTGGAATTAGGATTTGAATGTGTGACTTTTGAGCCTCTTCCTTTCCACTTGAATGTTATTTGGAGCTCTGGAAAACGGATTTCATTCTTTGGTTTCTCTTTCCTTCTCTTCTAGTCCTCCACCTTAGGGTATGAAATTGGGGTGAGGGAAGGTAATAGGGTTGGCAGGTGCAGGAAAGAAAGGGAAAAGCAGGGAAAGGGCATGTGGGAGTTTTGAATTGGAAATCAGTGGGAACGAGAAGTAGGAAGGGAAGAGTCAAGAAAGTGACATCATAGAAAGGGAAAGAGTTCGGTTTAACCCTATGGTTTTAAAGGGCTGGCAATACCCTTTAAATATTAAATATTTCCTCTTTAAAGGGAAAAAATTCTCTCATCAGTGTTATTATTTTTATTATGGAATATATTTAAACACATATCTGCATAAAACAGGCGTAATTTTATTCAACTATCAAACATAAATTTAGAAAACAAATATAAACAAACTCCAGTCAGTCACTTATTCATCCATTCAGCAAATGTTCTTTTTTTTTTATAATGGATGTTGGAGAATGAATAGCAAATATTTAGTAGGCATTTATTATGAGCCAAGCACTGGGGCTATAACAGTAGATAAGACAGACAAAGCCTCTTCTCCCATAGAGTTGCATTCTAGTGGGATGAAATTAATACTAACATTTATTTAATATAAATAATGACATTTTGCTGAAATTAAATGATTGCACGTATAGTTCTGACAGCTATTAAGTTTGGTATGACCATATAATACTACATATCCTAAGATAACTCAATTTCCTGACCACTTGTAACTATTCAAATTGCTAATAAATATCCTATGATATGAATTGGCTTTCATGTGGCACAAACTTATCATTTGTGTTTACTTATTTTTTATTTATTCAATTTTATTTTTTTATTTTAGGATATTATGGCGGTACAAACATTTTGGTTACATGTTATGACTTTGCCACACCCAAACCATGATTTGAGGCATGCCCTTTCCCTCCTACAACACTCACTGTGTCCATTAGTTGTGAATTTATCCACCCCCAATCCCCAATCCCCAAAGAATATTACTACTGTGTGACCACCTTAGTGTTGATCAGTTAGTGCCAATTTGATGACGAGTACATGTGGTGCCTATTCTTCCATTGTTATGATACCTCACTTTGGAGGATGGGCTTGGGCTCTATCCAGGAAAATATAAGAGATGCTAGATCACCATTGTTTTTTATAATTGAGCAGTAATCCATTGTATACATATACCATATTTTATTAATCTAATCATGGATTGATGGACACTTGGTTTTTCCACATCCTTGCAATAGTGAATTGTGCTGCCATAAACATTCGAGTGCAGATAGATGTCTTTATTATAGAATAACTTTTGTTCCTTTGGGTAGATGCCTAATAGTGCTATTGCTGGATCAAACGGTATTTCTATTTTTAACTCTTTGAGGTATCTCCAAATTCTCTTCCACGAGGTTGCAATAATTTGCAGTCCTACCAGCAGTGTGAGAGTATTCCTATCTTTCCACATCCTCACCAGCATTTGTTGCTTTGGGATTTTTTGATAAAGGCTGATCTCACTGGGGTTAGGTGATATCTCATTGTGGTTTTGATTTGCATTTCCCTAATGATTAGAGATGTTGAGCATTTTTTATGTGTTTGCTGGCCATTATTTTGTCTTCTTTTGAAAAGTTTCTGTTCATGTCCTTTGGCCCATTTATTGATGGGGTTGTTTGATTTTTTTGAGTTCTAGATAGATTCTTGTTATCAACCCTTTATCAGATGTGTAGCATGCAAATATTTTGTCTCATTTTGTAGGTTGTCTGTTTGCTCTTTGATTGTTTCCTTTGATGTGCAGAAGCATTTTAATATGATGAGGTCCTGTTTATTTATTTTTGTTGTTGCTGTGATTGCTTTTGGGGTCTTACTCATAAATTGTTTGTGTAGGCCAATATCTGTAAGAGTTTTACAGATTCAATGCAATCCCCATTAACATACCAACATCATTTCTTGCAGATCTGGAAAAAATAGTTCTACAGTTTGTATCAAACCCGAAAAGACCCCATATAGCCAAAAAAACCTTAAGCAAAAAGAACAAATTAGGAGGCACCAATTTACCAGACTTCAAGCTATACTACAAGGCTATAGTGATCGAAACAGCATGGTACTGACATGAGAACAGAGACATAGACAAATGGATCAGAACAGAGAACTCAGACATAAAACCGTTTTCATATTGCCATCTGATCTTTGACAAAGCAGACAAAAACATACACTGGGGAAAAGAATTCCTATTCAATTAATGGTGCTAGAAAAATTGTTTAGCCACATGTAGAAGACTAAAACAGGATCCATACCTCTCACCCTTTATAAAAATTAATTCACAGTGGATAACAAACTTAAACCTAAGTCATGAAACTATAAGAATTCTAGAAGAAAATGTTCACTCTGACTTTTAATAGATTCTGACCTCTTTGAAGGCAGGAACATACTACTTCAGGTCTGTATTCACAGTGCTTTGCACGTATCTAGCACAAAGTAGATATGTAGACATGGTTTTTCAGTGAAACCAAACTCTGGGTCCAAAACACATTTTGATTTTCTGCTATGGATTCTGTCCATTTGATCCTTGTTGCCATGATAGAGATGATTTTCCTGTGCCATTTGAACATATGGATGTAAATTTGCTAATACAATGTTATTTTTGTTTTAAGATTAGTTATTTTAGGCAGGGCATGGTGGCTCACATCTGTAATGCTAGCACTCTGGGAGGCTGAAGCAGGAGGATTGCTTGAGGTCATGAGCTCAAGACCAGCCTGAGCAAGAGCGAGACCATGTCTCTACTAAAAATAGAAAAAAAAAAAAAAAAAAAAAAAAAAAAAAGGCCGGGAATCGTGGTGTGCACTTGTAATCCCACCTACTTGGGAGACTGAGGCTGGAGGATCACTGGAGCCCAGAGGTTTGAGGTTGCTATGAGCTAGACTGTTGCCAAAGACTCTGTCTCAAGAAAAAACAAAATGAAACAAAAAGATTAGTTATTTTAAAATCAAAAGTGCAGAATTTAAGAAAGAATTTCTGTCATTATAATGTTGCATTGGAACCCTTTTTATGCATTGGTAATTTTTTCAATTTTTATCTACATGTACAGGGCTGAAATTATAGTGTGTATATGTGTGTATGTATGTGTTCCTTTACCATTACTTTGTATACATTTTTAATGTAAATTAATAGTACATAATCCCAATATATATCCTGTTAATATTTATTATTATTATAAAATTAACACATTTATTGAAGATAATTTAAAATTACTAATATTCCTACCATGAAGAGAAAGCTGCTGTTATTTTATATTGTGGTATACCCTTTTAGTCTTTTTTTTAAAGCATACATATGCAGTATATGTGTTTGTGTTAAAAAAAAAAAAAAGGAAAGCCATCTGTCTATTATTTTAGATATAGTACATTGAAAACTGCTAGGGAAGTGCTTATGTGTAAAAAGTACAGGTATAATGCCAAAAAGAAATCTAAGATGTATATTGCTACCATGTAGCTAAAATAACTATATTATGCAGAGTTTGGAGCACCTGTGCTTTTTGGGAACCTGCATGAGGAATGGTAAGAACAAGTCTAAGGATCAGAAGTGACTAACTAAGCCAAAGTCTTAAGAATTGTAGTTAGGAAAGAAGTATGATCTTGTTGCTTAGCAACAAACATTTCAGGAGGAGACCTTCAGACAGTGCATCTTTTGCTGTGTCCCCCAGCGTGACATGTACAGTGTTTGTGAGAATGGCTGGACTCCCTATGTATACTAGCCTCTGAAGACTGGCCCATGTACTACCCATAGAACATTCCCATGTCCTTTTCAGCTCAGTCTGCAGCCCAGATGAAAAAGACAGATAGCTCTGGGACTGACTTTTAGCAATGCCCCTGTGGGGTCACAGTGGAACTGTGCTAGGGATGATCTGTTAAGATTTGGCTGTCACTGCCTTTTTCTATCAATGACTTCAGTGGGGTGGGGGTGGGAGCACTCTATACTCTGTAGGAAAAATCATAATGACATGCCTTTTCAGGCATATTCAGGAATTGGGGAGAAATGTTGGGGTAGAGGAAGGAGAGATGAACAAGGTTTGTTCCATCTCCTCCAGAGAGGAAGCACATATCAGATTGCTACAGAATTGGCAATGTGACTTTCTCATTCAAACTGTTAAAAATGGCAATTTCTGAATCTTATAAGAATATGACTAATCAGTGTCCCCAAAATGCAGTATTCTGGAGGACTTGACTGCTCTACAGTATAATTAATCATTTGCTTGATATCTGAGAGGTAACTTGGACCTTTGGTACTTTTTATGAAGCACAGGAGAAGGAAACAACCAGTTTTTAAGCTCATGTGTCCATAATCTCTTAACCACATTTACAATACCCAAGGGAGTACTGAAAATAAAGTTTTCTTAATTTTTATTAAAAAATAAGCTTAGATAAAAACTGCAAGAATACCTTTATACTCTTCAGTTAGATCCCCTAATTGTTAACATTTTTGCATATTCATATAGAAAATGAAAAGAGTTTCATAAGTTTGCAGCAAATTAGTTTGTCAACCATACTTGACCTAAAATTCCAGGTAGCTATATAACGTCTTTTTTCATTCTACTTTTGTGTAAATATCCATGTATTTCATTGTAGAATTATTCATTATTTGATTATAAAGTATCTCAAAATTATAATGGTAACTGTAGGGCCAGATTAGAATCTACTGCCTGAGAGAACCACAGTGGTATTCTGCCTCCTTCAACTGCCTGGTATCTTGGCAAGCTAGAGGCTTGTTTAGGTATCTAGATCCATTGCTAAGTCAAAGATGGATGTACCAAAACAAAGGAGATAGATATACACATCATCCCTCAAGCATCCCAAGTAACCCTTAGCATAATGAGTAACAACAAGGGCTTTGCCTTAGAAGATATGAACTGTTTACCAACATAGTCTTCCAATAGTACCTTCAGGGTTTACGAGTTGTATGTCACTGGCAAGTTATTTAACCTTTCAAAGCTATAAATTATTTATCTCTAAAAAGAGATTATTATTAAATTATGGAGTTGTAAAAATTAAATTAGATAACACAGGACCAATCATATAGTCAGCTCTAATAAAAAATTTGAGAAATTATCATTATCAGATTATCTCTGTGTGCCCTGCTGTGCCCTAATAGTGCCAATGTTGGCTGATTTTCACCAACATCTGACTTTTATTCCCTTTATTTCCTCTCCTTGACTACAGTGATGCCTATTTTCTATGGTAGTGGTTGTTGATTAAAATACTGACCAATTAATCTTCCCAAACTGCTAAAGCTGCACATTCCAACTTGGAACACCATCTCTTTTCTTTTTGCTTTAGTTCTGAAAATCACTTAAGGCCCCATTTAAGTCTCACCCTCACCATGGAGCCTTCGCAAATTTTTTTTAGCCTCAGTAGTATTGCCATCTAATGCATTCTTATAGCATGTATTCTCTTTGCTACTGCATTGAACTTAGACTTCATAATGTTGTAGACTTTGCCTTGCCTTTTTAAGTAACTATATAGATTAGGATTGGGCCTTTATATTTCTTTGCACTTTTATCAGGGATAAGCCATGATGGGCTGGAAGAATGATTTAGATGAAAGTAGTATCAGCAGAGATTAGTTGATGTCCCTAGAAAGACTGAAGGTAGAAGAGGTTTGATAGTGATCTTTCTTGAAGATGGGGAAATAGATGGGAGTATATTAATAGGAGCTAAAGTATTATAAAAAGGCCTTTGTGTCTAAAATTGCAAAAGAGTTAAATGAATAACAAAATAATACATGACCGAGAGTATATTAGTTAGAGTTGGTGTTCTCCAGAACAACAGAACCAATAGGATATGTATCAATTGAGAGAGAGAGAGATCTGTAAGCTGGAGAACCAGGAAAGTCAACGTTATAATTCAGTTTAACTCCAAAGCCCTAACATCTGAAAAGAGGCAGTGATGCTATTAATAGGATAAGTCCTGGAATCCAAAGGTTCAAGAGCAAGGAGCTCTGGTGTCTGAGGGCAGGGGAAGATGGATATCAGAGCTCAAGAAGAGAGAGTGAGAATTCATCCTTCTGCTGCTGTCTTTTTGTTCTCTTTAGACCCTGCATTGATTACCCTGTTGGATAATGCCTGCCCATATTGATGAGGTCAATCTTCTTTACTTAGTCTAACAATTCAAATACTAATTTTTATCTGAAACACCTTCACAGACACAACCAGAAATAATGTTTTACCAGGTATCTGGGCATCTCCTAGACCAGTCTAGTTGACACATAATCACAAAGAGAAATTCCTGTTTGATAATCAACCTCCAATGGGCTATCACAAGGTGAGGGAGAAGAGGAAAGAAAAGAAAAATATGAACCAGTGAGAAGGCCAATGTATTATTATTGCTGCTGCTGTTTTTGTTATGCCATATAACATTATTTCTAAGAAGGTTTCTTCAACTTTCAGAAGTAGTCTTTGAGGTAATGGGTTGGAATGGAGAGCTTTGAATTGGTTAAATGCAGCTGGGTAATTGTGTATATTAGTTACAGCAGATGTAATGGTCATGCTTAAGGAAACTGAAAGGAAAAAACAAATCTCGTTATATAGCCCAGGGAAGCAGTCTGCTCTTGTAGGGGCGGGGAAAAACAGCAAAACAAAAACAAAAACAAAAAAAAACCACAAAAACAAAAAAAAATAGGGTATGATAGAATATGGAGGCAAATAAACCTGGATTTGAATTCCGTCTTTATCAATCTTTAGAAATATGACCATGGGCAAGTAATTTAATTGCCCGAGCCTCAGTGTTCTCAGATGTAGAGATCAAAGGGTGGTACTTGGTAAAGTAGTAATATTGCCCTAGCTTAATGGAAAAATGCTCATTGAATGTCCATTCTCTTGATCTTAATTAAGTGGACTAGACATTTGTGTTTCACCAAACTGTGCATTAGCATGTTGTCACCAAGGGAAACTGACATATTCCGCATCATAAGGGGACACAGGCATCTCAGTTCTTATGAACTTCTTTTAGGTTTTTAATGAATATTTTGCTATTTTAAAATTTCACTCTAAGTATGAATATAACCAGATGGTCAGTGATATCCAAATTCCAAGACTTCCCAATATCTATACATGCCAGCATTTTCATTTTTATTATCAACTATCTAGTAAGTTTGAATTAAAAGTTTTATTTGTTATAAGGGAGGCTGTTTTGTTTTCATTTTTAATTATAACCCCAAATCAGGATGTTTCTAGTATACTTCTTCAGAGAACAAATTTTATTATCAACAAGTTAAAAAAAATGTTCTTTAAGATTTGAATACAAACAGATGGTGCTTTTCAGTATCTTTGTAAAGGTCTGTATCTCTTTCATAGCAGAACCTAAACTATGAACTTAATAGTGTTATACAACTGAAAATATATAGAAAGGGAAAAGTGTATAGTTTCAAGTTTACATCAATATTTCCCCGTTACTGGAGATTTATTCTCTTCAATTTAGTAGCATTTTTATGATTGTTTGTTTGACATTTTTAGAATCTGAGTGAGAATCTGAGCTTATGTACTAATTATGTAGAAGCTTGAGATCACCAAAAGATGAACCGATTTTAAAAATTTTAATTTAATATAACCTGCAGTTTAAAATAGATATTCCAAAATTATGCATTAATGTGTTTAATCTTTTGCATTGGAAATTGGATCATGTTTGACAAAGCTGCATGTGAAGTCTAACAAAAGTAAATATATTCTGTCAAAAATTCTTTATTATCCTCCCCTGATCACTGTGTTTTCTACTTCTCTATGAATTATTGATTCCCAACCAAATGAACTGTTTAATTAAGGTTATGACAAGTAGTTGGGAAATGAAATGGCTTCACTCCTTCTATGTTATGCTATTTTTAGATATATTCCAATGTTATATAAAGAATATAGAAATATAAATAATTTTATGAGTTATGGCTGTGGTCCACTCAAATCATTTTTTGACAATGAAATCAAGAGATGTTTGAAGGCAAGCGTAGTCATTGTCCTCTGGGCTTCCCAAGCCAGGTAAAGGGTCTGGAATCTCCCTTAGTAAAAATAAGTTTAAACATCATCCTTCTTTTGTCTTCATATTCACTAGCCATAATTGATTGGTAGATAATACATTACAGTAAAGAAAAGTATCTTTTTGTTTCTTCTTTAGTTTTTTTTTTTTTTTTTTGTAGATACAGTCTCGCTCTGTCACCCTGGGTAGAGTACATTGGCATCATCATAGCTCACTGCAACCTCAAACTCCTGGGCTCAAGTGATTCTCATGCCTCAGCCTCCCCAGTAGCTGAGACTACAGGTGCAACATGCCAGGATAATTTTTTTTATACTTTTAGTAGAGACAGGGTCTCGCTCTTGCTCAGGCTGGTCTAGAACTCCTGAGCTCAAGAAATCCTCCTGCCTCAGCCTCCCAGAGTGCTAACATTACAGGCGTGAGGCACTGCACACGGCCTCTTCTTTAATTTTGATAGTCAAAATTGATAGTCAAAAGGTACATATCGTTCCTGTATTATAAAATGTAAGCTCTCAAAAAACCTGGGAAGTTTGAAAGTAACTCTAGGAAGTATTTTGGGTATGGAGCAGAAGAAGAGGCAGTTGACAGAGATTGATGATAAGAAGCTTTCATACACTAGTAAATAACTGCAGCTTGTATTTCAGCATTACCCCATTCTCCGAAGCTTTCCCTGACTTTCCCAAGTTAAGCTGTTGCTTCCCTTTCTTTTAAATTTTTTTTTTATTTTTGTTTGTTTTTCAGCTCACTATGGGGGTACAAAAGATCAGGCTATATACATTGCCCATGCCTCCCCATCCCCCCGAGTCTGAGCTTCAATTGTGTCCATTCCCTAGACAGTGCACATCACACTCATCATGTAGGTGTGCACCCCTCCCCTCCCCCCACCCCATCCCCCCCAGTCAGAACTTCAAGCGTGTCCATTCCCCAGGCAGTGCGCATCGCATTCATCAAGTAGGTATACACCCATCTCTTCCACCCAGCCCCGACCTCTGTCCGATACCCAATTGGTGTTAATCCCAAATGTGCACTCAGGGAAACCAGTTTGCTGGTGAGTATATGTGGTGCTTATTTTTCCATTCTTGGGATACTTCACTTAATAGAATGGGTTCCAGCTCTCTCCAGGAGAACCAAAGAGATGCCATATCGCCATTATTTCTAATAGCTGAGTAATATTCCATGGTATACATATACCACATTTTGCTAATCCATTCATGAATCGATGGGCATTTGGGTTGTTTCCACATCTTTGCGATTGTGAATTGTGCTGCTATAAACATTCGGGTGCAGGTGTCTTTTTTATAGAATGACTTTTGTTCTTCTGGGTATATGCCCAATAATGGGATTGCTGGATTGAATGGTAGGTCTACTTGAATCTGTTTAAGGTATCTCCACATTGCTTTCCACAGGGGCTGCACTAGTTTACAGTCCCACCAGCAGTGTATGAGTGTACCTATATCTCCACACCCACGCCAACATGTATAGTTTTGGGACTTTTTGATAAAGGCCGTTCTCACTGGAGTTAAGTGATATCTCATTGTGGTTTTGATTTGCATTTCCCTGATGATTGGAGATGTTGAACACTTTTTCATATGTTTCTTAGCCATTTTTATATATGTTTGTGAGTCTATCTCCCTCATCAGAATATAAGCCTCAGGGGAGCAATGTCCCTGTTTTATTAATCTTTAAATCTCTTGAACCTAGTGCAGTACCTACTGAATAGGAAGCACTCAATAAACATTTGTGGAGTTGATATAACTGAATTTCCAAGTGGAGTATCCTTCCTTGTCTCTTCTGAATATTATTGAGTCATTCTCCCAGTGTTTACATTTTCTTCTTAGCAATGACTTGAAAATATTTCTGGCCAGTAGAACATTAAATCCTTCCCTGGTGTATTGTAACCTAAAACGACTGATGTTATGGTGATGGTAGTTTTCATGGCTAATAGTAGGAGCTATGTTTAATGAATACCTATTATTTGCCAGGCACTGTGCTACAAATTCATTCTATGAGAGGGACATTTTTATCTTCACTTTACAGATAGGGAAACTGAGGCTTTAAGGAACTAAGCAATTTGTCCAGTCTCACAGAGCCAGTAATATGCAGAACCAAGAATGGAAGTCAATTCTGTCTGAATCTGATTTCTATGCTATAAAACATTACTGTGTATTGCCCTTACACTGTGTCTGTCTTTGAGCATGCCAGAAAATCACTAGATGCTTAAAAAATCCTGATTCTTTAAATTGTTTTCTGAATATTTGTGACCATTTTCTAAGTTATTTAGTATGCTTTTAACTTTTGCCAGAGTACAGGTCTCTGTGAGGTTGACGGATATGCTTTGCATTTTGCAGTTGTCCCCCCTTATCCGTGAGGGATATGTTTCAAGACCTCCAGTGGATGCCTGAAACCTCGGATAGTACCGAACTCTATATATACTACGTTTGATCCTATATAAATGTATCTATGATAAAGTTTAATTTAGAAATTAGGCACAGTAAGAGATTATAACAATAATAATAAAATAGAAAAACTGTAATAATATACTGTAATAAAAGTATGTGAATGTGGTCTCTTTTTCTCTCTCAAAATATTTTATTGTACTTTGTTCACCTTTCTTCTTCTTGTGATGATGTGAGATAATAAAATGCCTACATGATGAGATGAAGTAAGGTTAATGATGTAAGCATTGTGACATAGCTTTGGGTGATCCTGGATCACTGAGCCAAGATAATGTCAATGGTTTGATGTCAGGATTAGACAATGTCAATGACTAAAGGGTGAGTAGTTTATACAGCATGGATACCCTGGACAAAGAGGATGATTCACATCCCAGGTGGGATGTAGCAGGACGGTGCAAGATTTCATCATAGTACTCAATTTGGCATACAATTTCAAACTGATGAATTGTTTGTTGCCAGAATTTTTCACTTAATATTTTCAGACCACAATTGAATGTGAGTAACTGAAACTGCAGAAAGTGAACCTGTGGATAACAGAGGACTCCTGTTCCATCTAGATTTGCTAATGAAAACAAAAAATAATTGTGGTTGGGATCAGAACAGACCCTTCTAAAAGGAGCCCCACATCATTTTGGACCTCGTATTGAACAATTTAAAATGTATTATTGAAAATGAATCTGTGTAGCTAGTTGTGTAATCAAAGTTTGTTGATTGTGGTTACATTGCTTTTGAACTTCCTTAGTACTTCAAAGCTAAATGCTTAAATATCTCTGAGGATGCTTATGCATAATTTTGTAGTTTATTTTTTAGTTCCTTTTTATTTAATCCAAGTATCGTATCACTCTTTATTTTTTAACCTTCTCTATAAACTAGAACTTAATGATTACTTAGAGACCATATGTTTTTTGTTTTGTTTTACTTTGAAACACATCCATCACACTAAGACCTAATAGCCTAAAGACAAAATGTTTCTATATTAAACAGAAAATGCTTAACTAGGATAACTAACATCAGATTATAAGGCCACTTGAAGTTAAAAGCATTTTGTTCTTCAAAAATTGTCTATAGCAATATAAATCTTCCTCCAAAAAGTAATACCCTGGTTTGTGTTTTGACTTTGGCTGAAAAAAATACTCTGAAATGTATACATCATGTATGAATAGCTTAGAATCCTCTTCATGCCATTTTTCTCAACGTAATAATGGGAATGAAGTTCTCGTTAATATGTTGAAGTCTTTGGACTTAGAGGTGCCAGGGTAATGCATATTACTTTGGCACAAGAACTCTCATGGTTCTTGTTTCTCCTTACTTTACAATTTCTTGCCAAAAGGATTTAAAATGGCACAGAATGAAGAGAATGTAGATTCTACAGAGTGAATAAAGATCCAGACACTGAGCACTCAGGTTAGAGACACAGAACATTTTAGCATCGCCCAGTTGCTTCTTACATTGTTCTGAGAGCAATGAAAGAAACAAAACCTCAAGAAGAAACTCACTAATAAAAATTCAGTCATTTAAATTAATGGTATTTTAAGTAAGACCATGGTTTAACTAAGTTCTTTGCAGTGAGAAGTCAATATCTGAGCACTGATGGTTTGGGCCAAAGATTTGGACTGCCAGAATTTTTTTTTTTTTTTTTACCCGCACAGGTTAGGGATATCACCAGTAATTAGTGAGGAGAAATAGAAAAATGATGACAGATATGTGAACAGTAACTGCTTATTGAAAGTTCTGTATATATTAATAATTATCACTTAGGAGTGTGGATTTAGTCCTCCTCAAAAACCACAATGAGATATCACTTAACTCCGGTGAGAATGGCTTTTATCAGAAAGTCCCAAAACAATAAATGTTGGTGTGGATGTGGAGAGATAGGGACACTCATACACTGTTGGTGGGACTGCAGACTAGTAAAACCTCTGTGGAAAGCAATATGGAGATGCCTCAAAGAGCTAAAAGTAGAACTAACATTTGATCCAGGAATCCCATTACTGGTCATCTACCCAAAGGAAAAAAAGTCCTTCTATAAAAAAGACATCTGCACTTGAATGTTTATCGCAGCACAATTCAAAATCGCAAAGATGTGGAAACAACCCAGGCGCCCATCAATACATGAGTGGATTAATAAAATGTGGTATATGGATACTATGGAGTTCTACTCAGCCACAAAAAAACAGTTGTGATCTAGTACCTCTTATATTATCCTGGATAGAGCTGGAGCCCATTCTACTAACTGAAATATCACAAGAATGGAAAAACAAGCACCACATGTACTCACCATCAAATTGATATTAATTGATCAACACTTATGTGTACATATAGTAGCAACATTCATCAGGTGTTGAACACATGAGGGGGGAAGGAGGGGATGGGCATATACACACCTAATGGGTGTGGTGTGCACCATCCAGGGGATGGACACACTTGAAGCTCTGACTCAGGTTGGGCAAAGGAAATATATGTAACCCCATAATATGCTGAAATTAAAAAAAAATGTTTTATCATCTTAAGAAAGGCTAAAGAAGTGGTGAAAATTCTATTAAAAAAATATACCTGAACTGGGTTGACTCAGCTGAGTGTTATGATCAAGATTCTGGTACCCAAAGAGGAAAAATCCAGGCACACAGAATATACCTTCCTCCCCAAATTACTTTGTCTACTAAATATAGATCTGATTTACTAAAACCATTTAAAAAATAAAACTATAAATTCCAAAGTCCAATCTCAAGTCACTCACAATGAATGGAAAAGAGTGATCTGAGATTTCTTTTATCTTCATGGCTCTGGGGCCCTCAGTTTCTATCTTCCCAACTCTCCTCTCATTGCTCCTCTTCTACTTTTTGCAAATGATCATGCCAGTGTTCTGAACCTTTTTATTTTCATAGTGTAAGTTTTCATGCCCTGAACACTTGTAGGAGAAGACTTCATTGTTCCTTCTTTTTTAAAAATTTTAATAGATTTGGAGGTACAAGTGTTTTTTGTTAAATGGATGAATTGTATCATGCTGAAGTCAGGGCTTTTAGTGTACCCATCACCAGAATAGTGTACATTGTACCTGATAGCAGATTTTTATCTTCCAAGCCCTAAACTTTACCCAGTTCCAAAAGAGAACAAACACATCCTCTCAAGACTTTTTTTTTCCCTCTTGCCTTTCTTTTGGTTTCAGTGACAAGCCCTTTCTCCACAAGAACCTGTTTTCCTAAGTGCTTGGAATTTACAATGTCTTGGGGAGTATGCTTTATATTTCCTTCAGAAAATTTGTTGTTGATACAGCTTTCATTCCTTGTTTTCTTTAGAGATCTCTACCCTTAAGGAAAGTGCATTATCTCATTTAAGTACATAAGTATTAGCATAATAGTAATTTCATTTAATTCCAAGAATTTGAATCATTCCTTTAAGGGTCAATAAAAATTCTGTAAAGCAGTTAGCATCCTATGAAGTCAACTCAAATCTAAGAACAAGAGCTATAAATCAATTAAGGCAGAATTAAAAAAAATTGAAAAAAAATTTAAAGAGAATAAAAGCTAGAGTATATGCTGTGTTTTGGAAAGTTTAAATGATCTTGGGCAGTATTTTGGGATATCCTACTTTAGGATAGCATTAAAAACTGTTAGATGTATAGGCCTACAGTCTTTGGGGTTTCTTTGTGTCACTTCTAGTTGTTTACTTTATTACTTCTAACCATCTGCCTTCCTCATTTCTCCACCGGGCATCATCATTGTGTCAAATTCTGTCTTGCACAATGATTTATACCTCAGGGAAGCACCATCCCCATAGGTATTTTTTAGAAATGTTTGGCCACATTGTTGTTTGTTGCAATGACTGGGGAAAGCTATTGCCATAAGTGGGAGGAGGCCAGGAGTGCTAAGTATCCAGAAATGTATGAGACAATCATGTTCAATTATATATCCGAAATGTCAGTAGTACCCCCATTAAGAAACACAAGACCTCTTGAATCGGTGCTCCAGTTTTGGGTTGGTTAAGCAGGCTCTTGCCTTTGCAACAGGTTATTTTTCCTTAATTCTTATAATCTGCGTCAGGTCCAAATCAATGATCAGTCTGTGATCTCCCTTATTTGGCTTCAGTCTGAGAGACGGAGGAGTATTTCACAAAGAGAAATTCATGAACTATGTTAATCTTAGTGAACCCCATTCCCTTCTGTTTCGAAGCTGACACTGAGAACACAGCTTTAGTTATGTTTACAGATACATGTTTGCCCAGATGCTTCCAGCTACAAAAGTGAAAACT
Organism: Eulemur rufifrons; assembly: GCF_041146395.1. NCBI lineage: Eukaryota > Metazoa > Chordata > Mammalia > Primates > Lemuridae > Eulemur > Eulemur rufifrons. Next base: position 44,067,496 of record NC_090988.1, read on the forward strand.
CACACCAGGCAAGAAAAATGAATATTAGTAGTATTTCTTTTACTGCCTTTACACTTCCTGCAAACAGAAGGGAATGCAAAATATCAGTACTGGCTGATGTTGTGGAGATGAGTGTTGCGTAAGGTGCTTAAAATGCAATGTTTAACTGCGGTCCCCAACCCCCAGGCTGTGGCCTGGTACCCAATCAGTGGCCTGTTAGGAACTGGGCCATGCATCACCACCTGAGCTCTACTCCCCTCCCTCCACCCCAATTTTTCAAGGAAAAATTGTCTTCCATGAAACTTAGGAATGGGGCTGCACAGCAGGAGCTGAGCAGTGGGTGAGCAAAGGAAGCTTCATTTGTATTTACAGCCATTCCCCATTGCTCGCATCACTGCCTGAGCTCCGTCTCCACCTCCCTACCATCCTTGGAAAAATTGTCCTCCATGAAACAGGTTCCTGATATCAAAACAGTTGGGGACTGCTGGATAGAGAAAAGATTCCTGACAGAGATGAGATATAAAATGGCTACTTTGTTTTTTTAATAAAGGTTTAAGTCACTTGCAAGAGGTGAGGAGGCTTGTTAATAACATATTCAAGTGATGGTTCAAGGGATAACAGAAGGAGGTATAGAAAAGTCAAGTTCTGAAACCATGGTGGATGGGAGAGGTAATGAATAGAGGATAAAACTACATAAATAGCAACCAAATTGTACATCTGTCAGTTAATTAAGGATTTGAAGTTTATGGTTACATCCTGATCTACTTTGGGAAACTCCGGTTTTCATTCATCTCATTTTAGGTTAAAAAATAAAGAGAAACCAAGGGAGCATATTTAATTTTCATTCATTTCAGAAATAAGAACATAGTTTCTAATATGGTGTACATCCACTTACAAAGTCCTCCAGATCAATATTTTTTAACAATGCATTAAAGGGTCTGATGTAAATAAATCTTTTAGATGTAAGCTGTTGCAAAACCTAGCATCATATCCTATTGTCTAGCTTTTTATTGAAACAATATCTACAAACAAGTCCAGAACCAAAGATATGTCAAAAATTTGAAACCATATCTGCAATTACCTCTAGAAATGACTGGGCATAGCAAAATGCAGGGAAAGAAAAATTGAACTATTTTCTTTTAACTTGCTCAACTAGCTTTTTGAAAAACGAAGTACTGAAGGTGTCTGAAGTGAATAACAAGTCATTTTATTTGAGTTTTTAAAGTTATATTTTGGAATATTTTCAAAACCAAGTCTTGTAACCTATTGTCAGGAGGAGATAATAGGAAGCTTTGCAAATGTCAAGGGAAAGGTCACATTTCCAGGTCTGATCAGCAGGAACTTTTTCTAATTCTTGTACCCAAGTTATTCCCTAACACTGTTAGGTTAGTTTGAAGATATGGTGACAAGTTATGTACTTCAGTTTGGTTATAGTATGCTACATTTTAATTTCTGATGTCTTCTTACATTCCTCATGCTGTTATGTGTAATTATATCGGGCCCACCAAAATGTAAGCTCCATTACTTTTCTGTCTCTGTAACTCTAGTTTTAGAAATGTATCTTGCCTAAGAGTAGGTGCTCAAGAAATGCTTGAACAAATTAATAAATAAGTGATTTATTTCCTTAATTAATTATTTCACACTCTATGTCCAAAGGTAGTGAATTATTGAAAGAGTTTGGGCCATATTGAATTTTTATGTGTACTTTCCTTAAAGTCAACCAATACTAGTGCATCAAGCATTCTGAACACTTTTAAATACTATATCCAAAAAGGTTAAAATTTAAAATGTCAGCTATGCCATGTCCTAAGCTTCTTAGATGTTCTGCTTTGGAAGAATGAAATGGCATAGTTCAAGTACTTATTACATGTGAGTTAGAGTATATATCATACCATTCATTTGTTCAATAAATCTTCATTATCTATGTGATAAGCATCTACAAGGCAATATACTTATCCTTTAATTATTTTATATTTATGGAAAGGTGGCAAATGTACCTTTCAAAAACTTCAGGACAAAGCAGCCATTTCTCAGGCTGTTTCGGCTCTAAAATTGTGCATCATTTAATTTGCTGGGCAGATGCCTGGCTAACACAGGAATGGGTTCTGAAATAAGTCACCAGGATGGTTGGGCACTTTATATGTTTCAGTAGAGATTCTCAGTCAGAAGTGATTGATGTTTTGAATGAACTCTCAATTCTACTGAAGTCTGGCTCTGTTTTTTGGGCAAGGGTGAGCCAATTTTACCTTCTGCTGACTTTTTCCTGCTTATTTCCTTAGTCAGACTTAGGGTTCTCCTTGTGCAGTCTCAGGGTGATTTGTTTCTCCAATAAGTATTTGGTCTCTCTCTGGTGAGCTGCTTCCTTTCCATTCATTCTCATTCACTATGACTATTACATCATTTCTTTGTCCCAAGTGATTCATGGTATAATTCTTGTGCTTTAAAAATATCACTTTATAGTACTCTTCTTATTTTCAGCTAGCTTGTTAACAGCCTTTGAAGCTGGTTATTTTCCTAGGCTGTCACTGATTTGGAATTTTTCTAGAAACATCTGTTGGTATTAATTATGCTAGGCTGGGTTTTTGTCTATTTGAGTACCAGTATTCACGGCTGTAAGAAAGAAGTTGGGATTAAAAGGAGCTTGCTATATCTTTTATGCTTTGATCAAAACATATTTTGAACTTCCAAGACTTAAAACTTTGTAATGAATGGACAGTAGTAGTCCCCTATTTATGGTAGATCACATACAAAATATTCTGAGACATGGTCATGCAAGCATAGAGATTATCAATAGATATGATTAATGTCAATTGAACCTCCTAACCTAAAAGCCAATACTTTTGCTTCACACAAACAGACCTCTTTCCTGCCTTCAGTAATCCCAAAACCACATTGTACATTCCTAATCAGATTGAAATAGTATCTTTTCTCTTACCCTTCTATTAATATCTTCATCATTAGAACACATACACACACATACACAGACACACTATACACAGACATAGAACATACACAAGATCAGGCCTCCTCCCAAGAGTCCCTCCTAATCACTCTGTCCTGAAGATACGTGTTTACTTACCCTTCCAACCTATTGTTTTGTAATGTAAACTGTCGAGCTATCACTACATTATAAATTTCTGGAAGCCAAGAGTTATATTTCTTATTAGTTCACAGAGTCAAACATATCATGAGTCTTTTTGGCACTCAGTAAATGTTTGGTGATTTCTAAGAGTCTAATTGTACCAGAAATTTTATCCTGTTTGTGGAGGAAGTAGGTGTTTTATGAAGTCTTTAAAGGGGCAATTTATCTTTGGTGATAGATTACAGGCATTATAATGACTGACAGAGACCCAGAGAAGACTCTGGCTGTTACAACTAAGTTGCTAAGAATCTAGGAAAACCAGATGTACAGCCTGAAGGAGCAAAAACATTTACAACTATAGTTTTGTAGAAGATTCATCCTCATTACATTGTGGGAAGCTCAACACTCCTGCTGATTAGCACAGATCTAGCAATTACATATTTTACAAATGTAATCTAATCTCAAAACTGCACACTGATTTTGCCTCCAGTCTCTGGACTTCTAGTCCATGTCTGTCAAAATATCAGGCTATAGTATGGCGAAACCATCTTTCAACAAATAGGAAATCAACAGAAAATCAGGATTATTGCTATTTTCCTCAGTTTGCTATAGAAAATTGTGACCTGTAGCTCAATTGTTGTACTTTTTTCTTTAGAAAATATTTTCTGTTTCTACAATGACTGAGTACAATTTATTTCTTATCAGCCTATATAATGAGCTGACAGCTTGCTACTTTACAATACAAAGAGCTACTTAAATTAGCTATGTGTTTGTTCTTGGGCAAGTTGCTTAAGTTGTCTCATTTTCAAGGACTTCAACTAAAAAATGGAATTCTGGAAAATGTCCAGGAGCAAAAAAAAAAAAAAAAAAAAAAAAAAAAAAAAAAAAAAAAAAAAAGATTAATTACAAGTGAAAGGGAGAAAGAAATGCGACTTTTCATCTACTTTCGTTGAGGTCCATTTTCCCCCATTTTACCAGTTTTAGATCCTTTATGAGGATAATGAGAGAAGGTGGATAGTATCTTCCTAAGTAATGGTGATGAATAATAATGGCCCCAAACCAAAAGTGAATTAGGGAGGGGAGATAGCATAGGATTGTCTGGTGAGAGAAAGAAAGATCATGATATACACAATTGATGAAAAATGATCAATGGTGTTTGCTTGTTTGTTTTTTTCCAGAAAATCAAGAATTTGTGTTGGATTCAAAGCCTCTGAATTCCTAATATGCCATTTAGTCATATGCATGTGTTATGTTTTCCTTACAACTGAGTTCTTCAGCACTCTTATTTTAAACCTCTTCCCAAGGTGGGTTAATCTATTCACATAAAATTAGTTATTTATTTAGTGATCACCCCAAATTTATACTTCTTGTTGAAACTTCTATTCTCAACTGCTGATCTATATTCAACTTTCTTCTTAGAATTTTCATTTTGATACCTTACAGGAACATCAAACCAACATAAACACAACTTAGTTTATGATTTTCTGTTGATAAATCTCCTCCTCCACTGTTCTTCATCTCAGGAATTGGCTCTAACATTGGAAATTTGGTCATGACAGATATCATGACTCATCTTTCTCCATTACCACCTTTTATGTATCAGTCAATTTTGACTTCAAAATCTTTCTTTAATGTGTCCTTTTCTCTCCATCTCCCCTGCTATCAGTCTAATTCAAGTCATCATCTCTCACATGCATTACTAACTAGTCTCCCCATATCCGTTCTTATCCCATGCCAATCCATATTCCACATAGAAGCTAGAGACATTGAAGAGACAAATCTGATCACAATTTCCCTCTGCTTAAAATTTGTTTGTAGCATTTAATTTTTAAGATATAGTTTATAATCTTTAATGCCAGCCCACAAAATGCTAGGTGATTAACCACTGCCAGCCTTATCTCATGCTGATCCTTCTCTCCTTCCTTGTACTACAGCCTCACTGTTCTTTCAGTTCCTTGGATATATCAAGTTCCTTCTCATATTGGAATCTTTGCACCTGCTTCTTCCTTTATCTGTAATATTTTCCCTCTCTTTCTCTTGAGGTTCTTCTCCTTTTATTCAATTATCAGCTCATTCATACTTCTTCAAAGGAAGCTTTCCTTGACTATGTACAAACTAGTCTGGATTCCCTATTATACACTCTCAAAGTCCTTTGTACTTTTCTCATTGTCTTCTCCATTAACCTTTAAGCTTGGTGAGGCCAAGGACCAGGTCTTTCTCCACCAATGCTCTATCTACTATTCCCAGCACAGTGTCTGCCATGTATAGGAAGCAATACAAAGATATACATTGAATGGTGCTTGTGTGAAGTACATAATTACTTTACCTTCCAGTAATCCTTGTAATCAATTATGACCTTCTATTTTGACCTCCTACCTTTTTATAAAACCCCACCACATAAAGGTACTCACTCATAGAATCACTCTATTTCATTAATAGCCTCAAGTTCCTGATGCACCAACAACTTTTTCAGCAATCTAAGAAACCTGGCAGTGGAGATTAGGTTGTTGAGACCAAGAATTTTCATCAGGGCTCTTCTTGTTCCTTGGAGAAATGACAGAAGATGGCAGGATTTAGTTTTCCCTAGGTTTTTTACCTCTGTGCTTTTTTTGGTGCTTTGACATTTTCTTTGAGCTTTATGTGTAAGGTCATTAAGGTGAAGTATATCTTTGGATTTGAGTATCATGATAAATAATCCAACTCTACATCTTGTGGACTGCCATTATACCATTAGCCATCCGTCAGTTGCTAGGGGATATGTTAATTTTATTCAAATGAGGAAAAGTTGGCTTAACCACACACTGTTTCCTTTCAAGTCATTATTTTCAGGAAAGATGGTTAAGGAGCCCAGAGGCTGAGTATTGTTCAATGGACTGCAACATACTTTTTGAAAATGCTAAGAAAAGAGGAGGAATGCTATAGCTTTGCTGAAAGTAACAAAATTCCTCAGTGATGCTCAGGAGTAAGTAACCCTCTCCCCAGTCTTTTTAGGAAATCTTTCTTTTCCAACATAGAACTGTTATAAGTGATGCACAATTGATGGCTTTCCATGCTTACAGCTCTAGTTTGGTTATCTTTTTAAGGCTTTGGTCAATGTATTAGTTAGTAATGCTAATGTAATGAATTACAACAAACTTAGTGGTTTAAAACAACACAAACTTATTATTAATGTCTAAATTTCCTGAGGTCAGAGGTCAAAAATGAGTTTTACAGGGATAAAATCAAGGTGCCAGCAGGGTTATTCCTTCTGGAGTTTCCAGGAGAGAATCTGTTTCTTTTCCTTTTCCAGCCTCTAGATTCGGCCTGCATTCTTTGGCTTGTGGCCCCTTCCTCCACCTTCAAAGTGCATTATTCCAAGCTGGGCTTCTGTCATCACATCTCCTTTACTGACTTCCACTTATGAGGACCCTTGTGATTACATTGGGCTCACCTGGAAACCCAGGATAATGACAACTTTCCCATCTTAAGTTCCTTAACTTAATCACATCTATGAAGTCTCTTTTTCCATGTAAGGTGACATATTCAAAGGTTTTGGGGATTAGTACACGGATATCTTTGTATGGGCCCTTATTCTATCTACCACAGTGAAATGCCTGTGACAGCTCCCTATTTCTAAAAATGTGAATCAGGTGGGATTTAAGTCTAGAAACAAAAGCTATAGTATGTCTTTTTCTCTTGGTCCCATAAGTTCTTGATTTTCCCACATAAAATGTCATGTATATATCACAGCTGCTTACTCTCAGTATCTTTAATTAAGTTTCCATCTTTGCTCCAATGTAAAGCATAGTCATTTGTTAAGTTATAACTCTGATCTAATGGAGATTACCTTGTGAAACTTTGAAGAGAGTAAGACTGTTTAAATATTTGAGACTATTCTTTCTATACATATATTTGAAAATTTGAAATATTATAGCTGACTAAAAATCAATAAAGATTAGAGGGAACTAAATATAATACAACTCAAACTTCAAGATATAGCCTTAATGTTATCTCTTTTATGAAATTATTGCTGACCTCCTTGGATAGAACTAGGTACTGCTTCCACTTTGCTATGACGGCATCATGTGCATATCCCTATTATAGCATTTACTACATTAATACATTGATTTGTTTACATGACTGTCTCCTAAACTACCTGTAAGATCCTCAAAGGAAAGCATTCTCTTTTGTTTTTCTTAGTACTGATGCTGCCTACAATAGTTTCTGACACATAGCTGCTGTTTTAATGATGCTTTATGAGAGAATTAATCCTTTTGCAAGTCTGTTTTACATTTTTTGGTGATTAATTGGCTATTTAATTTCAACAGTGAGTGGCAAGCACAATGTTGGGACTGCTTGAAAGAGGACAGATGAATTAATAGAAATCTACTTCCATCCCTGGGAAAGCATATGTGAGCACATTCCCCAACTAGCATTATTTCCCAGCACAAAGCATACTCCAATACATGATCAGGACAGATGCATAGCCATATATTCAAGAGTATTGATAAAGAAAAGTAAGCATGCTTTCAGAGGAATTAGACGGGATTAAACATTTTAGTTAAAACTTAAAATATTGCATTAACTGAGTAGAAATTAGATCTAAAAACAATTGGAATTATGTGGTTCTATAGGTTAAGGGCATATAAATTTAATAAAGTTCTCTATCCCACCAGTAATGTTTATACTCAATCATATTCCCTTTCTGCTTGCATTTTTATAGATTAAAAAATCATGTGCTTTTAATTTCTATTTCATACCTGCCTTAACCCCTTTGGTTATTTAGCAACCATCTTATGATTTCCTTAATGTTCACAATGGCTTTCTAGGGGTTTGAGCACAAAAAAAAAAAAAAATCCTGTGTTGCAGATAGTGATCCCTGAACTTCCAGAATCTGGGTAACAGGTTGTGAAGGTCTTTTAGTCATTATATTTTTAATGGTTTTCCAAACCATCCTGGCAGATGCTTTCGGGAAGTCCTGAGAATACCACAATCAGTGATTTCCAATACTGACTCAGCCTCAGAAACACTTGTGGTGCTTATAAACACAAGATTCTAGGAATCCATCTGAAATCCATATACAGGAAGTCTGGAGAAGTATCTGAGTAGCTTTCAGAAGTCCCACTGAAAATTCTGATATACAGCTAGTATTGGAAACCTAGGGCCTAAGTTTAAGTATGCAATGATTATGTCCATAAATTGAGAAATTGAGAGGAGAGAACACTATGAATGAAAAGGCAGATCTCCAACAGAGGGTGTCTCAGCCATTATCCTCACAAGACTCTGTTTTCTACTACTTTTCAACTGTGTCTATGGTGTATCCAATGTCAATGCCTTTTTCAAAAAGATGATTAAATGAAATAATGAATATAATGAACCTAGAACAAGTCTTCCACATAATGGATACTGAATAAATATTCGTTTACTTCCTTTTTGTTTGTTTGGTTGTTGTCAATTAAGGTCTGCAAAGTGTAATAATCTCTTCTGTCAGGCCCATGTTTTCCCTTGAAAGAAGAGGATGATATTAACAGACTGAGATTATAACATTTGTATTTTGTCATACTTTAAATAAGAATGGTCAAAAGAGTTATTTTTATGAGATGAAAATGTATGTGTGTATATTAACATACAAATGTGTACATTATATACACATGGAAATAAATATATGTAAATAGGCACAGAGACACATATACCTATCAACCTATATGGCATTTCACTTCATCATTGTCAATAGGTATTGTGAGTTACTTAGGGAGTGATTCAGATGTGATCAATAGGAATGATATTAAAACAGAGATATTTTTCTCTTAAGAAAATAAAAGGCATTCTATGTCATTCTCTCCTTAAACTATTAACTGGGAGTGAGGGGGCAGTAAAGGAACTGTAATGGACCTATTCAGAAAGCCAGTTGGAATATTGTAGTCTTTTCTTCCTCCAGGTCATTTATTAAGCTTGGAGAAGAATAGGACCTTAATGGGAAAAAAAAATTGGAGAAAGAGACTTTTCTAATTTGACCTCTGACCTCTCTGACTATTCTCATCCTGTTTTATAAGCCCCTCTTTATCCATCTACCTCTAAAACATTGCTGTTCTCAGGGCTTGATGTACCCTATCCATTCTCCTTGGGTGATATAATTCACTCAAATTATGTATAAAATAATGCTAACGATCCACAAATCTATGTGTTCACCTTGAGAGCATAGATATACCCTATACTTTGCACATATAAAATTGAGCTTACTATATTTCCACCAAAACCTGCTCTATTTCTCGTATTTCCCAGCTGTTGTATTTTTATGTCTTCAGTACCCAAGCAATAAACCGGGAAGCCAGAGGAACTGAGTACTTCCATCTTTGTGCTGACACTTGTGCCATACTTTGTTCCAAAAGTGAGAGACCATGTGAGCATAGTGAAAGTGCTACATGTAATACAGACTTTGTTTTCTGGTTAGGTATAGGATTCTTCCTTCTATAGTTCCTGACCTGGAACTATGCATCTCCACTGGCATTTTGCCAAAAACATATTTTCTACCAAACTGAAGAGAATATTCCAAAATATTCTGATTATTCTGCTTTAGGAAATCTCTGAAATATCAAATTCAAATTTACAAAATAGATAAGATAGTGGCTAGTTATTTAGGTTTATTACCAACCACTGCCTACTTGGCATCTACCAACCCAGGCATGGTGCTGGGCTCTGGACTTCAGGAGTTGAGAAGACAGAGCCCCTCCCCTCAGAAAGTACAGTCTAAGAAAAAAGAAATGGAGAAATCTGTTATGCAAAATGATTTATTACAGGGTTTTTCTTAGTGGCAATTTTATTAGGAAATTTTATTATATCTTTTGATTGTATAGCATCTTCTCTTCATGTTTTGGTTGTCCATCAGATATGTAAAAGTGTTATACTTGTGGATTCCATAGAAGCATTATTCCAGATTGATGAGGAAAAAGCTTTTTCCTTCATTTAGATTATATAAGTTGCAACCTTTCAGAGTTTGCCAGAGACACATTGATTCTAAAAAATGGCACTAAATAGAACTATCATAATTCAACCTTGTCAACTTGCCTGTGACACATGAAGGCACTAAAAGGCTCAGCCATTGTATCTAGCTATCTGTTAGGTGCTGCTTGCTGCATCTGAAATCCTAAAATTCAGGCAAGTCTCTTACAAAGCAGGAAGCACTGCAGCACCACAGATTAACTAGTAGCCTCCAAAATAATGGCTATTTCCAGCCCCTAAAGCCTAGAAGAAAAATAAGAGCAGTACCAGTGAGTTGTAAATCCAATTCTGTATAACATGAACTGTGGACAGATTAGAGAGAATCCAGTTGCAGAGAAATAGTGATCTCACAGCAACTGTAACAAATAGTGAAGTAGAAACCTAAATGTATATTTTGTTCTGCCCTGTTCTTAATTGATAGCATTTCTCATAGATATGTAAAGTTTTTCATGTCTCATCATTTAGGGGATATTAACCAAACACTGGCTTGCCATCTCAGTTTAGTCCATGGTTGTCAAAGCTTTTTCCCCAGGTCTTGAATCTGAAAACTTATAGTATAGTTAGATATGACTCTATTTAGTTACTTAATAATAATTTGCATCTAGTATATGCCAGGCACTTTGCTAGTAAATTTTGCCAGTAAAAATTTTCTAGTAATTTTACTTTGCTAATAAGTTTTCCTAGTAAATGACCTTTGTAGTCATTTCTTCTCTGAGATATTGAGTTATACGTGTCTTCTGTGAATGAATAATACAAGTCTATGTGGGAGGTTGATGTCTCTCCAACCAATCATTATGCTGAGCCTGAGAAATTCTTGCGTTTTTCAGGAGTCTGCAAGATCTACATACTCTTTGATTACTTCTTAAAGTTGACTTCCTCCTAGTCTGTGGGATTTTCAGTTATGGAGGTGGGAAACTGCCATTTTTTATACTGTGGTTCTCCCCAATCTATACAGAGTTCTTTCTGTTTCTCTGGCTAAGAGATAAACTTATAAAATTCCAAAGCCAAAAATGGAAACTTAGTCTGTTTGTTTTGGGGCCATCCCTTACTTAAGGCAATGAATACAGAATGACCTTGCTGAATAAATGAAGCAAAGGCCAAAGGGTATAAGAAAATATGTATGTTTTGAAAGGATTGTTTACTTATTTAAAATATTTTCTACCACTGCAAATTGCTTGATCAGCCTGGAATTTGAACAAGAGGAGACTTTATAGCCTTACTGGATATTCTGTCTAGGTCAGGAAGAGAATTCATAAAATATTCCTGCTCTCTAAGCCTAGCAAATCTTCAATGATCATGATAGTTATGTGCCTCCTTCCATGATTATCATTGGACAAGGTCTTGACAGTTTTTTCTGGGTTTATTCCCTTAACGTTGATGCATTTGAATTCTTAATATTTGTCAAAGCCAGACTCTCCTTGATGCTTTTATTAATCCTAGAGACACTTACTTTTCCTCCTATTAAGTAGTGATATCATTATTACTCTGTGCTTGGCAGTTTTTTCTAATTCCCTTCATTTTGAGTCCTCTGTAAATTTTGACTTTGTTCAAATCCTTTCTTTGTTCTAAAAATGCTAATGATGTTTAATCTTAAGAAACAAAGGCAAACCAAAGACAGGAAATCTGGCTTTAAAAGCATGGCATTTTATTATTTTGAGGTACATTCCTTCTGTGCCTAGTTTGTTGAGGACTTTTACCATGTAGGTGTGCTGGATTTTATCAAATGCTTTCTCTGTATTTATTCAGATGATCACAAAATTTTTGTTTTTAATTCTGTTTAGGTGACAAATCACATTTATTGATTTGTATATGTTGAACCATCCTTGCCTCCCTGGGGTAAAACCCAGGGAATTATCTTTTTGATGTGCTGTTGGATTCAGTTTACTAGTATTTTGTTGTGAATTTTTGCAACTATGTTCATCAGAGAGGCTGGCCTGTTAGTTTTTTTTTTGTGGTTGTTGTGCTGTTTCTTGGCTTTGGTATTGGGGTGATACTGGCTTCATAGAATGAATTTGGGAGGATTCCCACCTTCTTGATGTTATGGAACAGTTTCAGTAGGATAGGTGCCAGTTCTTTGTAGGTCTGATAGAATTTATCCGTGAATCCATTTGATCCTAGGCTTTTTTTTCATTGGGATATTTTTTATTACTGTTTCAATCTCGCTACTCATTATTGATCTGTTCAGGATTTCTATCTCTTCCTGTTTCAAGCTTGGGAGGTTGTGTGTTTCCAAAACTTTATCCATTTCCTCTAGATTTTTTAGTTTGTGTTTGCAGAGTTTTTAATAGTAGTCTCAGCTAATATTTTGTATTTCTGTGGTATGAATTGTAATATCTCCTTTTTCATTTCTGATTGAGCTTATTAGAGTCTTTTCTCTTCTATTTCTGGTTAATCTAGCTAGTGGTCTATCAATTTTGTTTACCTTTTCAATGAATCAACTTTTTGTTTCATAGATCCTTTGTACTTTTGGGGGAGTTCCATTTTGTTTAGTTCTGCTCTGATATTTGTAATTTCTTGTCTTTGGTTAGCTTTGGGTTCAGTTAGTTCTTTTTATAGTTCCTTGAGGTAGTCATCAGATTGTTAATTTGTGATCTTTCTGTCTTTTTGATGTAGGCATTTAGTGCTATGAACTTCCCTCTTAGCACTGCTTTTGCCATTTAAGGCAAACTCATAGCCAACATCATACTAAATGGGGAAAAGTTGAAAGCATTCTCCCTAAGAACTGGAAAAAGACAAGGATGCCCACTTTTACCACTTTTATTAAACATAGTACTAGAAATCCTAGCTAGAGCAGTCAGGCAAGAGCAAGAAATAAAGAAATTTTCCAAATGGGAAAGTGGAGGTCAAACTATCCCTGTTTGCTGATGATATGATCTTACATCTAGAAAACCCTAAAGACTCCTCCAAAAGGCTCCTCGAATTGATAAATAGTGTCAGTAAGGTCTCAGGTTAATAAATTAATGTACAGAAATCAGTAGCATTCCTATACACTAATAACAATCAAGCTGAGAGTCAAATCAAGAACTCAATATCATTTATAATAGCTGCAAAGAAAATAAAATACCTAGGATTATATTTAACCAAAGAGGTCGAAGATCTCTACAAGGAAAGCTACAAAACACTGATGAAAGAAATCAGAGATGATACAAACAAATGGAAAAACATCCCATGCTCCTGGATTGGAAGAATTAACATTGTTAAAATGTCCATACTGCTCAAAGTGATTTACAGATTCAATGTAATTCCCATCAAAATACCAACATCATTTTTCACAGGTCTAGAAAAAAATAATTCTAAGCTTCATTTGCAACCAAGAAAATCTGAATAGCCAAAGCAATCCTAAGGGGGAAGAAAAAAAGAAGGAGAAGAATGTGTGGAGGGATCACATTACCTTACTTACAATTATACTACAAGGTTATAATAACCAAAGCAGCATAATACTGGTATAAAGGTAAACACATAGATCAATGGGACAGAATAGAGAACCCAGAAATAAAACCATATAGTAACAACCAACTGATTTTCAACAAAGCAGACAAAAACATACACTGGGAAAAGAATATCATATTCAATAAATGGTGCTGAGAAAATTGGGTAGACACATGCAGAAGAATGAAACTGGGTCCCTATATTTCACCATATACAAAAATTAACTCAAGATGGATTAAAGACTTAAATGTAAGACCTGCCCCATAAAAATTCTAGAAGAAAACATAGGAAAAACTCTTCTAGACATTGGCCGCGGGAAATAATTTATGATGAAGATCCCAAAAATGAATATGGCAACAACAAAAATAAACAAATGGGACTTAATTAAATTGCAAAGCTTTTGCACAGCAAGGGAAATAATAAACAGAGCAAATAGACAACATACAGAATAGGAGTAAATATTTGCAAACTATACATCTGGCAAAGTACTAATTTCCATAATCCACAAAGAACTCAAACAAACCAGCAAGAAAAAAAACAAACAGACAACAACAAAAACCAAATAACCCCATCCAAAAGTGAGCAAAAGACATGAACAAATTTTTTTTCAAAGGAAGACAGACAAATGGCCAAAAAGGTATGAAAATATGCTCCATATCACTAATCATCAGGGAAATGCATATTAAAACCACAATAAGATTATGAGATTACCGCTGTCAGAATGGCCATTGTTATAAAGTAAAAAAAAAAAAAAAAAAAAGAAAAAAAAAGAAAAATAGATGTTGATGTGGATATGGTGAAAAGGGAATATTTATACACTCTTGGTGGGAATGTAAATTAGTACAGTCTCTATGGAAAACAGTATGAAGATTCTTCAAAAAACTAAAAGTGTACCTACCAGTCCATCCAGCAATCCCACGACTGCATATCTACCCAAAGGAAAAGAAGTCATTTTATGAAAAAAAAAAAAAAAAAAAGACATCTATACTTGAATGTTTATTGTGGCACAATTCACAATTGTAAACATATTGAATCAACCCAAGTACCCATAAACTGAGGAGTGAATAAAGAAAATGGAGGGAGTGTGTGTGTGTGTGTGTGTATACCATAGAGTACTACTCAGCTGTAAAAATTAATCAAATAATGTCTTTTGGATGGAACTAAAGACCTTTATCCTAAGCAAAGTATGTCTGGAAGGGAAAAACAAATGCAACATGTTCTCACTTATAAGTGGGAGGTCATAAAGTGGTGTGACAATTGAAAATTAAGAAGGGGGAAGGTAGGAAGGATATGTGGTATAAAAATCTATCTATTCAGTATAATGTACACTATTCTGATGAAGGGTATGATGAAAGTCCTGACTTCAGCATTATACAATTCATCCAAGTAACCAAAACACTTGTACCCCCTAACTCTATTGAAATAAAAAAATAAATAATTAATTAAATTAAATTAATCATGGCAAACATTTTTTTTTTCATACCTGCCATAACTTGAACCCTGGGGCTCAAAGATTACTTATCTGGTAGTCGTAAAGTTATAAGTGAAAACAGCTCTCTGAGCTCTCTATAGCTCATATTCTGCTACAAACTAAAGGAGTCTATATTCCCATTCTGGTTAAGCCAGCAGTGAAGTAACTTCAGACACTTTTAGCACGTGTTAAAAAAGGAGTCCATGAGTTCTCTGAAACTGCAGAAGATATATCAATATAACCAATGGAAAGTCAATTTTGTTTGTATATCTCTCTGTTACTACATTGTGACTCCTTTGAGTCCTGGAAGTGATTATTATTCATCTTTGAATTCCTAGCTTCTAACTAGAAACAAAGGTCTGACAATAGAATATCAATGTTTATTTAGCTACATTGAACTGAACCAGTTTATATACTTAGAAACATTATTCATTATTCATAAAATCTTTACTGAGTACCTACTATGTAATGGATATGTTAAGTACTAGGGATACAGGGAGAACACAATTATGTCACCTGCCTTTAAAAACCTTATAATCTAAAAAGGCAAGTAAAACACAGTGAATAGAACATTAACTTTTGAGTCAAGACTTGAACTCTGCTTCTCCCACCTATCAGCTGGGACATGTCACTTACCTTCTCTGGTCCCAATTTTTTCACTTTAAAAAAACGTGGCATAATAAATACTGCATAGGATTGTGGTGAAGATTAAATGAAACAATATGTAATAAATTTTGTCTTCAATTATTATAATCTTTCCCCCCTTCTATTCCTTCATCACTACTCTGTAAATAGAACAAGAAGTGGATTTTAGGCACTCAGATGAGAACAGTGTGATTCAGTGAAGTTCAGCAGTGCTTCTAGACTCAAAGTGGCAAGACAAGACTCCAACCAGCATCTGAAGAATTAGCATGATTTCCATTCTACGTTTCACACCTCCTTGGACTCTGATTCTATAATGAAAGTCAGTCACCTTCCCTGAATGTAAAATTGCTCATACCAACAATCATAACTTCCAAGTGAAGTCTTACTCTAAGCCTTTTTTTGCATGAAAGACTAAGAATCATTTTGGCTTTGGCTTTGGTCTCCTCCCATGGGTTGTGCCGTGGAGCCTGCCTGCCTGCCTTCCTTCCTTCCTTCCTTCCTTCCCTCCTTCCTTCCTTCCCTCCCTGCCTCCCTCCTTCCTTCTCTTTCCTCTATGATTTGGAAGGGATGGACATATACTTGGTTGGGCTCAGGTTCTGGCAACAAATCACCTTGGCTTTGATGTGCTCCTATTGTCAGTGTGCCCAGAAGACTACATTAATGGAAGCTCCCTCAGAGGAAGCACAAAATAGATATGTTTCACATGTAATTGATTGGAATTTGAGATTATCCTGGTTTCCATCATTCACAACCTCTACAGAAAACTAATTTTTAGAAGGAATCATATCTTGCTTAATTATTCCCTTGACCTTTTAATCCTCTTCCCTGTTGATAATCACTGTTTAGCATATTTCATGCTGCTGGGAAAGTGGGCAGGCAGCTGCTGTAGCCTGTAGCAGATTCTAAGGTTGCTCCTTAGGGGGTTGGCAAAGGATACCTTGTAAAGCTGAGGATTTTAAAAATGTGTTTATTTTCTTCACCCTGGAGAGTCTGAGCAATCAGTCTTGGGCTTTTATTTTCTAAACTATTTATGCTTATGAAGGAAATAATTTAATCAATGTGTGACAGTGGATTTTTTGCTAAACATTTTCAGCTCTGATGGCTAATTCACATACATGGTATAAGAGCATTGCAAATTGATTTGGGGGCTTTGTTTTATGCAGCATGTTCATGCTACGTGTGTTGCTAAGATGCTTTTGTTAGAATGATAAATTTTTATTAATTTAAAAGTAATAACTGCTTATCACAGTTTTACAAAGCTACAGTTAATTATGAAGTTGTTTGGCTACATTTAGAATTTTAGATGATTGAAATTTGCCATTTTCTTTCAGGTGTTTAGTGTCTAGACTCCCCGCCCAAAGATTGTAGAGCTATTCTGAGCAACTGATGGACATAGTACAAGATAGATACAGCAGAAATGCATTCATGGGTTCTGCATGTCTAAATATGGATGGCATATAGTGAAAGGATTTCTTCTGGGTTATCAATATATCTTTTAGGGTCACTCCTCCCCCTCAATTCATAACCTAGAACAATGTTAGAAATAGGTTTTGTTTCAATAGTTCTAGGCCTTATAGGAGTCTTTATTGGGAAGGATTCTGAGACTGTATCCAGCCTTAGTAAAGATGAATGTCTTGATTGATTAGCATTGTGTGCCATGACTGCAGCAAAAGTCAAGAATGTTCTGACCCTGGCCATCATCTCTTTCTGGGCTAGAAAATTTTATATTGTATGTAACTTCTTCACAGATACAATAGAGAATAGTCTCTTATGTATTTGTTATGAATAGAGCCCTAAGGAGGATGCCTCTGGCCTTCGTCAAGCCCTTTTTAAAGATTTTTAGTCAAATTTTCTTTTGTGTAGCCCTAATGTAGTATATTACTTTTTCTAAGCACATTATTTCACTCCCCCAACATCTAGAAATTTTCACAACTCCATGCCTTTGCTTAGGTTATCTCCTCTACCTAAAAATGCTGTCCTTTCTTTTTTCACTTATAGATTTTTTTCCCCATGTTCATAGGCTGCCTCAAATACTGTCTCTTTCTCTACAAAGGTTTCCTGACCTTCCCAGGCAGAATAAATGCGTCCCTTTTCCATCTCTTCAAAGCAACTAATTGAATCTCTATTATTAATATCATACTTGGCACATTGTTCTGTAGTTAATTGTTTACGTGCCAGAATCTAACCCAGAATATTAGATATATGTTTGCAGATTTGAAGTGAATCAAGCATTATTCAGAAAAACCCATAGTTCCTTATTTAAATTTGTAGAATTTCCAAAGTATATATTTGTAGATAATACGGTGGGTGTAAATATAATGGCCATGATGGCTGGGAAGGGAAAGGGAATGGAGATAGTAAAGAAAACGAAAAGATACAATCAATATAGAGCCCAACACAGAAAACATTAAAACTATGTGTGACAAAGAAGAACATTTATAAGAAGGACAAGGAAATCAATCCAGGCTAATACAAGCAAGTATGTTTATAGGTTCTTCATGCTCTCAGGCTGAGGACAGAGTTGACTTTGCCCTTGGCTGAACATGCACAGGAGCCTCCAAGTCTTCTTTGCAAATATCTGAGAGCATTAATAAATTCTTGCCTGGTAAGAAGAGAAATAGGTGGTGACTGGATATACTGGAAAGCACACATCCCTTGTAAAGGTTTTCAAGTTCTCTTTTTAAAATACCGTATACCTATTCACAATAGTAAACGTGGAATCAACCTAAGTGTCCATCAACAGATGATTGTATAAGAGAATGTGGTGTATACATACAATGGAATACTATTCAGCCATGAAGAGAATGAAATAATGTCTTTTGCAGCAATATGAATGAAACTGGAGGCCATTATCTTAAGTGAAACAACTCAGACATAAAAAGACAAATACTGCATGTTCTAACTTATAAGTGGGAGCTAAATGATGTGCACACATGGAAATAGAGTATAGAATGATAGACATTGGAGACTCAGAAGGGTGGAATATTGGGGATGGATGATGAGAAATTACTTAATGGAGTACAATGCATGTTATTCTGGTGATGGATACACTAAAAATACTGACTTCACCAGTATGCAATATATCCATGTAACAAAATTACACTTGTACCCCATAAATTTATACAAAGAGAAATAAGTAAAATATTGTGCATATCAAGCCAAATGTGTGTAGTTGCAGAATTGAGCAACAACTTTTGGAACTCTTCTTCCCATGTTCTGTGTTCACTAGTTTTTAATAGGATTATGTAGAAATACTCTAGGTTATCCAACATATTATTGTCCATTGTCTTGAAGAGAGTATCTCTTCCCAGGTAGTGATTTATTTCAGTATATTTACCAGAAACTTGGAGGTATATAAAAATATTCCATGTGTGTCATTTCATTTTATTCTTACCAAAAAATGTTTTTTTAAAAAACTCAAACCATACAGACATAGAGCCATCTCCATTTCAAATGTGGAGTAACTCAGAGAGGTTAAACAACTAGTCCAAAGCTACAGAAAACAGCAGAGCAAGGCTTTAAACCTAGATCCTCAGTGTACTACAAATCCCATGCTTTTTTATTTGAACTTCCATAACTCTTGCCTTTTTTTTTTTACCACATTCATTATTTTCTTAATTTTATTTATCTTTCTGTTTTATCTCTCCCATTAGACTCTAAGTTCCTTGAAGTACTTATATATCTTTTCCTTCTGTGGAAGGCTCTTTGGTGCAAGCATGGTGCCTTGATTTTTGCAAAGAAATAATATCTTGTTTCTTTATATATATACTGAACAAATAAGCATTGTCTTTATTCAATATACATTTTAGTTTAATGAGTGAATAATGAGTGAATAAAGGAAGGTAGGGATTAAAGGATGAGAGAAGTAATTAATCATCACATAATGATGCCAATATAGATGGTTTCCATGTTTTAGACAAATTAATATATGTTAGAGGGTATATAAAAGCCCACTTGAGATACTCACTTAATTGAGAAGACATTATGAAGGAAGAGAAGAAGAAGATATAGAGATTTATCCAGAAAAATTGTCATACTTCCTCAAATAGGGAATTTCAGATGGAAATGGCAGCCTTAGGAAAGGTCTAAATGGCAACAGCAGGCACTGGGTCAGAAGCTATTAAAAGAATGAAATTGGACAATCCATTAGACTGTAGGCTTTTAAAAATGGAATTGTGAACTTTTGCATTCACATAAACAGCCAGGCCTGAAAAACTAAAGGTCAGCTTTAAATTGTGGTAAAAGTATCTACATTAAAAAAGGTACAGCTATTTCAATGGTCAGGTGAATCCTGAGCCCATGTGAATTGGCTAATGAACTCCTTAGGGAAGGAAAGAAGAGGAAGCAGAGTTGGGGGCAGAAGTGTTTTCTTTCTTCTCACAGACAGAGGAGCAGGAGGCAGGGGAGAACTAATATGTCTTAAACCTCCTCCAGTTGCCAGTTACTATGCCAGTAGTATCAATATGAAGTGTTTAAATGATAGGAAACTAAGACTAAGGATTAGTGATGTCTGAAGTTACACAGCTCCTAGCAGAGCTAAGATTTAAATCCAATCATACTAAACTTCTCTCAGGCCCATAAACAAATGAGGATTTTTCTTCACGTGCTGATCCCCCTTTCTCTTTCCTCACCTGATCCCCTTTACCAAGCAAGTTCTACCTTTTACCTCTCAGCTTAGATTACCATCACTGGAAATTGTTCCCTGACCCTCAAACACAGGAAGAGTGTGTTTTTTTGTTCCTCTAGCAGCCTGTGCTGCTACCACATACCATTTAATGATATTTCTCACACTGTATTATTAATTATTTACTTCTTTATCTCCCTCTTATTAATTGCGAGACCTTTAAATACATCTATTTTACATTTTTGTCCTTAGCACATAGCATAATTCATGGTACCTAGTAGGTGTTCAGTAAATATTTACTGGACTAATAAATAATTGAATGTTCTTTCTGACTCAAAGTTTATGTTTTGTGTGTGTGTGTGTGTGTGTGTTCTTATTATTTATACTCCTCTACTCCCACTCTTCCTTTCATGGGTAACCCAGTTCTCACTTGGCTTTGGGGGAATTGTTGTTTCTTCAGTGTTTTCATTTTTCTTACTTGGCTTTTATGTCTCTTGCTGAATGTTTTTGATTAGATGCTAAAGCACAATATTCTAAGACATGGATACTGTGCCAAGCTGCCAGTAGACTGGCAAATGAAAAGAAGGCAGAGTTTGGTTTGCCTATGTGTGTTATTACCAACACAGGTGTCCTTTATGATTCTTTTACAGACATCATTAGGTGATTCATCAGATGAATTTTTTTTACCAGTTAATCTGGAAGTACAGTATACACATGAGATGGCTTTCTCACAAGAAGTAGAGGAGAATGTGATTAATGGTGTGAATGAAAATACCTTTAAAATAGCTTTTTATTTTAAACAATAGAAAATTCTAGTCCATTCCCATAAAATCCATTCTACCTACAAATGGAGGTCTTGCTTCATTTTCAGAAAAGTCACTTTCCAAGGATAAGTCAATCAGAAAATACTTAATGAACTTTCTCTCTTATTGTACTTGGCCCTGCTGAGGGTAGATTTTGTATGGTGACAGAAACAAAGAAACATAGATTTTGGGCCACAAAGGAGGCCGAAAAGGAGATTGAAAGCCCAAAAAGACTGAAGGAGCTTACAATATTATTGTAGGAATATGATTAACATATATGAAACAATTAAGAGAGCAAGGAGGCATATCATTTAGTGCTAGCTTATGAGATAAGACAATAAATATGAAAGGATTTCAAGTAGTTGTAATTCATTCATTTGCTCACTTAACAAATGTTTATTAATTTCTGGTTGCATGTAAAACATTGTGCTAGGCCCTGGGGATCTCAAGATTAATATAATCAGTTTTCTGCCACCGAAGAGCTCCCAGCCTGTTGAGATTACAACGTATGGCTGTTGTAGGAGTGATGTGAGGAACAGAGTGCCAGGAACCATACAGAAGGCTCTGTCTAAGAAGTCAGAGAGTCTGCATAGAGGAGGTGACTTGACCTAAGTCTTGAATTAGGAATAGCAATTTGTACTTTTCTCAAGAGGAAAATGAGACAGTGGATTTTTTTTATAACCTTGCCTCTACTTTTCGTTGAGTGTGCTGGTTCATGACTGTTATCATCGACAATGGATGTTAAATTATATGGTGCTGAGCAGGATGAAGAGATCAGAAATATTTTGCTAAAAGTGTCACATAGAATGTAAAGAGAGAAGAAAAATAAAGGAACATAGTTGCTTTAAATTGTTTCTTCATATTCTACTGTGTTTACCACTTATTTCCACAAATTAATTATCATATAGCATTCTTTCCTTTGATTTTCTAATATTTATGTTTTAATATATCTTGACTTTTTTGATATCAATTCTACTTTTATATATTTATACTCTCATATTTATTTGAGAGCAGGTAATTACATTTTATACTTTTTTCAGGGGAAGAAGTAGAAAGGAGCAAATATTTATTTAATGTCATTATAAGAATTGTGCTAGGTGCTTTATATCTGGTACTCTAATTCCTTCAATAATCCTATAAAATATGTTGTATTAACCCATTGTATACATGTATAAACTAAGATAGAAAAAGACTAATTGTCTTGCCCAAGGTTGTATAGCTAAATAGGAAGTGCCTGAGATGTGATTCAGACTTAGGTTATCTGCCTCCTCTCTTCTTTCTCACAGAAGTATTTTTATTAAAAGGACAACAAACTAATTAGTTCTCTTTATTGAGGACTTTATCTCACTTATTAATAAATTCACGTGATATCTTGCATTGTGCCAGGAGTTTTGGATTCTCAAAAGAAAAGACAGTCATTCATGGTTCTCATGGAGATTTCACTAAGTAGAAATAAGATATCTTGAGACAATTGGGAAGTTTCTTAATCCAGTTTCTTTCAATAAAGTTTCTTTCAATAAAAAGACAGTTCCCGTAAAGTCTACCATGTCTTCTTTTAACTAAATCTTTGACAATCACAAAATTTCAGAATAGTTGTTTGAGAGAAAAATTTCACTCTATCATCTTCCCAGATCCCTACTTTCTTTTAGGCCAAAAATACTCCTATCAGAAGTTGCGCTATATATTTTTTTAATTTTTTAATCAGAACTTGCACTTTGTCATTTGTTAATAGTGACAATGCATTTTTTTCCCCTGGGCGACTATAAGCCCACTGCTATGTCTAAACTTGGCCCTTAGAGATATACAATTTTTAAAAAAACTTCTTTAAGTTAGTGGCTCCAAATAGTGGATGAATAACAGCATGATTTTTGGGTACAAACTTTAGATTTGAAATAACAAGATGCCAATAAGCTGCATATTCAAACAATGGACTAAAGGTCTAGATTCTTCCTTTATGACAAAATAAAATGTGAAAGAACAGCATTCAACTTGGAGTGTGATTTATTCATGTTGAGATGCAAGTAAGTATCATTCTGGAGTAGATGGGGAGACACAGCAAAACAGGAGTAGTTTTTGTTTTGGGTAAAGTATGAAGAATACACTAAAAGCATACCAATTTAGTGTTAAAAGTACATTGATCAAAATATTTAAAACTTTTGCTTAAATGTCACAGATAACGTCCATAAATCCATAGTATATTATGTACTTACAAATGAAATAAGAATTCCTTCCTTTCTCCATAGACTGACTCTTCCTCTGCCTTTAAAACATACTAGTTTCCATCTCATAAAAAACAAATCAATATTACTATTCTATATATTCAAATTACTCATTGAAGACTCACTATGTGCCAAACACTGTGCTAGCTATTTTGCATAATCATGTGTTGTCTTGATCTTGCCTTCTCACCTTCTCAGAAACCTTGCTTAATCAGTTAACTCTTTCATGTTTCTTTAACCCCTTCTTTTCTAATAGGATCTTCCCATTTAGAAAAGAAACAAACACATTTTTTCTTTTGACTTTGCTTCTCATTCTAGACACTAAGTACCTTCCTCACTCTGCTCCCTCACTTCCTATTTACACTTCACCTCATTGCAACCTGTCTGTGCCTCCAATTTTTTTGGCCTAGAAACTTATTTTTATTTAATATTAAAGTTATCAGTGGCTTCATAGATGCCAAATCTCATCTTACTTTGACTTTTTTGCAGTATGTGAATTTGTTGATACTCCTCTTTTATAGAATCCCCTCTTCCTTTGACTTGTGACAAAACATACTTTCATTTCTCCTATTTCTTTCCATGACTCTTCCTCTTCAGTATCTTCAGATTTATTTTCTCTACCCTTTACCTAGCTAGGAGGACCTGCAGCAAGGCTAGCATAGAGAAGGGGCAGAAGGAAGCTGAGAGAAGATAGAGGTTAGGAGAGACAGAGCCTTGAAAGTTGTTTTAGGGACTTTGGTCTCAGTCCTAAGAGCAGCAGGAAGCCTTTGAAGGATTTGTAGCAGGGGTGTGATATACTCTGATTTGCAATTTAGAGACAGGAAAGCATGGAAGTGGGGTGACTAGCCATGAGAAAATTAGAATAAGCTTAAAGAAAGGAGGATAATAGCTTAAACTAGGATAGTAGCAGCAAAGATGAAAATATGTGTATATATTCAAGGTATATTAAGGACATAGGTAATGGATTGTTTGTAAAAGGTAAGAGAGTGGTAGTTTATAGCTTGAACAACCTGATAGGTGGTAGAGCCATCTGTAGAGAGAGCAGGAAGTTTGGTGTACATCAAAAGGAAGGAAGCCAGTGAAGCTGATGGTTGAAGGGTAACCCCACTTGATATCTCTGTCTCTTCCTTGTTAATGGAACCCAACTGTCCTGGTGTCCTAATAGCTTTCCCTATGTAGGAGTGCCATGACCTTTTGCAGCCCTTCTTTTCCTTGGCATTATTGAACAAATTTTCACAGTATGAAATATGCATCAACCCTTTAAATATTGAGAAGATTATTATTTGGAAGAAGGATTCGAATGGTTTTATGTGGCCCTAGACAGGACAATGAGGACCTATGGGAAGACAGATTTTAGGTAAGCATAAATAATATATAATGTTTAATGAAAAGGAACATATCAGGAGATGGTAGTAAGGTCCATGTAATCAGAATTGTTCATGCAATCTTTAGTGACTATTTCATGGGGATTATCGTAGAGATGATTTATACATTGTATGGGGGAAGATCTGGGAAGGGAATGATGAGATAAATGATCACTAAGGTCTCTGTTCTAACTCTGAGATTCCATGGGTCTGTGAAATTTCCATGTTCCTCTTCCTCCTCTTATGATAAATATAGGAAGTTCTGAATAACTATGGCCTGAAGAATCTTTCCTGGTTGCTGGCTGCTTAGTCATTCAGAATTTTGTCATTTCTTTGAGTGCATGCATGAGAACACAATTTATTCAGAACAGTCACTCAGCAGTAAGACACTGAGAATGCATTAATGAAGCTACAGTAATTGAGGATTTTACCCAAGTGTAACTCCTAGCCCTAACTCATGCATAATTCTTTTTCACTATGAATTGTACCTTGCTTAGCTAGCAAGAAGTGACCTCCTTGAAAGAGCTGCAAGATTTAATTATGAGAGACGATGTTTCTTGTTTTTCTGACCCTCTGGAAATAGGGAAGAGTTTTCAATGCCAGAGAAATAAGAGGGCATTGATGTCCCCCTCCTCAGTTATTTCACTATCTAGCTACATTGTCTTACAGTTATCTACTGTTTAAGTAAGAAATAAGGCATTTCATTTTTTTGTTATTGTTCACATTAAACCATTGTTCACATTAAAATAGCACTTCTGTAAACAAACATAGTAAGGAGCTGCATTCATTATCCACAGTTATGATTCTGATATCCAAACCTTATTCATGATGCAAAATTAGAGTCACATTTATAACAGAAACAGGTGCCAGCCTGTATAATAATGGATGTCAAATCCAAGTGTGAGATTCAAATTCCATGACCAAATTCTCTGTTTATGCCAATAGCAGTTAGCATGGGGCAGGAATATGATTGGCTGGCAGAAGCTCAAGCCTCATGAATAATCCTCTCTACTAGTTTTAAAGGCTTAACCCTCAGAACCCATCAACTGACACAAACATGGAACCACAAGGCTTCCTGGGCTCCATTTCAATCTGTCAGCCAACTATTGTTTCCTGAGCACCTTCTAGATATGAATTGTGGTAGGTAGATGCTTAGAGAGATTTAAAAATAGACAGTTTAGCATAGCAGCTGCCCTTGCAGAGATAGGTCTTCTCAATGGAGAAGATTTTTGCACAAAAATATAATAGAAAGAAGTATGTGATGAGTGCTACAGTAAGTGACATTTCACAGTAAAGGAATCAATGTGGTGTGCGGAGACCAATCCAGCCTTCATGGCTGTGTAGGATTTATACTTGGCATTAATATATGGTTTGGACTTGCCTCAAAGATGAGGAATGGAGAAAGCAGTTTAGGCAGGGACAGACATGGAGATAAGAATATATAAATCATGCTGCGGGTCTACAAGTGACCAAATTTCAAAATGGCTCACTTTGGAATTTCTCTTGAGTACTAACGATTCAATTTCTGAACAAAGATTTACCCTAACTGGGAAATGGTTTGCTGCATGAAGAAAGGAGACAGGTGTTTTCAGTGAATGTATTTATCCTTGGTAAACTTAATGCTGAGTAGTGAGTCTAGCTACTACCAAGAGTAGTATGATTGTTATTGGTAGCATCAAGTGCTACTTCACAGGCTTTATATGTATTATCTTATTTAAACATCCAAGAATTCTAGAGGTAGTTACTAATACCATTCCAGTCTTGCAAATGAGGAAACTGAAGCTCAGAGAGGTTTAAAGAAAAAAAGAAAAAGAAACTCATCCATGGTCACAAATAAGTGTTTGTCCTACTTACAACACAGTTTATACTGAGGAATAACAAGAGATTGGAAGAGAGGCAGTGATTTGATGCTAAACGTTAGACTAAAAAGTTTGGATTGTATTCCATTGTCTGTGGGTGGTTGTTAAAGACATTTCTGTCCTTAATGCCTTGTGGGAACTAGGCTGGAACCCAATTCACCTCATCCTATCAGCACATAAGCAGAGGCTGGGTTAACACTCAGCACTATGAGTCTATAGCAAACTAGGTCAATGGGATTTCCCCATCTTCTGTTGCTTTTGGGGCCAATCGCAGGCATCCAGATCTGACATACTACAATTCATTTGT
This sequence comes from Eulemur rufifrons, assembly GCF_041146395.1. NCBI lineage: Eukaryota > Metazoa > Chordata > Mammalia > Primates > Lemuridae > Eulemur > Eulemur rufifrons. The sequence goes on from NC_090988.1 coordinate 44,094,256, forward strand.
TCTCTTACTGATTCTTTAAGGCATCTTAAAATGAGAGATATCATCTAACTCCCACTCAGATCAAATTCTTTATTAGTATTCAGTCAGCTTGCTTTACTTCCCTGTCTGATAAAAATCCTCAAGTAACCAAATTTCAAGATGGCTCACAATGGAATTTCCTTGAGTACAAATGATTGAATTTCTGAACAAAGATTTAAGCTAACTGTGAAATAGTTGGGAAGAATAAAGGACAGTAAGGGTTTTTGGTGGACTTTGCCTCTGGTAAACTTAAGGATTGTTGCTAATGTCATATGGCAAAGAAGGCCTTATCATTGTTGGACTGATTTTTCTATAATTCCTGAGACCTAGCACAGGCACTAAAGAAAGATTTCTTGAACAAGTAAAAGAAAACATAAATTAGAATTGAATTGGAGCTAATTATATGTGTCTGATTTTAATAAATTTGATTTGAGGGAAATTTGGTAGATATTCAGATAATGTTTGAACCAGACTAATAAGAAAGCATCCAGCTGCTTCTCTCACAAATCTTATTGTACCTAGGGAGAATGGGGCAGTCCGCTAATTCTCCAGTGAGTAATATTATTGATAAAGAAACTGCCCCTTTTCACTTTATATTATCTCTTTAGTGTGAAAGACCTTGATGTTCACTGGACCAAGTTTGCCTTTCAAAATAGCAATAGTGTCTTTCTGTAGCTTCCAGATATTCAATGTGGTATAGTAAAGAGCAGGTAGAGTTATTCAAAGTTCTTTAAAAACACAGATTCAAGAGACCCTCGTCCTCCAGTTTACTGTACTATAAGGCAAGTAAATGGCCACCCCGAACCTCAAATTATTCTTAATCTGTAAAAATGAAGCTAATAATACCTTCTTTGCTAGATTCTTATGAAGACTAATGAGGAAATTGGGTAAAGCACCTGGCACATAGTAGGTATAAAACAAATCTAATTTCGCTTTTCTTTTTTGTCAAGTAAAAAGTGTATGCAATAAAAAAATAAGTATAGCTTTGCTAAATTTGATCTGTGTGGAGATTCTAACACTGAGTTACTATGGCAACTTCATTTTATTTTTTTCAAGAAAGATATTTTCTCTAGTATTGGTAATTTTAAAAATTTAAATGCTCTACTGAAAAGCTACTGAATAAATGCCAAATTCTTTTTGTACTCCATTCTTATTAATCTAGTTGTCTTCTAGTATTTTCATTTTATTTTACTGTAGGATAGAACTTGATTTTTTTCCCAATAAACACACCTTTGATACAATAAATTATTATATTTCATTTATTTAAAAATAGTTATTGTAAGTATATACTGACTTATACTTCAGCATTCTAGTCAAAGATTCCTTTTAAGACATCTGAGATCATCAAAGATTGGGACTATTTATTGCTCTCTAAATCAAAGATGGCAAACATATACCACACATTCTGGCACTTTCCGTATCTATGCCCATGACATTATTTTCTAATATTCCAGGTTTTCCTTCAGAATCCTTCTGAATACAACACTACAGAAGGGAACTATCAATAGGTTGGTGTTAACACATATGTTCATATTGGGTACACATGGTCATACAGAGTGGTATAGTAGATAATACCATGTGTACTAACTGTTATTTTTTCAGTATTAAGTCTTCCAGTCCACAAACATGGGATGTCTTTCAGCTTATTTAGGTCTTCTTTAATTTCTTTCAATTATGTTTTTTAGTTGCAATGTGTCAGTCTTTCCCTTGTTTTGCTAAATTTATTCCTAAGTATTTTGTTCTTTTTTATGCTAATGTAAACGGACTTGTTTTATTGATTTTATTTTTGGATTATTCATTGTTAGAATATATAATTTAATTAATTTTTATATATTGATCTTGTATCCTGCAACATTATTGAACTTGTTTATTGATTCTACTATTTTTTTTGTGTATCCTTTACGATTTTCTATATAAAATATGTCATCTGCAAATAGAGATAGGTATACTTCTTTCTTTTTAATCTGGATGTCTTTTATTTCCTTTTCTTGCCTAATTGCCCTGGCTAGAATCTTGAATACATTGCTAAATAGAAGTGGCAAGAACAGGCATCCTTGTCTTGTTCCTTACCTTAGGGAAAAGGCATCCATTCTTTCACCAGTAAGTATGATGTTAGCTGTGAATATTCCATAAAAGTTTCTTTCTTGCTCACATCATGATCCAAGAGGGTTTGCTGAAGTGAAGTGGATGGTAAAGTTCCCTCCAACTAGTCACGTCATAATCTAAGCTCTTCCTCTTCTAAGTCTGCAGATTCTCTCTGGTTAACTGCAGTTGGGGAAACAGTAAGATGTTGTGTGGCAGATTTTTAAGGGACAGACCTGGAAGAGAGGTGCATTCTTTCTTCTTTCATGTCACTGGCCAGAACTCAACAGGGTCCGATCTAACTTCAGATAAGACTAGTATGTGGCAGATAGGATGACCACCATCCTAGTTTGCCCAGGACTGAGGGGCATCAATTAGTTAGAAAGACACAGCCTTTTAGATTTATTTTGTGTTTTGTAATCAGAAGGCAAGGCAGAACTTGAACAAATAATTAGAAATGTAATCATTTCATAAAAGAAAACTGTTTTTTCTGGGGCAGTTGGATACCATACTAAAGACTTTATAAATAACATCTGTTTCTTAAGTTTCATTAAATTATTCATTTAACAACTATATGTTTACTACCAATGACATGCCAAAAACTATCCTAGGTACAGGAGCAGGGGCATACAGCACTGAAAAATTTGGACAATACCATAGCTGTTTTGAAATTTAAGCTTTCTGAGATGAGGAGAGGGGCACCAAAGTAAATAAACAGATAATTATAAAAATATTTTTGGTATAAGTATTATAAAGGAAATGGCTTAGAAAATGTGATATATTATAACTAAAGAAAGCATAGTGAAGAATGACCTGTCTGAGGAAGTGACATTTTAACCAAGATCTAGAGAATCTCAACTGTGCTAAGAGATGGGGAAAATTTTTCAAGGATGAAGCAACTACAAGTGCAAAGACTATGGATTAAAACAAAGAAAATACAAAACAAATAAACAACAACTTGGGGTATAGAAAGCAAAAAGGAGATTAATGGGGCTAGATCATGGCATGAGGAGGAATGTGTCAAAAGATGAGTTTAGATAGGTAGGAAGGGGTAGGTATTATGTAGGGATTTAAATATAATGAGAAGGAACTTAGATTTTGGGTTGTATCTATGTGTAATGAGAAGTCATTGGTCTTAGGTGAATGAATGACATTCTGTTTCATATTTTATTGTTGCATAGCAAACTATTCCAAAACTTAGTTGCTTAAAACAACCATTTTATTATTTCTCACTGTTCTGTGGATTGACTGGTTTCAACTGGGCAGTTCTTGACTGGTCAAATTTGGAGTCTCTTATGCTATTACAGACAGAGCTGGAGATAGACTTATTTGGAGTATTGGTTCAAACGTTGGACAATTTGGCTTCTCTCCATCTCCATGAAGTTCCTCTCAGAACCTCTTCTTCCGTCTTGCTTTTTTATATGACCTCTCCATGTGGGCCTTCCAACTAGGTAAGTAGGCATCTTACATGATGACTTCCAGCCTCCTTACAGCACAAAATTGAAAATTGTCAGGCTTTCTTAAGGCCTGGAACTAGCATAGTATTACCTCTGTTATATTATATTAGTTAAAATAAGTCTTAGACTAGCTCTGAATCAGTGTTGAAGGGGACTACCTGAGGGCATAGATACCAGAAGTTGTGGTTCATTAAGGACCATCATTAGAGATTAGCTATCACAATCTGCCCTCTGGCCCCAAATGATCCATGTCCTTCCTACATGCAAAATATCCTTTCCTCCTACCAAAAAGCCTCAAGTCTCATTCCATTAAAGCCTCAGGTTTAGACTTATTCCAGGATCTTATCAGCTGAATCATGCATAGGTACAGAGGAGGCTCCTTAAGATCTAAAGACCTGTGAACCAAGGACAAAAGTTATCTGTCTCCCCATACCCAACATGAATTGATGAGACAGGGACAGGAGTAACATAATAGACACTCCCACATAAAAATCTGGGGTTGGGGAGGCACATAGAATTCACTGGCTTCTAATAATTCTGAAATGTAGCTAGCCACATGTTACCAGTTCACTGTTTTGGGGGCAGTGAATGCATATTGGTTAGAGAACAGTTGTGCACTCTAGGAATAGTTCTCATCAGTTCGTACCTCTATTCTCTGAGCTTCTGGCTCCATCCCCTGACTCATTTTTTCTTTTCCATAATAATGGGCTATGTTTACCGCTGAGTAGCTTCCTCATCCTCTTTCTGTTTATAGGAAGTTAGGGATGCTTTTCTTTTTCTTTGAATTATTTCAGTCCCTTCCAGTCTAGGCTTATATAATTCTTTTAAAAACTTCATTGGCTTCCTGTGTGTAATCATAATGTACATTGTAAGACAGAGGCACACTAATAAATCTTTGAAATAGACTCTTTTCTACCTTGGACTTAGAATTTGAGTCCTGTGGGACAATATCCTTAAGAATATCAGAAACTGTCTTTTCTACTCAAGAGAGTCTGTCAGGCATGGCCTCAAATTTTTATAAGGCTTAATAACCTCAATTCAATCTTTATCCTAAGGCCATGTTTTATTGGCAGCACTCTGCATTTGTTTTTTGGGCTAAAGCCATTTCTTACTTTAAGAATCTTTTGCAAAGATAGCGATGATAAATGGTTTTATTCTCCAACCACCAAGTCCTGAGTTGGTAGTATCTCTTATAGATTTTGCTTGAAAACTGAACAGTTCCTTCTTTAGTTCTTAGATATCAATACTCATCATACATAGCTTTAAAAACCCCACAAAACCCCAAACTCAATAACAATTGTCACTTTCAGCATTTTTCCTGGAAATATTCTTAGCTAAATAGACAAGTTCACTGGCTGTATTTTCTATTTTTTATGTTAATGTGAGAGTTACTGTCAAACTTTCCACTATAACACAAACAACCTTTCCTCCAATGTACTTCCTTTCTTTCCAGACTTCATTGAAAGTCTGCTGCAGGCCCTTCTCCTGTGTCTTCTGCTTACTACCCATTTCCAAAGCCAATGCTATATGTTTTAGGTTTTTGTTATGACAGGACTCACTTCCAGATATCTGCTTTGGTTATATATTGCTATGTAACAAAACATCCCAGAACATAGTGGTTTAAGAAAACCATGTCTCACGTTTCTATGGGTTAACTGGGGCTCAGCTAGAAAATTCTTCTAGAGTTCTGTTTGGGGATTTCTCAAGTGATTATATACAAATAGCAGCTGTAAATAAACACATGGAAGTTTGACTGGAATCCTGAGATGGCTGAGCCTCTTTTTCTCTGTGTGTAGTCTCAGGGCTTGCCTTCTCTCTCTTTCTCTCTCTCTCTCTCTCTCACACACACACACACACACATAAATCTCACATATATAGATATTCATATGATACCTATACATGGACTTTCTAGCATAGTAGTCAGAATTCTTACATGGAGACTCATGGATCTCCAAAGCAGAAGTTGGCAAGCTTTCTTAAGACTTAGGCCCAGAACTCTCATGAGGTAACTGCTGGCACATTATGTTAGTTCAAGTCAGTCAGTCACAGACCAGTCCAGATTCAGTATGGGAGGGGACTACATGGGGTTTGAATACCAAGAGAAAGTGTTTATAGAGGTAATTCTTTAGAGGCTAGCTACCACACATGCTATTAATATGATTTAAGTTTTCAAAAGGTTACTTTGATTTCTAGGGAGAGAATGGATTGGTGGGGGACACTACTGAAGTAGTATAGGTGAGAGATAGTTGTGGCTCATTGCAGAGTGGAGACAGTGGAAATAGAGAGGAGTAAACTATTCAAGATATATGTGGAGATAGATTTGGAAGGACCTATTGATGTATTGGTTGTGAGGGATGGGTAATATGGAAGAATTAGGGTTGATTCTTAGTTTTTAGGCATATGCCAGAGAATGAAATGTAGTACCATTTACTGAGTTGGGTTAGACTGGCGTGGAAAGAGGCTTAAGGCATGGGCAACCAATAATTATGTTTTGGAATTGTTAAGTTTGAGAGCCATGTTAGACATATAAGTGAATATTTCAAGTTAAGAGGCAGATAAATACAAATTTGCAGGACAGAAGAGAAGGTCAGGGCTACAGAAATATATTTCTAATCATCAGAATGTACATGATATTTAAAAGTGTAAGATTCCATATGAGATTACCTCAAGTAAAGATAAAGAAAAGAAGAGGCTTGGCCGGGCGCGGTGGCTCACGCCTGTAATCCTAGCACTCTGGGAGGCCTAGGCGGGTGGATTGCTGGAGGTCAGGAGTTCGAGACCAGCCTGAGCAAGAGCGAGACCCTGTCTCTACTAAAAATAGAAAGACATTATATGGACAACTAAAAATCTATATAGAAAAAATTAGCCGGGCATAGTGGCGCATGCCTGTAGTCCTAGCTACTTGGTAGGCTGAGGCAGTAGGATCGCTTGAGCCCAGGAGTTTGAGGTTGCTGTGAGCTAGGCTGACGCCATGGCACTCACTCTAGCCTGGGCAACAAAGTGAGACTCTGTCTCAACAAAAAAAAAAAAAAAAAAAGAAAAGAAAAGAAGAGGCCTATGACTGAACCTAGAAAACTCCAACTTGTAATGGTCAGGAGGAGGAAAAGGAGACAGCAAAGAAGAATGAGAAGAAGTTTAGAGAGAAATACAGTGATATTCAAGAGAGTAGGGGTCACAGAATTCAAGCAAAGAAAATGTTTCAATAGGAAATGATAGGTCAACTGATTTAAATTCTGCTGATAGGCCTGTAAGGTAAAGACAGAGAGATGCTCATTGGATGTCACTAGTGACTATCTCATTTCATCCTGAAAAGTTGTTCATTGATATATATTATTTTCATATATTCATTGTATGGTATTTGTTTATTATCTTTGTCTTCCAGTAGAATGTAAGCTCCGGGAGAGCAGGAACTTCTGTTTGCTTTGTTTATTGTTATGTCCCAACACCTAAAATTGTACCTGGCACATAATATAAACCATTCATTTATTCAATTATTCAATAATCCTAGGTGGTTAATATAATTATTATCATTTTACAGAAAAGGAAACTTGAAGATCAGAAATGTTAGCTTAACACAGGGAATAAATTGGATAGCCAAGTTTTAAATCCAGATATCTGAATCTCAAGTCTCCTGTTCTTTTCACTAAACCAATCCTCTTCTGCTAGGATGCTCTGTCACATGATTGTAGGTTAATCTAGAGTATTCTAGTAGTTAACTATTAGGCAAATTTTTAAAAAGCAATCTAATAGCAATGGCTGTCTGATTAAGTCTGTGATTGGAATAATAAAATTTGTATTTGCTTCTGTGAAAATTCTATCTTAAAATGTAACTGTTCTCCAAAACAACATTAATATTCATATCTGGTTGATTTGCAAATGATTTGCATATGATCAATTCATTTTGCACTTCAAGTAACAGGGAAAATGTTCATATAAGTAATACATTAAATGATATAAGCAAAACAGTCTTTTAAATATATGTAATGCAAAACAACAAATACTTTATTCTACATACGTTTTAAACATGTTATTTTCTGTATGTCCATACAGGTAACATGCAAGAGACTTAACTTAAAATGAGTGTACATATTACTTGATTTACTTGGTTTCTTCTACTTCCAAACTTAATTCATACTGTCTGGATACCTAGACACAGGATAGCCAGTAAGAGAAGTTAACTGGAGGCTGGCTAGAGGAATGAAAATGAGGGCAAACAAAGAAGAAAAAGGTAAAGGTGGCAGAGAACTGAGAAGGATGAAGGGAAGAAGGGAGGCCATTTGAGGGAAGTGAGGAAGAGGCAGAGATGATCCAGAGAGAATTCAGGTACCTGAGAATGGGTATTCCTTGGAAAAATGAAGAGAGATTCTGATATGTGGTGAGGGGTTCTTCCTTCCCATCTATCTGATATCACTAATATTAACCATAACTGATGTACCCATTTTGTATGTACTCTATGCTAGGCACTGTGCTTGCCACTTTATGCATATTATCTTCATGTACCAAGATCCCTGCAAAATGCATATATGTATTCCCTAGTACCTATAAAGTGTATTAAATGCATTATAGTGACCACCACCAAGATTATCATATTTATATGTATAATGGGGCTATATTTACACATACATGTATATATGCATATATAAAATATATATGTATCCTCTATATATATTATATAGAGGATGGGGATATATATGTATATAAATGTGATATATATAATGGAAATATATATACACACATATGTAATAGGGATGTGTGTGTATATGTGTGTGTGTGCCTACACACACATATACAGTTGGGCCTCCATATTCCTGGGTTCTGTATCCATGCATTCAACCAACCATAGATAAAAAATATTCGGGGAAAAAATGGATGGCTGTTTCTATACTAAAGAAGTACAGACATTTTTTCTTATCATTATTCCCTAAACAATACAGTATAACAACTATTTATATACCATTTATGTTGTGTTAGGTATTATAAATAATCTAGAGATGATTCAAAGTATGTTATATGCAAATACTACATATACCATTGCATGTAAGGGATTTGAGCATCGGTGCCTTTGGGTATCTGGAAGCGTTCCTGAACATGATTCCCCAAGAATACCGGGTGTGTGTGTGTGTATCCCCATTATACAAATGAATAATGATGGTGATGATGGATGCTTGGGACTATGTTTGTAATATTCCAGTAATATCGGTACTATTAGACTCATAGATGAAGAAACTGAGTCAAGTTACCTTATGTAGGGTCATACAGTGAGTAAGTTATAGTAAGTGAGTGGTGGAATGGGAATTTAAGACAGAGCTGATTTCAAATTCCTTGTTCTTTTTTTAAACAGCATTATCGATGTATAATTGATCTATTAATTTGTATTGATATACAAACAACTGCATGTATTTAACGTATACAATTCGATGGGTTTGAATATATGCCTGCACCCATGAAACCAGCATCACAACCAGGGTAATAAACTATCCATCACCTTGAAAAGCTTTTTCCTGCCCCTCCTCCCTTTTTTGTGGTAAGAACACTTGAGATCTACCCTCTTCACATAAATTTTTCAGTGTATAATACAGTACTATTAACTATAGGCACTATAATGTACTGCAGATATCTAGAATTTATCTTGCATAACTGAAATTTTATACACATTGAACAATATTCCTAGTTCTTACTGTGAAGTCACACATAACTGGTAGGAATGTGCCTTTCTGTACCTCTCAGAACACTGCCACTTACATATCTTGGGCAATTTTTGCCTGCCTTGTTTGTGTTGGGGCATGCAACTGATGGTGGGAAAATATAGCAAAATAGGTGGAGTCTATATATACACATACTTGTGTGCATATACAGACTCACATAAATATTTGTACAGATATTCCTTACACCCTCTCCATCAATGATCCCACAGATTCAGGAATACTGGATATTGCTCTTCCATTGCAAAATCTCAAGGATCATTTGTTTAGATTCTCCTCCTACTACTCAGGGTCTCTGTGAAAATGGCACTTGGGCAGGTGAGTAAGTAAAACTGTAGGAAACTTCTCTGATTATTAAAGTACTCTGGACAGGGGCATTTGTGTTGGCCATATGAAGTAAAGTGCATTTGAGGACAAAAGAGAAGCTATTCTTTTCCTCTATCCTGCTTGTGGTAGTTAGGAACTTGTATAACTTGTCTCTATGAAGTCACCCTGCTCAGTATTGAAAGTATGGGTTTTGTCTTCACACTGCAAACCATATTTATTGAGGAGATAAGTAAAATAATGGAAATATGGTAGACTTTGAATCCTGTATATCATGCATTAGTAGGTGACTCTGGATAAATTAAACTCCAGGAACCTCCATTTTAACATCTATAAAGGAGCAATAATAGTGCCTACCAAGCAGGATTGTTATGAGAAGCAGAGGTAATTCAAGTTAAGTATTTAGAATAATGTCTGGTTTCTAATAGAAACTCAGTGAGTGTCCTTGTATCAGAAGGTTGGATTTTCTGATCTCTATAGCCCCTCCCAACCCCATGATGCTGAGACTGGGAGTCTAGTAAGATTAATAGGCAAAGGAAGGGATGACATGTTATACTAGTACCTTACTGGTGGCAATGTAAATAGGTATAACCTTTTCAGGATATAGTAGGTGAAAATAGACACAAAGATATTTAAGCCTCATTGATCCAGGAATCTCAATTTTAGAAGTTTATCATTAGAAAATATTTTAACATAAGAAGAAAGCTATAAGCACAAAGCTGTTCATATAGCAATGTTTATTACAACATTATCGGTAATAGTAAAAATTTAGAAACCTCTAAAGGAGTGGTTAAGTAAATTATGATGCAGCAAATGAGTATTTTCTTAAGAAGATCAAAGACTAGAACAAAGTATTGAATTTATGATATAATATTAAGTGAAAAATAATAAAATGACATATATTTTGATTATACTATAAAATAATGTTCATATTGGAAAAGACTATAAAAGAATATGGAAAAATGAAAATGTTTTGTGATGTGGTATCATTAAAAAGATAATGTTTTACAAAAAATTTTAATTTGTTTAAAAATAGCATCCATTTGTTCATAGAATAAATATTTGTGGATGCCACCATCTATCAGGTACTATTGTAGATACAAAGAATACCACAAAACAGGTAAACAAAACAGATGAAAAAGTTGGAAGCTTATACCTGGTGTTATCAAAGTATTTTTTTAATTTTTTCAAACTATTATATCTAAATTAACATTTGATATTTCAATTAAAGCTTTTTAAATTATCCAATATTGCAAGTATATAGAGAAACATGGAAAACAACACAATTCTCACCCATATACTTAGGACACAGAGTTAATAAAGGTTAATATTTTTCATTTCTTTCCCAACCTCACTTCCAGGAAACAAAACAGACACAACAAAACCTGGATCCCCTCATCCTTTTCTCCTTCTTTCTTACCTAAAGGTAATCCTGGTCTTAATATCATTATGTATCACACACATTCAAGTTTTAATTTTTTCTACATACATACATGCCCATAAACAATATATGATGCTATTTTATGGGTTTGAAAACGTTACATAAATGGTATCATGTAGCATTTATCCTTATGTGATTGTTTTTATTTCATTCATTTTTATTGCTACATAGTATTGCAACAAATGAACAATTTATTTATCCTCCTTACTGATTATTTCCAATTTTTACTAGTACAAACAATTCTATAGTGAACACTCTTATACACAACTTGTGCAATTGTGTCAGAGTTTCTAGGGATTATACATAAAAATGAAATTACTGGGCAGTGGGTTTGTGCATCTTCAACTTCAAAGCACATTGCCAGGCCGGGCGCGGTGGCTCACGCCTGTAATCCTAACACTCTGGGAGGCCGAGGCAGGAGGATCGCTCAAGGTCAGGAGTTTGAGACCAGCCTGAGCAAGAGCGAGACCCCGTCTCTACTAAAAAAAACAGAAAGAAATTATCTGGACAACTAAAAATATATATAGAAAAGATGGTGCATGCCTGTAGTCCCAGCTACTCGGAAGGCTGAGGCAGGATTGCTTAAGCCCAGGAGTTTGAGGTTGCTGTGAGCTAGGCTGATGCCATGGCACTCTAGCCCAGGCAACACAGCGAGACTGTGTCTCAAAAAAAAAAAAAAAAAAGAAAGAAAAAGCACATTGCCAAGTTGCTTTCCCAATGGTTGTAACAATTAACAATCCCAACAGCAAGGTATATGTTTTCCTGAATCCTCACCAATAATTAAATGATTTTTGTCTGTTTGATATGTATAGCATGGTATCCTCGTTTTTGTTTTGGTCATTTAATCTCTCTTGTGCTTGGGATAAAATAAATGAAGACAGGGTCCTCTCCCTTAAGCCCAGTATGAGTCATTGGTAAAGGAACATTTTCCCAGGCAGATATAAGTCGTCATCCTGGGAACTAATAAACAGTTGGAGCATACTTTGAGGGGAGCTTATTATTGACAGTAAATTCAATGGAGGCTTGTGCCCTGGTAATTTAAGGTATCTGAGTATTCCAATGTGTACCTAATGAGATAACAGGAATTAAATGAAGTATCAGGTATCTGCTTCATAATAGGAGTTTAGTTAATATCATTTCCTTTTATTTCCTGATTTAAAAAAGTACTCAAGGTAATCACTAAACAGACTTCCCTTTGCTTATGTGTGTAAATATTCTTAAATTAGTAGTGTCAAACTTTGAGGTGCATCAGAATCACCTGGAGGCGATTAAGGAACAAACAGCATGCTGATTCAGTTTCTGATTCAGTAAGAGTTTGTATTTCTTAGAAGCTTCCAGGTGATATTGCTCTTGATGCTGGTCTGGAGACTACACTTTGAGAACCACTATTCTATATGCCTCAGCAAGAGTGTTACGTTGCTGCTGTGTGGAGGTTGGGAAAATAATGTTTTCAGGGTTACATTTATTATTCTGCTGATTAATTCACTGATATTACCCTCTATGTAACACTGGGGCTCCCTCGAATGCCCCTGTGCTTTATCTAGGTGACAATTCCTGTAGCAATGGGGCAGTTTTCTACCTTCCTTCTTCACTCAGCACATTTGTCTGATGATTCATGAAACCATAAAATAATTGGACTTTTTTGCCTCTTTCTGCCCATCTGACTCTGATTACAAATGTAAAATAAACAGGTCGAGATTTAGGGCAGTTTTGACTAATAGGGAGCTCCTTGGTCCTGGGAGCCTTCCAGGGGAATGGGCAGGGGTTGCAAAGTATTCTTATTTTGATTTGAGGTTATGTACATTTCCACCACCTTGCCTTCTCATTGGTGTCTTCAAACTCAGATATTCAATGATCTTTCTTATTTGAACCATTGTCTTTACACAATATTTGGAATTATTCTCCATTTAAATTCAGGAACTTCAAGACTATACCAAAAAGAATCAAGATGAGATTCTGGGAACATGCTAACTTCAGCAAGTGTACACTTAAGACCATTTCTTTCTATACCTTCTATTTGAAAAAGTTTTTATTTGTTAAAATATATAATTTAAATATATATATAGGGAATACACACATCATCTGCTTGCAAGGAACTATATTTTTTATGAATACTGGGTATAAGTTATTAATTTGAGAGCCCTGTGTATGGCATACTTTAAGATATTATAGATTTTTAACAAGAAAAGTAAAATCAGTGTTATGGCATAGAATTACATATTGTCAGAAGTAGAAGATATAAAAGACTTCTTACATTGCAAATAGAACTGCACAAAAGCGAAGTGGATTTTTGTATGCCTTGCCCATAAGATCACTGAGGGCAAAGGCTGTGTTCCTTATTTCTGAATGACCCCAGACAAAGGTAATCTCTAGGATAGAAAAAGTGTTAAAGAAAGGAATGGAAAATAGCTATAAGGAAGGTTAGAGTAGTACAATGAAAAGACAAGGGCTTTGATATCCATCAGATGTTTTTAATCCTGGTTTTACTGAATAGGTGTCCCTAGACAATTTTCTTAATCTTTCTGAGCCCTAGTTTTCTGGTTTATCAGATGAAGACTGGATCCTATTCCCTGTGTGAATCATTGTGATTAAATTTAAGTAAAACACAGTAACTGGCATATTAGTGCTCAAATAATATTATTTTCTCCTACTCCTGCCCTACCAGTTTTCTTCTAACATGGACCATTCAGTTTACAACAAAAAATATAGTATTAAAGTTATTGGTAAATCTCTGGCTAAGTATTGAATATTTTATAGTAGTCTGTATTTTCAGACTCCCTTATACAATTATTAATTACTAATTTCCTTACTGGAATCTTGTAAAAATCATCCATATTTTACAGAGATAATCAGAAAACTGAGCTTTAGGATACTGAGTAACTGCCTCAGGGAAGTAAGTGAAACAAAACCTGAGAGCTGGATTTTTAAGTTCAGAATTCCTGTTTTCCTATCTTTTTTATTCTCAGGCTGTGCAGCCATACTGTAATTCTTCATTCTATTTTAATAGCGAAGATGATTTGTGGGCCTAGAGAATTTTAAGATCATTTGAGTTTTTGTTATTTAATTTTACATTTTTCCAAGGAAAATGGGAGAAGAGGTAACCAGACATCATTTTAGATCACTCTTTAGTATCATTTAAAAAATCACCTTATTAGCACATTTGTATTCATTGATTATATAGCATTAAAATGTATTCAATGGAATAGGCTTTGAAATAGATGGCTGCTTCCCAGCTAAGCTTTAGTGTTGAAAAACTGTATGTATTAGGACAAATCTCAACATTACAACAACAACAGTAATAATAATAACAGTTTTTGCATAGTTCCCGGATATTGGTTATTGTGCTAAGCTCTTTATGTGCATTATATAATTTGGTCTCCAATTTATATACAGCCCTATGAAGAAAATATTATCCCCATTTTATAGATGAGGAAACATGGCCTTAGAAAGTTTAAATAAGTTACCTATATTTGCATCTATTAAAAAGCCAATTCAGAAAAATTAGAATGTAGGCCTGTCTACCTCCAGAGCTAAAGTTGTAAACACTTACTCTATAAGTATTTATTGAGTATCATCTATGTTAAGCCCTGAGGATAGAATTTTCAAAATAAAAACATTCCTGCCATCTTGGGGTTGAAATCTGGCTCTCAAAACAATGTAAATAGCCCAGAGTAAGTATAAGACAGTTTCCTAAATAATTTCCAACAAGAGTATCTTCAGAGTATTTGTTTTTGTTTTTAAATGGAAAAAAATCCAAACTTTAATAACTTCAGTTATTAAAGTTATTAATCCCTGTCTTGGAGGTATGCATTACATTTTAGCTTATTAAAGTCAATGAAAAGTCCTGTTATTTGAAATATTAACATTTTCCAAACTTATTTGATGACAAAATTTTTCCATCAAATTATTTATATTATTACCTTTCAGGATACTAGTATCCTGATGTTAGCTCAGAGAAATTCTTTCATATTTAATCTATTTGTTTTTTTCTGAGAAAAGACTGAAATCCTTGGCATTTGTGTTTTCCTAATACTCCAAATCTCATACAATATATATTAGAGAAGCTTACCTATGAGATTAAAGTTATCAATTATTCCTCCAAAAAATGTTTGTCATGTACCTCATGATAAATAAGGCTCCATACTGAGTCCCAACACCCTGCCTCTCTTCCCTTCATAGCTTTCTTTCTGTAGAGTGTAGCCCTCTCCATTACTTCATCACCCATTTTTTCCCACAGTGTGCTCTCCTCTGACTGCCTGCCAGATTCATCTGTGTGATGGGGGCTGAGAAGCAAGAAGTGGGAGTTTGCATAGGTTGTCAAACAGGCAAAGAAAATTTCAAGGAATTTATAACATTAGGGAAGAGAATAGGAAAGAGAAGAGCTGTTTACCTTGAAGGTCGTCTGTGAACAAATAGGAGAAAAAGTTTAACTAGGTGGGAAAAGATCTGTCTCAAGAGATGGAGGTTGGGAAGTCAGGTGCAGTAGGTTAGCTTTACTGAGTTTTCAGAATAGATTTGGAGTCTAACCTTTTAGTTTGGAAATAACTAAAGGAAACAATTTATTTTCCTTATCACATCCAATCAAGAATTATCTGTTGGTCTAGTACTTTCAGAGAAAAAAACTGCTATTTGAAATTTCTAATTACATTAGAAATTATTTTCACTGTACTCTATAAAGGACCTTACTAAAATTATAGATTTTAGAAATATCTAACACCATTTCTTTCCATAGAAGTATATTTATTGTTTACTGTGAGAAGTTCCCGTCAACCTGTGTGTATTCTATTTTATAAAGGATATAAAATGCTAAATTGCACATGGTAGCAGCTGAAATAAATATTTTCCCCATTCCCTTTATGCCCTATTTTGTAAGTATGTACATAACTCTATGCATGTTGTCATTGAGCAGTCTATAGCCATTTGGAAGTCCAGAAAAGCCAGTTGACTTCAGGAAGAACCTGACATTTGTGCTGTGTGAAAAACAGTATTTTTTATTGCCTTTAAGATGGGACCTTAACCCAGGAGATCACAAGTGTTTGCTGCTTCTGGATCTGAATTGACCTTCCTTTATCTTAGTATGGTTCATAACAACCCACTAAGGTGAAAATAATTTGTCCCTTTTTAAAGATGAGAAAAATGAGGCTTAGAGAAGCGAAATAACATACTTAGGAGGTACAATGTTAATGTGCAAACTTAGTGTGATTTAAGTCACTGTGCTATAGAATGCGTGTAAAATACTTAGAGCAATGTCTGATGCATTATAGGGCTGAGACAGATGTTAGTTTCCATTCCATTCTATTTTGTTCCTTATCACACCAGCGGTAAATAAGTGTCCAGCTGAAGTGAATCTTGGACGTTGAACTGGTATTGGCTTTCATCTGCCTTTGCCTGCTGATGTGAATTCATTAGCTCTGTAAGCTCCTTAGCTTCAGGTTGCTGGGAAAGTGAAGGAGTGGGAGCAGGGGGCACTCTGTGGCATAGAGGAAAATCGATCATATTTCTTTCTTTTTTTCACTTCAGATTTCACTAAATAGAGAAAGCTTTCAATTATCTTCTCTGAGGGTAAGGATTCAATGACAGCAAATTTGTAAAATTCTTCTAATAGTTCATTTTGAAAAGTTTGACTTTAGCTTATTAAATAACACAGTCCGATATTCAAATTAAGCAAAATATACGTTTTTATACTCACAGTTCTTGTACTTCAGCTTTAGGTGGTATGCTCTGGCACCGATGAGGCTTTAGGATACAGACAATCAAAGCTGGTAGATGTTGCTGAGCAAAATTGCTATTAGCAGTTTAATTACTTGTGTTAAATGGCATGGATATAATCCAAACTGGGGAGAAATTGCTTTCTAGAGTGCCTAACTTCAGCAGTTTTGTAAGCTTAAGAAATTTTCTATCAGCAGAGTATTTGGGTTTCAATTTTAGGCCTATAAATAACATAAATAAATAATATAGTTAATAATAGTGATTCATAAGTAAAGTCATCCAATGGTTGAATAAAAAATTGGTTATGTTTGTTGTTCCCCCTTATTCTTCTGGAATCCTGGTCACTTTTCCTTGCTGTGTCCCTGGAGTTGTCCCAGTTTTATGCTGTTGTTAAGTTCATAACCATTTAGAAAACCAGAATAGCCTAAGACTCCGTGAAGAGCCAGGCTTTTGTTTGTCCTACTCCAAAAGCATTTATTTTTATTACATGTAAAATGTATTTTAATGAAGACCAAAAAGATTTGCTGCTTCAGGATCTAAATTAACCTTACAGAACCTGAGTATTTCAATTAGTGAAGTATTTGGTATGAGACTGGTGCTGACCAGACGTTTAAGTTTCTGATACAAACTTATTTCGTTTGTCTTCTCCCTCTCAGTTGTCCCTGGAATTCTTGTTTTTAACGAAGTTTCTAACTGTGAGTTTCAAATAGATTTTAAAAAGAGAGAGAAAGGAAAAATTCAGAATTCCTCTTTTCATGCATGAGACAGGATAAGGTTGGCAAATACATATCATGCGTTGCCATTACTTCTCCTGTGCCTATGGCAGATACTGCTCAATCACAACACTTTTTTCCTACAATTCTTGGAAATTTGAACAGCACCTGGAATTTAAGTGGTCCTTAATTAATTGTTGAATTAATAAGTTTGAGCTCTGTTTCCTGAACTTAATCGCAAGCCCTCTGAGAGCTGGCAGTCATGGTGTCTGCTTTATAAGGTGTAATACATCCCATGAAACGGCATTTTAAAAACAGTTCAACTTTTTTCTGTGAGAGCAAACTTAATTAAACGTGAAAGTTTGCCTTCTATTTAGACATTGAAGGGGTGGATTATTAAATAAAGTTGTAAAGGCAGGTAGAAATGTAGAGATATTTATTGGGCAGTGTTGAATTGGAAGATAAACGTACATAAAATAACTGAAGACCATTTTTCACTCTTTCCCACTTCACCTGTAGAACTCTTTCCTTTTGCAATGGTTTGTGCCTGTTCATCTGAGTTTCTCCACCTGCTAATCAAAAAGCAGATAAGACCTGCTGTCAAAATGTCATTTAGGCAGAGAATGCTACACAACTTAAAAGGTAGAGCTCCCCTAAATTTTTACCCCATGAAGGAGACATGATCTATCTCACAGAGTAGTTAAGCCTCATTCATACTTTCCTCCTCATACCAGAGCATGGAAAGTTGCTATTAATGAAGTAGTTAAGGGCAGTTGTTAAGAGCTCTGTAGAAAGACCAATCTGGGTTTGAATGCAGCCTCTACCCTTTCCTGGTCATTTGACCTTAGAATTTCTTCCTCTAAGCCCCAGTGTCCTTATCTGTAAAATGAAGGTGGTAAGGGGTAAGGAAGAATTTAAGAATAAATATCACCAAGTATAATACCTAACATGTACAAATCACTGAATACATGGTAAGTAATTGATGTTTGATATTTGCATATTACATATAATATTATGTATTTTTCACTAATGTTTCCTGTGTAGTTAGCAGTTATCCAACTTCATTGCAAGTTTCGTTAATGCAGCATTGCTGTCTTATATTCTTAGCCTCAAATCCTTTCTATGGACTTACGTTCTAAATTAAAGGGCTACACATTCTGATTCTTAATGTAGACCTGAGTTAGGATATTCTATCCTATTTATTTTTAAGAATACACCCCAAATTTGAGTATGGAAAATGTGATCACTTTTGCCGTAACAAAGACAATGTCTTATACATATTTTGATTTAACTAGCACTTATTGAGGGCCTTATTTGTACTAAGTGCACTGCATGTGATACCTCTACTTCTTTAAGAACACTTCTGAAAGAAAGGATTATTATTAACTTTGGGATTGGAAAGGAATCTAGGGTTTAGAGAGGTTAAGTAATGCCTAAAGTCAACTAGGCTTAAGTAGTAAAAGAATGATTAAAACATAGTCCAGTTTAGCTGTTAAGCCCATGGTCTTTACACTTCATCATGATACTTCTCTATATCTAAGAATAATGTAAAAGTGGCTTTACAATTCATCCTCATTTCAGTCAGCACAGACAAGTTTATCCAGAATTGTAATGGCTGGTAACAGAAAAAGTATACTTCTCACTTATGTTTCATGTCCATTATGGGTCATTATTCTCGGATCCAAGCTGAAGAAACAGCCCTTATGGTGGATATGAAAGTCTTCAAGGAGAGAAAAATAGCAAAGATGGTCCTGTATGATGAATCTTAAAGCTTCTAGTCAGAAGTGGCATATGCCACTTCTGCTCACATTCCATTCATTGAAACAAATCACATGGCCAAGCCCAATGTGATTGGGGCAGGAGGTATATTCCTCACACAGGGAGGGCAGTGATAATTTGGGAAAAATAATCTATCATAATATTATATATAATATATTTATTTTTCTTGTTTGTTTTATGTAGGCTTATATAAAAATATATTTTTATTCCCTGGAACACACACCATTGATGGTAGTAGGAGACAGCCTGAGGGAGGCTCTGTAGAAAAAAGACTCAGCTAGAGATTCACCATTCATTTGGTCTAATGTACCATACGATTATTGGAAAGTGACACTATGGCAATTGTGTTGGCAGGATCAGTATATGGGAACTGCCCTACCATTTGCCAAGTTCATTTTTTTCACTGCTGTAAGCCATTTTTCAGCATACCAACACATGGCAGTTCAATAAATGATTATTCTGCATTTTTACAGCAGCCAGTGGAGCTGAAATTATGTTTCTGAGTTGATATGCTGGGCTAGAATTACACGTCCAATTTAAGCCAAGCTAGTGGTATTGAGGTGATTTGATAGTGTCTTAGCTCTGGCACCTCCACATCTTTATTCCTGTGTACTACTACCAAAGGAGTATTCCTTTGGCCTCATTGGCAGATTCAATATGAGAAGATGAATGACAGGAGAAGAACATATATGTTAACTAGAGAGTAAAATCAGAGGAAAACCTTTGGTGTGATTTTTCTACAAGAGCTCTTTCTTCCATTAGTACTTACTATTATTTATCACTTTAAAACAGAGGCCTCAATTAATTTCTTTCTACTGTCTCATCAACTATTCTTGTCCTGGTCTTGAACACCTCACTCCTCAAACACAGTAAAAGCCTCCTAGCTTGTTTACTGCCTCTAGTAATTTCCTCCATCCTTAATCATGAATGATATCAGAAATATTAATAACTGGATTGCTTCAAGAACCAAAGTCATAGAATGCCTCACAGGGCATATAGATATAAAATCTTGGCAGCTCCAATGGCAGCCAACCTGTCTTACCTAATGACACCTCTCTAATTTCTTTATTTCCTTTGCCTGCCTATCCAGTCCTTTTGGACCCCACCTTAATTCTCAGCTTTCTATTCTGACATGGCTATTGGACATTCAATTTTGCAAACTTCCCTCACCTCCATGTCAAAATTTGTCTATCAATCTTTTATTTCATTTTAAATTCTGAAGTATTTCAGGTATATATGATCATATACATGGCATATATCTGGATTAAGAAGCATAATATTAATAGTAAAATAAAAAACCTGTGAACCCACCAACCAATAGAAGAAATCGGCTCTCAGTCTTTGTTTTATAGTTCTGTCAGTATCTAAGTTTGTACTTCTGGCTTAGCCTCTTTTGACTGTTTGTACTTGGTCCCAGCCTGTATTATCCTCCCAGTACCCCCTTCAACTTCCATTGTTCCCACAGCTTTACCCTCCAGCTATTTTCCCAGCACGCTCTTCTGTCTGACCTTTGAGATAAGGATTACATCTACTGTATCCAGACTACACTTCCAAAAATTCTACTTGATCAGTCAGTATCATCCTCCCAAGTTCAAAAACCTAAATTGCTTCTCTACTTCTTATCAAGTCTGAACACTCTCTGGATTTTAAACCCTCTCCATGAAATCACATCAGAAATGCATCTCACATACATAGAAATTTTTAGTTTTTCTAGCAAGTTTCTTAGCTGGCTTTCATTCAGTGTTAATTCATATTTATTTTTCTGTGTAATTTTAACCACATTGCTATCTAGCATCATGCCCCCTCTAACATGTTTTTACAGTGGAAGGAGCAGAGACTTTAATATAGGGAAAAATTTGAGTCTTGACCCATCACTACTAACTTTGATCAGCTTGTATGGTTAATCCTCACTTATATGATCATGTTCATTTTCCTCAACTACGTATGGGGTTATTAATTCTCTTCAGGATTATTAGGGATTAAGTAGATGGTTTCTTTAAAGTGTGTAACACAGTGCCAAGTGTACTGAAGATAGTCAACAAATTGAGTTTTGTTAATACTCTTCAATCCAGTTCCTGTAATACAGAAAAAAACATTGTTAGAGAGTCTATTTTCATTCTTAACTGAATATTCAGGCTTAGATTTTGTCATATAGGCAAGGGGAAAGATTAAAGGGTTTTGAATGAGGAACTGGGAAAATAAGATTTTCTGTTGGGAAGGTTACTCTGATTGCTTTGGGGAGGTAGGGTTAAAGAAAATTGAGACTAGAGGCAAGGCAGCTGGAGCAGTGGTCCTGTTAAGAGGACATGGCACCTTAAGCCAGGGCAGTATGCCCTCTGTGCAATCGCTTTCTCTACCATGTCAGGCACAGATGAATAAAGCACTATCTTTGGACTCTCCCTGAGGCCCAAGATAGGACTGGACTAAGTAAATTAGGCATAAATGTTCAAGTTAATAAAGGTAAAGAGGACATAGCTTGCTGGGAAATAGTATTTCTTATACTGAAAAATTAAGGAACAATCTCAGAAAGAAATTGCTGTTGTTTGGGGATAGCAGCACAGAACTACAAGCTATGTATTGGGATAAATTTGTATTTTTTGCCTCCATATCTCTCCTAGACCATCTCTAATACTTTAACAAGGCTGTAGAGGCTGAATGAATTCCGGAAGTCAAATATTTGAGCAAGTTAGTGGATGTTTAAATAGATGTATGATGAGGATCAAAAAAACCAAAAAAAAAAAAAAAAAAAACACAAAAACTAAACACTGAGGGCATATGTTATATATCAAGTTATTAAATGTTTTCTTGGTGGAGGTTTGGCAGGAAGAGCTAAGAGATAAGATATGGAGCGGATTCTAGGCAAGGTAGGGTAACACAGTGGCATTTGCAGGGTAATAAACCAAGGAGACATAAAACATCCTGTGAGTGTCTGGTGAAGGTGAACAAGCGAGGCAAGGTGTATGTCTATGGAAATGACAATAATTGAAATGCTTATATGAATCTATATAATTTTGTATCCTACTGGTTTATAATGTTATTTGAAATAACAAGGATGCTGAACAGAAGTTGCTGGAATCACCTGCTAATCCAAACAGACTAAACAATAAGGATATCTTTGGATGAGATGGTTGCCGTCAGTGATTATAGGAGTCTGAAATGTGTCTGACAGGCAGAAGAGACAGCAATATAAGTGCCGGCAGGAGTCAGTTAATACACATTTATCACAGTTTACTGCATTCCTGAACTTAATTGCTTTTGTTTTTATTTTTTGGTAGTGTTTTTAATAGCACATTTCTCAGAGATGGTGACTCTTTCAGAAGAAATACAGTAGTTGAAAATGGTCTTATCAGATCAAGAGCTCCATGGAAAAGTTCCAAGGTCCTCATGGCTTGCAGAAGTCTCTGTACTGTGTCAGCTCAGGCCTTAGGAATTTGAAGGGACAATAAATTCACTCTACCTTCACTTTCTTATTGTACGAATGTGAATATAGTAAAATGATCTGGTCAGAAGAATTCTAGCATGCGAATATTAAGCTGGAATTCAAAATCAGGTCTACTAACCCCTAGACCTGAAGTCTAGTAAAATGTGTGCTATATCACACTGTCTCTTTGTGGATGTACAAAGACTATACACACTGTGCCTGGAGCTTGAGCAGATGACTTCCCACTAGACATTGTTTCTTACTGGAGACTTTGTCTTTTAGGAGAGTAAACCATGATAAATAGGTGATTACGTGAGTTAATTTATAGATTTTAAAGGGTATTTTTCATGCCCACATTGATTTTTCCTTACAGTTCTAAAGGTTCCAAGTGTCATGAGCCCACAATCAATGATAGTTTGTATAGAAACATCATGTCTGGAGGAGAACAAATGCCTGAATCCCTACAGTAAGGGAGGTGTGGCTGAGGGGGAGGCCACCTGCTGACAAGAGAGCCCTTGTATGTTCCACACGTTCACTGTGGGTATCTGGTAATTGTCAATTCTTAAGTGTTGCAAAACTTAAGCCTGAGCCACACATTTAGTCCATGACTGTATGCAGCCCTGTGTGGTCTTCAGAACATGGCCAGTGACATCAGGCAATTCTGAAGCACATTTGTAAATTGTATGATCTTTCTGAGCCTCATTTTTCTCAATAAAAATAGGAATAATATGACCAAGTTTGCTGAGTTGTCACAAGGATCATATGAAAACATAGGTAAAGATACCCAGCACAATGCCTTATCACTTTACTCGGACTTTCATTAGTAAGAAACTTCTCAAAAATAGTGTGTACAATACCACCACCATCACTCACTAAATTTCTGCCCATAAATCATCCCAAACGAAGAGGTTTATCTTCCCTTCTTTATAAATCATAGTATAATACCATAGTATTTTGTTTGAAATCAAACATTTCAAAGTTACTGAAAATCTTTTTTTGTTAGTTACCTGTTCCTAATTTCAATATTGTTCCCTGCTCTATGGAAGTCTGTAGCTGTGGCTCAAATCCTCTGAATCCTCCACTGTACCTATCACCGAGTGAGGAGTTTGGTAGGCCTTTATTAAATTTTTATCAGTTCCCTGAATTTATAAAGATGTGAGCAGAAGGTAAGTGTTCACTTGAAGTTAGTGTTTCTCTTACTGGGCTGCAGTTCTGCTAGCAGAGTGTTTGGTTGCTAGGATTTTAGATTTGCTATTCGTGAAAGGGGCATTGAGCAAGAGCTGAGTTTTTGACAGGAAGGAAAGATTAATAATGCTGTTGAAACCCACAATGCCAGTTTGTTAGCTCCAACCCCTGTGTAGAGATTGTCTTACTTATCTTAGTAACTCACTCAGGTGGCTCTCACAATACCTGAAATATAGTTATCATTTAATCTTTTTTTTGCAATAAATGGGCAGAGCCATGCTACCTTTGTCCTTTATATTAAAAATATATGTATATGTGGTTTATTCATCCATTCAGTAAATATCATTGGGCACCTACTATGGGCTAAGCATTGTTCTAAGGGCCTGTGCTCTAAAACAGCGAACAAAACAAAAATCTCAGACATAGAAGTTTATGTTCCAAATAAAAAGAAATACGTAACATTTTTTTATGTCAGGTGATGATATATGTGCTGTGAAGAAAAGAACTGAGCAGAGCAGGGGAATATGAAGTGTGTATTTGTGTGTGGATGGAGGGGTGTACAATTTTAAATAGGATGGTTCAGCAAGGCCTCCCTGAGAAGGTGACATTTGAGTAAAGACCTGCAGGAGGTGAGAGGTCAATCCATGTATTACCTAGGAGAGGCAAAGGGAATAGCACATGAAAAGGTTAGAGGCAGGAGCATGTTTGGCATTTTCAAGGAGCAAATAGGCCAGGCTGGTATGGCTACAGTAGAGAAGCGAGTATGAATATAACAGTAGACAAACTCGTAATATATTCCTATTCCTATTATATATAGGAATTTATATATTCTTATATTCAATCCTGTAATACTAGTTGCTCATCCTAAGGACTTGATGGCATTCTTCAGTAGATTTCTAAGAGTCAGGTGAAAATTTGCAAGTCAGATACTAAAATGCTATTCATTCATTAATTCATTTATTCCTTCCTTCATAAATTCCCTATTTAGCAAGCATTTATTGAGCACCTTTAATTAGAGCTTACACTTATTAAACACTTGCTATATGCTAAAATGTGTTTTATGTCCATGCATTTTTAAACAAACCTCATAAAACCTTATAAAGTAACTACTTTTATATGTGCTATCATTTTCAGATGAGGAAACTGATATATCAAAATATTTTTAAATGTGGTATCTGTTTTCAAAGGGTTCATTATCTTACAAAGGAATTGAGATAACTATACACATAGTATGCAAGACAGTTTATAAGTACTATGGTTCAACCAAATTAGAAGAATTTAGATAAAGAAGCAAATAACAGTCCCTTTAGCCCATTTTCTCCCTTGAAAATATAATTTTGGTGAGAGTATTTCTTGAATGCTTATTGTGCTTCTGAAAATCCCAGATATCTGCCAAGGTTTCCAAGGACCAGTCCTTCTCTTTCCACAAGAAAATGCCATGTAGTTTAGAAACACTAGCATCTTAACATCTTAAGAGCCAAACACAGTTCCTGGAAAGCAAGAATGTGACTTTCCATTTGAGCTTGACAATTTCTTTAAACTTCACAGGGCTACTCTTCTAAAATGAAGTGTGGATCAATATGGTTCCTAGTGTTCCTCAAGAACTTTTAGGGGTAGTATAACTTTTTTGGAAAATAACTAAATGGACATTAATAACGGAGTTTGTTGCTGCATCTCATTTAAAATACTTTCACAACCCTATCTAATTAATTATTTATACTACTTACCCATTAGTCTGCTTTAAAAATAACCTTGTCCTTCCTTCCCATTATCATTTACTAATCATACCAATCACCTTCAATAGATAATAAATGTCTTAATTTCATCATTTATAAAATGTTTTAATACCACTGGCAGTGGGAGGAGGAGCTAATAAGTTTGATTAAGTAATAAATAATTGAAAACACTTTGCCACACAAAGGGTTTTGGACATTGTGAGAGACTGGTTCTGGCTCTTGCACAGAGTGGAACTATGGCAATGGAATTGCTGCCTGTGGACTACATCTTCTTGAGGGCAAAGAACATTTTTTGCCAAAATGACACTCTCATAATTTTGCTGTGATAGTAAAACATGGCTTATGCTTATTTGTATGTAGTATATTTTATCCAAAAGACCTAGTAACATTTGGCAATTAATTTGTTTTATGGGATATTTTGAACTTTTCATCAAATAGTTGTCCAATCAGCATAGACTGATCATGATCAATCTTTTGGTATAACATTCTGCCTGCTGTTTATAAGGAGAAAAAAAGGAGATAATGAGAAAAAAGTTAGCATTGTTTTCCAACCTGCAATGTCCATATACCAAGCCAGATAAACTGCTTAAACCCCTGTATACAATGGGACAAATTATCCATCTTGCTTTTTATTTTTTTCTAACTCTTTGAAATTCTGAAGGAATTATTATTTCTAGTGACCAAAAAAATCCTTTCACATTGGAACAAAACTAAACAAAACAAGGAATAACACTGTAGCCAAAGTTTTTTTTTTTTTTTTGTAATTTGTATAAACCATAGACTGGCAAACTATATAGCCCATGGACCAAATATAGCCCACCACCTGTTTTTCTACAATCTGTAAGCTAGGAATATTTTTGTATTTTTAAATAGTTGAAAAAGAATCAAGAAAATATATTTTATGAAAAAAGAAAACCTAAAATTCAAATTTCAGTGCCCATAAGTAAATTTATTGGAATATGGTCATGTTTTATTCATTTAAGTATTGCCTATGGGATCTTCTGCACTATAATGGCAAAGTTGAATAATAGTTATGACAGTGATCATAGGGCCCACAAAGCCTAAAGTATTTACTATCTTTCATTCATAGAAAAAGTTTGCTGACCCCTGGTATATTAATAGGTCATGATCAGAATTCAATATATTGATGTATTATTAATTTATAGTAAGTGACATTGGCCTGTCCCAGGGGAAAACATAGTTGTTCATCTATTGTCTTTTTCACTGTGGGGAATTACTATGGTTTAGCATTCAAATGAAATTACTTCGGAAACATGATTATCATTAAGTAAAAAAAAATATGGTACTAACTTGTACCTTACTCTCTTGTGTCACATTTGATGCTCTTTTCTGCCTTTGTTTATATTTTGTTTTTCCATTATGTCTGTTCCTTTGCTCACTCATTCATTCATTCTGTTATAATCTACCTACATTTGTAATCTACCTACTCCATGCCAAGTGCCCAAGGTAATACAACACTTGATCTTAGCCAAAAGGCCAAGAAGCAATCCAGGGTAATACAAAGGATAATGAGACAGAACTCAGCCTTTGCTAAATTCACAGATTTTTGGAGAAGAGACTCATTTGAACAAGTAATTACAATGCATTGTGATAAGTGTTTCTATAGTTCTATGTGCAAATCCTATGGGATCCTAAAGGAGAGAATGATTCATTAGGGACAATGGGGTTCAGCTTCACACACACAAAAAAAATGTGTTTCATTTGGGTCTAAAGGGTGAATAATGATTTTGCATGCTTAGAAGTAGGGAAGATCATTTTAGGAACAGAAGCCAAGGTCCACGGGGCAGAGTTATAAAAGAGTATTGGTGTTCTGGGAATGGCAAGGCAAATTATATGCCCCGGAGTGTAAGTTTCATCAGAGGAAGAGTTAGAAAGTGAGTTTATAATTTTGAGGAAAAGATTGTGAGAAGCATTGTCCATGAGGCCAGAGGATTTTTACTGTATCCTTCAGGCAATAGAGAGTCAACAGATATTCTAAGGGGTGGGCCGCATGATTATCTGTGCACTTTAGAAAAGTACTCCAGTAGCAATATAGAAGATAAACTAGAGGAGAAAGAAACTAGAAAGGGAGACTGGTTGTGAGACTGTAACTATAATTTAGTTGAGAGGTGAGGGTCATTATGAACTAAGGCCACCACAACAAGGTGATTGAAGAGGAATATATTGTATGGCTTTGTATCTTTAAATTAAAACCAGCTTGACCCCTGATAATGGACCTGAAAATCCCAGATTTTAATCTTTGGGGTAGAAGACAGAGAGGAGTCTTGCTGTATATTTTCAGTGATTTGTAGAATTTTTTTTTTTTTTTTTTTTTTGAGACAGAGTCTCACTCTGTTGCCTGGGCTAGAGTGCCGTGGCATTAGCCTAGCTCACAGCAACCTTAAACTCCTGGGCTCAAGCAATCATTCTCCCTCAGCCTCCCAAGTAGCTGAGACTACAGGCATTGCCACCATGTCTGGCTAATTTTTTCTATATATTTTTAGTTGTCCAGCTAATTTCTTTCTATTTTTAGTAGAGGCAGGGTCTCTCTCTTGCTCAGGCTAGTCTTGAACTCCTGCACTCAAACAATCCTCCTGCCTCAGCCTCCCAGAGTGCTAGGATTACAGGTGTGAGCCACCACGCCTGACCCTGTAGAATGGTTTTAATTGAAGTTGTCTTTAATAATTGTTCTGGACCAAATCTGTGATTTTTTGATGTATCCCTGTGCTCTTAATTCCACAATGAACAGAGGCTCTAGACCTAGTCTGAGGGGCCACTCTTCCCTGGATACCATGGTTCTTGCTTTCCTGAGAATGCAACTTCTTAGGAGGTGTCCCAGAGGCCACCCTTGTAGCAGATACAAAATCTCCAAGGAAGACTATGTGGTCACTTACCAGAGAGGTCTTCAGATGTGTTGGGAGACCTCTACTCCCTACGGTAATGGTGCTGAGGTCTATTCAGGTTTCCTCCCGTGGTTGTGGTGCACACCCTGTGAGATCCCTTGTGAGGCCGTAGAATTCAGCTGCTGCCATGTTTAGGTCCTGGGCTGCAATGTCGTTTGGCTAAATCTGGGCATGTGCTATCACCATTTCTAACATCCCCAGTGAGACAGCAACTCAACTCTCTGAGGTTTCCTGTTAAATTAAAGTCTGCTCTTTGGCAGGACAATGGGTAATTTAGTTGACAGCTCATCTTATCTGGGATGTGAGGAGTGGATCTGGGGATTACAGTAGGCTTGGATTATAGGGTGAGGTTTTTATCAGGTTATCTCCACTGTCTAGGAAATAATGACAGTGCCAGGGATACAGGCACGAAAAAGTCTCCCTTTTAGTAGATGAACTGTTAGAGTGATGTTATATATCTCAGATACTCGCCTGTGACTTTTGAATTTGAAGAGGACTTGGTGATGGCTTTTTTCTTCTTAGTGTCACTGAAGAAAAACCACTATTGACATGCACTAGAAGTCCTGGCAGTCTTCCAAGACCCAGGAGAGTTGGATTCATCTGTGAGGTGACTAGCTTGTCCAGTTTTGGCACAGGAAGAAGCAGCAGCATTACATAGTAGAAACACAGTAGACTTCAGAGTCAGGTAGATATAGGCTTAAATACCACACACTTTTAACTTATGAGACTTCCAGTAAGTTAGCCTTTTGGAGGCTTGCTTCTCTTTCTGTGCAACTTCACTAGATTTCTGTGAGACTCAAAAGAAATTTTGTGTGTATGTGTATGTGAGTGCATGAGTGAGATAGTGTGAGATAGTATGTGTTTATGTGAGAAGACCCTGGTGAGTAGTGGGCTCTCAGATGTGTTAGTAGCTGCCCACCTGTGAGATAGGTGGTTGATCTCGGTGATGATGAAAATAGACTGCCTGGAGATCATGGATATGACAGTGTCTTTCATACCTGAGAAGAAACCATTATGACTGAATCAAAAAGTCCTGCATTTAATATAAAAAGAATTAAAGATGAAAATCATAGGATCATCACAATAGAAGCAGAGAAAGCATTTGGTAAAATTCAGCATTTCTTTATAATAAAACCCCTCAACAAACCAGTCATAGAAGGAACGTGCCTCAAAATAATAAGGGTCATACATGAAAAACTCACAGCTACCATCATATTGAGTGGGGAAAAGTTAAAAGCATTCCCTCTAAGAACTAGAACAATGCCCACTTTTACCACTCCTATTCAATATAGTACCTGAAGTTCTAGCCAGAGCCACCAGGCAAGAGAAAGAAATAAGGGACATCCAAATTGGAAAAGAGAAAGTCAAATTATCTCTGTTGACTGACTATATGATCTTATACCTAGAAATCCCTAAAGACTTCTTGAAAAAACTCTTAGATTTGATAAATGAATTCAGTAAACTTTTAGGATACAAAATCAATGTGTAAACATCAGTACCATTTCTATACACAGATAATGACCAAACTGAGAACCAAATCAGGAAGGCAATCCCATTTACAATAGCTACCAAAAAAAAAAAAAAAAAAACACCAAAATATATTTAACCAAGGAGGTGAAAGATTTCTACAAGGAAAACTACAAAACACTGATGAAAGAAATTGTAGATGACACAAACAAATGGAAAAACATTCCATGCTCACGGATTGGAAGAATTAATATTGTTAAAATGACTGCATTATTCAAAGAAATCTACAAATTCAATGTAATGCCTATCAAAATACCAAAGCTACTTTTTCACAGAATTAGAAAAAATCCTAAAATTCACATGAAGCCAAACAAAAGCAGAATAGCCAAAGCAATCCTAAGCAAACAGAACAAAGCTGGAGACATCGCATTACCTGACTTCAAATTATACTACAAGGCCATAGTAACCAACACAGCATGGTACTGGTATAAAAATAGATACATAGATCAACGTAACAGAATAGAGAACGCAGAAAAAAAGCCACATATCTACAGACAACTGATCTTTGACAAAGTCAGCAAAAACATACACTGGAGAATGGACATCCTTTTCAATAAATGGTGCTGGGAAAATTGGATTGCCATATGCATAAGAATGAAACTGGACTCTTATCTCCCACCATATGCAAAAGTCAACTCAGGATGGATTAAAGACTTAAATTTAAGACCTGAAACTTTACTCAAAGAAAACCTAGGGAAAACTTTTTGGACATTGGTCTAGGGCAAAGAGTTCATGACTAAGACCTCAAAAGCACAAGCAACAAAAACAAAAATAGACAAATGGGACTTAAATTAAAAGGATTCTGCATAGCAAAAGAAATAATCAACAGAATGAACAGACAACTTGCAAAATGGAAGAAAATATTTGCAAACTATGAATCAGACAGGGGACTAATATCCAGAATTTACAAGGAACTCAAACAACTGAACAACAACAACTAAAAATACCCAAATAACCCCATTAAAAAGTAGGCAAAGGACATAAACATTTTTCAAAAGAGACATCCAAATGACCAAAAAGCATATGAAAAATGCTCAACATCACTAATCATCAGAGAAATGCAAATCAAAATCACAATGAGATATCATCTTATGCCAGTCACAATGGCTATTAAAAAAAGTCAAAAAATAACAGATGTTGAAGAGAATGTGGAGAAAAGGGAATGCTTATACACTGTTGGTGGAAATGTAAATTAGTATAACCTCTATGGAAAACAGTATGAAGATTTCTCAAAGAACTAAAAACAGACCTACCATTTGATCCAGCAATCCCACTATTGGGCATATATATACACCCAAAGGACAAGACATCATTATATCATAAAGACACATGCATTTGTATGCTTATTGTACATTATTCACAATAGCAAAGATAATGGAATCATCCTAAGTGTCCATCAATGGATGATTGGATAAATAAAATGTGATGTATTATCTTCTTTCTGGTTGCTGGTAAAAAAAAATGTGTTGTATATGTGTGTATATATGTGTGTGTGTATATATATATATATATATAAAATGCAATACTATTCAGCTGTAAAAATAGAATAAAATCATATCTTTTGCAGCAACATGGGTGAAACTGGAGTGCATTATCTTAAGTGAAATAACTCAGAAACAGAAAGCCAAATACTGCATGTTCTCATTTATAAGTGGGAGCTAAATAATATGTACATATGGACATAGAGTGTAGAATAATAGATACTGCAGACTTAGAAGGGTGAGAAGGTGAGAGGGGAATGAGGGATGAGAAATTACTTAATGTGTACATTATTCTAGTGATGGTTACACTAAAAGTGCAGACTTCACCACTATGCAATATATCCATGTAACAAAATAGCACTTCTGTCCCTCTAATTATACAAATATTTTTTTAAAAGTCCTGGATTTAGAGGTGAAAGATCTCAGCTCATTGATTAGTCTGCCAGTCAAGACGAGATTTGGGCAAGTCATTTACCTCTGTAATTCTCAAGTCCTATGTCTACAAAACATGTACCTTACAGGGTAAAAACATACAGTAAAGTTTCTGTAGAGGTGGACCTAATTTTTATGGGCCTGAATTTTCTATAATTTGTGAGAGAGAACTTTAATAAAAAGAACACAAATTATAATTATAAAATTAAGGATAGGGCTTTATAAGGGGTTCATGCAAGTGAAGAATCTTTATTAGCTTCATGGTAAATCTGCTTCTGAACTTCTGATTTGTTAGTATATTTATATGAGACATTTGGTATGATATAATAATATATATAATAAATATGATAAATATTTACTGGATATGTTGATTGAAAGTAAAGATCGATTACTTAATATTATAAGCCTAAGGCTTAGAAATAATAAATGATAAAGTAATGGGAAGGAGAGGGAAAAAACTCACTTGAGGGTTTTTATTTCTTAAAAATCTAAAACAAAAAAAATCCTCTAGCTTTATGCAGGGCACATTTCAAAACAATATGCATTTACAGAGTATATAAGTACTAGGCATTAGGCATAGAAGAAATAAAGTATTAACTTGGATGAATAATAAATAGAGACAGAATTTCTTGAGGGCAGAATGCCTGCCAGTTAGTGTCCTCTCTATGGAAGATTTCAGATTCTGCAATGTGCCTTGAAATCATTCTCCTAACAGAGATGTATCATGTAATATTATAGAAATATTTCAGAGCTCAATAGTGTTGAAGGATCAGTTTAGATTATTAGAAATATTCATTTATTTATTCATGTATTCATCATTTGCTTGGCATTTATTAATACTGTGATTCAGGATTAAGGGAGGCACTGGAAATTGGTTAGAAGTAATGTTAATATTAATACATAATTTGATTGTTATGATTGTTTTAGAGAAGAAAATATTCTCACAAGATGACCTGTCCTATATTGCCCACTGAATTATTTGCTCACAGATTTACCTGTATTAGCACTCACCTCTTTCACCTTACCTCTGGTTTCAGAAATGTCTTGTTCAAGGGAAATCCCTCCCATCTGAGCAGAAGATGATTTATTCCTGTGACAATCAAGTTGAGGACACCTCCCTGACAGAGTAATAGTCTTAACCCATTACTGGTTGAAAGCGCTGTTATACCTTCACTAGAAAAATCACTGTAGAAAATACTTAATAGGCATTAACCTAAGGGTAGAAACAGCAAGATCATTCTCTCCTACATTCATAAACCACAGACTACCACAGGTGTCTGTGGCAGAGGTCATATTTGTCAACCTGAGATTCAGAATTTACTGGCTAGGATCCATAAAAAATTTATAGATCTTTCCTGTAAAATAGCCCCCAAATTTGTGATGTAAGCTTAGGAATGTGTATCATTAGTTTTCATTCTGGACACATCTAGACCTCTTTCTGGATTTAAAAAAAACCAAAAACCCCAAAAAGGAATATGAGCCATTACCCCAAGCCTAAAAGGGCTCTTTGTCTCAGGACCTAGGTCCTTGGTGAATAGGCAGCTTAGCTTTCCACTCTCAGAAGGGCCCTTTTGTTTTGCAAGATCTCTCGCCAGCACTGATATTAAAAAGATGCCAGCATGGAAAAGCAGTTTGTTTTGGGGTATGCAAATATTACAACTGAAATGATTTTGGGAAATCAGGAAATCAGACACCAATCAGAGAGAGCGTTTGTCCTCGTTTAAGACCTAGATTGCCCTGAATGCCCTAATTTATAATTCTTCACCTTAATAAGAGCATCTCACATTTGCATGGTGCTTTACAGTTTACAAATGACATTCACATCCATTATCTAATATTCTCTAGCACTAGTTCTATTGCAGTAGAATGTGAAAAGAAGTAGGTAATTAAATGGATACTAGGATCCCTATTTTACACATGCAGAAACTGAATCTTAGGAAGGTTAGGTGACTTGGCAAAGACCACATAGGGACAGAATGACCATGATGGTTGTATATAAGCTAACTAAGTACAAAGTAATTCCCTTTCCATTATATTTTTTTGCCTTTGATTTACAGTTTACAAAGCACTTTCATGTATATTATTTCATTTACTTCTGAGGCAATTTGGGTGTAGTAGTTGAATATATCAGTTAGATCTCTATTCTAGTTCCAGCATCATTATTTCCTAGCTATGTGATCTTGGGCAAGATACCTCACTTCACTAACTTCACTTTCCTTCTTGGTAAATTGGAGATAATGACAGCTTTCTTGCAGAGATGTTGTATGAACTAGAGAGTCTGTATATAAAGGACATAGTACAGATTCTGGCACCCAGTAAATGCTCAAAAAATGGTAGCTACCATTTCTATTATTTCCCATTCTATGATTCAAAAAATTCTTTGACCACTTTCAGAAAAAGAAAACTTAAACCACGAGGAAAAGCACAAAAAAAGTCATTGGATTTCAATGGTCCTTAAGACAAAGAGTGTTTGCATATGTTGGTGATTTGTGGTAGGTGCAGGATCCTAACTCTGGTCACACTTACCAAGGTTCTTGGCCCTGTTTGATCTCAGATGTAGGTATTTAACAATCTGTGCTCTAAGGTTTTTCTGTGGCCAATTTAGTTTTCAGATGAATAGAGCTGGGAACAATAAAATGGTAACTGGATATTCCCTTCCTCTCTCCCCTCTGGAGCAGCCCTTTACCCCTTTAATATATCAAACTCAGCCTACTATCACATCAAGTTCCCTTTGCTCCAGTTGCTATACCATGTGTGGAACAACTCACAAAGGTGTTGCATTTGTAATCCAAAATGAGCTGGTGATCCCCATGGTGCATTTTTTTTTTTTTTTTTTTACCATGCAGAGCTTTTGAGAGAATATATTTGTGTTGAGATGTGTTACCTCATCCATTTGTGTTTACCCCAAACAGGTACATCATGGCAGGGCAAACTGAAAACTATTTGAAGCAAACTGAAAGAGTAACAGGCAATATCAGTGTCATCCCTATTGGGACAATTGCTACATTGGAGCCTGATATGTGAAAAATGCCATGGATGCACTTTCAGCTCAAGGCGAGAGAAGGAGCTGACTTGAGTCCCCACTATGGGGTGGTACACTATGTTCAACATCTCCAGATACTCCTACACGTGGGAAATATCGCATCATAACTGAGACCCTACATTTCTCCCAGCTAATAGTTGTGTGCACTGGGACATAAAAACCAAGATTCATTTGTATATGGCTTTGAAAATCATTTAATGAATTTCTCAGCAAACTGATTTTAGTTTTTTTTTAGATTTTCAATTTTGAACTCACATTCTTTTCAATAAACAAGGTATCTCTAGCTATCTCTAGGGTCCAGAAAAAAATTCTCAAAATGCCATTATTGTAAATTTATTTTAAACCAGCAATTCATATAGAATGTGAATAATATTGATTTACCTAACAATCATTGGAAATTTATAGTATGCCAGGTACTGGGATAGCCTTGGTGATGCAGCAAGTAAAAATTCCTCAGGCTGGCCAGGGAAGCAGAAATGTTTCATGTAATTATGTAAGTCATGTTGTCAAACTTTGATTGAACCACAATTCCATAGCCTGGGACAGTTAAAAACTCTCCTCATACTTTGTTCTAGTTTCTTTAACTTACTTTTCATTTCTTCCCACCTCCTCCAGTGTTTCTGTATCCACGTGGCTATTCTCTCCCCCACTAAGTGCAGATTAAAGCAAAGCCTTTTTCCTGGTTTGGCCCCAAATTTTATTTCCTTCAAACAATTTGAGAATTGAGTAACTTTGCTGATGAACTGGATAGTCTCTGTGAGGGGAGGTCACATTTCAGATCATGAGATTTTCCTATCTTGCGGGCTTCCTCTCCACTTTTGCCTGTGGTGCTGATTCCCTCATACTCCTCTTCCTCTTCCAAGTCTTCTCTTCCTTGTCCTTCAGCATTTACCCCTGCTTCTCTGCTTGTCTCCCAGAAAGCAGCCCCATCAGGCTAAGCATTTACATTGCAAGTGGGCTTATTAAAGCATCTATTTAAAAACTAAAGCAGATCTTTTACTACAAGCGATTTTACTAAAGAAATAATATTTTTCCATGTTGTTATTATTGCAATAAAATGGTGCTAAGTGCGATGAATAGCCATGTAAGAGTATTGTGAAGCACTGAAAAGGTGTATCTAACTCAACCTGGAGGGAGGGATGACCGTAACGAATGAGTGAAGTTGGTCAGACAAATGCAGCAGGTGTGGATGAGGTGGAGAAGTAGGTCCTTCTAAGCATAGGGACAAACATGAACTCATGTTCAGAGATGAGAAGCAGCATGATGTATAGAGGGAATTGCAAGTGATTTAGTATTTCAGAGCATAAGGGATATGGAGAGAGTTGGAGCAATGGAGGCTGGAGAGGCAAGAGGGCTGGGTCAGGGAGTCTTATGTTAGACAGGTAATGGGGAGCCATTGATGAGCTTAAGCATAGGAGAGACACAGTGAGATTTTTATTTTGGATTGATCACTGTGGTGACTATAGGTGTCTATATTCCAAAGATCCAGAGCAGGGAAAGCCTAGATTATCATATAATTTATAACCAGTTCACTTTTAAAAGGAAAGATTTGAGCTCCTGATAATGATTTTCTCCATGGCACACTTGTTCCATTAATCTGACCGTCTACTGGCCAAAACACTGGGTACAGGTTCAGAGGCTCCTCGGCACAGTCTCTAACTAATTACATGGATGGTCATAGGAAATGAGACCTTTCCCTTCCATATAGCTTAGCAGTCTACTACGAGTTTTCTTTGAGGGGAATCTTGGAATATGAGAAGTAAATGTAAAAATCTGCAAGCTCATTTTTTTAAACATACAGCAGTGGAATTTTAAGGGGTTGTTTTTTCAACACAATGTTTTAGGGATCAAACAGACTGTTTCTCCTAAGAGGATACTCTGTAGACAAATAGTGCAGGAATAAGAAAAATAAGTTTTCTTTTCCTTTCTGTTATGGCTTCTGGCTCTGAAATGGGCAGCATCCTATTTCCAAATGATAGAAGAACAAGGAAAGTTCAGTTATCTTCCAGAGGGAGATGTAGGGGGAGAAGAGAAGTAACATTTGGATACTGAGTATCTAAGTAAATAACAAAGGTTTTCTGTTAGGTTTGTGAACAGCCTTAGACGACTTACATATATTCACAACATTCAAATATGTAATATGTAAAGAATCCAGGAGAACTATGGATGGAGCCAGTGCTTAACTGAGGACAGCATCCCCAAAGGCCCAATTCTATATCATTCTGAGACCTGCCTAGGATTGTCCCATTATCTCTTATTCTACTGGGTATTCCCATTCAGGCATTCCCAGTCGATCTGGAGCACAGCTTTGGGTTCCACACTGGGATCTTTCTCTTGAGCTTTAGCCCTTTTTTTCTTTTTTCTTTTCCTCTACATTGCAAAGAATAGTGGAATGAGTTCAGTTCTCAGAGTAGACAAACATGGCTTTCAGTCTTACTTCCATTATGTTCTAGTCACGTAACTTAGTATGTGTATATGTGGATGTTATTAATTATTTTCTTTGTACCTCAGTTATCTCCTCTGGGAAATGCAGATAGTCTGCCATTTCTCACAGGATTGCTGTGAAGTTTCATTCTAGTGGATCTAGAGGGCTAACACAGCGCCCAGCATATGAGTACTCAAGCAAGGACAGCAACTGGTAATGTTAACCACAAGTAGACTTAGCTCCAATACCATGACCACTCCTTGGGCTTATATTTTTGTGTAATATGCTTGATTT
This sequence comes from Eulemur rufifrons, assembly GCF_041146395.1. Classification (NCBI taxonomy): domain Eukaryota; kingdom Metazoa; phylum Chordata; class Mammalia; order Primates; family Lemuridae; genus Eulemur; species Eulemur rufifrons. The sequence continues at coordinate 44,131,928 of NC_090988.1, forward strand.
TGTATAAAGATTAAGCCCAAAATAAATGAATGAAACTTCTAGAATCCTGTTTTTCATGCATACACTCCCACCATATACATATATACCAGTAAGTCCAGAAACCTTTTAAGGATAAACAGTCTTCTTAATAAATATCAAGAATGAGAATAATGTAACTGGATGGATAACTGCTCTCAAAAGACCAACAAGACAAGGGAAAATTCCAGCTCAGTTTGATACCACCCTTGTAGTCTGAGGCAGGAAGTTATGACAACACAGTGAGCCAATGAAAACGACAAATACATCATACCACCATATGGAACTTCAACTTGCAGATTGCATGCAGATACCACTATTTGATCTTAACCCCTTGTTTTAATTCTTCCACATTGTAGAAGGAGGAAAATTCACCCACTCTCTAGAATGAGCCTGTAGAAAAACTCCCCTTTATGGCTCTAAATCATAAATGTTATGTGTTCTCAAAGAGTTTCACATTTCCAACAGGGAAGAGGTGCAGATATAGTCTAAAAGAGAACCACCCAGGGGCTGTAGCATTTAAAAGTCAATGCTAAGTAATGTAGTTTTAAAGAAGGATTCAGGAGACGTTGCCAAAATTTATATTTCATATTGCTTGTGGAATTGCTTTCAATTCTGTCTCACTTAGGTCTCTGTATGGTAAAGATTCCTAGGTTGCTATGGAAAATATGTGCTTAAGCTGACTGCTATGGTAACTAGTCACATATGGTGGAGAGGCATCACATGGCACAGGATTTGCATAACTAATTTGAGCATTTTAGTGAACAGTGCAATCTGTGCATAAAGCTAAGCAATCTGAGGATTTTTTAAAATTTTATTGTGCACACAGAAGTATCAAGTACTATTCTCTGTTTGCACATTGTAAGTTAGTTGCTGACTCCTCTCTGATACCCGGCATCAGTCCACAGCGCATGTGGCTATAAACATGTGATATTGTATATGAGTGTATTTGAGAGCTTATAAAGTTGAATCATTCTCAGTATTTTATAGTTACATTTCATTTACCTGGAGTCCCAAGTCTCAAGCTTCTTTTTCACAACATGAGAAATATTGAATTAAATTTCTATAAGATTACCACTATTTAATTTAATTGAACTCAATTTAATAAATATTAATTTGAGGTGCCACTGGATCATGGTGGATCATGTTTGCCCAGATCATGCTGTTTTGATCTTCAGTGCCTGAAATGCTTTTATCTATATCTTAACCTAGAATAATGACTGATGCATTGTAGACAGGGAATAACTGTGGAAATATAAATAGGCTCAGTTCTGGTGTCATGTTCTCCAGCAGCATTTCATGACACCCTTGTCCCAAGCCAGGTTAGATTTCCCACTCACTCTATCTTTATATGATACTCTGTTCATAGCTCCTGAACAATGTCAACGTCTACATTGTTCTAAAATTGACAGTATTTAAAAAAATCTGTCTCTCATATTAGATTCTGAGCTCCTTAAAAGGAGGAATTTGTGTCTTATTCAAATTTGTATATCTGTGATCTGGCATAGTTTTTATCAGAGAATAGGCATACCGTACATAGTTTTTAAATGAATAAAGAAATGAGTGAATGAATTATAAGCCTATCAGTCACGTATATACAAATTATCATTAGGAGGAGAAATATGATTCAGAATCTCCTATATTTTTCTTTTTAATAACCTCCATCTTCATCAAATGATGTGAAACTAGGAGAATGGCCCCAACTGTGGAATATATGAAGCAAATGAAAACCCAGAGAACTCACCACCATGTCATTCCTCAGGTCCCTAGGTCACTAGTTGGTCTTCCTGCTTCTTTCCACCTTTTAGAGTCTTCTTATATTTGTTTTATATATAATTCCCTGGGGTTTTCTTTGTACTTAATAGGAAAAATTGAGAGAATCACCTCTACTTCATCTTCCTGGAAGTAAAAGTACATAGGTTTCTGTTTTATTATTTGTTTAACACTTGATTATTTAGCATTTGGCATTTTTTTCCTGGGATCTGGGACATTATTGCCACTACTATTTGAGAGATATCATTTTAAGCTACAAATTCTGGCTGGCAATGTCACTGTAAACATAAAGTTGGCAGTAATCACAGTCTGAATACAAAAACTGCCAATCTTCTCCAAAGTACAGTTATGTATGACCAAGAATCAGTCAATTTGGAAAATAATAATATCCATCATCACTATAATATTAACTATGTGTCTACCACTTTGTCATTATTCTTAATAGTAGCTATAATGAAAACAACAATAATAATTGCTACCATGTTTGAGTGCCTATTTGAAAGTGGTTGAAGCATATCATGTCATCTAATTCTCACATCAACCACTTTTGTGTGCATGCATTTCTGTGTATGTGTATGTTCATTTAGTAATATCTGCTATCAGGCTCTGTTCTAGAAAATACTAGACATAAAAGAGCATAAGATAGCCTTGGTCTCTGTTTTCATGAAGGAGTTAATACGATTTTAGATAGAGCCATATACCTTAAAGATAAAAGCTGGAGATGTGGCAGAAAATGCTTAGGATGGTGGAGACTACTTTATGGAATGATTGGGGCAGACCTGTGCAACACATCACTATGCCATACTTCAATGTGTTTGATGATTATCAATATCTTTAAATGTAAAGGCATATTCATATCCTCAAAAAGGCAAGCTTTTGCTTTCTACTGGAATCAGTTTCATTTCGGATATTTCATAGGATAGTGGTAGTGTGTAAGGTACAATACGTTTAGAATTCTGAGTCTACATCATTGCTCACGCGTGTGCTCTCTGAGCAGGATTGTACTGGTCTGAAATATATAACTGACTGTATTTGCAGGACCCTTATATTTAAGCCCAAGGAAGCATATGATTCACAGCATTAGAGAACTTAATTTTATAATGCTCTCTGCTCATGGTCTCACTTTTTTTTTAAAAAAGAAAGAAAATCTTCCTTTAAAGAAGACACGAAATACCTCCTGAGGGATAAATTTGTTGGATGGTTGTTGGATTTTAATAGAGAATATACATTTACCTTCACAATGATTAATTACTGTTAAAAATAAAATAAGGGCTATTATTTGAGCATCTAGGAGATGATGTGCACTACATTATCTCCTTTATGTACATTTCATTTCATCTTTATGGCAATTTCATTGAACAAGAGTTTATTCATATCCCCATTTACAGATGAAGAAAAAGAGACAAAGGGAGTAAGCTGCTTTTTTCTGCTTGCATCTCCTTAACCCAGAACAATTCCTTGCTCATCTCTGCCTTTCTAAGTGCTTAAGGACTGACCACTATTGACTGCCCCGCCAAGGGCTTCCTTGCTAGCTTATTTCTGGTTGTCTGTTAGGGTTTGACCAGACAGTGACCCTTTCAAGAGATAACAAGTTGAGAGCAGGAAAAAGCCATGATATTCATTTCCTGCCATAGTTCTGGCCAGGAGTGGTCGCTCCATAACTGTAGCTCCTGCCAGGCATACTTCTTTCAAGGCTGTAGCTCTCATTAGACTCTGATTCTCTATTTCTTCCCTCTTGTCCTAAGCCCTAGGGTAAGTAAAGGCTTCTTGTTCCTGCTCTTGAGTCTCTGAGTGCCTAAATATTGCTTATTTATTCTGCTAAAATACCCATACCTTCTTTCATTAAATTATCTTCAGAATCCCATCTAAATTTTCTATTTCCTTTGAGGATACTATAGACACAGAGAGATTATTCAGTTAAGTTGCACAATTAGTACATGGTAAACCTAGGATTCCAACTTGAGTCTACCTGATTTCAAAGCTCATGCTTTTTCACTAAAATTAAGCTATGCTTCCTCATTTCTAAAACATTAAATCGTACCTATGTTATGGAAAGAGTTACTGACTCACCTAAAATGATCAACATAAACTCAAGAACTGATTTTTCAACTGGCCAGTTTTTTAGAAATACACTCTCTACAGATGCAGAAGCAGAAAACCTGCATAAGCAGATGTAACAGAATACTTGGCAAATTGTTTTGATTTGTTATCAATACCAAATTTGTCCACTATTAGTAACCCTTCTGATCATTATGAATGGTCATTGTGATAATTTTGTTTTAATTAAACCATATTGGATTTGTGTCACTGCAATGTAATTTAAAAGCTTCAGCCATTTAGAACTTTAAATATTTTTATACTTATTTTTATGTTATGTCTTATGACAATCACAATTGCTCTTTTCACTGTGGGCATTAATACGATTGACGGTGGCTCTAATGATTTGCTTTTGTCTGGGGGAATGCAGCTCCCATCAGGGTCAATTATCTCACAGTAATTCCAATGACAAAAGTGACTTTTGCTTAAATAAGCAAATTTCTATTCACCTCCTTGGACTGGGGAATGTAGCATGGCACATACTAACATGGCTGCTTTCGGTGGAATTGCTGCCCCACACTGGATAGCTCATACATAGTGAGGTATTTTCTGAGATTGAACAATTTTGGCAAATTAACATCATGAAGACAATTTCATATTGGAGACAGTTGGAGGATGAATTTAGACTGACTACTATCCCCAGGCCTTACACTCAGTGTAAATAAGACAAACTGCTTTGTCCTGGCACAGAAAACCCAGGCCTCCCTGCCACTCTGCAGGCTTGCTTGTCTGAGCTGCTCAGAATTCCTGCTAAGTGCTTATTAGGAACACTACACCCCCAAGTGGTGGCAAAAACACACCGGGGAAGTCACGTATGTTCAATAGGGACTCTCCTGTAAATTCTCTAACCTCTCTAAACACATCATTTTTAGACCTCATTAAAGTTAGAAAAAATTTGAAGATTGGTAAAAATAACTTTTAAAAATATCCTATATATAAAGTTAAAATCTATTTGTCAGTTGTAACTTTTTCCATGGCTTAGTACAGTCATATGAACTAGAGCAAAGAGTCTTAACCCATAAATTAGACAAACAGCAGATGTCAATAGTTTTTTTTTTTTTGGTATACCGATTATAATAGTCTATTATACCTTATTAAAGGTTGTGGAAAAATATGTTGGATCGTGAGTCAGAAGATACAGTTTTTAGACCTTGGCCTTCCACTTGCCAATTCTGTGATCTTGGACATCAACCTTAGACTTACCATCCTTATCTGCAAAACAAGGGCAGGCATGATTCCTCTTTTAATTTGTCATTTTGAAAAGTGTCAAGTATAGAATAATATTTTATTAAGTTATACTTTAAACTCTCTTCATTATAGCATTCCATTTCTAGCTAAAAAGTCTTAAATTACATAATTACCTAATTTAAAATTTTAGAGGCTCTGAGCACTGCATTTTGAAACACTATCTTTAAAATTATTTTTACATGAATATTGTGCATTTTAAAAATAAAATAATATACATACACCTATAAATCTATATTTACAATGAATATCTAAACAGTGGAGAGAAAGTGATTGTTGAGTCACCTGTGTTTCTCTTCTAAAATTTCTGTTGCTATATGTTGGTTCTTACTCTCTTACTCAATTTTGTAGACACAGCTTTGTAAAATTTCAGTCTCTACTCAACATAGGGTAAACTTGTTCCTTTGGCAAGAGTAATACATTCGCCTCATCAGACTAGATTGTGTGGTATTGACTGGCTCTCTATTTTATGCCCTATTTATCCTATAGAGGTATTTTGAGATTCAGACAAGATGTGTGAAAGAGCTTTTTATAAAGCATATGCAAATGGAAAGTATTATTAACCAATATTCAGATAGACACTGATTTTAAGATATTAGATATTATTTATTACTGTTACTGTTTTAAAATAGAAAGAAAGATGAAAATAGAGATCAAAGTGAGAAAGCAGGAGGATGGGAATAGGACAGAGAAGCCTGGGCAGAAAAAAACTGTCACTAAAATGTTTTCTGGAAACCTTTGGATTTAACACTTTATCGTTCAGTACGACAGGTGAAATTGAGAAGGGGAAAAAAGTACAAAGAAAAAAAGATTCTGAAAAATATCTTTCCTCTGGATTTGAGAAATTGATAGGGGATTGAAAATAAAGCCTTTTCCTAAAATGCTTACTCAACCATTGCCTTGATGCTCTTCAACAGACTTTGATAAACAGGAAATGAGACTTAAGGGAGTTTTTTGAGTGCTTTACATGACTTTGGGAAAGGATCACTGCAGCCACCATAAGAAAGCCTGGGGGATGGGTGAAACTGGAGGCTGGATATTAGCAGTCCTGTCAGAAATTCCAGGAAAGGCAATGAATGTCAGAGCATGCTGCAATAGTCATCATGAAAAAGGCTTTAGTTTCTAGGTCTCCATCTTACAGGAGAGTTCAGAAACAAGGGCATAAAGAATTGATATGCAAGGTGTTGTGCCAAGATTATTTCTTTTATGTGTCTCCCTTTGTTTCACTCTCCACATTATCTGCCCGCTGATTTTGTAGACAAGGTACAGGGCTGAGTTAATTCTGGACTTAGAAAACTCTGTTTGATAGCACCATCTTCCATTCTGGTAACAGTGAGGAAAATAGAGCTGCCTGAGTCATCGTGACATTTCTGTAACAGGGCTGGGAAAGGACCACAATAGGAGGAAACCCAGGCTGATCAGATATGAAAACTTTGATGCTTTATTTATTGATTCAACATATTTTATTTTGTGATATCTCTGTTTCTGAGATTCTGCTGGGTGATTGAAAAACAAAAAAATTCAGCAAAACAATGACAACTTTCCCTTTCTCATGGAGGTTTCACAGTAGTAGGGGAGATAATCAAATAATCATATTATAACTATATTATTTAGCATATAACATACACATATAAATCTATATTTACAGGAAATATACATAGTTTATATATGTTATAAAATATAACTATATAATAGGACACTAAGAGAAGTAATATGAATGAAAGAGAGAAAATGCACTCAAAGGTATGAGTGTGTATATGGCAAATAACCCAAGACCATATGCATGTATGTTATTATCCTTGTTGATATTATTAGGTCACAGTGACAGAGGCATTTCTGAAAGTGGCGTGCACCTACCTCATGCATACATTTATTCAGTAAGTAGCTTTTGAGCAACTATTGTGCTCTAGGTAATATCCTGGGTGTTGATCACAGATTGTAGGTTGGATGGGAGGTTTTTGCTGTCTGAATCTCTCTCAGTAGAGAAAATGAGAAGTGTGATGTGGAAAGATCCCCATTATTTGTGGCCCATCTTTTTTGTTGTTGTTGTGTTTAGTTTTCATCTGCTGGCTACTTCATCTGGATGACCCGAGATCTAGAAGTCAGTCAGTCACGTTTTGTGGAGCTAGATGTAATTTCTTCCTTCTCTATATTCCCACAGAATCTTTAATGAACCTATACTATTAGTTTACTGGATGTTCTGTAATTTATCTTTCACTAGTGAGAGGCTTCAAATATTCATGAATGCCCTATGGTGTGCTAGGAGCTAAGATAGGAACTGGGGAGATGTATTAGGCATATTTTGTTTTCTCATGAGGCTCAGAATGTTATAGAAGAAATATACGTATAGGTACATAATTACCATACTAAGTGAGGTGACAGAGGTATGTATTAGGTAAAAAGGGAGGACTGAGGGAGTGGGCATTTATTTCCTCTTCATGGTAGAGATGGAGTAGAAAGAAGGGTTTAGAAAAACTTAGTAGCAGAGTTATGGAAGTTTAGAATGAAGAATTATTTAGAAAAGGAAAGGCTTCTATGCAGAATAAACAGCATGTGCAAAGGCACAGAGGTACAGAACAAGTAATTGCATCTGGATAGAATAGGACATGAGTAAAAACAAAATTCAAACCATGGGAATCTGAAGCACCCCACGTGAGGGAGTGAGTAGAGAAAAAGAGAACATTAGGGACTGATGCAGAAGCAATGGAAAATGGAGGAGCCTCCCAATGGAAAACTCAACAGAGAGGCTTGCTGAGTGTCAGTCTAGAAAAGGGATATGGCTCTGCTCCAGGAGTACTGGTTTGAGCAAATGTGGGCCACATTGAAGGCAGCCTGATGGTGCCTAGTGCAAAAAACCGTTTCTCCTGTGTTGGTTCCTTGAGTCTCATTAGCGAACATCTCAGTGCTCAGACGCTCTAATTAGATTGGTTTGGCTTCCTAGTTAAGAGATCTGAATTTTTAAAAACATTTCTTCTCCACCAAAGCCATTACTTTTCAAAAGCCAGAGCAGTGCCAAGACTTACTTCAGAGAATTTTCCTGGCCCCCTGGGCCCTAATTAAAGGAAGATCTGGACAAAGAGGAGAGCTTTGCCTATCTTTCTGAACATACTGAGGCGGTGTCCCAGAGAGATTTATACTGCCGGTTAACACTGTGGCTATAGTAGTTTTTTTGAGGATTTTCTGCAACCCTCTGCCTTGTTGCTGCTGCAGTGGAAATATTCAACTGAGGCAGCCCAGATCAAGAGGAGGGATACTTCAGAAGAGATGTGTCTGGTTTCATTTGGATCCCACATGAAGAGGGCCCAACAATGGAGTTGTTGCTTTTTCTTCAGGAAGCCAGTGTTTACATGACTGGAAGGAAGGCAGAGCAGAGTAATGGAAGTGCAGTGCTCTACCTTAGAAGCTTGTGATGAAACTATAAATCATCCTGTAGTTGCTAGCAGTCCTTTCTAGCTATATATAATTAGTAACTTTTGGAATGTCCCAGCTTGGAATTAAGAATTTCCACTTTTATGTATAATAAAGCCTAATGATGAGCTTCAAATGACGTCAGTGGTTTATGGTATTTCAGTGTTTTCTACATAGTCAGGATAAACCAAATATCTTCTTATGAGTGCTCAGTGTGAAGCTGGTTTTATTGTTCTCACTTTTCAGGTACAAAATTGAGGACTTAGAGTAGTTAGAGGTTGTACCACTTATTCTGCAGGTTAACTGGTAAAGCTGGGATAAAACCTCAGGTCCTTGTGAATTGATAAAATTAAGTAAAATTTGAATTGTAAATTCAGAATGAGTCATGATGAAGATGTACTTTATCTTTTAAATAAAGAGTATTTCCTAGTTTTGTCCATTTAAAAGAGCTAGAAATAATGGCAGCTTAGTAGCTATGAACATCTCTAGTGCCTCCGGTGTGGTTTCTAAGTACCATTTCCTAATAAAAGGAGTCAGAACTTCCTGAAAAAATCTGATTTCCAAGAAAAAGACTGATTCTAAATCTGAGATAGGGAAAATACAATATAAACCTGGAATATTTTGTTATGTTAGAAAGCAAGTAAACTATCTACCAAGATATGGAGTATCATGTTAAAAGGATTCAAAAGCCACTCATGAGTTTCCACTGGTCAAAATAAGACAATCTGAGTACCAATAAGAATAATAATTATAATGGGTTAAACACATTAAATATGTTTAAATCCATGATTTCAAAATGACATTACTTAAAAATCATCGCATTATTAAATTTGGAGGATCCTAGGAAATCTATTCATTATTTGAAAACTGATAAAGGAAAAAATCAAACATTTATCTGTTGGTTCTATACAAATTAAAATTAAGGTAACCAAATAGTTGAAATAAAATTTCTCATTATAGCAGGCTTCTAGCTAATAAATTAGGAAAGAATGATAGAATATCACCATTTTAAATGAATGGTAAGAAGATCTAAATATAAGATCTAAAAGAAGACAGAAGAATGGCCAACAAACATATGAAAAAATGCTCAACGTCTCTAATCATCAGGGAAATGCAAATCAAAACCACAATGAGATATTACTGAACTTCAGTGAGAATGGCCTTTATCGAAAAGTCCCATAACAACAAATGTTGACATGGATGCAGAGAGACAGGAACACTCATACACTGCTGGTGGGACTGCAAACTAGTGCAACCTCTGTGGAAAGCAATATGGAGATACCTTAAACAGATACAAGTAGACCTACCATTTGACCCAGCAATCCCATTATTGGGCATGTACCCAAAAGAACAAAAGACATTCTATAACAAAGATATCTGCACCCGAATGTTTATAGCAGCACAATTCACAATTGCAAAGATGTGGAAACAACCCAAGTGCCCATCAATACATGAGTGGATTAATAAAATGTGGTATATGTATACCATGGAGTACTACTCAGCTATAAGAAACAATGGTGATATAGCACCTCTTTTATTTTCCTGGAAAGAGTTGGAACCCATTCTACTAAGTGAAGTATCCAAAGAATGGAAAAATAAGCACCACATATACTCACCATCAAATTGGTTTCACTGATCATCACCTAAGAGCACATTTAGGAATACCATTGATCAGGTGACAGGCAGATGTGGGTTGGGGAGGATGGGTGTATACATATATAATGAGTGTGATGCGCACTGTCTAGAGGATGGACACATTTGAAGCTCTGACTCAGGGGGGTGGGGGGGCAAGGGCAGTATACATAACCTCAACTTCTGTACCCCTACAATATGCTGAAATAAGAATAAAAAAAAAAGAACAAAAAAAGAACTAAATTGGAACTAATTGATCAACAATTATGTGCACATATGGAAGTAAAACTCAACAGAAATCAAGTAGGTGAGAGGTGGAGGAGGAGATGGGTAAGTTCACACCTAACGGGTACAATGCACACTATCTGCGTGATGAGCACATGCTTATAACTTTGACTCAAAACTGTACAAAAGCAAATTATATAATCCAAACATGTTTGTCTCTGTAATATTTTGAAATAAAAAAAGGAATAAAGAAAAAATAAATAAATATAAGAGTGTGGGTATAAAGTTTGTCAATGGTTGCAATATCATGAAAGGAAAGACAATTAGACATCATGTGACTTTTGATAGAAGTATACCTCAGAACTCATGATAGTGCCTTGCTTAAAATAGACAGCCTGAGTGTGACCTAGTCTCTAGATTTAACTTTCATTTCATGGAAGACACAGGGGACAATGTGAATGAGATTAACAACTAGAATATTCTAGGATGTCAGAAGCGCTATAGGAAAAACAATCTTTTTAAAATTTTTTTAACAAATTTCAAAGGGACAGAATGAGAATAAGAGAGAGGGAGATCCTATAGATTAAAAGAGACAAAAGAGACATACAACCCATGTATTGACTTGTTTTGAGTACTGATTTGAACAAACTTTTTTTTCTTAGCATAAATTTATTTATAAATTGACATAAAATTGTATGGATTTACTGTGTATAACATGATGTTTTACAGTATATGTATATTGTGGAATGACTAATTCTAACTAATTAACATATACATTACCTCACATAGTTATTTTTTTGATGAGAAAACTTTATACCCGTATTTTAGCTTTTTTCAAAAATACAGTATATTATTGACTATAATCACTGTGTTGTAGAATAGACCTCTTGAACTTATTCCTACTATCTAACTGAAATTTTGTATTCTTTGTCCAACATCTACCCAACTGCCCCCTCCAATTACCTGAACCCCTGGTAATCACCATTCTGTTCTCTGCTTCTATGAGATCAACTTTTTGAACAAACTTTTAAAATTTGAATCTTGATTAGTTATTTGATGATTTTAAAGAATTTGTGTTGGTCCTGGAGTTATGTTAAAAAGAGAATCCTTATATTTAGATCTTTTACCAAAATATTTACAGAAGAAGTGAAATAATGTCTGATTTTCCTTCAAAATAATCTAAGGGGGTAGTTAGGAGTATAGATGAACTGAAGTTGGTTATGTGTTGATCATTGTTGAAGCTGAGTGAAGGGGTATATGGAAGTGTATGATATGCTCTCTTCTTTTAATGTATTTGAAAGTTTTCTTAATAGAAAGGAGAGAGACGGAGAGAGAGAGGAAGAGAGAGAAAAATACGAAAGAAAGAGAACTCAGGTAGTTTTGACTCCACAGTATTCTTATTTTATTCTCTATGCTCATTGTTAACGGTTACCAGAAAATAACAGAATTATGACTCTATAATAGGAAACTTCACTGCTCCCCATTTCTTTTAGCCGTATACCTAGGCAGATTACACATGGTGGGGGCTTAAACCATGCTTAATGAATTAAATAATAACTGAACGTGTGAAACATACAGATAATTCCTTGACATGTTGAACATGTATGGAGGAAAACTTTGAAATAGAAATCAGGCTTTAATTCTGGCTCTAGGTCAGTTTCATTACAGCTGAGAATTTTTAGGCTGGTCACTTAGCTTCTCTGAATTTGAGTAGAAATAGTGATTCCCTTATAGGGCTTTTAGAGACCCATCCCTTATAGAGACTTCAGTGATATATTGCATGTTAACACCTATAAATGCTATAGTGTTATATCAGTGTAACATACCTTTATTTGTTAGTACAGAATTTAGATGTCATGAGAACTCAAAAAAGGAAATGATTCTTATAAGCTTAGGAGTTGGGAAGATATCAGGGATGGGGGGGGTGCATAAATTGAACCTTGGAGAACAGAAAATGCTTAATTGGGCAGAAAAGACACTGCAGAAGGAAAGCATAGAGAAAGCAAGGATTCAGAGTAGGAATGAATGTAGCATTTAGGGGGCATTGGGTCATGGAGCCAGAGAATATCAGAGCTAGAAGGGATCTTAGAAATTGTCTAGAACAACTACTACATTTAAGAGTTAAGAAAACTAAGGCCTTGATAGAATAAGTGCTCTGTGCTTTGCCTAAGTTGAAAATAGTTAGTAAGTGGATGAACAAGGACTCCAAATCATCACCATCTTAACTCCTATGGGAGCTTTCTCTTAGTGGTAAGATTTAGCTGACTAGCACTAAAGAGGTAAGATTGATTAAGCAGGGTAAGATAAATTGATTTTTAAAAAATGCTTTGACTACTAGGTTTTAGATGTGATCTCTTATGCAATTGAAAGCCTTGATAGATTTTTAGGCAGGAGAATTATAGCAAGAAGCATTGGGTTGAGAGTAGTTGCTTTATAAATAGTAAGGAATAAGAGTCGAAACAGCAAGATACTATAGCATGCTACTGTAGCTCCTCATGTGTGAGAATGAGGACTGCCCCAGAAGCATGCTGATGCTGATGGGATAGATAAAAAAGGAGAAACTCCTAAGGGGAAAATAAAAAGTGATTGATTACAGATCTGAAATAACTATATAGGGCCACATAGGACTATAAATAGATTCATATATTATAAAATTTTGCAAAGGAGATTATATAGATGATACTTTTTTAATTATACAGAGTGTCCCAAAAGTCTCTATACAAAGGAAAAAAATTTGTAATGAATATTTTGTAAATAATGCTAAGGTCAGATATCCTTCCATTGGCATTTAGATACTACCATTAAAGTTATATTGCAATACTATTAAAACATATACATATATATAGTAAGTAAAAGTACATTTAGCTACAATTTTCCATTTTCCATATGTATGACAGCTTTTTGGACTCCCTGTATAGCCATCCCTATCCCACTCCTCCATTTAATGGACATTCAACAAACACAGTGAGAAACCTGAGATTCAGAGAGAAGAATTGATTTATCCAAAGTCTCAGGATGGCAAATGACTAAGTCAAAACCAAAGTCTAGTCAAGTCTAGTGCATTTCCACTGCTAGGGTTTCTTAGCCTGGGATTCAAGGAGATGAGGAGCCTCAATTAATCACTAAGCCCTGTAGAGATATGTGAAATTTTTTTGAATTACTAATTTTAAAATGTGTGCGGGGGGGGGATGTTAGTGAGAAAGAGAGTGCATGTGTAGGTGGCTAGGCGGGTAGGTGGGGAGTCAGTGGAAAAGAATATTCATAACTTTTAATAGATTCTCAGAGTCATCTTTTGACTCCCAAAAGGTTAAGAACTTAAAGGTGTATGGTAATATATTTAAAGCAATATCATTTGGGATAAATTTTAAATTGAGTTATATTTCTCTCCTCTCAAAAGTTTGTCACTTTCCCTACTAATCCTCCTAATCCACCCCAGATAGTATCTGGGGGTAGGGAGAAGTTTGCCTGTCCTCATGATAATGGCAGTGAGCATGTGGGCTACATGTGTATGTCTGTGACCTCTGGGGTTTTGCAGGTATCCACAGAAATCTTTCTTATCTTGGTTTCTAGGAATCATGTTGGTATCTACAGCTGAAGAATGTGGCTGATGTTGATATTCCCAAGCATCTTCTTTTGGCATGGTTAGAGCTTGATGGCTTGGCTCTATCTTTACTCTTCCTGGGGTTTCAGATCTGTCCCTTCCGTCTTAAGTCTGTCCTCCAACCAGGCTCTGGCTTAGACAATGCTTTCTGCTACCTCTGTTCTGTGATCACCGTAAAAGCTGTGGGTAGGCTTGGAGTCTCTCAACTGCTGAATGTTACCCAGGGCATGGAAATATCTGGTTTCCTTCCACGCCACATGTCTGCAAATAGTGACTGGGGTGACATCTCCAGTCCATTCTAAACCTAAATAGAAACCATTTTTTGTCTCAACTGTAGTTATCCCAGTTGGCACAGAGGCTCAGTCTCCACATCTGTACAATAGGGAAAATAATACCTCGTAACACTGTCGTAATAAGGATTAAGTAGGATAATGTTTACAAATGTCGTAAAATATTTCCTGGCACTTAAAGGACAATTTCTATTATTATTTTATTACTATTATTTTTATCATGTATGCGGTGTTTTCCCTCTTAGTATTCCTAATGCCTAGCACAAAGTTTGGGACATAATAGGAGTTTAGTAAATATTTGCTTAATGAATGAAATCAGCTTTCAGAGGGGTCCTATGTGGTGCTAAAATAACAGAAAAAAACAAATCAACTTTAACCTTAACTAACTTCTCAGTTTACCTACAGTTATTCTAGAAAATATATCAGTTTGGTATTGCAACACTTATAAAGATTTATATTTCGAAGAATATTCTTGAAAAGTATATACTGTCTACATAAACTAGATGAAGTTTCTGAATGATGTTTGCTACAAAGTATTTGCTTGCTATGTGCCATTGATGTACGTACAAAAGACACCTCGTTTTGTACTTTTGTATGCTTTGCTCCATCCACATTTGGTAGTTCCAAACTTAGATTGAAATTACTTAGAAAGCGCACACATTAGGCTATGATGAACTCTTGGCAGTCAATGAAGTGTTGTCATTTTTTTTTCTTTTTACAATCATGGAGTAAAGCACTTCACAATTCATAGCCTGACTCTATTCTTTTATTATACTAGTTCCTTCTTTTTAGCTACTTGGCAGTTCTAAACAAATGAGCAGTTGCCATCTAGTGGGGAAAAACTATAATGGCATGAAGGAAGCTGAATACAAAACTTAATCATTATGATGTGAACAGTGATGGATATTCCTGGAAGAAGGAATTGTTAAATTCATCCACAAGTTTTCCAATGGTGATATTATTTGATACTAAATTAATATATTGATGCTATAGAGACCTATCAGAAAATTTTAGATTAAAATGTAAAAGAAAATTAAAACCACAATGAGATGCCACTACCTACATTAAAATGACTCAACAACAATAACAAATGACAACACCAAATGTTGATGAGGATGTAAAACAATCATAATTCATACACACTGCTGATAGGGTTGAGAAATGGTACAACCACTCTGTGAAAAGTTTGGCAATTTCTTACAAAGTTAAACATAAATTTACTATAAACCCAGCAATCCCATTTCTAGGCATTTACCCAAGAGAAATGAAAAATAATCTTTGTACAACATCTGTATACAAATGTTTATAGCAGCTTTATCCATAATCATCAATAGCTGGAAACAAACCAAATGTCCATCAGCTAATTAATGAATAAACAAACTGTACCTCCACACAATGTAATGCTTTTCTGCAATATAAAAAATGAACTATTTATACACATGGAAACATGGATGACACTTTACTTATATGAATTATGTTAACTCAAAGAAACCAGACTCAAAATACTGTATATTGCATGATTCCTTTAATATGACATTATAGAAATGGGAACACTTTAGGGACAGAAATCAGAACAGTTGTTGCCAGGAGCTGGGGCATTGCAAGAGGGGATGGATCACAAACAGATATGAGGGAACTTTCGGAATGAGGAAAATGTTCTCTATCTTGATTGATTTTAGCAGTGGTTACATAAATTTAGTGTTTATCAAAAGTTATAGACCTCTATATCTAAAAATATATATTTAATAAATTAAGCAAGGATAAAATGCTAGATTAAACAGATTTGATTAATCAATAAAATTAGGAAGATCTGATCATCAGTTGCTAAAAAACATGAGAAGGGGTCTGTCAATTATAGATGCTACAGTATTATAATCCCAGCAAAAGAGTAAAACATTATGGATACTGATTTAGATGCATTTATTATAAAATAAGGATTAATCTCTAATGAGAATCTAACATATATTTATGGTATTTGTATAGCATAGTATTATATATTATAGGTTTTTATGCTAAATATAATATTGTCATATTTAAAATTTATACTATCTCTGAGAGGTAGATACTATTACCCCCATTTTAAAGGTAAGAAAACTGAGACTGAAAATGGTTTAATGACCTTCCCAATGTTATCTAACCAACCAGGTAATTCTGGAGCTTATATTCAAACCCAGGTGTGTGGAATTCCAAAGCCCATGCTTTATATAGTGAGATGGACAGGTCTTTGGAATCCAACAGATCTAGTTTTGAATTTCAGCTGTCCCCAAAAGTAAACCACCATTACTTTTCATTTTTACTTTGTTCTAACATTATTTATGAAGATATCTTCTTTCCCACTAGATGATAGGCATCTTGAAGGCATGGATTATTTCTGTTTAACTTTCTGTTCTTTCCTTTTCCCTTCCCCATTAATTACCCTAAGCAGTTAACAAAGTGCCTTCTTTGTAGGGATTCCATTAAGTGATTGAATATAATGAAAGTAATGATATGGAACTGGATGGAGGGTAGGTCTTATTCAGTGAATTAGTTAATTCATTCATCCATCTATTTATTTAACATTTATTTGTGACCTGTTACATTCTCCATCCTATGCCAGGTGCTGAGCTGATATTCTGTTGGTATACAACAATGTGGTGTCCAAGGGAACATCCATTCTAATTGATTAATGCCTGTGCCAGACTAATTGCTAACTATTTTGAATATTACCCCTGACTGAATTCTTGGCATATCATGAGCAAGAAAAAAGAAGACATGGTCATTATACTCATGAAAATTTCAAATAAATGTAAAATTACTAGTACTATGATAGGAAGAAAGGTACACAGTGCTTGGCAGTGGATAGCAGGGCCACCTGATCTAATCTAGATAGAAAAGCACCTATGAAGAAAATAAAAAAGAGAAAAATTCAATCAATGCCTCTATCATACAAATTCACTCTGCACCTGTGAAGGCTAAATGACACTACTGTTTTATGGTATCATCAGTCTCCTATAAATAGTACTATTCAACTATTCATCTTTACAGTGTTCTTGCGTCCTATGATGGAAGTGTCAATAATAAGTTGGGTGATGCTCCAAACCCCTACAGAAGGAGTATTGTACTCCATTATACTGTTTGTTAAAGTGAACTGAAAGTCTTGTGGGAATACTTATCAATGCCCCTTTAAAGAGTGTTCAGATTACTTTATGAATGAATGCTGTCATCTGGGTCATGATTAGATGAGGGGAGACCATGTTCTTGTGAAGTAGTATGGGAGGCTGGGCAGTACTGACAGATATCTCATTATCTAGGAGATCTTGCTTAAGCTACTACAAATATAGAATATCCCTTATATTAGTGGTGGTTTTTCCCTGTACTCAGCCTGCTAACACAAGAAGAGATGTGAGTTTGCATGGAGGACTCTGACACAAGTATAGAAACAAAGACTATTCTATTCAATTTATTTTGACAAGCACTTACCGAATACATTTAAGTACAAAGTACAGTCTGTTTTGGGCATTTTACGTAAGATACAAAGACTCAGTGGTTAAGTTTGTTGCCCATTAAAAGTTTACAATTCTATAAGTACTTAATATAAATCCAGCTTTAATTATACTATAAGGCAATATATGATAAATAATATGAAATGTACAAAGTACTGTGGAAGTATCAGAAAGATCACCTTCTGATATTGGATACGCAAATATAACTGTCTTCTCATTCTCTTTCTTAAAGCTTTTTTGTTTTCCCCAGCTCCTACTGGATCAGGTCTAAGTTGCGTAGCATTGTACGTGTGATCTTCCATGAACTGAAGCTGCCCACATTTCCACCTTCATCTTTATATAATAGTAATAGTAAACTACTTGCAGCACCTTCTCCTTCCTTTGCCCCCTCCATCACTCCCAGAACTCCAAACTAAGCACAGTGGCAAGCACATAGCCAATGTTCAAAATATAATTTTTGACTTCCTGCCTTTATAGATGCTATTCTGTGTGGAGTATCTTTCTTTACCTCATTAACATCTATGAACTCATTCTTCAAGGCTTACTCACTTTAACTGCTAAATTCAGTTTCCTCATCTTTAAAATAGGGATATTAATAGTATCTACCAGATAGGATTACTGTGAGGATTGAATTAACTATTATAAAGAAAGTGCTTTTAACAGTACTTGGCAGCAAATGATCACTAAATAAACGTTAACTATTGTTGTCTGGTGCCACAGAATATTGACTAGAACAACTGCAGAACTGTCAGAGGAAGGAGAGTCATGGAAGTCTTTGTATCAGTGGAAACATTTGAAATGAAAGAATAAGTAGGGTTTTGGCAAGTAGAGTTGGAAGTAAACTGTACAGGGAAAGTGATTACAGGGGAAAGTTAGAGTCAGGTAGGGTATAGCGTATAGCACTAGGACATTTTACTATATACCTTCCCTCCTTCCCCCCACTGTCAACAGAGAGCCAAGTGCTAGAATATGTTTTGGAAAGCATTCTTCCTGCAAATTTAATTCCCTTCTCTTTGAGTCTCTTTCAGTGTCTCCTGTGGGAGCCAATAAAATGGTAAGATAAAAAGAAATTGCAGGTTTGTACCGTTGACTGAAAAGGACATAAACTGCAAGCTCTCTAGGTAGAATCATCACTAATTGTTAAGACAGGAAAATTTTATAATAAATGCATCTAAGTCAATATCCATAGTATAATATTATGAATAAAACAAAAATCTTCCCTGTGCTTGTTGCTAATATAATCCCCCTCTCCAGCAAACAGTTCCTTAAATTCTGTGATTGATTTTGAAGGAGATAAATCATACAGGTATAGCTCACAAAATAAATGTAAAGCAGATTTTTGTAGATTGGATAATACTCCTACATTGACAACCGCTGTAAAATTGATGACAGTCAAAAAATCATTCTGAAAACCTCAGTGCAGTGGAATGGCTACTGTAATCCTGGCACTCATCTAAATACTTATCTAACCTCTTTCTTCTCCCAAGGGAAGAGCCAAATGAGAGGTAGAGGTGAATAGAGAGCAGGGACACTTCAGGGGTAATTTCCTGTTTATGTGGCTCCAGATGGGAAAGATGGGAAATGGTGTCCTGGGGGAGGTGCTGAGGGCACAATTAGAATTGTGTTAAATTCAAACCAGACTGTCAATCAGAGGGGCTGAACAGAGAATGTAATCATGGGGATATGGGTTCAAACGAAGGCAACAGGTGAAGAAACAGCAACACCAAGAGTGAGAAGCAAACAAATAAATGGAAGCTGATTTAACTCCAGGGATGGAGTGTGAATGTCAGTGAGGACTTAGGATGTACCTCTCGCATGATTAGCATGGAGAAGTGGAGTTTGTTTAGAGGAATAGAAAGAGGCCCTGTTGGGGGTGAGGAAGTGAAACATGATTATTGCCCTATCCATGTAAACAAAAAAATCATAAAACAGTGTGTTTTATTAAATACTCTGTACTTTTTAAAATCAAATTGAGCTGCTAGTGTGGTGATTTGGCAGAGAATAGATAGATACAGTCCCTGTCCCGAAGGTTGTGTGAGAGTTACCCAAATGATGGAGTAGAGACAAGTCAGGATAGGAGAAGAATATTCTTGGCAGAGGGAATGGCATGTCTGTGAGGGCCTTGGCAAGAGATAATTTGTCATAAAATATTTTTCTCAAATGTTGGCCATTGAGTTCAATATTTTCTTTCAGAAACATTCCATATATCTGGGTCTTGGCTACTCCCATAGGACTCTGTAATTCTCCCATCATAGGTGTTAGCGTGTTCTATTACAAATTGCTCACTTACAGTCAGATTCCACACTGTGAATGTTCTGTTGGAAGGAGAAAAGTCCATCTCTGTGTTATATCTTCAGTGCCTAGCTTGTTGCCTGGCACACAGGCATTCAATAAATATTTGTTAAATGAATAGATGAATGATGAAATGCATGGACACAGGGTCTCAAATATGAAATTTCTTTTGTCATTTAAATACCAAGGTAGTGGAAAGGAAGTAGAAGAAAGAAAAAGGGAAGTACTTTCATTATTATGCTTGTTTTAGTCAAATTTTTGAAACAAAGCAAAAAACTATATTAATTCATATGAGTAGTTTCCTTGCCCTTGTCTTCAGCCCTACTTCTGCCTTTTGTTTATATTACCTTTAGAAGCTGCTTTAAATCTTCTTGGGAAAGAGTATGTATATGAAAGGGGTCATAATAAATTCGATTGTCAACAATTACTGTGCATAGATTTCCAACATTTTATTTAATTTTTTTTTTTTGAGATGGGATCTCACTCTGTTGCTCAGGCTGGAGTGCAGTAGCCTGATCATAGCTCACTGAAGCCTCAAATTGCTGGGCCCAAACAATCCTCATGCCTCAGCCTCCCAAGTAGCTGGGACTGTAGGCATGTGCCACCACACCTGGCTAATTTTTCTATTTTTTTGTAGAGATGGGGTCTTGCTATGTTGTTCAGGCTAGTTTCTAACTCCTGGGCTCAAGTGATCCACCCACCTCAGCCTCCCAAAGTTCTGGAATTATAGGCAATGAGCTATCGTACACAGCCTGTATTTAATTTAATTAATTCATTCAATAAATGTTTATTGAATACCTACAGTGTAAGGCTTTATGCAAAGTACATGGAGATAAAAAAAAATATATTCATGCCAAAAACCTCAAAAAGTATACACTCTTAATTTTTTAATTGAACTTGAAACGTATAATAATATTTAAATGAGATCTTTGGCAATTAATTTCATTTTGACTTATTACCTAAAATATGAAGGTTGGACACCATGGAGGTTTCATTTTGTTTTCACATATGATGTTTCTGTTAATGATGAATGATAAAATAATAAACATAATAAACCCAACTTTATGCTTAGGTCAAACCAAAAGACATTTTTTATATAATAGAAATACAGATGTGAATGATGGAACTCAAGGGCAGGACTGACCCTCAGAAATGAAATGGAAATGAGAAATAAGACAACATTTTTATGACTCCATTTAAGAGACCAACCCAGGTAAAAAAGCATTGCTACAATTCCAAAATTCTAAAAGGGAGAATCTGATTGGCCGGCTTGGTTCAGATGTGAACTGAGTTTGGATTCTCCTAGAAGCAGGCTCTGATACAATGGTTTGATTATAAATAGATTATTTCGGGGAAGTGCAAGAAACACTAAAAGGACCTGGACAAGTGTAACAGGGAATAAAAGGCAGCCAATAAAGGGATGTTACCAAGCCAGTTCTCAACTGGGGGTAATAGGAAAACCAAAAAAATTCCCAGTAAAATACACATCTCAGTGTTATCCTATCCAAGGGATAAAGGACCAATTGCACACCAACTCCTGTCAGTCATTTGTTGATGGCACTTATTAGAGGGTGACAATTGTATAGCACTTCTGGTTTGCTGCGCCCTTAAGAGAATAGTCTTCAGCTTTGGAGAAAGTCTTCAGGCAAAGAGATGCTGAGACTGATAGTTAGATGTCGGTGGTACATTCCTCTCGCCCTTACCACTTCGGTATGTACCACCAACATCTAATGGTGAGCTGAGAAAAAACTGTAGCCTCTAATATTAAACATACAATTCTCATACATCTAAAAAAATAATTAACAAACACTTATTGAGGGCCATGCCCTTAATGTTAGGTACAGGACTACAAAGAAAAATAAGTTACTTTTTCTATAACCCAGGTACTCATAGTCTCACAGAAGAGGCAGGTAAAAAAATAATATAAATACAGAGTAAAAAGGTACAGTAATGGAGGTGTGTACAAAGTTTTGTGGGAATGCTGCTAACTCAATAAGGATAATGCTGCAAAAGAGGAACAGATCATCACATCTCAATTAGAAACAGAGATTAAAGAGTTCCTTGTATCTGAAACACCTGTTTGCCAGGTTGTTTTTCTCTCCCCTAAGGAGAGGCAAACCCCAGACAATTGATAAACATGTAGCATTTGGTAATGAAGCCAATTTACTAAATGGTTCACAGAGACTTTTTTTTCGGAGTTTGCCCTTTTCTTTGGATGAATCTCTGAATTGGCAGACAGCCTGGTAAACCTGTTAAAAGAAGTAGAAAGCTAAAGCTGAACTTTTATCAAAACTAGGAGAGTGAGTTTGCATGGCAGCCCTGGGATAGAAACAGTGAGACAACTGTTTATTCAGAGTTTTATTCCTAGAGAATGAAGTCCCAGGAACAGGAGAGTAAAGCTTACTATGAGCATGCATAAACTATTCTGGCCACTATTGATCTAAATCCTCTGGGAATAGGGGAAATCGATGAGATGCCCAGGTTTCTAAACTAAAACATGTCTTATAAAATGGTGCATTAGGAATGGCAATTAATTTTAAAAGCTTAGAAGAAACAAAACCAATGATTCTTTTCTCATGTGAATAGTCCATTACATCATAAATGTACTGCACTCTAAGAGTACCTTGAACAGAAAATAAAATATACCTATTAGGGGTGTAATTTCACAGAAACTATAGTTAATACAAGTTAGGAAAATATTCAGTAAGATACCTGGATCCCTATATATAAATGTTTTTCAAAGGATAATTATTGTCTTGATTGAACTTACCAGAATTAAAAATGATTGCTTCTTTCCAGCGTTCCCAGTAGCATATGGAAAAGTGTTCATGTTGCAATAGGGAAAATGTTGTCATCCATCATTATGCCTGCCTCTCTTGAAAAAAGGATGGTATTTTTACTACAGGCATTTTTGCTCTTGTATGAACAAGTTATTTTATTGCATAAACATAGGGTATTTCATGATTCCCAATAACTGCCTTCAAAACATTTGTTTTCAGAATCAGTTTACTGAGTTTCTAGCATAATTTTATTTAAATGGAAGGAGACAGATGATCATAAATGCTCAGGCCTGACAATGAATTATGGCTGGGCAGAAAAAAGATGATACTATGATGTTATTGTGATAATTACAATATTATTTACAACCACCAGGGGCTCTGATTGAGAACTCACCATAAACTAACAGTTCCATTGCAGGCCAGACTGACATGTTTTACATTGCTTTAATATCCTTAATCTTCAAACTGATCACATTTGTTCAGTATCTTTCTTTTCCTTTAGCCTAAAAGACTTGCAAAGTCAGGCAATGTCAGTTTTATTCATATCTGTGTTTTCAAGTGCAAGTCTGGCATGTAGCAACAATAGTTACTTAATTTTAGGATAAATAAGTATATAAATAATTTTTATATTTTGTAGAAAAGCAGCTTTTAGGAGCTTTGCCACTTAAGTTTGTGTACAAAGATCTCTAACTCCTTATCTATGAAATGTTACTCTAATCTTCCAGATTCACAGGATTTATGTAATATTAATTTGGATCAGAACATGAAAACATTTTATAAATTAACGGCATGATATGATATTATTGTCATTTGTGGAACGATTTAAAATAATATAAATTTGAAACCCTGAAGTGGCGTAGAGGAGAAGCAGCCTATACGATAAGGAACAAACAGAATGGATCAATATCAGAAGATAGTACTTAGGAGAGTAAGACAGTCAGAAAACACATTATAAAGAAATCAGTTCCAAAGACTTAAAAGTGTTACCATGTTGCTTTTACTTGTTGTAATCTCATTTAATTTATCATGACAATTCAGTAAGGCAGGGATTATTGTCCTCATTTTACAGACAACATAACTGAGAATAAGTAGTTTGCCTCAGGTGCTATCTAAATGTTAGGGCCAGGATTCAACCCAAAGTCTGTCTCACAACTCCACAGTTACCTGTAAAAAAATCCGGATACATAGCTTGTTGTTAGAAAGTAGAGCAATTCTGCATGGTTGAATGAGCTACTTCTGGGTGTAGTGAGTTCTTGTCCTGGAGGTATTCAGGTTTACAGTTGGTGATGAATTATAAAGTATGCTGTGGCAATGACCCAAGTATTGGTTAGAGATGGTAGATTATTATTAATAACAAAATATTTTTTAGATATGGAGGTTCTATGATTTTAGTTGACGTCTGCTTGTCAAGCTAAAGGGGAATTCCCATGGTATTAGATCAAGAGGCAGGCCCTTTTGAGTGAGACTTCAGGGCTTGCTGATGTTATCAGGTGATCCCCAGGCAGAGGGGAGAAAGCTGGCTAAGGGAAAGCAGCTTTACCTGTGAAGGCAGTATAGTTTGGAAGCAACATGGAATAGTGGAAAACATGTAGGATTTGGATTCAAACAAACCTAGATTTAAAGCTACTTTTTGAATCTCTTTTTGAGCTCTAGTTTCCTCATTCTAGGAAATGGTATAACATTAAATTAAGAGATTAAATGAAATAATGCATATAAAGAGGTCAGCACATAGTAAACACACAGGAACTGTTAAAATCATTAAAATTATCATCGTTCCATCATCATCCTCATCTTTATTATTATCTTTTTAATGGAGAGAAGATGGTTCTTTGGAGGCCATCAGTCAATAACCACCTCACCTTTTTCTGGAGTTGGTCAGCATCAGGCAACATGGATAGAAAATAGTCTTATAGAATATTAGGGCTAGGCCGGGCGCGGTGGCTCAAGCCTGTAATCCTAGCACTCTGGGAGGTGAAGGCGGGTGGATCGCTCGAGGTCAGGAGTTCAAGACCAGCCTGAGCAAGAGCAAGACCCCGTCTCTACTAAAAATAGAAAGAAATTATCTGGCCAACTAAAAATATATATAGAAAAAAAAATTAGCTGGGCATGGTGGTGCATGCCTGTAGTCCCAGCTACTTGGGAGGCTGAGGCAGTAGGATCCCTTAAGCCCAGAAGTTTGAGGTAGCTGTGAGCTAGGCTGACACCACAGCACTCACTCTAGCCCAGGCAACAGAGCGAGACTCTGTCTCAAAAAAAAAAAAAAAGAAAAGAAAAGAATATTAGGGCAAAGGGATTTGAGAGATTATCTAGTTCAATGTTCCTCAAACTATCTGTGGTGAAAGGTCTATATGTATGTGTGTGTTTAAATTTATAATCTATTGCAAAATATTACTTCTATAAAATGCAATAAAAATGAATTACTAGAGAAATAAAATGGGGAAATAAAAAACATACAAAATACAATCCTTTTTTTTATTTTTCAAAAGATATACAATTACTTTGCCAAATTGCTGTAAAAATTTCTAAATGCTTATTCTTATTTTCAATACTTCATCAAAGATGTGAAACAGTTTACAGACCAGCATCAATCAACAGACCACACCCTGAGTAGCATTCTTCACAGGAAGCATAATCTAGCGCATTCTTACTATGCACAAAAGAGGAGAAACCAGAGTGGAGAAAGGCTTGTCCACTGTTACATAAAAAGCATATTCTTCTTAGTTCATTATCATTTAGAGAACCTAAGGAATCTATAAAAAAGCTAACTACATTTACTAAGAATTAGTAACTTACATGATCGTATGACTCCCAAAATTTATCTCCAGTTCCTACATCATCCCTGACCTTTTATGTGAATACTTAACTGTTTATTCAATACTTCTGCTTGGCTGTCTAATAGTCACTTCAAACTTATCATGTAAAAACCAAATTTTTCATTTCACTTTCACCAAGCACCTTCCTAGGCCAAAAACATAGGACTAATCTTTGACTACCTATTTTCCTCAGAATCTATATCCAACCTACTTGCAAATCCTGTAGGCTCTATATTCAAAGTATGCCAAGTCTAGCTACTTTTCACCACACCTACCGTTATTCATATGCCTGTGCCTGCCTGCTATTTCATAGTTCACATTACCATTATGTCTCACCTAAAGTATGGGCATTGTTTCCTAACTTATCTCCCTACTTCCCCTCCTTTATCCAGTCACATCTCCATCCAGCAGCCAGAAAGATCTATTTTAGTGGGACAGTAGCGTCCATAGCTTTCCAACACACTCAGAAGAACCTCTCTCTTCTCTATTTTCTTGTTCTAGCTATAGTGACTTTGTTATTTCTTGAAAAAGCCAAATGTATTTTTGCCTAAGAACCTTATGATTACTGTTGCCTCATTTGCTGATAACTTCTGTCGAGAAAAAAACCTCACCTTTTCAGGTCTCTGCTCAAATAACCCTTCCTCAGAAAGACCTTATTTGAGTACTTTATCTAACATAGCACCTTGTCGTCCTCTCTTCTTATGCTGCCTTAGTTTAATTTTTTTTCACAGCACAGTATTGTTATCTGATATTTTATGTAAATGTTTATAGCTTCATAGCTTGTCAGCTTCTTCCATTTGAATGTAAGCTCTGTGAAAGCAAAGACTTTGTCCTATTTACTGTTGTATTCCAAGCACTGAGACCACTGTCTAGGAAAAGTAGGTCTTCAATAGATATGCTTGAGTGAATAAAGGAGAGTGAAGTAAAGAGATTAAGTGATCCAAGGATGGCGAACCAGACAAATAATAAAGAATCTGAATACAAGCCACTTGATTCTAAACCCTAGGCTTTCTTCGTTACATCAGATTGTCTTTCTGCTGAACCAGGCCATTGAAAATTTGAGTATGTGAATATTTTCCCAGAATCAGGCATTTCCCACCTGTAGTAGTTCAGCCAAGATGTTATTTACTACCTCCCCTTTGGAGGAGAATACAGTGTGAAATAGTCCAAAACTTGCTGAAAACAAAGTAGGTAAGAGCTAATGCATTCTTCATGCTTGTAGCTTACCACTCAAATCAGAGAAAGAAAAATCAATTGATCTAATTGTCTCTTTGTAAAACCATGGTTTTTAATTTTCTGCCTGGTATCCTAATCTCTTCTAAGCAAGTGTTTTCAAACACATTTTTGCTATACATTATTATTTGGATCAATAGTAATTTGTTACTAATGATAAAGTATTTATTTTACTTACTTAAAAACCAAATTAGAGTCTATTGAAGAATATCAATAAAATAAAGATTCTTTTACCTTTCTGTGTGTTTTCTTGAATTCTAGTGTTCAGAGAGTTGCATGTTAACAGTAGCTCATTTTTACTGTAGCTCAGCAGCAACTGATCTGAGGGAGCTTATGAAATTTTGGCTCCATGTGAATTCTGTAACTTCCTCCCTGTATGTTATAGCACAGAGAAAGGGGGTGAGAACTGTTGTTCCAAGCTACTTTTTGAATTGTATGATGATCTCTCCAGGATATAATTGCCTGGGTAGGATTTTTCTTTTCTTTTAAAGCAGGGTAGCTGTTCCAAACCCTTGCTCTTGTACTTCCTAAATTCTAATAAATAATGCCTATGGTTTTTAAAAATAATAACAAGCACTGTCATCTTCTAGCTGCTTGAAATCTTAGGCAAGTTACAAAAGTTTTGTGAACCTCAATTTCTTCAGATAAGCAAATGAAGATAATGTTATATGCATCTCTTAATTGTTCTGAGTACATATGCTTATTAGAGTAGTGCCTGACCCAGGTGCTTAACTAGTGTTAGCACTATCCCTCCTTCCAATGGTCCCTTTAATTCATCCTCTCTGACTTATAACTTTGAGTCTGCATATTTTTCCCTCTGTAATTTGATTGTGATGTAGGAGCAAGGCATGGATTTGCTATCAATTCCTCTAAAAGTGCAAATAATTCAGCTACCGAATTGCCTTGTTTTTTCTAATTATCTACTCCATTCTTTTTTCCCAGCACTATCTCTGCCATCAGATAAATACATTGCCAATAACATGGAAATTCTTAGCTTAATGGGATAGCAAAATGCCCTCTTTGACTCTTAAAGGCATTGTATTTCTCAATTATCCAATCTAGAAGCACTAGGAAGTGTTAATTAGGTACTAAAAGCAAATTGGATTACCTTAGAGATCTTTTTTAAAAATTTTACACTCCATCAGGTGGTAAGGTCATAAATTACATACATTAGCATAGTATCTGGTCCAGGTGTGATTTGAAATCCTTGACTTTCTATGGTTTGTCATTCAACTTTGTATCTTTATAAAGTTGTTTTAAGCACTTCAAGTTCTTAGAAAACACCCTGATGAGTGTGATAGAATTGGGAAATGATGAAGATTATGATAACTAGTTTAAGAAATTTACACTCTCTGAGCTGAATTAATTCTGTCATGAACATATAAGTATGATTTAGTATATAGTTGGGTTTTTTAAAGGCAATTTAAAAAAATATCCTTATTGAGATATAATTTACATACGATATTTTGTGGGTTTTTTATTCCCAGCTATTTTTAAAATTTTTATTATTAGGTTTTTTTTTTTTTTTTTTAATAGAGACAGGGTCTTGCAATTGCCCAGGCTAATCTAGAATTCCTGTCCTCAAGCAATCCTCTTGCCTTAGCCTCCCAAAGTGCTAGGATTACAGGTGTGAGCCACAGCATCTGGCACTGTGATATTTAGTTTTTGAATAACAATTTGAACAAAATTTTAAACAAAGTTTTGAACAAAGATTTTTCTCTCTAAACTCAGCAACAGAAAAACTTGTATACTGGCTATGTCAGACCTGATTCCAAACCTTAATGATGTGGTGGGATATAGGGTCAGACTATCTGACTTCAAACCTCACTTTTCTTCTTCCTGGTTATATATCCTTAGAGAAGTCAATTTGATTAAATACATATTTATTTAATAATTCATTCAACAAATGTTTGCTAAGAATTTACTGTATGTTAAACACTCTTCTAGATATTTTGGATATAACTATGAGACAAACAAGTAATAATCCCTACCTTTGTGAAAATTCTGGCTTTCATTGAATGTTGGAACACGCCTGGTGTAGTTCTAGACATGTAGAGAAAGCAAACAGCAGGATGAATGCAAAGAGATTGAGGTTAACTTTCTTCCTGGGAGGAACTCACTCTGAAGCCTTCATTTTCTTATTTTTAAAATAGAAATTATGCAAATACAATCATGCCTTGCTTTGCTACAGGGATAAGTCTGAGAAATGCATCTTTAGATGATTTCATCACTGTTTTATCATAGAGTATACTTACACAAACCTAAGTGGTATAGCCTACTATACACTTAGGCTATATGGTATGGCCTATTGGTTCTAGGCTACAAACCTGTACAGCATGTTACTGTGCTGAACACTATAGGCAATTGCAACACAATGGTAAATATCTGTGTATCTAAACATATTTAAACATAGAAAAGGTACGGTAAAAACATGGCATTATTAATATTATGGGACCACCACCATATATTATGTACATCCTTGACTGAAATGTTGTTATGCAACGTATGAGTAAGTGTATATCCTAGGGTTGCCATGAGCGTTCTAGGTATCAGATAATCAGGTCTGGTCCCTGATTCAATTGAGAAATATGCAAGCTGTGTTTTTACTGTAACTGTGTAGAAACCTTTTATTTGTTTGTTTGTTTGTACATGGGGAAAACTTGCAGATGAATGGGGCAGTTTCTAAAAAAACCTGGAGTTACGAAGAGCAGGGTTTACTCAAAGAACAACAAAAAGTTTAGTTGGCAGAGAGTAGTGAACATGTAAGGGAGTAGTGGATTATAAAGCTTGAAAGATCATTTCAAGTACTCTACCATCTCTCTTTCAAGCTAATAGAAATTTTGCTATAAATTCTTTTTAGCTACCTTGAAGGAAGATAATCGTTGTTTGACCTCTCATATCCTCTTAAAAGCCAAGTATTTTAGAGGAGAGAACACTGAGTTAACAGAGAACCCAGCAACAAAAGATGACTTACAGTCTCTATAAGTCTTTACTTCTCTACTGTAAACCAAGAATTATATTGACCTCATCTATCAGGAATAAGGGACCAACATTTATTTATGCTTCAGATCAGTTTTAGAACACATTGTATGATGTTTGCACAATGATGGAATCACCTAAGGATGCATTTCTCAGACTTATTCCTGCCACAAACTGAGGCATGATTGTATTTGCATAATTCCTATTTTAAAAATAAGAAAATTAAGGCTTCAGATCACAGTATACACTAATAAGTTAATAAATAAGCAAATGAGTATATGGCATACTTATTTTTATATCCCTTGATAGCACATAGTAGGGGCTCAGTAAAAGTTTATTCAGTAAATAAATCTGTAAATGTATGCCCATCTCTCAGGAGAAAGAAGATGAAGTATATAAAATTTTACAGTGCTATGAAAATGAAAATTTTATTTATCACCTTGCTGTTCTCAACATTTTATTATAGTTATTTGTATACATGTTTTATTGATCATACACATGTAATTATGAGCTACCTGAAAGTAGGGGCCAAATCTTCCTCATTTTTGGTTCCTTAATGTCTATTATTCAGAAATTGTTAATGAAGGCTTGTTGAGGGCCACAACAGAAGTTGGTGGTCAATTTAATCAACATACCTCCTATAAGCACCTACTCTCTAAACAAAAAAGCAGGTTTTCTCACACATGATTTTCTGTCCTGTGATCCAAATGGGAGAGCCCTGCAGCTGCTCAGTCTGAGCAGATGTTGCCCTGTTAGGTGTCTTTGATTCAACTCAAGAAACCACAGGAATCTGGTTGCAGACAAATCATCAGCACTGTAGGAACAGGGGAATGGCAGCCTACATTGTGTGCTCACAGAGGAGACGTGGCACTCAGCCACACAGAGAGGAAAATGACTAGGGCTGGTCTAGAAATACAAATAAATGGGGCCTTGCTGTTGTCTACTTTTACTTCAGTACAGAACTTTTTCCACTTTGCTTTGTAGTAGAGTTGACTATTGAGACATTGTGTCATTTATTCAATTAAAGACCTTTTGATGACAGGTCTGTGTTCTATTTTTTTAATTTTTTATTTTTATTTCAGCCTATTACAGGGGTACAAAGGTTTAGGTTATGTATATTACCTTTGCCCCACCCGAGTCTGAGCTTCAACCGTGTCCATCCCCCAGATGGTGCGCAGCACATCCATTAGGTGTGTATACACCCATCCCCTCCGCCCCCCTCCCATCTGCTCAATACCCAATGAATGTTATTCCTATATGTGCACTTAGATGTTGATCAGTTAAAACCAATTTGATGGTGAACACGTGTGGTGCTTATTTTTCCATTCTTGGGATACTTCACTTAGTAGAATGGGTTCCAGCTCTTTCCAGAAAAATACAAGAGGTGCTATATCACCACTGTTTCTTATAGCTGAATAGTACTCCATGGTATACATATACCACATTTCATTAATACACTCATGTATTGATGGGCACTTGGGTTGATTCCACATCTTTGCAATTGTGAATTGTGCTGCTATAAACATTTGGGTGCAGATGTCTTTTTTATAGAATGTCTTTTGTTCTTTTGGGTAGATGCCCAGTAAGGGGATTGCTGGATAAAATGGTAGATCTGCTTGTATCTCTTTGAGGTATCTCCGTATTGCTCTCCACAGAGGTTGCACTAGTTTGCAGTCCCACCAGCAGTGTATGAGAGTTCCTATCAAACCAGGACTATGTTCTAACCAATTAGGATATTCAGCCCCTAAATTAGCACATATAAGAAGTATGTGCCATAAAATATTTTTAGATTTCAATTATTCGAATTAAACTGATACCTTGGGACACTAGCGATAGAAGATAAAGAGGCAGCCAATGAGACCTGAACTAATATTTATGGAATACCTTAGTGTAAGGAAGAGTATTTTCATATTATATCATTTCATTTTATTTTTAAAGCAATTCTATATGTGAGGTAATATTCCCATTTTATTGTAAGGAGGGTTAGAAGGTCCAAATAAATTGCCCAAGGTCACATATCTGGTGTATTACAGAACTAGAATTCAAATACATGTTTGTCTGACAAAGCTCATGCTTTTTCTTCTGCCTCAAAATTACTAGATTGTTTCCTTTGGTATAATAGCTGACATTTAGTTCTATTATGGTAAATGCCTTTTTACCATAACTTCAATCTGATTATGTGCACAGGTTGTGTGAATATGCATGAACAATTATATTGTTTAAAAATTATGTCAATAATATTTCTTATAATTGGCATAGTTTTCTAATATAAAAGGAGGATTAATTGCATTCACCGTTATAGCTTTAAGTAATACTTTTGGTTCCCTATCCAGTTGTTATTTGCCTCCTCCCTTCCTCCTCACAGAATATATTATTCAAGTATTTATTCCTCCACCACAAAACTCGTGTGCCTTAGGAAAAGCATGACCTACAAGGGGTGGCTGGACTTATTTAAGGTTAATCCTATCCCCCTGGCTAGTGTTTGGTTCTGGACTAGGCATGTGATCCATCTGGGATCTATAAAATGCAGGAGGGGTTTCGATGGAGTGTCTGGGAAAAATTATTCTTGACCTTCTGAGAGACCTTCTGTGTGCCACCTTCCTTTCTTCTGCATTTTGTTGTTCACATAGTTGAAGGCCACAACTGCTACAGCCATTGTGTTACCTGCCTGAGGATACAACATCCCTATACAGAGAAAGGTCAAGCCAAAAGTTTGGCAAGGAAGTGAACCTGACCCTTTTGGAATAAATCAACCCTAATACTTGTGAACAACAAATATTCATATTGTTTAATCAAGTTTGAATTGGATTTTCTATAACTTGCAGCCAAAAGATCAAAATATCCTGCATACTCAGACCAGGAAATAAGTGATAAATTTGATTTATTTTGCTAGATGACATCATCATCTCTTATATATCATTTTATGATTGACAACTCATTGGAATCTACCTTCTGTCATCGGATCCTTTTTGTTAGCCTCATTTAAAGATGTAAAAACTTAGTCCCAGAGTTAAGTGACTTGTCCAAAGCTACAGTTTTACTAAATAATTTGAACTTTAGGTTTCTAACTCTAACATTAAAATCCTATTTTTTAATCTACTCTAAGCTGAAATGAAAAGGGCAGAGTTAAACTTATTGCTAATTTCTAATTTAAAATAAGAGTATATTAATTGTTGCCTTTATTCAATAATAAAGAATTATTTTGAAGCATCAATTTCTGGAATCTAATAAATAAATGGAATGGCTAAGCCAGTTCTCTTTTCTTTCCTCTTCTTTTCTCTTCTTTTCCTTTTCTTTTTTTGTTTCTTTTCCTTACAAAATTGTATTCATCCCCAAGGTTTAACTAAGCACTCCTCCTCTGAGTTCCCAGTGACCTGCTGCCCACAACTATCAACCCATCAAACATGTTATTTTAATTATCTCCTTTCTGTCTATCTTACCCACAATCTAAGCTACCTGAAAGCAGAGACAGTGTCTCATTTATCTTATTCATCTTTGTATATCCCACTTCTGCAACTTAGTAATCAGCCAATTCATGTCTATAGACCTGAACAGTGCTTCAGCAGTCCACCTGGGATTTTTGAGGAGTAAGTCATTTTGGATAGCTAAATTTTTTCAGATGGATAAGCGCTAAATATTATCAGAACACAAACTTTTACATTTCAATTCATTTCTGAATAGGGATCTTTATCAAAGTCAGTGAATCATTTTCTGTTTCTTTGAAGCTTAGGGGTTATATTTCAGCCATTTCATATAATGATGTCCTCAGAAATTACTTTAGTGTTGCAAACATTTGATCTTAAGATGGCTCATCTGCAATCACTGTTATTCTTTAATTCATATAGCTACTGTTCATATTTTACTTCATTCTTTCTTGTTCTCTTTATACTTGCTTGCAAAGGATCTCTCCTATTTTTATTTTTTGAATCTAATATAAACTTGAACTTCTAATATGAATATTATGTATAAGCTACAGTTAATGTAAGAATACATTGAGTAAGGAGCTGTGAACTTTGATCATATCTGTTTGAATTTTCAGAGGTTTTTTTCCGTTTATTCCTCATTTTCACTATTTGGAGCAAGGAATCTTTCTAGAGATCTGATTTCTGAAAAGAAGAGGGGACTGTTTTGTGGAGGTGATTTGTCCAGTTTTTAATTTTTTAGTTTGTTTCTCTTTTAACTTCACAATCTGGACAGCAGAAATGTTTGTAGCTTAAATAAATGTCATTTTTAGTAGCTTCCTTTCCTGAAAATGCAGGTGGGCTTTCTAGTTTTTCACCCTCAGTCTTACTATTGGCTCATATTTCTTCTCAATATCTTTTTTGTTTGTATCCAACTATATGAGAAAGCTTTTTGAGAAAATCTATGTACTTTTTTATTGAAAATAAGAATGTACAAATATTAGCTCAAATGGGAACTTGACTTTGCTCCTGTATGTCTCATTTTAGCTTAGTATTTTGATTTTAAAATAGATTTAAATATGTTTAACATTTTTATAGAAAAGTACTGCCTATAAATGCTATCTTTTTGAGGACACAGAACTGTAAATTCTTTAATTAGTATAGTCAGAACTGAAGAGTTCTTCCTGAAAAGCTGTATACACACAAGAGGAGTTTACATAAAGCATTTTTTTTCAGTTAAATTTTCAGAATTTCTTTCATGCTGAAATTTGCCATAGCATGGTACATAAGAATGAACATTCAAGAAGGTATCACAAGGCCTATATTTTCCAGCTCCAGCTGTACCTCAAATGCATTGTTCAAGAGTTAAAATGTTTACCAAATCTTAGCTATTTCTATATGTAGAAATTTTATATTGTCTGACATGCAAAGAGTGTGCTTCAATCCAGCTTCTTACAATTCACTATGTTTAGGATCCCCAACCTCCCTCTTTGTTGTTGTCCAGCGTTCTTCTATGTATAAAATAACAGAAAGATAAAAATCTAAACTTTTTAGCCTGGATAAATTCTACCCAACCAACATCTTGTCCTATCACTTCCCACAAAAGAACCTTGTGATTGAACCACCATGAAACTTCTCCCCTTTCTTGGAATATATTAGACTTTCTTGGCACATGCTATTCTTTACATCAAGCCCTTCCTGACTCATCCACATAGCAAGTTCCTTCACCTTCCCAAGACCCCAATCTAATGTCATTTCACTAAAAGGCTTAATTGTCTTTCCCAAGCTGAATTAATTGTCAATCCCTTGGTTTTCCCATAGCATGCATATATTATCTGTAAGCTCTCTTCTCATATTGTCATATAGATACCTGTTTATATGAATATTTGTCTTCTCTAGTGTGTAAAATCTTTACAGGAAGAGAGCATGTTTCATTTGTCTTTGTATACTTAGCTTCTAGCTCAATATCTGAAATGTCATATAACTCAATGAATGTTAAATGGGGGATGGATGGGTTGATAGCTAAATCAGAATGTAAGTAAATAGAAATAATTCAGTGTAAAAAATATGTTATTTTTTGAACCTATTTAAAGACGGTGGGTAAACAAATGATCTCTTAAAGATCCTTCAGAGCTATCAATCAATATAGAAATTCTAGATTTTAAGCATCTTTTAAGATTTGTGACAGTGTTGATAGATACAAATTTCCTTTCCTGAAAGTTTTTGGAAATAAGATAAATTATTCAGTGCCAGAGATTTTTAAAGGTAGTTTCCATTAAGAATGAATTCTGGGGCTGCCTGAAGAATTTGCAGATTAATATTACTCTAATTATCAGAAACATTACAGCCTTATTTGCAGTGGCCATTTGAGTATTTGACCCCTTATATTCAACCTAATTTTACTGACAATCACTTCTACTCTTTAAAATAATTTATTACCATTGTAATTAACTTTTTTTCTTCTAACAACCTGATTTTATTTTCTGGGGAACATGATTTTAACTATAGAAAGAGTTACACAAGAGAAATAAGTGCCTTCCTTTTGCATTCCAGCTTACGTTACATATACCTTATCAACAGCAAAAAGATACTTTTTTTAAAGTTGAAAGTATTCATGTATTTATTTTTATTTTAGAATATTATGGGGATATAAATGTTTTGCTTACATGGATTGCTTTTGTACTTATTGAGTCAAAGTTGTAAGTGTGCCTATCACCCAGATAGTGTACACTGTACCCGTTTGGTATGATTTCACCCATACCCTCCCTTCCCCCGACCAGCTTGACCTCCATTGAGTTTTACTTCCATCTGTGCACATGAGTGCTGATCAGTTAATTCCAATTTAATAGTGAGTACACGTGGTGTTTGTTTTTCTATTCTTCCAATATTTCACTTAGCATAATGGTCTCCAGTTCTATCCAAATTGTTGTAAAAGATATTAATTCATTTTCTATGGCTGAGCAGTACTCCATGGTGTACATATACCACATTTTATTGACAAAGTAGACAGCAAGATACAGTGGGGAAAAGAATTCCTATTCAATAAATGGTGCTGTGAAAATTGGATAGCCACATATAGAAGATTGAAACAGGATCCATATCTCTCACCACTCACAAAAATTAATTCAAGATGGATAACAGACTTACATCTGACACATGAAACAATAAGAATTCTAGAAGGAAATATTGGAAATACTCTTCCAGATATCAGCCTTGGTAAAGAATTTATAAAGAAAACCCCAAGGGCAATCGCAACAACAATAAAAGTAAATAAATAGGGCTTGATTAAATTAAAAAGCTTCTGCACAGCCAAGGAAACAATCAACAGATCAAATAGACAACCTACAGAATGGAAGAAAATATTTGCATGCTATACATCCAATAAAGGGCTAATGACCAGAATTTATAAAGAACTCAAGCAAATCAGCAAGAAAAAATCAAACAACCCCATTAAAAAGTGGGCAAAAGACATGAACAGAAACTTTTCAAAAGAAGATATGCTAATAGCCAATAAACATATGAAGAAATGTTCAGCGTCACTAATTATCACAGAAATGCAAATCAAAACCACAGTAAGCCGTCACCTAACTCCTCCAGTGAGAATGGCTTTTATCAAAAAGTCCCCCCAAAATAGATGCTGGAATGGATGTGGAGAGAAGGGAACTCTATACGCTGTTGGTGTGACTGCAAACTAGTGCAACCTCTATGGAAAATAGTATGGAGAGTCCTCAAAGAACTAAAAGTAGACCTCTCATTTGATCCAGCAATCACAGTACTGAGTATTTACCCAAAGGAAAAAAAAAGTCATTTTATCAAAAAGACACTTGGACTAGAATGTTTATTGCAGCAAAATTCACAATCACAAAGATGTGAAATAAACCCAAATGCCCATCAATTCATGAATGGATTAAAAAATATTTCTTGTTTAGAAAAATTATTGAAAATTATTTATACTCTGTCATTCACATATTCTTTTATTTGAATGCTTGATTAAACATATAATTGCTAAGCATCAACTGTACACCTATCCTTGAACTAAATACATGTAAATGGGAAAGAATAAACTTAAACTTAAATAAACAAGAAGTATAAATAAACATAATAAGCTGAGAAGCAACATAGTGTAATACAAAGAATTCAGGGTTTAGACCCTTGAAGATAGCTCTGTACCCTAAATTTACCCTTTATCACTTAAGTGATCCTGGACTAGTGTCAATTCTTTCTGTCTCCATAATGAGAAAATGGCTTCCTGAGGATAGGGTACGTTTCCTGTGTGTCTCATATAATATTACACCATCACTACCTACCACAGAGCCTAGTCACATAAGTGTTTCTAAATGTGACATAGAAAAATATAAGAAGTACAAAGTAACCTTGAGAGAGGGAGTTGCTGTCTAAGTGGGAAGTGTCAGCAAAGGCTTCAAAGACATGTCATTCAAGTTTATTTTTAAGACTTAATAGGATTTTCTCTATAATGTTGATATAATAATGATATTGATCATAGTAATAAGGGTTACAAAAACGGTAGCAATAATGATATTGAGGCATGCTTACTATATGCAAGGCACTGTTTTAGGTTATTGTATGTATTAAATCATTTAGATCTCTGAAAACTTTAAGAAAAGCACTTTTCTAATCCCCATTTTACAGAGGAGGAAATTGAGGCACAGAGACTTTAAGACATTTACCCAAGGACCTTCAGCCAGTAGGTGGTAAAGCCTTGGTTCAAACACAAGCAGTATGATCATTTTTTACTCTCCACTGTCAGCACTTTCCCTGTTTTTTCTAGTAGATGCCATGGAAAGCAATAGCAGTGATAATCTCCCAATTTCTGGAAGATGGAGTAAATACGGAGTGGAGTCAGACATTGTAAGGCTGAAAGTCTGATTGATGTCCCATGAGACAATGTACATTAGGGCCTATCTGGGGCCTGGGCCCAAGAACCACATCTCATAAGAGAGCCAGGAGAATGCACTAAATTAAATTCAGAATAACAGGGTAGTTATAGGACATAAATAAAATATTATCCAAGTAAATATATATACCCATAGGAAGTAAGTAGTTTTGTATACTACTATATTGATTTGCTATTGCTTTATGTGAAATGGGTAGCTCCTTCTAGTGTTTCTTCCGTTGGCCTGCTGCCAGATTTGAAGAATAAAAGAGACTCTAATCAATATTCAAACAAAGGTCTTAGGTCCCTTAGCCCGGGAATTTCATTCTTTAATCATATATTTATTGACTCATCAATATTTCTCAATTTTAAACTCTAAACTTTTGGGCTTTAATCACAAGAAACTCTTCCACCATTGTTGTTTAATTAATAATTTAATTAGGAAATTAACATAATTCCTTGGTCTTGAATTCTAAACTACCTGAGATATTTTTAATCAACATTGTTGAGGTATAATTTACATATAATAAAATGCATCTATTTAAAATTTACATTTGATGAGTTTTGAAAGATATGTACACCTGTGAAAGCACCACTGTGATAAAGATACAGATAATTTCCATTACCCTGAAAGATTCTTCATGCCTCTTTTCAGCCCTTCCCTCTCACTACCTTTAGCCCTAGGCAACAACAATGGATCTACTTTCTATCACTATATATTAATTTTTACTTTATGTAATTTATGTAAAGTGGAATCCACTACCTTTAGCCCTAGGCAACAACAATGGATCTACTTTCTATCACTATATATTAATTTTTACTTTATTTAATTTATGTAAAGTGGAATTATACCATGTGTACACTTTTGTGTCTGTCTTTCAATTGGAATAATGGTTCTGAGATTTTAAAGGTATACCTTGTTTTTGTTTTATGTACATGTGGGTTGTTTCCAGTTTGGGCATATGAAAAAAGCTGCTATGAACATTTGTGTACAAGTTCGTGTAGACATATGTTTTCATTGCTCTTGAATACCTAAAAATAGAATGGCTGAGTTGTACAGTACATTTATGTTTATCTTTTTAAGAAATGCCAAACTATTTTCCAAAGTGGTTGTGCCATTATATTAATACATTCCTACCATCAGTGTATGAGAGCTTCAGTTTTTCCACATTCTCATCAATACTTGGAGTTGTCAAATTCTTATATTTTAGCCATTCTAATACATATGTAGTGGTATCTCATTGTGACTTAATTTTTATTTCCCTGCTAATAATATTGACCATTTTGAGCTTTATTTCATAATCTCTTATAGGTATACATAAATACATAACCTCTTTATGTATTTCTATGGGAATATAAACAAATGGAACAGAATACCTAATATATTGAAGTGGCTAACTGTAAGCACTGTAGATACTGCTATTACCACGTTCTTAAGCTTTATTGTTTTCTGGCTACAATATTCATTTTATCATACCACTGTCCTACCTCCCTTTCACCAAGTAAGGCCCAACCTAGATGGTTTCTACACTATTGAAAAAGAATATATTTTGTTAGTGTTAAGCAGAGTAGCTACAAAGAAAAATAGTTTCCTGAAGATTAAAAAAAAAAGAAGAGAGAAATTATTAGGTATTAGAGTTCTTCAAAGCTGGATTCTAAACACTTTTTTCTTCTCATGCTCTTCTATCAGCTTATATGATATTGTCTATTCCTAAGACTTTCATACAGCCTATTCAGAGATGACTCATGAATTTATATTTTTATTGCAGAAGTTTACTCTGAGCTCTAGATACATGTATCCAACTTAGAGTTATTACAAAAGGCACTGTAAATTCAAATTTACAAAACAAATAAAAACCAACCAAACAAAAAAATCCCAAAATGAACAATGTCTCCCCTACCCATACATACACATATACTCTATCTTCTCCTCTCTAAATGTTGCATATTTCAATGAATGCCATTACAAATTATCCAGTAATGTAAACCAGAAACCTAAAAGTCATTCTTGATTTCCCCCCCTATCTTATCCAGTACCAATGCCTATCACTTTTACTTTCTAAGATGTTCCTTAAGTTGAACTATTTATCTTTGTTTCCAGTACAATACTGTAGTCTAAATCACAATTATCTGTTGCCTGCTCTACTGAAAATGCCTCTTCAATGGTCAACCCACTGCCATTATTGTCTTTTTACCATTCTTCTTCACATTGTAGCCAGATGATCTTCCTGAAATGCAAATATAATATCACATCCCTTATTCCTGTTTAAAATCTTTAGATAAAACCTCCCACAAAAACAATATGCACACACACACACATACACAAGCACTTTAGGCCCGGGTAGTTTGGTTCTAATGAATTCTACCAAACATTTATAGAAGAAATAATACCAATTCTATGCAAACTGTTCCAAAATATTCAATATGAGGCAACACTTTCCAACTCATTCTAGTAGGTATATATTACCTTGATATCAAATAGGCAAATATATTACAAGAAAACATATTACAAACTAATATCCCTCATGAATATAAATGTGAATATTCTAAACAAAATTTTAGCAAATGAAATCCAATAGTATATTAAAATTAGAATATATCTCTAGGTATTTTATATATTCTAATCATGCTCATGGATCAGTAGAATCAACATTGTTGAAATGTCCATACTACCTAAAGTGATTTATAAATTCAATGCAATCCCCATCAAACTACCAAGGTCATATTTCAAAAATCTAGAAAAAAATAATTCTACACTTTGGAACCAGAAAAGAGCCCAAATAGACAAAACAATCTGAAGCAAAAAGAACAAATCTGGAGGCATCACATTACCAGACTTCAAAGTATACTACAAAGCTAAAGTAACCAAAACAGCATGATATTGGCACAAAAATAGACACATAGGCCCATGGAACAGAACAGAAAACTCAGATATAAAACCATCCACATACAGCCAACTGATCTTTGACAAAGCAGACAATAATATATACTGTGGAAAAGAAGACCTATTCAGTAAATGGTGCTGAGAAAATTGGATAGCCACATGAGGAATAATGAAACAGTATCCATATCTCTCACCACTCACAAAAATTAATTCAAGATGGATAAAATACCTAAGAATGAAACAATATCCATATCTCTCATCACTCACAAAAATTAATTCAAGATGGATAAAATACCTAAATGTAAGGCATGAAACCGTAAGAATTCTAGAAGAAAATGTTGAGAAAACTCTTTTAAATATTAGCACAGGCAAAGAATTTATGAATAAGACCCCAATAGCAATCACAGCAACAACAAAAATAAATAAATGGGATTTGATTAAATTAAAAAGCTTCTGCACATCCAAAAAAGATAATCAATAGAGCAAACAGACAACTTACAGAATGGGAGAAAAATATTTGCAAGCTATACAATGAATAAAGGACTAATAACCAGAATCTACAAAGAACTCAAGTAAATCAGCAAGAAAAAAATCAGACAACCCCATTAAAAAGTGGACAAAAGACATGAACAGAAGCTTCTCAAAAAAAGATAGAAAAATGGCCAATAGGCCGGGGGCGGTGGCTCATACCTGTAATCCTAGCACTCTGGGAGGCTGAGGTGGATGGATCGTTCGAGTTCAGGAGTTTGAGACCAGCCTGAGCAAGAGTGAGACCCCGTCTCTACTAAAAATAGAAAAAAATTATCTGGCCAACTAAAAATATATATAGAAAAAATTAGCTGGGCATGGTGGCACATGCCTGTAGTCCCAGCTACTCTGGAGGCTGAGGCAGGAGGATTGCTTGAGCCCAGGAGTTTGAGGTTGCTGTGAGCTAGGCTGACGCCATGGCACTCACTCTAGCCCAGGCAACAGAGCGAGACTCTGTCTCAAAAAAAAAAAAAGAAAGAAAGAAAAATGGCCAATAAACATATAAAAATAATGCTCAATGTCACTACTTATCAGGGAAATGCAAATTATTATGAAGCCATAATGATATCACCTTATTCCAGTTAGAATGGCTTTTATTAAAAAGTCCCAACACAATAGATGTTGGCGTGGATACAAAGAGAAAGAAACACTTATACACTGTTCATGGGACTGAAAATCAGTATCAATACAACCTCTATGGAAAACAGTATGGAGATTCCTCAAAGAACTAAAAGTAGACCTACCATTTGTTCCAGAAATCCCACTACTTGGTATTTACCCAAATGAAAACAATTCATTTTATCAAAAGGATACCTGCACTTGAATGTTTATTGCAGCACAATTCACAGTTGCAAATATGTGGAACCAACTCAAGTGCCCATCAATTCATGAGTGGATTAACAAAATGTGATGTGTGTGTATGAGTGTGTGTGTGCATGTGTGTATACAGTGTGTATATATATAGAATGTGTGTGTATGTATACACACATGCGTGCACACACACACACACACACACACACTATGGATTACTACTCAGCCATAGAGAAGGATGAATTAAGGCCTTTTGCAACAATTTAATTTGGATAGAACTGGAGACCATTATCGTAAGTGAAGGATCTAAAGAATGGAAAGACAAACACCATATGTACTCACTATTAAATTGGAACTACCTGATGAGCACACATGTGCATAGAGGGAAGTAAAACTCAGTGGAAATCAAGCAGGGGGTAGAAGGGAGGAGCAGTTGTGTGAAAACCTACCTAACAGGTACGGTGAATGCTATCTGAGTAATGGGCACACTTTTATCCCTGACCCAAGCATTATAAAAGTGATCCACGTAAC
Organism: Eulemur rufifrons; assembly: GCF_041146395.1. Lineage (NCBI taxonomy): Eukaryota > Metazoa > Chordata > Mammalia > Primates > Lemuridae > Eulemur > Eulemur rufifrons. Next base: position 44,174,841 of record NC_090988.1, read on the forward strand.
TGAAAACATTTTTACCCCCATTAAATGCTGAAATAAAAAAAAAATAACTAATGAACTCATGGACAATTCAAGAAACTTGCCCAATTTTTCAAAGTTTGTAAATATTATACAAGAGCAAAGATACAAATCCAGACTCTCTGGCTACAAATTCTGCACTTTTGATCACTTCATTATGGTGCTGTTTCACTCTTGTGGAATGCATCCAGACAACACAATTTGTTAGAAACACTCTAGACCACGAATTAAGATTTGGTTCTGTCATCAAGTAGCTCTATCAGTTTAATCATGTGACATAGTCTTTTTTAAAACAAATAAATTGTACTAATCTATAAAATAAAATCATGTAACTATAAAAAAATCAAAATATATCATGACCAAGTGAGGTTTATCCCAGGAACATAGGGATGCTTAACATTAAAAACTCATCATATTAATAACCTAACAAAATAAATCCTGACTAAAGAAATAAAAATAATCTGACCAAATCTAACATCTATTCTTGATTAAAACAAAACAAAACAAACAAATAAACAACAACAAAAAAACCTCTTAGCAAAGTATAAATAAAAGGGAATTTCCTCAACCTGATGAGGAACATGTATGAAAAGCCTATAGCTAACATCATACCTAATGATGAAAGACTGAATACTTCTCCCTTAAGATCAGGAACAAGACAGGGGATATCTACTTTAACTACTTTAATGCAACATTATGTTCGATATTTTAGCCAGCACAATCAGCTAAGAAAAAGAAACAAAGGAAGGAGTAAAACTGTTTTTCTTCACAGATGACATAACACAATCTGATAGAATCTATTTAAAAACACACCAGACTAATAGGTACATCTAGCAATGTTGTAGGATAAAAGATCAATGTACAAAACTCAATTGTATTTCTATATACTAACAATGAACAGACAGATATTAAAATCAGTAAAGCAATTTAATTTACAAAAATATGAAATACTTAGGGATAAATCTGATGAAATATGGGAAAGAGGTCTACACTGGAAATTACAGAATACTGCTGAGGAAAATTAAAGAAAGCAAAAAAATAAAGAGATAACTTGCTTATGGGTTGGAGTAATCAGTATCATTAATATGTACATTCTCTCTAAATTTATCTAGAGATTCAATACAATGTCAATACAAATTCCAGTAGAAATTTTTGTAGATAGACATTAACAAGTTAATTCTAAAATTTGTACGGAAATGCAAAGAACCTAGGAAAGTCAAAACAGCTCTGAAAAATAAAAAGCAAAGTTGAAGGTTTAAAACTATCTGGACTCAAGAATTATTATAAAGCTGCAGTAATCAAAACATTATTACATTTGTGTAAAAACAACAAAAAAATAGATCAATAGAAAGGAATGGAGAGTTCAGAAAGAAACCACACATATAAAGACAACTGATTTTTGACAAAGACACATAATTAAGGGAAAAAAGGAGAACTATTTCAACAAATGATACTGGAACAATTTTATATACATATGCAAAACAATGAACTTGGATCCATATTTCATACCATATATAGAAACTAACTCAAAATTGATCATAGGCCTAAATGTAAAACTATAAAACTTATAGAAGAAATCAGAAGAGAACATCTTTGTGACCTTGGGTTGCACAGATTTCTTAGATATGATAGCAAAAGTATAAACCACAAAAGAAAAAAATAAGAAATTGGACTTCATATATATTAAAAACTTATGGCATTCAAAAGGAACTTAAAAGAATGAAAAGAGAAACCACAGACTGGGAAAAATATGTGCAATATATATGTAATAAAATGTTTAAATCCGGACTATATAAAGAACTCTCAAAACTCAACAATAAGAAATAAACTCAATTTCAAAGATATGTTAAAGTTTTACATAGACAGTTTAGCAAAGAGAGATAAAAAACACATGAAATGATGTTCAACACCATTAGTCATTATGGAAATGTAAATTAAAACTACAATAAGGTACTATTATACATATATTAGAATGGCTATAATTAAAATGACTGACAATACTAGGTGTTGGTGAAGATATGAAGGGACTGAATTCTCATACACAGCTGGTGGGAATATAAAATGATACAACCACTTTGAAAACAGTTCATCAGTTTCTTAAAAATGTAAACATGTATCTATCATGTGATAAAGCTAATCAACTCCAATAGCAAAGGAAATATATATCCATGCAAAGACTCATCACAGATATTCATAGCATCTATATAACCCCTAACAAGAAACAAATGTTCATCAACAGATATAAATACAGTATTTCTTTACAATGTAATATTACTCAGCAATAAAAAGAGAAATAAACTAGTGACACATGCCACAGCCTAGGTAAAGTTCAGAATAGATATGTTAAGTGAAAAAATATTCACACAAAAACACATATTTTATGTTTATTTATGTAAATCTCTTGAAAATGCAAACAATTCTTTAGTGACAGAAAGCAAATCTGTGGTTGCTTTGGGATAGGAGGAGTGGGGAAGAGTGGGAGCATCAGGGGTGATAAAGGGACATGAGGAAACTTTTGAAGGTGACAATGTGCTTACTCTCTTGATTGTGTTGATGGTTTCACAGATGTGCACACATGTTGAACTTATCAAATTGTACACTTTAAATATTTGCAGCTTATTGTATGTCAGTTATACCTCAATAAAGCTGCTTTAAAAATATTTCTTATGTAGTTTACTAATAGTTTTAAAATAAAAACAAAAATCTTAAATATAACCTGAATAGTCTGACATCTGCTTTCTTCTTCAGCCTGTGCTCACTTGATGTTTCCCCTTTTCCTGTATTCTAGCTATTGTGAGCTTATCTCAGTCCTTCCTACATTCCTTATTTTCTGGCACCACATGTTCTTTGTATATTTTATTCCACGTATTTAAGATACATTTTCCTTATATATTTGTCCAGTTAATTCTCACTTATTTTTCTGATCGCAACTCAGTTATCACTCTCCCAGTTATGCCTTCTCTGACCTCTGTTATTCGATGAGATTCCCCACTATATGCTCACATAGAGCCATGTAGCTCTCCTCAGTGTAGTATCCCAGGCTACTTTCCTCATTGGTCTATAATTTCCATGAGGCCAGGACTGACCATATTGGTCTGTACTTTCCATTTTATTCCAAACTTAGCATAGTGTCTAGCACGTAGTAGGCACTAGAAAGTAAATAATTAGGAACCAAAAGGGGAAGAAAAAGTTAATGTGCTAACATAAACCAAGCAAAAGCCTTTCTATGGTCAGATGCTAACAACTTTAGCAAACACAATTCAGATCTTCCAATGTGTTAAACTTGAGATTGTCTTTATACTGAAGGAAGAAAGCACCAGCATTCTTGTAACAGGAATAACTCACACACTGTACCAAAAGGTAGTTCTCTCACAATGATCTTATTTTAAGCAAACAGAAAATGGGAATCTGGCTATGCTATGCATGCAGTTTGGTGCCATCAAAGACTTTAACCATCATGTTTTCAGCTTAGTAGAAGAAAAAGAGATAATTATGTCATAATCTTAAATCTGTGCTATGTAACTGGAGGTTTTAAGAACAATATAATGTCTTCACAGTTTTAGGGGAGCAATTATTTCATTGACTTAGTTTGGATATGATTAGCTGAGGAGCCTTGTTTGCAATATAACAGATGGAGTTCTTTGGTGTAAGTCAGTTACCTCATTTAGTTCTTGCAGCTAGAAGAGCCATCTATTGTTAAGATGAAAGGCACCTGATAAGGGAAATCTATTGGTAGTGAGAAGCACACAATGGCAATATAAAGCCATTTAAAATGAATCATGTTTTTGTCAGTGTTCCCATGACTTGCTGCTCTCAAAGTTGCACTCTGATTTAGTACATTTTTTGACAATGCACATTTTGCCTTTGTTTTACAGATGGACAAGCACAATATACAAATAGAATTAGTGATTCCACAGGAATTTTGCTTTGTTTGATTGAAATTTGTTTTAGATAAGTTTCTTATCTAATTTTGATGTGCAAAGAATGAATGAATAAAATAACTTACACTTTGGGATGCTGGGGTGGGAAGATGGCTTGAGGCCAGGAGTTCAGACCAGCCTAGGTAATAGCAAGACTTTGTTTCTACAAAAATTAATTAATTAATTAGCAGGGTGTGTTGGTGCGCACTGTAGCCCCAGCTACTCGGGAGACTGAAGCAGGAGGATCGCTTGATCCCAGGAGTTTGAGGTTCAATGAGCTATGATGATGCTACTGCACTCTATTCTGAGCAACAGAACAAGACCGTATCTCAAAAAAAAAAAAAAAAAAAAACCGAGTGAAGAATATTATTAAGCATTTGTTATTAATATGTGCTAGGTACTTTGATACTTTTACATATGGTATTTTAGTTAATTTTCATAGGAACCTTGTGATATAAGTGTAATTATTCAACAACCTCCTCTTCTTTTTTAGTGTATGAGCAAATTAATTGTCAGAGAGATTAGGTGACCAACTCAGAGTTACATAGCAAGTGTCAAAACTAAGATTGGAATCCAAGACCCAAATTTTATTCCTTCAACAATGAAATCAAATCTGGTGAATTTAAGACCTAAGAAGAGCTCTCTTTTATTTGAATTTTGCTACTAAAAAAATTCTAACAGTTAGTACAGAGGGTGATGCTTTGGAGTTGCTTTTTCAAAATGGCAACAAGGATGAAAGTGGCAGTCATGAGAAGTCTTAAAGGCAAACTTTTCTCTTACTTTATTAAAGCTGAGGACAATAATTATTTCAAAGCCCTTGCTGCCAAAACAAAATTTCAAAATCAATTCAAAATGAATATGCTTGTAATTCCCCAATAAAGGGTGAACTCCTTCCAGCTAGGAGGTGGCAGGAAGGGGGCCTGCACTAACAAACAAAGGTGTACAATCTAGTTCACTGAGGGCCTAGGTAGGAGGCCTGGCTTAGTTCCCATATTTATTTGTCCTTTATTCACTCATTTATTGGCTAATCATTTATACTACAACTAAACAAGAAAACTATTTCAAGTAAAGATCAAGTAAATAAAAGCCAACCAATCACCACGTGTGACTAGTTCAAGGGAGTCTATACTTGGGGCCAGGTGAATGGATATAGAGAGCTCAGAAATTACAGAGAACACAAAGAATTGACAATTCTGGGGGAAGCATGATGGATATTAAAGTCAATTTGTATGGGCCTGACAAAACCTCACTGCAGTTGTGTCCCTCAGTAAGAGGGGCATGGGGAGCTGAGCAAGTGTCTGAGGAGAGTCATTGGGAGAGTAAAATTTGTGAACAAAGGTTAAAGTCTTAGAATTGTTCAGTATAAAGAGATTGTACATATCGAGTGGGTCTCATAAGTTTATTCTTTCCTGTTAACTTTTATTTTACAAAGTTAGGAAATTAACACAAAGCCCCTCCAAATTACTGAGTGCTAGCACAAACCAGATAAGGGTAACAGGAATTTTGCAGTGCATTATTTCATTTAAGCCTTATAGCAGTCTAATAGCAATATTACCTATTTACAGAACAGGAAATGGTAGTTTAGAGAAGCAAACTAGGTTTGTCAAGTATTCTTATAGACTTTAAATACTTTTGTTAGTATTTAATGATATATGCTTTCCTACTGTTAGGAAGAGCTACTGTTAGCTCTTATTTCAAAGTAACCTCTTTGGAAACTCATTGATGGCAGAAAGACATATTCATATGCCTCTCTGCCTTGCATATTTCAGGAACCTCAAAGATAAAAAAAAAAGTTATGTGTTACACTTGCATGAAAACGTCTCTATTAAAGATTAAATGAGAATAAATGGACTTCAATTTCCAGTGGAAAGGAGGAGAGGAAAAAGGATTTAAAGATTGAAATCACACAGCTATTAATGGCAAAACCTAGTGCATCTTATTGGCCCCAAAGTTCATATGTTTTCTAAGTCTACTCTGCTTTCTTTATATGAGTCATAGGGAAGAATTCTCTCAAAGAGTTACTAAGTAACAAACTATTATGGTAAGTAGATAAAAAATCGGGATGTGTTAGCTGTAAGTGACAGGCACAATGGCCTACTTGTTAAGAATTTAGATCCTCAAGTCATATTGCTTGGCTTCAAATCCCTATTCTATCACTTAAATAAGCTATGGTCTATTGTATTATTATTAATACTATTCTCTCCTTCCTCTCTCTGAAAAGGTTGTCCTTCCCCACCCCTCTGTCATCAAGTTGGCCACATGGCATTCCTTGGCTAATAAAATGTAAGCAGGAATATGTTTTTAATGTCTGAACAGCTACTATACATTCAGCCATTGATCATTTTTCATTCTGCCATGAGAACATCATGTCCCTGATAGAGGCTGCTCTTCTGTCCATGGAATAACAAGGACTAGAGTAACAGCCAAACTATGAAGGACATCTAACATGATGAAGAAATAAACATTTGTGGTTGCAAGCCATCAATTATTTTTTTTTTTTTGGTTAATTTTTCATTTAGCCGACTAGTATTATACCAGTTTTGTTACTTTGGGCAAGTTATTTAATCTCTCTGTGATTCACTTTCCTTTTTTTTTGTAAGATTGAGTGGTTGCAATGACTAAATAAGTTAGTGTAGATAAAGTACTTAGATCAGTGTTATGCTGGTGAAAGTTTCTCTAAAGAAAAAAGTTTTGATTAACAGTACTTGCCAATTCATGTGATGTAAATACTCTCTCATGGCGGATTCAAAGCTACCAGCATGATGTCACTGAATGGGGAATTGGAAAGAGTTACACATAATCAGCTCTCATTAGTAGGATCTGGCTCTAGCACAGTGCTGAATTTAGAACAGTGTACATAACAAGGATGATATTAGTGCATATCAAATAGTAAGCATTATAGAAGAGTATATTTTCTGATGTCAGGTGACTGAACAAAATGGCTTCTCAAATTTTCTTTACATGAATAAAAACTTGTATTTGGAAGACCACTTAGAGAACTTAAGCATTGGAAATAATCTTAGAGATGACCTTGTATACCCATTTCATCTTAATATTAACAGATAAGGGAATTGAGGCTCAGAGAGGCTTAGTGGTTTGCTCAAGGTCACAATCAGTAGAAAGGAGCACCATGGCCAAGCTACTCTTTTCCCTCTCAACATGAACGACTTTTATTTAAAAATTGCTATGAAAAGGATCAGCAAAGACAGAAAAAGTGAGTAACTAGCTAATGCCTCTTACCTTGTCCCAATTTCTAATTAGGAATAATAATAATAACAACAATAAAGAAAAGATTAAAACTAAACCCTGGTCACATTTATTGATAATCTTGTTTTTCTGTGATTATGAGTTCATTTTGAAGAAAATTATCATTAGAAAAAATGTTTACTAGTGTGTAGTTGTAATGTGTCATTTTATAAAAGTGATGATTATTAGGAAGAACTGTTACTGTTACCAATCATTGAATGTCTAGTTAAGAGTGGTTATTTTGACTATTAAAATGAATGCGTCATCTTCTTGCATCTCCTAGTAATATCTCCTCCTAAAAATATCACAGTACACCGCCATGTAGCATACTCTCAAATTAGTATTTTTCAAACCAAACATATCTTAAGGTAACAGTAATTCATTTTTTTAACTATAGCAGTTTCTGGCTGTAACTACGGAATGCATTGTCATGGAAACCACTTTCTCCCTTATTCCCCCTTTCAATTCACCCCAGAGCTATTATTAAGAGACAAGAATTAAAGAAAAGCATTTATCAAATGCACATAAACAGATAGCATCTGTGTGTGTATGTAAATATATAGAGAAATTAACTCATTGGGTTAAAATTAAACATAAAAGATCAAGGAAATTAAATACACATTTTGCTTTGTATTTTTTCATTTGGCTTTATCAATCTAAACCAGCACAAACTGTAAAATGTGGAATAACTTGAACATAGCAGCCTTTAGTGCTGCCCTAGAATAGGAGGTCAGTCTTAGCTTGGCTAATTCATTAGGGAAAGACTGTGTTAGATATTAATGGAACATCACAATATAGAGCATACAATACTTTTGCAGTGTTTGAAATCCAAATTATAGGCTAATGAATAAGGGAAATATTGTACAACTTTTTTAGAATCTATTCTGTTTTGGAAAAACCAGCCATAATTATAGATGTTCTGTAGGTGGATGCGCTCACACAATCACACATTTTATGGTAAAATAAATGAATAAAATGCCCAGGAATACACTTAATCTGTAAGTGTGACTTCAGAGTTCCACAGAAGCCTCAGACCAGAGTTCTGCTCCCAAAATGTGACCTAGTATGTTTAAGTACATGTATATTAGACCTCCTGAGTCCCGGAAACCTCCAGATAGTCATTAGATTGAATCAACCCTGATTCCTAATAGAGAAATCAACTAGATAAGGGCTCTTGCACTTAGTTTAAGAATCCCAAAGCCTGAGGCATGGCTGCCCTCTTCAGTTAGAACCAAGTTTAACTGAACTTTGAAGGTCTTTTCATGCTGATTTTTGCTCATATTTTGTTCCATATTGATTTCCTTTGAAAGAGGTCTTAATTTCATAGGTAGGACCTACATTCCTCTCACAAAGGGACTGATTAAAAATATAGATTCCTTGACATTCTCCTGGCCTATGGAATTAGAATTTAAGGTTTGGCCTAATAATCCATATTTTTAACAAGCATCCCAGAGAATTCTGACATAATCAGGTTTGTTTTCCATTAACTTGGGAGAGAAGGGTAAGATATTTTGGATATGGGTAGGTGAAAGAAAGTTTATAAGGCACTGCATTTGACTTGATGGTATGTAAGTTGTTTTATTCTTTGTTCTTACCAGCATATTTAAACTTTATAAGGACAAAGCCTATAGTGATATTGGGATTCTTATTAATTTAGAGGATAAGTGGTCTGGTATGTTGATGGAGCTGCAGCAGGAGGATGTAATTCCAACAGAGTTTGCTATGGATATTTAGAACTATATTATTGCTGTGTACTTCAGGTGGGATCTGAGTTCAATGCCCAATTAGAAAGAGACATTTGGAATTGCCACATTCATTTATTACCCAAATAAATCTGGGCACTTTGGAACATATGTCTGGAGAAGTGTGTGATGCCTCTTGTAATGTTGCTTTTTAGACTCTACTACTTTTCTTTGACCCTAACCTTCATGGCTTATTGAGTGTGTGATTTGGGTAACTGATATCCTAAGGGCCTCAGTTTCCTACCCTAGAAAGATTATATCCAATAATATCTACCTTTCAGGCTAAGACATGAAATAAGAAATGTACATTAAGTACTGGTGCTTACCACAGGAATGTGTTGTTCACCATTTCTAACTTGTCTTCATGATACCTCTGTAGGTTAGGGATTAGTAGCCCCACTTCACAGATAAGCAAACAGAGGTTCAGATAATGTAAGTGACTTAAACAAAGCCGCACCCAGCACCAGAGCCAGAATCTGATTCCAAACCGATGTTTTGCTCTCTTTCCACCAACCATCTGTGAGGCGTAGTGCCAGGCTCCCAGGTGGCACCCAAAGAGTGCTAGTTTTACCCACTTCCTACCCCACACCCTTCTTATCACATTTTTTTGTGTGTATGTGTCTTCAATAAGCAATTCTGCAGCTGTGCCAGCCACATGCTGATTTTTTTGGTCTTTTTGCAATTTTGACAGTCTCAGTTAAAAGAGAGAAAAACACAATAAAGCATCCATCAGTCTTGTCATTCATACTTCCGGAACAACATAAATACTTCTGGGGCTTCTTGGAGCCTCAAAGACATCAAGGTGGGGAGAGGGCAGACACTTCTTCTTTGAGTTTGAAAAGAATGGTTCTGAGGCCGCTTCTACCACCCAGGGAGTGAGTAGGCTCGCTGACCCAGAAGTCAAGGGCGTAGGGCACCAGTGAAACCATTTTAAGCCCATTTCTACCCCAGATTCTTTCCTAGCCATCCCCCCAGGCACGCTGTTTATCAGTGGGCTGGGAGGATTTTGTGTCGGCCTCCCCTTCCCGGGAGCTCAGCCTCCTAGGTCATGTACACTCGGGCAGCAGTAGCGATGGGGACCAAGTATGGTTTCAGGATCACATCAGCGCAGGGAGGTCCCATGCTCCAACGCCAGGGACTCTGGTGGCACCGAGAACGCCCAAAGGCTGGGCTAGGCTGGAGAGCACGGTGCTCCCTCCCTCTTTCGGCCCCTCCCTCCCACCCCACTTGCCCGGCCAGCGCTCCCCCACGGTGACTCTGGATTGCAGCAAGCCACTGGCTTTTTACCAAATCGGGAGAGCTGCAGTATGAGTTTTTTGTTTTTTTTTTTTCTCCTTCGGAGGGAATAATTTCAGCCCCCTTCAGCTCGCATGACAATCTTGTGTGACTGGGGCGAGTAGGCGGGCACATCCTTTTACATGCTAATACTGCCCCACCTCCTTTGAACCCTCCTCTAAGCGCCTCGCTTCCTTTTATTTTTATTTTTATTTTTTTTTTTTTAACCTCCCCTAAATTCACCATAGGGTTGGGGGGGGAACCCTTGGTTCTATCCCTGCCCCCACACCTCATTCCCTAGGGAAGGGAGACCCCGAGACGCTTGGTACTTGGCCGCAGCGTTGCTTCCACCGGGGCTTCCAGGATGGCCACGCGGGGCGCAGGGGGCAGCGATCGAAGCGGCCACTCGGTCTAGGCTATCGCTCCATGTGTCGGGAGAGCGCCGTGTTCGGGTCCCCCAGCGAGCTGCCACTGCCGCAGCCCGGAAGGAATGTCCCCTGTTGTTAAGGACCCTGACTGTTTTACACCAATGATTTGCCACTGCAAAGTTGCTTGCACCAACAACACTTTGTCGTTGATGTTTGGATGCAAGGTAGGAAGAGGTTCATGTCTTTTTAATGCATGTTGCCTCCCTCCGGGGAGAGAACAATTCTTTTTGTTGTTTGTTTATGTGTCTGCCTGTTGGGAGAGTGACAGAAGCTACGACTGCTCTGCCCTCTCTGGGAGCCGGCTGGGTTGGGGGCCAGGAGAGCGCACCGATTTTCTGGCGTCCTATGTTGGGCTTATAACTCGGTGGTGACAGGACCCTGGTCTCTAACATAGAGGCTTCAAGAGCAGATGCGGCTCAGAAAGGAGGCGCCTTGAGTGGCTCTCTGCTTGAGATTTCGTTATGCATTTAGCTAGTGACTAGGCTCCTGGCCGCTGATTTGGGAGCTCCTGAACTCATCTCATGTTACCGTGGCCTGGAGCCCCAACCCACTGAGCCAACCGGCAGGAGTAACTAGGGTGATAGATGTATCCCAGATGAAATTAAACGCATCAGTTTGCAATTTGGCACTTTTAAATTTGAGGAGCTTATTTTTATTTTAGACAGAAAATCCGGAGCTAGGCTCATGTCCCCAATTGTGTGTGTTTTCTCTGAATTTATACAATCCACTTGAAATCAACAAACAAATTTTATCAAGAGGTGGCGCAGTTAGTGAAGTTTGTAGTGAATAACTGTCCCACCCCAGATTCTATAAAGGTGATTGGTGTTCCCAAGGAAATGAGGTTTGAAGGTTTATAAAACAGGTTATCATTCATTGCTCCTCGTCTGCAATATGTTAATTGCACTTTTTTGTTGGACCTGATGATCCACTCCCTGAAAAAGACCTATAGATGCATAGAGCTAGTGTTTGAACAGTTTTAGCTCATTAATGGTCTGAGTGCATGCCCTGTTACTCTGAGGTACAAACCTTCACTTCTTTTCGTTGTGAAAAGCTGGTGGATTTATCCAACTTATTTATATAAAACACTCTTTGTGGCCACTTTGGTGGCTCTCTAAGGAAAGAGAGAGCGCTTCATATGAAATTAACTGAAAATTTACTTCCCTACGTGAATAAATATCACACTAACCCTATTGTTCTGGAAGATAACACCAGGGATTGGATTGGACAGCTGGTAAACACTTTAGGCAGTAAAGGTAATGAAACATACACATTGAACTTCATGGATAGTGATCAGAGAAAGTGTAGGCTTAAGGAAAAATTGGAAATCAGGATTGTGAGTCCCATACTGGCTAAGCCTAGAGAATCTCTCTCTCCTCTGGGTCTCAGGTTTTCATCTATAAAATGAGGGGTGTGGATGAGATGATCTCTGAGACCTCCTCCAGCTCTAACATTCTCTGATGATGTCTTTCATAAAATCATTTAATGATAAAGTTATTGCCAGAGATTTATTTATTTATTTATTTATTTTACTCAATATAATAGGTTGCACCTTTGGATTAGGTAAAAAAAAAAAAAAAAAAAAATTACTCATACTAAATAGTAGCTAGATGCCCTTTTTCAGACCCCCAAAGAGGACTTAGAGTTGTTGAAGGTTTGTATGTTCATCAGTGTCAGAAAGATGTATGTGAATGAATAGCACCAATAACTAACTACTTAGGTCCTCTCCCACACAAACTGTCAGCCCTCTCTCATGTTTCTATCCACTTTCTCTTTTAACTGCACTTATAGTAGCATCTTAGCAATTGTTACTGTTTAAAATCCATTCCGATGAACTTAAGAGAATTGCTTTTCAGTGCTAAACGATTATTAACAAAGGTGAATTATTTGTCAAGGGAAATTAAACACAAGCTAATAATCCAATAAGATAAGTAATTGGTGTAGAGAATGTTGTTGAATATGTATTCACTCCTTCAAGCTCATTTTCAAAGAAGTTTCTTTTATGCTGTTATGTTTTCCTCTGATTTTTAAGCTGTATTAGAGGGAATTGAAATAATTACAAGCATACACAGTTGTTTAAAGGCTGGGAATTAGTTTAACTTCCTTTAAGTTCTCTTCCTTTTAGTGTTCTGGTTTAACTCATTCACTTTGTGAGAGAGATTTATGTCAATAGAGTAAAACATCTATATAATGTGTGTTGGTAGATGTTGTTCTTTGGAAAATAAATTAATGTTCTATGAAAATGAAATAATACTTTTACTAGAGGGTATATCCCATCCTATTTTGCCAAGTACTTGAATAAGATAATTCTCAAAAGCCCCATATAATGGGATCAATTATTATATTATTACCATACTTAACAGATGGTTAATTATAGAGTGGTTGATGTAAGGCTCCCACCTTAGAATTTTAGATATGGAAAGAATGCTAGAACCTTCCACTCTAACCTTCCTCTAGTGAAGTTCGTCAACACTAGGTGACAGATGACAACAGAGCATAATGTGGAAAACTTGCCTCTCGGACAGGCCTGGGTTTCAAAACTAGATTTTATACTTAATATATATATATATATATATGATTTCTCTAAGTCTCAATTTCCTCATATGTAAAATGGGCACAGTAATAACTACTGCATTACATATTATTATGTGATTATGGGAAATAAAATTTTAATGAGATACATGCAGTACTTAATATGATTGTTGCTTTTATATTGGTTTGATTATTTTCATAGCTCCACTGAGAGGGGATCATCAGTTCTAGGAGAAACCTTTTCACATAGTTCTTTGGATAAATTGTTCATCTTTGTTATGAGCTCAATCATTACTTTTCCAAAAGTTACTTTTCTCTGCTCTATGCTGTTTATATAAAATGTAGAAACCATTTGTATATTGATAGAACATTCACAAAGTAAAGTGTATTTATGAAAACTGATGAAAAACTGATACTATTAGTCCATTCAATGAACACATATTCATTTAATACAAAATGAATGCTAGACACTAGAGACATGGCAATGAACAGCTCTTGTACCCTATGTTTTCAAAGTCAAATGATATGACAGATGACTATATTGCTTGCAATACTGATTTAAGGAAAAAATATAAAATAAGAATTTTGGTGGGCTCTTTGAGCATGAAAGTGAAATGTAAATAATTGTTGAAAAATAAAAGCCTCATGGAGACATCGATGTCAATAAGGAGCCTCCAAAAACATGTAGTCATTTCAACATTATCTAATAAGTATAAAATAAGATTAATAGGATGGATATGTATTTCCTTTTCTGGAAAATACTTCGTATGGCAAAGTGTAAAACCATGTTAATATGTAGGCCAGACTATCAGTTTCAAAAACACTAAAACTATTTGTCCTTATTATCCCAAACCTAGTAATGGTTTGAAGGATGCTGAGTAATTTGAACTTCCAAAGGAGAAACTCAAAATTATTTTATTTTGTCACTTTGCCATTTCTAGGCCCCCCTTGCTCCATCCTTGCTGTAATTCAACTTAGTTAACTGACTACATGATTTATGACTATAAGTATGGACTGTCTGTGCTAGGCTCTATCCTTGGCACTGTGATAGGCATTAGAGATAAAATGTAAGGACGACACCATTCCTTTCTTCCAGGAATTCCAAGTCTATTGAGGAAAGTAATTCCACTTCCTTCCCTAAAATACAGAATACCAAGGTCCCACCTGACCTTAGTTCTCATGAGAGAACCCAAAATACCATTGTTCCAGAAAAAGTGTTCCCATTATATCAGTCCTCTTTTTGCCCCAGTCCATATGCTATTACCATATATGCAAGGCTCTTTATGGGAATGGACTTTCCATGGATAAGGAAAATTTCTAAGAGAATTTTTTTTTCCTTCAAAGTACTTCCTATGTCATTATCATAAAATAAACATCAGCTTTACCTTCACTTAACTCTGTTTTCTCCACCTGCAAGGATCCAAGTTCTGAACGTAATTTCAAGGCCCAGCCTATATATTATTTCTCTTTCCTTTATCTTGTCCATAGCTGCACCAAGGTCAGCAGTGCCTGTATGACCCCCTACTTTTACTCTCCTCTTTCCTTAGCCAAAATTTCCAAGGCAAAAATACACAAACATAAAAAGGTGGAATATTTTTTATTTTTCCTAATATTCCAAAAGTACTTTATAAACTATAATGTTATCTACAAGTATTCCTTTGCTTTGCATTTTTAATTAAAAGGAAGATGTTATTGAAATATGACTCATGTTAAAAAATAGGCAAAGGGCATGAATTTACAGTTCTTCAAAGAAGACATAAATATGGTAATAGGTACATGAAAAGGTGCTCAACATCACTAATCATCAGAAAAATGAAAATCAAAACCACAATGTAATGTTACCTCATACTGTTAGGATGGCTGTTATAAAAAAGGCAAGAGAGGCCAGGCACCAGTGGCTCACCCCTATAATCCTAGCACTTTGGGAGACTGAGGTGAGAGAATAGCTTGAGCTGAGTTTGAGATCAGCCTGAGGAAGAGCAAGGCCCAGTCTCTACTAAAAATAGAAAGATTAGCCTGTTGTGGCACATGCCTATAGTCCCAGTTACTCAGAAGGCTGGCAGGAGGCTGAGGCAGGAGGATCTCTTGAGCCCAGGAGTTTGAGGTTGCAGTGAGCTCTGATGACACCACTACACTCTACAAAGGGTGACTGAGGGAGACTCTGTCTCAATCAATCAGTCAATCAATCAATAAAAAAGGCAAGAGAAAACAAATGTTAGCAAGAGTATGG
Organism: Eulemur rufifrons; assembly: GCF_041146395.1. Taxonomy (NCBI): domain Eukaryota; kingdom Metazoa; phylum Chordata; class Mammalia; order Primates; family Lemuridae; genus Eulemur; species Eulemur rufifrons. The sequence goes on from NC_090988.1 coordinate 44,190,226, forward strand.
AGAAAAGGGAACCCTTGTACACTGTTGGTGAAAATGTAAACTTGTGTGGCCATTATGGAAAACAGTATGAAGGTTTCTAAAAGTATTAAAAACAGAACTAACATATGGCCCAGCAGTCCCCCTTCTGGAGACATACCCAACCAAGGGAAGTGAAATCAACATCTGATAGAGATATCTACACTCTCATGTTCATTACAGAATTAATTACAATAATTCACAATAGCCAAAATATGGAAAAAACCTAAGTGTCCATTACAGATAAATAGATGAAGAAATTGTGGTATCTCTCTCTCACTCTCTCTCTCTCTCTCCATACACACACACACACACACACACACACATATTCTATAAAGGGAATATTATCCAGCCTTAAAAAATTTGCAACAACATTGATAAACCTGGAGAACACTATACTAAGTGAAATAAGCCAGAGAAATAAAGGAATTACTACATTGTTTCACTTGTATGTGGAATCTTAAAATAGTAAAATACATAGAAACAGAGAGTAGAATGGTGGTTATGAGGGGTGGAGAAGAAATGGGGAGATGTAGCTCAAAAGGCACAAAGTTGCAATTATGTAGGTTGAATAAGTAGAAGAGAGCTAATGTACAGCATAAGGACTATAGTGTTGTATATTGTAAATTTGCTGAAAGTGTAGGTTTTAGTTGCTCTTACACACACACACAAAGTGTTACTGTGAGATAATGGATATGTTAATTGGCTTGACTATGGTAACCATTTCACTATGTATGTCAAAACATAATGTATACCTTAAATATATGCAATTTAAAAAGGAAATATGACTAAAACTTTAGAAAACTTCTCTTTTTCTTTTAATAGTCATTTGTTAATATAACAGCTTAACTGAATCAAAATATCAAGCCCTTAGGCCACATCAGGTACCTTTAATATTCTCTTTGATGCATTAGGATAGGGAAAAGTTCTTGAAAATGTTGTAGAGTCCTGGACATTTCATAAAGAGCCCTGCCCCTCAAAGGAAAGAAATCATCTGGTAGAAAACAACCTTCCTTTGTTCTATATGGTGACTCTCCCAAAAGAAGGAAGAGGGGGAGTAAGGAGGAGCTTAAAATTGAAGGAAAAAAAGGGAACTGAAAGGAGAAAGGGATGTAAAGAAGTAAACGAAAGGGGTGAAGAATTTAGTTTTATTAAACATCTAGGCACTATTTAGGTGTTTTAAAAGTGTTATTTCTTTCAATATTCATAGTTATCAGGCAAACGGAGAAAGGAACAGAAGGAAGGAAAACAGAACAGGATAATAGGAAGGGAAAGAGGGGAAGAAAGAGAAGACAAAGAAGTGAGTTGTTGGCTCCCAACCTCCCGAGGTTGCTCTTACACTCACCCAAGATCAGAGGACCTGTCAGCACTTCCCTGGTGAACAGTTCCCTGGAACCCTCAGGCTTTCTCCACCCCTCCCAGACCTCCATTTCCTGCCTAGGAAGTCTCTGTGGCAGAGAATTAGTTTTCTTTGCTCATTTGTTTATTTAGATGTGGCTAACTTTGTTATAAACGGGGAACAACCAATTGATATATCACTATGCATATTTTTGCCATTGATAGAACAATTTTTCTGTATGTATATATTTTGAATATTGCCAAAGTTTGACAATGTTGTTGTGTTGTTTTTATTTTATAGTAATATATGTTCCTTGAAATACATTAGAAAAGACAAAATCTCAGAGAGAAAACAAATTTTGGAAAATATTTCTTGTCTCAGAGAACTAGAAATAAAAACTGTTAATATTTTAGTGTATATATGCCTACTCTCCTGGTATTATTTTGGTTTCGTTGGCATATACATAACTTATTTTTAAAATGCAGTTGTAATCATATTGGGCTTGCATTTGAATATTTTAATTTCTATTACACTTGGTGAACATATTTTAATAGCTGAAAAACAGTGAACTATCATTATCTTTGGATATTTAAATTTTTCCTCCTTCAATTTTCTACCCTTAAAAGTAAAATAAAATAGACATCTTGGGGATTAAGTGTTTTTTGGGGTTTAAAATTATTTCCTTTTGACAGGATAGAATAAGTAAAATTACTAAATCAGATTTTAAGCCATTTTAAGATGCTTGATGATGGTTATTGCTGCATTTATTTTAACGATGGCTGTATAAATTTGCACTGCCTGCCACAAGTTACTTTATATGTCATAACACTCTTCAGCTTGAAATAGTTTTCATACACACACTGACCTATCTACCGTGTGCCAGACACATGCTTTACAAATGTCAACTCAATCCTTCCAGTAAGTCTTGGAGGTGGGTAGTTATCCCTATAGTACAGATGTGGACACTGAGGTATGAGTGGTTTAAGTAACTTGCCCTAAGTCACAAAGCTCCTAAGTAGCAGAGCCAAAATTGAACCTAAGCAGGTTAGATCTAGAGCCAACGCATTTCCAAAACAACTGTAGTACTCTTTCAAATAACAGGTTCCTATACTTAAATGCCTTTAAGCTATAAGTCAATTTGCATTTACACACATTTTTCAGGGACACACCTGAATATAAATGCAAGGTACATTTGTCAGAGAACTCGGCCTTATTGTACAAGCTATTTCTTTTGAGAGGAGTTTGATTCAATATACTATTTCTCATAGTATTCACACTATCATTTTCCACATTAGGTTATTAAATCATATAGACAGGAGGTGACTTACTGAAGGTCAAATAGCAAGTCCCAGAGCCAGGTCTCCTAATTTCTAACTCAATGTTATTCTTTCTGTGCCATGACTTCTAACTACGAACTAGTAGTTTTGGGAATCAAGGTGAGAAAAGAGAAACTGACAAGTTTTATCTGTTAAAAGCAGGAAAAATAACACCTTTCTTTTAGGACTGTTATAACAATTAAGTGAGATATCACATGAAAATATTTACTCTGATGCCTCGGATGTGGTAAACATTCAATACATGTTTTTTCTTCCATTTTATTAAAAACTACTTTGCATATTGGTGAAAAAGGTTGAGATTGTTGACAGTCAACTGAATAGTGTTTAGTCAAGCACATTGAAATTCATCCATCAGTAAATGAGGTGTATTTTAACCTGCCAACACATTACTAAAGTGTTTTAATGCTACAAAAGGCAGAATCTAGAAGTTTATATAATTTACACTAAAACAAAAATTCTAGATTAAGCTTGACCCAGAAAGAGAAAATGAAAAATGAGCCAATGAATGAAAACAGGTGCTGAATGTCCCAAACAAGCAGGCTTCATGGGCCTTGTGTCCCCTGTGACAATGTATACTTGCCAGTTCAAGGTCTTTTAAATATTTTTTTTAATCATAGAAAATTTGAGAGAAAAACCCCAAATATCAAAAAATAATGAGTGTTAACTTTTATGCAACTATTAAAGTATGTTCACAGAAAAGAAATGTTGAGTCATAGAATTCAGGATCCTGAAAAATCTTAGACTTTATGAAGACTTTTACCTTGTACTTACTTATGGATATCCAAGTAAAGTTCCAAAGTTCATATGGTAAATATTACCACCAATCCCTTCTGAACTAAATTGTCTTTGAACTCCTATAGCAGCTAATACTTAATCCTTGTATCTTCATTGTAATATTCAGTTGTAATTTCTATTTACCTGTTTGTCCATCTAAACTGTAAGCTCTTTAGGGACAAAGGCCATATTATATTCATTTAGCATAGTGACTGGAAGATCCAGTAAATAGAACTATGCCTGTCCCATAGAAGGCAGTCAATAGATATTTGTTGAATGAATGACTGAGTGACAGAGATGGTCATAAATGTTTACTGAATGTACAAGTGAAAAAACTAAGTGGTGTGCATTTTATTATAGTTTATTTGTTATTTTCCTTTAACAGTTTGCCTTTGAGAACCTCTTGTGTTATCAAACTTCCTAGAGATCATGTTCCTTGACATTTAGACTGGGCATTGCTCAATGTGTTACTCTGGGGTGGGAGTGAATTTTATGTGTCAGCTTAGCTGGACCATGGAATATCTAGACATTTGGTCAAATATTATTCTAGGTATATCCCCAAGGTTTTTTCTGGATTAGAATAACATTTAAATTGGTAGTCTGAGTAAAGATTGCTCTTCTTAATGTGAGTGGGCCTCATCCAACCAATTAAAGACCTGAACAGAACAGAAAGGCTGAGTAAAAGGGAAAGCCTCCTGCTTGACTTCTCTGAGCTGAAGTGTAAACAATTTCTGGCCTTTGGACGTGCAGTGAAGCATTGGCTCTTCTTTGGTTTTGAGCCTGTGTGTTTTCATACTGGAACTTATGCCATTGGCTTTCCTGGTTCTTAGGCCTTTAGACTAGGACTGGAAGCACACATCTTCAGTCTCCAGCTTCCTGATCACAGATCTTGGGACTTAGCCCCCATAATCATGGTAACCACTTCATATATATGTGTGTATATATATGGATTGGAAGATATAGGTATATAGAGATAGATACAGATATATAAACATATATCTCTGTATGTCTCCTACTGGTTCAATTTCTCTGGGGAACCCTGACTAATACAACTAGTATCTGGGGTGAGATGCCTGGACATGTCATCACTAGTAAGTCATTATTGTCTAGTAAGATGTGAAGAAACTAATAGATTATAAATATAATTGAATTTCAATGCCATAGGCATCTTGTTGCAGTTAAGGTTGTTTTCTCATCAGGTCATGGACTTATTTCATTATAAACCATAGATTATACTTCCATATATACTTCTATATGTACCACAATAGAAAACATTCAAAGCTATTTCATTGGCTCTTTCATCTGACATATATGAATGTTCTTGTCAGACTATGAACAGATTGTAAATTGTAGTGATGATAAAGAATACAATAACAATTTTACTATTTTAATTTGAATGATTAGTTTGAATAGAATAAGAATATTATCCTAAATAATGGCTTCTGAAACCTTCTAAATAAGGTAATATTTTTGACATCAATTTTTGTGTGTAATTCCTAATACAAAATACATTATTTTGATGGTGTTTCATTACATTATCTTTATTAAAGTTTTGTTCAAGTTCCCAATGTGGTTTAAACTACTTTCATGAATGAGCACACTGAAAATAGTAATAATCTCTAAAATGCTGGTCCAATGCATTGTCACTGCCTTAATACCTACATTATGGATTACCAGTGGTCCCCAACCTTTTGGGCACCAGGGACTGTTTTCAATGAAGACAATTGTCCCATAGACCGGGACAGGAGGGATGGTTTCTAGATGATTCAAGCTTATTACAGATACTGTGCACTTTAGTTCTATTATTATTACATTGTAATGTATCATGAAATAATTATACTATTCTTACCATAGGTTGGGGACCCCCGGATTAAACTAGCCAGGGATTAATGATATCATTGCATTACATCCCAAAGAGTGATATCATAAAATAATTATTAATGATATTACTTTAATAAGATCTCAAATATGATGGTAGCTACTAGCATATCAATTGGCTTGTTATCTAAGAGTAGGTGACTGATTATTCTCCTGGTGCCATATCTCCAACTATTCACATTGCAGTTTGGTGAAATTCTCCACTTGGAGAGATATAGCTATACTTGTCCATTAATAAAATTCTAGCTCCTCTTGATCATGTCTGTTATGCTTTGCATTAGAGTGGATGTGTCAGGGTAAGAGTCAAACACAGGAAGATAGTTCTTGCCTTGGGACCCTTCTGTTTGGCTAGTGAATACACATGGTAAAAACAACCAACAGAACAGGTTGGACTAACCTTTTCTGGGTAATCACCATGTGCAGGATTTTTATTCTAAGGACTTAGTATGAATTAACCTATACAGTACTCAAAATAGATTGATTTAGGAAGCCATTGATCCCTATGTGATACTATCTCTTTACATCAAGTGAGGGTACACAAAATAGTTAATATTTTAAAAATAGTCTCATACTTCAATAGGTTTGGAAGCCCTGATACAAATAATGAGAGGACAAAAGAATCAATGATTGCTTTTTGTATAGTTAGAGAAACCTCTTTGGAGGTAATCGAACTTAGTCTGGAATTTTAAAGCCTTGTACTAGGTCAGAAAGGAAAAAGAGTTTGTTTGATCATGGACTCAAATCTACCATTGATCTCTACAGTCCAAAACTTTTTCGGAAGTGTTGAAAGAACAAGATATCAGCAAGTAGTGGTGTGACACTGAAGGTATGCCTTCTCGATGGATAGAAGTGGGAAGGGAGGAAGAGAGGGAAGGAAATATTAGATTATACTTTACCCCATCCTACCATCTGGACCAAGCAGAGATACCTGGGTGAGTTTTAAGCCTGAGTGTGCTTTTGGGTAGGCAAACATAGAAGTAAGAAACAAGTCCTGGGGGGAAGAGGTTGGCATTAAAAGGTGTTGGTTGGGTGACTGAACCATTAGCTCTGTGACCTTGGAGAAGCTCTTTCATTTCTCTGAACTTCAGTCTCCTCATTATGTAATGGAGGTAAGATATATTTAGTGGTTTTACTATACCAGTCAAATAAGAAAACAACTACTACAATGTCTGGCATGTAGTTAGCCATTAAATAAATGTTAGTTTTCTTTCTTTCACCCCTTCCCATTTTACTTTTATTTGTATTAGCATAATATGATATAATAGAGAAAAAAAGCTTTTTCACTTTCACATCCAAGACTCAAGAGTGGGAAAGAAAAGAGTTAACTGTGTGAACCATATCAGCTATTAACTATATTCAACCCACCTTCACTGAGTATTCACCAAGTGCCATCACTTTCCTAGGGAAGGTTTTATTTATCATCACTAGCATATTATTAATATTAATATATATCATTTCTCCTATTTGAGGTAGTGCTGGCATAAATTTCCACACTCCCATGATTTTACCTCAGAGTCTGCAAGAGGATGCCTCCACTCCCCGAAGCACCTTCCACGTGAGCACAGACTGAGTAATGTGTATGTTATGATAGCTGTTGTTATCAGAGGTATTGATGCCTGAAAATATTCAACTAGATAACCATTTGCCTAACATCTGCACCTGAGAAAATATTGTTTTATATTTTCTTTACTTAAAAGGCCAAATGACCATCCAAAAGAAATGCTCCTTGGGATTCTTTAGCCTGCCTAATTCCCACATAAACCTTTCTTGAGTTCAGTAAAATGAAAACATTTTCTCTCTATGCTTGAGCCTTGTGCATTGCCCTTTGCTGAAGCTATTTCCCCAGCAAATTTCTATGATTGGTCTCTCAAGCCAGAGGGAAGAGAGGGTTTTATAATGAAAATGCTGACAGGTTCTTATCTATAGCAGTATGACTGGGGATACTATGATCTCATTTATTGTAGAAACCGGATGCCTATTTTGGCTGAAAGAGAGCAAGCTTCCTCCAGAACTCTGGGGTTTTGAATTTTCATCTTGAAATGTTTGCAAGGAAAAAAAAATAGCTATAGGGAAATAGGAAACCAGGGCCATGCAAACTATACCTTTGTTCTTCAGGTAAAAGTAGTAAATTTAATTTCAATTAGTATCTTAGATGAAGGTGGCCATAGGGTTTAAGCAGTTGGAAATGAAGATTGTGTATTTGTTTGTTGCGTGCGGTACTTACCTCTTTGTAGTGGCTTTATCTGGCTATTTAGAAAGAGTACCCCAATCTGGTTCTTACTCATATTTTAAAATAATGTTTATCATATTATATAGACAGCATTCTGAAACTAGTTATCTTTTATCCCTCAACATAACATCTCTGTGAGGTAGGTATTTTATAGATGAATTAACTAAGGAACACTGAGTTGAAAATTCTTTTCACTAGAGACATTTAAGCATCAGGCTGAAGACAATTTCTCTGTGATATTATTCAGGTGATTAAATAACTAGTTGGGCTAGACTGGATGTCCATTAAAGTTCCTTTTATATGCATACTTCTTAAATTATGCTATGACTTGCCCAAGGTCACAAAGCATGTTATGGTGGCTCTGGAGTTTAAACCTGTGTTTCTGAGCCTAAGCCCAGGGAAAGTCTCCCTTTTTCTTGTTTGTCCCTTCTTAACCATTTCCTAGGAACCGACCATGTTTCCAAAGCAATGAACCAACATATTTCTGGGATGCTGCCAAGAGCAGAAGGAGAAGTTGGTGCTTGTCTCATAATATTCATTTAGTATTTATGTGATCAAAATGCATGTTACCTAGCTGAATCTTGAAAGGCAAAAGGTGCACAGTGCAGGGATCTCAGCAAATGCATATAAAGTCAGGTAAAATTCCACCTATGCAATGAAGATAGACAAATGTTTCAGATAGTAAGGGCAGAAGTAGAGCTGAATGACTTTAGCCTATTGATCTCTTCTTTCCTCTGATTTCTAACCTCTCGCAGGAAGTTCCTAGCTTGAAAATATGTCTATCATACTCTTGAAATGGATAAAGGTGAAAGTATGAAGGTAGGCCAGATGAAGGCCACTGCTATCTTTCCCTTTCATTTTTTTACATTTCACTTTGGAAGTCCAGGAGCTGGATATTACCTTCCTACTTTCAGTCTAATCAGTCTTATGTATACCTCCAATATCAGTTATTTCTACACTTAGTGTCAAGCCAAGAAACTCAGCAAGAATTTGCATGTGCCAAAAGCCCTGCTACTTCTCCTACAGAGATTTGTGGACCCAAATATATCTTTGACTAAAAGATGAAAATCTTTATCTCTGTGTAAAGTTGGCTTAGGTGGTAAATGTTCTAGGTTCTAGGGAGGCAGGAAAAAAAATCACCTAAAGAGTTAATTTCAGATCAACCAGCTGTCTACAAACAACCAAAGTCTAGGTGTTGGCTTGTGGAGCTGAATTTGCTGGGCTTGGCTAATTTCTGGACGTTGCCAGATACTCTTGCACATTTTTTGTCTTATTGATTGAACTTGAGAAAATAACTCCTAAATTTTTCAAGAATAACCTGAAATGTGTTATTTTCCCCTAGCACAGCTAGATGTTCTGCAATTTTGAATGAGCATTTGGCATTGGCATATAAATCATCTTTATATGCATTTTTAGAGAAGAAGTCTATCTGGAAAACCCTAGACTTCCTTTTGCAGTTTTTAGTTTAATTTTTCCTCTCTACATTTAATTGATGATGTTTTATTTTACTTAGTTTCTCTCTAAAGCCGTTTTGGAAAACTGCAGCGTCTTCAATTCCAATGCAAACAAATTTTTATCAATATTAGAGATAATGAATGGACTTAAGTAGATTTACAGAAGTTCAGCATTTTTTGTTCTTTTTGTGTGTGTGTGTGACTAGTTACATATCAAGATTACTTTCTTACTTCCTGTCTGAAGAAGTAGATTTGCCAAAGTGAGTTCCGTCAGTCCTGCAGTATTAATGTACAGGACTTGATGTTGTGCCTCATAGATAATGGTGGTTTTGAAGATTCTAATCACCTATTACAGACTCAGTTCCACTTAATCTAATTCCATGTTAAATTGTGGTGAATCTATCAAGGTGTTTCAATATACCATTCAGAAAATATTAATCAGATGGTTCACCTGGTATGTCCACAGTTGCTTATTTTCAAACAAATAATCCTGACATATTTAACAGTTTGAAATCCTTCCCTTGTATATAGTTTGGCTGTTAAGAGCCATCAAGGCACTCTTTACATAGCTGCCTTTGATTCTGAGTTATCTATCACAGTGTATTGTTACTTAATTGTTACATATAAACATTCTACTTGTCAGCAAGAACATTATTAGTTTGTTTAGGAAATAAAGTATTTATCCACTTCTACACTTGTCCAGTGCCTTACAATGATATGGAATCTTTCCAAGGAGGGAGGAAATCAAAGAAATTTTAACAGAATCCTTGTTTATCCTTCAGTATCCAATTTGTATCATCTCCTCATGGAAGACATCTGTGGGCACCCTGTAATGTCTGCTCCCATGGAATCATGTACTTCTTTCTATCATATTTAACTGAATTATCACAAGGTTCTAATTCTATAAGGTGTCAGACTTAACATCTTGAATACCTAGCTACTAGTATGGTGATTGCAACATACTGAATGCTCAATATAGTATGTTTGTTGAATGAATGATTTATATAATCTTTATGTTTAATTATTTAGGCAACTGATAGCTAGTGTTAATTTTAAAGAAGAAGGACCTGTCCTACTTTTGTTAAAGCTTCCCATGCCTCACCCACAATGACACCCATCATACTTCATTTTTAGGATATATTTAGCTGCATATAATTTCTACTGAACTCCACTTTATGAGATCAGAGGGAAAAATGACGTATTTGATAAATATATGTTGAATGAGCAAATAAAATAATCCCTCAGTCCCTAAGACTAAAACCTAGAAGTTGGTTGATAAATACTTGGTAAGAGAATGCACGGATACATGAATTACTATAAACAACCCCCATAATAGCCTAAATTTACTAAGTTACTTTATATCCATCTTAAAACAGTTTACAGTTTCCTAACAGATGAAAGGACTTTGTTTTGCTTTTATTGCTTATAAACTGACAGAAGCTTTCATCTCTCTGACAGCCTCATAATCCAGGTATTGTCAGTGTCTTTAATAGAACTGAATGATTTGTAGTAGGACTGGTAAGAGGAATTGGTCTTGTACTTCATAGAATGAGGCCTGGCTCCAGTGCTACAACAGGAACCTTTCAGCCTTGGTGTTCTGGTCTTCTGGATTTGGTAGTTATGAAACGGTCCAAGGAAAGCAGATCTCTGGAAAACTCCCATATGTATGGTAGGTTTTTCAGCACTGCCATCTTCTCCATCCCAACTAAACTAGAATTACCAGTCCCTGTGTAGGTCCTGCCGAATTAAGTCATTTACTTTCCATTTGTTAGTTAAACTACTTTGAATGCTTCATTCCCTTTAAGAAATTGTTCTGGCCAACTAAGCAGAACTGCTAAACACTGTTGCTAAGAGCAACCAGCTAAAAAGTTCTTAAATTAACTAACAAGCCACTTCAAATCCTTTCTAGAAATGAATGTGTGCATGTGTGTGCGTGCACATGTGCCTACTTAAATAACAGATGTATATATAAACGAATAAACCAGTCATTACCTATAAGTTCAGGTTAAATCAGGACTACTGTCTAGAACTAATCAAGAAGAAGGAAATGAGAGTGCTTTATAAAAGTAAGAAAATGAACAAATTAATTACTTAGGAAAAGCTCTGGTTAATAATGGTTAAGCCATTTGAATATAAAAATGTTCCATATTTTTAAAGTATGATAGTGGTATGAGTTTTGGGGCTACATATAGAAAATCTAGGTTGTATACTCCATGAGAGCCAAGGCTTTCTCTTATGTATCTATCACTTAACCCCTAATTCTCAGAAAAATACCTAGTGCATAATGAGTGCTTATTAATATTTGCTGTATAAATGAAGGAATGACTATCTAAATAGTAGTCCAATTTTTATCAGGGAAGAATTGGAGGCATAGGGTAATAAATAGCGTTGCACAGGTTTATAGAGAGAAATGAGTGAAGTTGATCTTCAAACCCAGGTCTGCCTAACTCTGAAAACTGTACTCTGAAGAGAAATTTCTTCTTTTAAATACTTTGCAGGAAAAATAAATAACTTTGCAGGATGCAGGTTTAGACTCCTTATGACTTAGGAGTTGGCATCTATGTCAATAGATAGTATATAATGGAGGTAGAGATGTGAGTTTGCAAATTCCACAGATCTGGATAAAAAACTCAACTATTACCATTTATTAACAATGCATAAATGAGAAAGATACTTAAAATTCCTGAAGACTAGTCTTTAAATGCAAAATGGAAATATTAGTGGCTTATTAAAACACATTATGAAAATTAAGTAAGATTATAAATTAAGTATATAAGCAGTTAATATGATATATTCTGAGAAATATTTCCTGCTACTATGACTGTTATTTAAAGCAGAGGAGAAAAGAATATGATAACGTGATTCTGGGGAATATATTCCCCCCAAAATATATATATACTTACGTACATATATGCCTCTCATCACTACATACTTGTGGCACTATTTTTTTAAATCCAGTTTTTAAGCTAAGGGGAAACTAAAATAATATGATTCAGGAGCTCTTATAGACCTTACTAGTCTAAAAAGCTATTTTTATTGTCTTATTTAACACTGCCACTGAGAGTATCTTCAAAGTTGATTGTCATCAAATATATATGCCAAAACCAGTTTTTTCTCTTAATTTCAGCCCTTGAGCCCTAACCATCCAATTGTATGTTAATATTTTGAGAAAAATATAATTTAGAATGGAACATTTTATAGACTTGAGCTTTATTTGTTTATCTCAGAGGGGGAGAATTTGTGGAATAGAACTACTTGACCCTTACAAATATAAGTGGTAAACATTTGCTTCCTTCCTTTTCTGAACCACTTGCTTCAGCACCCACAGCTTGTCTGGGTGGAAATCACCCTCTTCAATATCTTGTGGCTTAGCTCAAATCTAATCTGAGGGAAGAAAGGACAATGATTTAGAACAAGTCAAAGGTTTCAGGTTTTTCTTTAGAGAAATTTAGTAAACCTGACTACAGTGCACACAATTGAAACCATGATTCATGTGAACTGTGGGACTTAACAGTATTTCTTGTAAAGATAGCACATTCATTTTTTTTTAAAAGAAAGATGACTCAATTCATCTAAGCATAGGAGCACCTCATTCTTCTAGCATAATAAGGAATTGTGGTTCTGCTTAAGCACATTTTTCTCAAATAAAGTAAGCACCCTTTATGTGTGTAAAACATTTTTAATTTTAAGCATTTTTGGTGAAATTCTTTTGAAGTATTGCATAAATGTCCCTGTTTCAATGATACTATGAGGAACAAATTAAATCAGGCATGAAATTTCTTTAGGAAAAAGTTGATTATCTCAATATGTAATTAGTGACTCATTTTCTATGTATCAAGTATGTATAGATTGTTTCATGTGCCAGACACTGTATGAGGCTCTGAGAAGGCAATGATAAAGAACATAGACATGGTTCCTCCTTCATGGAAGAGATAGATGACTTAAATACATGCACAGTAACAGCTAGAAAGAAGGGCAAGATATGATAGGAGTTTAAATATACAAGGCCTGACTTAAACTGTGAAATTACTGAAGGTTTCATTGAGGAAATAATATTTGGAAAGGATGGGTTAGAATTAGAAGGGTCATAAAGAATGGCTGTGGATGGTAGGGTTAGGGATGCTTTGAGGCAGAGCAAAAGGAAATATTTGAGAGAATTATCATGGCTTAGTGACTGATTAATGGGAAAGGGAGGTGAAAACAAGGAAAGAATCAAAAGACATTTGAAATTAAGCTTGGAGTTCTGGGAGAATGATGTTGTTTTTTTTTTTTTTTTTTTTGAGACAGAGTTTCACTCTGTTGCCCAGGCTAGAATGAGTGCCGTGGCATCAGCCTAGCTCACAGCAACCTCAAACTCCTGAGCTCAAGCGATCCTCCTGTCTCAGCCTCCCGAGAGCTGGGACTACAGGCATGCACCACCATGCCCGGCTAATTTTTTCTATATATATATTTTTAGCTGTCCATATCATTTCTTTCTATTTTTTTTTTTTAGTAGAGATGGGGTCTCGCTCTTGCTCAGGCTGGTCTCGAACTCCTGAGCTCAAACGATCCGCCCACATTGGCCTCCCAGAGTGCTAGGATTACAGGCGTGAGCCACCGCGCCCGGCTGAGAATGATGTTAATGTCAACAGAACTAGGGAAATTAGGAATGAGTGAGGAGAAATTTGATTTTATTTGCATTTGCACATTAAATTTAGGGTGACAGTGAGCAATCCACCTGGTTAATGAACCTGAGCAGTTGAAATGCAGCACTAAGGAAGTGAGAGTTGAGCTGCAGCTACAGATTTGAAAGTCAACCACAGTTAATGCTGTCAGAATGGGGAGCATACAGAGAGAAGCAGAAGGTCAAAAATCCCCACTTTGAGAGGTGCAGGACAAAAGGGAAAAGAGCATAGCAAACAAGACTAAGAAATTTAGTACTATAGCAATAAAATAAGGAGAGAATCCCAAGAATAGGGGAGCTAATGTTATTGATGATTCATTTATTCATTCATTCAACAAATATATATTGAATACTATGTTCCAGGTTTGTGCTAAGCACATGGGGCATTGAAATGAATAGAACAGACATATGACCTAGCAGAGGAGAACAATTATTAAGGACAAAGTGGGATTTGGTAATTTCATTAGAGTTGAGAGGATGAAAGCTAAATTGTGGGTGGTTCAGGGGAGAGTGGATGGGGGAAAGATGAAGGCCCAGCTGAGTATTATTTGAGGAAATCTTTAGAGAAAGAAGAAAGAAAAATAGCGTGTGATCTGGATGGATCTGTAAGGTCAAGTGAAGATCTTTAGGCAGAGCCACAGAGAGAGAAGACAATGAAGACAATGATAGTGACGTGTGAAGGAAACTGTTCAGAATCAACTCTGATGTGATCCCTTCTATTTTCTGGGCCTCAGCTGACTTATCAGCAAAAGGAAAAAATGTGTGTGTGTGTGTGTGTGTGTGTGTGTGTATGTATATGTGTGAGACAGAGAGAGAGAGAGAGAGAGAGAGATCCAAACACTTCCAAAGTCCCTTCCAGTTCTAACATTCTGAAAGTCCAAGAAAGTGGAGTATTCACTCAAGGAGACAAGTCCTACAAGATGTGGTCAACATGAGAATGAGGGGACAGGACCTAACATATACTAAATAGCTATATTGAGCCAGAGGCTATGCTAGACACATTTTCCTTCAAAATAACTCTTGGAAGTAAATTTCATAGGTCTCATGTTAAAGAATGGAAGCCTGATATTATAGAGATTAAATGACTTATCCAAAGTCACCAACGAGTAAGTAGAACACCTGAGATTTAAATTCAAGCAGACATAAAATAAAAGAAAATAGAATTTTCTCTCTTGCTGGAATTCTGCAACTTTAAGAAAATAGAAAAAAAGATGTATTGTGAATAAGAGAAGGAGTTTGGGAACAGGGGGCCTGTGAATAGCAGAAAAAGTCTAGGTCAACTGTGATTGGGAGTGGATCCAAGAGAAAAACAAGATGGGCCCACTGAAGTGACTATGCATAGGTCTGCAGAGTTCACCCAGTCCTGTGACTGGTCTTGTCTATGGAATTCTATTCTACCGCCTGAGAGCCAGAATGAGAAGTAGGCACTGGAGGCAATCCAGGATCCAGGCTTGGTACATATGTCTTGACGGAAGTTTAAGTGGGAGACCAGGGAGCGATGGCAGGATGTCTTTCAGTGGCTGATTGCAGGCTCGAGGTTGGGCAAGGAGTCAGGGAAACCAGAAGCCAACTGATAGTGTGGGTGCCTCTGCCTTTCATTGCTCAAGATATTCTATGTGTCTTCTGTAATAATTCAAAATGCAAACAAAGAGAGGAATAAAACAGACCAAAGTTTAAATCCAAGTGCCACTTCTACTCACTGACTAAGCTTGAACAAGTCATCGAATCTCTCAGTCTCTGCTTTCTCTTCTGTAATGTGGGGCTATTAATGCCAACCTTGCAAATATTATCTGAGATAAAGGATCTAATTTAGCTTATAAATAATAATGTTAGCATACCATATTGTTATTGACATTATGTTTGAGTGATATCCAATTTTGTGGCAATTCTTATTCTCTTGATATTTCAGTTAGTTAGCTATACTTGATCAGTTTTTCTCACAGAATAACTGCATTCTCTAACGTCAAAATCTCATAAAAAGTGTTTTCAAAATGTCTCAGTACAAATTAATTTTTACATAATACCCATGAAGATAAAGACACATTTTTATTGCTTTTTTTAATTATTTCTGCACTTAGCTTTAATTTATGAATACTGAGATTGGCTTCACTGGATACTTCTATTTAATTTCAGTGTACTCCATTTTATCTTTAGTAATTATTCTATCTTGAAGCTATAATTCATAAGACAAATATTATTACTTTATACTATATAGTATCACTACATGTTAAATGATACTACTAATTGAGGTTGGTGAAACCTCACAATGTTTATTAAAGACATTGTGAGGTCACCAACCTTAAACTCCTCTTGTTGGGTTAAGATTTAATAGCAAAGAAAGTAAAGGAAGAAAAGTAGCATTTATTGTCTACCTATTATATATAAGAACTGTCTTAACTGTTAAGTGTTTAACAAATCATATATTTAATACTCAGATTAACATATAAGGTAGTCATTAGCACATCTTAAAGATGAGGAAATAGGCTCAGATAGGTTAAGTGATTCTCTTCATGTCATACTGCTAGGAAGTGGTACAGCCCACATTTGACTCAAAGTTGTTCAGATTCAAGTTCATGCACTTTCTGAAACATAGCCCATTCACTCCTCTCACGAGTGCATGAGACTTGTCTTCTTGAATTTTGGAAGCTATTCTATATGAAGCCTTTTTTTCCAATTACCTCCAGACAGAAAGAAGTAGAAAGGAAGAATCCATTAGAGTTGCATATTCCAAATAAGAAAGAAGGCATCAAGTCAGTATGCAGCCCATTGGGAAAAGGAGCAAGGGAAGCCAGCCAAGATGGAAAAAGTGGAAAGCAAAAGTTTCTGACCACCTACCCTGTGCCGTACTCTAAGCAATACAACAGAGCTCTAGGATAGGGCCAAATCAGAAGAGAATTCTTTAAGAATAATGGGATTAGAAAACTCCCAACAGTCATTCCTTATTTTACTTGAATCTGGGATTAGTCACTGTCTAGCCTTTTCTAAGTTGTGTGTGTGTCTGACACAGAGAGAGAGAGAGAGAGAGAGAGACAGAATGCTTTTCCCCTCACCTGACAGCTTATCCTGTTGTTGGGCAGGTCTGATCATTAGAAGGGGCTTCCTTATGTTAATAATAAATTAATGCCAACAGCTATTATATTTCCTCTGTGAATCAGGCATTTTATTGATATTATTTTCTAATCCTTACCCTACCTCTTCAAATTAAGTAAGTTTCTATATCACAAACATTTGGAGAAATCCACATACATGCCCAAACCCTTGCAGTTAATAAGAATCAAATCTAAGTCTCTTTGACTCTTCATCACATCAAGCTTCCTGGCTATAAGTTCTATCCACTGGCATTTTTCCAAGAAGAAATTCAGCATATAGAGGTGTGCTGGACTTGAGAATTCTGAATGCTGAGCAATGACATTGGAAAGGAATGGAACCAGGGAGTGAGGCACAGAGGGTCATGGTAAGCAAGTGAACATCATAGTGGCCCCCTGACTATAGGATTTTATTCATAAGAAGCTGACTGGAAATGCTGAGTTATAAAAAGAGCAGTGCAGTGAAGATCAATGACTTTTTCATGCTATACATATGAAGAGATGAAATTTTATTTTTAATGTTTGAACAAGAAGGTATTTTCACAACTACCTAAAGTGTCCTATGGGAATTCAACAGTGATGAAATATGGCAGTTGACTTTCAGAAATTAACTGTGTCTTCATTTTTAAAGCAATTATGTTTAAAGAGATTCTTGTTTATGTCATTAATTCCAGCTATCTTATTGCTTAGGTAAAAAGACATTTAATTCTTTCAGATACACATCTTGGGATATATGCTATAAAAGAACAATTAGACAGTGGAGTCTAAACACCTATGACATATGAAGAAGTAGACTCTAACATAAAATGAGATTTTGTAGATTGTATTTTTTACAATTACTTATAATAAAAAAAGCTATTGTATTTTATCATCTAAATCACCAAGGTTTGTGTCTTTGCTCTGCCACTTATTCCTGTGTGGCCCTGAACAAACAGATTCATCTCTCTGGGCCTTGATTTTTTCATTTGTTGACTCAATTTAAAATCTACTGTATTATGCTACTGTGAGGAATTACATGAAATAATACTTGTAAAATATCTAGCACAATGTCTATATGCAGTCTGACATCAGAAACAGAGAAAGTGAGACAATTTTATATGTGAAAGGCAAACATTATGAAATTGAAAGTTTGGACTAAATGACTTTCTATCACTATTTGGTTCTATACCTTCATACTCTTTGTATCATTTATTTACTGTGTTCCAGAAAAAAGCCCCATCCAAGAACTACTGTGTATTTTTCGTGAAACAGGTCAAATACCCTGACTGTATATAGAATAGTTAGGAATTTCAAGTGAAATATGTTTAATGTTATACTGATGCATGCTTCTTTGATGATAGACATTAAATAAAATAGCTAATTGGACTGAACAATTGAATTTTCAAAACAATTTGGTGGTAGAAATTAGTAGTACAAAACATAATTGTGTTTCATGGCTAAACATATTACTTTTTTTTATGGTGGAAAACAAATATACTTTGTACTTTTAAACCATGCTAGGTCTATCTAGTTGTAACATAATTTATGTGTGCTTGATTAATATGCACTTATTATTATGAAATTACTTTTTAAAAGAAAACTGTGAAAATGTGACAGTGACATAAAATTTTAAGTCAGTGGTTGTGTTTGATTATTCACACTTCTTAAAAAAATATTGTGAATAAATAAATGCTGTAAGCCTTGTTTTTTTTAAACTGTAAAGTAGAGATACTGATAACACTAACTCAGGGGATTGTTTTCATAATTAAATGAAATAATACATGGAAATGGTCTGGTATATTGCATGCCTCAGTGTGTAAGCATCAGAGGTATATTATATTTCAAATCTATATAATTACACTGGAAAGAATTCACAAAGACAATTTTATTGTGTGTTTTTTTTAACATTTGTTTTGAAAAAATAAATAATCATTGCCTGATTATGTTATACAAATTTGAATAATTATAGCTGAATTTGATTAAAACCAAGTTCACATGCATTAAATTGTTTTGTATTCAAAATGTGCCTGTACTTAGGAAGAGATTGAGATACCAATTAGGCTAAGAATTAACAAATTTTTTCTGTAAGATGTTGGCTTGTCATATTAGATTCTTCGTGATTGTACTGCCTCAGGGAATCTAGTTGTAGTCACACAATCATAGAAAATAGTGCCATGTTCTTTTCCAGCAATGATTCCTTAAGATTTTTGAAACAAACCTTAGTAACTGATTAGGTTTCCTGTATCTTTCTTTCTGTTCCTGTGATACTTTTGTTTGCCTTACAAACACAAGTGAGGAAAATTTTTTTATCTCTCCAGTTGCCCAATCTAAAATTTTGGAAGTTATCCTGCATATCTTTATTTCCCTTATTCCCAAAGTTTACTCAGGTACCTAGTTTTGCTGATTCAATCTCTTTAATATTTTTGAATCCTTCTTCCCTCCCATTTGTTTACATAGACTCTAACCTCTTTAGACTCTTACCATCACTTACCTATACTGAATTTACTTTTTGGCTGATCTCCTGCCTCAAATCTGGTCTCTCTCCATGCTGTAACCAGAGGGAATGTTCTAAAATAGAAATCTGATAATATTATTTCTTTGTTTAACAGCTTATACATTGCCTATAAGGAGAAAAAACATGTGAATTCCTTATTAATGAAGCTTAAGGCCTTTGTGGTCTGCTGCCTCACAACTTAGAAGTTAAGAACTCAGGCTCTAGAGTCAACAGACTCAGTCATATATCCAAGCCTGACCACATATTTGGAGAAGTTACTTAATTTTTTGAGCCTTAGTTTCTTTATATGTAAAAGTATCTATGTTACTTGGTTATTTTGAGGATTAAATGAGATATTATTTACAAATTTATTTACTAACGTGACATATGGTAAGAGATCTCAAATTTAGGCTCCTTAATATTATTTCTCATTTCTTCCTCTATATGTATCCCACACAGTAGACATAACAAAGCACCTAATAAGGGACACTTTCTCTTGTTTTAGCTTCTATGACTTTGTGTTCACTGTTCTTTTTGTCTAGGTTGTCACCACTCATTCCCTTACTCCTCTACCCTCTTGTCTCCACTGCATATACTGCTCACCTTTCAGACTTAGCTCAAGAGGCATTTATTGTTGGAAGACACTCTGAGCTCCCCATTGACAGAGGTGGGAACTCCCTTCTCTGCACTCCATTAGTAAGTCAAGGTCAAGAGAGTACATTCAGGAGTCTGACTTCCTGAATTCAAATCCTTAATTGCTGTGTGATCTTGGACAATACTCAACTTTTCTGAGCCTCAATTTTATCTATAAATTTGTGTGAGTAATAAGTTATCTTTAATGGGGTTCTGTTGAGACAACATATTGCAAGTTCTTAGCACAGTGCAAGGCACATAGTAAAGACTGAAAAATCATGATTCAATAACTATAATAAATATCATGGAGTTCATTGTTCTGACAGAGCACAAATTGCCTTCTGTTATCAGTCTTGCATATTTCCTTGTCTTTTCACCTACCAGAGCATGAATTCCTCTAAGACCTATTCATTCATTTTTTGCTTTCCCTGCAACTACTTTGGAAATCAACCCATGATAGACAATTGTTGCATGTTTGTTGAAGGAAAAGTGGGTAAATATTTTCATTAGTGGTGGTCTCATTTTAAATATGGTAGGATTTTTTTCTTTTTTAGTAGTGTTTATGAAGCAGGCAACCTGATATAGGGAAAAGCATTCCATTTCAATAAATAGCACCCACTAAGTCACAGTATCCTTGAAAACGAGGTCAATGTCTTACCAGCTTCTGTACTTCTAAAACACCTACAAGTATTCCTCAATATATATTAATTATTAAATAAATGATATATATGTTGATCTCCCTTACTAAACTGTGAGTAGATTAAAAGCAGAGATATATTATTCTTGTCCAATAATACCATTCATCTAGTACATGTGTAATAAATTTTAAATACTTTTTTGTATTTAAAATTTTGTACATAGATAAAGACTATATAAAAAGCACTGTTATAAAACCGTTCCATGAAAAATGTTGAAATCTCATTCTGTGCTCTCTGATGAAGTTATTATAACTTTCTATAGTACTAGTTATTTTAGTCATCTTATTTCTTTTAGTGATGACTTTAGTTCTGTTTGTAATTTTTTAAAAGTACATGGTACAATTAATTTCGGGGCCATATATTAAAAACTTTTAAATGGGATATACCCAAAGTTGAGCTTTTAGGATTATTATGATTCAGAGGTGCTTCCAACATTGTGTTTGCAATTTACATAAGCCACACAAAGCAATGCAAGTTGAACACAGTGTAATTTGAAGCTAAAAGGTCAAGGTTCAAATCTTACCTCTACCAGCAGAACATCTTGGATGTGTCACTCAACATCTATGAAGTCAGTTTCCTCTGTCGTGAAATGAGTCTGTTAAGGGCTACTCTGCAGAACTGTGCAGAGGGCACTAGTGGAGGTATGGAGCCTGGGACACAATGGCAACTCTGCAAAGGGGGCCATTGAGATTTTAAATAAAGAAAAGGAAACCGTTTTACTGAAGCATAATTATTTTATCTCATAGCAGCTTTTGTCCATTAGGAAGAAATTCATTCATGGGCATCCATGTACTAGAAGGTACCATAAAGCCCAGGAGCAATGAACAGCTTAACCATTTTTTACATGTTAACTATTAAGAAATTACATACAAGAAGCAATTTGGACCATACAAAATGTTCTTGGAAGCCATTCCTAACTTAACAATAGCTATAGCCATCTACTTTCCTGGAGTTTCATTAGTATTACCCCCACTCTGTATTACAAACCCTTATTTGGACTTAATTGATTCTGGATTAATATCTAATGTATTGTCTAGAAATAAAGTAGAAGTGAATCCAATAAAGAGATCAAAATCAGATGACACACCCATGAATATTCACTCTTTATTTTTTCCCCCTCATCCAAGGGTTTTTGAAAGAAATATTTTTAAAATAATGGCTCATTCTGTGATAAAGCAATGTAGGCCAGTGAAAATGTTTGTAGATTTCATATCATGAATCTACAGAGGGAAGGAATGAGGCTAGTGTTTTCACTCTATTTATATATCTTAGTTTCTCAATCACCAAATGATTAAAAAATACCTACCTAAGAATCATGAGGGTGTTAAATGAATTCAATTAGATGAATAAGGTTGAAATGCTTCGGAAGTGGAAATACTATTTGTCTACAAAGCAGTTTTCTTATAAGTAACAGTTGCGAAGCTCAATTCTCAAATTTCTGAGACAGTAAAATTGATTCATTCAAGTACTCACCTGATTATTTTGTTTTACGTATTGCAATGTCATGTTTCTATGGTGTTTTGAGTTCTCATATCATAACAACATCTATTTTAGAGAGAATAATTTTCTTGATGAGAATATATATAACAATGACTGAGATAACTTCAGTTTTAAGAACAAGATCAGACTTCCTTCCCATTTTTTTCCTTTCTTTCTCCAATATTTGTTTGGCTCCTATGTTGTAATAGGCACTGTGACAATTATTAATAATATAATACAGAGGTGAATAAGGGACCATGGGCTTAGTAGGCCTATGGTCTATTTGAAACTACTGACTTAAAGCAATTACATATGGTATGACAAAAAGCATCAATCATGGGGCCATGAACAAAAGGGCCTTAGAGAAGAGCTAATTTGAATTTCTAGTTTAGGAAAGTCATGGAGAGAAATATTTAAACATAGCCTTTTAAAATAAGTTAAAGTTTTTCAGATGAGTAGTCAAGAACAACATTTCAAGTAGAAGGAAGTGTGTATGATAAGCAAAGTTGAGAAGCTGTGCGGATTCATTGAGGAATACTAGAAAGACCAATGTGTTGGGAGTGAAGTGTTCATACAGGGGAAAGGGACACAGAAAGGTGGATGGGGGTCAGAATGTATGAGCTAAGTGAGGGAATTGGGGCTGTATCCTGTAGTCAGTATAAAGCAGTGGAGTTCTTTTACCATGAGAGTTCCTATACTTGCTTTTAGAAATGATTTTTTCTACAGCCTATAAAACATGGAAGTGCTATTATGAAGAGGCTCTGGTGGCAGGAGACCATTGCAAAATTCTGGCAAGGAAAATAATAGTGCAGAGTGAGTCTAAAGCTATAGAATTCTCTTTTGAGCCTTGTTTTAGCCACATGAGTCAAGTTTGGCCTTCATGCCATGTCATTAAATGAGAACACTTCAGGATATCCTGATGAGCTGAATCAGCAACCGGATAAGCCCAGCTGCTAGCATGGCTAAATCTAAATATTAATTACAGAATCGACCAAGAAAAATAGTCCTTGTGCTATATTAAAATAGAAATCATATCTTAATTTTATAAGCCTACAAACATACAAAATACGTTATCTTACTTTCCATGTCAATTAACAGAGATAGTGATACCATCTAACAAGATGTTTTGAGGATAGACTAAGTGAACATTTACAAGACATTTAAGACATTCTTAAAATTTTTGACTCACAGACCATTTGAGAAACTAAAGAAAGCTATGAACATTTCCCCAGAAAATAAAGGTAATTGATGTAGGGGTAAGACCATAGGGACTGGGTCCAACAGATCTGGGTTAATTTTCTAATTTAGGCTTTTATTAAGAATGTGACTTAAACAAGTGATATAACTTCTCTAAGTCTCAATTTCCTCATTGAGGTATAGTGAGATTCTGCATGTAAACTGCTTAGCTTAGTACCTGACAACTGATGTCTTCAATAAATGTTAACTATTATTATTATCATTATGCATATCATATAGCATAACATTTCAGGTGATCTGAGCCACTCTAAATCCAATGTAGTGGCCAGTGAAGCCTGGTTAAGAACCATAATGAATGTGAAAGCTCCTTGCATCATACTTTATACCTTGATGGTTCTTAATAAATGTTTAATTTGAATTTAAATTACCCATAATAAATCCTTCATGTATATGTTTAATTTTTGTTTACTTAACCATACAATTGACCTGGGCCATAAAGCAAACTGGTGTCAGGTGAATATGTTTACAATGGGAATTTTTTCAATCTAAATGAAATCTAAAGGAATATACTTGGTATAAACTGGGAGAAAATCAGAGTAGAGACTTTTTTTTTAAGTTGAGGATCTGTGGATGTAGGCCACAAAGTGAGTGGTTCTGCATTTCTAGTTCCTCAGAGGGTTAAAATGGATAGATACGTATTGCCAGAATTTCAAAAGAATTTACTTAATGATCAATTATGTCTAATTATGGAGATAGTTATAATTTTACAGCTTGAAAGATAATGTGATTAATATAACACACTAAAGTTAAGCTTGTTTTAAAGAGCAGGATATAAGAAAGAAAGATTTGCTCTTTTTGGATATCTAAGTGAGTCCTGAGCTTTGGGAATTTTAAGTAAGCCCACATTCATTAATTCATCTGTTGAGCGCCTACACACACTGTGTGCTGAACATGATGCTAATCACTGAGGCTAAAAGAAGGGTTCCTGGACTGGTGGTGGAGATGAACATGCAATATGTACCAATAGAAGTCTATAAAAAGTACTGTATGTGGAGAGAGGCAGCCAGCAAAAGTAAGTGAAAGGCAGTGATGTGGAGAGAATGGCATGTTCAGGGAATGTTAGGAATTTGCTTTCCTGATATTATGGAATACCAGGGAAGGAGGGAGTAATGGGAAATGAGTCTAGAAAGGGAAACAAGACTGAAGTACTGGATGATTTTGTATGCTACGCTAAGTTGACTGGATTTCCCAAAACAATAAATATTTCAATTAGTGGTGACCTTTAACAATTACTACCCAAATTAAATTCACAAGAACCAGAGTATTGTACATATAAAAATAACATATGTATACATGTTACAGATTGCCATTATAGTTAACCACATCCCTTAAACCAGGAGGAAAAGCTAAAGTGAATTTATAAAAATATAGATTATTACTCTATTTCCAAATTATTTCATGTAAGATATAAAATTAATTGTTTTTGATGAACAGTGATACCCAAAGGTTTACACTAATGAATATCTAAGAATAATTTGTAGCTATTGACCGATGTGTATAAGTACATATAAAATTCTTTGACATTGGTTTTTAATTACTAAAATTTTTCTACTGTTTTCTTTTTAATTTTTTTAACATATTCACATTTTAATAGGTAAAGTAAAATTTTAGCTAATAAAAAATTTATATCTCTTCTGAGTTGTTGCCAGTTCTAAATAATTAAACTTTGTGAGCACAAAGTCACAGACATAATTTAGGCATAAATAAGTACCTCAGGCAGCTTGAAGCCTAATAGAGGGGATAATATGTTCCTAATAAAAACAATTAAAGATAATAAGTGATATCATAAGAGAAAAATGTGGGAGGTCAAAATTGGGAGGGATTACTTTCAACTGGAGAATACTATGGGTAGCTTAAAAAAGGAGGTGGCATTTGAACTGTACCCAAATTGGATGAATAGAATTTATATGTTTGGAAAGGAGTTAGAGGTGAAAGGGTAGACAATTATAAGAAAATAATAAAGATATGAGAAATTGTCCTGTGGAATATGAATAACATTTTATTGCATAGTATGAAGCCATTTCTTTATGTCAGCATTGTAAGAATTCTCACATGGAGGGAAACTATCAAAGTTTATAAGCCACAGTTACAGTGGCACCTGTCAATTTCATCTACTCTTACTGTCATTGAGTACAGTGGTTAAGTGCAAGGACCTTGGAATCAGACAAACCTAATTTGGAATTACCAACTCTGCCTGTTATTTGCTGTGTGCTCTCCCTTAAATGAAATGGTAGGGATGATAACACCCAACTCATGTAGTTGATATAAGGATTAAATGAGATAATAAGTATTGATACCTGTTACCACTGTGGCTGACACAATATCAATAAATTATTAATAATTTATTAATAATTATCAATAAATAGCTACCATTGAATGGTACATTCAATGCAAAATTAGAAAAATAGAAAAATTAGAAAAATTAAAACAAGCAATTAACATATCCATCACTTCACCAATTTAGCAGTTTTTCTGTGGTGAGAACATTAAAAATCTATTATTTTAGCAATTTTGAAATTTAGAATACCATTATTATTAACTGTGGTCACCATGTAGTCCAATAGATCACTGAAACTTGTTACTCTAGTCTAACCAAAACTTTGTACCCTTTTATCAATGTCTCTCATTTTCCCATTCCTCCCATCGCCCTTCCTGCCACTCTAGCCTCTGATAACTAACTTTCTAATCTTTGTTTCTATAAGATCAACTTTTTTAGATTCCACATTTAAGTGAGATCATGCAGTATTTGTCTTTCTGTTCCTGACTTAGCATAATGGACTCCAGGTTCAACAATGTTGTCACAAATGACAGAATTTCTGTCTTTTTAAGGCTGCGTAGTATTCCATTGTGTACATATGCGACATTTTCTTTATCCATTCGTTGATGGACACTCAGGTTGCTTCTTTACCTTGGCTATTATAAATAATGCTGAAATGAACATGAGAATGAAGATATCTCTTTGACATACTGATTTCAAGAGTTGTAAGGCAGGAGCAAAAGAAGGAATCAAAGCACTTCAAAGTCCCAACTCTTCGTTTTCTTCTTATTCCTTTTAGTATATTGTTTTTTAATATACACCTAATCCATGAAATACATTTTTGAGTGATTGTTATTTATATGGATCTATTCAAATTTGGACTTACTGGTCTTTTCTTATCATCCCTTGTTTAATTATGTGCATGGTATATTTGCATGCATGTGTGTGTGTATGTGTGTGTGTATTTGCTTAGCTATTCATTTTGGCTACTTTTAACTGACCTACATGGTAATATCAAAATTTTGGACACCTAGTTCCCTTATACTATTTTGACTGTAATGAGAAAAGTGACATATGACTGATTATACCTAGAGAATTGTCAAACCTCTTTTTAACTTCTATAGTATAAGTAGGACAAGGGGGAAAATAGAATTAATTACAAGAAAAGTGATGTCAATGGTGCTCATACTGAAGTACTTAACTGTTTAAATGCATGACAATTAGCTATGAACCTGTTCATTCTCATGCTTATATTTAACATCAATATATTGAGTCATGTTCTCATTATCCTTGGCTCACTAGCTGCTAAAGTTAAATATTCTATTGAGGAGGAGGGATGATTTTACAGTTTTACAGGATATCTAATATGCTATTTCTTTTTGAAACATTAATTGTTTCTTAATAGACATATTCATTAATAAATTCAAAGGATCCAAAATAGAGTCTTGCTTCATTACATGCCATTCTGGTTGTTGGTCCTGCCTGCGGAGGATGGATAAGAAAACAAGATTTCAGGAATTCCATCTCTGGAAGTACTAGCAAAAGTCACAAAATAATAATTTTATACTTATTAGGAATTTCAGAATAATTTGCAGATTTTCTTCTGATGAAGCCATATAAAGTTTCTCATTTCATATATATGTATATATGTATGTGTGTATTTACATAGATATGTCATTATTTAAAGTCTTAGAAGTTGAAAAATCCAAGTAATAATAACAGCTACCATTTATTGTATAATTGCTCATTGTCAGCAACTGCGCTAACATTTTATGTACATAATCGTCAATCTGCTTAACAGCACCACGAGAAAAGTTTTATCCCACATTCTAAAGATTGACAAATTCAAATTCAGGGTCATTTGATTTCTGTGTAGCTAACTAAGTATTTGCAGAAATTGTTCAGAAGTAATAAACTGTCACTTTTGCTTTTGAGGATTTCATAGTCTACCAGGGAGAGGCTGGAGGTGAGAGAGACCCCTAAAACTGTGCAGTGAGTACACTGTAGAGATGTGGGGGACACATAACAGGGAGATATAAAAGGTCACATCTGAGCTGATTTTGTTTGAGGGGCTTTTTCCCAGTGAAATGGAATAGGATGGACATTCTAGGCAGAGAGATTTGTGCTTACTAAGTGAAAGAAATACTACAAATTAGAACTTATATTTACATTCTTTTTGTTCACCAAATTACAGCTGTACATCCAAAGAGCCTAAGTGTACCTAGCCTTTTGTGGGATGAGATGATGCTATTAATATTGATTATATTTATTTTGTGAAGAGCTGGCAAGTTGTAAAGCAACTGAAAGAAGTATTGTGTTAAGCCCTTTGGAATGTATTAGGATAGTGACTGGTCCGTGTCATTTTGTACTTTGTTGATCACTCTTGAAGATGGTGCTTGTTACCACTGAACTGGTTATGTTGTCTTAAGAGGAACGTTTGATTTATAATTTTATAGAATAATTTTTGAAAGGACAGTTATAGACTTGGAAAGAATATAATATGAAATGGAAAGTTGCGCTTCTACCATGTAGTCTGTGTGTTGGTTTGAATAAGTTTGTTCAAAAATTCAGGCTAGTAGAAACAGAAGTAACTTTAGAGATACTCACGTAGCCTCATAGTCATGAAAGATACACATGTACAGATACTCAGTCAGAGGGAACAGAGGCCAAGTGTCTTAATTGTCTTGCCACAGACCCGGGAGAAAGGCAGGCTTTGGAATCCAGGGATTTGACTTCCTGTCCAGTGCTTTTTGCTCTATAACTTTCTATTTGTACTTTGAGAAAATAAAGATTTAACAGAATTATTTCACCTGGTGTTACAGACTGAATTGTGTCCCCCCACCAAGTTTATATTTTGAAGCCCTAATCCCAGTGCCTTAAAAGCCCCACTGGCTGTATTTCGAGATAAGGCCTTTAACAAAGGTTACAGGAAATCATAAGTGATAGACTCTAATCTAATCTGACTGTTGTCCTTTCAAGAAGTGGTAGAGATATAGGTATATACTTGCACGGGGGGGGGGGGGGGGGGCGGGGGGGGGGACCATGTGAAGAGGCAGCAGGAGGGCAGCCATCTGTAAGCCAAGGTCAAGGGCCTGAGGAAAAACCAACCCTGATGGCAACTTGAGGATTTCCACCCTTCAGAGCTGTGAGAAAAAAAAAAAAATTTTCTGTTGTTTAAGCCATCCAGTCTGTGGTATTTTGTTATGGAAGCTCTAGCAAATTAGGACACCTGGTAAGCTTTCAAAAAATAAAAGAAGTGCACTGACCTCATTTTTTGATTATATGCTAAAGTTTAGGTGTATATTATATATCTTGACACCTTCCCACAATATTTATTTATAATAGCATTTGCTGCTTTAGCAGAGTGCTTCTTTCCTTAAGGGCAGAAACTGTGTTTTATTCATCTTCACTTCCCCAATCCCTAAAACAGCGCTTGGAAGGGAATGAGGGCTCAATACTGGTGTAAATCAATGAATGAAAGGAGTGAGGATTTTTAAATGTAAGCATATCTTTCTCATAACTGAATCATATGCCTGTAATGCCAACCCTTTGAAAAGTTAACCACTTTTTAAAAAAAAAAAAAAAAAAAAAAATTTCTAAAGGTGTATCTTCTTTTGCTTAATTTTAATATAGTGAGTCAGTTTATATGCCTTTCTGCTATAAACGTTGTGGGCAGTGGTGAGACATAATACTTCTGTGGGTAAAGTTCAAAAGACTGATGATAGCTATTTCGTTTTATGTCAAGAGGCCTTTATATTAGTTTCTTGTCACGTTTATGGTGCTTAATAGGCTTCCCAATACAAATTTTCTCTATGCTTTATACTATTTCTTGTTTTCAAGCTGTTTTCTATTGCTCAGTGATATCTCTGTTTAGGTAAGATGTCTAAGGACTGAGAACCACATTTGAGTCTTCTCTGCTATTCCTCTATCACACATATGCCTGATAAACCCTTGAACATGGCATTCAGTTGCACTTGCCAGTGGACAAATGCCATCTCTGTGAACTTCAATATTTGAGAGCAGTACTGTGGAACCCACCTGGTGCAGTACTTATTTACACCCGAAAGCCTTCCATCCTTACTTTTCAGTTTGTGAAGGAAAACTGTAGCGAACATCATTTTCCATTTTTCTGATTATATATTTATCTTGTTCAATAACTAGTGTCATTTTTCTTCCTTTTATTGGCATTTAATGCATATATGCATAAGTCGAGGAAATCTAATAGTAGCTATGGTTCTGATTCTCAAGAGTAAATCTCAAATGAAACCTGATATGTAGAAAACAAGATGATGTTAGCCATTTAAAAATATTTCAGAAGCACATGGTGACCTTGTACATTTTAGTACCTGGAGGCTATTGTGTGAATGAATCATGAGAATGAAATAGAGTTTATTAATGAAGGCAAGTAGATTTGATGAAATTCATAGCATAGATTGGAGGAAAAAAGAGAGGATTTTTTAGAAGAATAAATGACACTAATTGAGGTACCCATGTAGGAGTTAGAAAATTTCGCATGGGAAATTATATTGAAATTTGGGTGATTGGAGTGAAGGTATTCTATTAAGGCTATAAAGAACTGAGTTTGGAGAAATAATAACTAGCATTTTTGGATACTATGTGCTAGGCATATATACTCATTCATATTCTCCTTTAATCCTCTGTAAAATGAGTTGTATCATTATATTTTACAGATGAAGAAACTGATGACTGAGTCTCAGGTAAAGTTACTTATTCCAGGAGAATTAGTCAGAATTTTCACCAAGTATGTCTGATTCTTATTTACTGTTTCACAGAATGTTTTGTGGAATGCAAAGGACAATGAAACAGAACATGTATTACTCAGTTAGGGTCCAGGCCAGGAAACAGAAATCATTCTAAGTTTTGAATAAAATGCATATACGTAATGTATAAATTACACAATCCATGGATGAGCTAAGAAACAAACAGGAGATGGCAGGGCAACCTAGAGATTAACCACAAAAAGAAAGCACTCCCACTCCTAAACTGGAGGATTAAAGGGAGGAGGCCAGGGGCCAGAATCAACCATCCATCGGAAGCTGAAACCACTGCAGGACTGTTCAGCAGAGTGGGAGCCTAGGAGGAGATGCCACTGCTGCTGTAGACATCACAGGGAGCAAAAACATGGGGGCAAATACCTTGACTTCCCTCTTTTTTTTCTGCCCCTGATCTCTTTCTTGGATGCAACAAAGTAAGGAGTGTGGTTTTTATATGGGTATTAGGGAGTCATTGTCAACTCCTAGAATTCTTATGGACAAAGGTTTAACTGGTTATTATATTTTAGATGGTGTAGTGTAGAAAAAGCTCAAGGCCAGTTGGAAGAGTTTGGTTACAGGGCAAAATAAAACATAGTTCAATTTGATAACTATTTAGTTGTCAGTGTTCTAATACCATATAACTTTAGAGATTGGAAAGAGCCATGAGACATCACTGAGTAGTATTTTATATAAGAACAGATAAGTTTAGAAAGTTCTAGAATATGAGAAATAAAAACAATTCCAGGTTTTTAAGATTCTGGGTAATTTGTTATTTGAGATCTATAGGCATGAAGCATGGTGGAAAGGTTGCTTTCTGCATGCCACAAAATGATGTTAACAAGGGAGCTGGATATTCAAAAATGATCCAGAAGGAATCTTGCTGGGGTTTGGGAATAAGGCCTTTACCTCAAGAAACATGATTTGACAGCCTCTTCTGGAGAACTGCACTAGCAGGCAGCATTTCATGTCTGACCTTAGGCAAGCAGGCAGCACTGTAGTCAGGAGGCTGACTGAGTGCCTGCCCATATGCTGTCTGGCTTGAGCCAAATTTCCTGTTCACAAGAATGACAGACTCACTGCCTGTTCAGTGCTTTAGATCTTGTAAATGAGTGAAGAGGCTCCCTGCAGCATCTGAATTGCTGCTGGCCCAAAGAATACAGAAAATAGAGAATGAAAGATGATTTCGAAGTATGTTTTCATTTTTGGAAATCCTGTGATGTTTCCGATATTCTCTCAATGTGACTCATGTATTTGGAATCTTTTAATGCCTCTGGCAGATAAATTTATAGCTCATTATAACAAGAGTGAGCTGCAGAAAAAGAAAGGGTAACACATGTATGGGAAGACCAGAGGGAAGAGATTACCTGTTGGATCTGGGAGATAGGCTGTGCACGGTTCAGCTTGCCCTCTCTCTGCGAAGCTACTTGGGTGGATGGCAGTGGAACTTTTGGCCTGATAATCCTGAGACCATCCCTAGATTCTGGATATAGGACTGTCCACAGTTCACGATTAATGCTTCCAGAAAGGACACTCATTCACTCATCAAAGATTTGTTGAGCATCTCCTATGTGCCAGGAACTTGGCTAGACACTGAGGACAAAAACGTGAAAAGGACAAGTGCTGCTCTCTAGGAACTCACAGTATATTAGAGCTCCTAAACCAGAGGTTGGGTGGTGTGATGAATAAGTTGTCAGAAACCTGGAGTTACAGCCCTGGCTCTGCTATAAACCAGCTGTGTAACCTTGAATGAGTTACTTTCCCTCTTTGGGCCTCAGTTTCTGTGTCTCTCTCTAACGGTAGTGACTGGGTTCTTATAACTCCTAAGGGGTTGTAGTGAGGATACAAAGAGATAATGTCTGGGTAAGAATCATAAAGAGATATAATGCTAAAAATGAAAGGAGTCTTAATCACCTTAACAACACCAAAATCTTATATAGTCTTCCTCTAGAAACATCATCCTCTGAAATTCTCAAAGCCAAACACTATATCCTACTTAATCCTGTATCTGGGAGAGAGTGATCATTTCATTAAGTGGGAAGGAAAAAAGTAGGAGTTATTAGGTTGCAGTAATAACTTACATTAAAAAAAATCATTATATTCCAGGCCTTGTAGATGATGATTTATTTATGTGGTATTATGGAAATCTTACACCAATCCGAGAGGAGGGAATTGTTATCCCCACTTTATAGGAGAGAAAGTGGGCTCAGAGATGGCACTTTCAGGGTCTTGTCAAAGGTCATACGTCTTATCAATGACTGAGCTGGGGTTTGAAACCAGGTCTGACCCACATGTTCAGGTTACCTTCACTATACCACATACAAAGTGAATCCTAGAGAAGTGTCCCTGCAGAGTT
Source organism: Eulemur rufifrons (assembly GCF_041146395.1). Classification (NCBI taxonomy): domain Eukaryota; kingdom Metazoa; phylum Chordata; class Mammalia; order Primates; family Lemuridae; genus Eulemur; species Eulemur rufifrons. The sequence continues at coordinate 44,222,927 of NC_090988.1, forward strand.
GGTGCTGCCTTGGTTATGGGACAGGAAGCCTATCAACAAACGTGTTCTATGACATACTGTGTGACAGGTCCTCAACCCATTGTGTATTGGTGAGTAGGATGAAGAAGCCTAAAAATTTGATTTCTGGACAGTGAACAAGTAAAAGAAAGTAATATAAAGGAAGCTAAGACATGTGGGAACAGAGACTGTGGTGTAAGAGGAGCAAACTGGAGGCAGATGAGACCAAGAATAAAATTAACACTCAAGTAAAGACCAAAAAAATACACATGCTAAATGCCACAGGGGAATTATTTCCTACTCCTCAGCTTGTCACTTCAGATCAGATCTGCCAATACTTTTTTTGAGTCCTTGATAGTGTAGCCAACATAGAAAATAAATACACATTATACCTATCCTGTGCCTGATGCCTGATTAAATATCAGAAATGCAATAAAACCATGCTTTCCAGAACATTTTTTATTCATGAGGCAATCTCAACATGAAACAAATTGCTTAGGGGATTGAAAAGCTATATTCATGCAAGCTAAATCAGATGTTTTCTATTTGAAATTTGTAAAATTGAGATGCTTTTTTTCCTGGTTTTGTTGGTATAGATGTTTTCTGAAACCTAACTCTAAAAATAAATCAACATTTATAGCTGGGATATTTTGTCCTGTGGAAAACAAAGTCAAGAGGTTTCTTGTTCACATTAAGGGCATTCTCCTTTTCTTCTGGGTTCATCAACAGGACGTTGCAGAGCTTGGTTTCACAATGAAACTGCCTCTCAAAAGGCTTCCTCCCTCCTTGAAACCCTGTCTCTCTGGCATAATTGGTGCTCTCAGTGCACCTGCAGATAATGGCATAGTGCTGCAACTTCAGCCCATTTCCTACCAGCTGCATGTGCTCATCTTAGAGTCTCAAAACCCTTCAGTGGTTGTGTCATTTAGAAGCCAACGAACTTTGTGTAGAAAGCTTTTATTTAATTCCTGTTCCTTAGAGACTTGTATTTTCAGCAACTGTTATAGCAAGAGTAGTTGTTTCTTCTAAAAACTTATAGTACTTGGTTTTGTAATTCTTGGCTGGAGTCAAATGTTTGACCTATGATTCTTGAGCATTTCTTCCAGTGCTTGCCTCTAAAGCAGTGAAGAATTACAGGTGCGCATAGGCAAAATTTGGCTTTATGTGGTAGGGAATCTCTGTTTACGAAATACCACCTCACAGGCATAGGAGAATATGTCTAGAAGAATGGGAATAGCCCTGAGAAAACCAAGAAGAACCTAAAATACATTTGAATTCTCCTAGTTGGTCCTAACACTGAAGCACATTTTAAACTTGATTACTTAACATGTCTTTCTTTCTGCACCTGTTTCTGCTCAGTCTCCTCACCACGTGGACTCATCTCTGCTTCCTGTATTCACACAGCTCTGTCTTCTGCCAGAAATGCTATTCCTTCCCTTCCTCTTGGGTAACTTCCACTCATTCTTCAGACCTCAGCTTAAACATTACTTAACAGCCTCAGAGACCCCATCACAAATCCCCTGAACGAATTTGGTCACCAGTAGTTATTATCTCTGCGTTGTGATAAAGAGAAAACTGAGGTTCAGAGATTTGGCACTGCTTAGTTAAAACAAAACTAGTGGCAGATCTGATATGTAAATACATGTTCATAGGATTCTAAATCCCATACCTTCTTCTACAACTCTGACCTACTAGAAGGAGGATCTGAGATCAGAGCAAAAGAGCAGCTGGTAGTTTGACTGCTGTGTTACTAAGTTACTGAGCACGGGCTTCCCAGAGGCCTCTTATTAACAGATTAAGCCTAAGAATGAGCCAGGGCTGAGGCTATGGGGCTTAGTCTTGAGGCCTGATCATGGGGATTGAGGGACTTGTGGGGCAGGGTTGTTGTCATAGTCTCCAATGGCAGAACTTTTCAGATCTTCTCCCAGACGGATCATCCTTCGGCTCTAGTCAGCAACCACATCTAAATGTTAGTACTAACCACAGGAGGCGAGCCGTGCAGGAACACTGAGCACCCCACTCTCCAGGGCATCTATCCAGAACCCTTCCTTTGCCAGCTACCACACAAAGCTTCTGTTGAGAGAGAACTAAAAACATTGCTTGTATTTGTATTTTGTGTGAAAGCGCTCAAAACTCTTTTTCACGATAATTTCATTTGACCCTCACAACAGCTCTCTGAAGTCAGCAAACTCGGTACTATTATCCTCATTGTTCTCACAGCTTTCAAACAGAGTCACCTAGAAGTTAAGTGATTTACTCAGTGTCACATAGCCAGCAAATGTCTGCACTGGGACTGTGCTATAGTTGGGTTTGTTTGACCCATGCAAATCTCACGTTGAATTCTTATCCCCCATGTTGGAAGTAGGGCTTAATGGGTGGTGTTAAGGTCATGGGGGCCAATCCCTCATGAATAGATTAATGCCCTCCCTTGGAGGAAGAGGTGAGTTCCCCCATGATAGCTGGTTGTTATAAAGAGCCTGGAACCTCCCTCCCCTCTATCTTGCTTCCCTTCTTGCCATGTGATCTCTGCACATACCAGTTCCCCTTTGCCTTCTGCCACGAGTGGAAACAGCCTGAAGCCCTCACCAGAAGCAGGTGTTGGTGCCATGCTTCTTGTACAGCCTACAGAATCATGAGCCAAATAAACCTAGTTTTTAAATAAATTACCCTGCCTAAGGTATTCCTTTACAACACACAAAAATGGACTAAGACAGACTGGAACTCAAGTCTCATGATTAATGCTTTGGTACATTCTTCATTGAGTCAAACTATCTCACCACATCATGGCAATGGTCTTCCTCTGTCTGTCTGTCTGATAGGAGGAGGATACTATCTCAGCCTTACTCTTATAGAGACCACCACAACAGAGTCATAGTCTGGCCCTCCTTTGACAAAACTCTGGATTCAGACTTCCTGACTTCAAATCTCAGCTTCTCTGTTTATTGGCTGTGTGACTTGAGGTATGTTTCTTAACTTCTCTGTGTCTCAGTTTTATAGTTGTAAAATGAGGGTAATAGTAATAATAATCATGCCTACCATGTAGGAGCATAGCGAATGTTAAGTGAGTTAATTCCAAGCTTTACATAAAATGGTACCTGACATGTATGAAGCAGTCAATAACTACTAGTTTGTGGTAGTAGTTGAGCAGTTTTATTAGCTCCTTCATTTTGTTCCCTGTCTTATTTTTTAAAAGCTCCATTACTGAGCTCATGCTATACATATAGTGCATTGTCAGCTATGTTCTCTCTGGGACATGGATTTTATGATGACACCCATGTACACCATGGCATATGGAGAATTTTCTGGCTTCTTCATATTTCTAGAGTATTGTAAAAGGTTGGAAGAAGGCTACATCATCTTTATGTTGGGTTTGCATCCTAATTCCCAGTTTCTAGTTTTAGTTCATTTGCTGAGAAGACATAATTAACCTGCCATAATATCTTGAATTACCACATTTTATCGTGTTCAAGAAACCAGCCCAGATTTTCCCTGATAATCAAGTATACTCATCCCTTAACTCCCTGTACCTGTCATGGAAGTTGGCTCTTAGTAGGGTCATTTTATAATAGCAATATTTCTTAAATGCTCAGTGAGAAGATCAGACTTAAAGGTCAGAATGGAAAAGAGGAAGTTTCTTCTATATAGTTCTATTTTTCCACATTGGTCCTTGGTTTTCCCTGCAAATGATCAGCAAGAATCACTGTGTCTGAATCCCAGCAGGGACGTGCCTTTAATTGCCCTGACTAGCCAGGAGTTCAAGACAGTGAAGTGGAGTGATTACTGACTGCAGATGGATTGTCTCATCTTCAGATTTCCACCTGCAGAGATCCAAGACATTAATTGAAAACATTTAAAGGTGATGGTTGGAAGAGCCAGCATGTCCTCTTCTCTGTGTTCTGAAGTTTTATTCTTCCATTAAGAGACATTGGAACCATTCATTGCGAGCATAAAACGGCATGTTCAAACACTCAAACCAGCACCCCCTACTCCCTAAAGTGTACCATTGTATATTTCACATTTTGAAATCACACATCAATAGTGCTTTAAGCAGCTAGAGGGATCTTGCTTGTAGATTTGTGGCATTCCTCAAGTCATCTAAGCTTTCCAAACTTCAGGTTGTTTATCTGTAAATTTTCTACTTCACCAGGCTTCTGAGGGGTAAAAAGGAAAAAGGTAAGTGATCTGTCATAGAGATAGGCACATATTTTTTTGATATCCCCCTCTACCCCCTTATATGAGGGGAAGGGAGGATTGTGGAGGGGAGTATATAGTTTGAAGTGATTCTTGCGATAGTCACTGCTTTCCAACGTGATTATTGAATACATTTCTCAAGTTGGCTTTTATATTTAAAGAAAATCAAGGGCCGGGTGCAGTGGCTCATGCCTGTTATCCTAGCACTCTGGGAGGCTGAGGTGGATGGATCATTTGAGCTCAAGAGTTTGAGACCAATCTGAGCAAGAGCAAGACCCCATCTCTACTAAAAATAGAAAGAAATTATGTGGACAACTAAAAATATAGATAGAAAAATTAGCTGAGCATGGTGGTGCATGCCTGTAGTCCCAGCTACTTGGGAGGCTGAGGCAGTAGGATTGCTTGAGCCCAGGAGTTTGAGGTTGCTGAGAGCTAGGCTGATGCCACGGCACTCTAGCTTGGGCAACAGAGTGAGACTCTGTCGCAAATTAAAAATAATTAAAAAAAAAAGAAAGAAAGAAAATCAAGGTTCTGGCAACTATGCAATGTAAATTGAATAGAAATGAACTCATTCCAATGAAGTCATATAATGTGAGATGCAGTGTGGTTCTAATAGATATGTATGGATCTTGATGGACACTGTGTCCTGACTAGTACCTGGCATACAATAGATGCTTGATATGTCTCTGTTGAATAAATTAATGAGTGATATACAGTTATATGATCCACGGTATCAATTGGAAGCATTTAAAGGTGAAAGAATGGCCAGCATCTACTTTTCTCTGTGTACTCAACTTGGCTGCTATCATTTAAAAATTCACTAAGGATGTGTTTACAACCACCCAAAGACAACGAACCTGAAAAGAACATTGCATACAAACATGGGATTAACGTTACCTTTGATTCTCACACCAGCAATATAAGCTGTGTTATTTTCTCCTACTCTGTGGAAAGGTTAATTTTGTCCAAAGTCACACAGCTAGGAGGTAGAAGAGAAGAAATTTGAATCTAAGTATGTCTGGCTCCAAAGCCAATGTTTTCTCAGCCATATCAGATGAGTTAAAATTTTAGATAAATATTTAGGAAAGGTTTTAACTGAAAAAATACCAACCTCTTTACTCCCCAGTTGAAATGATTTCCTGAATTCCAAGGTCAGTTTTAGCAGTGAAAGAGTGTCCCTTCTGAAAGGACCAGCACTTTAGTGATAGGTAGATTGCCCTTGGAATTATGAGGAGGTGAGGAGGCAGAGTGTTGGTTAGTTCAAGGAACAATGATTGACCTTAAAAGAGATGATTATTATCTTTGTACTGAAATCTAGTGCAATAGGCAAATTGCCATAATCCCTTTGTGGCCTAGAGTTTTGTTCAGCAAGAAGTAGAGTTGTTACAAGGTCAAAGGGACAGATGGAACTGGTGAAACCAGCTTTGGGAAACAGCTATGAAGATGATTATGGTATTCTGCCTAGCGAAGTCTGGTGAGGAGGAGGGGGAGAAAGGTTGACCATGATTTGAACAGAGGCAGTGACCATATGCTAGAATGGAGAGACTAGGGGACACACTGAAAGATGTTACTAACATGTAAAAAGAAGTAAAGAGTTGGACATTGGCTCTAAGATTGCTTATTTGGAAACATGATAACCTAGTGTTGGACAACCAAATTATGTTCATGCACAGCACCACCCATTGGCTTGATATGAAAGATCATTTGTAAGTTCCATTAAGACAGCAGCTATGATTATAATATTTACCTGTATGTACACTCTAATATTAAATATTGTTTACATGAATGACTAGCTCCAAACCCAATGTTTTCTGCCTTGTCATAAGAGTATGGATCCAGACTGCCTGAGTTCAAATCTTGGTTCTACAACTTACCATGTTTATAACTGGGTCTCAGTTTCCCCATCTATAAAATAAGGATCACAATTACACCACCTCATAGGCTAAGTGTGAAGACTAAATAACTTTAATATATGAGAAGCATTTTCAACACTCCTTGGCATACTGTAAACTCTCAATAAATGGTAACTCTTATGGGAAACTTTTTTTCTTTTTTCTTTATCCTCATATCTTCTATCACTGCTCACAACTCTTGAGATTCTTCCTGAAGTAACTCTTCTTCACATGAATATTCATATTCTTTCCTGCCCTGTTATTTCTTTCCTGGTTTCTTTTATTTTTGTCTATCGCCTCAAGAAAATGTCTCTGTAAATCTCTCTGTTTCATTTTGAGACCTAAAACATTGAGAAAGAGAAAGAAACTATCCAAATTTCCTTGGAAAGAGCCAGCCAAAATCAGTCATCAATTGCCAAAATCCATGAAAATCCCCAGATATTGATATCAGGACTTCCACATCTCCACTGGCTTTACAGACATCTCTCGTTATATTTTCTTTTCTCCAGCACCAGCACTTGAGAAAAAATGTTATTCCATATTCAACTATATTGTTCTTTTTTTTCCTATTTTTTAGTCACTGTTATTGGAGTTATTGTTATTGTTTTATAGTATTTTTTCCCATTTCAAATGCATGGTATTTAAGCTATGCTTAAGGTGAATACATTGCTTTGGGTTAGCCTGTGAACTTAATGGCCATTAGTGACATCATTTCTATGAAAATACATGCTATTTATCCTGTGTAACTGACTCAAATAGACACATTTTTGCATGTAAACTCGTACTTTATGTAGCCATACATTATCTTGTTTAGCAATCCAAACTTATGCAATAGATATTATTTCCATATTACAAATTAAAAATCTGAGATTTAGCAATTTACATAACTTAACCTAAGTCACATGTTTAACAGGACTGGAGAAGGAACTTGAGCTCATTTCTGTTCATTTCTAGTCCAAAGGACTTTCTGCTACACTACCCACTTCTACCACACACAAAGCAATTCAATCTGGGCATAAATATGTATTTATAAATGAAAAGCTTGCTAGCTGTTGAGTGATGATGATGATGGATGCTCCAAATTTTCAAGGGTATATATGTGCTAGGCATCATCTTAAGTTTATGATCTTAGTTAAAAATTATAACTATAATAGTCATGAGAGATTGTTCTTATCCTCATTCACAAATGTAGAAAATGAAGCTCCTAGAACAAAAGAATTTGTCAAAGGTCACACTACAGTTAAGTGGCAGGGCTGCAATTCAAATTCAGGTCTGTTTGACCCCAAGTTCCATGTTCTTAATCACTTCCATTTATACTTCCTTAAGGGCTAGATGAGATGCATGCCTCCTTCTCCTGGTGTGCCTTGTTAAGTCATAAGTTTATTAGACTGAAAACAGGCAGAGAATACTGCTATTGCTCTTGATGATGAGCAAAACAACATCTGATGAAAAAAACCTAAACACAAAAGATATGTGTGACATTAGTTTACATATGGTTCATGAACCCTTGAGAATGGATGACATTGTCCAGAGTCTGAAAGAAAGGAACAGAAAAGCAGCTATAGAGGGCTAGGTTAGCGCTCACTATCTGCTTGTGGATGAAGGAAGATGGATTGGATGAGAGAAGCTGCTTTTTTAGACAGTCTTTTAATGAATCTTTAGGGAGACAATTTTGTTACAAGTGAGCTTTTGCAACTCACTAATTGCCTCAAAACTTAATGGTATTCTTTCAGTTTCTGAAGAATTTTGCTTTGTACAAATATCAGATTAATATTGTTCTATATGAATTTGTTTATGCACTCTGAATTAGTAGACATTTTAATGGTTGGACTGAAATGATGTTTTTTAGAAATATGAAAGATCTGTGCAAAATTATCATGATTCTATGTAGTTCTGTTATCATAAGGAAGAATTTTTAAGTAGTTCAAATTTCTAGGAAAGAAGAGATTTTTGCTCCAGTATGATCACTAGAGAAATATGGCTTTTTTTTCTTTTTACTGCTCTTACTTATAATAATGCTTTTACTGGCTTATGAGGAGCCCACCAATTTAGTTAACTGCCCTGAAAATCAGTTGTAATCAGCAGGACAGTTACAGACTGTGAAGTTTTAAACTTCTCTCATAAACAGGTATAAGTGAAGCTACTGTAATTCCCTGAAATGAGCTCATCTGGGAGATGCCCCAATTGATTGATACAATTCAAAAAGAACTTATGGCAGATTCATTGTCCTACATTCATACAACCTACTTTAATGAATGCCTTAACCAAAATTATTGATTCTCATCCCGTAAAATTAAGCCAGACATCTAAATTTTTCTTTCTTGTGTTGCCAAATTATTGGCATGTCTTTTAAAAATGCGCATCTGATCATGCCACTTCTCTGCTCAAAACCTTTCAATGGATTCCTCTTACTCTTGAGATAAAACCCAAAATTCTTTTTATGACCTCTATGGCCCTTCATGATCTGTCCCATTTCCACTTCTCTGACTTTACCTCCTGTCACCAACCCTGCCCCATGCTTTTGCAAAGGCCCCTTTCTGCTGCAGCCTTTTCCTGCAGGTTCCATCTGCCTGGAATGTCTTTCTCTGCTCTCCTCCCATCTTAATCTGTTCTACTCTTCAAGTCTCAGGCCTTTTATTATAATCTGTCATAATGGTCTATATTTCTTTTAGCACATATTACAGTATAATTAAATAATTACTTGCTAATCAGTATATAATGTTTATGCCTATCACCCTTACTAGAATGTAAGAACAGGGGCCACTTCTGTTGTTCATGCCTGTATTTGCAGCAGGTAGTACAAAATCAGATTCATTGTTAGTACACATACAATGTTTCATGAATTAATTAAATGTTCTGTATGTAGTAACTATTTTAGTTGTTATCATTGGTATTGTTCTTACTTTCCATTTATTAGTAGATGTTGATAAAAGAGTCTTAGACTGTGATAAAGGGCCTCAGATCCGAATCATAGCTCTGCTTTGTGATCTTTGGAAAGTTATCTAATGTTCTTGGGCTTTAGTTTTCATACCTTTACAGGCATTTCTTAAGAATTTTATCTTAAAATCACTGGAAACATAGATTTCCTTAAAATCCAAAGTAAAGGGCAAAAAGAAATAACTGGCTAAGTATAAAGTTAATGTTTTCCTTCAGGTTTCCAGAATTTATATCTGAAGTATTCTCCACATCTAGGGCAGCCCTTCAGTTCCTGGACACAAACAGCCAAACTATCATCAAATTATACTTATTGGAAAGGCTCACATATATATCATTTTTTGGGAACAATAAATAGCTCCAATCTTTATTCTGTAATCTGGATCAATTAAGAAGCAAGTCAGCAGGACAACTATAGTAACCCTTGTTACTAATAAAGGAAATGTTGGAATTTGTAGCTCTTATATGAAATTCAAATAGACCAGCTGTCTTTCTACCACTCTACCTAGATAGTGGAACAACCCACTTAAGGACAGAATAAGTCTTCAGAGGAGACACACATACCTAGGAACCTACCTCTTGCTGGTTTGACTGAAGGAGGAGAAAGAGGCCAAATTCCTTGTGCACGCCAACTTTGTCAATTAACTGCTTTCTCTTGGGAAACCTGGACCAATAGCCATCACCCAGAACCCAGTAACTCAATATCTTCCTCTTTGGAAAAGAGTAAGAGGTGGGACAATGGGCTAGAACTGTTTGGCTACCAAAAAGAAGGGAAAAAATATGGCCTCTTCTAATGTTGGTTATCTAGTGAATTCCAACTAGTGTGAAGGCAGTTTTTAGAAATAAACAAAGTGAACTTATGTGAGGCAGCTGGCACTAGGGGAATAAGAAAATGCATTTAATTTTTTTATTTCTTTGTAAACTAGAGAACAGAAACACCACCCAGGATCCACCAGGATTTATGAGCTGTAACAAACAATCTAGATTTCTCTGGGGCGTTTGGGTTTTGAGCTTGAATTCCAATTGTGGAATGTTACATTCTGTCTTATTTGTTAGAGACATCTTAGAATCCCTGGGAAAGGCTTTTGGCATGAGAAGCCTTCCCAGAGCCTCTGACATCATTCCCTAAAGGTAATGGCACCTCCCTAGGAGACAAACTTTGCTACGTAGAGCCATTGCTGTATTTACATTTTCTTTTTCCTAATTTCTTTTAGGTTTTTATCTCAAGAGGTTTATTTTCATGACTAGTTTTGTCAAGGCAGTGGAATCCAGGTGGTGTTTTCTGAGGCAGTTGCCATAATATTAGAAGTTTTTTGAGATTCTGTATATATGTACTGATGTGTCTATGTGTTTACATATACATATATTCTTATTTATAGCTATTCATGTGTGTGTGTGTGTGTGTATGTGTGTATACTTACATAGAGAGGGAGAGAGAACCATGTATGTGTGTGTTAGTTCAGGGAGACTTAGCCAACAGGCTTGCTGCAATTTTGGCCTCATGGTTAGCAAAGAAAGGGGAAGGGAGATAACGAGAGCAGGGACTAAGCCAGCTGTAGGACTAAGGGAACAGTGAATTTTACATTTTTGTTTAATAAGGTCTAATCTAGGGGGTAAGGGTTGCTTAAGGATTCCAAGTGGCACTAATAATGAAATTCAGGTAGTCTGTTAATTCATTCATCTGTTAAGAACAAGAATCCAGGCAGAAGCTGGAAATCCAGGCAGCAGATTCAATACCCTGGATAGAGGAAGCTGCAGGGTTGGACTGGATCACAGAGTTCCTCCCAGCTGCCCAGGTTTATTTCAGTCCTGCAGTTGTAGCTTGGTACAAATGAGGAAAGAGAGGCAGAAAGTCAGATGTTACACACTAGGTTTATATAGTAGGGGTGGAAGGAAAGCTCCCTTTTAGGGAGGCTGTATAAATCCAGGAGTTTCCCATAATACAAAGTTGGTGAGAGTACAATTAATTTCAGTTAGCTTGTGGAAAAAGGCATTAAAGTATGGACAGCCTTACTCATGATTGGCTCAGGAGATAGGTGAGATGGAGGATGAAGTCACAAATTTTAGAAATTAGAATACATACAAAGAAGAACTGGTGCCCATCCTACATAAACTATTCTCCAATATTGAGAAGGATGGAGTTCTCCCCAACACGTTCTACCAAGCCAATATAACATTAATACCAAAACCTGGAAAGGACACAACAAAAATAGAGAACTACAGACCAATTTCCCTCATGAATATAGATGCAAAAATTTTCAATAAAATACTAGCAAATCGAATCCAAGTACTTATCAAAAAAAGTAATCCACCACGACCAAGTGGGCTTCATCCCCGAGATGCAGGGGTGGTTCAACATACGTAAATCTATAAATGTAATTCACCACATAAATAGAAGCAAAAACAAAAACCATATGATACTCTCATTAGATGCAGAAAAAGCATTTGACAAAATTCAACACCCTTTTATGATAAAAACGCTTAACAAAATAGGCATTGATGGAACCTACCTAAAAATGATACAAGCCATATATGACAAACCCACAGCCAACATCATACTGAATGGGAAAAAACTGAAAGCACTCCCACTTAGAACTGGAACCAGACAGGGCTGCCCATTGTCTCCATTACTTTTCAACATAGTATTGGAAGTCCTTGCGAGAGCTATCAGGCAAGAGAGCAGAATCAAGGGAGTCCAAATAGGGAAGGAAGAGATCAAACTCTCACTTTTTGCTGATGATATGATGTTATATCTGGAAACCCCCCAGGATTCAACCAAGAGACTCCTGGAATTGATTAACGAATACAGCAAAGTCTCAGGCTACAAAATTAATATACACAAATCAGAAGCATTTATATATGCCAATAACATTCAATCGGAAAACCAAATTAAAGACTCAATACCCTTCAAAATAGCAACAAAGAAAATAAAATATCTAGGTATATATCTAACTAAAGAGGTAAAGGACCTCTATAAGGAAAACTATGAAACACTGAGAAAAGAAATAGCAGAACTTGCAAATAGATGGAAAAATATACCATGCTCATGGATCGGAAGAATCAACATTGTTAAAATGTCTATACTACCCAAAGTGATCTACAGATTCAGTGCAATCCCTATTAAATTACCAACATCATTCTTTACAGACATAGAGAAAATAATTATACACTTTGTATGGAATCAAAGAAGACCCCGTATAGCAAAAGCAATTTTAAGCAACAAAAACAAAATGGGAGGTATTAATTTGCCAGACCTCAAACAATACTACAAGGCCGTGGTTCTTAAAACAGCCTGGTATTGACACAAGTGCAGGGACACAGACCAGTGGAACACAACAGAAAATCCAAATATAGAACCATCCTCATATAGTCACCTAATTTTTGACAAAGCGGGAAAAATATACTCTGGGGACAAGAATCCCTATTCAACAAATGGTGCTGGGAGAATTGGTTAGCCAATTGTAGAAGACTGAAACAGGACCCACAGCTTTCACCTCTCACAAAAATCAAATCACGGTGGATAACAGACTTAAACCTTAGGCGTGATACAATCAGAATTCTAGAAGAAAATGTAGGAAAGACTCTTACAGACATTGGCCTAGGCAAAGAATTTATGAAGAAGACCCCCAAGGCAATCACAGCAGCAACAAAAATAAATGAATGGGACATGATTAAATTAAAAAGCTTCTACACAGCCAAAGAAACAGTCCAGAGAATAAACAGACCACCTACAGAATTGGAAAAAATTTTTGCATACTACACATCAGATAAAGGACTGATAACAAGAATCTATTTAGAACTCAGGAAAATCAGCAAGAAAAAATCAAGCAACCCTATTAAAAAGTGGGCAAAGGACATGAATAGAAATTTTTCAAAAGAAGATATAAAAATGGCTAACAAACATATGAAAAAGTGTTCAACATCTCTAATCATCAGGGAAATGCAAATCAAAACCACAATGAGATATCACTTAACCCCAGTGAGAAAGGCCTTTATCAAAAAAACCCAAAACAACACATGTTGGCGTGGGTGTGGAGAGATAGGAACACTAATACACTGCTGGTAGGACTGCAAACTAGTGCAACCCCTGTGGAAAGCATTATGGAGGTATCTTAAACAGATTCAAGTAGACCTGCCATTTGACCCAGCAATCCCATTACTGGGCATATACCCAAAGGAAAAAAGGTCATTCTGTAACAAAGGCACATGTATCCAAATGTTTATAGCAGCACAATTCACAATAGCAAAGATGTGGAAACAACCCAAATGCCCATCAATACATGATTGGATTAGTAAACTGTGGTATATGTATACCATGGAATATTACTCAGCTATAAGGAATGATGAAGATACGACATCTCTATGGTTCTCCTGGAGAGAGTTGGAACCCATTATATTAAGTGAAGTATCCCAAGAATGGAAAAACAAGCATCACATGTACTCACCAGAAAATTGGTTTCCCTGATCATCACCTAAATACAAATCTGGGAACGACACCAATTGGACATCAGACTGAGGTAGGGGGTGGGGGAGGGGATGGGGGTATGCCTACACAATGAGTGCATTGCGCACCGTTTGGGGAGGGGTAACACTTGAAGGTGTTGACTCGGGAAAGGGGGGGTGGGGAAAAATATGAAACTATTGTTTTTAACTTGCACTGTTCACTTAATAATTTATCATGAATATTTCCCATATTATTTCATATCATTGTACAAGAAATAATGTATACATTATGAGGACATACTGTATCTAACAAGATATACTGTTAGACTCTTTGATTCTGTAAAATTAAATAAAAAAAAAAAAAAGAAATTAGAGATGAGCCTGTACAAGGAAGGTGAAGACATACATATTCATATGTATACACACACACACAGATACACAAGTATTATATACATATTTATGGACAAATAATCACATATTATAGTCATGCAGCTTAACTCCAGACTATTTTTCCTATAGTCAAAGGCTGAAAGGAGGTCAATGAGAAGTTGCAAATGAACTTTTATTATTCTTAATAATTCCCTGTACCCCATCCAAAGTGATAGAGCATGTCACAGTGGTCAACAGCATTAATCTTACTTAAAGCTCACTTGTGTTCTGTGTAAAATATTGTCCAGGGATATCTGGTCCTGTAGTTTAATAAAGACATGAAGTTTGAATAGCAGATTGAAGACGTGAATGGGTCTGCAGTTAGCAGGGTAGAGGATCACCATTTTAGAAGGCAGGATAAACTACCACAACGTCTGTTACTTACAAAGGCATAATAGATATATATTGAATGAATTTATATTCTGTTCATTCATGTACTGTCACAATCACTATGAGTAGTCGGAAGAAAACATCTTCTCGGTGATTTATTTAAGTGTTTTAATCAAGTGGACTGTGTAAGGAACTGTTACTAATTAAAAGTGACCAAGGGGCACACATATTTTCTCATCAGAGTTTGCTGTTGAATACAGTAGCACCATGAACAAATAGTTCAGCCTTCATGAAAAGTAATTTAGAAGGATGGAAAATTTTAGAGGGACATTTGTCATTGTATTGCTGTCACTACTGTATACATCTCTTTTTTTTAAGCTTGTTATTTTTATTTCAGCATATTATGGGGGTACAAATGTTTAGGTTATGTATATTGCCCTTGCCCCCCCCCACCCCAGTCAGAGCTTCAAGCGTGTCCATCCCTCAGATGGTGCGCACAGCACTCATTATGTGTGTATATACCCATCCCCTACCCGCCCCATCTGCCCGACACCTGATGAATGTTATTCCTATATGTCACTTAGGTGTTGATCAGTTAAAACCAATTTGATGGTGAGTACATGTGGTGCTTATTTTTCCATTCTTGGAATTCTACATCTCTGTTTTTAACTTTCAGTTCTAGAAAAGTTTTTCTAAGAGTGACCCCTAGAGCATGTGTGTCCTGTACCATTATCCTGCACTTCTTGTGGATGCTGCTGCCCCACTGGCAAGCAACTAAGGAAAATAACTGATGATTCAGGGTCTGGGCCTAAGGCCAAAGTTAATTAATTCTAAAAGTAAATGAAAGCTGTTACCTGTATTCTTCTGAAAAAAGCAAACCAACATTTGTATTCATTTGCCGTCCCCATGTGAGGTGCAATAGTTGTGAATAAGTTGCAGGTAGCATGACTTTCAGGTATGGAATAATAGGTGAAGATGTTCCTATAAGTTATCCTTTTTAATATCTTGCCAACTACTATATTGATTAAGGAGATACACTTAATTTGAAATGTACATAATTCAGTAATTTTTTATAACCTCAGTTCAGGTTTTCCTCTAATTCTTCCCCAGAAAATACCTACTCTTATCACAGTCTTCACTGTATTAGTAAGATGTTTTTTAGGATCTAGGATCTAGGATCTAGGTTTTTTAGGATCTTAGTATTTTTGTTTGTAGATTTAAGATTTTTCTTTTTTAACTTTCCACCTAATCCAGATAATAATGTCACAATTTATTGAACACTTGCCATATGCTAGGCACTTATTTATAGTACCTGTAAGTGCCTTACCCACCCTGTAATACAGGTCCCATTTTGAGAGGAGGAAACAGCTTATATTATATATGGCACAGGCAGAACAGAATTTAAATCCAGGTCTGGCTTCAAGTCTATACTCTTTCTTAATCTGTACCATGCTACCTCTCTAAATTCATTGGAATTAGGTCCAGTTGCATGTAATATAAACCTCACATAATAGTAGCTTAGCAGTATTTATTTCTCTCTTATGTAAAAGAAATTCAGTGGTCGACAGATCCATGATTGTCAGGCTCTTTCTTCCTCCCTGCTCAATTATCCTAGTTTGTGCTTTTCATGTCCAAAGTCATGTCACGGCCCAAGATAACTGCTGAAACTTTAGCAATCAGATCTGCATTCAGGTCGCAGGGAAGGATTAGAGGGAAATGCAAAAGTGATGCCTCAGGTATCTGTCTCCATCGTAAGGAGGCTTTCTGGAAGTCCTGTCCATAAATAATTATTTACATATTTTATGACTTATTCATGGTTATAACTCCAACAGCTGAACTAGTTCCTGGTACAATGAATGAATGGGCAGATGGATGGAAATAAATGAATACTATACTTAAACTAAGGCATACTTAAGACAAATTCTCTATTAAGAACATCTCAGGTTTCTCGACTTTTCATTTACCTTTTTGTTTTTCATGTGTTTACCAGATCTCTTTTTCTGTCTCTGTTTCTGTCTCTCTCTCTCTTTCATTTCATTTGATATTCTTTCTGCCTGAGATATGATCCTATCTACTCTACCTTCTCAATATATAGATATGTCATGTGGCTCATTCCAACTCATCATTTAGATTTTGATTGACTCAGAACTCTCTTGGAGAAGCTTTCTGTGGCCTTCTGAAAGAAAAAGACAAGGCATCCTATTTGAGCTAACATAGCATCCTCCATTTAGTCCTATAAAAGCAGTTTTTACACTATTAGTTATGTTTCCATGACCTACTTAAGGTTAGAACTTTGATTTGTTCACCATTATATCATCAACACTTGAAACCAGGTCTAGAATACAACTGGGGCTTAATAAATATTTACTAAAAAAATGGGGGTTGTTCAGATCACATTCTGGATAATTGACAGGCTTATCTAAGGTCACAGCACTAGACACTTCCTAGTATAGGCCTGAGTCTCTGCCTGTGAAGCCTACCTTCCATTGAGGGAAGACAAAGATGCAAGTACACGAGCACAAAAACCCCCACACACCCCCAAAAACCTCATTTCACAAATTTTTTGGAGCCAGCTCTCTCTCACTCAGTTCCCATAATCACTTTCTTTCCAGTCTGTTCTCAGAGCAGTAACTGACTCAGATGAATTTTCAGAAGCCAAGATTAAACCAAGGGGTGAAGTCCACATCAGTCATTAAAAGTGGTAAAATTTGCCAGACGTCTTGTAAAATAATTTCTAATTATTCCAAAATTTTCTGTATGTCTCTTTTTTATTTTATCTCTTTTTCTCTGCTAAGAAACCTTGTACATGGGCAATAGCCAATACAAAAGCCATTCTGTTTAACAGAAACAAGAACTTTCAGCAGTTTTTATGTCACAGCAGGTCCCCAGAGCAGAGCGCTGTACAACTGATCTCCTCCCCAGACTATCGACTTGCTCTCCAAGCTACAGAACGTTTATAGAGTTGTAGAGTCCTCAGGGGCACTGCCGCTCCAGGGTCAAGAATGGTGTGGTCCCAGGTACATCCTTGAAGTGTGAAAAGAGGGTGAGAGGGTGGCCTGATGTAGCCTTTGGCTTCTTTATGCAGATTGATGTGTGCCAATATGCCAGGAACATAAGTCCAGGATAATCATGGCACATCACTGTTATTAAAGACTTGGTGGGAAAAGATTGTAAATTTGTAATTTTTTCTTATGGTAATTGATTCAATACATGAAAGTAATAACTAAAAAAAATCAACTCTGACGTTAAGAATGCTATGCTCAGAGGAATTTTTAAGATAAAATGTATGTATCAAAACAATTGGTGCTTTGGACTGTGAGCCCCCAGACTTACTAGAGGCACATAGATCATGCCCCTGTAACATGAGGAAAATGGTGTGATGGAAAGAGCAGAAGCTGTGGATCAAGCAGATCTAGGTTCAAATTCTAGCCCCACCCAGTCAGTAGTTGTATGATGTTGAACTCTTAGAAGCTTTTTTTTCATCTGTAAATGGAGATAATAGCATTGACTTTGCAGCAGGTATTGTGATTAGTGACAATGTATGTAAAGTGCACAGCACGTATTCAATCTGTAGTACTTTGTATTGTTGATTGAATCATTATATTATGCTGCTAGAGACAATGGACACAGAATTGGAAATTGTGGGTGAGCCTGTTGTGAAATTGCCACCACTTGTGGCTTCTGTAGCTTCTGGTAGACACACTGGCCCTCCATCATAAGTAACCTTCTCTTCGATCTCCCTCAGTCCTGAGCAGAGGCAGCATACATCACTAAAGTTACTCTTTTTCTGTATGGTTTACATCAAAACCATGTGTAACAGGAGTGCTTCCTTGATTTAAATATGAAAAAAATACTTTTAGTGACCACTTCGTGTTCTGAAAACCAAATGGGAAAGAGAGAGAGGGAGTCTGCCCTCTGAGAACTCACAAACCTCATTGAGAATATGAACATTTTGTCAATGAGAGATACGGGGAATGGTGAAGAAGACAGGGAAAGTTGAGAATGGTGTAAGTAGATCAGGAAAAAGGTTGGGATTGAGCTGGGCCATGTTATTTCTCTTTCCATCCCATTCAAGATGAAGTCTGAACTTCTTTGGATGGTGTGCGGGGCCTCTGAGATCTGATCATTACCTGTGCATCTTGC
This sequence comes from Eulemur rufifrons, assembly GCF_041146395.1. Lineage (NCBI taxonomy): Eukaryota > Metazoa > Chordata > Mammalia > Primates > Lemuridae > Eulemur > Eulemur rufifrons. The sequence continues at coordinate 44,241,286 of NC_090988.1, forward strand.
CATCACCCCATCCACCCCACTTGCCATCCACCCCCATCCAGTCTCCAGTCTAGAGAACTTTTTGTAGTTCCAACAATGGGCCCTATTTACTTGAGCCTCAGTGCCTTTATACATACTGGCTTCTCTGCAAGGAATACTCTTGTCTTACTTTGTCAGGTCAATGCTACCTTTTCTTCGAGTCTTCACCTCTTTTTAGAAACCTTCCCCAATCCTTCTGATATGTGGAGTAGAAGTTCTTCATCCTTGTTCCCAAGAGACTGTGTACTTCACTTATTGGGGTACTTATCACTCATATTGCATGTGTTTTTTTTTCCACGAGAAAGTAAGTTCCTTGTAATTATCAGTGCAGGCTAACTGCTATAACAAATCTCAACAGCTTAATATAATAAGGCTTGGTTCTCTTTCCCTTCACAGTCCAGGTCTGTGTGGTGCCTGGAGTGGGCAGAGAAGGAAAGGTCTGCTTTACATAGATACTAAAGGGCCTCAGATCTGTCCTAAATTGCTCCAAACATCCCCACTATCTCAGAGTCCTCCACTGATCTCTATATCTAGCCAGCAAATGAGGAAAGAGAGAGGTTATGGAGGATCCCCAGGGAGATATTTAGTGGCCCAGCCCTAAAAATGGAGTGCATTACTTCTTCTGGCATCCTATTTGGTGAAAGCATTGTCAGATGTCCATACCTGACTTCAAGGGAGGCTGGGAGATATAGTCAAGCTGTGTGTTTAACAGGGGAAAAAAAGGTTTGGTGAATTTTTGCCACATTATTTGAAGAAGCATATTGTTCATCTCTGCATATCTCACTCCCTATACCATAGATGCTAAACTTTGTGAAAATAAGTGAAAGGCCCTAAGAATTAATAAATAAATAAATGATGAGTAGAATATCATATGTGATGGCGGTGCATTCACTTTTGGAATAAATCAATGCTAACAAAATACAGGCAGATGAGTATTTGCTTGGCATTCTCCTGCCTTGGCACACATAGTTAATTTCCATAACCAGTAAATGTTTTCCTCAGAATCTGGGCATCTGGTACCACTCCATCCTCATCCAGCCACTCTCCCCTTTGTTTCAGCTTCCTTGCTGAAACATATCAAACATGCTATATCACTCCCACATTAGGGTCTTCACCTTTGTTTTTTCCATGGTTGGAAATGCCATCCCCCACTCCACTACCTGTCAACAGACACATGCTTGTCCTTCACCTCACTTTGATCTTCCCTCAAATATCATCTTCTCAATGAGCCCTTCTCTGTCCCACCTCTCATGTTATTTTTCTTCATTTCATTTATCATGACCAGATATACTATATACCTCCCCATTTGAATATATACCTGTGATGTCAGAGAATTTTGTCTACTTTATTCATTTAGTTTTTTTTTCTATCACCACACCTAGAACAGTGCCTGGCACATTTTAAATGCTCAAATATTTTTTGAATGACTTATATCTTTTGTTTTTGCACAGTGCTTTGTGTCTTCTTGGCGTGAAAGTGACAGACATTAAGAATTGAATGTAAAAATATTTTCAAAAACTATTTGAAAATTGGATGTAAAGATAGAGAAGGAAAGAAGAAGATAATTTTGAGTAAATGGTGACAGTGACTTGACTCACAGACTTAGAGATAAAATGTTGTTACTCTGAAAGGACACACTCCAAACCACTAGGGAATATTTTGAAAGTGTTTCAGTGTTTCTTCCTAGAATGCTGATTTTGATGCCATCCAAACACTCAATTTATGCAGCTAGAAGGAATCAACTGCACGGTTAAGTAAAACTATAATATTATTTAACCATTTCAATTTAGTCTTATCAGAACGGTCACTCAATGAAGGAGGCATTTTAATCACAGCAATTCTATTCACAGAAATGGTATCTGGGAAGCTGGTCTCTTTCTATTTGATTATTCAAAAATACATTTGGGATGCAGAGAACATTTGAAAACCCATCTTTAAAACTCAGCTGTGTAAAGACAAAACAAAAGCTACAAACACACCATGGGTTAGAAATAGCCAGAAGAATCCATTTAGCAACTTTTTTAGTAAAGTCATCCTAGAATGTTGGACTTAGATCATGGCATTACAGAAGTGTAGACCTGAAAAGTATTTACAGGTGAGGAAAAGTGGGTCTAGAGACAAGAGAACAAATATTTATTGAGAGTACTCTCTGTTAGGCATTCTGCAAAGCACTTTATACAGAATAGGCATTGCTGTCTTTACCTGGCACGCCATACTCAGAATGGTTAATTCGCATAATTCATATAGCGAGTGTGTCACAGAGCTGTGCTCACCCTAAGATTGGTCTAACTCAGAGTTCTTGTTATTTCTACTCTGCCTTCACAGGGGTAAAGGTTGCCCCCAAAAGTTGCTCAACTATTAAATAATATATTCAGAATAACAACTCTGGTATTTTGACTCCTAGTTTAGTGCTCTTTCCACCAGAGTTAATTTTTTTTTGTATGGATACAAAGGCAGTTTTTGTAATAAAATCTACTTATTAAGCATCTCTTCAATCTATATTCTATCCTTTCATATTTATTCTCTCAATTTTTATTTTAAAGACTTTATTTGTCTAAGAATATAACATAAATTTATTTTACCATTAGTATGCTTTCAATATTTATACTATTCTTGTATTATTCATATTTGCATATTACCCATGTCCTGTATCTCCATAATAATGGTATTTCTCCTTTACACAAGATACATTAGCTTTCATTGCTGTGTGGAAATCTCTTGATGGCCTAATATTCCTGTTTTATAACGTTTATTACTTACCTGCCAAGTGAGAATAGAACTAGAATTTAGAAACACATTTGTATTTTCTCTTTAAATTGTTTTATAAATTGCAAGTAAGTGCATGAGGTATTGAGTATTAACAGTAATAATAGCTAACACTTACAGAGAGCCTAATATGTGCAAGTCACAAGTCACCTTTATAAAAATATGTGTTAACTCTTTTGTCCTCACACAACCCTATCAGGTAAACTTTATTATTACTGTATTATATAATTAAAGAAACTTAGTCACAAAGAGGTTGAACAAATTCCCCAAGGTCACACTGGGAAGTGGCAGGGGCAGGATTCCAACCCAGGTGACCTTGTTCTAAAGTTCAAGCTCCAAATGACCCATTATGGTGCCTTATAGGTTACATGTCAAGATTTTGTACAAAATTCTGGAAGAGTTTATATGATACCCTATCCTTTCCTATAGAAACCTACTGTAGAGTCTACAGCCATACCTAAAGCATGCTCATCTTGTCTCCTCTAATATCAGAAATGAAGCAGAAATAACTTGAGTAGTTAAGTTATTGAGTTTACCTTCCTCCTGAGTTTACCTTCCACCGAGCCACTTTCTAGCTACATGAACTTTGGTATGCTATTAAACTTCTTTGAATTTTGGTGTCCTCATGTATAAAGTGGAGAATAATAATGCTCAACTCTCAGTGTTCAGTAAGACATTTTTTAGAGGCAATATATCTGAAATACCTTTATTAAAATAGTTGCATAATTGACACAAAATGGTGGCATTCATAAAGTGATACAAGATAAACCAACAAATAATACAAAATTCAGGCAAAACTGGGTTAAAAGAGAGGGATAGGTAGATAGGAGAACACATAAGTTTTGCCAACCATGAAATGAAACTGATTTTCAGCAGTGTGGTTTAGTGATTAACAGCTTAGATCTTTGATGTCATGCAAATTTGGGTTTAGACCACATTTTGATTCCAGTTTCATATTTCTTGACTATCTGTCATTAGGTAAACCTTTCTGAGCTATATTTCTTTATCCACAAAATAGGGATAATTATAATTACCTCAAAAAGCTATTATAAGATTTGTGATATTATTTAAATATAAATATGTAGTATGTATGTATATATGTATATATAAACATGTATACTTATATGTATATGTACATATATATTTATGTGAAAATGTATATACACATACATCCAATGGCATATGCAGCTAGCTCTTTGATAAGTATATTCATTTGATGCCAAATCATTTTGTTGATGATGGGAAGGTGCCTAGATATTTGATCCCTGTAAGAGAGTTCTCCCGAGAAATAGAACCAATATGGGGCATGCATATATGTATACATATATAGATGCATATATAGAGAAAGGTTTATTACAGGGAATTGGATCAAATGATTATAGACAGGCTAGAAAGTCCAGAATCTACAGAGTGAATATCACAGTTCCAGTCCAAAGGCCAGAAGCTAGTGCAGAACTGGGAAGAGCTGATGTCCCAGTTTGCACATTGTCAGGTAGGAGAATTCTCTCTTACTTAGAGCAGAGTCAGCCTTTTGTTCTATTTAGGCTTTTAACTGGTTGGATAAGGCTCACTATCATTACAGATGATAATCTGCTTTTCTAGTCTACTGATTTAAATGTTAACCTCTTCTAAAAACACTCCCACATAAATACTCAGAGTATGCTTGACCAAATTTCTGGGCACTCCATGGCCCAGTCAAATTGATAAATAAAATTAACCACAATCCTCATTTGTCTGTGATGATGCCTCTAACTCCTTCATTTAAAAATAGTCCATTCCTTTGAGTCTAAAAGCTTTTTCTAGGTTAAAGGGTGAAGAAATATGAATGGGAGGAAGGGGATTTGGGTAGCAATGTGTAAGCCTAATTCCTGGGTATGCCTATAGGAAGCCTCAGGTTGGAGGAGGGCACCACATGCTAGAGAAATCATCCTGAAGGTGGAGGGCATTTAATATACTGAACCCCCCTGACTATCTTACAACGTAAAATGTGAACCCAGCCACAAAATAAAACTACAGACTAGCAGAATCTTGATCTATCCTGAGATCTTCCTTTACTTGGCTTTAAGGAACAATTGAATTAGTCACTAAAATTCTTACATTCATTCATTAAACTTTTCCTGATCATTGATTAGGTATCAGGCACATTAGTCCTAGAGATTTAAAGATAAATGAAATATTTTCCCCACCCTGAAAGAGTTCAACATCTAGAGAGGAAGATAGGCAATGAAAAATAAAAGTTAATAACAGTGTTATAACAAAAGTATTTATGAAATACTATGACATATAGAGGAAAGAAGCAACTACATCCAATAAGTAGGGATGGGGTGGGATGGACAAAAAGCAGTTAAACACACAGAAATTTATTTTCTGAGATGGGTCATGAAGGATGAATAGGAGTTTTCTAGGTGAGAAAAGAGTGAAAAGAAATTTCAGACAGAGGCTTAGCATGTGGAAAGGACACAAAGGTATGAAAGGATTTTGAATATTTGGGGAATGTGAAGTGAAGAGATAGTATAGCATAATAAGACCTTGGCCTCTGAAGCCAGAGTGCCTAGGTTTGAAATCTGGCTTGGCTACTTAATGATGTACCTTGGTACGAATGATCTTTGCTTTTGTTACCTTATCTACAAAATGGAATTAACCAATTTAACATAAATAAAGCACTTAAAACAGTGTGTGCACATTGTAAAGCTCCATAAATGTTATATATCATTTAATCAATGTGTTAGTCAGTTGTGATAACAAACATACTCAAAATCTCAGTACTTACAAAAACTAATCTTTATTTTTTGCACACATTATTCATAGGTTCACATTGCCACTATAGCTGGTATTTGGCTAAGGGCCTGCTCCCCTTGCCTTCTCATCCTAGAACCCAAGCTAAAGAAAGGTCTTTATCTGAACTACAGCCACATTCTCATAGCAGCATATAAAAGCAAGATTACTGGTGAAAACTCACGGTATCTGTCCCAGCATCTGCTAAGAAGTAGCATATGTCATATCCATTCATATTCAATTTACCAAAGCATATAATATAACCAAGCCCCAAATCAGTGGGGCAGGAATGTATGATCTACTAAAGGAAAGGGCAGTAGAGGGGTATTGATAATTTAAAACAAAAAATACAGTCTATCAGAATCATAGAATATCAGCATCTTCATATTATTCTATGTACGATACTGATGCAGAAAGGGAAAAGTATGATAGAAAATAATGTTGGAAAGGAACATAGAGTCAGAATATATCTGGAAATCAATATTAATATTCTGGGCATATTTCAAGCCTTTTGGCCCACAGTGTGCTACTTCCCATCTATCCTGCTTGGTTTTCTGCTCTTCATCTATAAGCCAATTAGCTGACTTGTAGGCATAAGTATGAAAAGCTGGGGCCTTTGCTATGTGTTATAATATGTGGTAACTTGAATTTAAATTATAAATAGGAATAAAGAGTTTATATTACTTCTGTCATTGGTGTTCTGACCTGTTTCTAAGCACTATAAACATTTGTCAAAGTCTCTTATTTATTATAATTGTAGTTGCTATCTTATTGTCATTTTCATTATATTCCATGACTTTATAATTAAGCCATTTGAAATAGATGGAATTTGCAACTGTAGTCAATAAATAATTTCAGGCTTGGTTTTTGGTTTTTGATAGAGCCAAGGAGGGGGCTTGGAATTTGAAACTCCTTTTAAAGGGAATATATACACAAATGTCATTTACAGCTAATACTTAACACTAAATTATGACTATTTGCCGTTGGTTATCCACAGAGTAAAACAAATCATTTGAAAAATGTTAAGGAAGTATTTCATACAAATGTGACTGCTGCTTTTCTTCATTCAGGAGGAAGGCCCTTAAGGGAACAAAAGAATCTTTGTTATTCTGCCTATAACTTTACTTTGGGATTAAAAAGCTGAATACTGGTTGTCAGAAATTCTAGTCCAAGGAGGCCTAGGACTTCAAAACAGGAATCCTATAGTCACAGCTTGGCCACTCGGGCACCAAATCTGGAGGCAAGGCATTTTAAAGTTTCTTTGATTCAAGTAGGGGAGGGGAGGGAGAATAGAAGGAGTGAAATCTACTGAAGTAAAGATGTTCTTCCTGTATCAGCAAGTATGCACTTTAGAACTAGACATGGGAACTTGAATCTAAGGAAAAGAGAACCTCAAGGTCCAGATATAAGGGCCTACAAATAGGTTTAGGAATGAATAGAGCAACTATATAATTTGTCATCCAAAATCATATATTTCTAAGAATGAAAGGTAACACATTAAGTATGCTGGGAAAATAGTCTAAATCAGGACAGCCCTGGACAAACAGGACCCATAGTCACTCTAGGGATAGAAAGAATAAGAGATACCATAAATAAGTACCATCCTGTATTCTCGCTCCATTTGCTGAAGCATTTATTCAACAAATATTTGCTGTGTTCTGTATCTACCCCAGAGAAGTACAGATTCATAGGGCATGGTACCTGCCTTTTAGGATATCTTGTTAGTAGACTTTTGGAATAGATTCTAATTTGTTTGGGATAATCACCAGAGTTTGTTCTAGGAGCCCAAGACAGCAATCTCTGATCTAGCCTTTGCTCAGGGAAGGGAGGGAGGAAAGATATGGTGAGGCTTCCTGGAATAGATGGTATCTGAGGTGATCTTCAAAATGGAGAAGATGGTAAGGAGTGGGAGAAAGACTTACCAAGGAAAAGATATTTTCCAGTAATAAACAGAGAAAATTATTTAGCTCTTGAAAGTGGTCTTGTTGGCCAGGAAATTAGAAGAAGGTGATGTTATCATCTAACCTGGTATCTCTTTCCCTCTTAGGGCTTAATCTTAATTGAGCAGACTGGCTCAGAGAATGTACCAGTTTGTTAAGAGTAAAACTCATGGCTTCATATTTTTCTCAGTTCTCAAGTTTAATCCCTGACTGGAAGGATTTTACCAGGATGTCCAAAATCATGCCTTCTCAGAAGTGATTCTTTTAAAAAGAGATTTACAGAAAACTGACTCTAAGTACAATTATCTGATACTAACATCTGAATGAGTGACTATGGAGGCAGGGGGATGGCTTGAGCAAAGCTGGTCCTCCCTCTACTTCCATGTTATCATGACACGTGTGTTTTCATTTGTGGTTCCCTAGCATAAGCTGACCCTTTCTAAATTGGAGAAATTGTAGAGAAAGAAAGTTAAGGCCAAAAAAAAAAAAATGCATAGGATTTAGTCTGGGTGAGATTTTCTCTTTCTCTTTAACTTCAATGCAGTATATCTTGTACTTCTTATTTGAAATGAGACAACTCTGGATTTAGATTACATAGTCAATATATAAACACTTATATTGAACACCTTTAATGATCAAGGACAATGCTAAGTGTTGCCAAATGATTTCTAGATTCTGGAAAATTAATTAGGGACATAGCACGTGCATCCTCTCTCTCTTTCTCTTATCTCTACCCATGATTCCCCCATCTCATACACAGACACAAATATACTGAATTGTGAGCATCTCACAAGGAGAGATCATGTCTTATTCACTTTTGTATTACTGGCTCGTACTTCAGGTCTTGGCCCATAGTGAATTATTAAGTGATGATAAGTTTCCAATAAAGAGCACACATAATAGCAATTAACATTTTTATGGCACTCTATAGTTTTAAGACACATTTTATAAACATATTTATAATCCCTGGTGAGGTGAAAATTACCTCTATTTCAATTTTATGAAGGAAGAAACTGATGCTCAGAAGATGAAGTGAGTCTCCATGATCATATTCAATTTAAAATTCAGAGGTAGAACTCAGGACTCCTGACTTTTAATCTGGTTCTCTCTCAGCTAAATTATATTGCCGTATTTGTGAATTTGTAACTTATTTTCCATTTTATATGGTAAATGGCTTCTGATGCTTTCAGAAGAAAAAAATAAAACCATTCATTGTTATTCAAGTACCCTCAAACCAAGAAACCATTTTATAATAGCTCTAAACCATGCTGCAAAAAAAGAAGAAGAAAAGAAGAAGAAGAAGAAGTAAAGAAGAAGAAGAAGAAGACGACGACGAAAGGAAGGAGGAGAAGGAGAAGAAGAAGAAGAAAGAAGAATAAAGAAGAAAGAAGAAGAACTACTAGTATTAAATACCGGCAAGCATATAATTACAAATAAGCATTGTGTGTTAGTATTGTTTTCTTTAAGCAGAAAATATGTAAGTGGCTTTACCTGTAGTAAGTTGAGTGGGGAGTATACATGGTAATAGAGTCATAAAACTTTATTTTATGATCCTTCTGCTGACTCTAGAAAATATTGCAAACTAACTTTAATTAATCATCACTGCTTGAACTAAGTTAAATCCTCCCACTCCCACATTAAACTGTAATGTATTCTTTATAAAAAAGTACAACTTGAAATTGAGTCCTTCAGGCTGGAGAGTTATATTTATAACATGCGGTGAAATATTTTATGGCCCCAATTTCACTTAAATCATAGATTCAGGAAATAACTGAAGGAAACAGGCATACTCAGTCACCTTGCCCTTGTCAGAAAGAGTAAGATCTGCATTTGTGGTGAATTTCCCATTGCTTGGGTCATTGTGTGTATTTATATACCTCTTCGTATTCAATACTGCTGATGAAATGGCTTTCATGTGAAAAAGCGTAAATCAAAAGGCTAGTGTGGGATGTAGATTTTTCCTTCTCTTGCAGCATGTTCTATCATAGTCTAGTTCAAAATGAGGAATATTTTCTTTAGGCCTCAACAAAAGCAACTCTCTTCCACCCTGCCTCAGATCCTAGTATTTCTTCTCTGGGTCAGGTTGATCTGCCCATCATATTACTTCCTTATTAATGCTAGGGGAGGTATCAGACCAGGCCCCAGAAGGTCATCTAGGGATAAGACACACTCATTATGAGAAAAAGTAGCTGAAAATAGCACAGATCATAGAACAGTAAATGTTTTGTCATATCAAATGGGGTGTCAGGGTGCTGAGTGAAATATTCGAGTTGTCAATGTCAAATCCAGGATCCCAGGAGCTAAGAGAGATGCTGTGTAGTAAAGAATTTATCTTTACCCTTTGTCCTCAGTTCCTGGGAGGTGGTCTCTAGGTTCTTGGATGTGCCTGATAGGAACATCTTTATTTGCCTGGGGCTTTGGCCATTGGACAGTCTAACGATGTGATTTATAATGGGGTTTTGGGACATGTGGTATCAATTTTGTTTCCAGAAGGACTGGAGACTAAATGTCAATCATGTGGACAGTATGTGATGGAGCTTCAGTAAAAATTCTGAATGCCAGGGCTCAATTGAGCTTCCCTGATTGGCAATACTCAGTGTATATTGTCACACATCAATGCCAGGAAAGTAATGTGTCCATGCCTCTATGAGAAGACAATAGAAGCTCCGTGTTTGGTACTTTTTCTGGACCTTGCCCAATGGACTTATTTCCCTGGCTGATTTTAATCTCTATCCTTTTCCTATAATAAACCATGATTGTGAATATAACAGCCCCTGGTGAGTTTTACGAGTCTTTCTAGTTAATTATAAAAACTGAGGATGTCTTTGATAGTCCCCCTAACTGGCAGTTGGTGTCAGAAGAGAGGGTGGTCTTCTGTGAACTGTGTACCCTCTAAAACTTCATAGTTGCCTTAAGTGTCTTGTAGATGTATTGTTGAAAACCAATGTCCAGAGGAGAATTTCAAGGACCAGAAACTTGGAAAAAGAGTGAAGGACAATTATAAGATAATTTACATGATTTCACATTTTTTAAAATTCTTAAAATCTGTGAGATATGTGTATAAGTTCTGTGTTCCTTACTCCACACAATCAAAAGCACTGTCCAGCCCCAAAGGGCTAATAGAGATTCTAGTTGTGAGCATATCTAGATATCTAGAAAACATCAAGAGACGTTGCATCTAGAAGTTTATTGGTAGCTAAGAGAGATATTAAAAGGATAGCATTTCAGGCTGGAATTAGAGCAAGCTGAAAAGAGTCTTGGAAAGGCATCAAGGGAGGTCCACTGGGGGTTGAGGGACAGATTGGAGCCCCTACTTTAGAGGCAGGGTCCAGGAACAGATAGGACTTCAAATTAAAAAGTGCTGACAAGAGAAAGACAAAGCTTCACCCTGAAGATATAAGATTAGATTGAATCTGCCTATAAAGTGGACTTGATATTTGTGTCAGTTAGAATTATTAATAAATTTGTCTGTGAGTGACAAAAAAACTTGAAATAAAAGGAAGAAATTCCTTTCTTTCTCATTATGTTAGCCCATTCAGGCTACTATAACAGAATATCATAGACTGGGTGGCTTATAAACAATAGAAATTGTATTTCTCTCAGTTTTGAGACTGGGAAGTCCAAGATCAAGGCACCAACAGATTTGGTGTCTGATGAGGGCTCACTTCCTGATTCATAGATGGCCATCTTTGTGCTGTAATCTCACAGGGCAGAGGACTTAGGGAGCCCTCTGGGGTCCCTTTTATAAGGGCATGAATCCAATTCATGAAAGACGCACCCTCATGACCTAATCACTACCCAAAGGCCCCACCTCTTAATATCATCATACTGGGGGTTAGATTTAAATATATGTATTAACATTTTGGGGGGGACACAAATATTTAGTCTATAGCACTCATGTAAATGAAACCTAGAAATAAGCAGTCCAATCAAAGATGACAGTTCCATGATCATCAGGGACCCAGGATCCTTCTATCTTGTTGCTCAAACCAACTTCAACATAAAAAGTCAATCTTCCATCCAAGATGGCAGTTCAAGATTTGACCATCATGTCCACATTCTACCCTAAAGAACAAAGGAAGGAAGGAAAAATGGAGATGGAATAAGCAGTGAAGAAGGTACCCACCCCATTCCTCATTTAGGAATAGTTCCTACACAGAACATGTCCACTTAAATTGCATTATCCCTAACAAAGTCATATTTAGCCATATTTAGCTTCCTTATATGCCCAATTAAAAATGGAGGATCCTCTAAGGAAGAAGGACTGCATGTTTATTGAAGAATAATAAGCAGCCTCTCCTACAATGCTGGATCAATAAACATTCACATTAAAGTTTGGCTGGGAACAGTGTTGGAACCAGATCCTGAAATTGAGCTTAGCCCAATGTGCAGATTATATAGCTAGTCTCATAGGAAGAATGCTGCAAGGTCAAGGAGCCAGGGTGGCCACTGCCATGGCTATGGCTCTTTGCCCTTGTCTGTAGCTCCCTATAGCATTTCTGTCTGTATTCATTCCATCAACACTTGTTTGCAATTGCTTGGTTATCCCACACATTTTTAAGTTAAGCTCAGCAAGCTACAGTGCTCTAAAACATTGCTGTTGTGAACTTTCTTGTTATTAGGTTAAAATATATTATTATTATTGTTATTACAGTCCCATTGGAAGAGGTGCTAGTACATATAAGTCAGTCATACCAATTTTTAGCTAGCTGTATGACCCTGGGAAAGATTTGTAATCTCTCTGGCCCTCAGTTTTGTCATATGTAAAATGGAGACAATAATCACTACTTGCAGAATTGTTAAGATTAGAGATAAAGACAATACCAGGCACAGAGTTGGTGCTCCATAAATAGCAATTATTATAAATCAAATCGTTAGCTTGGACTGATACTGACACAATAACAGACATAAACTCTTTGGGGTGGGGGATAATTAAAATGGTTCAAGTGCCTATAATGTTCCAGGTATTTTAAATGCATTTTATCCATTCCCTATCACAATCTTTTGAGGTATATAATCTTATTCCACTTAACAGATGTGGATATCAGGGGCCTAATAATTTAGTGATTTTTTCCCAAGGTGACTTCATTAGCTAGTGCTAAAAAGGAGATTTGGACACAGGTCTAGCTGATTCCATTGTGCTCTAGATTGTTTAAATTCAACTATCTTATTTTAAAATCAAGGAAATGGGGCAAAGTAAAGTCAAGAGACCTTTTCATGGTCCCAGATACAATTAGGAGCAGAATATTAGATCTCTGATATATAGCCCAGTGTGCTTCTCTTTCCTCTCTGCTATATTTAACTTATATTTCTCTTGTACCACCTTTAGCTATACTCTTAGTATGATAAAGCTTTTCTAAACTTTTGGTGCTTTATATTGTTTTACTGATTCACATTTTTTTAGTATACTGATTGGCTTTTTAAGTAAGCAGACCTATGTGATTATATGGTGATTTTTGTTCTCCTCCTTGGTTTGATTGAGTTGAGTAGATGCCTTTACAGAGAATTGAACAGATGTTGGATATGTTTCTAAATACTTCAGGAAAATTGGACTGGTTATACACATGGAAGAGTTTCTTTGCTACTGACGGATGAATTGGAACTGAATGTGTCATGATTCCAACCTGTCGATGTGTGCTATATGGAACAACAATCCTCTTTTTGTAGGACTGTGTTTCTTTCTATGCAGAGGTTGTGTGCCAGAGTGAGCTTTGTTGTTAACAGTATTTGTATGGTTCCCTTGCTTTTCTTGTGCATGGTGAAAATTGACCTAAAGTAACAAGTCTTTTCTTTGTCTGTTTCTAAGTCATGAATAAATTAGTCTTGCTTTCTACTCTGAGGCCCAGATCAATATTCTACTGGAATGTTGATTGTTTTAGTGAATGAAAATGAAGTGGCAGAATGCCAACCAGAAGATTTGAGCCCAGGCTAAGGAAATATTTGCATAGGTGGATGAAAGGGCCCCCTGATAGAAATTAAGAGTAACATTTGCATAGCTTCTTCCTATTTGCAAGCATTTGCACATACATCTAATTCTCACAACTACCCCATAAAGAAAACAAAGTACATTTTTGTCATCATTTTGTACATGAGAATAAAGAGGTTTAAAGAGATTACAATTTGTTCAAGGTCATAGAATGAAGTGATAAGACCAAGAGTCACATCCAGTTATTTTGGATCTAAACCATGACGTCCTGTCTTCTGAGCATTTCCATCACTCCAAACCTGGGTCCTTTCCTTTGAATATTCCTTTTCTCTGTTACTTAGTATTGTTTGCTTAAGAAATAGCATGCAGTGCCCAATGAATTTTATTTTCTGCCCAATTCCCTAGAAAAACACTCAGGGTAACAGAAAATTTCGACCTTTAGCTTAAAGGAGATTGAGGAATATGTGTGCAGTAGGATTAATGGTCTTGTCCCCACAGAGAATGCCAAGTAGGCTGCTCAACATTAAAATGTATGGAGTCACAATATGTTTGCATTCTCTTGAGGCTTTCGCCACTTTTTGTAGAAACTGAATAACTATAGATTATAGATAAATATTCTGCTTAGATTTCCATTGTTTATAAGATAGGAGATGAGAGGAGATTGGGATGGGGTGGAAGGAAATAGAATAGCTAAACTTACCCTGTAAACCTATCAATAAAGGGCACAACACACAGGGAAGATAAGAGCCTTTCTTAAATCAAAAATAGAAGACTGGCCAGCATTTTAATTTTTCTAGGGAAAAATTATTCATTATTTACTCATTATAAATGAAACTTCAATTAAGAGGAGCAAAAATTCAGAAGTGCTCTAAAACATTGGATATGTTTCTGTCTCAAGGAGGCTGCTTTCTTAAGAAATCAGGATAGGAAAAACAAAGCTCCAGCCAGTAAGGAGACAGGCGGGCTGCTAAGGACAGAAAATGGAGAGGAAGGGAGTGCTAGGAAGCCTGCTGAAGCCAGAACTACCTGGCAGTTCCAAGAGAAAAAGTGTCAGCAAACTCCTCCCTCTGAACTTAATGCCAACAGGAACTTTTAAAGTAAGGAAAAAAAAATGTGATGAAGCAAAGGGTTGATATGAGGTATCTTTTGATCCAACAAACATTTCCTTTGTGCCAAGTCCAAAAATAAGTCAGATCCAGGCCCTGACCTTGGTCTTACCAGCCAGCCAGAGAGGGAAGCAACTAAATAGATAATATAATAAAAAAGCAAGTGTTTTCGTAGAAGTAAAAATAATAGTATGGATGATAGGACTTACTAAATGGTGACTAGATTTATTCTGTAACATTCATTATTTGATTAGATTCTCCTAATGACACCGTGAGGTGGATACTATTTTATTACCAATTACAGATAGGGAAATAGGAGTCAAAAATTGGCACAACTGGCAAGTGAAAAATAGCACCCCCTCGAACCCCAGAAAGTGATCCATGGTAGACTCTTCTGAATTACTTAAGAAAACATTTTATGAATATCAACTTATGCTTTAGGTACTGTAGGGCATATAAAGATAAGTAATAAAGATAACTAATCTATTGTCCTTGTCCTCACAAAATTTATGATAAATGAGGAGAAATTAGACAGGTATGGTAGTTTTGGAGATTGAGTGTGAGGGGAGATGAGGTAAATAAAGGTCACAGGAAACTTCCCTTCAAGCGCTGTGGGGATTAAAAAGAAGTTCCGTGGGTAAACTGCTCGTGATAGCAGTAGAGGAGAAAGCTTTTGGATCTCCAGAAGAGAAGGTCCACAAGTTCATGTTGTGGCTTGTGGATGCTGTATATTGTGTTGCTGGACTTACAAGGCACCACTTCATATTCTGTTAAGAAATCATCCAGTGTTACACACGTAGCCCTCTACAAACAGAACAGCTGAGTTATAATCAACACTAAGTGTGCATGAGGAACCTAACGCTGGAGATCTTAACTGTAGAAATGCCCCAGAATCCTGTAGAGTGACTGAGATGCCAAAATGTTTCTCCTAATAAATGTGGTAAAAGACATTAAACTACTAATTCCCCTATCTTCTTTCTTACCATGCCCCACCCTGTTATTGAATCCAAGAGATAGGAAAATTCCTGACACTGAGAGGAGAAGGAGATGTTTTCCTGAGACCCAAGTGGAAACGTGCTGTAATATCCCATGAGTTAGGAGGACTTAAAAGTATCCTGGTAAAATTATAACTAAGGAGGTGAGACAGTTTCTCTTGAATGTATAATGTGTTTGTTTCTGGTACCATGATGCAAGAGAAGTACTCATAAACCAGAGCCCAAAACGAGGGCAGTCAGGCTGCTCATGTAAGAGATAGTCAAAAGGAGTGAGAATGTTCACCTAAAGGAGAAAAGTGTTGAGGTAATAGGGAAGTCATTGGTAGAATCAGGAATATGGAAACAGATTACTTACTAGCTTCAAATAACTGACTGTGTGAAGAGACTTTGGCCTTGTTCTGTTTATTGCAGAGATTGCAAGTCAGCATTGGGTGGAAGTTACCAGAAGGCTCATTTTAGTTTAATATAAGGTAGAAAGGCTTTTTTAAAAACTATAAAGTATAAGGCTTTTGAAAGAGCCTTCAGTTTAGAATTGAAACTGCTCTGGATTCCTTCCTACATGTTTCAGGTCTGGGATTATATCTGCTTTGTTTATTGAAAATCTAAAGTTGGATTCTATTATAGCTCACCATCATCCTGCATTCTCTGAAGAAGCACATTGACTCTCTATTTGGACTCCTTGGATTTATAGCCAAGATTTTCACTTGCTAATTCTGTAATATTGGGTTAGCCACTTAATCTATTAGATTTTACTTTTCTCACCTATAAAATTGGGCTAATAGTAATAAATATCTTATGGGGTAGTTAAAAGGCTTAAATGAAATGATGCCTGTAGGAATTGAGCCTAGTCTCTTGAATTTGGTAAGTACTAAAAAATGATTATTATTGTTATTTTTCTTGGCGTACTTATTAAAAAGAACCACAGGAGTTAAATTGCACTCCATTTTGTCTTGGAAAATCTTCACCTTTTCCTACTGTTATAATATATAGCATTTGAGTAATTCTGGATCTATTAACTCTCTTAATGGAGGAGGACTCAAGTGACACTCTTAATACCAAGATGTTCAGTAAAGCCTGGGTCCAGAAAACTTTTCAGGCTTCCTAGAAAGACATTATATGTCATAAGACAAACAAAAATGGAAGCCTTAAAAGCCATGCTGAGGCCGGGCATGGTGGCTCATGCCTGTAATCCTAGCACTCTGGGAGGCCGAGGTGGGAGTATTGCTCAAGGTCAGGAGTTTGAGACCAGCCTGAGCAAGAGCGAGACCCCATCTCTACTAAAAAATAGAAAGAAATTAACCAGACAACTAAAAATATATAGAAAAAGTTAGCTGGGCATGGTGGCACATGCCTGTGGTCCCAACTACTTGGGAGGCTGAGGCAGGAGAATTGCTTGAGCCCAGGAGTTTGACATTGCTGTGAGCAAGGCTGATGCCACGGCACTCTAGCTCGGGCAACAGAGTGAGACACTGTCTCAAAAAAAAAAAAAAACAAAAAAAGCCATGCTGAAAGCATAAGTAAATCCCCTTCTGTCTCCTGGTAAATCTCATACTACTTGAGATGGTTTTAGGACATTGGAATCTGGAATCAGATGGAGCTGCTGGTGTTGGATAAGACACTATAGCATGTGAATTCTTATGTTGATATGATGGTGATTGTAACTGATAAAACATTGGGAAATTTTTAGCGGGAGAAGGAATTTTGTGACTTGCATAAGCTATGGGAAAATATACCTTGTGAACTGGACCAGAAACATCTGTGACCTTGCTCCCATAACACTGGAAGTCACCATGAAAGCTGAAAACTCTGTAAGCCAGTTCAACATCAAACTTTTTCACATATGCCAAGACCCTAAAGAGTCATGAGTACCAATATATAGGTTTTAATGCCTGTAACAACATAGTGGTCAGAATTGTTGCAAAGTAGAAAAGGTACACTGACAAATGAAGACTATCCCTGTAAATATATGAGCAGAGACTAGATTGAGATATAGCAGGAAAGTTTTAGAGGAAAGAGAGGAAAAAGATGAGTTTGCCTATAATAATAATAGCCAGATGATTATGAAAGAAGCTATAAAACTTCAGTAAGAAGCATAAGAAATTTGAGTAAATGAAAAAATATTCCATGTTCCTGGAAGAATTAATACTGTAAACATGTCGCTTCTTTCCAGTGTTTGTCATAGGTTTAATGCAAACCCAGATTAGACATTTGTGTGTATATTTGTGGGTTTTTTTCTTTTTCTTGATTTTTATAATAGTACAAAATAAGATAATAGTAGAGGAATGGGAGATAAATGAGAGTTGTTTAGAAGATAGATTTATGTCAATGCTTGGTTATTGATTAGATGTATAAGCTAAGGAAGGCAATTTAAAATAATGCACAGCCTTCTGTCTCTGGAAACTGGTGGAATCATTGTGGCATTCACTGTCTTAGGAAAATAGGAGAGGGACTAGGTCAAGAGAGGAAGACGATAAAATCAGCTTTTGACATTTGAAATCAAACTGTCAATGGGATGTCTAATGGAAGATTTTTTAGAAAGTTATGGGATAACAAAAACTAGAGCTAAGAAGATAGATATGGACTAGGTTTATTGATTTGGAAATCAGCATGTACAATCAGAGTTGAAACAATGGGTATACTGCAGTTACTTGGGAAGAACTTATATACCAAGAGAAAAGGACTAAGCATTTAGAATACCCAGCATTTAAAGGGAAGATGAAGAAAGAGGGTGCCCTAAAGAAGACAAAACAGCAGCCAGAGAGTTAGAGAATCAACTGGCAGGTAACAATACCATGACCATGTAGGCATTGAAGGAGAAAGAAGTCAACAATGTCAGAAAGATCAAGTAAGATGATGTTTACCTTCATGAAAACCAGTACAACTTCTTTCAAGGGCATTTTGATAGTATCTGTCACTTTTCAAAAAGGACAGACCCTTTGACTTAGCAATTCCATTTCTAGAAATTGATTATGAAAACCTACTTGAGAAAGTACACAAAATTATTTATATAGGAAAATCTAAGGTAACTTTTTACTGTGTTACAGTAAAAACTAAAAGCTCATCAATATGTGACTGGTTAAATACACTATAGTATATCTACACAATAAAATATAATGCAGCCGTTAAATATTAAGATGAGTATATACTTATCAGAAGAGACTCTGAAGCATATTATTGAAAAAATAAAAACGTAGGAGACTATAAATAGCAATTTAATGACAGGTTAAGCAAGCAGGAGCTTTCTGGCTTCAAAGTCAAGATCTGCTACTTACTAGGTATGGAATATTGGAAGTTTCTTAATCTCTCTGTGCTTCAGCCACCTCATCAATATAGACAAAATAAATAAGAGGCTTCTACTCTCCCACTGTCCTTGCTTTGGATGACCACTCCAGTTGGTTCAAACTTTCTGACCTTTTAACTCTAAATAACTATTGCAATTCAGTAATTAAAATGTCCAGTTTCTCAACAATAGTCTCAATTCAGTAATTAAAATGTCTAGCCTCAGGCCAGAACTCCCACATCCCCATTACCTACAACAAAAATCACACCGGTGATTTCAATGCAGTAATGAGAGAGAAGAGCCCAGTCGAGGGGGAGAAGGAGGGAGTGAGAGGTAAAGAAGGGATCAAATAAGTATAGGCCGGCTTTTGGGGCAACTACAGAGGGAAAAGTTAAAATAAAAGAAAGAGGTACATTTCTGAGGAGGTGGAAAGAATGGATAAAATTTTCAGCTCAAGGGGTACATTAATTTTGGAATAGAGGCTACCAGAGTACACATACCTAGATTTCCCACAAAAGAATAAGCAACCAGAAGCTAAGACGGGTCCTGCTTGGTACCTCATATTTGCTTTCCACGGGAGAGAAGAGATGATGTTAGGGACTCAGAGAATGTGGGGAAAATTTGGAATAGTTTCTGAAGGAAAATAAAAAAGGGGAGCTTACTAGAGGGATTCTCTAGGATATCTGAGCACCTTTAAATGCACGTCTGAGTTTGGAGGTAGGTTTATAGAAAGTCAGGACTGTTGTGACTCTGTGATTTTCCTTGGAAGTCTCAAAAGCAGGGTTGCAGGCATAGTGCCTGCCTTCTGGTCATGCTCCCGGTTATCTCAGAGGAACCATAGCACCAAATGGGTAGGCCAAAGACAGGATCTGCCTGCTTCACTATTTTGCTGCAGGCCAGTTCCAGTAGACAGCAAACCTATCAAATAAAGTTATACAACATACATTTTGCATGACTTCCCTCTTGAAAATGTAGCACTTTGATTTCCCTGTTTAAAAACATAATATAAAACACTGACTAACTCAAATCATAGCCACTGTGAGTGGCTTTAGGCATTAGCACCTAATTCATCAACACTCTGAATTCAAACACTTGGGTTTCTTTATTTAATACATGAAGTTCTCACCACCCTATTCATTACACAGCTTTTCTCCTTCACTCTTCATATCTACCTCATAGGGCTTTTATTCTGTAGGATGCTGAGTTGGTCCCATTATCAAAAATGAACATTTTCTGTTGAGTATCACAATTTATTTTGATACTTTATTACAACATTTTTGAAAGTGGGATGTTTATACATTGTGACACCCTATAAGAAATCAGTTACCAGGGAATTAATAGAATATTCCTTTCATCAGAGAATTCTTAATGGTCACATTCGACAGCTCCAAAGTTTGTAGAATTTTGGAGTAACTGGCAGTACTCAAGATTCAGAAATAAAACAAAGAACAAAACCTTCAAAGAAAAATGGCCCAAATGCAAAACTTATGTAAGTTGAGTATTTTGAGGCTCCAAGCCTGAATTATTGGAGAAGAAATTAGGTCTTTTTGTAAAAGTTTACATTTTATTAACTTTGGTTGCTTTAGAAAAATAATAATTCATACAAAATCATAATTACTCAGTGATGAGGCAGTGCGGTATAATAGAAATGAAACAATAAAATGGAAATCAAGAAGCTAGAATCTTGCCCTTAGATTTCAATTTCTCATACAAATTTCATCTACGTGGGCCTTTGTGGTAGACTGGGAAGCGCTGGTGGTGTTTATTCTGAATCCACTCACCTATGGTATAGACACCCTAGAACACATGACCCCTTACACTGGTAACAAAATGGGCCTCTGGTAACCAAAGTAACAGAACCAGCCTGTTTCTTCCTCTTTGAAGTGAAAAGGGTGCAAAATTCATCTCTAAGGTCACTTTTAGTTCTGACATGCATATCATTGTAAGTGGCCTCTATTCTGAAGTGCTTATAATTGAAAGGGCCAAATAGGATAAACTAGGTATAACAGCATAGGTTTTAGCAGCAGTAGATCTCGTTTACAATCTAGTTCCTGTTTTTAGTAGCTATGTTACCTTGGGTGAGTCACCTAAGCTTTCTAGGCCACATTTTCTTCATCTGTTAAAAGGGGCTAATAATTTCTATTTTATGGAATGATTGTGAAGAAATGAAGTAATATATGTCAAGCACTAAGCACTGTAACCATCACATGATATAGGCCCAATAAATGATATATATTATTAACATGCAACAAGAAAGTTTCATGTAGTTTTTGCTGCATGTAGAAATCATTTGACTGTGTACTCATACCCAATTTGGGTAATAAAATTCTACCAAATCTAGTAGGATCCTCTTTGTCTCCCAAGTACTATTCACACATCTGAAACAAAGATTATCAAACTGAATTGATTGTGTTACAGACAGGATATGAGCTCTCATCTGTAAGTCATCTAAGAACATTTAATGAGTACGTAATGGGTCCTCAAGGAGATTATGATCTAATGGCTGCTTGACACTCTGTAAGTGCTCAATAAAGATTTTTCCAAAGAAAAGAATATAGAACTTGGTGAATAGGTGAATGGAATTAGTCTTGGAAACTTTCTCTGTACACAGGAAAAGAATTTGACTATCAAACTTAATTTTAAAAACATTTCTATCACACTGATCTATTGAGATGCCTGGACATGAGTAATTGTAGTCTGATGTGCCCAGGATCTGATTAATGTTTGTTCTTCTTTTTTTTTATATTTTGTTGAATAAATTATGACCAAAAGCACATTATCACCTGCTTAATAAGAAATATTAATTTGGTGATGATTGTAACTATAGATCTAGGGAAGGAATCATTGTCATCATTTATGTTTATATATGTATACAAAGAATTGTCATGAGCAAAATATTCTCTTCTGCAGTTTTTTCAATTGACAAAATTGTACTTACCCTTTTAAGTACAGTTAAAATGTACTTCCTATGTGAAGCCTTTCTCAATTCATTCACCTAGAATTAACCACGCCTTTCTTTGTGTTTTAATACCTCTTTTTATGCCAGTGCCTACAATATTTATTATCCATGTCATGTGCAATAGAGTTAGGTTATATATTAATAATATATATGTTACAAATTCCTCTAGCAATTATTCATTTTTGTTATGTTTGTTTAATATTTATCTGTCCCACTCTCTCAATACCTACATGCACAGGTTACATACAAAGGCATGCCTGTAAGTCCTTCAATGAGAGAATGTGCCTGAGTGATAACTTGTACTGCTAATGTGTAATGATAGAATGTCTATTCATTAGACATCCGTCAGTGATCCCCAACCTTTTTGGCACCAGGGACCAGTTTCTTTCCAGGGACAGGGGTCAGGGGATGGAGGGCAGAGTTCAGGCGGTGATGCAAGCGATGGGGAGGAGTGGCTGTAAATACAGATGAAGCTTCCACTTGCTCACCTGCCCCTCACCTCCTACTGTGTGGCTGGGTTCCTAACAGGCCCTATGGCCTGGGGGGGGGGGGGGACCACCGTGTTAGACAACATTTTGTATCTCAGGGCCTAGCACAGTGTTTATTACATATGCATGCAGTAAAGGTTTGATGATTTTAGTTAATCAAACCCTCAATATGTATTACTCAGCAGGGGATTGACTAAAAGCTTTATATTTAGTTTATCTTTTTTTTAATGAAAAATCTTATGCTCTTATTTTTTTGTTGTTGTGGTTTTTTAAAACTCAAATTGACCTTCCAGGCCATTGGCTTCCAGGATAAGGGTTTTTACATTATAAAGCACTGGATTCTGGTTGTTTCAGTCAGACTGAAGCATCCAAGTGCTTCATGCTGTGCCTGTCTTCTGGGTGATGAGAAGCCTGCAGAAGTCATTCTGGCCCCCTGCCTGCCTCTGACAAAGATATCAAGTAAACACCAAAAAATTAAGGTCCAAAAATGTTGTCAAGAAGCCACTTTCTTCTTCTTACCCACAGAAGCTTTCTTAATTAGCAGCTTCTATAAACAACTGGCATTCTTTATTTGTGCCTAATTCAAATCCTTTTGACAAGTCCTTTTCATTTATAGCCATGGAGGTGGTCAAACCCTGTAGTGTCAAGAAATCTATACTGAGTCATTTGAATTTAAAGAACCATTTTTAAGGCGGAGGGGATTATTTTCCCCCACCTACTGTATGCATAGATTACCTAAAGCCACATGGCTTCTTGTTAACCACTGCAAGCCAGTGCTAGAGAATACCCTCCCACCACCACCCTCAAGATTTTTAAGGAACCACAGCTTTGTTTTCTACAGAAAACTGAAAAGAAACAAAAACAAAGCTTTAGATATACCAAAGCTGACATTCTTCTCAGAAGTCTTCAGGAAGATGTCTCTCACCATCACCTTTGTGGAAGAAATAGGGCAAATTGTTGTGTTGTGCTTTTCACTGAGTTGGTCTGAATACTGTGGACCAGATTACCCATGTCCATCCAGTGGTGGAGATGCCCCACTGCAGACCTGTTCTACTGCAGCACATGCAATTAATAAAATAAGGCATAGGAAATATTTTCCTGAGGTGCTCCCCACTTTATGCAAAGGTGTTACTGAAGATAATTGTGAGTAGTCGCTTAATGGCTTATCCTTGTGTTAAATAATGACACTTCTCAAACTCTCAGGAGAAGGGAGGTACAATCTGTACCTCAGGCTTTTTGGCAAAAATAACCTTCATTTAGGCCCCATTATGTACCAGGTGTGTTGATAATTATTTGGCATATATTATTTCATTTAACACTTAGAAAAGGTAGGTATCATAGCTCCCCTTTTATTGATAATAATTTGAGTCTCAGAGAAGTTCAGTAGTTTGCCCAAGAACATATAGCTAAAAGCTGGAGTAATAAGGATGTGAACAAAACCTGTCTTTCTCCAAAGCCAGTTCCCTTATTCCTCCCTGACTCCTCTTTGTCCAATTTTGAAAGTAGAAGTGCCTGGAGGGTAAGGTCATGGTTTTGAAACTCCGAGAAAAACTTTCCATGCTAGGATATTAACTCTCTTAATGCAACTCCTCAAGGGTTCAGACAATCAAGAATTTGCTGCAGTATGATTTTCCTACAACTGAAAATGATGTGTTTCTTTAGCACTACAGGGCCAAATTCAAGACAGATTGTTTGTCCTGAACGAGTTGCAAAGGATGAGGAAGAGGTGTTTAACTTAGTGATCTGAATCCCCTGCTTTGCACACACAGTTCTTAAGTACCCACATTACCCTCATTATTTTGTACCTACAAGAATTATTCTTTTTCTACTCACTGCCTTTTCTTTTCTTGTTCTACTTAAAAATTACTTCATTCCAATAAGACATCTTACATTTGTTTATAGTGCTTTTCACACTATATTTTCAAGACACTCATCTAAAGAAAATTTTGCCAAACCGGGAAATAAAGGTAATCTCTTACTGCTGGAGGAGGTGAAGGAACTTCTTGCACTCTGGGAGATCCTCACACAGACATGAGTTTCTCAATCTTCTGAATCGGGTTGAGGTTTATTTCAGGTGAGGGAGTGGGATAAGCGTGTGCAGATGAGCTTTCTATTAAGACCCCTCTTGGCTCCCAGGAAAACTCAGGAATTGTTTTCTGAGTCTTACGATTACTGCATCTACACTAACAGTAGGCCAGTTAGTGAGGAAGCAAAAACTCGACCTTTAGAAAAGGCAAATTTGGGATCAAATTCCCACTCTACCACTTACTAGCTATATATCTCTGGGCAAGATATTGATTCTTTGGGCTTCTTTGCTTACCAGTAAAATGGGGATGATATAGCAACACTTATGTGTGTGATTATAAGGATTAGAGGTAACATATATAAACTACCTGGCACAATGCCTCAACACATGGCAGGGCTTTAACACTTGGTTGCTCTTATGGTTATTATTCTTGCCATATTTAAAAACAGCAGCCAGTACCTTATAAGAAGCAACTTTCTATGCCCATCAGTTTTACAGGCATCTTTCGCTGTGAAGGAGTAAGGGAAAAGGTGAGAGCCCTCCTGTAAGCCTATTCTTCTATACAGGAGTCTTGGCCTAAAAAACAAACAAAAAGTCAAAGTGACTAGTGGTCTAAGTTTGTTCTCAAGGTATGAGTGAAATCTCTGTTTTATATGAAATAAGATTCTCCCATATTAAGAGAACCTTCCTTTCAGTTTGAGGGAATAATAATTATGTAGAACATTTTACAGTGTATGCATGATTTCACTAACCTGCATTATGGCTTTCCTGCAAGGGAAATCTATTTGGTTCCTTAGTATCGCAGGTGAGAAAATTTTGGTAACACCTGGGAAGTGTAGAACTGGGTTATCAGACTCTATATCCTATGCTCTGAAACAGCATATAAAATGATTGTACCTGCTCTCTCTGTTTCCAAGGGAAGAAGTTACAGAAGCTGCCTTGGTGGTTTTGGTCCACGGAGGTTTTCTTTAAAAAGTTACAGCTTTATTGACTTCACTAAAAGGACCCAATTCCTGAGCATGCCTGTGTGGAAAGACTGTTTGGCAGTCTAATCACCTCCCATCCTGACCCCCAAGTAACTAGAACAGGCTTAAAAGTGCGTACTGTGGGCCGGGCGTGGTGGCTTACACCTGTAATCCTAGCTCTCTGGGAGACCGAGGTGGGTGGATCATTTAAGCTCAGGAGTTTGAGACCAGCCTGAGCAAGAGCAAGACCCCGTCTCTACTAAAAAATAGAAAGAAATTAGCTGGACAACTAAAAAATATATATAAATTAGCCGGGCATGGTGGCGCATGCCTGAAGTCCCAGCTACTTGGGAGGCTGAGGCAGGAGGATTGCTTGAGCCCAGGAGTTTGAGGTTGCTGTGAGCTAGGCTGACACCACAGCACTCTAGCCCGGGCAACAGAGCGAGACTCTGTCTCAAAAAAAAAAAAAAAAGTGCATACTGTGTACCCAGAGATGCTAAGAGACTCTACCTTAAAGTGTGTTAACAGATGTATACATGGTGATGAAAAATAAATTGATTTAACCGTGGCCAGAGCTTGAATAGAGTGGAATTAAGTTTAGAATGCAAGCTATTTCACTCTCTTTAGCCACCAGCTTAGATTGTATTCCTGGAGAGAAAAAAAATACTATAGAATTATTTTAAGTACTCTTTTTCGTGCTGGTTATTTTTCTTGATACTTTTAAAATAGCTAAATCAATGTCCAGGTGCTTTCTGGGCTTTCTTGATAGAATAATAAAAGACCTTGTCTTTTCTTTGTGTCATTTTTGGGGGCTATTACAAAATGTGCACATTGACTATTCAATGCACATTATGTTTGAGAAAGGAAAGCAGTTAGTCTTTCCCTCTCCCTCATTCCAACCTGGAGGTAAAACTTCAATGTAGAGTAGGGGACTAGTGTGGTCCAGCCCTGGATTGCAGGTAGCACAGCAGGCAGCCATATGTCCTCTTTCCTACATTTGTGGTTGACTCTATCACCCTTTATTTCTATGGCTTTGACCTCTTGATTGTAAGCACTAGGAAGGCGGGCACTCTCTATTGTTCCCCATTGTACACTGAGCACTTAACACAGTGTTTGGCATATAGTAGGTACTCAATATGAAATTTTTGAATTTATGAATGACTGCAGAAATTTAAAGTGCATCTCTTTCTATCACTTTAAAAGTTCTCATTCTGTTGAAACTTATTTATCTTGAGTTGGTTTATATTTCTTTTTTTTCCTCTTTTTTATTTCTGAATATTAATTAAAGGGGTTCAAGTGTTTTTTGCTACATAGATATCTTGTATAATACTTAAGGCATGGCTTTTGGTGTGCCCATCACCAGAATAGTGTCCATTGTACCCAATAGGAAAGTTGTTATCCCATGCCCACCCTCCCGCCTTCCTCTCTTCTTGGCTTCTCATG
This sequence comes from Eulemur rufifrons, assembly GCF_041146395.1. Lineage (NCBI taxonomy): Eukaryota > Metazoa > Chordata > Mammalia > Primates > Lemuridae > Eulemur > Eulemur rufifrons. The sequence continues at coordinate 44,267,973 of NC_090988.1, forward strand.
TCCTTTATATCATTTTGTGCCCATGTGTGCCCATCTATTAGATCCCATTTGATAATGAGGACATATGGTGTTTGGTTTTCCATTTCTGAGATGCTTCACTCAGGACAATGGTCTCCAGTTCCGTCCACATTTTTGCAAATGACATTATTTTATTCCTTTTATTGCTGAGTAGTACTCCATGGTACGTACATATACCACATTTTCTTTATCCACAAATGAATTGAAGGGCACTTAGGTTGATACCAAATCTTTGCAATTGTGAAGTGATAAACATTCAGGTTCAGGTGTCTTTTTGATTAAATGATTTCATTTCCTTTGGGTACATACCCAGCAGTGGGATTGCTGGGTCGAATGGTAGGTCTACATTTATTTCTTTGAGGAATCTGCATACTGTTTTCCACAGAGGTTGTATTAATTTGCAATCCCTCCAACAGTGTACAAGCATGTCTTTCTCTCTACAACCATGAAGCATCTATTTTTTTTTTTTCATTTTATTAATGGTCATTCTTATAGGGGTAAGGTGGTATCTCATTGTGGTTTTGATTTGCATTTTCCTGATGATTAGCGATGTTGAGTATTTTTTTTTTTTTGTATGTTTTTTGGCCATTTCTCTATCTTCTTTTGAAAAACTTCCGTCCATATCATTTGCCCACTTTTTGATGGGGTTGTTTGTGTTTTTTCTTGCTGATTTGTTTGAGTTCTTTGTATATTCTGATATCCATCTTTTGTCAGATGTATAGTTTGTGAATATTTTTCCCATTCCATAGATTGTTTATTCACTCTGTTGATGATTTCCTTTGCTGTGCAAAAGATTTTAATTTAATTAAGTCCCATTTGTTTATTTTTGTTGTTGCTGTATTTGCCTTTGGTATCTTAGTCATAAATTCTTTGCCTAGGCAGATGTCTTAAAAGAGTTTTTCCTACATTTTCTTCTATAATTTTTAGGGCTTCATGCCTTACATTTAAGTCTTTAATCCATCTTGAATTAATGTTTGTATATTGCAAGAGACAGGGATCCTGTTTCATTCTTCTGCATGTAGCAATACAGTTTTCTCAGCACCATTTATTGAATAGGGCTTCATTTCCACAGTGTATGTTTTTGTCTGCTTTGTCAAAGATTAGTTGTTGTAGGTAGATGGTTTTATTTCTGGGTTTTCTCTTATGTTCGACTGGTCTCTTATGTCTCTACTTTTATGTCAGTACCGTGCTGTTTTGGTTACTATAGCCTTATAGTAGGATATGTTTTATATTTCATTCAAATTTATTCCTATGCAATTCAGGTAGGAAAATTTTTGTGTATATACACTTTTTCAGTAATTGTTTTTGGTTTACTATAAGAATCATTTTTCAGGACTTTTCCACATTAATTAATTGGGTGAATATGGCTACTGTAAATTTGAAAGTCATTACAATAAGTTTAGTGGTAATGTAGGAGTAAAATTTAGTAGTTCAACATTATATAAAAACCTGTAATCAGTTTGTCTTTTTAGATACACAACACACATATCATATACCCACACATGTGCAAATTCATTCTTTGACAAATATTGCCATTTTACATCCTCTAATAGGAATTGGTATTTATTTAATAAACTCATATAGAATTTATTATGTGCAGGTAGTGTTCTAAGAATTTTACAAATATTGCACTAATATAATCTTCATAACCCATGAGTTAGGTACCATTATTATGCACAGCAAGGTTAAACCCTTGCCCAAGATAATCCAAGCTTGGAAGAAATAGAAGGGAGCCAGAGGTTTTAACGAGGTAGTCTGTCTCTAGATCCTTTTAACTTATGCTGCCTTACTAAAGAAGCATCCAGGGTGGCTAAGTCAAGACCAGGCTAGAGTGCAGGAGGACACCAAGTCTTGAGCACCCTTAAGTTGCTGACTGTCCTAGAAACATGCAGTGTGTTTCATCATTAGGCTTTGAGCTGGTTTTAGGATGAATTCAGAAGGAAGAGGAATCTTTAAGAAGCCCATCTCCAGAGATCAAAGTGAAGGGCAACTGAGAAAGACTTCTCAGAAGGGAGTCAATAGTAGCTCATAATAACTTACATGTATTGACTGCTTACTATGCATTGGGCAATGTTCTAAACACTTTATGTAAATTAACTGTGTCATCCTTAACATAACCTTTTAAAAATGTATTTTTGTTATCTTCACTTCATATATGATGAAGCTGAAGCACAGAAGGGTTGAATAATTTTAAGAATGTGCACCTAAGTGGCAGAGCTGGGACTCAAATACAGGGAGCCTGGGATTCAAGCCTGTCCCCTTAACCACTATATTATTATGGTTTTAAGGAAAAAAAGACCATGAACTGTGACTCTAAGACCTTGATCAGCCTTACCACTTTGGCCTGTTTGTTATTTTCATTCCCCCTCCCCACCAGTTTCTCCATAGGAAAAAGTGAGCAGAAGTAAATATCTTAGAATTGAAAGAGCTCATAGGCTTATTATCTTGAGAAAATTAATAGAATGGAAATGATAGAGAGACTTCATTGTCAGTCTGGAGAGGTGAGGAAGCCCACACATAGGGAGTGTGGTGAGCAGCCTGGGAGTGGGAGGATGGAATTGAATGCGTCCAGAAGAAAGGAGGCTGAGAAAGCAAGTATGGCCTTAGAGAGGGACATTGAAATTGAGCAAACAAAGGCCCATATGTGATTCTCTTTGCTAATTTGGGAAGGACCACTGATAATATTTGAAATTCAGCACTGAGTAGCAGACCGACATTAGCCTAGAAATCCAAGAGCTCTGGGTTTTATCTCAGTAATTAGCCCTATGACCTCATCACTGCTCTGGAAGTAAATGGTCAAATGCTCCTCCATACAATTTATGAGACTTGAGGTCAAAACAAACCTTTATAATAGGTATCAAAACTGTCAGTGTTATAAGTTAACAACAGCTATTATTTGTTTATGCTTTATTTATAGAAGACTTGATGATTCCTTAGTTTTTTAAAAAAACATAATCAAAAGGTCACTTTTATAGCAAAACCCAGATATGTGGAAAATGCTATAATTGTATTGTCATTTAAAAACATGAAAAAAATTTGTTCAATACAAAAAAATCAATGAAACAAAAAGTGTGGCTAGTTGAAAATTTCAAAACTAATACTTAGATTATAATAGACTAAGCTGTCAAAAATAAGCAACTCTTTCTAAATGCTAGAGTCTGGGATCCTGTTATCACAATATGGGTTTAATAAAGGAGGAAACTCAAATAAATGAGATGGAACCTATAACATGCTTGATAGAATAGCTAAATTAAAAAGTCAAAGAGGGCTAAAGACCTAAAGCTGATTATATTCATGCAGGTGTGATCTGAGATGACACTGAGTGCTCTCACATTTTATCAGCAGTCCTCAGGTTGGGTATCCCTGAAGTAGCAATGGACGTTCTAGAGATATCTTCAATATAAATATGCTGGTGATAATATTCAAACAAACTAATGAAGACATTAAGTGCTATATTAGAATTCCATAAATGCAGTATCAATCCCATGCTGACCAGAAACTCTAATTTATTGACTACACACACACACACACACACACACAGATCAATACATACATGCACATTCAAATATGAAATCAAATTAATTATTTCTGATGATAATAAGTGAAGTCGTATATTATGTTAAGTTATGGAGTCTCTGGAACAGTTGATTTCCTCTGTTCCTTCTACTTCATCCTAGGGTTCTATGATTTAATTTGAGCTAAATCTTATAATGGATAAAGTATGGACAGTGGTGCAAGACAGACAAAAGGGTTCATATTCCAGCTTCATCATTTTCTTGCTTTTTATCTTAAATGGTTATTTATCTTAACTTCTTTGATTCTGATCTTCTGCCCTTGCAAAAGTGGGAATGTCACTGATTTTGTCAGGTTTCCATGGAATATAAATGAGATGACATGGGATAGTAGCTGGCACATAGTAGATACACACTAAATGCTGATACCATTTCTCTTTCCCATCTTGACAGTGGTACTATTAACTGCTGAATTTTAGTGAAAGTGAAATTATCTATTCATATTCCCTTTTAACCTTCTGTCTGGGGCCAAGGACACATTTGGACCAGGTACGAGGTTAAGCAAGGGTTACAACTGACGTTCTGCATTATGTCCTGTCCATTTTTATTACTCTTGTTAAAACTGCTTATTTGTAATCTTATTTTGAGACACTGAATTGAACAAACATATCCAATTGAATCAAAATGAAAGTGCAGGTTAAAGTTGCTAAATCAGAGATGAAATCAGCCAACCAGGCAAAGAAATTTCCATTCCACCTCTCTAAAGCAAACATAAGGTAGAGAAAACATACATAATGTAATGTAGTTAAGAAAGCCACTGAAGTCATTACCAGAGGCTAAAAGAGCTTCATATTGGCATGTCATAAATGTTAAACTTTTTCTAAACCTCACAGAAACTTGGATTTTTGCCATGAAATCCTACAAAAATTGATTATGTACCTCTTACTTGTGCTAGGAGTACCATGTTTTGAAAAGGCTGCATTGTAAACGAAAAGCTCCACACTAATATCATCTTGGGCCATAGACCTCAGATCTAAACCAGAGTTAAATCATAGACAACAAAAGAAGAGAGGTATCTAGAGAGTAGTGTCTGGCACTTTTGCTTTCGGCATGCCTTTGGCTCTGAATCTGAACCTCAATAGGAACAGATGAAGTCATCTTTCTCTGTCTTGTCTCCCTTAGATCCCAAGCAGCTGGCCTTACCTCTGCCCCTGAAGTTTTGGGTTTTAGTTTGTCATGCTATTTAATTAACTGCCCTTTCAGAGGTCCATGTGAATTTAGTTCCATTCTTTTAGGCATTTAGCAAGCTGTTTTTCTATTTTAGACCTATGGGGGATACTGAAAATTCAGCTTAGTCAAAGTCATGGCCACTGCTCTCAAGTTGTTCACTGTTTATCAGCAAAGCTAGGTAATTAAAGTCATTCAATTCAATACGAATCATGCTATGATAGACGTATAAACCATGTGTTGGTGGATTCACAGAAAAGAGAGATCACTTAGCCTGGTGATATTGGGATACTCTTCATAACCTTCTTTGTAATGTTTGTAAGGGAAACTCCTTATAACCTTCTCCAGGTGGCCTTCTTTGACTTCCCTTTGTCCTGTCCTCTGACCTTCAAAGTCTAATGGAATTCTCTTCTTTTGAGTACTCACTATGCTTCACATAATAGTCTATTAATCTATCTGTTACAGTGGGCACACCTTGAGATCAGAAACTGTTTTTAATTTTTTCTCCCAGTAGCTTTTTTTTTAGCAAATAGCATTATAGTACTTTCTTAACAAATGTTAATTGAATAAATAAATGATGTGACATTTGAATTAAGACTTACATAATGAGTAGAATTGTGTCCAGTGTGAAAGTACAGAAAAAATATGTCAGAATAGGAAAATGATGTTTTCTCTACCTAGAATAAAAACTGTCACTCTATATGTCTGTTTTGTGCCCAAATGATAGTAAGAATTTTACAAACATGATCTCTAAACATCAAAATAAGCCTGCAAAGTAGATGTTATTCTCCAAAATTCACAGAGATGGAAACCCAGACTCCTAGAAGTTAAATAACTTGGTCAAGCAGGCACATCTGGTAGGTAGCAGAATCAGAACTTAAACCCTAGTCTTCTCAACTCCAATGTCATAGATACACTACTGTTCAATACTGTTTAACTTTGTGTAAGTAGCATATAAATCCCAGGCATAAGAATTTGAGGGGGACTCTGGATATTTCTAGGCAAAATGAATCCCTGAAGGCTCAAAAGGTATATCTAAACCTTTGATTTTCACACACATATGTTCCCATGTACATACTTCTGTGAATATATATTTGTTTCACTTATGTTTTATAAGGGAAAAAAAAACTGATCTGCATTTTCCAGATTAGCAAAGGGCAGAAAGGAAAATTTACACATGCAACCTACTTAGTCATTCAGTGAACGCCAACGCTGTTCCTCCCATGCCTCTAGCCCAAACAATGTCTCTTAGGTTTTCTCAAACCGTGGTGAAGTACAAAGTCTTTCATTTTGTTACTAGCCTTTCACTATTTCTCATTTACCCTTTAATTAACGAAGAAACTATTTATTGTTAAATGTCACGGTACACATTTTTGTATGTGGAGAATGTGTGAAGAAAAATGTGACAGTACCGTGTGGCTAGGAGCACGGATGTTAGAGGCAGACTTCAAATCTTGGCTCTATCACTTTCTCAGTGTGTGACCTTGTGAGGGAGTTACTAAACCTCTCTCAGCTGTAAAATGAGGAAGATGATAGAGTTCTTAAAGGAATGAAGTGAAGTAATTAGTACATAAAGACTTAGTAAAGTACCTGGAACTTTAGGTGCTTTGTTTTTTATCTCTGTATCTTTACAGTTGAGGACCTAAACAAAATAATGAAAGAAATCCACAGAGGGAAAGAAAAGGAAGTATTTTATACTTATGTGTTTTTTTATAATTCAAATAATCTACTTAATAAGTAAATATGTATTAGGTGTTTATTATGGGCAAGGTGCTCAAAGTTCTAAATGCTTTAGCTTTCCATGCATGCCTGTATATTTTTCACATTCCTTTTTGAGCATTTGCTAGGCAAGGAATTAAGACCACAGTGGGTGTGGGATTTTCGGGTTAAAAGTCAAGGGTGTAAACTATTAGCCCCAAAGGAGGGTGGATAGGGAATGGAGAAGGGTTGGCCATGGAGCCCTCATCAGAAAGGCAGCGTTGGATTTCCTCCCAACAGTTGCCCAGTGGACCTGGTCACATGGGCGCACCACGGTGTGGGTTTTGAGATTAAATATGCTGATCTTGTGTCTTTAATTTTTACTATCTGGGAAGAGCTAGAAGAAAGTTTGTTGGTATTATTTTGCTTTTTCTCTGAAGAGCCTCTCAATAAGCAAACTAAAGCTTTGTTTTCTGCAAAGTATCACGTTTGCTCTTTGCAGAAGCTCCTGTTTATAGCCTCTCCTCCAGTGAGCTGAATTATTGTGCCTTTCTGATGAGCTTCTGGATTGCTCCTATAATCTTCATCTATTGCCTCTCCATTTCCTTGTTGGCTTTGAGGTTTTTCAGTATTTCCCCACTTTCTGCTCTGATGCTGCTTCATTGAAGTGTTTGTTTAACCCAATTGAGAGAAGAGTGAGTGCTGCTGAAGCTCTTAAGCTGTGGGACACATTTTTCAAGTTTGTTAGCACAGCTTGTGGCTTATTCAGAAAAACCCCAGAAGGAGACAGGGAAGGAGAATGCCATTCGTTCATTCATTTGATGCATAGTATTTAATACTTTCTGTGCGCCAGGTGCTCTACCAGCTCAGAATGTCAAAATGGTAAGACTTTTGGACTAAAAAGGACATCAGAGGCCTAATGAGAGGAAGAAACTGAAAACTAGAGAGATGAAATGGCTGATTCAGGGTAGTACAGATGGCTAGAAACAAAGCTAGAACCCAAATCCGGGCCTCTCAACTCAAATTTCATGACATATTCTTCACATACACTTTAATGCCTGAGCTGAAGATGTCTTAAGTACAAATAGGGCAGATGTGCAAAGCATTTTTGAAATGTGTGTATGTATGTTGTTTTCTTTAGAGAATATGGCTAACTGTGCCAATGATCCTCATCTACCCACTGTACTATTTCAGTTATTGAGAGGAGACAGCAAGCTGCCCTGTGGCGACTTGCTTTTTATTACTATTTTTTATATTTTCCCTTTTAAGCTGCTTTTGTTATTTCTCTCAGTCCAAATGTACTAGGATACCAATAATGATTGAAGGCCAATGGGTGTGATTTGCTCAGTCCTAGCATCGTAAGCACGGCCCTGAAGTTGTATGTTTTTAGAAAATAAGCCTGGTCCATAATCTTCCATCCATCCAATTATCAGCAGCACTCACTAACAACAATGAGAATATAATGGGTACCTACCATAGAACAGGCTCTGTATCAATAAATAATGAAGAGTGAGACACAGAACCTACCTTCAAGGAACTTATTTGTTAACAAATATTCATAATACATGGTGAAAATGCTATAATAAAGGCATAAATAATGTGGTGGGAAACCAGAGAACAGACACCTATTGATTTCCAGGGAGAGCAGAAGAGGAGGTGGTCAAAGAATGTTTTCTGAAGTAAGTGCTGGATGAGTTCATTCTTAAAGGATGAGTAGGACATATTTAGGCCCCAAAAACATGTGTATCAGGGGGTGGGGTCAGTGAGAAGAGGAAAAATATCCTAGACATAGTGAACAGGGTGGAAATAGGCACAGAGCAGTCATGGTGATGGCTGATAGTTAAGTATAGTTAAGTGTGGCTGAAATGAATTATCCAGGGAAAAAGGAAGCATTTTAGTTGTTGTTGGGAAAGTTAGGTAGGGGCTACATCAAAAATATATGCTGTATTGTATAATATGGTGAGGACTCTGAATTTTATTTTAAAAATAAAAACTATATAAGAGTTTCAAACAGAGGAGTAATTGAATGGAGGGATTCCAGAATGGTTATTGTTGAATAGCCCTGCCATTCTTTAAATGGCTACATTGTTAGTATACATCGATCACAAACATCAACCATTATTTGAATTCTTCCGTGTAACCAGCACTTCTCCTTTCCATCTCAGGAGCAGAGTCCTATTTGAGGCTAAGGAGATTATCCAAGAGAGGAAAGCTATGGAATTACTCAAACATCATTCCATAGTTACTGGTTTATAAAGAAAGTATATACTTAATCTCTCTTTTTATTTGTGAATTAGAAAAGACCTTTATTGCCCAAATATAGGAATTTGCCTGTGGTAAAACTGAGACAGGTAGAAATTTGGAAGTGTTGCCTTTTCTGAGCTAGAGGAACTTAAAAATATGATCTTATCCAGCAGCAACCAAAAAGGCTAAGCTCAAAGCCCAAGCCACAAGGCCTGAAACCTTAGTTATTGAACAATTGCAACATTACCTTCAAGAATGACTTAATTGTGTTGGAACAATGATCTGAAATTTGCTTGAATGATTTGTCTTCACTGCTAGATATGATTCACTTAGTATAGGTTGGAACTTTTCAAACTTAAATGTGACTTTAGGTTGTCACCTTACTATGGCAAATGTTCCTTTTAGCTCCATTTGTACAATGGGATTGAATCTACATGTTCCAGTGTCTTTTCCTTTTTAGTCAAGAGTTTCACTCTACTCTCAAAGGGAGCACTCTTCTTTTTCTAGGTCAGCTGACCTCAAAACTAGGAGATTCATTAGGGATCCTTATTTTCAGAATTTTTTTCTTCAAACTTGATAAAATAACCTGTGATTTTAAAGATATTATATTGGAGGGTTAGAGCTACCTCAGCAGAATGATCAATGAAGATCTATCTGGTTCTTTCTTGGAAAAGCAGCAAGACTGACAGGATTTCTGGAGTCTCTACTGTTCTTGTTGACAAGTGCAAAGTTTTTGATAGAATGAGCTCCCAGCTCCTATGTTTGAAGTCTGGTATAAATATTTCAACATAGCAAACTTCCATTTGGCAGTTTGGTATTCAGACCTGATAGTGGGCAAAGCCTTAGGCAAAATTGTTGAATATGAACAATACACACCTTTCACTGGTTCAAGCAGGGCTTGGCGTGGGGGCAGTGAGGAGACGGGTAAGTGAAATATCATTTATTGAACACCCATTATGTTAGAGACTTTACTCTTCCTTTTGTTTAATTTGCATAATAATCCTTGGAAGTTGTTATGAAAATTTTACCAAACAAAAACTATCAGAGAAGTTAAGTAACTTGTCCAAAATTTTACAGCTTAGAAGTGGCAGAAGTAAAATTTGTGCCTATGTCTGTCTCCTAAGTCCATCATTTTTCTATTGTTTCAGGCTACCTGAAATAGCACCAGATGATACCCATTTCCTTTGGTACCCATTTTAGAACTTTCTTTTCAGTGAAGGTATTAATTTTTTATCATTATTGTTATCTTTTTATGTGGTATGTATTAGGGGAAGTTGGTAATGAAGCATAGCTTATTGTGACATCAACATTGGACCTGGGATTGGCATATGGTCCCCTGAGACCACATGACACCTTGAAGTTACAGGTTTCTCTCACTTACTACACAATTACTTCATTTGATCACTCTAGCAGCTAAGAACATTGTTGTGACCATTTGATAGACAACAAAAGAGGATCAGTAAAGTTGTGCTGCTATTGTGTGTCTTAAGGTAGATTTCTGACTAAATCTTACATTCCTTTCTCTATAGCACACTGTTCATTCTTCCACAAATGATGTAATAGGGTCAGAAAATGTTATTATCCTATGACCAATCTCCTTAACTACCTTTTATGTTTGTTCACTGAATTATTCTTTCATTCCTTAGGCAAACATTCATTAATGAATTGAATGTCATTTATGAGCTAATTACTGGATTAGGCCTAAGAGAAATAAAAACGATAGAGTCGCTACCCCACAAGGAACACAGACTATCTGGTGAATTCTTTGCAGTGTGAAGCTTGCCATTACTTTTGGTAGCCTTGTTTACCATTAAAATATCCCCTTTTCTACCCTGATACTCTATTAAAATGGCTCGTATTAGAAACAAAACATGTTTTGTGGAGAAAGGCATTTGACAAGTACCCAAACTGAACTTAATAGGATTGGCACCATATTTCCTGAAGCAAAAAGACAAACCGAACAAATGATGAGGTGATACTTTTGACTGGCTGTCACGCTACATCAGGTAAAGAAGGAACAGTGAGTGCAGGTGTTAAAGTAAACAGTGAGGCCAACTGCTGAAGTTCCAGAGCTTTCTTCACTCTCTTCTTGCTGACAAAGAATTGCTAAAACATGGAGAGTTAAACCGTCAGAATTATATTAAGGTGAATTTCTTTTTTCTTTTATGTTTTGCTCAAGGTGAATTTTTAATGAAAGAAAAAATTTTAGCTAATAAAAGCGGATTAGAAACAATGTACAACATTATTTTATTCTAAAGGCAATAAATATACATGTCAATGCCTACAAAAAAGACTAATATACTATCAGTGGTTATCTTTAAAGGATAAGAAGATGCATTTATTTTTAAAATTTTCTTTATTGTTTTATTTCTATAATCAAGAGTTATTGCTTGTCATGTAACACATGATATTTAAATTATTATGCTTTAAAAATTGTTATTAAGAAAATGAAGTCCGTGTGGTTAAAAGCACAACAAATTTCAAAGCAAAAGGTACCTGGATTGAAAATTAGATCCGAGGAGGAAGTAGTCATAGTAGCAAAAGAACTACCCCAAATCTAACCTCAAGATCAACAAGATGGTGGAGAAACTTCCCCAAACAGTTTTTAAAGACCTCATTGCCCCTTCTGAGTTATTTACTCAGACTCTGGTTCTTGCAGTTCTTCCCCTACTCTAGGGGCTGTTAGGAAACCACTGGATCTGCTGAGGCTGAATAGATGATGCAGTTCAATACCATGTGGCATAGTAAGGGTATGGTCATGAGTGGCAATAAGGATTTCTTGATGGGTCTATAAGGGAAAGGGGTGAGGGATATCACTCATTACTTGAAGCTGATACACCTTGAATGTATCTCTTTGTTACCCTAGTGACCCTAGGAGACAACAACTGTCTAGAGAGGGGCTCTGTGCTGACACACAGTAACTATGAACATTTTGGAGGTGTTTTTTTATTTGTTTTAAGATTCTGCCTCTTGTAAGGTCATGAGGAATTTGTTCTCTTTTCCCCCCTTTTTCTTTTCTCCCTTCCTTCCTGTCTTTCTCTACCACTCCCTTTCTCCCCCTCTGCATCTCTCCCTGTCACTTTCTCTCCCTCTCTCCATTCTTCTACCCTTTCCTTTCTCCCTTTCTCAATCATATCCCCTCACCAAGCTTGTGGGGGTGTGTATGTGAGTACCTACTTTGTCAAGTTCTGTTAGGGACTGGGGACCCAAATGCATAAGATGGGTCCAGGATCTCTTCTAAAAAATAGACAATGACAAAGGAATTGTCAAGACACTTGCTAAATATTAGAATCTGAGGAAGAACTGGGTATCTTTGAAGTTTTCACACAAAGAACAGAAACTTTTCCTGGGCGCTTCTGCCAATGTGATCAAATGAACTCAGCAGTTGAATTTCTCAGTTGGCTTCTAGGAGCTGTCAGCCTCAAGAGTTTGGAGATGCTTCTAGTCTCCAGTGACAGCTCCTAGCGTTTCCACAGCTACTGTCTAAAGCAGATTGGTTTTTATAATTATATGTGAACAAGGAGAAATGGAAAAAGGGGAGTATTTTTTTCAGTCTCAAATAATTTTTAATAATGTTATAATTCCTCTTACCTTTGAACTCTGAGAAGACAGATTTTCCTTACGGTTCTTACAGAAAGCTGTTTTGTGAGAAAGGGAAGAATTTGCTTACAAAATTCAGAAAATCCTAAGTAAAATTGGCTATTGTATCTCAGGGATTAGGAGATTCAGGAAAAGACTGAGCAAAGGTGACACTATAATTAACAGGCAGTTGCAGGAAAGGAAGGATTCATGCTGTGCAGTATGTAATTTGGAAACCAAATGTTCTTGTCAGAGACCTGGCCTCACACAGAAAGCTATGGGGGCAGTTTTAGACAAATGAACTGACAAAACCTGCTTTGTGTGCTGGGCAATCCTGGTCATCTGTTTTCTTTCTCCATTGCTACCACAACCAGGCCATTCATTATTTCATTCAATTATTCATTTAACAATTATTGATCACCAACTATTCATCAGGTACATTGCTAAGCATGGGATCACAAATATGAATAAGAAAAATTTCTTGCCTTCAAGTAAGTGTCTATTTGTAAAGAAGAAAGACAGGAAACTGACATCCTCTTCCACAATCCACCAAGTGACTTCTGAGACAGAAACTCATATAGGTTGTCACAAAAATAGAGAGGTGGGGTTTTTCAAATTGCCTGGGAGTTTGATGAAGACTTGAAGTATATCCAGGTAGACCTGGTGGGAGGTCATTCTAAGCAGAAAATGTAGTATATACAAAGACATAAAGAGCAAAAACACATCAAGTTCAAAGAGCTTTACATAGTTCTTACAATAAGAGTACAAGGTACAGTTATATTGGTAGATGAAGACCGAGAGATATTCTGGATAATTTGGAATATAGCCAAGTTATTAACTTTCTTACTAAAAGAATTTTGAATCAACAATTTGTTCAAGGGTCAGTTTTGTTAAGGAATGCAAAATAAGTTTACAAAAATGTCTAAATCCTTCAAGGGCAGAGACTATAATATATATATATATATATATTTTTGCATTGCCAGCATGTAATATAGTGCTTGATATATAGGTGCTCAATAAATGTAGAACTTGGAATAACCAGAGAATAATTCCTTGGCAATGTTGAATCATTGATTCTAAGGGAGGGGGGTGAAGAGACAGAAGGAATATTAAGCTTCTGCTCTTTGCCAGGTACTGTGTTAGGAGTTTTACATGTATTATGCTAATCAATATTCCCAATAGCCTCTTGGAGGAGTTATACATATCTCCTCATTTTTCAGAAGAGGCATTTGAAGCTTTGGGAGCTCAAGTAATTTGTCATGGTCACATAGCTAACATCTGGCAAGAGGCAAGATTCAAAGACAGGTATGTCTTTCTCTATAGCCTATGTTTCCACTTTTAGGTACTACACTTTGCTGAAATTTCTGCTCCAGTACTCTGGGGAGGGTGCTACAAATGTGTTTATTTACAATAACAATTATATGGGATTACACAATCAGTCACTTATTTAATTTCTGTAGGAAGTCTTATAAATTCTATAGGAGTTCAGAAATGGAGTTGGAATTTTTTTTTCTATTTAGTGGGTTCAAGAAGCCTTACATTTAACTTAATACTGGTAAATGATACCTAAAACAAAATATATGAATAACAAATGGTACCGTTGAATAAATGATTGTGCATAGCCTTGTGTTTAAAGTGAGTGTTTCTGAAATTGCCAATGTTAGGTTGCTGATATACTATGTTCTGGATATTTTAACTGTGTAGTTGATGACTCACTTGGGCTCCAAAGAGAGCATATAAATATAACAAGTGTGGAGGAGAAAGTGCATCGCTTTAGAGCATCGCTTAGAATACCTTGAGTAGTAGTCCCATTCCCATAGCTCCTCCCTGCTAGTACAAAGCTGACCTCGTATTTCTGGATCCTGAACCTTGTTGCTGATTTTCCAAGCAGTGTCTTTTTCATTTTTTGAGAGTTCATAAGGATGTGATCTTTCCTCTTTTTTTTTTTTTTTCCTCTCAGTTTCAGGCTAAACTATTTTTTAGCCTGACATATCAAGAAGCTCTGCTGCCTTCAGACCTCTGAGTCATGGGCAATGACTGGCTCCACCAACTTTCCGCCCCAGGTCCCACATGCTTCCCAATGTGCACATTTGCTGGATGAATCAATGATGTGGAGGAGGATCCCAGATACAGTGGACCTTCCCACTGACTGTGCAGGATACTAATGGCTTCCCTCCCACCCCTGCCTTCAAAGGTCAGAAGTGCTGTATCCTAAAGTGAAGAGGAATTTTGCCTAGGGCCTTGTTGCCAGGGATACCAGAGATAAGGGCTCCCCACAGGGAATGATCTGCCTCCTACTACCCACAATGTAAATTTGGAAGCCATTGATGAGTTATGTGTATGTTCTTTTAAGATTTCCTAGTACAGTTGAAAGAGGGCCACAGTATTTAATGCAGGGGCAACACATCTGCCTTCTTATATAATAAAAGATAATCCAGCTAAATCACCTAAATTAGTCTTAAAGTAGCTGGCCCCCAAAAAGTAATTGCAGTTACTATTGTGATTATTATAAAAATGGTAATGACAATGGTAACGAAAACAAGAATGTATTCTATCCTTGACACCTAATTCTTTATCTGTGACTTAAAGATCCTATAAGCTTCACATTTAAAATATAAAAGAAAAGAGAAATTATTTATATTATTAGTAGACTGTACCTGTGATTATTCTCTTGTAATATAAACAACTATCTAGCCTTTCTAATTACATGGTTTTCTTCCACGTGTTAAACTGTGGCCTGGTCGATCATGGGGTATGCAAGGTTGATGAATTAAGATAATATTCGAAACTTTGGATAAGCTCAGACTTCAAATTTTCTACATATTGATATTTTTAGGAAAGTATCTGCCACTTGGGTCTTGGGTAATGTAGGCCAAGTGTGTTTCTATCTGAAGTTTCAGTATTTTTATCCTTTCCTTCCAATAAAAATGAAGTCTGGCTTTGAGTGAGGAGGTTTATTTCATAGATCATGAGATTGTGTTCTCAGAGTACCTGGAAGTTACAAGCAGATGCTCCCAGAAGAAGCTCCAGACTTGATTTGATTTCTAGGTGACACTTATAAAGTAACCCTGAATATGGAAATAACATAATTATCCTAGTCTTGATGGAAACTAGTCATAAGTAATGCAGAAACAGCTTGTACAGAAAAATTAGAGCAGACAGTTTTGTAATCCAGCCCAGTTGTTTCCAGTTTCTTGTGCAGTTGCCAGGAATGAAAGTAGTCCTGGTAAAGAGTGATCTATGACAAATGCTGTCTTAGGAACATGCACTGGCTTCAGG
This sequence comes from Eulemur rufifrons, assembly GCF_041146395.1. Lineage (NCBI taxonomy): Eukaryota > Metazoa > Chordata > Mammalia > Primates > Lemuridae > Eulemur > Eulemur rufifrons. The sequence goes on from NC_090988.1 coordinate 44,283,530, forward strand.
GGGGTTGATATTAATGTCAGATTATTTGTTCTCCAAATTTTTAAGGGTTTTTGATTTGAATGAAAGATTGGATCCCTTCTAGGGGGGTAACTATAGTTAGAGAATTTTATCATGATATTCTTAAGACGAGGAAGTGGTATGGAGAAGAAAGATGGTACAGAGTTTAGAACACAAGATTTGGATTCAGAATATCTACAATTAACACTAAGTCATTGAACCTCTCTGATCATTTTCTCATCTGTAAAAATGTGATAACAATATTTTTGCTCTACCTCTACCATACTTTCATAGATTTAAGGGCAACATAAGCTATAAAATGTTATACAAGCTAGAAAGTGCTATATAAGCACTGGTTATTATCATCATACATAGCTGGAAGTATCAGGGAAGATTTCATGGAATGAATTTTTCTTCCACTGAGCTTTAATGAGTAGGATATGGATATGGAGAGCAAGTGTTTTTTGTTGGGGAGATCAGAAAGCTTCCTGGTCCCCTCTTGTGAAAGAATAGGGTCATCACATTGATCATCATGGTGGAAGGAATAACATAAGTAAATACATATAGGTAGGAAAGCATAAGACTAAGTTAGCTGGGATATGTATATCCTCAGTAGGAAGCCATTCAATGATAAGCAGAAGAGCAGCATAATCAAAAGGGTTGTTTTGGGGAGAATACTCTGCAAACAATTGATAGTAAGAACTGGAAAGCAGAAAAACTGAATGCAAAGTTGAGTTAGGAGGCTAGAGTTAGTAAGGGCCTGAACTAGCTTAGAGGCTTTAGGATTAGAAGGGAGGAAGTGGACATAAAAGATACTGCAGTGATAGAATATCCAGAGATTGGTTTATCTCTCAGGCTTCTCTGATACCACCCTAACCAACATAGATTTGAAAGAGCTCTGAAAAGGTATCATAGTGGCCAATATCCTCCATCTCCTGCAAACTAGAACTACAGCATGCATGGCATCCAAATCTTTCCAAGTGTAGGTCTTTTCTTTTTAATTAGTTTGATGATTTTTTTTTATTTTTTGATTTTTTTAAATTTCAGAATATTACAAGGGTACAAATGTTTTGGTTACATGAATTACTTTTGTACAGTTTGAGTCAAAGTTATAAGTGTGTCCATCACCCAGAGAGTGTGCATTGTTAAGTGTGAATTAACCAAGTTTAGGTCTTGATCTGCCATTCTGATTCTTCAATTAATTCTGTGCTATAGCCATAGTAAATCTTTCCTTGTTCTGTGACCATGTCTAATGTTTTCCTTATGCCATTTCCTCTGCCTGGAATACCAGTTCCAACTCACACAGAATGTGTTTATCCTTCAATTGCAGCAAAATAGTCACCTTTGCCTCTGGTAATGTTCTCTCCTCTACTCCCTCAAAGCTCCTAACACATGTTGCTGGTACCTTTGTTTCTCAAATAAGTATGTGCAAAAGTTGGTATTATTTGGTAATCAGGACTGATGTATGAAGTTTTCCGTCCAATGTGGGATCAGATTCTTATGAAGGAATCTGGCAACCTTTGTATTTCATATCCAAGAACCCTTGTGATCAGCCTGGTTCCACTCATTATACCCAATATCAGTAAACCTGTGCTTCTGTCAGAGCATGCTGTACAGTCATGCATTCCTGTCAAGAAAGACTATTTCTGGTGGCAAACTGGAAATTATACCAATTTATCTATCAAAGTTGTTAGGGGAAAAAAGTCATTCAGGATAAAGGTACTTCCAAAATATAAATGTTTTTCTCTGACACAAAGGAAGACACTTCTCTGCCTTTAATCATGCTGGCTTTTCTAAAGGTTGTTTTGTACCAAAATCCCTAAATACAAAGCAGCCCATTCTCTGTGGACAAATTGTTATGTGGTAGATTATATCAAATAATGTCCTTTGATGTGGAATGTAGGAAAAGGGATCCATACTTTTCACTTACTTATTGGCCCTTAAAGAGTCTGATAACAGCTTCAAAAAAATTGTTCTACAGTGTCTATCATTCCACACTATGTCCACATATACACATTATTTAGCTCCCACTTATATGTGAGAACATGAGGTATTTGACTCTGTTTCTGAGTTATTTTACTTAAGATAATGGCCTCCAGGTCCATCCGTGTTGATGCAAAAGACATAATTTCATGAGGGGGGTGGGTGATAAGAAATTACTAAATGGGTACAATGTACATTTTTCAGGTGATGGATATATTAAAAGCCCAGACTTCACCACTATGCAATATATCCATGTAACAAAATTGCACTTGTACCCCTTACATTTATACAAATAAAAAATGGGAGCGAGTAAGGAAAAAATGCTGAGTCCTAGGACCCATCCCAGAGACTCGAAATCAGAAACTACATTTTTACAATATCCCCAGGTGATCTGTAGGCACATTAAAGTTTGAGATTCACTTGTCTACGTAAGTTCTGAAAAAAAAAGTTCTATTAATGCACAACTTCAACAGGCAACTTCCTATTTATAGGTTACCTATGCTTCCTCATGGGTAGATAGAATTTTTTTCCAGCACCATGAGCTGATAATTTTCAGCTTGACAGTGTTCTGAGCAAATAAGCCCCTCCCGCTTCCCTCCCCCCAAGCATCCCACCTGCACACACTCTTGCCTTCACACTGTTCCTAGGACACACTTACTACTAATACTGGTCAGTTTAAGATTCCCAGCTGCCCACTTGGACTGGCCTTCACTTTGTCCAGCTAATTAAAAATGTCCATTTGGTAGGAACAGACCAACCAATTAGTGCATCAGCCAGCAGCAGCCTCTGCATTTATTTTTCTTCCAAATTGCTTACATATTTATTTGTCCCTGAATACTTATTGGTGTATTGGTGACCTCTTAGCAAGTTTCTCTATGTGCCTAAATTAATTTTGACTCCCCATAAATATTTGATTTAATGAGTAAATGAACAAATGAAGCATACTTGGGAGGCTCATTTACTTTTCAGGCCAAAACATGAATCTACAATACAATGATCCCACTCATTGGGGAAATCCATCCATCCTTTCTCCATACTCAGCCACTGCTTAGCTGAAAACATCATCTTTTTAAGCATAATAAGCTCCTAATTAATCCCCTGCCTCCAGTCTTCCTCTGCTCCAATTCATTCTTTTCACAACAGCCAGAGTGATTTTTCTATGTTGAATTTTTTCTATAAAGAGACTTTCATACTTTTTTAGTATGCAGTATTTGATAACTAAAATATATACAATATGTGCAAATATTAAACTATAATAATAAAACAAACATCATGAACCCCTCCTCTAAGAGGGGTTCTAATTCAATTAGAATTAGAACAACACTAATACTTTTGAGGGTACTTGTGTGCTAGTCCCAAATTCTATTTCCATGCCTTCTTCTTCTGCAAATTGCTTTTTTCATTCAGTAATATTTTTTAAAGTCGTGCATGTTGTTATGCGTAGTAGCAGATTGTTTACTGCAATGTAATATTTCTTTGTGTGAAATATTATTTATTCATTTATCCATTATCCTCTTAACGGATATTAGAATTGCATCTAATTTTTGCTTTTAGAAACAATGCAGCAACAGTTGTTCCTGTACATATTTCTTGATATCTATACACAAGAGTCTCCCTAGGATTGGAATTACTGGATCATATGGTCTTCACCTGTTCAACCTTACAAGATACTGTCAAACTGTTTTCTATAGTTGTGACAATTCATATGTTTATCAGAAGTGTTTAGGAGTTTGCATTGTTCATATCATCAATACAAAATTTTATCAGACATATTAATTTTTGCCCATTTATCAGGTGCAAAAATGTCATAGAGCTCTTACTTTGCATTTTCTGGATGAAGAATATTATTGAAAATTTTTTAACATGTTATTCAACATTCATGTTTCTGTTTCTGCAAAATGATGGTTTAATGCATCTTCCTGTATCTATATTGCATTGCCTTTTTCTTATTGATTTCTAAGAGTTCTTTATATCTTCTAAATACTTGTCCACTATTGATCAGAAGCATTGCAGATATCTTTTCCCACCTTGTAGATTGAGCTATTGATTGTAATATAGTCAAAAGTATTGATTCTTTCTTTATAGATGACATTTTCTCTGTCTTGTTTAAGTAATATCTTTCTGCCCCGAGATTACAAAGAGAGAAAATCATAACTTTTCTTTTTTATATTTAACTATTTAATCAGTCTGGTGTTGATTCTTTTGTATTCTTTTTCCAGAAAAATAATTGTCATAACACTATTTATTAAATAGCAATCTTTTCTCCTTCCCCTATATATCTGCAGTGCTCACTCTGTCCTATATCATATTTTTATATTATATAAGTCTATTTCTATGTTCTCTGTTCTGTTTCATTGGTCTCTTTGTTTATCCCTGTGCCAGATCCATACTATCTTAATTAAAAATTTTTATAATGAATTATGATGTCTAGTAGATCAAATTATTCTACATTATTTTTCCTCAGGAGTTTCTTGGCTGTGTTTAGGTTTTACTTTTTATTTTATTATTTTTTGGACAACTGAAAGCATTTTTTTCACATTTTATATTTTTTTATTTCAAGATATTAATTAAGGTTGTTAAGGTTTCTTAAGTCAGGGCTTTTGGTGTGCCCATCACCAGAATAGTGTTCATTGTACCCAATAGGTACATTTTTTTTATTTCAGCTTATTATGGGGGTACAAAAGTTCAGGTTATATATATTGCCCATGCCCCCCCATCCCCCCGAGTCTGAGCTTCAAGCGTGTGCATTCCCCAGACCGTGCGCATTGCACTCATCATGTAGGTATACATCCATCCCCCTCCCCCCACCCCCCATCTCTGGTACATTTTTATCCCACACCCACCTTCCTGCTCTTCCCTCTTCTTGGTTTCTCATGTCCTTTATATCACTTTGTGCCCATGTGTACCCATCTATTATCTCCCATCTATTAATGAGAACATATGGAGTTTGGTTTTCCATTCCTGAGATACTTCACTTGTGATAATGGCCTCCAATTCCATCCACGTTGCTGCAAATGACATTTCATGTGCATTTTAGATGAACTTGGAAAGTTCCTGTCGAGGTTATTATTGGAATTTCTTTGAACCTCTAATTTAGGAAGATTGATTTCTTATGATATTGAATCTCCCTATTTATAAATATGGACTATTTTGCATTTATTTAGATCTTTAATGTCTTTCAGTAAAGTTTTATAGTTTTTTCCTTAAATATTTCACATTGAAAAGAATTAATTTTGAAAAATTTTTGCAAAATTTTTCATCAGGTACTGTCATTATTATTGTTGTTGATAATGAATAGTATCTTTTTCCCTCTCTGTCTATTCAGAGGATCATATAATTTTTCTCCTCTATTCTATTTATGTGATTAATTACATCAATTGAGTTGTGAGAGTTAAACCAACTTTGTATCCCTGGTGTAAGTTATTTTCTATTCCTTTTTTCCCTCTCTTTTCCTTTTTTCTTTCTTTCTTGCTATTATTTTTGTTTTAATTTTATTATTCTGCTATTATTATTATCATCTTTCTTCTACGTTTTTGAGTTTAAAATGGGTTTTTTTTTTTTTTGGTAAGTGCTTAAGATGGATATAACTCATTGAATGAAACCATTTTCTTTTATATTACTATTAAATACAATTCATATCTCTCAAAATATTTTAGGTACATTGGCATTATATAACATTTCATATGCAATGTTTTTAATTAACATTCAAATTCAACTATTTAAATAGATTTATGATTTATTTGAGCCAAGAGTTACATGGAAATGTATTATTTTAATTTCCAAAAGAATGATTTTTATTTCTGTTATTGATTTCTAATTTAATAAAATCGTGTCCAAAAAATGTTATATGGTAACAATTCTTTGAAATTTATTTCAATGTAAAATGTGGTCAATATTTTGTCAATATTCCTTGTTTGCCTGAGAAAAATGTGTGTTCTCTAATTATTAGATGCCAGTTTCTATAATAACTACATTCATTAGAGCAAGTTTGATAATTATGTTTTTCAAATCTTCTCTACCTTTACTAAATTTTTACCCAACCCATCTATCAATGAGTAAAAGAAGTCTGTTTACAGTCTCCTTCTTGGATAGCAGATTTGTTGATATGTGTTAATATCTTCTTGTGTTTTCTATATTATTAATACTTAAACATCTCACATGGTTATTTTAAGTTATGTGCCTGATAATTTTAAGATCTGAAGTCCTTGTAAGTCTATTTTTGTTTCTGCACTTTCTCACACATAGTAGTCTGCTTCATTATATCTCCTTAACAGACCTCATATTTTTGCTGAACTTAAATAATGGGAATTTTGAACATCAGCATAGGATATTTTATTCTGCAGAGGATTCGACTTTGTTTCTGATTGAAGCCAAAGAATTCTTTTGAATTGGGATTACTTTGGTACCTTTTGATTGTCCCTCTTAATTTTAGTTTCTCATGGTTTCTGATCTCAGTACTGAAAAAATTATTTTTCCTCGGGGTCCTGGCTTTCATTTTCCTACAGCATACTTTTCTGATTTTAGTTGATAGAATTTTGTTTGCTTGTTTGTTGTTTGTTTTAGTCTTGCTGATTTGTTTCATATTCTTGCATGGCTATGATTCATAAAAATTATTAAATCATTGATGTATTATAGCTGACAGGCCCACTAGATTTAGGACCTTTTTTGCTGTGATGATGGAAGTGGTAACATTTTAATACAGATTTTGATCATGTTGCATCCCTGTTTAAAAATCCTTCAATAGCCCTCAGGTTTGAGTACAATCTCTTTGGCAAAGGCATGAAGGCCCCAGGATCAACCTGTTCCCATCTCTCCTACCTCCTTTCCCTCTGCTTAACCATATGAATCTATGCTCTACTCACACCAATATACTTACAATTCCCTGAATATGACAGACTTTTAATAGGCTCTTTCTGTTACTTCAGATGCTTTTTACTGTTTTTCTCCCAGGACACTTCAGCCCCTAAGTTTCGGGCACAGATTGCTTCCTCTTTTAAGTGTTTTTTAAACCTCCAAGACTAGTGTAAGTGCCCCTCTTCAAATTCCATAACAATCTACACATACCTATTTTAGCTTTTACAGCACTGCCTTACTTTCTTTGCCCATTTTTACCTAATTTTTCCATTAGGATCTGAGGGAAAAGGCTGGTTCTTGTTTATTACTTGATTTACAGTGCATAATACTTAGGGTACCCCTATGTTTTGGGTTACCAGGAGAGTACTGGCATTCACCTTTTTTTCCAGTGTACTTATTGATAGTGCTCACTTTCAGAAGTTTTGGCTGATGAATTATATGGCCATCCAAATATTCTAATGTTTGTTGAATGAATGATAACATAAAAGAAAGGGAATGGAAGGGGGAGACTTAGAAACTGGACAATGAGATCTGACTCACATTTCTAGCAATGTTTCTTTGTAAAAATTATTTAACTTTTCTGTTCTTTAGTTTACTCATTGGAAAAAATGAGAAAATGATTTTCTGTCTGTTTTAAAAAGAAACAATAATAAAAACTCAAATATGTTAAACTTGTGTTATGCTTTGTGGTTTACTAAGAACCTTCTGAAATATGATTTCATTTATCTTCATAATGACAGTACTACATAGGCAATTTAAGTGTTACTATCATCATTTTTCATTAGATGAGACATTGATTCTCAGAGATTAAGTGGTTTGCCAAAGATTATACAGCCAACAAGTAGTAGTAAACTATATTGTGGGTTTTCTAACTTCAAATCCAAGACTTTTTCCAGTTTAGCACATCATCATTATGAGATTTTATGAGAAGCTTTAATAAATTAATCTACTGGATAGTAGTTTGTGAATTATAGAAAGCCACTCAACAGTATAGTGATCAATTATTAGTGCTAAAATTCACCCTCATCATTATTTTTATAATCATCATCATAACAATACCCTAGAGAATTAAAAGTGGTCATACAAGTCACACATTATTTTATTTCTAGCAATTTATTTACTGAAATAATCTGTTTCATTGTATGTAAAACCAATATCAAAATTCAATACCTCCAAACTTTATAGTTTATTAAATTGAAAAGTAAGTGATCAAACTCATCACAAAGACCACATTTTCTCAACTAAAAGTTGAGACATAGGCTCTTCCTTCTTACCGCTGCCCCACCTTGTTACCTTTCTGACTCTTTCTTGTGCTTCATGTTTCAACTCAATGTCACTTCCTTAGGGTTGGCTTTCTCTGACTCCTTACTTTAATTACAATCTGAAGTAGAACAATCCTGTTCTCTCTCTTCATAGCACTTTTTATCATTTATAATAACATATTCATTTGCTTACTTATGCCTATCACTGCCACTGAACTGTAAGCTCCTTAAGAACATAGCCCCTGTCACCACATGTATTTTCTTCATCACTTTATGCCCAGAGTTGAAGAATGGCATATGTTGAATGAATACTGTTGAATGGAAATATTACATGGGGTGGTGGATCAGGTTTTTCTTTTTGAAAATGATACCATCCTGAAATTTTCTCTGTGATTAGAGATGAAAAAAAAGTTAATAACTCCAGGTAATTTGGAGTATCTTAAGGACCTTTTTAATCCAGGTCACCACCCTTTTATTTTGTGGTATTTTGATGGATAGCAATATTCTAGATGGGAATAGAGTGAAACTCTAAAATTTGACTGTTCCTTTAGGTCCCCTAAAAACACAAAAACAAATAATTCTAGAAGAGTCTACTCAGCAACACCTATATAGTTAAAAACTGTGCCCAAAGAAAGATAATTGTTAACTTACTATTCTGAATGACAAATTCAGTTAACAGATGATGCCTTATGAAAGAATATATTGTTCCCTAAAATTAGAATTATTAGCTACCTAGAAAAATAAAACTCTTTTCCAGCAAATATTTCCATACCCTTTTGAACTAACACTTCAGGTGACCAAGAGCAGTAATTAGTGAGTGTTAGTTCTGGTGACTCCATTTGCTTCCATGTTGGTATTTATTGATGGTATACCATGTGTATAATATTTGTGTTGGGTATTGATCAATGTCACTTTTCCAAATCAAATTTATGTTCTATTTATGTGGCTATTGAACCCATTGAATAAAATTAAAGCTACACATATTTTTAATTGGTTTCTCCACCCCAGAATTAGTTATGACACTTAATACTTTCCATGCATCTCGTGCAGCTATCACCCACAGCAATTAGAAATGACAGAACAAATCAAGGGGAAAATATTTTATTGAACTTGTATCATCCTTATGAATTGGATGCGTGCTTCAATGCTTGGCTGAGTAATTAAGTGTGGCTTTCACTTAAGAGTTCTATCAGTTATGTTTATTTCCTTCCTATTGGATTAACTCATGAAAAATGAAAAAGCATATTAGGGCTCATATGGCTACTTTGAAAGTCCTGTAACAGCAGATGTAGATTGTAACACACATTAGCTGCTGTAGCTGAACTGATTGCCCAGATGGTCGAATGGCAAATCAAAATAATAATAATAATAATAATCACACATCTTATATAGTGTTTTTCATCTTACAAAACTCTTCCACTCACATAATCTCAAGGTGATTTTGTTTATTATAACAATTTTGTTAAGTAGACAGGGAGATATTCTAAAGATAATAAAACAAACAGGAGATATGTGTGTGTGTGTGTGTGTGTGTGTGTTTTGTGTATATATATTTGTCATTATCTAGTTAACACCTACTTGTCTGACGCCAAGCCAAGTGGCCTCCCTGACTATAGTTCATCTTACTGACAGAGATATTGTTATAAATACAAATTTAACCTGCTTTCTCTATTATATAAAACCTACTTTTATCCTTTGGCGTGAGTTAAAATTCAAACACTATAACATTTGTCTATAGACAAATCATGATCTAGCTTCTTCTTGCCTCTCTGACCTCGATTTTAATCATTCTCCTTTCACCTCTTCCACAAATGTGTCAGGCTTTCACATCTGTCTTCTTATGCTTCCACTGTTTCTTTTGCTTGCTTTTGCTACAGTTTCAGCTCAAACATTACCTTTTTCATAAAGTCATTGCTGACCTTTTCTGCTTCTCCCCAAAGATCTTCATTTTCCCAATCATCCCGGCCTCTGTAATTCTCTGTCAAAACATAATGGTGACTGATTTATAAGTCTGCTTCTCTTTGCTGAACTCACTGCTCTTTTTTTTTTTTTTTTTTTTTGCTTCTCTATCATCTGGCAGAGTTCCAGGCATATAATAAACACTCAAAATATATTTGTTGAAAAAATTGATAAATGATAGAATAATATACAGTGATATTTCTCCTATCTCACTTAATATGAAATGTTACATATTCACAGTTCTTTACAGTTGATCAAATGTGTTCATATATCTTATTTCATCTGCCCACAGAAATAACATAAAATGCACAGGCAGACAAGGGCCTATTCTACAAATGAGGAGGGAGAGGCTCAGTAAAAATAAGGGACTGCCTCAAACTTGGTGGTCACATGATGTCACTTCAACCTAAGAATGTGTGTTCTTGCTTGAGTGCTCTGAGTGTGATCATGAGCTGCTCTTAGGCAAGAAATTTTCATTATTGGTTTTAATAGCTTGACATAGCAAATGTTAGGTTCTAAAAGAGATTGAAGAATTCCAAAGAAGGATTAAAAACTTCTATTCTGTATCCTTCTCAGCTTATCATTGTGTCTTGGCAATTAGGCATTGAGACTGCAGTTATTTACTAAAAACCAAAACGACTATGGCAATAATAACAGCAGCTAATATTTAGTGAATGCTTAATGTGTGCAGGACACCATGATAACTATTACATGTATTTTTTCAATAAGCCCTCAAAATCAATTCTTTTTATATGTACCATCTTCTTCACTTTAAAGCTGAAGAAACTAAATCTCAGAGGGAGTTCAATGCCTTGCCCAAGTTGAGTAGATAGTGCATGGTAGAACCAGTAATTCTCCCCACTGAAGAAAGCTAGCCTGGATCTATTGGCCTAGACTGAAATTTTAGGGAAGACTTGCCCATAACTGAGCTTCTCTTTGATGACTTAGATCACAGAGTTTCTTTTTCTAGCAAGGTTTTAATAAACAATTACCTGGTGATTTTAAACTGTCTAATGGTATATATTGATATAAAATACCCATATTTCTTTCCTGATTTGGTTATCCTGAACATTGTGTTAAGTCTTGGTGCCTCAAGAGAGAGCAAGTGTCCTCATAGTGTTGCTAGGAGGATTTCAAATTAGATCAAACCAGTCCCCAGTGTTTTGCAGTGTTCTCGATCAGCCCAACTACCTAATGGAGCAGTGTAGTGCAAACTTGTTCAACAGAATCTTGATCATCTTATACTTGCATTCAGAAATCCATAATGTTTCATTCATGTACCCCATTTTATAAAGGTATGTGAACTGCTATCTATGATTAAGAATTCACATAATATATTGGGAAGAATAAAACCTTTGGTGCTAGATAGACCTGGACTCAAATCACAGCCACACCACTTACTAGCTACAGGGTATTGGGCAAGTGGCTTAATCTTTCTGACCCCAGGTTTACTTATCTGTGAAACTGAGTCAATAGTAAGTATCTTATGAAGTTGTTGTGAAGACAAGGTTGAATGTATCCAAGCATGTGTGTGTGTATATATCTATATATACACATATATATTTCTAAACATAGTAAATGCTTAACAAATATTACTCCTCACCTTTATTTAAAAAATTAAAAATAATATGACCATATTATAAAATATTTATAAAATAAGAATATAAAATAACACTAGCTATAGTTGCACTACACAAATTAAACTACCACTCTAGTTTTAATGTATTTTCTTTTTTTCATTTTCATATGACTATGTTTAAATCCTGACCTTTCACTTAGTATTGCACCATAAGCAGCACTTTCCACATTGCTAGGAATCATAGACATCATCTGCTAAACAATGTGGTAGTCATTCGGTCATTTCACTCCTATGTATTTACTGAAGAGAATGAATGTGTGTGTCCACATAAGCCCACAAAGACTTGTACCTAAAAGTTTACAGCAGCTATATTTGTAATAGCAAAATTGTAGAAATACCCAAATGTACATCAACAGGTTATCATGAATAAAGAAATTTTGACACATCCACACACTAGAATTCTATTTGACAACAGAAAAGAATAAACTATTAATACATGCAACAGTATGCATAAATCTCAAAATAAGTACGTCAAAAGCCTGACAAAAAAAAAGCACATACTACATAATTCCACTTATATGAAATGGTAGACAACTCATATTAATACATAGTGACAGAAAGGTTGCTTGAGGATAAGAAGAGCTGGAAGGGAAAGAATACAAAAGACACAGGGAATTTTTCAGAATAATGGATATATTCTTCATTTTTATTAAACTAATGGTTTTACAGGTAGTTACACAGCTCAAAACTTATAAATTATACATTTTAGTATGTACAGTTTATTAATTATACTTCAATAAAGCTGTATAAATAAAAATTATACATCTTTTTCTAAAAAATAGCAGTGTGATAGTTCCATTGTATCATTATTTTTCAACTATTCCCATTGCTGTATGTTTAGATGCTTCCAATATTTTGCTACTATAAACAACATTGCAAAGATCTTTTGGCATAAAGGTATTATATATTATTTGCTTTCTCTTTGGGATGGACTGATGGTGAAAGCATCTTTCCTTGGGCAAGAATGGCACAGAAAAATCTTTGTAGTCACTCTTCATATGTGTAAGCTTCTTAAGAGGTGGAATTATGTGTACAGAAGGTTCACTGGCTAATTTTTTAAAATATGATTGTAATCACTGGTTTCCAAGCATCACCACTTGGCCCACTGATAAGAAAATAATAGCATAGCAGCACTTGGGTAACGATCAGAGTTGTAAGACCAAGAGTCTCAGGCAGGAGACCAATAATGATAGAACTATAAGATTCTCCAAGCATATGACCCCATTAGGCTTCCAGAGGCCTCAGCCTTATCGTTCAATGGTCACCTACTCTGTGCGCCCAGTCACTTCTAAGTGCTTCCTTTATTTCTTTTAGTGTATGGTGTTTTCTCTATTGGGAATGTATAAAGTGCTACATGGGACTTTTTCTTCTGCCTTCTACACATACCATTCATTTATTCATACAATAAAAGAAACATTTGCTGAGCTCAAACTATATGTCAAACTTTAGATTTGAACTGAAGAAAAAGCTCTGAATAACATATAGTCCCTGGCCTGAAAAAACTTACAGTGTTGTCTGAGAAACCAGTAAATAAATAGTAAATTTGAATAGGGAGCAATTAGTGCAATGAGAAGTATATCACCCAACAGGTAATGGATACACATATCCCAACCTAAAGGATCAGGGTAGATCTCCTCGAATAAGGGGCACCTGAGCTGGTAACTAGTGAAGGAAGAGTCAGGTGAAGAAATTTAGAGGGAAAGGGAGGAGAATGTTTCAGGCAATGTAAACAGCATGGGAGAGAAGGTGTGCCAATACTCTGTGGCTATGTACGACTATGATGCTGGACTGGGAATAAATGGCCAGTGCTGTACACTCAAGCTGCTTCCTTTGGGCTTGGGCTACCTTTCCCGGCTGAAGCTACAAAGGTAGGATTGGCAAGGTTAGGGAAGTAAAGATGGGGTGGCAAGGGTACTGTCAGTAGGGCCTGGGGGACAGGCCAGGGGAGGGGCTTGCCATTGACCTGGTGGTTCAGACTCCCCATCATTGGCTTATGCCTTGCTCCCCTTATTCCTCAGTCACAGAGCATATTTTGTATCTTTCATTGTAGGCCATAACAGGCCACCTGATTTCTCTTCCAAGATAGCTCCGGTTTAGGTCACTATCTAGAACCTTTTATGACCTAATGGTGATGACAATATTAAAGTTGTCAGTTTTTTTTTTTTTTTCTAAATGTATGCTTTATTTGAAGGATTCATAGGAAGTATAAAGGTTAGAAAAAAATACTATTGAATGAAAATATATGTCTGGTATATGCTTTAAAATAATATAGAATATGGGGAAAGAAAGAATAATATAGATGAAACAGGATTAGATGGGAGTTGATTGAAGTTTAATATGGGTGAAGTGTTCATAGTGATTCATTATACTGTTCTCTGTACTTTTGATTAAGTTTGAAGCTTTCCATGATAAACTTAAGGAATAAAAAATAAATTAAAGCAGAAAAAGTACTGCTAAAAACATTCTTTAAATATTTATTTTCTGATTACAAAGTAATATATGCTCACTTTATGTAATAATAATTAATATTGATTATGACCATTTTAATATGTTTATTATAGAAAAGTTAGAAAATATGAAAACATAGGAATACAACAAACATTACTGGTAATATTCCAAGCAGACATGGTTAAAAGTTTTTCCTTTAAATATCATTGTACCTAAACCCTCATGTATTTAATCAGTGCCCCACTGATAAATACTGGATCACTTCCAGCTGTTTGCCTTTACATATATTACTACAGTGGTAATTCTTACATTTATCTGTCTATTTATCTATCTATGTATCTATCTTAGCATTCAACTATTAGTGTGTCATAAGATAAATATATAAAGGTAGAATTGTTGGATTAAAGGTAAAGTCTAAAGGATTGCCTAAAATGACCTACATTCTAACATATATTTAACCACGCTGACCCCTATTAGTGGACACTTAGATGGTTTCCAAATGTTATTCCTATAAATAACTTAAAAATATTCTTAAGCACTGAGACTGCTTCAGGCCTGTCAATTAAATGCTGCCAGTCCATGAGTCATTTCAGGTTGGCAAAAGATCCTAGAGCCTGGTAAAAATCACTCAACATGCTAAATAATAGTGTATCCAAGCATAAAAAAGGGAAGGCAGGGAATCTGGTAGTCTTATTTGATACCAATTATTGGACCAGATTCTCCATATTTTTATATAGGTTATCTCAATGAATTCTCACCTCACTTATGGCAGAGGTATGTTAACCCATTCTGTAGTTAAAGAAACTGAGGCTCAGACTAATTAAGTGACTTTCCCAAGGTCACAGCTAGCCTAAATTGAAGAGGAGACCTTATCTAGAGTCTACCAAATAGAAAAGTTTATATTCTTCCAACTACACATCTTCTCACAAAAGTCAATTAGAATTATTATACTTCTTTTGTAACCCAGAGACAAGATAGTATTTCTTTTTAATAAATAATAATAGTTAACAATTAGTGGCTATTAATATTTTTGTCAGGTAATTTTATAGGTATTAGCTCATTTAGTCCTGCAACCCTAATGAGTCTATTATTGTACCTGACATACAGATGAGGAAACTGAAGCACAGAGAGGCTAACTAGATTGCCCATGACCACTTGACTCATGGGAGCAGAATGCGGAATTCAAGCCAAGCAGTTTGCTGTGAGGGCAGCATCCCACTTCAGTGCATTGCCTCTCAGAGGCAAGTATAAGTCTGTGCCAGAAAACAAATGGGAGGTGTTGTCTTACTATGTGTAATAACATTGTATAACATTAAGAGGCAAAGTAGAGATACAGAACACAGATTCGGGAGCCAAACTGCCTTGTTTCAATTCAGGTTCTGCCACAGACAAGCTGTGTGGCCCTGTGACAAGATGCTTAACTTCTGTCTAGTTGAGCTGCTTCATCTATAAAATGGTGATAATAATAGTAAGCACCTCACAGGGTTGTTATAGGAATAAACATTTAAATAGTGCTTAAAATATTGCTTGGCATATACTTAACACTATTTAAGTTTTTGCTTAATCATTTGTAGTTTGAGTTGTCCCTTGATTTCTCTCTCACAAACCACACTCTAGGAAACAGTGATCTCAATGGCAACCTGAGGTAACCAGACACATCCACAATGTTTGGCTTTTTCAAGTGGCCCTACTCACTATTGATGCCCTAGCAAAAATCTGGGCCCTGAGGCTTCATAGTATCTTATGTTTCTGTGAGATCTGTTTTTAAGGGAAGAATCAGCCTTGCCAACTTTCCAAATTTAGCCATAACTGGGTCACCTAAAAAAGTAGTGCACTGTTCCCTCAAGTAACCTTTTGCTTATGTTAATTTTATATGAAACGTTCCTCACCGAACCTTAGCACGTTGTGAATTTCATGAGTCACTGCTTCAGTGGAAAAGGCACTCACCTTTTAAGAACCACTGTTGGATGTGGTACAAGCTTGCTTCTGCCCTAGGTCAAGCCTGTTTCTCTAGGGACTGGTACCAAAAGTAAATACAAAGAAAAAACAGGATTAGGTCTGAGTATGTTTAGTTTTGTCTTTCGTACTGTGAAATCTGGAAGCAATTTTGTCTTGAATGACTTGGGCCACATTTCTAATACTGCTCACTGGCCAGTGCCAGGCTCTGGGTACAGATAGGAGTTTGATCTTGGTTCTGCCTTTGAAGTGAATGCAGTCTCCTGTTGATTACAACCTCTGAAGATATGCTTCTAAGGAATTGTCTTCAGTTTGGGATCAGAGGTTGATTTTCTCAAGCCTACTTTGACACATGAATCATTATCTGACTCAGGGCCCTCTCCTTATGTCTCCAAACTGAAGAAAAGGTGTTTAGTGAGCCTGGCTCTCAGAGTCATATGTTATATTGCAGTAAACAACTATGCTTATCCCAGTGGGCAAAGGATGTAGGGTTACTGTGAGGGGAGGCCACTAATGCTTTTAGAGGGCTTGCCATAAGCCAGGTACCGTATTAGAGATTAGTTTACTTTAACCTTGAATCAATCCTGGGGGATGATTGTCTCTTTCGTTAGATGTGGGAACTGATATTTACCAGATAATCTTAAGTGAGCATAACTTGATTAAGGTCAGAGATAGGAAAGGGTAGAGCCCAGAGTTTGAATTTAGGGGATCTATCTGGCTACAGCGTCCATGCACTTCCCACTATAGGAATTATCTCCATTTTAAAAAAGAAGTATACTGAATATAGAATATTAGAAATCCTTACCAGAGTCTTTTCTTTAATAGGTTCAGGAGCCAGAGTAAGGGAATTTTAGTGCCTTTACTCTCCTACAGAAATGGCATTTGCTATTTTGTTATCAAATAATCTTATACTTTTCCTTATGAGGGCATCATTATAGTCTGTTCTAGTTTAGTTTAAGCAAGGTTGTGTATCAAGAAGTTGAGCATTTTATTTGGCTTTCTCAACTTTTCAGGGTAGAATAAAAGAACTTCAGAGCCTTGTGTAACTGAGGTCTATCTGTATACCTGCCTCTAACTCTCAAATGGAGATAATAATACCTTGTTAATGGAGTTGGCATGACATATACAATAATTATTGTTAATCATCTGGATTACAGTTGTGACTTAATAAATTATAGCCCCCTCCCCCTTTGTTGTAAGACATCTGGGTAACTTACTGAGTGAAAAGAGCACATCTGAAGATATTTACTTAACACACTGTGTCAGACTATTTTTGGTGCTTGAAGAATACTAAAGAATTAAAGTTTTATGTGCCCCTGCCATTGGTAACCTTGGATCCTGAGTATGGAGAAAGTATTAAAAAGTGAAATAATTTAGAAACAAATTAAATGTTTTCAAATATGACACTTGTAGTAAGTAAAACAGGATTCACAGAAAGTAGAGACAGGTATACATAAGGGCCCAAAGAAGACCTTCATGTCTGGAAGGGCTTGAACAAGTCTTGAAGCAGGATTGATGCTACACCAGGCAAAAGGAAGAGCATAAGGCAGCAATTTCTCCTATGACTTTCCTTCTCCCCTTTTTATTTTCTTTCTTCTGTAGCGAGAGCATAGAAATCATTTCCCTTTCCTCCCCACTCCCCTTCCATAATACCAGTGCAGCTGTTTTACTTGATTATAGAAACAGAAGTATTTATCTTCTTGTCAGCCTTCCAAAAGGAGTTTAGTTTCACTTGTATGTCACAATTGCCATTTAATTCATCAATTAATTAAAAAAAATTTCTTACGGCTTTACAATTGTTCTTATTTAAAAAGAAACATGGAAGCAAAGCTATTTAAAGTAAAATCATGCATGCTTAATGTAGAAAATTTAGAAAGCATAGGAGGGTACATAGAAAAATATTTAGCATGGGTCCACCATACAAAGACATTTGTAATTTATATTTCAGAGTATTCTTGTCATCTTTTGTTTTGTTCACTTGTATTATATTTTGTTTATTTTGCATAATATTGACACACATACACATTTCTGTACTCACTTTATTTGTAAGTTGTGATCATGTAAGCACAAAATTCCATGAATGTGCCATGCTTAACTTATCCATTTCCCCAATGTTGTACATTGAAATTGTGTCTAGTTTCCACTGATTAAAATTCTGTTGAAAATGTTTAATGTTTTTATTTTTCTGTGTTTTTAGGGATTATTTCCTTAAAATGTACTCTGAGATGTAGAATAAATAGAATTAATTTTTGGTGGAATTATTGATTTTTTTGAGAGCTATCCGAATAGCCACTGTCTTCTAAACACCATGCTAAAGGCAGCTTTGGATAGCTAACAATTTGGTAGAAAAATAAAGAAAAGTAGGAAGTGGTCAGTGCCTTAAGGGGAAAACAAGAAAAGCCCTGAAGAAATTCAGAGAAGAGGTCACTTATGACTGGAATGATGGGACAGGTCTCTTGGAGAGAGGCGGAACTTGATCTAGGGCTTGAATGATGGAGTTTACTTTGATCAACAAGTGCAGAGGTAGAAAAGAAAAGTATAATCAAAGGTCAGTAAGCAAAACCTATTTGTAGGAAACTTAGGAGTCACATAAGAAATGGTAGACAAGAAGCCTAGAAAGGTAAATTATAGGCAGGGGGCCATGAATCTCATATTAAGAAGTCTGAACACCTTTTTAATAGGCAGTAAAGAGTCCTGAGATTTTTTTTTTTTTTACAAGTGGTTACAAAGTGTACAGATTGGTCCTCATAAATAGGTGCTTATATGTAGAGATGTTCAATATCACTAAGAACAAAGGAATGTGAATAAAGCAATGCAGTATAATTTTCACCCATTAGATTAACAAAGATTTAAAATGTTAATGGTGGTTAATACTGACAAATTTACAGAAAAATAGCCATCATCACTGATGTAAATTGTGCATAATTATGAGACTGTAACTTGGCATCAACTTTCAGGAAAACAACATGGCAAAATACATAAGTATTTAATATGTGCATACCCTAATACTTGGCAATTCCATTTCTAAAAATACATTCTAAGTTCCTAATAAAGCAATGCTCAAAAATGATCATGCATGATAATCTATAGTGGTACTTTATGCAGTACTATAACACTGGAATCAACTGAAATGTCCATTAATTGGAGTGTCTTAAATTATTTATGGCATTAACCTTGAACAAAATGCTTATAGTTGTGGTTTTACAAAAGGATGAATTATGTATTTATGCACTAACCTTGAGTAATGTTTATCATATGTTAAAAAACAAAACAAAAGACATACCAAACAGTAACTCTTCTCTCATTTCTGTGAAAACAAATCTTTATATGGACAAAAATCATCAAGAAGACTATATACCAAGTAGTTAACAATTGACACTTGGGAATAGAAATAAAAAGGAATTTCACTTTTACTTTAAATCCATCTACCTTTATTAAACGAACATATAATTTATAAATATTTTTAAGTATTCTGAAAGACTATTAAAAAGAGATTTTTCAGAAACATTATTTTGGCTGCAGGTTTGAGTGTAAATCAGAATGACTATAAAAGCAGAGATGAAAGTCAATGTCCTCTGAGAGACCTTTCCTTATCATCTGGTGTTGACCTTGTCATTTCCCATCACATCCTATTTACAGTCCATTGTAGCACTTAGCAATACATTTTACTTTCTGGTTTATTTTTCTAATTATCTTGCTGAGATGAAGGACCTTGCTTATTTTGTTCTATGCCATCTCTAGCACTTAGAACACTGCCTCAATGATAGTAGCCTCACATAAATTATTTGAATGAAATGAATGTTAGACAGTTGTTGCAATAGTTGCTTTTAAAATAAAGTCCAAATACCTTAATTTGACTTATAAAGCCCTACATAATTTAGTTCCTGCTAATTCCTCTAGCTTTAGTATATTATCATTACCTCCCCACTCCCCATCCCACTGCCCCAGGACCTGTACACAACTAAACTTTCCTCAATTATCTTGATATATCTTTCTCTGTCATCTCCGGACCTTTGTTCATGTTATTTTTACTTCTTGGAAAATTAACTGAGCTCCTCTTTCTCTTACTCCTGTTTATCCCTCTGGTATTCAGAATAGTATAAGCAGTATTACCTCCTCAGGTCACAGGCTCTGGAATTAAATGTTAGTTACATAAACTTAGTCAAGTTATTTTTGCTTAAATACGGTATGCTTGTCTGTAAAGTGTAACTAGTAGTATGTATCTCATCAGGTTGTTGTAAGGATAAATGAGTTAATACGTGAAAGGCAGTAAGAATATTTCCTGGTGCATAGTAGCAGTTTATTATATGTTAGGATGATTACGATGATTATTTGTGGTGTAGTTGTGATAGTGATGTCACCTTTTTTGGAAAACTTCCCTTATTCCAGGATGGGTGAGGTGTCATTCCTCCATCTCAAAAACTAATTTGTGTGTATTATTGCCCATTTATTTGCCTTTGGATCCTACTGGAATATAAGCTCCATGGGAGCAGAGGCTCAGGCCATTGAGTTCATCAGAGTACCCACATCACCTAGCACAGTGTCTTGCAGACAGCAGACACTTAATAAATGTTTATAAAATGGCTGAATTGGATAAACTTGGCATAAAGAAATAAAGGAGATAAGATATATTGTGAGAACTGAGAAGATAGATCTTGGCAATGGTGAGAAAAGAGTGAGAAGGAGAGAGTCAAATATGACTCAGGTTCAAAGATTGGGGGCAAGAAAAATGAAACCATTAAGAGAGAGGAATAAGGATGAGTGACTAGTCTTGGCCTTTTCCGTTGACCCCTCAGAATTGTGTTTTATCTTTATACTTCCACAGTTATCCTAAATGGCTCTTAGATTGATTATATCCTTTCACATTCAAACTTTATGTTGTAGGCAATGCAGATATATATCTGCTTCTACAGATGAGTAAATTGGGATTCAGAGGTAAATAGATTGCTCTAGGTCATATTTAATTAAAGGAAAAGTCATATGACAAGTAAGAAAAGCAATTTTATTTGAATTATTCATTGGTTCATTTATAAATATACATGGAAGTTCTGCTGTGTGCAGAGCATCGTGGTCTGGGTGTACAGAGATGCAAATAACCTGGCCACTGTCCTTAATAGCTCAATACTTATTGGTAGAGACAGTTACATAAACAAGTTCAAGACAGACTGATAATCCTTGTAAAGGATTTCGGTAATGTCCTCTTGGAGTACCATGAACAGAGCAATTCATCCTCAGTGGAAGATTTAAAGAAGGTTCTCAAATGATGTTACATTTGACCTGGGCTATGATGCTATTCATTTTTCAATATTTTACTCTAGTATATTTGTTTCAAATCAAAGCTAGACTTTGATTCTAAATTAGAAATTTCAGCATTATCTAATTCATATCTATCGCTTACCTTTGGGTTTTAGTTTCCTTTAAATTGTTTTTCCTTTTTCTTTTCTTCTCTTAATTTAACTCAGCAACAGTAATTCACTGTTGTGAAGAAACACCGAATGAATTAGTGTTTGAGGTGACAATTGCCAGCAGACTTTTAAGATCTTCTCAGAGTTGATAACATGTTGATGACACTGACTTTTTAAAGCAAAATAAAATTGGAATCCAAATGAGAATATTCCAGAGCCCCAAGTGGATCACTCTATTTTATGCATTGCATCCTTAATGTGATATAAAAACAAAACCAAATTATACCTACTTATTGGTGATAATAGAAAAATAGAGTGTTTTAATATATGAAGAAGGGGTCACTAGTATACTTTATACTTCCACAGAACTAAATTTAGATTGAAATTAGAATTATAAGGTTTATGAATTGAAAGGAAAACTTAATGGTAATCTAGTACAATTTTTTGTTTTTCTTTCCTGATGATTTAGAAAACTGATAGAAAGATTGAATGAAATGCTTAGTATCGTGAGGTTTCCATTATTTAATATCATTGCTTTATACCTTTAAATTACATAATACCTTTAAGAAATTGGGATATGCCTATTTTATTGTGACTTGCCCCACTCCCCCACCTCTGGGAAAGTATTAAGTTTGGATTGGTTTCAACACAAGCAGCTGGTCACATCTATTTTTCTTACTATTCTATTCCTAGTGCCCAGCACAATGCCTGACATCTAATGACACTCAATAATTCTTTGTTGAATGGATGTATGAACTTGACTTTCCTGATGATTTTATATTGTCTGATGGACCCCTGAAAATGTCTGAATTCTAGATGTGGGGATTCAATGCTGCACTTTTAACAAAAGAACAAATTGAGACCCTAAGTGTTAAAGAATTGTCCTACGGTCACAAATATGAATACACTATGTGGCAAATACATTTGGGACTCAGGTTTCCTAACCACTACTTCAGTCCCTTTTCTACCACAGACCTTTAAAAATATTAATAATGTGTTTTCCCAATACTCTAACAATATTCATGCTCATTCAAGAGAATTTGTAGAGTAAAATTGTATAAAATATAAAAAATATATATTTTTATTTACTTATATAAACTGTCAAAATGTAGGCATATTTTCTTGGCTCTTTCATTTAAAATCATCATGAATAATTATTTTGTCACTATATATTCTTTAAAGACATTTTAATGTGTGATTAGGATTTAATTCTACAGATATATTAATATTTTTATTTCTTATTGTTTGATATTTAGGTACTTTCCAGTTTTTCACTGTCATAAATACTACTCTTTTAAACACACTTATGAATAATTGTCTGTCTTGTCTTCTGATTATTTAGAATAAGTTATTGGATATGAAATAATATCTAGATCAAAGGTTATATCCATTTTTAAAGCTCTTGAATGGTAAATAGTAGCACTATATTTCTCTCCAGAAGACCTTTACTAATTTTTTTTCCCCAAAAGCTTGCCAATTCCATGATGGTCCCTATCTTCATTACCAAAAAAAAAAAAAAGAAGAAGAATTTTCTCTGTACTTTTTTCCTTTTTTCCGAAAGAATTTTTTCAGCTGTGCATTGCTATAGCTTCCAGAACTACCTGTTAACACCAAACATCATTTATCATTATCCTTGCTTGATAATACATGTTGATTACCTGTGTGCAATCTCCATAAAAATAGCAGAGCAGAGATAGCTGCAGGATAGCTGAGTCACCAGCTTTATACACATCATGCAGGCATAATGAAGTGAACAAAGATCATATTTAAGTAATCAAATATAAAGATTCTCTACTATAAACATTTTTTACCTTCTGTTAAGCCACCCTTTGGACATTTGAGCTTCTATAGCAATTGTCTAAAAATTTCTTGACCACCTACTATATGCCATCTTTTTGGTATAAATGATAAGAGACAGTGCTCTCCATCTTCTTCTCATTCTTTAATGAATGATGGTAAGCCCTAGTTTCATTTTACATATTCTTTGGCATACGAAGAGTTTCCTGTTGTTATTTGAGAAACACTCAAGAATGCTAGACTAGGCTAGAATAAAGATACTTAAAGTCCTGGTTTACTTTTGTTAAACTGTGAGGTCTTGACACTAAACACTGCTATTATATTTAGACATGATAAATTTCCTTTTTACATTCCTGAAAAATGAGTTTGACAAAACAATAAATAAGGTGTATGGAAAGAGCATTTTATGAGCATTTTATTCAGAGACAGACAGATGTGTTCTAGTTGTGGCCTCTTTGCCAGCTTGTTATAGAACAAGTTACTTAACCTTAGTAATCCTGAATTTGCTAATCCGTAGGAAATAACTACTGTCCCCACAGGGTTGTTGGGAGAATAGAGGGGAAAAAGTCTGGCATGTAAATGTTTAAAAACTATAAGTACAAGTTAATAATAATAAATGCTTAGTCTTTAGGTTGAAATTTATTTTCTCTAATGATGATAAGATGTCTAGGGACTCAGACATGCCCTATCTCTGCCCTGTAACTCACCCTTCTCCCCTTGGGGTTTCTAATTAAGGAATCTGTACACAGGGTATAGAAGCTAACCTAGCCTCAGAGTTCTACTTCATAACCAGAGACTAAATGCTCCCAAAACAGCTCTGGTAAAATCTGAGAAATCCATGTGACTTAAGCCTGGAGGGATAAGGTGAGCATCCCACTCCCTCCTTCATGACCAAAATGTCTGAATATGCCAGTTAAATTCAGGTGCAGAGCATCTAAAATAGAAGCAATGAGACCTAGATGGGTCTACCCAGAGGGGCACTTCCTGCTTAGTTCTTCACAGAAATAAAGAATAAAGAAAAGAAGAGAATGGTCCAGTATGACTGGAGAAAGCTGATTCTACCTAGATGGGCCTACAACATGGCAACAGAAGTAGGAGAGGGAGCACCACCTATGGGTGCTGATCTGTGAGGCAGTTGTCATAGCCTCTAGTAAAACATGGCTCATGAATGTCCTGAGCTCTGACTCATCAGATTATTTTGAAAGAAAGAAAGAAAGAAGGAAGGAAGGAAGGAGAGAGAAAAGGAAGGAAGGAAGGAAGGAAGGGAGGGAGGGAGGGAGGGAGGGAAAGAAAGAAAGAAAGAAAGAAAGAAAGAAAGAGAAAAGAAAGAAAAGAAAGGAAAAGAAAAGAAAGGAAAAGAAAAGCAAGCAAGCCAAAATATGAGCATAGCAGGTGGAAATCCATTCACATGCTGATACTTTTAACATGGTTTCTTAGGACTTGTACCTGTGAAGAGGTTATCAGAATTCAGTGATGAATGGGATCAGATAAAATGGAAAATAGTTGAATGGGATTAGGTAAATAACTATCATAATATCAGTGTCTTCACTTTGACTGCAAAATGGAAGTACCTTGGGAGTTTTAGAAAGTATTGACTTCTGAACCCCACCCTCAAACAGTCTGGTTTTTGTCTATTTGGTTTTCTTTTTTGCAATTTAGAGGTGTTTTATTTTTTATATCTATTATGCCATGAATTCTTAGGCAGTAAGTTCCAGCATCTCAGGCTCAGCAGGCTGGTGTTTCACCTGAACCCAGGTACCTTTCTCTTTGGCTTCCTCCTTTTTCTGGTCATTTTCCTTCACACATGTGAGGATTCTTAAAGTGCTTAATATGCTCTATAACACAGATTAATTCTCTTGGCAAGAATCTTTTTTTAAAATTTCAGAATGAGAACCATACTTGAGTCCTCTCTTTGTATGAAGTTAAATACAGTCATGTGTCGCTTAATAACAGGGATACATTCTGAGAAATTCATCCCAAGGCAGTTTCATCGTTGTGCAAACATCACAGAGGGTAGTTAACAATCCTAGATGGTATAGCCTACTATATCCCTAGGCTAGCCTATTGCTCCTAGGTTACAGCCCTGTACAGCATGTTACTTTACTGAATACTGTAGGCAATTGTAGCACAATGGCAAGTATTTGTGTATCTAAACATAGAAAGGGCACAGTAAAAATACAGTATTATAATCTTATGGGACCACATATACAGGTCTGTCACTGAAAAGTTGTTATGCGGCGCATGACTGTAAATACTTGGTGATTAGCATTCACATGCCTTGCCAGGGAGTTTGAAATTTATAATAAAGAAATAACTTTAGGTTGTAGATAGAGTTAAAGAGGTAAAGCACATGTTGCCACAACCCAGGAGAATATGTTTAAGAAAGATTGGATTTTCTTACCTATAGAGATCTGGAAGTAATTTAATGTAAGAAATACTTCTGTGTTGTTTGTATTACTAGTTCAGATGAGTGCTTGGAGAAGGGGCCTCCTTGTCACTTTCATTATAATCCAATTTCCACTTATTTGATCTTCTAATTAAGTCATAAATTATAGTTATTTATGAATTATCACAGTAAGTCAACACTAGAAACTTCATTTTTCTGTTACACTATCAAATAGGAAACATTGGCAAGATTGAAAAAAAATCTTATTTTAAAATGGCTTATGAAATTTTCAGATTACTTTTACAATTTTAAATTCTTTACATTTCTAAAACTTGAAAATATATAGATAGACTCATGCATTAGGACTGTTTTCAAAGCTTTCCTCATTTTTAGTCATAATTTTCCTTCTAATATACATATTTATTTCCTTTAATGCAGCTATGTTCCAACCCATGACTTTGGAGATATTCCTATAAAACCAGTATAGTAGCAGGGTTATTGAAGCAGCTTTCCTAAAAGTTACTTCAAATGTGCAAGTTGCAAATTTCATTGTAATTGTAGAATACAATTTTTGTTTTAAACTGTATTTCCATTTGTTTCTCAAAAATGCTTTTCAAAAAGAGAGAAATATCCAGGATAACTACTTCTGTGTCAGTGGACTTGGCACATAACTGCACAAATGAACAATGTACACTATTGGTTGTGCATTAACTTACATGTACAATTTTTGGCACCTGTGTTCACAAATGCATGTTTTCGCAAATCACCTTTATTTATAAGTGACAATTGAAGTTAAGGATATAAAGAAACCTGAATTTGTAGTCCAGAATTTTCAATTGGTCCATAATACAATGTATGGAAATGTGAAAGACAATTTTGTATATTTGTTTGTTACTAACTCAGATCATTAAAATGAAAACAATTTTTTAAACAAAAAAAAAATTTCAGAATGTTACAGGGGTACAAACATTTTGTTACATAAAATGCTTTTGTACAGTTTGAATCAATGTTATAAGTGTGTCCACCAATATACAAGTGTGAATTGTACCCACTAGGTGTGAATTTACCCATCCCCTTCCCCCCACATACTTGATTTCCATTGAATTTTACTACCATATGTGCACATGAGTGTTGATCTATGTTTCAAGTTAGTAGTGAGTACATGTGGTTTTTGTTCTTCTATTCCTGTGATACTTCACTTAAAAGGATGGTCTACAGTTCCAGCCAGGTGGTTACAAAAGGTAAAAAAGGTTCACCATTTTTTACGGCTCAGTAATACTCCATAATATATATGTACATACACACACACACACACACACACACACCCCTCCCCCCCACATTTTATTGATTCACTCATGTATTGGGCATTTGGATTATTTCTACATCTTTGCAATTGTGAATTGTTCAGCTATAAACATTTGAGTGCTAGTATCTTTTTTATAAAATGTCTTTTTTTCCTTTGGGTAAATACCCAGTAGTGGAATTGCTGGATCAACTGGGTAGGCCTACTTTTAGTTCTTTGAGATATCTCCATACTACTTTCCATAGAGGTTGTACTAGTTTGCAGTCCCACCAACAGTGTATAAGTATTCCTTTCCACATCCACGCCAGCATCTGTTGTTTTGGAACTTTTTGACAAAAGCTATTCTCACTGGAGTTAAGTGATATCTCATTATGATTTTGATTCACACTTCCTTAATTATCAGAGATGTTGAGCAATTTTTCACATGCTTATTGGCAATTAGTCTATATTCTTTTGAAAAGCTTCTGTTCTTGTCTTTTACCCCTTATTAATGGGGTTGTTTGATGTTTTCTTGCTGATTCGCTTGAGTTCTGTGTAGATTCTGGTTATTAGCCCTTTATTGGATGTATAGCATGCAAATATTTTCTCCCATTCTGTAAATTGTCTATTCACTATGTTAATTATTTTCTCAGCTGTGTAGAGTTTTTTAATTTAATCAGGTCTCATTTATTTATTTATTTATTTTTGTTGTTGCTGTGATTGTCTTTGGTTCTTCTTCATAAATTCTTTGCCTAGGCTTATATCTATAAGAGTTTTTCTGACCTCTCCTTTTAGGATTCTTATAGTTTCATGCCTTAAATTTGTTATCCATTGTGAATTAATTTTTGTGAGTGGTGTGGATCCTGTTTCAGTCTTCTGTGGCTATCTAATTTTCTCAGCACCATTTATTGAATAGGGATTCTTTTCCCCAGTGCATGTTTTTGTCTGCTTTGTCAAAGATCAGATGGTGATATGAGGATGATTTTATATATGGGTTATTTGTTCTAATTTATTGGTCTAGGTCTCTGTTCTTGTGCCAGTAACATGCTGTTTTGGTTACTATAGTCTTACAGTATAGCTTGAAGTCTGGTAAAGTGATGTCTCCCAATTTGTTCTTTTTGCTTAAGTTTGCTTTGGCTATTCAGGGTCTTTTCTGGTTGCATATGAATCATAGAATTACTTTTTGAGATCTTCAAAAAATGACATTGGTACTTTATTGGGGATTGCATTGAATCTATAAATCACTTTGGGCAATATAGACATTTTAACAATGTTGATTCTTCTCATCCATGAGCATGATATGTTTTTCCATTTGTTCACATTTTCTGTGAATTTTTTTCCTCTGTGTTTCATAGTTCTCCCTGTAGAAGACTTTTACCACTTAAATATCTTCCTAGGTATTTTATTTTCATTCTTGCTATTGTGAAAGGTACTGAATCTTTAATTTGATTCTCAGCTTGACTGTTGTTGGTATATAGGAATGTAACTCATTTGTGTTCATTTTGTAGTCTGAGACTTTGCTGAATTTATTTATCAATTCCAAGAGTCTCCTGGCAGAATCTTTGGGGGCTTTTAGATATAAGATCATACTGTTAGCAGCGAGTGATAGTTTGACCTCTCCTCTCCCTATTTGGATGCCTTTGATTTTCTTCTTTTGCCTGACTGCTCTGGCTAGGACTTCCAGCACTATGTTGAACAAAAGTGGTGGGCAACCTTGTCTGGTGCCAGTTCTAAGCAAGAATGCTTTCAGTTTTTCCCCATTCAGTATGATATTGGCTATGGGTTTGTCAAATACCTTTTCAGTGTCTATTGAGAGGATCATATGGTCTTTGTTTTTGCTTCTGTTTATGTGGTGAACCACATTTATAGATTTGGGTATGTTGAAGCATCCTTGCATCTCTGAGATGAAGCCCACCTGGTCGTGGTGGATGATTTTTTTGCTGTGAAGCTGAATTTGGTTTGCCAGAATGTTATTGATAATTTTTGCATCTATATTCATAAGAGATTGATTTGTAGTTTCTTTTTTTGTTGTGTTTGTTCCTGGCTTTGGTATCAGGGTGATACTAGCTTTGTAGAATGAGTTGGGATGGATTCCTTCCTTCTCAGTGTTATAAAATAATTTCTGTAGTGTAGGTACCAATTCTTCTTTGTAGGTTTCATAAAAGTAGGCTGTGAAATAATCTGGTCTGGGACTTTGTTTTTGTTGAGAGATTTTTTATTGCTGCTTCAATTTTGTTAGTTGATATTGGTCTTTTCAGGAGTTCTATTTCCTCTTGATTGAGCCTAGGGAGGTTGTGTTGTTCTAAGAATTTGTCCATTTCCTCAGCATTTTCAGGGTTTTGTGCATAAAGATTTTTATAGTATTCAAAGATGATATTTTGTCTTTCCATGGTATCAGTTGTAATATCTCCTTTTTCATTTCTGATTGAGCTTATTCAGGTCCTTTCTTTTCCATTTCTCATTAATCTGGCATGAGGCCTGTTGATTTTGTTCATCTTTTCAAAGAACCAACATGTTGTTTTATTAATTTTCTGTATAATTCATTTGTTATCAATTTCATTAAGTTCTGTTCTGACCTTAGTTTTCTTCTCTTTTCTTTTCTTTTTCTGTTGGTTTTGGGATTGATTTGCTCTTCCTTTTCCAATTCCTTGAGACAATTCATTAGATTGTTGACTTGTGATTGGTCTGTCTTTTTGATGTAGGCATTGATACCTATGAATTTTCATCTTATGACTGATTTTGCTGAATCCCACAGATTTTGATATTTTGTGTTCCCTTTGTCATTTAGTTTGAAGAATCTTTTGCTTTTCAGCTTAATTTCCTCCTTGACCCAATATCCATTCAGCAGAAGATTGTTTAATTTTCATGACTTTGTGTTGAGGTGAGTGTTTCTGTTGGAATTGATTTCTAATTTTATTTTATTTATTTATTCATTTATTTGTTTATTTATTTATTTTTGAGACAGTCTCACTCTGTTGCCACAGCATCAGCCTAGCTCACAGTGACCTCAAATTCTTGGGCTCAAGTGATTCTTCTATGTCAGTCTCTTGTGTAACTGGGACTACAGGTGCGTGCTATGATGCCTAGCTAATTTTTCTATTTTTAGTAAAGGTGGGGTCTCACTCTTGCTCAGGCTGGTCTCAAACTGCTGAGCTTAAGTGATCCTCCTGCCTCGGCCTCCCAGAGTGCTAGGATTACAGGTATGAGCCACTGCACCTGGCCTGATTTCTAATTTTATTCCACTGTGGTCTGAGATGATACATGGTATAATTTCTATTTTTTAAAATTTTTTGAGCCATGTTTTGTAGCCTAGAATGTGATCAGTCTTAGAGAATGCTACATGAGCTGATAAGAAGAAGGTATATTCAGTCATTTTGGGGGAGAATGTTCTGTAAATGTCTGTTAGGCCCATTTGTTCTATAGTTCCATTTAAGTCCATTGTTTCTTTGCTTATTTTCTGCTTAGAGGATCTGTCCCATTCTGTTAGTGGGGTGTTGAAGTCCCTGGCTGTTACAATGATATTTATCATTTTGTTTAGATCAAATAGGGTTTGCTTTGAGGCAGAGGGACATTGATCCTGCTCAGGCATCCCGTGGGAGACTCAGGAGAAGGGTGCCTCTCCCTGGCATGGTCACAGGGATTGACCTTCTTGGTCCAGGGAGCCCACATGGGCAGATCAGGGGGAGAGTGCAGTGTGGGTCCTAGCTGCAGTTTGCTTGCTGGGCACCCTCCCTCCCAGGAGGACTGCACTCTCAGCTCAGGACAGGATCCTGGGTGGGGAAACTTTCAGCCCACGGCACAATCATGGGGGAGCTTGGCTGGCTTGGGCTCTTGCCTGCTGGCAGACGCTGGGGAAGGACTGTGGAGTAGAGGGAGGGGGCGGAGTTGCAAGGCCCACTGCAGACTACCAGTTTGTGAATCTCAGACAGGCCTGTCTCCACAAACAGTGTTTCTAGTTGGGAGGGGCCACTTCAGCTCTCCCTTGGCAGCTCTGCCCAAAAGCTGGGAGCAGACCTTTGACCTCTGCCAAAACAGCTACCTTGCCAGCTTCCGTGGAGCCTGAGGGGAAGCTCATCCAACTTAGCCCCAGTCAACCACACTCTCCTACCTGCCTCTGCCTGGGCAGGGATTAAGGACTCACCTGGATGTTCCAGGGCCCTACCCATCACCTGGGGCATTCAGGTGGTTCTCCTGGGAGACTAGAGCTGGTCACAGGACCCCCCCCCAAAAAAAAAAAAAAACATTACAGCTTGTTCCTTCTGGCAAGCACCACCTACTGACAGGGGGTACAATTTACATGCCTTTTACAGCATTTACTGACTCAACCTTACAGGGTGTATGGGCGTCCAAGGAGTGGCATTTGGGGTAGCACCTACCCCTCCCTACAGAAAAACTGTGCTACTGGATGAGGGTGGAAAGAATCCAGCCCAGGGCCTTAGCATACAAGCGGTTAGCCTCCTCCATGAACAGCTCTCTGGTTTGGAGAGCTTGTCCTGACCCTCCTACCAGCAGCTCCCCCTGGTGGCCAGAAAAGCAACAAGTGAGCCCCACCAAAACTGCAAAGCCTTTTAAAAGGCTCCCACAATCTAGCCACAAACTGCCTTGCTCCTCCCCCAACTTCAGTGGTGGTGGAGATCAAGAAACTCCCTGGGAGCTATAGGGTTTCTCCTAAGGTTTGGGGCACTCAAGTATTCCATCTGGGGGACCAGAGTATATCATGGACACAAAAGAACATCTCAGTAGCTGGCTCTATCATACAAACATCAACCAATGACAGGGAGGATAACGATATAGCTCATTATAGCATATTCCAACTCAAGCAAACAGGGTGTGGCTGATTCACACTCACAGGTATCACCTGCCATCACACAGAGTAAACTGCCTGCAGGACCAAACTCACTATACACTGTTGGGAAAATGTGAAGACAACAGGTCAGAGGTGACCTGAGAGGTACACCAAACCTGCTAAAACACCCTGTAGGCAACTCAAGACCAGCCCTCATCTCCCTGGCACATTCAGGGACTGATCATCAGGGACTAGGAGGTAGGCCCATAAGCCAGGCCTTACACCCCTAAGTCTCGGTACTGAGAGGCCAGATGAGAAGGAATCAATGAAAGAACTCTGGAAACATGAAAAATCAGAGTGAAAGGACACCCCCAAAAGAAAACAATAACTCCCTACCAATGGATACCAACCAAAATGAAAAGATTGAAATGACAGGTGAAGAATTTCTAAAGTGGATTGTAAGGAAGCTCTTGGCAAGTATCTTGCCCTTAACTTGTTTGTTTACAACAATGCCAACAGCATACTGGGTAACATTGCAAATTTTTCCACTTTTGCCCTGGTCACATTTGCGGGGCATGCCTTTTTGAATAGTATCCATTCCCTCAATGTTTACAATATCACCTTTCTTATAGATTCAAATGTATGTGACCAAAGGAATAACTTCATGTACTCCATGTTTTCATAAAGGCCTAGAGAACATACATTAGGTGCCTGTCCTCTTTCCTTTTGCATTCATCTTTTTGGCGAATTACTGGAAGATGGTGGTTCCTGCCAAAAGGCACAGTCTGATTTAATTGATCTACTTTGCAGCTTGGGTTTGGGCACCAGGTTTTTTTTTGTTTTTTTTGTTTTTTTTTTTTTTTTTTATTAAGCTACTCAGTTTATTCTAATGTGAAGGCAAAATTGAGTACTGACATAGAATATGCTTAAATACTTTTCACCTAAACAAGAATAGGACTTAGAAAACTGATAAATTAGGTACCAATTTCATATATTATAGGATCATCTTTTGCCTTCGAGATAGTTCTCTTAAAGAGTTCCCTTCAATCTCTATTTTCTCTAACTTGTTTGGAACAAGGCTATGTTTATCTCAATTGTACCTCCAGAGATTTATCTACAAGCTTAGACTAGAAACAAAATAATTTTAAATTTATAATTTGTAGGGACACAGGAGCACTGAATTTGGAGTTAAGGAACCTATACATTACCCCCACTCCCATAGACACAGATAGTCATTTGAGGCTTTGGTTTCTTCTCACAAAATACCTTTCTACATATCACACTTAGTGATTTCAACATCCACATGGATAAATTATTCAGTACTCGGGGCCCTCAGTTCCTTGACCTCTATATCGTAAGTGACCTTTTCCTCAGATTAGACACCCACTCCTATAACTCCTGGATTTATCATCACAAACAATTGCACAATTGTTCCGAAAACTTGATTTCAAGCATACTACTCTTCTACAACTACAGTCTATCTTTTCACCTTACTTATCAAGTACTCTTATTGCCCCAATTGGTTGATTGCATGAAGATTTTTCGATCCACTAAAGTGGACTCTAACCATTCATCTACATAATCCTGAATTCATTGTTCTTGTATTGCTTAGATTTCATCATCCATCACTTTAATAACTTCTTTCATTCTTAGCCAATAACTTTTCCCCATACTTCATCAATTAAAAGAAAAAAAGATATCACATTTGCACTCTCTCATCCTTTCCCACCAACTGCAATTTCCTTGCTTCTTTGCCTGCTTTCCTCTTCCCTTCTGTCACATGGACAGAGATTTCCTTCCTTTTCTCACGGTTCTGTCTATATGGTCCTTGTACTTGTGGTAATAGCACCTCTTGCCTTCTCAAAAATTTTGTTTTACTTTTTAATATTTAAATTTATAAATTTGGCAATGTCTAAAATAATTTTTAAAATCAAGGTAAAACTCATCAAAATATAAAACAGATCTTGTACTCAGAGTCTTCTGAATTGTTGGACACATTCAGACAGTAGGTACTACATCTCACTGCTCTTTTCATCTCTTGGAAGGGCCTCTGTACCTTATTACCAGCACTCCATCAAAGCCAGCCCCCAAGACTTCACTTTTCATTTCAGTTTTAGTTTTTCATTCTTCACTGAGACTAGTCTTGTGCTTCATGTACCAAACTGGTTTTTTAATCTCCAAATTTCTTGAGATTACAAAGAGTCTTCATGTTTACAGATGAAGATTTTCTCTAGTTATGGAGTATAATAGTCAGACATCTCTCTATTACCAAGAGAAAGTGTTCTTTAAAAGAATTTTATTATGGAAATTTTCAAAAATACCCCAAAATAGAGAAAATTAAATAGCCCACATTTTCATTGTTATTTTTTCTCTTCACCACTTCCCACTTATTTGAATATTTGTGAATAATTTAAATCATATCATTTTACCAAAATTAAGCTCAGCATATTTTTTAAAAGACAATCATTATTTTAATATAAGCAAAATATTCTATCAAACTAAGCAAAATTAATAATGATTCATGAATGTAATCTGATATTTAATCCTTGTTCAGTATTTCTCAAATGTCTTAAAAATATCTTTTATGGAGTTGCTGTGTTCTAATTTTGATCCAACGAAGATCCATATATTGTCTATGGTTGATGTAACTTTAAATATCTCTATCACTTTCCCTCCCTTTTTATCCTGTACATGTTAAAGAATCTAGGGCACAAGTATTGGAGAATTTACCATACTTTGGATTTGACTAGCACTATTCTTGTGGTATCATTTAATGTGTTTTCTTTTCACCTCCCCTTTTTCCTGTGATTTGCTAATTTTGGGTAGAGGCCTGATTACATTGAAGGGTTTTTGTTTTTTTAAGTGGCAAGAAAGCTTCATAGGTGGTGCTAGGTACTTCCTATTGGAGGCACATGATGAATTATTGTCCCATTTTGACTGATGCTATAATTGATCAATGGATTCAAATGGTGTCAGCCTAATCCATCCATTATAAAGTTCAAAATCACGGTTTTAGAGATAGATTTTCTATATTTGCACTAAATGACTGATACTCTAATGGTTCATGGCTGCTATGGCCATATTATCTAGCATTTCTCTTGAAAAAACATCTGCACTTCATAAATAATACAAACACTGGCACTCGAAGAATGCATACATCCTTTCATCTCCTTTACTTATTATTATTTCTACATCACTGACCTCATTGTTCTCATTTTTAAAAGACATTTTGATATCATTTTCAGACTCTAGCATTTGTAGAACTCAGTTGGAGAAAGATGGAGTATTTTTGAGAACAGTATTATTTTTTTAGGGAAAAAAACAGATGTTCATCTAATAATCATACTGGTCATAAGGAAGAGAAACACAAGTACATCCCCTATCATCACTCTCTCTTATAATTAATTTTTACTTGTCTTTCTTCTCAGTTAGATTCTAAAGCTCCATAAACATAGAGATTCGTCTGTCATTATCATCACTGAATCCTCAATGATGCCTAACATAGTGCCTGATACATAGTAAGTCTTCTAGAAATAGTATTTTGAATTAATGATTTGGAAAGTGATGGATGTCATACAATAAAGTTAAGAGTTCAGTCCTCAGTTCAATTGTCATTGGGAATATATAATCTCAAAATCAAAAAGTAATTTAGAGGTCATCTGGTTCATACATAATGCTTTCTGTGGCAAACACACAATGGTGCCTCTCAGTTGCTGCACATTTCATCTAGTGGTAGTGCTAATTGTTAGAAATGGCTTCCTTAAATTGAGCTGTACTTGGATGATTTTTGTGCCATTTCTTCTTTTGTGTTTTTATTTATGGCCAAAGAACTTTATTAATTTTCTTTAGCCAATCTGAATAAAGCTTGAGATAACTTCAGGAAGAAGTGAAATAGGAATAACCTGTGAAATCATTACTATCTTTAATTAAGAGCATAATAGTGTTTCCTCTTTCCAAAATCTGTCTGTGCAGACCAGGAAGTTCCTAGTGTCTGTGTGACTCTTTCACTGAATTGGGCATGATAAGCTTCAGCTGTTTGCATGTTTGTTTCATTCCAATAAGAAGAAATCAAGTTACTTATTTTTAAGGGCTTTAACCTATTCATGAAGTAGCTAGGACAATGGCTGTCTTTCATTAAGTTACTATTGTCAATATCTCAAAATAAAACCCAGACATAGAAATTTTTCTATTATGATTGTACATTCAAGATAGGTATGAGACCCCCATAATAAATCTAAATGAATCATTTTACATCTCCATTTCACAAAGTACTGCTGTTATATTTTTTTAAATGACCTACATTTTGTGATCTACTTTTTGTATGAAGAGTCATCTGCATGATCCCAAAGAACTTTCATAGCAGCAGTTGATTTAAATGCTGAGTTTATATTTTGGAAATGTGCCCAAGAGTCCTGAGGTAGGAGGTTTGCTTTAAACCAATAAAGATCACCTGATGTTTCATGCTCTGTTACAAAATAATTCCCTATGCCTAGTTGTATCCATGGAAACCTGCAATGGTCTCATAATTGCAATAGGCTCCAAATTGGTCTGTCTGTTGCAGGTCTCTCTACCTCCATTCTCTCACATTGCTGTCAAAGTGATTTTTCTGTAAGACAAATATAGCATGTCATTCCCTCTTTGATATCTCATAAATCCCGAACTCTTTGCTGTGCATGTCATTCAAAGCTCTTAAATATACATGGTCTAGTCTAATTTTTCAGCCTCATGTCCTATCAATCCTATTCATATTCCAGGCACAATTTTCTTTGTATTGCTACCTTGTTTTTTCATGTTCTTTTCTCATGCTTTCTTCTGTCTTATCCTTCTTTTCTTGCTAGTAAATTATCCACTTGCTTTTAAAAAACAATTTAAATTTCACTTTTTAGATGAGGTCTTTGCTGGCATTCCAGATGGAACATTTACCTCTTTTTCTGTGTCCCCTTAGTAAAGATAATAGACGTATGCTTAGTAAATGTTGAAGTGTGAATGAATGTTACTTTAGAATGTCAGTGCATGTTTTCTTGCCTTCTTTTGGATGCTGTGAGATTATTAATGGAGAAGACAGCCCTGAGAAAAGAAAACCCACCTGCTGAAGAAATCAAATAATTGCTCTTTATTGCATCTTCAGTTTCTCCCTTCCCTCTGTCTCCTTCTTTTCATTCTGAAAATACAACTGAGTCTTTCCTATTCTAAAGATATAAAGATATTTTTTCAACCATTCTTTTCCTCCTCTAAGCTACATTATTACTTGCATTCCTATTATCACCTGATTTCTTGAAAGAAAAAAAGTGTATCAGCCTTTCTTAAGAAAATGAATACGTGTTAGAAGGGAAAAAATAGTGTTCTGAAGTCAAATATATTTAGAAAATATTGGATTAGGCAAAGTTAAACTGGTTTCTTTGTTGAATGATTGCTCAGTCTTCAATATGCTAATGCTACCAAAGAGGGACATATTTCCTGATGAAATTGGCCACAGGGAAAATCACAAGAGACTAGCATCCTGCTGGTCTACCACGTGTTACCTTTCACTTTCTCATTGCTCATACTTTAAGTCAGTGAGTTCTGGCTTATGTCCACATCATGTACCTTAAACCATACTCACAAAGACCACCAGAACTCACTGAACCCTCAAGTCAGTGAGTCTCAGGCTTGATTATACTTTGCAATCATCTGGGGAGTTTTGAAATTATTGCTTCCCAGGTCCTAGATCCCAGATATTCTGATTTAATTGATTGTGGTTGCAACCTGGGTGCTAGGATTTGTAAACCCTTCCTAGGTAATCCTAAGTGTAGCCGAAGTTGGGAACTATCACCCACTGCCTCAAGATTTTAGTTCATTCTCTAATTCATCTTAAGAGTTGAGGATAAAAGAGATAAATAAGGTATGGTCTTTTCCCTTATTGATTTTATAATAGAGTAGAGAAAGGTAAATATGCCATACTGGTATAAACTGTAGAAATGTTTACAGCAAAAATATTACAGGATACATGGGAACGCACAAAAAAAAATCATAGTTCCACTCAGGGAATTGAGATGGGTAAGAGAGGTTTTATTCAGAGATTTCATCATGAGATAGGCATTTATCAGGCAGACTAGGGTGCTATTTGGGGAAGGACCTTGGGAGGGTTCAGTATGACAAAAGCGTGGAGTATGACAATATGGTTGTTAAGGTAATTGCAGCAATACATCAGCTGATAATAGGATAAAGAAGGAGAGGGTGAAAGATAACATTTGAGGTACAGGTAGGGCCTTCATACTGTAGTTTTGTATGACACTAGTTAACCATGAACTCTATTACTAGAGAAATGAGAAAGTATAGCAGTGTTTTAATCAGAGAGCGGCATGATCCCATTTGCATCTTTGATTAGTCACATTACTTTCTTCCCACTTTTTACACCTCAGGAGCAGTCTCATGTCTTATCTCTGTGCCCTCATCACCAATCATAGGCTTTAAATGTCTGTTATTATTTGGTTAATTGATGTAACGTTTGTGTGCTCTATAAGAGGCAAACTTCTGCATTATTCACAGCCTTGCAGTCCCGAGGATGTGTTGGATAGAGATGCAACATCTCTTGAGTGAATACAACACTGATATGATGGTAATGAGCACCTTCATTTGTTAGAGTACAACACTTTGTCAGTGGCTTAAATCACAGTTTGGAATTAGATCTTTATTTTCTGTTTTACCCCTACACACCATCATTTCCCATCCCTAGAAAATAGAAGGCAGATATTTATAAGATGTTGTTTAAAATTTTGTTACTCTGGATAGTGTCAGATTATTAATAATTAATCATTGTGTGTTTACTGAGTTCCTAACTATTCTGTTCCATGAAGGTCTGTGCTGTCAGGAATTCTAAAAGTTCAAGATATGTTTGTACTTTTGGAGCTTATCCAATTCGGAGAAACGAAGTATCAAGCATAAATGACAGTTTAAGAACATAGAAAAAGAAATGTGCTAAGTATCCTAAGATCTTGGAGAAGAACATGATCTCTTGGGGCTTGCTGGGGAGCAATAATTGTGGCAAATTTTCTGCCATTACCACATTTAGACAGTAATTCAGAAGCTGATCCCAATTGGACACTGTTCATTACACACTAATTACTATTTGCCCTGCAGTGATTGTAATGTGTGACAGCAAGTGTAAATGCAAACCTAGATGGTTACCATTGCCTTTCCAACAGGGAGGAAATTAACTGATTATACACGTTGACATGTCTCTTTCTTTCCTATTTTCTCAGATAATATTCAAAGGTGAGCATTTCTAAAGTGCATGTCCATGCTTGGTAGAACTTTGACTCTATACACACATTATAGGTAGGTGGTATGCTCCAGCTAGAAAAGACTGCAATGTTTGCCTTATATGTGTGTATGGAAACGTGGAGAAATACCTCAAGTGAAATGTATTGTGAGAGATGAATTTTAAAATATATCCATCTTGGTGGTTTATTTCCATGTACATTTTGACAGTTGCCAAATAAACATTATTGAGCTCTTATATTGTGCAAAACCCTATGCCATGGCCAGAGGTTACAGAGATGCTTAAGATACGCTACCTGTCCTCAAAAGTTTCAGCCCCCACAGGAGTAGATCAATATATAATTATGAAACAAATTGATGCATGTTATAATAGAAGAATGTGTAATTGATAAGAATCTCAATGCACAAAATCAAGTAAGTATACATTAAGTATACATTTTTAAAATTTTCATTTCTGACTTTTAGCCCTGAGTACATTCTAGGAGAATTCTAGACTTCTAGTCCTTCTAAGCGATTTGTTATCCTCCTCTAACCCCCAGTAACTGTGAAA
Organism: Eulemur rufifrons; assembly: GCF_041146395.1. Classification (NCBI taxonomy): domain Eukaryota; kingdom Metazoa; phylum Chordata; class Mammalia; order Primates; family Lemuridae; genus Eulemur; species Eulemur rufifrons. The sequence continues at coordinate 44,323,094 of NC_090988.1, forward strand.
AGTTTTGAAGATTTTCACAGTACTTTTTTCTCTGATGATTGGTCAATATCATATATAGATTCCCAGGAAGACATGAGTGCATTGCTTGAACCTCCATGGGCTCCTTTGGTCTCATGCCCTCCATGGGCCATAGAAATCATTAGCAAAGCTTGGAATTCTACTCTCTGGATTTTGATTTCTCTACAGGCATCTCCCAAATATTTATCTAAGTTTGCTGTCTCTCCAGACCCACAGAACCTCTATTTCCTTCTCAAGCTCCTGCAATCTCCCCTACCCAATTCCCAGAATCTCAAAGACACTCTCCATTTCTTTTCTACCTTCTACCCATAACCCACAATGTCTCCATTCCTTCTCCGAAGTCAGGACGCCTAGAATAGTTCTTTCAAAGAGCTTAAAAGTCTTCAATTTCAGGTTGCTTCTGCTTTCAGGTTATGAGAATCCAGAGGCAAGGAACAAAGCATAGCTACCTGGTTGGCATTAATCATGAAGAAAGAAAAAATTTACTAGTAAAAACAAAATATTCCAATTATCCTGCTGCCACTATTGAAACACTAGGAATACAAAAGCATGAGTGACTCATTCTGCAAATGAAGTGGTTAGGGAGGGCTAAAAAAGATGTGGGTTATGGAAGAGTTACTACAGGGTTATTCTAGATAGGGGAAACAGCATGGATAGAGTAAGAGAATTGCATACTCTTATCATCTGTATTCCCAGTGTTTGAAACATGGTAGGTGCTCAATAAATATTAGTTAAATGGAGAAGTGGAATTGTGAGGCATATTCAGATTACTATGAATATGGTAAGGTTTGGTGAGCCTGGAACAATATGTGTGGGAGGGATGAGGGCAAATGATCCTGGGGTCAGGGGCTTCACATAGCAGCCTAGCTATGCAGGACATTCTAAAATTTTTGGACTTTATTTTGTAGGCAGTTGGAGGTACATGTGTTAAACAGAGGGTGATATTATCAGAAGAGAAAGTACACTGGAAAGGGGGGTGACTGAAAGCCAAATCCAGTTATGACCACCAGGGTGCAAGTAAACTGTAAGAAGGGTATGAAGTAGTGGGGCTCCTGAGGAAAAGAATATCAATTCCTTTACAAGAAGGCAATTGATTTCTCTAACAGCCAGAACAGAGCTAATAGTAAAGATTGTCTAATATAATGAGTTAGGTTTTCATGGAGTTCCTTAGACTCATGGAAATGGAAGCCAAATCCTGGGAGTGTTTTGCCAAACAGTGCAGGAGCACATCTGACAGGGAATAAACCTGCCAACTCAGTGAAGTTGGGACCTTGAAGAAAGTCAGCTGTCAGATGTACTGGGGGCATTTAAATGCCGAAAATACATTATTAAAGACCAGGAAAACCCATCTAAGTCCTGTCTAGCATAAATATATTATTTGGTTTGTCAAAAATAAAAGTCATGAGAGAAAAACATCTATATAGTAGGCTATGTACAGCATGAGGCTTGATTTTCTGTTTTAATCATAAATGAATAATAAATAAATAGTAAACTTAATAAAATTTACCCACTGTCTTGTCATTTTTCAGGCTTCATGACTTATACATTGTTAAACTTCTTGCATAAAATGACTTACACAGGGTAAATGAAGTAGTGTGTTCACATAAATGTTGACTCAGGGATCACGGTAATGTGTAACAAAGGCACCAGGGTGTAATGATAGAATAAGAAAAGTGTTAAGTACCTTCTTTTCATCAGAGTTACTCCCATAAAATTAGCTACCACGGAGAGAAATGAACATAATCAGTGACAAAAACACTCAGATCCTTTCTCAGTTAAAGCCAGAACACATAAGCCAGAGAAAATAAATTCAGGATTTTCTGGCTCTGTAATTCAACTTCCTTCTGCTACATTCTGATCACAATAGCTGAAAGGGTTTGTTTTTTCTTTTTTCCAAATTAAACAGACAAAAACCTATCACCTGGATATGTACTTCTAGCAGTATAGTGGAAAAATGGCGACCCAAACTAGACCAGGGAGCAGTAAAAAATAAAATATTAGGAGATCAAAGTTACCTTCAAGAAAATGATTCAACTATCTTTACAAAAAGCCAATTGATTTTTCTCATTTTACTGATAAACACTGAAACCTTAAATTATTGAAATTTACTGAAGAAGACTTAAATAGAATAGCATGCCATGGTGATGGATATAACGATTCAGTATAATGAAGCCATCATTCCTTCTGAACTATAAATTCAATGTAATTCCTATAAAAATCTCAACAGGATTTTTTGAGGAGCTTGACAACCTGATTAAAATGATTAAAATGTACATGAAAAAAGTCTATGAAATAGCCAAGATAATTCCGAGAAGAGTTAGATAGGCTACTTGGCTTATCAGACATCGGTTATTATACTAAGCCAATTTTAATGATGACAGTGTGGTTTTAGAACTAGATAAACATATTGACTAATTAAACAAACTAAAAGACCTTAATATAGAAGGTAAGAACATCAGTTCCAGAGCCAAGTTACTAACTTAGCCATGCCTCAATTTTCTTATTATTAAAAAAGCAATGATTATAATAGCTACCACATAAGATTATTATGAGGATATAATGAGTTTATTATTTATAAATCACTTAAAAGAATACTGGGAACCTGCTACAAGTATTTGTTAACTTATGAAAACTTGATATGTAACAGAAATATCATATATAGCATGGCAGAACATTGAAAAAAAGGAAGGGCAATTAATAAATAGTACTGGAACAATTGTATATAATATGAAAAATTAAATTGATTCCTATCTCACATGGTACATAAAAATAAAAAATGTTGATTAAATACATAAATGAAAAGGCAAAATATAATTTAAACATTTTAGAAAGAAAATATAGAATAATATCATTATTACTGTATCACTAAGAAATATTTCTTGAACAAAACACAAACCCATGTATGGAAAAATTATTGAACTCGATCAACTATATTAAAGAAATTCTGTTTATCAAAAGATACTACCTGTATCTTATTTCAAAATATAAAGTCTCAAAATGAGAAATAATATCCGCAGCATAAATAGCCAACAAAAAATTTTGTCAAGCATATATATATAGAATTTTAACAAGATATATAAAGAACTCTTGGAAATCAATAAAAATAAGAACAACTAATACAACAAAAAAATCTTTGACATCATCAAACATTCCAAACAGGAGGGTAAAAAAAATAGTGAATACACATGCAGTGGAACAAGATATCAAATCTCACAAGTAATAAAGGGATCGAAGTTAAGACAAATACCATTTTATACCCAATTATGTAAGCATAAAATTAGGAAGCATGAGACTGTCAAATGCTATTGAGGTTGTTTCTTTTATACTACCTGGTAGGGACAACCATTTTGGAAAACAAATTGACATTATTTTACAAAGCTAAACATTATGATCTAGCACTTGTACTCCTAGTTATATATCCTAGAGAAACTCTTGTAAACGTTCATTGCTCATAGCAGCTTTGTTCTTAAGAGAGAAAACAAAACAAAACCAGGAAGTAATAGAAATTTATATCAACAGAAGAATAAATATACAATTTATGGAATATTTATACAATGGAATAATATACAGCATTAAAAATGAATGAACATGGATGAATCTCTGAAACAATATTGAGTGGAAAAAACAAGTCAAAGAAAACTGTATATCATGTGATAACACTTGTATGATGCTCAAAAATAAGCAAATCTGAACAATATATTTTGGAGTAGATCTGTATACAAGTGCTAAAACCATAAAATGAAAAAAGGAGTTCTAAAAATTTAGAAGAGTTGATAGAGCATAAGGGATAGAGAAATACAAGATTAGAGTAGACTCCATACGAAAATGCTTATCATTCCAGTTATTAAGTTGGTGTTAATTTTATCAATATGCTTCAAAACCTCCCTTTACATTACATATATTCTTTTGCACACATCAGACATTATATAGTCAAAAGATATTAAGTTACATAACGTTAGGGTACATTAAGGTAGAATGTTTTTCTTTTAAACTTAGTCCTCAAAACAAAGATGCACCTGTAAAAATTCTTCTATTCATTGCACTGGAGTTGCCTGAAGGTGGACTTGAGTTTTACCTTGAAGGGATGATAGACATAGAATGCAGCTCTTCCAAACAAAGCAGTTGTTCATAGTGACATATCTTCTGCAACTGTGATAGCAGATGCTTTTAAAAGCAACAGGGAGAGAGAGCAGTGGTGGGTGGAATTAGAAGCAAATGCTTATTCATATGCTGCCATGTGAAGCAGATCGGCTATGCTCTTTTCAGATACACTTAAGAACAATCTAATCTTAGCGGGAATTGAAATATCTGGGACTGCTGAACTGTCATTGATAGGAGCTGCCACCATTATGAGTATTTCAATGATGAAATGAAGCATAAAACCACAAAATCATCAGGCTAGAACAGACCTCTCAAGGAAGCTTGGAGTTCCAACTCCTTTCTTCTACTGAGTCAAATGTGAGCAAAACCATAAAATTAACATTCTTTATCCTTGATAACATCTGATATTAGGCAGCTCCTTTAGGAGAAATGAAATAGAAACAGAAGGACATCTCATGCTTACCTGAGCTACTTATTGCAAATGCACATGCATTCCTGTCATAACTCACAAGGATAAAACCTGTGTCCAACTAAATCTCACTTTCTGCCGTTTAAAACTCTTTCTTTTCATTTTGACCTTACAGCACAGAACATTTAGTCACATAGTTTGTGAAAGAGTCTTTCCTATAGTTGGAAGATTGTAAAAAATACCCCTCAGCTTTTTAATGCCATGATTCAGTAATAGATAGAGTTTTATATAAAAAATATACATATATATATAAATAATTGGCCTCTAATTTATTGGCACTATATAATTATAGTTCCTTAATTCTATTTGTTACTATTTTGGATAACACTGACTTCTCCAACTTTTTTCTTAAATAACTTTTCCCCTCAAAGATTAGTATAATTTTGATCCCTGTAATCCAAGTCTCTGATAAATTTAATGAAATATTTCTAAAATATAATGATCATTACATTGCCTTTTTACTCAAGAACCTACCCTAGTTTCCAAATATATATTCAATCAAATTTAGCTTCTCAGACTGGAATTTAAAGGTATAATTTGTCTCACCTAAGTTTATCTTGTTAGACTTTTCTTTCTCATCAGACAGGCTTGAGTTTGAATCATACAGTTTTGCTACTTTTTTCCATAGTCCTTCTTCTTTCTAAGGCAGTTGCTTCAACTCAGAGCATCAGTTTCTTTATTTGTGAACATGAGCACTGAATACATGTTGATTGTTTTAAAGCTATCTCTACTTGAAAAGGTGGTTAAATTACTTTTAGAAAATAATTAATAGATGATTTCTTATAATTCAGTATATATTTGGCATGAGAGATACTATAAAATTAGAATAGTATGCTGATCATGCTTAAAAAGCTAAACTGGATTCAAAAATAGCTTAGCAGAGATATCCCATAGCCAGTGCTTAATCACTTTTTTTTAAAGTTCTTATCCTCTCTTCATCTCCTTTTAGGAAAAAAAAAGATATATATATATATATATATATATATGTATGTATAGGCTTAATGATGGAGGAATAATCATGATGAGAATGACTTATGGAAGAAATAAATATTGTATATGGTGATAAGACTTTCCTTTGCCAAGAAAGGCCTGCCTGGGATGAGGAGAATGGGAGGGACAGAAACTGACTGTATGACATTTTCAAAGATGGAATGTTCCGTGGTCACAATTTACATCATGGGTCAAGAAGGAGAAGGATTTTAAATTTAAAAAGACTCTGGAACTTCTCATAATTATTTTTTGCTAAAGTGGTACTTCTGTTCATTAAATATTTGTAAAGGGAAATAAAATGATGAGAAAGGGGATAGCAGTGGTTTAACCACAAATACTGGAGTCATTTTGTTTGAAGATACAGGGTTACCATCCCATGCTTCTCTCAAACAGAAGATATTCATTTTCTCGTTTTAGCACTTCTGAAAATACCTTTCATTCTATTGAAACTCTATTAGTTGAATACTGAGTGTTCTTTACATTGAGGCTACCTGATGGTAAAAGGAAATTTTTATACTTTATAATATGTATTTTGCAGGCAGCAGGTAACAACTGAATAAAAAAGAAGCATCTGACCTCTTAGCAGGTAACTTCTAAAGTGAATTGAAGTGAGTGACTTGTCTTGCATAGAGTAAGAATGAAATTGAAATCCAAGTACTATATTCATTCCCACAGAACTATAATGTCCAAATAGCTTGCTGTTTCTTTCCACATTTCAGTGTTTCAACAGAGATTCTTTCAGTCTTTCAAAATACGAGGAGACAGAGCTGAGTGAGAGCACAGCAGTAGCTTGCTGCCTTTTACTCGCAGCTAGGTGTGTCAAATTCTTCTAGGCTGACCTCTTGAATGGGCTGCTCACTGGGACCCAAATCACACAGGGCCTGTGAACTGCTTTAGTACAGTCTTGTTTAAATGTTTCCACCAAAGGACCAAAGACAGAGGAGAGTGAACACATGTCTCAAGAGTTCTGTGTGTGAGAGGTCATGTAGTATGACACTGAGACTGTTTAAGTACAAGCTAAAGAGCCAGCAGTTTGTGTGGAGACTGGTTTATCTTAAAACTCCATGTAATTTTACGGCTCAAGCCATGGGTTATTCATATTTGTTTACATACAAATATGAATATATATTTTTCTCCATATATTTAAGTGTATATATGATCCATGAAAATATCTGTGGTTTGGTGAAACCCCCAGCATTGTTACTATAAACCATTGGTGTACTGCAGAGGAAAATGCACACTTTTTAATGAATTACTGAGAATCTCAAGAGCTCATACTATTTCTTCATTTATATCTCTAGCCCACTTTCTCCCCCTGAGTTCTAGAAGTCTGCCACCAAGACATATTCTACAGGACCTCAACCCTCATATGCACAAAACTTGTTCATTATTTTTTCCATCCTTCTCTTATTCTTACTCTCATGGTGAGTGGCACCTTCCAGGCCCTCAGTGCTCAAGCCAGAAACTTGGGAATCATCCCAGCCATCTCATTCTCCATCAACCCCCGCATTCCGTCAGTACCAAGTCCTGTCAAGTGTGCCTCCATCTGTTATTCTCTCTCTGGACTAACATGGCTTTAATTTAGCCCATTATCATCTTTGCCTGAGTTATTATTACAGGAATCACTTAATTGGTCTCTCTGGCCTTACCTACTCCTTCAATGCTTCTCTAGTCTATGGCTGCCCAATACTTTATGATATAGTCGAAACTCCTCAGCATATCATAACCTTTATGATTGGCCTATTTCTGCATCTTTAGCATCATATGCATATCCCACAGATTCACCCTGCTACTCTCCCCATATTCCTACCAAACTATAGCAACATATACTTAGAATTCTCAAACTGATCATTCTTTCAGATGCTTCTGGGTCTTTGCATATATATTCTATTCTTGGAGTGTCCTCCCACCCTTTTCTTCTCCGAGTGGTTAATGACTACTAATATTTGATTATAGCATAGCAATGGAACTGCTGAGAATCTTTCCCCTTTAAATAAATCTCAGTAGTTATGCTGCTGCTTCTCATAAGAAACTGTAATTTTGGGGGACACTGTATATTATTGAGTTTTGAATGAAATCACAATGGGTTAAGGTCTTACCAAAAAGCTATATTTGTCCTTTAATATACAATTTAAGTAGATTTGTGTCTTTTTAATGGCAACATAATTGCTTATATGAGAGTATATTTCTAAAATATAATTTAAATAAATAAATACCTGATATGCATGTTATTTTCAGAAAACAAATGCCAAGAACAACATTGTCCAGGAAAGTTCCCCCACCCCTTATTTTCATTTTGTTAGAATAGATGTGCCTCCCCTGTGCTTTTAAAATACCCTAGGGTTACCTGTAGTGTAGCACAGCTTCCTTGGATTGCAATTGTTCTTTTCTATCCTCTCACTGGACTCGGTAGCAGGGATTGAATTCCATGTCTGCATCTCTAGTCCTTAATGCAGTATCTGGCACACAGTAAGTATTTAAATAAAATAAATATTTTCTCAGGATGAATGACTAGATGAATGAATTTATAGTTGAGCTAATTACTAACAATCTTTATTGACAATTTCTATGAGCTTACCATCATGAAGAGTACAAAAGAAAAATCATGGGACCCTTTTTTATACTACCAAAGGTTAGAACTATTTGGGATATATATATATATGCACACACACACATATATATAGTTATAGACACATACACATGAATAATAATGCAAGACATATATGAAAACTAGCAAGAAAGATGGGTAATAAGTATATCAATGACAGTGAGCAACTCTAACAGATTTTAATATTGTAGGCATATATACAAGAATGAGAATACTTAAAATTCATGTAGATTGTTTTTGTAATATTTGCAGAAATAAACTATCTAATAAATTATCTAATTTAGTCAAAATTTATCAAATCAACCTTTTCACTCATTAATTGCACACCTCACCCATCCCAAATAGTCCCTGGATTTTCTCATCTTTGTGCTGATGCTGTTCCAACACTTCACTGAGTGACTGTAATGTGTCAGACTCTGAACTTGGTGCTTACCTACACACTTTATTTCAATAACTTACCATCTTTCTCTGCCTAAAAAATCCTTCAAGACTCAGCTTAATTATCACCTCCTCTTTGAAGCATTTCCTGATTCCTAGAGACAGAATTAATCAGTTACACTTCTACAGTCTTTCAGGACTTTATAAACATCTGTTTTCGCTAAAATAGAGATGATAAATGTAATTCATTCATTCATCTAATACAAAGATAGGTAGATAGATGGAGATAATAAACACTTACTATGTTCCAGGCACTGATACTACATTAGTGAACAAAATAGACTATTCCTGAACTTAGGAAGGTTGACAGAAAACAACAATTATAATAAAAAAGTGAATTTTATAACAAGTCAGAATGATACATGCTATTAATAAAAGGATTGGAAAGTGTGGGGGAAAGGTGCTGATAATTTTAAATAGAATGATAGGACTAGGTCTCAATGAGAAAGTGACATTTGAGACAAAGACTTGAAGAAAGGGGAGTGATCCATGTGTGAAGGTCTTTCCAGGCAGAGGGAACAGCCAGTGTAAAGGTCCTAGGCAAGGAGTGTGTCTTGCTCATTCCGTGGCATTCTATTAGTCTAGAGTGGACCCTGGGCATGGGCATTTTAAAAAAATTTATCACGTGATTCTACTGTTTAGCCGGAGTTGAGAAACCCTATGCTAGATGTGGGATAATAGCAATTATCTTAAGTCTCACGAAGTCTATAGTTTGTGGGAAAGAGGTACATGAATACCGATACTTGCTATTTAATATGAAGAGTGCTATAAGTGATTTGTGCACAGAATCTTGTGGGAGGATTTATTCTACTGTGTCCAGCCTTGGAATTGGAGAATAGTATAAAACTTCCTGGAAGGATCCATGTTTGAACTGAGTTTGATGAATAGGAGGTAACTAAACAAAGAATGGTTGGGGGTGAGGTGGAGAGTGTGTGAGTGTTTCATGGGGGATGCTGGAGAGAGGCATACACAATCATAAGGAACTGTAAGTAAATTAATGTTAATAAAATGGAGAATGGCAGGAGATGAAACTAGAAATGTGGAGATCACAGAGAAGTTTGTATGGACAGCTAAAGAGCCCAGATTTTGTCATGAATATATGGGACATAGAAGGAGTTTAAGAAGCCAGTGATAAGATCTGGTTAACTTCAGTGACAGTGACAGAAAATAGGTTCGAAAGAAACCCAGTTTAGAGTAGGGCAGCCAATCAGGAAAGTATAACAGTAGTACCACAGAAAGCTGATGATTTTCCTAGCTAGGGAAGTTTCATAGTGACAGAGTCAGTGTGGGGAGAGGAAATCTCAAAGACATATCGACAAGGTGTAGTTGGACAAACTTGTGATTGGTTGGCTGGGTGGATGCTGATTGGGGATAGAAGAACAAGCAATGGGAAGAGTCAGACTATTGCCAGATTTCTAACTTGGGCAAGTGTGGAGATGGTGACCCCATTCACTGAGATAGGGAACAAAAGAGCAAGAGCATATTATCAGGAAGAATGGTTGAAACATTTCATGACTGAGGTGCCAAGAGCACACTGAGGTGATGACTTACAGGCAGAAAATATAGAATGCCATGGACTTCTGTATCTTTCACTGTGGTACCAGGTATAGAAAGGTATGTGCTGACTTGAATTTTCTTCTAGATGGATTTATGAGTGCTAACATGTTTCTAAGATCATTATAGACAACATTCAAATCTCAGGCAAAGATTTTAAGGAACTTTAGCTCTTTACTTTTGTATAAAATATGGAAATGTACTTGGTATCAAGCTTTCTTAGAATGAAATTCAGAACATATGCAGATAAAGCCCTGTACAAAAAGGAAGAGACTAAACAGATAAACATTGACACTAATTTGTTAATTTAGCATTGCTATCATTGCTATTTAAGAAGTTTAGGTTTTCTTTTACTACTTAAGAGAAATATTAAATGAAGGGAAGAATCTATGCCCTACAACATTATTTCCAAGATATAAACTCTGCAACAGTAACAGTATAGATATTTTTTTCTCCTTCTTTCTGAGGAAGAGCAGTTTTAAGAATGATACCTGCCTTTTTCCAAATCCCAATCTTTTTATGTCTCTGTTGGATACTCTATTTCACAAAAACAAAAAACCAAAACAAACAAACAAAAAACCCACACATAGAGGGAGCAGGGAGCTGGAGCATTGAGTCATGGAAGAAAACTGAATGGAGAAGTAAGACATCTGAAGTCTCTACTAACTTGCTGTGTCTCTGAACAAGTTATGCGCCTCCCTAGTCCTCATTTCCTTTTCTGTGAAATAAAGGAGTTAGTTGAACAGTGAAGTGCCTTCCAGGCTATCATATTCTATGATTTTTTCATCACAATCGCCCTTAAGAGATTTTCATAATTCTTCTCAGTTATTCATAAGGAGCTTTGTGAATGATTCAGCGTTTGCCAGACTGGAGCTTGAAGATGAACCATTATTATAGGCTAACATGTTCACTATTAAAAAATGCTAGGAGAAATGGACAGTATCATAATAATGGCCAGATTCATGGACAGCTTTTCCTTTCTGCATCTTCTGGTTTCCCTTTGATGTAATAGAAACTGAATATTCATTGTTATGTTAAATATCCTTCTCCTGTTTCAAAAGAATGTTTGTAGTTCCAATGGAACTTACTTGTTTTCCTGAAAGGTTGTATTTGAGGAAGGCTATCTTAAATGTATGTGGTTCAAAGTAGGGTAATTTTTTCGTCAGCAGTATTTGAAGTATAATGTCATTCAGTATCTGCCAGCCAATGGTAATCTTAATGGTGCATCCTTTTTGGGGATCCCATTTATTTCAATAAGAGGCAATATTTATTTGTACAGTGATTCCTAAAAGTCAATCATTTGTGTTCTTTCATCATAGTCTTTGCCATATTCAAGTACCATCTTGAATTATTGTAATGCTTTTCTTTAGATCAATTCACTTTTAAATATAATTTTATATAAATTCTATAAGTGGAAAACCAATATCACTTGCTACATAGTAGGTAACTAAAAACAGTTAACATTTTAATAAGGGTGAAAATTGAAAGAAACATTTTTACTTAACTCCAAAATTTATCTCACACATCTGTGGACCACTTATTATACCATATGTTGGGTAACACTGGCAGAGAGGTTATACTACAGGCATTTTATCAGTCAACTATTGTTGCTCACTAAAAATATAGTGGCTTAAAACAACAACCATTTATTTAGTTCACAAATCTATGTTACAATCTGATATTTTATTTTACTTTTAGGCTAAAAACTGAGCCTGTACTAATTCTCGGATGTTGGCAGAAGACGTAAGACTCCTGAGTCACAAACAAAGAACTTCATTACTTATGGCATAAAAAGCAGCATGTTTAGTCAGCATGTTGATATTGGTTTCTCTTGGTCTCCAAGTCCCATGGGGGAAACACAGATGGACCTAGGTGGATACTGCACATGCAGTAGTTTTGCATGCCAACTACAGAACACTGAGATTTGGGGGATTTACTTTATTTTAAAATAGCAAGCCTGTTGTTTGTCCTAGAGGGAAATAATATTACCTCATTTGTTGCTCACTACAAATATAACCCTGAGAAATAGCCCAGAGTGGTCGGGGTCTTTCATTCTTTGCACACCCTACAAGAACATATAAGAGCTTTCAGGGACCCTGGTGAATTTGCTTCTCCCAACATTTAAGGTCAGGATTTGGGCTGGGCTTAGTTGGGTAGGTTCTGCTGATCTAGGCCAGGCTTGGCTGATCTCAGCTGGAGGCTGATGGGCCTAAACTTTAGGCCCTAAAATATCTCAGCTAAGATAGCTCATCTCTGTTCCACATAGTCTCTTTTTGTCCAAGTGGCTTGTTCACATGGCTCTGGTGGCAGGGGGTCCCAAAAAGGAGAAAAGAAGGAAGGGTTCTTGAAATTTAGACTCAAACTGTCACAACATCACTTTTGCTGAATTTCCGTGGCTGTAGCAAGTCATGATCCATGCCATTTTCAAGAGATAGATAATAGACCCTACCTTTTAATACAAGGTACTGCAAAGAATTGTTATCAATTTTGTAATCTACTACATCATATTTAAACAGATGTGGATTTAAATTTAGACCCCACTTAATCTCTCAGAGTGTCAGTTTTCTGTGTAAAGTGAAGATGGAAATATTTACCTCAAGGAGTTGTTGTAAGTACATACACAAATTGACAAGAAGCAAAGGTAATAGCCAAAGCTATGCCTGATACATAAAATGTATGCAGTAAATAAAAGTGGTTATTATTAAACCTGAAATGTTCATATTTCCTTTTAACCAGGTGTGGTTTACTGTGCCTTATATGCTTGTTTCCCCTCTGTTCCCCAAAGTTATGAGCATGTTTAAAAACCCAAACTTTTCATCCATCCCATACTCACACCATTCACTCAATTGTTCTGCATCTATACTATTAAGTCTAACTGGAATTCGAAGGCTTTTTACATCTCCATGTTGCCACTTCTAGAGCTGTGTAGAAGAAAAGTGTGCTGCTAGCCCATGAGTGAGGAAAAGATGCTAAGAATGTACACAAAGAATGTGCACATGGGCACTTGACATTCAGTGAATAGGAGGAGGAGAGAGTGCCATGTTGAACCACCAACAAGAAGACATGTAAGAGACCAAGCCTGACCTGTGTCTCTTCATAAGTAGCATTTTGTTGTAAGAGTTATGTTGAGGTGCTGCTCTGTGAACTTAGTATAATATAGTCTTAGGTTTTTTCTGAATATAGGAGAAAGAAAAAGTGAAGGAGGAGGAGGAAGAGGAAGAGGAAGAGGAAGTGGAAGAGAAGTAGAAGGAGAAAGAGAAGAAGGAGAAATATAAAGAGATAGAGATGGAGACAGAGATGGAAATGAAGATGAAGAAGACATGATTAAGAGGAAGAAGAAGAAAAAGAGGAAGAGGAGGAGGAGGGCTAGAAGGGAGAGGAAAAGAACAATGACTACCCAAAATAATAAATAGCATACTTATTAGTCCAAATCTTGTATTTATGACAAAACAGGGCATCTCCTTTCTTTCTATGTATTCCCCTTTATAGTATAGGTCTGTGTGGCCAGTAGGATTACAGAGCTATTTTGAACGTTCATAAATGTGTGTGGCCTCATCTCACTATTAAACAGAAGTGCTAACTGTTCTCCAATTTTAGCACATATCTTTTAAATGTCAAAAGACAGATTTTTCTCCAACCCCCTTTCCTAGTCCTCAAGCTTTGAGTCACAAAGATAACTTCACTCTATGAAGAAAATTGGCAGAAATGAATAGAATAAAATGTGAAGGAAATTTTTTGACAAATTAATTTTAAGACACGTTTCCAGTCCAGTTTCTATCTAGCCAAGTATGCACCAAAATATATTTTCTAAACTGAGATGATCATGGGGAAGGGAAGGAGAAAGGAAGATGTCCCTAGAGACAAGAGTAATGTAAATCAAGGAACTGTCTTCTGTCACAAGATTCAGGAAAGAACCAGGTTCTAGAAATTGATAAGGTATAGATTTTAAGTCTTCAATAAAATGGAGGGCAAAACCAATGACAGGATGTGATACCTACTGTGTGGCAATTACATTGTGTCGACTGTGTGTCAGATGGTACCTACTATGTGGTACCTACCAAGTGCCAGGCATTTAAAAAGATAGACAATGAAGACATAGTGCTATCTTATTTTTCAAGAAGCTCACAAATTGGAAAGGAGTCACAAGAACAAATAATTACAATTAAGTGAGATAAGATACATACAAAGGTATGCACTGAGTTACTATAAGTGAACACAGGTGAGGTACTTAACCTCTGGAAAGGAGGCAAGAGAGCCTCCAGTAGGAGACAACAACTAAGCTGACTCTTGAACAAGAATAAATCAGATAAAGAAGTGGGCAGAGAGCAACATAAGCAATAGCAAGGAGACAGAAACTGCATAATGACCGGGGTTGGGGGTTATCAGTAATTGAGTACATTTGGAGGCTGGGAGTTATGTAGGGACTAGTTATAGAAGACCCTGTATTCCATAACATAGAATCCATCTTTGTTATCTTTGTTCTACAAATATAGATTAAAATGTCCCTAAGGAATTTTTTGTCATTATTTGAAATTCCATCTCTCCATGTATTCAGAATTCCACTCATCTATCCACCACACCACTCTACTCATAACTGACCTGAGAATACAAATGTCAACACAGGTGATTAGTTAGAATTAGGCACTGCTGCCAACTGTCAAAAAACAATATAGTAGTAGTTTAAAGTGGAAATCACTTCTCTCTCATCTTACATCAAAGCCCAGGTACTCAGTCCAGGGCTGGAATGCTTCCCAGTGTCAGTGACCCAGTCTTCTCCTGTCTTGCTGCTCTCCCATAGATGGCCTCAATCTTAAGTCAAGATGGCAGGGCAAAAAGGAATTAGGAAAAGGATACATGAATGCCATATCTTAAGAAATGTTTCCAGAAACTGCCATAAAACATTACTGCTGCTTACATCCCATTGGTCAAAACTTATATGAACACATGTAGCACAATGGAAGCTATGAAATATAGTCTTATTCTGTAACAGTGATGCGTAATGAGGCTTATTGCATATCAGCAATGAAAAATAAGTAGGAATTCATAAAAAGTCTCATCAGATGTATGAACAGGTTTTTTAAAATGCTATACAACACTTAAGATTTGGTTTAAATTCTAATTAAGCAATATGACCTCTCTTGTCAGGAAACTTCATTCCACACCATACTGGACTACTAAGCAGTGTTCTATTAATATTAGTAGCCCTCATTTTCTTATTTCCTAGAATTGTCTGAACTCTCTTATGGAAGAAATTTCTTATTACCTCTTTATACACAATTAAAAATTTGAGCTCCTGTTAATATAGTAAAAGAGGAAAGCAGATATTGTGATATAACTGTGGCCAAGGTCAGGCCAATTAGTACAATATAGTAATTGGGTGGGCATTGATGACTGTGTAAGACTGGAACTCGGAACTTCAAACCTGCAGCAGTTCACTAACAGCATTTAACTTCAACTATCAGATTTAGGGCCATTCTTTCTTCCTACATTGCAAAGCATAACACTTGGCACATGTTAGGTGCAGACAAAATAAAGATATAAATTAAATGTATTTGCATGCTCTAACAATGAAGTTGAACACATAAAAATATACATTTCATTGAACTATTTTATATAAATTAACTGATTAATTAATTCAACTACAATTTATTGAGCTCTTCATTATGGCCTTGATTATTCTGAATATGGCTGCTATACTATTGAATTTTGTGCTTTTATATTTTTCATGTTATTAATTAGTGGCTTTTTGTTTCAATTTAAAGAATCCCCTTTAGCAATTCCTATATGACAGATCTATTGGCAATGAACTCACTTAGCTTTTGTGTGTCTGGACAGATTTTTATTTATCCCTCATTTCTGAAAGGCAACTCTTCTGGATAAATTATTCTTGGTGGGCAGATTTTTTTCCTTCACCTCTCTGAATGTATCATCCCATCCTCTCCCAGGCTGCAGAGTCTTTGCTGAGAAATAACTGAAAGTTATGTTAGCACTCCTTTGTATGTGATATGTTTCTGTTCTCAGAATTTTTTCTTTGTCTTTGATTTGGGTAGTTTGTTTTTTATGTGTCTTGGTGCACTCCTTTTTTGGTTGAATTTGATTGTAGACTTCTGCACTTCCTATACCTGGGTGTTGACATCTATCTCTAGATTAAGGAAGTTTTCAGCCATTTTCTCTTTAAATATGCTTTCTGGCCCTTTACTCTTTGTTCTCTTTCTGCAGCTCTACTATGTGAAGATTTGCTCTACTGATGGTGTCCCATAATCCCATAGAATTTCTTCATTCTTTTTTATTCTTTTGCCGTTTTGCTCTCTGACTGGATAATTTCAAATAATCTGTCTTCCAGCTACCTGATCTTTTCTTCTGCTTGATCAAGTCTGCTGTTGAAGCTTTATATTGAATTTTTCAGTTCAGTTGTTGTATTCTTCATTTCTAGAATTTGTATCTGATTATTTTTCATTATTTATATTTTTTTGTCAAATTTCTCATTTTGTGTATTGTTTTACAAATTTTATTAAATTTTCTGTCCGTATATTTTTTATGAGTATTAATCTGAATTTTTTATCAGTCATTACATAGATGTGTATTTCTTTGGGGCTTGGACACTGGAGTTTTATTAATTTCTTTTGGAGGTGTCATGATTCCCTGATTCATAATCCTTGTGCACTTGCATGTTATCTGTGCATTGGAGGAGACAACACACTCTTGTGGCCTTAACAGGTGTTCTTTGGCAAAGAAAGATCTTCTTGCCTGTGATTTTGGAAGCACCACTTGGTGGCAACCTCAGACAGGCCGAACATATTATGAGTTCTCTAGTTGGCTAGGCTGCTGTGTTTGCTCTGATGTAGGGTGGGACCTGTGGCTGAGCTCTCCTAAACAGTGAGACCACTGGCTAGGCTCTTCTATCAGGTGGAGCTGCTGCCTGGGTACAGCTATGGCTTCTGGTCAGGCCAGTAATAAAATGTATTACATGGCCAGGAAATTTCACTCTTTGGGATCTTCAGTTGGGCAGAGCTGTCAGCTAGGTTCTAAGGTTAGATCGGATCCTGTTCAGGATTGATGGGACCAGGGGCTATGCCACTTAGAATTGCATATTTGATGATTGCCTCCTTGCTGGGGTATAGGACTGGAGTGGGCTTTTGGCCCACTGAGTTGAGCAGCTTTTTGACCTCCCAGGTCAAGCTGGTCTAACTCTTCACTTCTTTGGAATGCATAAAAGTGGTCAGGCTTTTTGGCTGAGTGAGGCCACTCCTGACTTTTCAGGCCAAGCCAGTCTAGCCACTTTGCTTCTCTGAAATGCACAAATGTGGGAGTCTCCTGTTCTGGGTAAGTTGTTGGGATAGGTTCTGAGCCTGGGCCGAAGACTAGCTGTCTAAGCACTCAAACTACATTGAATTCCCTCCTATACTTCTAAAAGTAGCCAGCTTAGCTTTGCGGGCAGGCTATGAAGGTGCCTGGTATTTGTGATCTGGTATCACAGCTGGTAAGAACAGAGAGGTACCGCTAAGATCCATGAACTCACCGCTATCACCTCTGCCTTCTTTCTTTGTTTCTATCTGACCCTGGGTGGTCTAGTCATGCCATTTCCACTAGTGTTTCCCATGAAGTAAAACTAGAGTGGACTTCCTGTAAAGCATCTCAGAATTTTAGGAATGCCGGATGACAGCTTCTGGTTCTCTTTTACCCCAGTAGAAGCTGTGGGCCCAGGGAAATCCTCTCCATCTGATGTTATGCCAACTTGGGAGAGAAGGAGGGGCAATATGGTTAGAGTAAGACTATTGTTCTTAACCTTCTTATTAAAATTTCATTCAGTTCTGTGGACCATGCAGGTGTCTCAGTCTTGTTTACATATATTGGAGTTTTCAAAAGGATGTTCTTGTCTATAGATAGTTGCTATTTGAAACTTCTGTGAGGAGGAGTGAAACCTGAGACTTCCTATTCCTCCATCTTGCTGACATCATTATTGAGCTCTTCTTAAAGGCTTGCATGATCCTAATTACTGGGAAACTATAAAAATAATTAAGCAACAGCCTCTTCTTTCAAGGAGTTCATGGTGTGTATATATATAATATATATGATTATATATTATATATATTCTCACACACACACAACTAATTTTGATAGTTTGGTAGGTGCTACTCAACAATGAGGCAGTACAAAGAAATGTGTTATTTCAGCCTAATTGTTGGAAAAGGCATTCCAGAGGAGGTAATACTTGAATTCAGCCTGGAAAGATCACTAGGGAACTGCCAAGGGATTGTCAAATATATGAGTAGTTTCTTTAATGTCACACAATACTTAATATATGTTCCAGATCCTAGTTAAGCAATATAGCCTCTTTTCCTCCAGAGCTTTTTCCATTATAACTAAACAACTGACTAGTTATCCATTAGTATACTTTGTAGCTTGTTTTCTCACAGGCTACAGTAGTTTGAGTTTTCATATATACAGAAAAAATCCCTTGTCATCCTGTAGTTATCATAATTATTATCACCCACAAACCAGTTATTCAATACCCTCCACCTCATGCCTTTCTTCCAGCCTTCCTTTCTATTCTTTCAGTAACACTTGTGTGTTTAAGGCTAACATTTATACCCCACAGCAAGACTTTCACCTTGTTTTATTTTCCGAAGTGAAATTGGTTTTTAAACTGTAATAAGTACACCACTAAAAATGTGTCACTGCTGTTCTCCTCTCACCAGCAAGTATTTTCTATGTTTTTCATCACAAAGTAGTTATGTGTTGCAGGCTTTGAGCAACATCTGAGTTTCCACCAGCTGTGTTTTGCATTGTCCTCATTTTGTATAATTAAGAAAAACAGGAAGCCAATCACTTAAGTAAAGCTGACCCTCTTCATTCTGCAGACCCGAGAAAGGACTGCATCAGGGTTTTTTATAGTACAGTTTTTACAAAATTTATCCTGCAATCCATTTGAAAATGGAACAAGGTTAGAGGAACTGTGGCAGTGTGGTGGCCTTCCTCTTGACTACAAACAGGTGTGCTTTTCTGAAACGACACAGTCCAGTTTAAACACATTTCTCTTATATAATCATTTATCAATTCATTTGTCACATAGTGACAGAGGATTTCCTCTGACCTTTTTTTTTTTTTTTTTGCAATAATTCACATCTTGGGAGGGGGCCCATTGACCTTAGTGTTTAAATTTGCTATGCTTCCAACTTTTTACCAATAGATCCTGCCCATATAGTTAGACAAACAAAGCTGTGTTGCAAATTACCAGGTGGTCAGAGAGAGGGATAATTGTATTTACTGCTCATTAGCTGCTCTTCTGAGGAAATGCAAACATTTTTGACCCCAATTTATATAGATAGTCGGGAATGTGTTTCTGCTATTTGATTTTACTAAAGATTAAAGTCAATAGCATATATCGCTGTGAAAGAGCTTCTTATTTTATTTGACTAGAGTTTCATTTTCTTAGACAAAAGAGAAAAACAAGTACTTCATCATGTAAAATTTAACATAGAAATAGTAGTTATGCTGTGTTAGGAAATACTCAATTCAATTAAATACTTATTGACTATGTCATATTTATTGAACATTCTGGTCATATAAGGGTTGTAGAGATATTTAAAATGTAGCTCCTGCCTTCAAGAAATTTATAGGCTTCTAGGGGAACCTGATATGAGAACATGTCAGTAATGTGTTGGATGATTTGGGTCCTATTCTCATAAGCATCTATTTTGTGTTCAGAACCACCTCCTATATAAATTTCAGCTGGAGTATCAATGCCTGTCAAGGAACCCTTTCAAGCTAACAATTGAATGTGAGTAGTAATCACTCATTCATCAACAAATACGTATTGAACACATACTATGTTGTAGGCATTATGCTGTTTTTCTAAGGGTTAGAAACTTTTCTTCAGGGTCATCTGCAGTGCTCTATGTGTCTCATATGGCTACCTTACATTTATTAGACACTATTATGTTCCAGTCACTTTATTCCTCAAAGCTCTATGAGGTGGAAATTTTAATCCCTATATACAAATGTAAACTTAGTGAAATTAAATAATCTCCCCAGTATTATATGACATATAACTGATATATTTAAACCCAAACCCCTACAATCATGCTGATTCCCCATTCCACTACTTTTGACAACCCATACTTGCAGCTAATAGAGACATTTTGTGGCTATTTTGAATGCACTGTATCAATTGAGAATTATTTTATGTGCCAGATGCCTCTGTTAACACCTATATATTAGGTTATTAAGTATGAAATGTCCGATATCCTTAAGTACTAAGTTTTATAGTTGATATCTCTGACATTTCACTTTGATACTTCTTGTTTTATGGTTTTTGTGAAGGTACATTCTCATGCTTTCAAACACACAGTTTGACTTGTGATTATCTTTCAAAAAATATTTTAGAGCAATTTTTGTGAAACAATGTGGTAAGTCAAAAATTTGTGTTATTTTCAAATATGAGTTCTATCATGGAACTAATGCAGTGCAGACAGCTTGAAGTATCAACAAAGTGTCTGGGAAGGATGTGGCTAATGAATACTCAGTACATCAATGGTTTCCGAAGTTTTGTTCTGCTGATTTTAATCTTGAAAATGAGCCATATGGGTGACCTGAGACCAAGGTGCATAATGATAAGCTGAAAGCTGTAGGGAAAGCGAATCCATCTCAACCTATGTGTGAATTAGCAGCAAGCTTTGACTTTACTATTCCAACAATATTGGACCATTTGAAACAAATGGGCAAGGTAAAGAAACGAGACAGATGGGTTCTGCGTGAATTAAATGAGCATCAGAGAAATCATCTCAAAGGTTGCCTTTCTTCTTTGTCATGATGTAAAGGCGAACCATTTCTATACCACATTGATACATGCGATGAGAAATGGATTTTTTTTTGACAATTGCAAGCCTTTGGCACAATGGTTGGATAAAGATGAAGTGCTGGAACACAGTCCAAAACCGAATATTCATCAAAAAAAGCTAATGGTGTCTGGTGGTCCAGTGATGGTGTTATCCACTACAGCTTCATGAAACCTGGTAAAACAATTATAGCAGATGTCTACTGCAACTAGTTGGATGAAATAATGAGGATGCTCGTGATTAAGCAGCCAAGATTGGTCAGTAGGAACAGGCCAATCCTCTTGCAAGATGATACTCAACCACAAGTCGCGCAAACAACGCTGCTCAAACTACAGAGGCTGGACTTGAAAACTCTCTGTCATCCACTGTATTCACCAGACCTCACACCAACTGGCTACCACTTCCAGGTTTTGGACCACTTCTGGTAAGGAAAACTATTCAATTCTCAATAAGCTGTGGAAAACGCCTTTTGCTATTCCATCACCACTTGCTCTCCAGGCTTCTTTGCTGATGGTATAAACAAGCTACCGTTAAGATGGTAAAACTGTGTCGACATTGTAGGCGCATACTTTAATTAACTGTACTGCTTCTTGTTTGAGATATAATAAGCTAAACTTTTGATTTGAAATCGGACATTGCATATTTAATGACCCAATATATGGACAGTCTTGCCACTTACATGTTCTTTTAATTCCATCTAACAAAAATGAAAATAGTTTTGTTTTGGTGTTTGAGGAATAGAAGGGAATGCTTTAAAAGTAGAGCAAGGAATACATCAGGAAGGAGCAATATCAGGAAGAAATTCAAATGTGGTTAAACAAAGAAATGGTGATAAAAAAGAACTTGGAGAATCTGTAGGTGTCTTAAAAAAGAAAATACATTTTTATGTCTCCCCAAAAGTCATATGAACGAGGTTTTTTTTTGAGACCACTTTAATTTATAAAGTCATCACGTTGCACTGTTATGTTATTGTTAAATTGGATTGAAACTGTAAACACACAGAAAAGAAATGAATATTGACTTCCTTTTTTGGTAACTATAGTTCAGGTAGCTGACACCAGGTGGCAGTAGCTATATAATCACATCTCTTATATTTGAGAAAATCACTGAATCATACTCTTAAGAGGGAGCCTAGGTAACATTTAGTCCAAACCATTTATTTCACAATTATGGAAACTCAAGACCCATAACCATGATTTAGCTTAGTTCCGTAAGAATAGATTTTTATTAAAGAAAAACTTGTATAAATATTCATCAAACCACATTATATACACATTTAAAAATGGAGGTGCTATTTTTGGTAATATTTAAAGTGAGAAATATTTTAAGCTTATTCAAGAGTTCTCTTTCTTATGGTTTTTTCCTAACCAACCCTCCTTCATTCTCACTCAATAAAGGAATAGTTCATTCTTGGATGGGGGCTTTTTTAAGGGTTAAAAGTCTTCCTTCAGGGACATTTGCAAAGCTAGTTTCCTGAGGTCAATTCTGATCCAAATCCCTGCAGCTCAGCACGAACAGGGATTTTAGCTAGCTTCTTGCCCACTGTTCTCAGAATGTTTTCCTCTATGACAGGCATGAAGGGGCAACTCACATACCCAAGCTTTCATATTACCCCAAAAAATACTGCAGAGGAGAAGAGCATTGCAGCCACCTGTTAGTGCCACAGCATCAGATAGTGTCACTTGCAGTAGTTCTATCCTAGATAAAATAGGCTGTGCTTTATTTGGTTGCTTTAACTCTACTCTGACTTTTTTTTCTCTTCCTCTAAAACAAACATAACAAAATACAAGTGAATGAGATTTGATGTTATCTTCTCTTAAATCTGCTCTCCTTTATTTTTTAAGTAAATGATTTACAATCACTATATGATTAATGCCAGTATCTGCAGTATATCTTCATAGCACAGCAGAGAACCACTGTTCTAGCCTAACTCACTAAACATTTTCAAAGGAGGAATCTGTCTACCAGAAAAGAGCTTTACCCTTTCAGGACTTCACACAAGTACTTAGAGGCAGAGGTAGGACCAAGATCCAAGTGTTACTGTGATGATTCTGGTGTTCATTAACTGCTTTACTTAAACTTTCTTGAACTCAGAGCCAGGCAGGAGTACAAGAAAAAGGCTGATTTTAGAATTTGCCTTTTAACTGTTTCAACTTAAATCACCAATAGCATCTGAACCTCACCTGGCAGCCGTGCCACCTTACCTTGTGCTATGACACATTTTGGCCTTTTGTTGAACTCCTAGCACTGCTGATTGCAGCTGGAATGCTAGGTCCTGAAGAAAAGCATGATTTGTTCCAGCTCTAGTGATTGTTGTCAAAAGGTCATCCAGTCATTACTTCTCAATAATTATGTCAAAAAGAAGCCTCAAAATATTTCAAACTTTCTGAAAAAAAAAATCAGCATTTATAGTAAGCATAAAAATACAAATTGCAATAGTATTATGAATAGTGTTTTCTGCAAATGTGGATTATTGTGGCTGTAGAATCATTCATTCATTTATTCATTATCATGAGATAGCTCAATGCTAGATATGGCTGAAAAGTCCACAGGTGCTAGTTGGATTCTTCCTTCATTTGCTTATTCAACATGTATTTATCTAAAGCCTGTTATATGCTAGTAGCTGTGCTAGGTACAAGGAATGGAGCCCGATATTAAATGAATTTTAGTAGAAATGTTACCCAAGATAAAGTTACTTAAATGGAATTGAGTTGTAGATTTTTAAAAAGTTAGATATTTATTTTTTTCTAAAAAATAAATTTTAAAGATATTTTTTGCATACTTATTTTAACACAAGGCATATCTACTATGCTAGTTGCTTGGAGGAATATCAGAAAATGTAAGACAAGACTGCTGTTCAATTTAGTTGTAACTCAAGACATATACATCTTATAGATTATTATTTAAATAATTGATACAAGCAATTCCAAAATACATGGCATAATTTTCACACTAACTATTGCAAGCATTGAGTGATAAAATGTAAAAGGAGAGAGCACTTTCAGATGAAGCAAACCCAGAAGGCTTCATGTAGGTGTTGAAAACTTGAGTTGTACTCTCTGTCGGAAGCCAAATGAGTTGTCCAAATGCAAAGATGGAAATGGGTACCCCCAATTATTTCTTTTTTTTTCTTTTACATTTTATAGTGTTTTTGAAATTAGGTAGAGACATAGGCAGTCATAGAAAGAGCTGGCATTAGGTTATGAATTAGGGGACTTAAATGGTAATTATTATTCAGCCTACAATACCACCAGGCCTGAGAAGGTCTTCCTGCAGGAAGGAGCCTGAACCAAAGGATGTCTTGGAGTTCCTTCTAGTTCCAAGATCACTGATTCTATTAGACATTGTTTGATGTTGTAAAATGTGATAAAAGTACTTTATAAAAGTACATTTTGTCCCGTATGATCAGCACAAGTCAAGATTGAGGAAGAAGTGCAAGACTGAATTATCTAAGTGAATTCTATTTGGTTGAAACCCAGTTGCTATTTTATTTGACATTTATAGTGTTCATCAATACTTAGGAAGTAAAAAAGAAGTGTCCATTTTAAATCTTCAAATTAATATGTATTGTGTACCAGGTGCATGGTCTATTCTACATATTTATTAATGAACAATTTGCCTTTCAAATATTTTTTCAGCATTTCAAATGAAATGCTATCCTTATTTTCCAATGTGTTGCATTCTTGCTATACACTGTAAGAACAAATTTTATTTCACTCAGCAATGATTTAATAAATATTTATTGAGGACCTATAAATGGCTAGCACTGAGCTTGCTAGATGCAGGGGATATAAAAATAAATACAACAGAGTTAAAACTAGTCTCCTTCCTCAAAAAGATTACAGTCCAGTGAGGGAGTCAGACTTATAAATAGATGGATTAGATTTCCAAATATTAAGATTTAAACCAAGAACTTTGGAAAGCACAGAAGAGGGAACATTGGCTGCCAGAAGGAAAGCTTCACAGGCAAGGTGACATTTAACCTGAGTCTTTAAAAAGAGATGGCAAAATGGTATCCCGTAAGCTATAACCAACCCATTGATAAGATATGTTTGTTGGCATCTGCCATCACGAAAACCATAGGGCCAGGAGTTCTCATCTGTGATGGCGGGTATTTGATTCTTACATGGTACTTGTAAAAATAAGAAATAATACAAAACACTTAGCATGCTAATCAGAAGAAAATAGATGCTCAGTGAAAGGTAGCTATCATTTGTATTATCACTGTATCTTGCTCCTTGCTAGAACATACTCCAAATGCAGTGTATTCTTTCATAGCTTATATTATGGTTATAATTGAATAGTCAAGTTATTTATGCATTGATATGTGCCTCCCTTACCAGGCTATAAACTCTATGAGAGAAAAGAATGAAGTTGTTTTTTTGACTGTTGTATTCCTAGTATCTAGCAGAGTGCCTAGCTCATTATAAATGCCCAATAAATATTTGTTGAAGGAATATGTAATGATAGGAAGACACTAGTAAGCTATGATCAGTCATTAGGAAAATGCTGTATCAAGTCATACTTTAAAAGTGTGAGTACTCTAACTCCAGAATATCAATTTGTTAATTTTCTTTCACAGCAAAAAGGAGACAATAGTACCTACTCCATCTGGAACTCAAGTTCAGCATACCCCTCATTTTCATGCCACAATTAACCCTCCATTTCTCTCTCATTCATAAATTATCCTCAAAGCTAATAATAGTCCATGGGTGACCATAATAATAATTATTATTATTTTGTGATTTTTTTTCCGGTGCTTTTGACATCGAATGTATATTTCATTTGGTTTTTCTTTTTTTACCTCTCCACAGCCCAGATAATTTTATAAGAAAACCCCTCTCCTCCTTCAACAAATCTGCCATATCTCATGGAAAGTTTATTAGAGGAGACCATTCAGATCCCCTGAGATTTCATTATTTTCCAAAACCATGATGAAGCATTATCCTGAATAAAATTAAGTTCTACTTCTTCCAATTAACAACAGATGATGAAAGTGCCTGCCAGTTCTGTTGCCTTTCAGCTGGGTGTTTTTCTCTTGCTTGGTCATTTGTAAAATGTGAGCCTTCCTAATGGGGACCGAGTTAGTCACTTGAATTAATGAGTTTCAGCTGAATTAATAGTGCCTAGCACACTGTGAGTATTCAATAATAGTCAACAGCAATTTATATGCTGACTTAAGTTGCTCCATTTGAGAACATTGGCTAAAATCAACATAATGTGGATTTCCTACTAAATTTGACTTAAAGAAAAAATCAATTTCCCAAATTTGGGGCCCAGATTACATATAGTCCTGTAGCTGCTACTCTGTGAAAGAATCTGAGATTTTGAAAAGCTATTGGGATGAATTTTGTCCTGTTAATTTCCAACAAGTATATAACATGCTCCAGCATACCAATATAAATCTTTTGAGCCTTACTTAGTTTCTTCCTCCTACAAGGGTATCTGGCATAGAGTAGGTTTTTACCAAATAATAGCTAAAAATGAATGCAGGGAACATTCATAAGCAAAATGTTATGACATAGTCTATTTTCTTGTACCTGGTAGGCACTCAATAACTATTGATTTAATGAATTTAAAATTATAATAGAATAAAAAATCTTGCAAAAGCTAACTTATAGTGGAAAGCCTCTAGGTCTGAATCTAAGAAGATAAAATGCTAAAAAAATACTAATCAGGAAAGAGTTACATTCACAGGACTAAGAAGGTGAAGTCAGCAAGTTCAGATTACAGTGTAGCATATGGTGTGTAATGCCTTATGGCACATATTTGCATGTTGAAACTTTTAATTAGAAGGAATTACAATTCCACTGAGATCCTCATAGTTCTGGACTGAGAACTTTAAAAAATCAATATTATGTGTTTGTTAAATTACAACCTGTGTAGGAAATCAATAATATGTTTGCTGAGAAAAATATGTGATATGTCAACTGAATTATGGAAACTTTTCATGCCAACAGCTAAGCCCAGTGATTTATTTAATCACATTCATTAAGTGAACTACTTTATTATATCAGTATATTCTGCTGATTTACATATGCCCCCATTTCCTGTGCCTCTAATTGTTTCCTGAGCTATGCCATCTCCCCTCAGCTTTCCTTGGCTTACCTTCTCATAGGCAGAAGCTGTATTTTCTATCTCTTGTTAACAACCAACTCAGTGTTTGTTTACCTTAAATGACTTCAGTTATAATGACAACAGTAATAACAGATAAAAGTTCTAACAGTGTAAGTACTGTGTTAAGTACTTACATATTGATAGAAAATGTATATCACTCAAAATATTTGTCTACAATATTTATTCATTCAGCAATGTAGTCAATATTCATTGAGCTGCAGGCATGATGCAGGCACTAGGACAGAGTAAAAAAAAAAAAAATTGTCATGACTCCCTGTTGGTGAGTAACAAACATTTAGTGAAGAGGAAGGGAAAAAAAAAAGGTAAAAAGTCATAATAAAATATGACAAAATGTTTGCTCATGTACAAAAATATTTTGGGGAGCTTAGAAGAGTCATGGATAACTGCTGGAGGAGACTCTGAAGTTTTGGGAGCATAGTTTTGAAACTGAGACTCAAATTGTTTTTCAATGCATAGGTATAAAAGAAAGAGAAGATTGAGAGTCAATAGCTCTCACTAAGTCATGGAAATGTGAACCGAGAAGTATACAGATCTGGGAGGAATTTGGTGTAGCTAGACCATGCCCTGAGAGCTGGAATGTTCAAAGAGAGGAAGAAAAATGGGGCGTGTGTATGTGTGTATTTGGGGGAAGGGGAGTAAGAGAAAACGAAGCTAGAAACACAGGTTCAAGGTGGTTTGTATAGGGTCTCATATGTCAGGATAAAGAGTCTGGACTGTGTGCTATAATTAAAGGGAGCCAAATAAGGATGCTAGCAAAGCCCTGACGGGTTCAGAGTTTAAGAACAAAAGAAAAAGAAAAAAAAAGAAAAAGAAAAAGAAAAAAAAAAGGTTTCTGATTATTCCCTTCTATAAGGGAGTAATTGTCAGATATTACAATTTTTAGGAAAGAAGCATGTGTTTTATATCCATAAAGAACCTACTGAGAAATAAATTCTTGCTTTTTAAACTAATAGTCAAGTTCACGCAGACCTAAGCATTGAGCTTTAAATTTAAGGATGCTTAGCTTGCCACCTTGTGGCTAAAGGTAAAGCCTGCACAGAGGAGGTGTTTAACCTGGGAAATAAACCAACCTCAAGCCAGTTAGTAAACTGAACAAAGTCTTTGTTCAAGTTTGTCACAAGTATTTGAGATAAAGAAGCAGCAGAAGAATGACACTTAGAATAAATATAAATGTTGATTAAAGCCAAAAATCTGGGAATGATCATTGACTCTTTTCTCTCCCTCACCCCTGACATATAATTCATCTGTAAATTGTATTGATTCAATTTTTCAAATCTGATATCTAGTCAGGTTATAAGTCTTTTCCTTGACAATTTCAGGTTTTATTGAGAATATGGAACAATCATAGTTCTCATATATTTCTGGTAGTATGTAAAGTGGTATATTTCTGATGACAGATACAACTGCGTTGGAACAATTTGGTTACTTAGTAAAATTGACTCCAAAATTGCACTCCTAGGCATATGCCATAATTAGAGTCTTGCATATGTACACTAAGAAATACACGCAAGAGTGCTATAGCAGTATTGTTAGTGTTTATTTAATTCCAGAAAGGAAAACAATAGAAATAGCCCAATGTCCTTCGCCAAAAACAAGGTACATTGTGGTTTGCTATATAATGACATACTGTAAAAATTTTTTTAAAAATGACCTAAATATGAACACATCAACCATGAATAAATTTCACAATGAAATGTAGAAAAATAGCCATAATATGATACTGCTTATATAAGGTTCCAAAACTGACAAAAATTAAACTTGTTTTTAGGAATACTGTATCAGTCAAGGTCCTACCAGAGAAATAGAACCAGTATGTGTTTGTATATGTATGTGCGTGTTTTTTTTATATATATATATATGCATATGTATGTATATGTATGCATGTGTGTGCACATAAACAAATTTATTTTAAGGAATAAATCATGAGGGCTGGCAAGTCTCAAATCCATAGGGCACGCCAGCAGGCTGGAAACTCTTGGGCAGAAGCTGAAGTGGTAATCCACAAGTGGAATTTATTCTTCCCCATGAAAACCTGAGATCTGCTCATAAAACCTTTCAACTGATTGGATGAGGCCCACCCAGATTATTGATGGTAATCTCCTTTACTTAAAATCAATTGATTGTAACCACAACTACAAAACTCCTTCACAGTAATACCTACATTGAATAATAGGGTACTACAATTTATCAAAGTTGACACATAGAACTATCACAGATACATATCTATGTAGTAAGACCATAGAATAAAGCAGGGGTTTATTAATATATACACTAAATTCCACAGTTAGCCCTGGGGAGAGTCAGACTGAAATGACTAGGGATATCCATCTAGGGCCTCCATCCTGTTGGTATTACTCCATGTCTTAGGATGGATGGCAGTCATGAGGGAGTTTGTTGTATTATTCTTCATATTAATAGCTTGTATAGCTGATATAAATTTTATGCACAAATGATTTCATGATGAATTTTAAGTATAATTTCACCACAGGGCAAAATAATTTCTTTAACCATTTAGGGCTGCAGCTATGACCAAAAACAGAAATAAGAGTCAGGAAGAAAGATTTCTAATTTGGTATTAGGCCAGATGCTCAGGTTTATTAAAAACAACTAGGGGAATATTTTTGATAAGAGACTAACACAGAGTATCAGAACCAACTGTTTGCAGGGCCTCGATCCCAAGATTGGATACAGTTGATTAAAGTCCATGTGCTACCTGCCTGCTTCCTCCTCCTTCCTCTCAGGCAAAAGCTGGGCCCAGGTGGAAGCTGATTTAATCACTATTAGAAAGTTTGTTTTTTGTTACTACTTATCTTTTCTGAGGAAGGATGTTGAAGTGTTGAAGGAATGAAGTAAATGGACATTTGGAATGCTTTTGTGAGTGGGCAAGAAAGCACTTGGAGTTTGTGGGCCTTGGATGCTTCCTCACTGCAGGAAGTGCAGGTGTGCAGAGGCCAAACTCACTGTCCTACAGACTCTGCTCCCTGCTTGTCCCAGGAACCAACATGGGGCCTATAAGAGCCTCCCAACTTGTCTCCCCACTTCTGACCTCTCCCCCTTTTTTTTTTTTTTTTTTTTAGGAAATAATTACATACTTTTTTTATTTGTTTTTGGTTTTTTTTTTTTCATCTTATTGTTATGGGGGATACAGAATTGCAGGTTACATACATTGCCCATGTACCGCCTTTCTCCCCAAGTCAGAGCTCCAGGCGTGTCTGTTCCCCAGATAGTGCGCGTTGCACCCATCATGTAGGTATATATCCCTCCCTTCCCCACCCCCCCTTCCCGAGTCAGCACCTTCAAGCGTTACCATTCCCCAAAGGGTGCGCAATGCACTCATTGGTAGGCATACACCCATCCCCTCCCCCACCCCCCACCTCAGTCTGATATCCGATTGGTGTCGTTCCTAGATGTGTATTTAGGTGATGTTCAGGGAAACCAATTTTCTGGTGAGTACATGTGATGCTTGTTTTTCCATTCTTGGGATACTTCACTTAATATAATGGGTTCCAACTCTCTCCAGGAGAACCATAGAGATGTCGTATCTTCATTATTCCTTATAGCTGAGTAATATTCCATGGTATACATATACCACAGCTTACTAATCCAATCATGTATTGATGGGCATTTGGGTTGTTTCCACATCTTTGCTATTGTGAATTGTGCTGCTATAAACATTCGGGTACATGTGTCTTTGTTACAGAATGACCTTTTTTCCTTTGGGTATATGCCCAATAATGGGATTGCTGGATCGAATGGCAGGTCTACTTGAATCTGTTTAAGATACCTCCATAATGCTTTCCACAGGGGTTGCACTAGTTTGCAGTCCCACCAGCAGTGTATGAGTGTTTCTGTCTCTCCACATCCACGCCAACATGTGTTGTTTTGGGTTTTTTTGATAAAGGCCATTCTCACTGGGGTTAAGTGATATCTCATTGTGGTTTTGATTTGCATTTCTCTGATTAGGGATGTTGAGCATTTTTTCATATGTTTGTTAGCCATTCTTATATCTTCTTTCGAGAAGTTTCTATTCATGTCATTTGCCCACTTTTTGATAGGGTTGTTTGATTTTTTCTTGCTGATTTTCCTGAGTTCTAAATAGATTCTTGTTATCAGTCCTTTATCTGATGTGTAGTATGCAAATATTTTTTCCCATTCTGTAGGTGGTCTGTTTATTCTCGTGACTATTTCTTTGGCTGTGCAGAAGCTTTTTAATTTAATCATGTCCCATTCATTAATTTTTGTTGCTGCTGTGATTGCCTTGGGGGTCTTCTTCATAAAATCTTTACCTAGGCCAATGTCTGTAAGAGTCTTTCCTATATTTTCTTCTAGAATTCTGATTGTATCACGCCTAAGGTTTAAGTCTGTTATCCACCGTGATTTGATTTTTGTGAGAGGTGAAAGCTGTGGGTCCTGTTTCAGTCTTCTACAAGTGGCTAACCAATTCTCCCAGCACCATTTATTGAATAGGGATTCTTGTCCCCAGAGTATATTCTTTCCTGCTTTGTCAAAAATTAGGTGACTATATGAGGATGGTTCTATATTTGGATTTTCTGTTGTGTTCCACTTGACCTCTCCCTTTTAATCCATTCTCCATTGGCAGCCAGAGTGAGCTTTTTATTAGTTGTAGTAAAAACCATGTAACATAAAATTTTACCCTGTCAACCACTCTTAAGTGTATGGTTCAGTGTATTAATTATATTCACTTTGTTGTACAACAGATCTACAGAACTTCCTCATCTTGTAAATATGGAACTCCATACCTATTAAACAGCTCCTCTTTTCTCCCTTTCTCCAGCCCCTGGTATCCACCATTTTACTTTCTGTTTCTGTAAATTTCACAACTTTAGGTACCTCATATAAATGGAATCATACTGCTTTTGTCTTTTTGTTACTGGCTTATTTCACTTAGCATAATGTCCTGAAGAGTCATCCATGTTGTAGCATGTGTCAGAATTTCCTTCCTTTTTAAGGCTAAATAGCATTCCATTGTGTGTTTGTGTGTGTGTGTGTGTGTGTGTGTGTGTGTCACATTTTGTTCATTCATTCATCGTCAGATATTTGGGTTGCTTCCACCTCTTGGCTGTTGTGAATAGTGCTGCTGTGAACATGGGTGTGCCAATATCTCTTCAAGTTCCTGCTTTCAATTCTTTGAAGTGTATACTCGGAAGTGGGATTGCTGGATGATATGGTAGTTCTATTTTTAATTTTTGGAGGAACCTACATACTATTTATCATAGCAGTTACACATTTTACAATCTCATTAACAATGCAAGAGTGAGCTTTGGAAAATATAAATCAAATTACGTCACTTTCCCATTGAAATTATTTGTTGGCTTCCCATTTTTCTCAGGATGGGGACCTAAATCTTTCCCAAGGCCTACAAGGCCCCATGTAATCTGATCCCAGGTTACCTCTCCCACCTCATATTCACTTCATTTACCCCTCTTCAGAAATCGGCGATCAATTCCTTGAACCTACCAAACTCTTTCCCAACTCAGACACTTTCCTGGTTGTTCTTACTTTCATTTGGAAGGCAGTTCACTCAACTCTTCACATGGAAAATTATCTCATCCTTCTATATTTAGTTTATACTTCATTGTTTCAGAAAGTGTCCCTGACATTTTCTAGTGACCATGGATACTTATTTGTCCTCTCTTGAAGCATTTTCTCATTTTCTTGACAATCTGTGATTATTTCATTTATTTGTTAATTGCATTTGTCTGTCACCTTAAATAGAAGGGAAGCTCCATAAGAGAAAGAATAGTGTCTTTTTTTCTTGTTCACTAGTGAATCGCAGCAGCTAGTGTACCTAATAAACCTAGAAATTATTCTGCCCTCAGGGTTGAGAAAATCATATCCAAATTAGGGAGGGAGTAACTATTTTTAGGCTAAAAAATGTCATATGCGGGAAGCTTTATTGTGATTCTTAATTTTGCATATCCAGGTAAAACTTTTACTCATTAGATACAATGATGAAGAAGAAAATAAAACATACGTAACTAGAACTGCAGCTATGATGAAATGGACCAAGATATCTACTAGCAGAGGCCAGTAGTTGCTCATGGATTTTAGAGTTGAATTTTCTGTGAGGAATAGGGAATGTGCACTAGATGATTTTTATTAGCCTTGCCAGGTCTGCTAGTAATGAAAGTCCAAGCTATATAACAGTCTAATCATTCAAGTCCTATTCCCATGGGTGGTAATTTATCTTATTTATATTTCAGAGTTTGGATTGAATATTTCTCCCAAGCAACTCATTCTTTAAGGATACCTGAAACCTTAGTTCCATATTGCAAATTTTAAGGCAAAGTTATCAAGCTTATTTATATTGTAACATGTGAATGGTGTACAATAAATTTTAATTTTGATCTAACACAACTGTACAAAACCCTCTGGAGGGAAACAAATCTGAGTGAGAACCTGCCTTCAAGTGTCTTATCTCAAGAGAGGAAATTGTACTCTATCATCACTCCCCTATAATTTTTACCTGTGTTTCCTTTGCCAATACCTTTGCTGCCACTTTCCTTAATACCTTTTTATTTCTTAAGAGTAATCTGAGGTATCTTGTCCTCCAAGAAACTGCCCCTTTCTACCACAAAAACTAGGTTAAATGAACCTTCATGGAAACATATAAATACTGCATTTTAGTATAGTACTTCATCAGTTCTAAGACTCACTTTTTATATTAGTATTTAGTATCTCCAAAATAAGGATGTATCTTAACAGTGACATCTTACGTTGATAATATTTGTCAGTCTCACCTACTGAAAAGCGTGGTCAGTGAGAGCTGGAACTCCGTACCATCTCTCTACATATTATCAGTGTCTTTTTTTTTTTTTTTTTTGGTTATCACCTTTGAATATATTTTATTTAGCATTTCTGAGCTATTCCATTAGTTGTTAAATAATTTGCATTTTGTAAAACATTTCATTTTACAAAGCACTTGCACAATAACTGCAAGAGAAAGGTATGGTTAACCCCATTTCACAAGTGAAGAAACTAGACCTACAGAGGTAATGACTTATCCAATGCCATACAGAGTTCAGATTCAAACCCTAGTTCTCTGGCTGAAGGTCTGGGCCTGTTTTTTACCACAGCTGGGTCTCCTTAGCAGATAATTGGGTTGAGAGTGAAATACTTAATTTCTGTTTTTTTTTTTTTGTTTTTTTTGTTTTTTTGTTTTTTTTTTGAGACAGAGTCTCACTCTGTTGCCCAGGCTAGAGTGAGTGCCGTGGCGTCAGCCTAGCTCACAGCAACCTCAAACTCCTGGGCTCAAGCGATCCTCCTGTCTCAGCCTCCAGAGTAGCTGGGACTACAGGCATGCACCACCATGCCCGGCTAATTTTTTCTATATATATTTTTAGCTGTCCATATAATTTCTTTCTATTTTTAGAGGTGGGGTCTCGCTCTTGCTCAGGCTGGTCTCGAACTCCTGAGCTCAAACGATCCGCCCACCTCGGCCTCCCAGAGAGCTAGGATTACAGGCGTGAGCCACCGCGCCCGGCCGAAATACTTAATTTCTGGATCAACTGAACAAGACCTGGGTTCCTCCACCCTGTCAAGTTTAGCATCCCTTCTGGGTCCTTCACCTTCTGTTACAAAGACTATTTAAAAGTGTTTGGTGAAAGGAGGGATGAGTGAAAAAATTACAAACTCAATGATGGAAAATTTTGTTGTAAGAGCAGTATAAAGTAAAGACAAAGATAAACCACGTTGAGGTGTGTGGGGGGAGGATCAGGAAGATTGTGAAAAAGGTGACATGTATATTAATGGAAGCTCAATATAGAGCATGATAGTCCCCACCTGAATTTGGGAAGCATCATTTAATGCAAGAGGAAGAGCATGGGACAGGAAGGTGGGAAAGATCAGGAAGATTGAGGGGCTTCAGAAATGAGCCACTTAGCTAGTTTGAATGGAATGTAATTGAGTAAAAAAGTACAGCAATAGGTAGTACTTTAGCAAGAGATTGAGAGTGGCATGAATACCACACCAAAGTGGCTACGTTTCATTCTGGAATGATAGGAAACAACTGACAGGTCTTAAAGGGATAAGTGATATGGTCAAATTTGTGTTTCAAGAAGATACATCTGGGGATGATTTGTTGAATGAATTGGTTGATAGAGAGAATGCAGGTAAGGAAACCAGTTACTAGGTAACCATTCATTTAACAAACATTTGTTTAGCACCCATTGAATACCTGGCACAGGTTTTACAGCAATAAACAAGACTCAATCCTTATATTCAAAGATATTACAGTCTATAAAAGTAAACAATCAAATAAACAAGACAAAAATGATAGAATAAAAATGTTCTGTGGGTGCACTGGTTGCTATGAGTCCTGACCCCTGTCTGGGGGTAAGGCATAGAGGGCTGATGGGGAAAGTTGCTAAATCTGAAGGCTCCTGGGAAGGACATAATCTTAACTGAACCCTGAAGGTGAAGAGATGGCAACAGAAATCTGGGAAGCAGCAAGTCCAAAGTCCTGAAGGTGATCCATTACTCCTACTCTGAATTGCAAATAATTTAGAATGGTCAAAGTCTAGGTTTTGGAGGATGGGCTGGGAAAAGATAGATAGGTAGAGAAAGGAAAGCCGGCATGTTGGGATAGGGAGAGACAAGAAATGTGGTTAAAAAGGGAAGTAGGAGGCAAGTAGAATATTCTAGGGAGAAGAAACAAAGGTCTTATGGGAGAATGGGCAATAAAGGTGAATAAAAAGAAAAGAACAAGAATCTCTGCTGAAATACAATTCATGACACTTGTATTAGATTCATTTACTTGGTAAAATACACTAAATCCCTCCTATATGCCAGAGAGGTACTGAGATGGCTGCAGCTATAGCATCACTACTTTCAGTAAGGAACTCCTAGTCTAATATAAATCATCTTGGCCTTTACTCTGATATTAAGAGTCATGTTCTGCCAACTTAGTTAGATGGACCCTACTCTGAAAGACATGAGAGGGGAAAGATGGTGAATGATAATCTTTATCTACATGGTTTTGTATTTGGATGATCAAAGAAATGACAGTATCATTATGTAGGTTATTTCTATTTGTACTTTTTCCCAATTGTACTCTATGGACCAGCAAAGATAAAGGGAGGCTTGTAGACCTCAACTTTTAAATAAAAGGACCAAAGTATCAACCGTACTCAGAGCAAATATCTGAGTCAGAGAGTAAGAAATGCACAATACCTGAAAGACAATGTAGTGTGAGAGTTAAGGGTGGTGATTACAAGGATAGCCAGGTATGAATCTCAGTTTATCCACTAGTTGTTTGAACAGGTTACTTGATTTCTCTCTGTCTCTGTTTTCTCATCCGTAAAATGAAGGAAATAAAACAGTAACTACTTCATAACTTTGTCATAAGGGTTAAATAAAGTAATGACTTAGAAGCATTAATACATATGAATGTCATATCATAGGCACTAATCTGAAAGATGACACTGTAAATTCCCAGCAGGGCACCAGAACAAGACAATTAGAAAACTTTCTGAGTTTTCTTGATTTGAAGCTGACATCTTAAGGTTGTAATAAGCACAAAATAGCATTCCATAATTGCACACTAAACTGCATATTAAATATCTAGATCAAGTATAAAATGCCTTTCTAAAAGGTATTTTATTATATGATATCTTATTTTGGGAATATTTAAACAACCACAACCAAGCATGGATTATAAAGCAACTTTATCTGTATCTTAGGAAATATTAGTTTTATTATAATGTCTGATTACCAAATAACCCTCTTTGATTGGAGCCCACTGCTAATGAGGCCAGAATTAAGGCCACACCTTCTGCTTTGATCCTTCACCTGTTCCATTTTCTAATGCCGCTCATACCAACTCAGCATAAGGTGCTCTGGAACAAAGGCAGTTGGATGAGAACTGCTGGATGGATCATGGCCATTTGCACCACCACCAGAGACAATTCGGAGTGGTCGCTCACTTAGACCGTTTGATATCTTCCCATGGAAAGGACAGCTGTTCATGCCTGCTTCTGGGTAAAGGAACCATGTTGAGGAAAAAGAGAACTCAGACAAAAAGTTGTATACCTAATCCAACTGAAATTTAAGCTCTAAGGGTCATAAATTTTTGCCCTTTGTTTTTACTATTATATTCCTAGCACTTACAATTTAGTGATTAGCACATAATGTGTTAGATAAATATTTCACTGAATGTACAAGTGATGATGCTTTCTGTTAGGAAGGAATTGGAGTCTCTGTAGTGTCACAGAGGAAGTTCATGCCAACAGACCGCCCAGGAAAACCAGACACACAGCCAGCTCCAAAGAGTCCAGGAGATAGTCTAGGTTTAGGTGGGTAAATGATCTCATTCTCAGAAGTCAAATGTAAATAGAAGGGTTCAGCAGGTACCACTTCTACCAGCAGGTTCTGAAGTGCAGAAGCTCAAATGGGTCAGAAGAATAGCTTCGGTGAGCAGTGAAGACGAATTCAGCACCTGTGTCTGAGATTGTTTTTTATTTTTTTTTCCTCTGCCTGCTAGACAGAAATTATAATCATAGGCAGAAGAGGCCAGGAACACTGGCCTAGATGGAAACATGGGTAGAGAGGATAATATGGCCTCACATACAGAAGAGAGACTGAATCTCAGAGCAGTGGAGGCCAGGCCTTAGCAGCTCATTCTGCCTCCTTCAGAAGGTTTGTGCTGTTCTGTAGGGGTGCTACAGTACTTGTGATAGCACGGTAGAAGCCAGCTCTCTATCATAGTGGTAAGGCTGAGCTGAGCATGTGCATGCCTGTGTGTGTGTGGGGGGGGGGGTGACTCTTCCTACAACACATGGAAAGATGATTACCTGACACTAATACAGAAACAGAAATAGTCTTCGATTTCCTGAGTATTATACCCACTAGGAGTCAGGTCTTGTGCCCAAATACTTATGCATATTATCTGATCAATTTCCCATAGCAACACTGTCATCTATTATTAGTCCAATTTTACATGTTAAGGAGTCTGAGTTTCAGAGAGCTTCCATACTTGCCTGAATTTGAAATGTTTGCTAGTGGCAGCAATAGAATTTAAACTTAAGAAATTGAGGTGCAGGGAATTTGAGTCACTTGATGAAGCATTTTGATGAAATGAACAATTTCTCTTTTGGGGGCACCGAGCTCACTGAGCAGAGCATGTTTCTAGCCTTCGGTAGTGAATGACTCTCACTCACAGATGCTGTAGCAGTTGCACAGCTGGTGGATTGAGTCAGATAGTGACTGCCCACGAGATCTTACTGCCCTCTATTGAATCCAGTGACATTTATCCCCGGAGAACTACTCAGACAGTATTTGAAGTTTTGCTTCAAATACATAAACTATTATAGAGTTTGTTCCAAAATCATCACTTTAATTTCTTGGTACCAAAGAGAAATTTGACTTTATGTCTAGTCCTCCCCAGTAAATTCATTCTCAGCTCCTCCCTCCTTCATTTGTCAGCTGGCAGTCACTTCCCTTGCATCCTTCAGGCAGTTCTCAAAATAAACTCAACTGAACATGAGTAAACCTTTTCAAGGACTGAAGAATTTCCCTTTATCACAAAGCTTACAGAACACTGGACTTTCTCCATTAAAACAAACAAATACTTGATCACATCTTACATATTCTGTTTTGTCAATTATTTTTATTCCTGTAAGTACTACATGCAGCTCAAAACAATGCAATTAATAATTGCACAGAAATAACCACTGTCAACATATTAGTGTATTTTCCAGACCTCTTCCTTTCCTTGCACACACTTTAATGTATTTTGTTGTGATTATTCAAGGTTGGTACACTCATCTATGAATAAAACTGCTGGCCTGGTATTTAGAGTGTCTAGGGTAAGAACATCTGGGAAGGCTTATTTGTGTGTTGCGCTTCCTTAGCTTCTCTAGCTCAATGTGGCAGAGGAGGGGAGAGGAGGAAACTCACTCAATTCCCTTCTGTATATTACCATTTTTCCTTTTCTCAACCCTTTTTCTCCAGGAAGCCACCAGCCAACAATCCTTCCCGGGTATTTCACACCCAAAACTTGAATGATTCTCCCTACTAAATGCAAACCTTCAAAATAACCCCACTTCATTACCTGTGCTACAAAGTGAACCAGTTTTTTCATTTTATTATTAAAATCCTTACAGGGTGCTGTTCAATAACCAGATCTCCTGTAGAATCCAGACAGGTCTCTTGAGTATGTACTACTTCCTGCTAGGCATGGTGGAGTACACAAGAATCTAAGGAACCTACAGCTCTACTGGGTATAGTTCAATTCATAAACATTTATTGAGCACCTACTAGGTGCCAGGCAGAATATTTGCTTCTGGAACAATAATTAATTATGAACTCTTCCCATTCCCATGAGAAAAGGAGATACATAAATGCTTTGCAAAAGAAGAGGGCTTTTCAGAGTGTCAGTCATGTGAGCATAGAAAAATGGATGCTTAGCTAAACCTGGGCATCCAGGGGAACTTCTGTGAAGAAATCATATATTTACTGAGTTTTGAAGGTGGAGCAATAGTTAGGTGAAAAACAGTTGGGAAGATTTTTAGAGGTAGAGAAGACATCAAGAGCAAAGGGCAAGGATGAAATGTGTCTTTTTTATTTACTGTTGTATCCCTAGCACATAGTACAATGTCTGGCACATAGTAAATGCTCAGTAAATTCTTCTTGCATGAAAAAGTGGGAGGAGAAGGTTTTCAAGCAGTAAAGATGTCATAAAGGAAGGCTGAAGTGTACTTTGGGAGACCAGGAGGTTCATGAGATTAGAACACAGTGTCTATGTGTTATGTTGGGAAAAGTTGCAGTTGTAGGCTTTGAAGAAATTGGAAACAGAAAAAGGCAAAAAAATTTTCCTTCAGTTAGTTTGTTGTTTTCTATTTCCAAAATCTTTTTATAATCAAATAAAACATCTAATGTTCCAGTAAAATAATCATAACTGGTATTAAGCGACCACTTACTAAATCACAGACACATGCTAAGTGCCTTCCATGCATTTATCTCACTTGGACTTCTCAAAAAATCTCTGAGTTAGGCACTATTCCAACTTACAGATGAGAAAAGAAAGTCTCAGAGAGTTTAATAAGTTGCTCAGGGTCATGTTGTAGGTGATAGAACTAGGAATTGATCCAAGCAGTCTCTCTAGAACCTGGACTCGTATTCACTATTCTAAAACTGAGGTTTTAGAAAGTTATTCTAGTTCAATGGCCTAAGGAGTACAGAAATGATAGACATATTGAGAGGCTGAAAATGACTATCTACTTTTTTATTTCATTCTGCTGATAGCATTAACTATCTGAAAAGTTCACTCTTAGGGGCCACTTCTTTTTTTTTTTTTTTTTTT
This sequence comes from Eulemur rufifrons, assembly GCF_041146395.1. Classification (NCBI taxonomy): domain Eukaryota; kingdom Metazoa; phylum Chordata; class Mammalia; order Primates; family Lemuridae; genus Eulemur; species Eulemur rufifrons. The sequence continues at coordinate 44,363,569 of NC_090988.1, forward strand.
TTTAATGAAAACCTGCTAAAGGTCTTGAGATGCCAAGAAAGGAGACCATTAGCATTTGTCTAGCATCACTATGTGCCAAAAATACAATGTTTTATTCAATCCTTGTATTTCTGTAAGGTAAATGCTGTATTTCCTGATTTATATCTTCAGTCAACTGAAGCTCAGATATATCCAGAAACTTGATAAATGTCTCCCAGATAGCAAGTGGCATAACCAAGATTTGAAATCATGTCTTTAATATCAGAATGTATGGAGTTTCCACTATATGGGACTGCCTCTTGGAATCAGAGGACTACGTTGGTTTGAAACACAGCTTTGCCATTTGTTCTGCACTTTGGAGACTCTAACCCTTTGTTTTCTTATTTAGAGATCAGAGTGACGATGCCTTTTTATCCACCCAATTCTTGAGAGAATTACTTGAGACAAAGTTTCTCAAAGCACTTTGTAAATTGTAAAGAGTGTCTTGAATGTGCAGCATCTTATACAAATTCATTTTACAATTCTGTACTCATTATTTTCCAGATTGTAGGTCTGTGGTTTTATTCTGGCTTGCTCAGAGAGCTTAAGATCTGTTTAATTCTACAATTATTTCTCCTGTGTGATCCTGGATTTCCCTAGATCCTGGGTCTAGATCAGAGTTTTAGAGGATATAGTACATTTTCTATCAGGCTGCATTTCCAGCATCTTCAGTTAACAGATGGAGGCAGCACTGAGCTAGAGTAAGTTCTCTCATAATTATTTAAATCATCAGTTCTTTAAAAAGGATCTTAAGATCATTAAATATTCATGAAAGCATCCTTCCTGGCAGATCCTCCATTGTAGGTAATTACAGAGGGTTTAAAATATCTGATGTTGCTTGGAAGCACACAAAGCTCTGTCAGCTGCAAGCAGACAACTGATTTGTAATTTAATTAACATCCTGGGTTGTCCTGTTCTTTGTGGGAAAAAAGCAGGGAAGTATTTCTTTTCACTTGTGAGTTTTGTTTGAAAAAATTCAAATGGAGCACCTGGGAAAGCTTTTCATCTCTCAGATCAGTGCTGTTACTTACATCCTGCTGCAAGCCTATGAAAAATTCCTCTTTCAAGGGTTCTTTGGGCCAGCTGGATTGCTGATTAAGGGTCATTTTTTTAAAAGGGTGGTTTCACTTGGGGGAGATCTGTGTGCAACCAGTGAGCTTTGACCCTTTTATTAGCTCTTTTAGCAATGAATTTTGAAGGTAAATTTGGCTATAGACAACTTGTTTATTCCACAAACATTTATTGTAGACATACTAGTTAGCAGGCACTAGAGGTAAGCAGTGAACCAAGCAGATAGGGTCCTTGACCCATGGGAGAAGCAAACATTAAGCAAATAATCACAGAAATAAATGTAAAATAAAAAAGTGCCGAGTTTTATGAAAAATAAGTATAGGGTACCCTGAAAGCCTATGAGGCAAAGAACACTGTGGTAGGTGGAGAAGAACCCCCTACTCTGGGAAACTAGGAAGTTGCCTTGAGGAAGTGAAGGTGAAAATTATGTAGTCTGTCTTGACCTTCCTTCTCCCATTTTCCTCCTATCTAACCCAACCTCCACTCCCAGATTTGCAACATAAGATTTGCAACATAAATGTAACCATTCTGGAAGAATGGATTGGGATAACAGGAAGGATGGAAAGAAGAAAGGAACTTTGCTCCAACCAAAGTATCATTGAGAGAATTTATTTCAAATTAAAGAAATAAATATAAATACTGATCTGATCACTGCATTAAACATTCATTTATTTCCTCTTTCCTTCTTTTTTTACCCATGTTTTCCCTCCAGAGGGGAAGGCAGTGAGTTGGAGAGAGGATGCAGTAGGTGTGTAAAGATGATAGGACACAAGTCATGTTATTGAAACCAGAAAGGGGTTTGAGCCTAGACCCATTTGCTCATTGCACAATGATCCAATTATTGAGACAATGAGGATGACTAAGAAAGAAAGGAGATTTTTAACATGACAGAGGTCTTGTTGGGAGAACAGGAAAAGCTGCCTTAAATCTGTGTATGGAGATCACTGGCTTTTTAAAGGAGGGGCCTCATGCCTTAGGGCAGGTTGTTGTGTAACTAACAAGGGGCAAAGTGCACTGGGGGCTGGGTGTAGGGGATGGGGAATCTTGGCCTCAGGAAGTCTGCCCGGGGGACTTCAGAATCTCAGCTCCTTTTTCTTACAGAAAATCCATATTTCTGGGAAACAACTCAAAAGTTCAAGTAGTAAGTTAGGGAGAGAAACTTGTTCATAGAGCTGGTTCATAGAGTCACAGATAGGCTAAGGCATCATGGGAAAAGGAAGGAGCTGGAAAAGAGGTCCCGCTGGCTGTATACCACACAAGTCTCTACTAAATGAAATTTCTAAACATAAATATCACAGTGTTTAAACAAAATAGTTTCCTCAAAATAAGAAGGTGACTGGCAGGGCCTACATGAGGATACTCAGTTGTAGAACATAAACTTCTACAGCCTGGAGTTGAAGTGAAAACTCTTCATTTCTATATAGTTCATTTTTTGAGGTTGCTTTCTTTACCATCTTGGTTTTCGCTATTTTCTGAACTGCATTCACCTCTTTATTAGGGATCACCACTCCATTTGAAAGTCTGTTACTTATTTTTTTTACTTGCTTCATGCTTCTCCTAGAATATGTGCTTCCTTTCAGCCAAAATACATTTTTAAATCTAAGAGGCTTTCTTCAAACGGCAGCACTCGATCAGTCAACCTGGGCCTGTTGGACACGCACTATGTAGCATTCTGGTGTGACCACTTTGCAGGAGACAAAGATATTGTCAGGGTTCCTACCTTCAAAGAACTTAAATTACAGAGGGGGAAATAAGACTTGACACAGAGAATGTTATTTGTCAATATACTAAACAGAAGCAGTGGAACTAACAAGTTTTAGTATTTCCTTAATGTCAGGCTTTATATGAGGAACTGTAATCATTCCTTAATTTTGTCTCCTTTTCATAATGTTGCTGTAAGTGTTAAGTGGGATAATTTCTGTGACATTCTTAGCAAAGTGTCCATGGATAGAATTCACTATTAGGTATGATAATATCACAGACTATTCATGAACACATAAACACATTCTGGCTTTCCTCAGCTTTTGGTTTGTTCTCTCTCATTCTCTCTCATCAGTACAGTGCCAACTTCTGCTGCCAGGGGGAAGTAGAGCACCTTTTATGCAGCAACAGAGATAAATTCAGATTTTTATTTATGAGGCCTTGAAAGATTTCCAATTTCTGGTTCAATTGTAATACACTGTGACAGTATAACACCACCTTCCAAACTGTGCCACAGAACCTTTGGTGATGGATCAGACACAAATAGCATTTTGTGTTTAAATTCTGGGCAACTCAGGATGGTCCTGACTCACAAAGGCATCAGCAAAATGCACTGAGCAAAGTTCAGCTGGGAGGGCTTTTTGATCAAGTGGATCACATTATTGCTCATATCATTTAGGTTTAATCCAATTAAGCTCACATTTATTGGTCTCTTACTATGTGTTAATTGTTAGGCATTGAAGATTTAGAAATGAACAAGACTCTATCTCTGCTCTTGAGGCACTCATGGACTAGTAGGGGAGTTAAGCACATGGACAGATCATTACAATATAAAGTTGCTATTAATTAACAGAAATCTGTGCGGAATAGTATGGGAGCATAAAGGAGGAATATCTTTTCATCCTTAACGTCAGAGAATGCTTCTGAGGAGACAACACCCAATCTAATTATCAAGGACCTGAAAATGTTTGCCTGATGAAGGAATCTGGGGTTGGAGGCAGAGATGAACTTCAGAAGGGGGAAGAAGATAGGATTCCAGAAGTCAGAGACAAAATAAACTAAGACATGGAGACATAAATACTATACCAGTCTTCCCTGTGTTGAGCACGTCTGCCTTTACTCCCATTAGAGCTGCAAGAGGAAATATAATCTATGTACAAAGGTTCTTTTACTCCAGAGCTCCCTCCAATAGACCAAGTCCAGGAAAGAAAAAGAGGAAGGCATGGATTTCAAAACAGAGGATTTCCTCAAATGGCCCTCCTTCTATAGGCAACACAGAAATCCTCAAAGAATGGCATTCATACCTACCAGAAAAGCCCTAGAATGAGAGGTGACTCAGAAATATCCAGAACATTAGGGTGTATTCTTCCACCAGGGTGTGACCTCTGCAGAATTGTTTAATTTCCATTGCTAGATAATTTTTGAAGGTTTCCTGAAAATTTTATTCCCTAAAGATAAAGCTGGCCTCTAAAGATCTTTGAGTCCTAATTGGCTTAGCAGACTGTTTAAGTGCTCTAGCTCCAGAGTCAAACTAACATTGTGTGTGAAACCTAGCTTGCTACTTACCGGGTATATAGCCTTGGAAAAAATACCTCTAGCTAATTATTCTGGCCTCAGATAGAGAGAATAATAATACCTATTCTCACATATGGTGATGATGCATATAAAGCATTTAGTATGGCTCCTGACACAGTAACTGTAACTGGTATTATTACCAGTTTTAATATTGTATTAGTGTTAGGATTAGCATTTCTATTAATATTAGCATTAGCACTAATGTTGATGTTAATATTAATATTAGTCTCAGTATTACAAATCAATACTTTTGGTCAGCCAAAAACAAATCAAGATTTGAATCTAAGCAAATAAATTCTACTATGCTATATCGGGTTGATTCCTTTAGAAGTTTGAGTTTGAGTTAAATGTGGTACTTTGTCACCAATTCTTATCATCTCTTGCTTAGACATAGGCACAAAACTGAAAGAAAAAAAAAAGGAGGAAGAATATCTGGCTGGCTTGGGCAGAGTGTTATTTAGGTCCAGGGTCTCTTGGAATGCTCCCTATTGTGTACAATGGACGCCAGTATGGCTTCCAGCTCCTTCTGCTGCCATACTCTACCTTACATCCCAAGCTCTATCCAAGTCTTATATCAGGTTCACCAGAAGCAGACCTAAGATGAGCACTGGTGTGTGCATGATTTATGGAGGGTGATTGCCCAGAGAAACCCATAGGGAGTATGGGACCAAGAAGCTCTGCAGAAATGTAGGTCCAGGTATAGTCTGGAATTAGACTAATTCCATCAGGTGCTTTGTAGTGTAATCTGTACCACAGAATTTGTCTCACCTTGAGGTACGGGAGTTGGGGTTCCATTATAACTTCTAGGCACATCCAAAAAAGGAGGCTTCAGTTACCCCAGAGAAATCTTCCTGGAAAGTATACAGATACAAACCTTAAAGGAGTGAAAGGGATGTCTATGGATTTGAGTGGGGAAATAATAGCGTTTGCTACAATCCACTTCAAGATTTTACTGTTCCCTCAAACATCATCCCCTCTTATCACATGTATCTTCTACACATGTGCCTTTTCTTGGAATAACCTTTACCTCTTTATGTCATTCCAGATCTTCTCTATTTCAAACTGACAATCCTCAGAGTTGATGCTGACCCATTTCTGCTGGCACAGACTCAGTTTATACTGATAGTTGTTATCACCATGTCTGGTAGCTTAGCTGTGTATATGTAGAACATGCTTAACAATTTATGGTCTTCTTGAGCACAAGGATTTTTTTTTTAGTTTATATTCTCAACATATACTACTGAAATGAATGATGAAGAAAAAGACATATAATACTTAAGAGACTGATGTCCTTTAAGATTGTGTCAAGCAAATGATGTGCTTGTCCTCTTTTTACTTGAACCTGGGGTCATAATGTTTTACAATAAAAGAGATTGCATCCAGTAGCCAAAATATTTTTGTGGTTTAAACAACTGATTCTCATTTCATCCATTTGTTCAATAGCCTTTCTTAAATACATTCAACAAATACTTATTGAGCTACGTACTTGGCTAAGGACTGGATATATGAGGATGAGCAATCTCAGTGTGGTCCCAACCCTCACAAAATTTTACAGTGCAATGGAAAAACACTGAAAAATACACAACCATATAGCATAATAAGAGTCACGATTGGGGGAGTATAGGGAGCTGTGGGAACACCCACAACATGAAGAAGATCTCGAGATCTGTTTCACAACAAAGTGTGAATATAATTAACATTACTGAACTGTACACTTAAACATGGTTAAGATGGCAAAATTTTATTTTATGTGTATTTTACCACAAATTTTAAAATAAGCTTAAATACTGGAAGTAATGATTTGTTTATATTTATTCCATAATTACTGAGGTGGGAGTGGTGAGAAAAAGTAATTCAGAAGTAATGGGGGTTCAGCGCATGTAGTAATATAGGGAGGGCAGCTTATGGCAGGGTGAGGAAGCTTGAACTCTGATCTATAGGCAATGGGAGCCATTGGAGGATTTTAAGAACTTTATCAGCATGTGATTCAGAAAGCCCCCTGGAGCAGTATAGAGAACAAATGGGGAGGGGGCAGTCCCAGAGGCCGTCTAGCTAGTTCAGAGGCTGTTGCTGTGGCCCAGCTGAGAGCTGATGAGAAACTGATGTGGGCAGTGTTGGTGGCAGTTGGTGGCATTTGGTGGTGGGGGAGGAGGAATAAGGAGGGAGTAAACTCAAGAATTATTCAGGATGTAAATCAGGTTGACTGAGTAATCGATTAAATTGGTAGATGGTAGGAGGCAAAAGAGAGGATGGAGCTTGATTGACTCCTACATTTCTGGCTCAGATGACAGCATAGATGGTAGTGCTTCCATGAGAGAGAATTGAAAACAGGGAGCAGACGTAGGGGTAGATCATCTGGAAGCCAGGGAAACTAAAATAGGCATATGTATGACATTTTTCTACTCCTAATGAACACATACTGGTCAAGAATAAATGTTAAGCTTGACCCATGTTTCTGAGGCAGATTACTTTCCCAAATTATTTATTCATAGGGTTAGAAAAACAGAAGCATGGAGTTTGCAGTTCACAAAATGTTCTAACCTTATTGTGTTGTGTATTCTCAGTGATTTCTTTTTCCTACAAAACTGCCAATTCAGTTATCAGCCATGGGCTTTATCTCCTTTATGGGGGTGGAGGAAAGGCTGATTATAGTAGAAAGAGGATTCAGATTCAAATGATCTGGACAGGGTCCCAGCTCTGATGCCCATTACTTAGGTGACCCTAGAAAAGTACCTTAATTTCTCTGAGTCTTAGTTTTCTAATAGGTAAAATGGAACATCATAGCTAAGAATGATTGCAATGGAAGAGGTATGTGAGAGTCCTTTCCAAACTGCAATTAAGACATTGTTAGTTGTAATTTTTATTTTGAGACTAATATTACCTGAGACATTGCAGAAAGCCTCCCTCGAAAATAGAAGTACCAGGAGAAATCATCTTCTGAGTAAGAGTGGACAACAGATTGAATTACCAACCATGGGAGTGGTTCCTGAGAGCTGATATCCAAGAAATTATACTTCTCATCTGAAAAATGCATGAAAAACATAGGCATGGTTTTATAAGAAGATATGTTTTTAGTAACCTGATGTGATAAAATAACTGTTGTTGATAACAATAATGGGGCACTGGGAAGAGGTTAGATATCACAATTAAACATGAGATGGTGTTATGACAATGTATGGATACCCTGCTTCTAATACCCCTGTGCCATGCACAAGGAACAAAGGCAAAGCAAAGCAAACTAACACTTCATTAGCTGGGTTGGGGGGTCAGATGTAGAGGTCCCTTTTTTCTTTCTCAGGTAGGTCAACAGCCTTGAAACAATGGGACTCTAAAGGGACAGCTCCAAAGGATAAAGGAGTACAAAGCCTACAAAGACAAATAAATACAATGGAAATCCAGGTGAAGGCTGAAGATGGAGATTGGCTCCCAAACCAGAGATGAGCTCCCTTAGACCATTTTTTTTCTGCCAACTTCCTTAGATTTGCTTGGAAGACTCAAACAATGGCCTTTGCCAAGGATCCTCTTTCTGTTATAGGCATGTAGAATGAACATGGTTTAAAAAAAAAAAAAAAAAAAAAGAGGAAAAGGAACCAAGGGAGAAGGAAATATTACCTTTCCACTCAAGGAGTCATCTGAATATAAGTAGAAAATTTTCCTTGATTTTTGGAGTCCTTTTAAAGCCAGCTCCACTTCTAGAAATTATGATCTTTCATCTTGGAATCTGACTAACCGAAATCAACACTCCTCCTCCTAGGGGATAAAGTAAAGGAAGAGAACATTGTCTTCCCTTCCAGGCTAATACAAATAGCGTGGGTGGCAAAATTTCTTCCTTATTTCAAGGGAACTTAAATCTTTCATAAGTTCTGAAATGTTAATAAAATTAAGTTTCCTGAATGGGCTATACCAGAATTGTTTTCTTGCTCAGCACTCCTTTCTTCTCCATCTGTGACCTAGAATTTTTAGCTACTCTGGTCAGATAGTTTACCTCATCACCTATGTAAATAAATTTTCTCAATCCATTTGTTATCAGCCTTCAGTGGCTCATAAACAGAGAAAGATATTGTCAGATGAAAACAAGTCATCAGCATGGTTGATATTGATGGTTAATTCAGTTTTGCTTGCACTTGACTTGGTTTATGGTGATCACTAGAAGAATCTGCAGCAAAGTCTGTTTAGTGAAGTCAAAATAGACACACATTTTGTACTATTGCTGGAGTTAGAATTTGAAGTACAGACTGTACCCTTTGCAAACACAATATATGAATATATATTTTTTTCTTTATTTTATTTTCTCCTAGAAGTATCGATATCAAGATGAGGACGCTCCACATGATCATTCCTTACCTCGACTAACCCATGAAGTAAGAGGCCCAGAACTCGTGCATGTATCAGAAAAGAACCTGTCTCAAATAGAAAATGTCCACGGATACGTCTTACAGTCTCACATTTCTCCTCTGAAGGTCAGTTAGATTGCTCTTCATTTATTTATTTTTTAATTTTTTGAAATTTGTATACAGCTGACAATAGTGGTTGGTCTTCATTGTGAAGGGCAATGTTTGCTGTTCTGATTAACTGAGTCTCTTTTAAAACACAGTAATGGCCCCTGGTTGCCAAAGGGTCTTTCTGTGGTTTGGAAGCTAACCTGGTATTATTTCTGGAATGTGTTTTTATTGCAGTTGTTTGAATGTCTGGAAAATCCTTTTAGTTGCTGATAATGGGCTAAGGAAAGAGCCAAGGGTGAACAATTGCAAGGGAAAATAAGCAAATCACATATTTTTAAAAGACCCAGAGTATATCAAGGTTTTGCTTAAATGTTCTCTATCAGCATTCCTGAACCCAGATAAAACAAAGGCAGCAAATATAACAGGATCACATCTAAGTGATTGCCTTACTCTCTAACTGAAAAGGAAAACATGTGAGTTGGCTCATCAACACCTTTGTTTTATCCAGGGAAAATTGTTTACTAGATTTCTTTCTATTTGATGTCATACCTTTCCCAACACTTTTTACTATTTTTATTCAATTTTAAACAATTTTTTATAAATGGTATTTTGACAAGAAAGGACAACTAAATGAGAATAATGATTTTCTAGGCTCCTTTGTTGCAAATTACTCTGCCTTTTTCTTTGCTGAGCTGGCACTACTAGATTTGTGCTTTGGATAAAAAGCTTATAAATGTTGATTAAAGATGAACAAGAAAAATAGAAATAGAATCTGTGCTGTAACAGAAAAAAATTGAAATGAAAAAAATAAACCTACCTTAGTTACTGCTAAAGAAAATTTTTTTTTATTTTATTATCTAGAACATTCATTTCATTAGCACATCCATATAACTATGGCACAATAAAAAGTATAGCCATAAAAGTGGCTCCAATGCTCTCTGAGTTCTTATTAATATCAAATAAAAGTTAAATTCTGTTTATTATATTTATAATTTTTGCTATATTTTAAGTACTCTGGTATTCTTAAAAAAGAATTATCAGATAAACTAGCTGTAGCTGCCACCAATAAATAAAAATACCAAGCCAATTGTCAAATTCCAATAAATATTATGTAATATGAAAAATATACAAATATGTAATATGAAAAATATACAAATATTATGTCTCTGGGATGCATTGTGCATCTTTCCAGAATTTCTCTGAAAACCACTGGATAACTGATGAAAATGGGTATGTTTAACCTGGAGAAGAAAAGAATAAGAATCCGGGGATAGGAGACTTACTTTTTTACCTCAAGAACTGTCACGTGGAAAACATGGCATTGGTGTCATACAGAGGGCAGAAGCAGACCCACTGTGAACTGACAGGAATTTGCATTTGTGATCATTGTAAGACCACAGTTCCTGACAGTTAAAACTACCTACCAAAAATATAAACTACTTCATGAGGGAGTTGTTTTCTATTTCTAGACATCTTCCAGGCACATAAGATGACCTGGCAGTGGTTGTGCAGAAAGGACTCCTTCAGCAGAAGAGTGAACAAAATTGTCTCTAAGGTCCTATCTAACTCTAGGAATCAATGATTCAATTCTGTGTTCAGATGAATACCTTCCTTCTATAGGGACCCTTTTATCTTTGCAAGAAAATGCTGACCCCCTACTCTCTGTGTAGACCACTATTAATTGAGAAAGGGCAGGATTGAGAGACTGGACTGCATTGGGAATACTTAACTTTCAGTTTCATTCTTTTTAACTGGATGAAAAACTTCTTGTAAGAACCTCCATGGAATTTTTCTTCCCCCCAACTTGTCTTTCTACCTTCCCAACTCATTAATCAACTCTAGAGTACAGATCCCAAAGGGCTTTGGCTGAGTGGGATGATCAAGGTTAGTATTTTGTATCATCCTACTAGAATTGATAGTATGGTGATTATTAGTAGTATGTTTAGGTCAACTAATGATGATAACTGAGATATAATTTAAATTGCTGCCAGTTTTTGTCATGGTAGTAGGATTATGCTTGATAATCCTACTAGCTCCTTGGGACTCAAAGTAGAACGGGGAGAGTCCAAATTTTATAATTAGTGCTATTGTAATTATTAGGGATACTGGCCTAGTTACAGTAAAAATATGAACAAAACAATGAAAGCACTATGGGATCTTCATTTTGTGTATTAAAGTCTCCAGCATATACATGATAATATAATTATCTGAACATCTGCAGTCTGCGTGATGGCACCCTCATTTGCTCTGCTACTCAGTGCCTCATTTGGAAAATGTCTATTAAATTGAGGGAAAAGTTTTCTTTTTCCGAAGATCAGATCGCGCATTTACAAAGGATTTTTTTTCTATTTTTTCTTTATCCCTGGCCTTCCACGAATTTCAGAATTAAGGGTCTTCAACTTCAGTGGATTTTCTTAGCCTAGGTTTCCTATTATATTTATTTCCCTTCTAACTTATTTCATAGTCTTTCATTGAAGGCACCTGTCATCAGTTTCCAAAGTAGCCATCTGTGAATAATAAGCCCCTGATATGAAACATCAAGGTTGGAATGGGTTTTTCTCCTTTTTGGAACCACCAGTTCAGTGGTGTGGCCCCCAACTATTGTGAAGAGGAAGGACAGGAAAGTTCATCCAGGATTTCTGCACCCAGGCTGTGAGATAGCTATTGGGGCCAGGATTTTTTGATCCTGACCTTCTAGAGGTGTTATTTACTAAATAAGATCTGCTTTTAGACTGTCTTAGTGAAGAGACTCTGTGTACGTTTCCTCTATCACCAATAGTGATAAGGATAAATGTGTACAATTTTTCTAGGAAAGAAAAAGAAATCCCTGTCTTGTAGGGTTTGCCAATTTTGTGATGATCATGACTGATTTCAGGATACCAACCTAAAGCTACTGAATGTATTTGGAAAGGGAAGGACACGAGGCTTTCCTGAGCTAGCATAAGAGAGCTCTAGCCCAGCACTGCAATGTCAGGTTCAAACGCATGGGGTTTTTTGTTTTTTTGTTTTTTTGAGACAGAGTCTGGCTCTGTTGCCAGGGCTAGAGTGCCACGGCATCAGCCTAGCTCACAGCAACCTCAAACTCCTGGGCTCAAGCAATCCTTTTACATCAGCCTCCTGAGTAGCTGGGACTGTAGGCATGCACCACCATGCCTGCCTAATTTTTTCTATATATTTTTTTAGTTGTCCAACTAATTTCTTTCTATTTTTAGTAGAGACAGAGTCTTGCTCTTGCTCAGGCTGGTCTTGAACTCCTGACCTTAAGTGATCCTCCCCCCTCGGCCTCCCAGAGTGCTAGGATTACAGGCGTGAGCCACCTGGCCCGGCCAAACTCAGGTATTTTTATAGCAACAAGACACATTTCCTAATCAAGTTGTTAAAGGGTTGTTATATTATTACAATTCAAGTGTTTGGAAAACCTGCCATGATTAAAATCTAATGTGTTTTTTTCTCATAAAGGAAATCTATTAGAATCAGGGAAATGCTAAGAAGGTATAAATTCTCAATAGACCTGTCATATTTTCAAATCTTTGCCTTCTTTGATCTGTCTACTGTTCTTGGGTCAAGCACTAAAAGGAAGAGGAGGCAAAACAATCATCTAATGCCCCCAGAATCCTACTGAGAAGAAAATGTGACTCTCTAGTATTAATTAGAAATTTACATACGGCATGCCTAAACGGAGTGTGAGATTGCTGGATAATAGTTTAAATGTCACATTGAGCGGGCACTGAATCATTAGCTGAGTAATCTCATTGTCACAGGTTTAAGTATCATTTTTTCATCATCGTGTATCACTTAAAGCCTCGGTTCTAAAATTCATCTGTCTTTGGTGCATACCAGATGCCTGAGTGATAGATGGGTTTGCTTAGGCTGTTTTCATTAGCGTGCGTTGGCCAGTGTGAAGTATGGGGTTGGAAGGAGAAATGCAATTTAGTGGTGAATTCAAAGGAATTTGTTTTCTTTGCCTTAAGATGGGGATGCTTTTTCTTCAGATGCTATTTAGAATCTTCCACAGAAGAAATTGGCCTATAAAAAAAAGCATACGAATTTTCTTTTCAGTTTAGGGCTTTTCAGTTTATGTCTATTAAGTTTAGGTCAGTTCAATAAATATTAATTGAGTGCCTACTATATACACTAAGTGATGAGGAAACAAAGAGCAGTAAAACATGGTTTTAAATATCCATATTACTCTTGTGGGGGACCTGAATTATAATTATGTGGTACTCTTACTCTGCAACTGGAATTCAGATTCCTCAAGCTTAAATACTGTGGGACTCCAGGTACTCAGCAGAGTACCCTGTGCAGACTATTTATTAGAGGGAGAGAGAGGAGAGAAAGAAGAAAAGAAAGAGAGAGAGAGAGTTTACTGTTGTTCTCTTATCCTTACCAAATCATCATTGATACAGAATTTCATCAATTCTAAACCTCATATTTTATCACATATTACCATATCTGAAATCTAAATGTGTCCTATAATCCATAGCATCTTGCAATTAAAATTGGCAGTATTTCCTAGGATTCATAAAATGGTCTATCTTTCATTCAAAACTATCTTAGATTCTTAGATTCAATGACTATTTACAAGGAAGATTAAAGCTACCTTTCATAAATTGGTGTGAATTGCTTTAATCAGATAAATATGATTGTTTGTCTTGCTGATTTTCACTGAGACAAGAATAAATAGTTCTGGAAGCTTTACTGGAAAGTGGGAATATGTGAGGTTGGGGTAGACTTCTATACCCAAGTGGGCAACTGGGCATTTGTTGAGTATGTATGGGAAAACAATGGAAAATCTGTAGGCAGTGCAAGCTTGGGAAATTATGGAGGAGAGCCTAAGCTTGAGGAAGCCGACATATAAAATTGCAGACAGAAGGATAACAATGTATATTTTGTTCCACTATTTTCTTACTAGAGTTGCTGGAGCCTGATGATAGGAAAGTGTGTTTTAGTCAATAGTACAAGTACAATAAACCCTCTTCCTCCCTGAAGCCTTTCCTATTAACTTTAGCCCAACTCCAACTGGTCATAACATTCTATGTCATATGGAGTTTGTGTGTCTCATATAGTTAGCATTTTTAAATACGCCTATTCTATTGTTCTAAATAATTTTTGTTGAACTATACATTAGTACCCCCTTATCTGTGGGGTATATGTTCCAAGATCCCCCAGTGGATGCCTGAAACGGTGGAAGTACCAAACTCTCAATATACAGCATTTTTTCCGATACATATATGTGATAAAGCTTAACTTATAAATTAAGCACAGTAAGAGATTAACAACAATAATAATACAATATAATAATGATAATATACTATACTAAAACTTATGTGAATGTGCTTTCTCACTCTCTCTCAAAATATCTTGTATTGTATGCACTTATTTTGGGACTGTGGTTGACCTCAGGTAACTGAAACCATGGAAAGCAAAACCACAAATCAGGGAGCCTGCTGTATAATGTCTTTTCTTGTAGATATGCCATTTTTCTTGCTCTTAATAAATGTGTAAGCTCCCATGATCCGGATCGTATCTTAATTTTGTTTTGTTTTGTTTTTCTTTTTACTCCCTTATATCTTAGAATCTACAATGTAACTAGACTAGCATTTCCAAAAGTATATTTGGTAGGATTTTTGTCAGAATTATAGGGAAGAAAAAGAAATGAATGTTTAAACACATTTGGGGAGTTAAATCCATTGACTTATTGAAGGATTTCTCAGAACCTTTAATATGATAATATGTAATATAAATCTCTAAGATGGGAATATGGTTAGTACAAAGTATTTCACAAACATATTTGGTCATGGAAACCTTTCTTCTGAACAAAATTATGTTTTTGCTGGGCACATATACTTTGGGAAATACTGTGACACACATGGACTGTGGCATAGAAAAGTACAACATAAAGGTTCATTCTGGTCCTAGAATCAGACTCAACCAGATTCAAATACCAAGAGCTGTGTGAACTTGCTCACGTTATTTAACTTCTGTAGGCCTCAGTTTCTTTATTTTAAAATGATGACATCTACTTATATGCTTTTGTAAAGTTTAAGTGAGAATAATTCATATAATCTCTTAGGTTGGAGCTTGACACATAAGAAATATAAAAAAAAAGATAGCTATCCTTATTTCTATCAATCTTTTGTTATTAGTTATAGTGTGTATCCATATTATCCTAATATTCTAAACTGGAAAATTTGGAATTACTTCTGGAATTTTTTTCACCTTAATCTCTTCTATCTTAGTTTTTAAATGTCTTAGTGTTCTCACCTTCTTAGTGTTCACAGCTACCATCCCAGTCCAGATTTTCACTGGTTCCAGGCAGAAAGTAGTGTGGTTACTATAAAATAACATGGATTTGGGAGCCAAACAAATATACATCTGAACCCTGACTCTACAGTTTCTGCCTGGATAACCTTGGAATAATCATCTAGCATTTCTGAGACACAGTTAAATTTAATATTAAAATCTCTTACATGTATTAACTAATTGATTCATGCATTAATTCATTTATAATATTTGTTCCATAAAATGCATTTTACCTCCAACTGTATGCTGGGCTCTATGTTATTCCCTAAAGGTACAAAGAGGAACATGTCTTCAAGTTGCTTGTATATTATAGTTAGATTCACAAGTTTGGTGACATATACATACAATCTATATCATATGGTATGCAATAAAGAAAGTAGCAAAGAAAAGGTAAGTTCTTTCAAGACCTAGAGAAACTTTAATTTTCTCTGAGGCTAGAGATGTGGTCAGAGAAAATAGCATAGAGGAGATCATTTTTTTCACTTGAAGAAAGTAGGAGATAAGAGGGAAAGGTCAGGGTTGCCCCAGACTCCAGCAGTTGTGTTACAATATAGAAAAGGTCTGGGAATTGCAAGTAGTTGAGTAGGGCACTGGGATGGAATATAAGGATTAAGGAAAGGGGAATGAGGTGGGCCCAAAACATGCCATAAAACAAAGGAGATGGGTGGGAAATGGTAATGAAGGACCTTATGTGGAGATTGGACTTCACCTTGTAGGTAATGAGGGGTAACTACAAAATTTAAAAAGGAGAATGACATGGGCCAATTTGCAAATTAGACTATTATTCACGCCATGTGGTAGAGTGGAAGAAAAACTGGGAAACAGTGATGTCAGACAAGGGCATCAAGTAAAATACAAGAGATAGACAAGCTCTGATATACAACAGAGACATTGGGGATGAAGGGAGGGGGAGACTAGAAAGCTTATTTAGGAAGTGATATCACCAGGACTTTGAGACCTATTAAGTATGGCAGGTAGAGGGAGAGAAAGAAGGGTTAATTTACAAAATTTTTATTTGCCTATTCGATGGAGGTTGTACCATACAATGAACTCATGAATGCCAGAGGAAGGGCTGGTTTTAGAGTGGCAGTGGTGGGGGTGATGGTGGGGAGAGGTTCTGAGTTTAGCTTTGAATAATTGAGTTTGAGGTATTTATGTTATACTCAGGTAGAAGTGTTCAAGGGGCAGTTTGAAATAAAGATCTGAGAATTTATAGAGATCTAATCAAGAAAATGGAAACCTGGAAGTTTTCAACATAGTTGGAGCTGTGAGTATGGGTGGGATTGCTCGGGAAAGGGGATGAGAACACTGAGGACTGAAACACAGGAGCACTACCACCTTTAGGGGCTTTGTGGAGACAGAGAGACCTACTGAGGAGACCATGAAGCAGTGAGAAATTTACCACAACATTTAGCCCTTAGTAGTTTAATATTTCTATTTTCTTAACTGAGGTATAAAATTCTAATGAAATGGAATTATACCTTATGCACACAAGAATGTGTAGCTCCTCCAAAATGCCTAAGATTGTGTTGAACAAACAGGACAAGCTTTTTAAATACTTGTTACTTGATCAGTATTTTTTTTAAAAAAAGAAAAGAAAAAAAAAATAGCTTATGTGCTACATTTGACCCCAATAGTCATGAGGTCCTGATCATAAACTGGAAAAAAATGTTTATATTTTCCTTTCTTGACATAGTGCCACTAATTAGAAAACTATGACGATTCTTGCTATTTTAGAAAATTAGTAATCTTTGGAAATGTAAAATCCGTTCATTTTTATTTCTTGCCACTAGGTGGAAGTAGCTGAGCTGATGATCCTGGAAGCACTAGACTTGGAAAAGAAACAGATTTGTGAGACCTAAATTGAGAAGCTCTTAGTTAATAAAAACATAAGAGGGGTTTGGCAGGGATTTGCATACTTGTGAATAATGCATTTGTTTCAGGCCTAGTCCGTGGTGAGAGGAAATGGTCGAGTGGAACGTGGCCTTGACAGACGCGTACTGAATTGAGGCACAAAAGCTCCTGATCAAAATTCTAGGCAAATAAAACATTTCTTACTCCAATTATCTTTCATTGGAAAGGATACCAACACCATAACCCAAATAATTCTGGCGACTTAAACCAGATATTGGAAAGAGGGAGGAAGAGGATGTTAAGCAAAGTAACCACAGCAACATCTCACAATTTAAGAATTCTCTCTAGAACTAAGCCCATAAAGGGTTAATGAGTTCCCACCATGGCTTTTGAAAGTTTATGGAATGGAGTTTATGGAATGGAATCCAAATTTCCTACTTTTTTCATCGATATAGTAATAATAACTAGTAGTAATGAAATTTTTCTAAGAAATATTAGGTTTTTATGTATATTAAAGTCATAAATTTTAAAAACAAGTATTCATAAAAATTATAAACGTGTCATTAATGGTTATTTATAGCTATAGATATTTCTAAAGAGTTAACTCAGATATGAAGAGAAGTTCTTTCAAGACTAAGACCTTACCACTGCCAAGATTTTCTGTAACAATTAGGAATAATGTACTAAAGCTCACAGAGATTGCCTATCAATAAAATGCACATATTATTACTGTTGTTAATAATGCTATTGTTATTGTTGTCCTAAAATGATATATAACTCCTACATCCCTCTCCTATTTAAAAAAATCTGGAATCATAACCTTTTGGTGAGCATATTTTCAATTATTTTTTCTTGGTAAAGATATATAGAAGTTATTCCAAACTTTACACAGTAGATTAATAAATAAGTGCTGACATTCATTGTGATGTAGAATTTTTAACTCTTTCCCAGCTAATTCAGAAATGTAATAGCATGTAGTGAAAAGCAGATGAGCTTTAGAATCAGACTCACTTGTCTTTACACTGTGGTTCTGTTGCTTTCTAGCTGTGTCTATTAGTAAGTCTGTTAACTTCTCCCCTCTTGGAAATAGCAGTATGGAATTTATAGGGTTGCTGTAAGGATTACTTGATATATAATACATGGAAAGTCTTTAGAATAACACTGGACACTTTTAAATTTTCATTTAAAAAATAGAAAGTGATTATGTATGGACCAAATATAAGTTTAAGATTAATGAACTCTGAGCTCTCATCAAAGATTGGCTATTCTATATCAAATTCTTAACTTTACTATCTTTTAGAGAATGATTTTAATTACAGAATATTCCCATCTCAGCTAAGCAAAAGTATATTAGCAAAATTGTCATCTCTCTTATGAAGGTGAATATCAATTTGGCTAGTTCAAATAAATTGTAGCAAATGAGCTGGGGGCATGAACCAGATTTTGAGTGGTCCAAACAGAATTTACTAAAGTATGAAGAAGTGGACTTTTTTATTTGCCTAGTTATAGAAGATGTTAGAACATATGTACAATCTTTCAAGATGACCATTTGAAGGGAAACATTAATTTAGGTATGTAATTCCTGGTATGTTCATTTAAAAATTATAAAGCATTACTTCATAGTAACGATGATATCTAGTAATATTTGGGTAAAAAATAGAGATATTTAACAAATATTGAATTCACATATTAACCATACTAAAAGTTTAGAGAATATTATTATTAGCCCATGAAAATGGAACTAGTTTTTATTCTATGTCTAGAACTGTATTTATAAACTAATTCTGAATACAGATACAATCCTATTTCTATAAACCCTAAAGGATCACTCTAGCACCAATACATATGGTATAATTTTGTTGTCGAAATCAGATATATGTTAACCTGGGGTTCTCTTTGACAAGGTGATTTTTTTTTTTTTTTGACAAGG
This sequence comes from Eulemur rufifrons, assembly GCF_041146395.1. Classification (NCBI taxonomy): domain Eukaryota; kingdom Metazoa; phylum Chordata; class Mammalia; order Primates; family Lemuridae; genus Eulemur; species Eulemur rufifrons. Next base: position 44,382,463 of record NC_090988.1, read on the forward strand.
TGATTTTGATTGTATCAAGTATATTTGTGGCCAGGTGCGGTGGCTCATGCCTGTAATCCTAGCACTCTGGGAGGCCGAGGCCAGAGGATCGTTTGAGCTCAGGAGTTTGAGGCCAGCCTGAGCAAGAGTGAGACCCTGTCTGTACTAAAAATAGAAAGAAATTAGCTGGACAACTGAAAATATACATAGAAAAAATTAGCTGGGCATGGTGGCGCATGCCTGTAGTCCCAGCTACTCGGAAGGCTGAGGCAGAAGGATTGCTTGAGCCCAGGAGTTTGAGGTTGCTGTGAATTAGGCTGATGCCGTGGCGCTCTAGCCCATGCAACAGAGTGAGACTCTGTCTCAACAACAACAAAAAAGTATATTTGTTCAACAAAACTACTAAGTTCCTAGAGGGAGGAGGTATGAGGCAGCTGCTATGGTCTAAAATTTAATTTCATGAGTTTTTCTTTCTCTGTATTGTTATTTGCTCATTGAGCTTTCTGTCTACAGGTTATTTAGGAGGAAATAACAATAAGAATAATAATGTATTTATTGAATTCCTAGCATATTCTGTAAACTGTTCTAAATGCTTTATATCATTGAGGTATTCCACTCAACAGCCCTATGAGATAAGTTTTCTTATTATTCCCACTTTCTGGATTCTCTGTATTGTTATTTGCTCATTGAGCTTTCTGTCTACAGGTTATTTAGGAGGAAATAACAATAAGAATAATAATGTATTTATTGAATTCCTAGCATATTCTGTAAACTGTTCTAAATGCTTTATATCATTGAGGTATTCCACTCAACAGCCCTATGAGATAAGTTTTCTTATTATTCCCACTTTCTGGATGAGGAAAATGGTTATAATGAAGTTAAAAAAGCTTTTTTATGGTCACACAATTAGTGCTTGGTATATCTGGAATACGAGTACAGCTTGTCTGATGTCAGACCTCTTACTCTTAGTCACAGTTATATTATTCACTAGCAAATGAAAATCATACAATTTTAAGACAGAAGAGCACAACAGAAATCATTAAATCTAGGCTTTTCAAGCTGCAACTGACCCATTAGTAGATGTGAAATAAATGCAATTGCTAATTTTATAATAAGACAAAAGAATAGCATAGAAAATACAGTGCATCACAAGTAGAAACCTTTGTTTCAGTTTAGTGTGGGTGTGTATGGGCTCACAACGTAAAATGTATTTCTTATTGAGATCAAGGTCAAGAAAGACAAGAAACCATGGATCTAGTCTAACTTCTCCATATCACAAATAATGAAAATAGGGTTGGGAAGAAAACATCAGGCCCAGAGAAGTTAAATGATTCCCCCAAAACACATTGGTCAAACATGGCTGAGCCTGAACTTGAATTCTTTATAGTATTAACTACTGGTATTTTCTCTTTGCAGTGTCTGTTGTGGCTGCCATTACTACCAGTTAAGCTATTCAAACCATTGGTTCTAAAACTTTGGTGTGTCTCAGAATCATGCAGAGGCTCAGCCCCATCCTACTTCACCAACCCAGGGGCTCTGTATTTTTTAATTGCCTCTGCAGGTGACTATGTTATATGCTAACTTTGGAGAACCACTGTCTTGAACTCCGTGATGCTGCAGTATTTATTGAACGGTTGCCACGTGTGTTACCAGAATTATGCTAAACACCAAGACAGATAATAAAAAAAGTAAGAGATAAACCCTCTCTGTATGAAGAACTTAAATTCTATTAGGGAAATAAAGATGTACAATAATCGTTTAATGAGCAGAAGTTATACAACAAAGGGCTTATTTAACCTTATTTAATAAGTACAAAATGTGTTCCAGAAGGCAATTTTTTAATTCCTCTATAGGTATATACAAAGGAAACCTCATAAAGGTTATTTAAGAGAGAATGTTGTATACGAAAACATAGTGAAGAAAGTTGAGCTGATTTTCTGCAACTCACAGAGGAATTGCCAGTTTGTAACAATCAGACTTAACTCCAATGAAGCAACCAGGATGTATTCCCCCAGGCCAGCTGACTCACCAAAGTCACTCTAAAGGCAGCTGATTTGTTCCTTTTGAATTGGCAGAACATTGAGTGTGTTATAAAGCTTGTGGTCAATTTGGGGTCACAGGTAAATTAATTTAAAATGCATTCAAGGGGCACTTATTGAAGTCCCTTTACATAGTGGAGAATAATGCGCTCCCCCTCCTCCCACCCCAACACACACACACACACACACACACACACACACGTTTAGAGGCATTAAGCAACAGGGCACATATAGAAGTAATGGGTGACTTGTGAAAATCAGCTTGAAATTATAGTAACTGAATGTCAGGACTGGTGCTCTAGAGATTTTTCTGGTTTTACCCCCTGTTATATTGAAGGAATTTAATTTAAAATTGTTTTTAGTGATGATTTGTTTTCTCAGTGACCTATAAGGCATTTATTTTTTATTTTATTTTATTTTATTTTTTGCTCTTTTTTTTATTTCAGCTTATTATGGGGGTACAAAAGTTCAAATTACATATGTTGCCCATGTACCACCTATCCCCCCGAGTCAGAGCTCCAAGCATGACCATTCCCCAGACAGTGCGCATTGCACTCATCATGTAGGCATACACCCATCCCCTCCTCCCACCCACCCCCAGTCAGCACCTTCAAGCGTGACCATTCCCTAGATGGTGTGCAACGCACTCATCATGTAGGCATACACCCATCCCCTCCCCCCACCCCCCACCTTAGTTTGATATCCGATTGGTATCATTCCCAGATGTGCATTTAGGTGATGATCAGGGAAACCAATTTTCTGGTGAGTACATGTGATGCTTGTTTTTCCATTCTTGGGATACTTCACTTAATATAATGGGTTCCAACTTTCTCCAGGAGAACCATAGATATGTCATATCTCCGTTATTTCTTATAGCTGAGTAATCCTCCATGGTATACATATACCACACTTTACTAATCCATTCATGAATTGATGGGCATTTGGGTTGTTTCCATATCTTTGCTATTGTGAATTGTGCTGCTATAAACATTTGGGTACAGGTGTCTTTGTCATAGAATGATCTTTGTTCCTTTGGGTAGATGCCCAATAATGGGATTGCTGGATTGAATGGTAGGTCTACTTGAATCTGTTTAAGGTATCTCCATATTGTTTTCCACAGGAGTTGCACTAGTTTACAGTCCCACCAGCAGTGTATGAGTGTTCCTGTCTCTCCACATCCATGCCAACATGTATTGTTTTGGGACATTTTGATAAAGGCCATTCTCACTGGAGTTAAGTGATATCTCATTGTGGTTTTGATTTGCATTTCCCTGATGATTAGAGATGTTGAATATTTTTTCATATGTTTGTTACCCATTTTCAAAAGAAGATATAAGGCATTTATATTACCAGCTTTTAATTATAAACAAACAACATAAAACGTTTAAAAACAGCATTTCTAAAAATAGTTGTTTTCTCTCTGTTATGAACAATTAAAGCAGAGCTGCCACTACCCCTTCAACATATTTATAAAAATTTGAAAAGGGAGTCCCTTCTCAAACCACATGATACCTTGCTTTAATTTAGATCATGTGTTACATGGACCTAGGCAAGGGGCTTTTAAGTTCAGCAATAAATTCCTTAAAAAGTCAGATGACCTGGTTTCCAATGGCAACTCTCATAGAATCACAGGACTTAGAACTCAGCAGGGGCATTTGAAATACTATATTCTAACCACTTTATTTTACACATGAAGAAACTGAGAATCAGAGTGGGTATAGGACTTCCCCGGAGCAGCCACACAGATAGGAAACTGGGTCCTAGGTTCCAGACCTGAGTTTATTTCTCTGTTTCAAAAAAACAGTAGAGAGCAGATGTGCTCTACTCAGCAGGTCACAGAGGTTTACTTATTCCAGTTTCTAAGGGATGCTGCTGAAAACTGTCGTCACTGATGTTTTATTTGTTTATGCTAATTTTCAGCTTTATTAAAGAGCCAGATCCAGGCTGTTGACACTAGACAAACATCTCCCTCATCCCAAATCTCTCCAACTAAACTGTGTACATCAGTTGATTCAGTAAGAATAGAATCTGCTTCATCATTATTTAATTCTGATGTGCATTTGTGTATATATGCAAGCACTGGTGAGACTGATGAGATCATTTTGTTAAAAAAAAAATGTAAAGGATTCATATCTCAAAGACCAATCTACACGGAGGCAACGCTGTTATTTCCCTGATGGGATACTTTACCAGAGCGGTTAAGAGCTAGGCTTGGTATCAGAAGTGCGCCATTTGGGAAATAACTGAACTCCCCTGAACCTAGTTTTCACATTTGTGTACTGAGGATAATAATAAATACACTCAGGGCAGTTATTAATATTAAGGAGGTTGTTGTTTGTCAGCTTGAATTCTACTACCTATGCTTAACGCACCATTTCCCCCACACCCAGATCCCTGTGGCTACCTACACCTCTCCTTCCTATTTCTCTAGCCTCCATTTTCCCTGCCATTCTTGCTCTCATTCCCACTTTTTAGAGTGGTTAATGGGGAAGTTAAGAGCAACACATGAAAAGAAAAAGCAGCTGGGGGTGGGTGGTGTTCAGCACAGTCTGGTCAAGGAGTTGTCAGTGTGAGACTCTCAGAAAAATCAATGTGATTTTAGGCTACATTAATGGAATTGTCATACCAAGACCAAAAAGATGACAATTCTGCACTACTCTAGAGTGTAGCATTAGGATCTCAGAAGCATATTTCAGGGAGAATGGAAGCAAATTGAAATTCTTCTAGAGAGGAGAAAATAGGCTGGTAATGGGATTAAAACCATGTCAAATAGGAACATCAAAGCATGAGTGATGTTGTTGGAGAATAGACTCAGCTCACAAGGACATGGTAGCTCTTGTCTTCAAATTGTTTAAAACAAGCAACTGTTCTATACAATTTTTGTAGACACCAAGAACTTTCGTGTAGATCACATATGAAAGTAACATTCATCGGATGTTAGGCACGTTGTGGGAAGAGGAGGGGATGGGTAAATTCACACCTAATGGGTTAAGTGTGTACTGTCTGGGGGATGGGCATGCTCTTGTAGCTCTGACTCAGGCTGTGTGCAAAGGCAATATATGTAACCAAAGCATTTGTACCCCCATAATATTCTGAAATAATAAAGAACTTTAGTATAAATAATGAGGAGAAAAACACAGTCCATACAAGTTTAAAAAAAAAAATTAAATAGAACTGTCCAAAGATAGAATGGACTGCCTCATAAGGTCGTGAGCTTCCTGTCATTGGAGGCATTCAAACAGAAGCTAGAAAATACTTAATGAGATATTGTAGATATGAGATGGGATATTGAACATTGTTTGTAACCATCTTGAAGTCATGAGACTCTTCAAGAAATTGATGAAAACTATGAGCCCTTTTCCCAGGGAAAAAAAATAATATGTATATACCCACACGAATTTTGTATAAAACTTCAGAAATTGTATGGATTACTTGAAGTCCTTTTAAGAATTCTCCGAGGACCACAAATTTGAGATTAAGAAATTCTGAATAGAATGAATTTCAAGCTCCCTTTCATCTCTGAGAATCTATGGTTCTCATCTCTCTGCCTCATCGTTTCTGCCTGGTTAAGAAATGATTGTCCTTCTTGAGAAGAATCTTTTGTAAATTTCAGGAAAAAATAGGAGATCTCTCAATCCATTTTGTCTGTGAGGCATGCCTGATTTCACTGCAGCCCTAAGCAGCAAAGATCAACAGGTTCCGCTTGAGGGTACATTTGCTTCAGGAGAGTGTCTTAAATACAGTACTTTTGCTTCTGATCCTATCTCCGTCACTATTTTTGATGTATCCTTGTAAGGCAATTTTCTATGTTTATTAGTTGGTGTCATACACTTTTACCAGCTATTCAAGCCAAGAGCAGTGATATCTTGCCTCTCTGAATTTGGGTTTTAACTGTCATAAGATTGTTTTCTTTATGCTGAATGGAAGGAAGTTGCAATCTAGCAAAGAACTGATTTCAAATTATCCCATCAACTTGCTAAAACGATGATGCATTTTCCACAGAATTCCGGCACAGAGGGTTTCCAATATGTGGCTAGACTGTTGGTTGAAATATCAGTCATAAAATGTGCACTGGATATTTATTTTTTCATCAGGGTCACAGAAGAGCACTTGAATTGAATTATTCTTCTTTTCTCTGTACCATTAAGATATTGACAGGTTCAGAGTTGCTGGGTTTGAAATTTTAAGAATAGCTAGCTCATAACATTTCATTTTCTGCTCCAGGGCAGGGTGAGTTGCTTATAAATCAGGCTGCAAATATGATGAATTGGATGTCTCCAACTCAATTAGCTTAATGTGGGTAGGAGGATTTCCAGGTTTTACAGCCTCTGTTTTACTAATCCTCTGAGCAGACTGTTATATAAAATGTGGCTGAGTATTAATGTCTGAGTCTCAGAGAAACATGGTTGGTATTTTTCATTTTACCATCCAATGTCATCCTGTATTTCATAGCTTTGATTTGGATTTGGAGCCACTGAGTGATGGTTCTTAACATGATTTATGTCGTTGCAAGCCTTAGCTTGTTATCTTTCTGCCTTCTGACTGAGTTAAGAAAGTAGCCTAATAGAATTGCTGCTGTCACTGGGTGATTTAGTTGGGGGGGAAAAAAATCTCAGCAATTTAAGGAAAACTGCAAAAGCTGTAGCTGTTCCTCTGTCAAATAAGTGATCAGATGAGATGGGCCCAAGCAAAGCAGATGCTAACAGTTTCGAGAACTTTCAACACACTCATCATATTTTGGTAGTGAGATTTGTTGGAGGAATTGATTATGGAGTTTGTTTGCTTTTTTTCTTCCTAAGGAGAATATATTGGGGCCCTGAGTAATGTTTATTTTGAAGAAAACATTTTGGATTTAAATATGTTTTGTGCCTAGGAAGATTATTGGACATTTTCTCTATATTGCCTATCTGTTAACAATCATAAGCTGAATTATCATCCCATGTATTTTCTTCTCCTTCCCCCTCCTCTCTTTTAGCCCCACTGTCTGTCACAGCTCTGCCTTGCACGTTAATTTTCTTTTTTTTTAATTGACAGTTAAGATTTTATTTGTTGATTGTGAACAATATATTGTTTTGAAGTAAATATACATTATGGGCTGACTAATTGTAGCTAATTAACATATGCAATACCACACATAGTTATCGTCTTTGTGGTGAGAAGACTCTACATCTATTCTCTTAGCATTTGAAGAATGCGATACATTGTTAACTAGTCATTATATCGTACAATTGATCTCTTGAATTTATTCCTCCTATCTCACTGAAATTTTGTGTCCTTTGACCAGTATCTCCCCAACAACCTCTCCCTTCAACCATCCCAGGCCCTGGTAACTACCATTCTACTCTCTACTTCCATGAGATCAAATTTTTTAGATTCCTTATGTAAAGGACATCATGCCTTATTTATCTTTCTGTGCTTGGCTTATTTCATGTAACAAAATGTCTTTTGGGTTCATCCATGTTATTGCAAATGACAGGATTTCCTTCTTTTTTATGGTCAAATAGTATTTCATTATGTATATATACCACGTTTTCATTATCCATTCATCTGTCAATGGACACAAGTTGATTCCATATCTTGGCTATTGTGAATAATGCTACAATAAACATGGGAGTGCAGGTATCTCTTCAAAAGTTTACTCTAGATAAATACCCAGTAGTTGGTATATTTGCTGGATCATATGGTAGATCTATTTGTAATTTTTTGAGGAATCTCTATACTGTTTTTCTTAATGGCTGTATCAATTTACATTCCCACCAACAAAGGTGTTTAGGAGTTTTCCTTTCTCTACATCCTTATAAGCACTTGATATCTTTTGTCTTTTTGATAGTAGCCATTTTAATAAGTATGAGGTGATATCTCATTGTGGTTTTAATTTGCATTTCCCTGATGATTAGTGATGTTGAGTATTTTTTCATATACCTCTTGGTTATTTATGTCTTCTTTTGAGAAATGTCTATTCAGGTCCATTGCTCATTTTTTAATTGAGTAATTTGATTTTGTTCTATTGAGTTGTTTAAGTTCCTTATATATTTTGAATATCAATGCTTTATAAGATTTATAGTTTAGAAATATTTTTTCTTATTTAGTAGGTTGTCACTTCACTCTACCAAGTGTTTCTTTTGCTGTGCTGAAGCTTTTTAGTTTTATGTAATCTCACTTGTCTATTTTTGCTTTTGCTGAGTATGTTTTTGGGGGTCATATCCAAAAGTCATTGTTCAGACCAATGTTGTGGAACTTTTCCCCTATGTTTTCTTGTAGTAGTTTATAGTTTTTGGTTTTGATCACAGTGATCAAGACCATGAGCAAGACTGCTTGATCATGGTGAATGATCTTTGTAATATGTTGTTGAATTCAGTTTGCTAGTGTTATGTTGAGGATCATTGTGTTTATGTTCATCAGGAATATTGTTCTATATTTTCTTCTTTATAGTTCCTTTTCTGGATTTGGTGTCATGAAAATGCTGGCTTCATAAAATGAGTTTGAAATTATTCCCTCCTCTTCAATTTTTTAGATTTTGAAAAGAATTGGTATTAGTTCTTCTTAAATATTTGATAGAACTCAGCAGTGAAGCCATCAGGTCCTGAGCTTTTCTTTAATGGAAGACATTATGACTGATGAAATCTCCCTACTTGTTATTGGTCTGTTCAGATTTTCTCTTCTTCATGTTTTAGTCTCAGTAAGGCATATTTGCCTAGGAATTTATCCATTTCTTCTAGGTTATCAAACTAGTTTGCATATAATTGTTCATAATAGTCTCTTATGATCCTTTGTATTTCTGCAGTATAAATTTTAATGTCACCATTTCATCTCTGATTTTATTTATTTGAGTCTTCTCTTTTTTTCTTAGTCAAGTTTCATACCATTGTGGTTGGAGAAGATAATTGATATGATTTCAGTCTTCTTCAATGTGTTAAGTCTTGTTTTGTTACCTAACATATGATCTATCCTAGAGCATGTGCAGTTGAAAATAATGTGTTTTCTGCAGCTGTTGGATGGAATGAATGTTCTGTATATGTCTGTTAGATCCATTTGATTTAGAATTTAAGTTCTACACTATAGATTTTTTGTCTGGATGATCTGTCCATTGTTGAAAGTGGGGTGTTAATGTCCTCTACTATTATTGTATTACAGTCTCTCTCTCCTTGCAGATCTATTAATATTTACTTTATATATTTAGGTCCTCAGACATTGGATGCGTGTATATTTATAATTGTTACACCCACTTGCTGTATTGATCCCCTTATCATTACATGATGACATTCTTTGTCTCTTTTTACAATTTTTGAATTAAAGTCTGTTTTGTCTGATATAAGTATAGCTTCCTGCTTGCTTTCTTATATTTTTAATTTGGACAAAATATCTTTTTTTACTCTCTTCACTTTTATTTACTCTATATGTGTCCTTACAGTGAAAGTGAGTCTTTTGTAGGCAGCATGTAGTAGTTGGGTCTTTTTTTTTTTTTTTTTTTTTTTTTTTTTACCTATTCAGCCATTCTCTATATATTTTGGTTGGAGAATTTAATCCATTTAAATCCAATGTAATTACTGATAGGTAAAGACCTGCTACTGTCATTTTGTCATTTTGTTGTTGTTTTGTGGGTCATTTCTTCCTTTCTTCCTCTCTTGCTGTCTTGCTATACGGCTAAGTGATTCTCTAGTGGTATGTTTTGATTCCGTTTTTTTTTATTTTTTGTGTATCTACTATAAGTTTTTGCTTTGTAAGTACCATGGGGATTATAAAGAATCGTATCATTATAAAAGATTATTTTTAAATGATAACCACTTACCTTTGATTGCAAATAAACAAAAAAGAAACTCTACACTTTTACTCCATTCCCCCTCAACATTTTGAATTTTTGATGTCACAATTTACATATTTTATATAACTTATTTCTTAACAAATTATTGTAGCTATTACTTTTAATAGTTTTGTATTTTAAACTTCATACTGTTAATGAATTATCACTTTCCTAGCACCTGCTACCCATTGAACCCATTTAATAGATTATCATTATTATTTTTATCCAGAGGGTATCTTCTGAGAAACAGATGTATTTTCTTCTTCTGGAGTCCAGTTAGTACTTCCTTAGCCATCAAATTCCCAACATCAGGGAAGGAGATGTTTCATGTAAAAAGTTATCCTGATAAGTTTACTCTTTAAAGTGTTACAAATTACTTACCACATTGGATGGAAAACTTTCTAAATGGATTACTTAGCTGTTTCAGTCTTAGAGAACACATACACATATACACACACACAAAAAAACTTTTTTGTGATCAATACTATCAACATAAATTATTGTACTTTAATAACAATTTACTCAATATGAATTAAATTACTATTATGTAGGGCTATAAAGAATAGAAGATGAATAGAATATGGTGTCTTCCTACAATGAATGACTGCTAAATGTCATAATTAATTGTAAATAACATAAACAGCTAGCATTTCAAAAGTACTCAATATGTACCAAGTTGTATATTGCCTACATTTAGAAACTTCCTCACAATTGTATGAGGTTAGTATTATTTTTAGTCCTGTTTTACAAATGGGAAAACAGAGTCTCAGGCTACATTACTTCTTTAAAGTCACACAACCAGGTTAATAGTATAACTATGTAGTTCTGTTCTGTTCCGTTTTGTTTTGAGTTCTTGTATCTATTAAGTGTAATTTTAAGCCAAAACTTTGGAATTTCTAGTTCTTTAATTTATTGATAGCATGATTGGGCAAGATTACTATTTGTGAACTCAATTTCACATGTATAAAATATGTTTAATATGATCTTGAGAATTCTTGGATGTTAAATTAGATAGCACATGTTAGAAATAAAAATAAAAACCCATCTAGGTTAGTACCCAGCACATAGTAGTTACTCATCAAATATTATTTTTTTCTTTCCAATTTTGACAATATAATAACTAACTCTTCTTTGGACTTCCAGATGGCAGCTTCACTTTATTCTAACTTACTATTTCTAATTATTGTTTGATAAACATAATATGAATAAATGAGTTCCTATTATGTTCTGATTATTTTTAAGGTTTTATTTTTGGTAGTCTGCAGTTTTAGCAAAAGGTACCTACGAGTGAATTTATTTTTCTTTTTGTTGCTTAGAATATGGTATGCTTTTTCATGTATGAGTATTCATTTTCTTTACTTAAATTTTAACTTTTTCAATCATTCAATCTTTCAGTATTACCTTTTCTTCATTCTCTCTCATTCTGAATAGGTATAAATTTGGCTTCTCCTCCCTATCACGATCTTTTTCATGTATCTCATCACATTTTTCACTCTGTTTTGTATTCTGCATAATTTTTAATTCATTAATTTGCTTTTCAGATGTGAAAAAATTCTGCTGGGCAATTCACCCACTATTTTGTCATTTTAAACATATAAATGTTATATTTTATTTTAGATTGTTACATTTTTATTTTCAAATGCTTTGTATGTTAATCATTCCATTTGTTGTGGGTGCTGACTCTCCCAACTGGTGGAGCATTTTCTCACGTAGTTTATAACTTATTATTGTCTTAAATTCAACTTTATTAGGAACTGTTTTATCAGTGGCAATTCCAACTGCCATGGATTGAGGAATATCACTGGGGAAGGGGTGTATAATTGCTTCTGCAGTACAATCCAAAGGTTTCACTTGTTTACAACTGCAGTTTTTTACATTAATTCCTCAACTTAAGAGATTCTCATACCATATGTGAACTATAAGTTTGTAATATACAACCACAGGCGGAACTTGCTTGGGGATTCAGATTTCCTTGAGAGACGTTTTAGTTTAAAGTAGAGACTATCTTACTTGTTTCTTATGATAAGGTTACAGATTTTATAATTTCCTTTATCTAAGGGGCACCTTTCCCAGAATTCAGACTTTATACAAGGTCACAGTGTCAAATCTATGACATGTTTTCTATCCTCAGGTGAGTATTAAAACTCAGGTTTTACGTTGTTATGGTTTATACAGTCCAATACACTAGTGTTGGCTTATAAATTGATTGTTCTGGCTTCAGGTTTCTGTTACATTTCTGGCACCTAGAGATTTCCAATTCTTATGTTTTAGCTCAGCTGTATATTTAAAATACTTATTTACACCTTTTTCCAGAATTTATATATATATTGGTAGAACTGTCAGTCATGTATAGGAGTCCATATACTCTATACACCTACATTCAGTTAGTAATAAACATTTATTGAGCATCATTTATATTAGGCAGCAGTGCAGACACTAAAAATACAATGATGCATAAAATAGAACAAGTTCCTGTCTTCACAAAGTTTACATTCTAGTGGGAGTAGACAATAAACAAATAAGCATATAATATAAATATCAGATGGTGGTAAGTGCTATGGAAAAAAAAGCAGAATTAGAGAATGATATGAGAAAGTGATAGTGGGAAGAATGACAGTGAGAGTCTTTTAGATAGAAGTATGAAGGAAGAAATTCCTATGAAGATGGCATTTAAGCAAAAGCCTAAAAGAAATAGGTTAGTTATGTATATACTAGGGAGAGAGTATCTCACTGAAAGATAACAGTTAATGCAAAGGCCCTGTGGCTATGCCACACTTACTGTGTTCCATAAACAGCCACAAAGGCCAGTGTGGCATATTAACAAGTCAGACCAGTAGGAAGTGAGGTCAGAAAAGTATTGTGGTAGTTATAAAAGGGTGGGGCAGGCAACACATGTGAGTGTTATAAGCCACCGGAAGGACTTGTGGTTTCATTCAGAATGAGATGAGAAACCAGTGGAAGATTTTGAGGGGAATAAAATGATGTGATTTGTATTTTGAAAAGTGTCCTTTGGCTGCTATATAGAGAATAGATTATTATTTCTCCATTACAGAAATCAAATATTATCACCTTGTTTGCTAAGCATGGAGTAGAAAAAGAATTACCTAATAAATTTTCACTTTTATAACTCTGAGACAATTTTTACAAACCAATCTGAAGTTATGAAATTTTCAGCCAAGTATTAAAACACCTTTACCTACTCCCAACCACATCTTATGATTTTTATTTGACTCAGAGTTACATACAGATATAGTTGTTCCTAATAAAATGTATATCAAGTTTGAATTTGAGAATTAGGGTTAGTGAAAATTCCATATATAATCATGACTCTAAACTAATTCATTGTTTCTTAGTATACATTTTAAGGTTAAATGACCTCTGACTTCCTCTTTCCTTGGTGGAAAATTAACTGACTCCTGGAGTACATAGTATGAGAGTTTCTTCACCTTAAATTCAAAGAACTATAGAAAAGTCAAGATTTAATTGTCACTAAGAATATTTTATAGTGCTTGATATGTGTGTTTATTTAATAACCTAATATGCTAAATGTAAAGATATGGCAAAAATGTCAAAGCATTCTAGCTAAGAGTGTCAAGGCTATTCCAGCAAGCATGCTATACCCAGAATTTTTATTTATTGGCATCTATTAATAGTACTCAGGTTTACAAAAGCAGGAGCTTGATTCAGTATATCCAGAAGTGATCAGGTTTAAAGTACTAATTCATGTTAACCTAGTTAATAAGATTTTAAATCTCAGTAAATCTCATTACTTCTCTTTAGAGCCTTCCCAGATTCCCACAAATGTGAATTAGTTACTGTCCTAGCACTTTGAAAGCACACTGTATTTATTCCTATTTTAATGTTTACCATTCTGCATTGTAATTGTTAGTTCATGAATCTTTAAACTATTTCCCTCCTTAAACTGTAAGCTCATTGAGGGTAAGAACCATATCTGATTTATTTCTGTGTGTGTAATAACACTGTACCTAATACATAAGAAAGTCTCCACAAATACCCATTGAATGTACAAATGAATGAGCACATAGAAACCTGATGCCAACTCATCTGCAGTGAGGGATAAAACTGCCAAGCAGGAAGAAAACTTCGTTAGCAATTCAGCTAATCTTTTCAGTAGAAATGTCTACTTGGGAAGCTAAATTGTAATAAAAATGTAATTACAGAATGAACAAAGAATTAGAGCAAGGGAAGTAGAATGACCTTAGCCACTAATACCTTTAAGCTGTGCTTGTCGCATGGTTTTTTGTTCCTCCTAAGGACAAATTGGCTGAGGGAGCAGAGTAATTGCCAGTTATCTGCTAGCATATCATCTCCTCTGGGCAGTTCTTGAGGTTGTAACAAATTCTTATAATTTGTATTCCTTTTTTCATATACCAGATATAGCAACATCATTCACCCTGGATTGCCCATCACTCTTTTATCAGTTTCGTATTGCTACTGTAATAAATTGCCACAAGCTTCATGGCTTAAAATAACACAAATTTATTATTTTATAGTTTTGGAGGTCAGAAATCCAAAATGAGTCTTATGGGGCTAAAATCAAGGTGTCTAAATGGCTCTGTTCCTTCATAAGTCTTTAAGGAAAGTCAGTTTTCTTGCTTTTTCTAGCTTCTAGAGGAAGCTTCTAGAGTATTCCTTGTTTTATGGCTCCTTACGCTATCTCGAAAGCCAGAAGCATAGCATCTTTAAATTTCTCTTTGACTCTGATTTTGTCCTCACACATCCTTTTCTGACTCTTGTAAGGACTCTTGTGATAAAATTAGACCCAACTGGATAATCTAAGATAATCCCCTACTTCAAGGTCCTTAGTTTAATCACATCTGCAAAGTCACTTCTGCCATGTAAGGTAGGATATTTACAGGTTCCAAGGATTGGAATGTGGACATCTTTGAGGGAATATTAGACTGCTTACCACAACTTTTAACCGTCTTTCTTTAGAAAGTTAAGCCAAAATATATGAAATTGGATTGTAAAGTATGCTCTACAGTTCTCTATTTACATTCTAATCCTGAAAATATACCTAAGAAACTTCTTGTTCTCCAAATCACCTTGACAAACACTTACAAGCTGTATTCCAAGGTGTCTGAAAGTAATTGACAATTTTTGTACTATTGCTACTGGTAAATAATGGTAATAATAATAATAACTACCATTTTTATTACTGAACATATGAAGTACTAGCCTAGAAACATTTTATCCCATTTAGTACCAACAATAATACCACAAGGTAGATGTTAGTATCCTTATTTTGAAAATTAGAAGTCTGAGGTTGAGATAAATTTAAACATTTGCTCAAAGCCATTTAACTAATATATGATGGAGCTGGAATTCTAACTAAGTGTCTCTGATTCAATACCTACAGTGATTTTTACTAGGGTTAGAGTTAAATATGTTACTTAACTATGCTAAGTCTTAGATTGTCCAGCTAAAAAATGGAGAAATGTAGATAGTACCTATCTCATATGATTCTTATGAAGACAAATAAGATATTATATGTGATATATGCAAGTGCTTGACACAGATACTGGTATATAGTATCGCTCACTAAATTTTACTTTTAATTTACAAGCTAAAATTTAAGTTTCATTCCTTAGATCATAACATTTTATACCAAGTTTGAGGGAAAGGTCACGTAATATTGTTCTGTTGCTATATAAGTGCTCATTATGTGAAATGAATAGGATAAATTTTGATATAATCATTTCACCATAGTCATAACTGAGATACAGAAAGATTAAGTATCACATAGAAAGACACCAATAGAGCCAGTTCTCCTGAATCCAACTCCAGTATTCCTACCCATTGGCAATTTTAACTAATTTTGCATACAAGAATATAAAAGACTGAATGGCAAACACACTGTCCATAATATTGCATAGAAATAAGAAAAAATATTTGTGTAATATATAGTTGTATACACTACATGTATGTAAGGTGAAGGGTGTATTTGAACTGACTTGCAAATGGATGATTTCCTTAGTCTTAATACAATCAAATTTTGGAGTCAATCTACGGATGTTGCTGCTAAAACATGGAGTCAACACTCGACTGTTTTTATCAGTTAAGCTCAAACTATCAACTTCCATTACCTATAATGTTGACCCTTGGGTCGTCACTTATATTTCTACAAGTACTAGTGCTGCATGAATATTTCAGTGTCAAAAATAGCTTGTTAAAAAGGTTCGTTTAAATGCCTAGAAAAAATTACACAAGTTTTTATTTTACTTATTAATCAACTTTGAGTTTTAAGGAAAAATTCTGAAGATGAAAAAGAATGTTGGCAATTAGGTCAGGACAATCTCAGGTTTTATCTTTGAAGTAGGGCTTAAATTGTATCTTTGATAAATAAGTAATGAGGTTTCACATGCTGAACTAAAATATCTAGTCGTAACAGTGTTTGATAATAAAACGGATATCATTAATAATTGAGAATTAGTAATACCCAGAACGGCTTTTAATAAGACAAACATTTAGTAGTTAGGTAAGATTTGGTATTATGAATACAAATAATCATATCTGTGATTTCTCTGTTGGAAGTTAACATATAAGTAGTTGAAACTTTTTACCCCTTTGCAGATGAAGAGGATAGTGGAAAAATGGAAAAACAGGGGTTTCTGTTTCAAACAAGCTTGAGTTTGAAACTTGGGCTTTACATCTCCGAGCTTCAGGGTTCTTTGTGTATGCAAAAGTGGAGTAATACTACTCCTTCACAGTCACTAAATTAGATAACACATGAAAAGTCTGGTCCATAGTACATGCTCAGCAAATGATGGTAGCTATGTTCATTATTGGTTTCAATGGTAATATTAACGCCATATTTAGTGAAAGAACTACATCCATATTTCAGTTATGGACAGCTTTTCAAAGTCACACTCTGATTCATTAGAGTGCATTGTAGGGGAAAAAACAAAGTAGTTTCCTTACAGAGTGCTTGTGAATCTAAGAAGGGATAAACATTGAGGAGTCACAGAATTTAAAGGCATCTTTGAAATCTAAGTTATTATGGTAAGGATGATGCAGTTATGCTTACAGGACAATATTTCAATTTCTTCACTGAGGTCCATATTTTAAGTATGTCTGGGCTTTTATTAAACTTCTAAGACAAATGCATACACTGTTAAACCTGCTGAGTCAGACTTTTCTGAAGGACCATCTATTATTTTAATTTAGCAGGCAGTCTAGCCCTAGAGCTGGAACACGTGGCCAGGATAGATTGCTTGGTTGTAGATGAGGATGACCTGGCCACAAAGGTGTCTCAACGCCTCCATTCCTATGAAAATATCTGCGACACACAGATATTTTATGGGAAACCAAGAGATTCAGTCTGAACACGCATGCAGGCAGATTGCCCTTCCATTGGAGGACCTAGGGATCCCAGTTAGCAGACTGCATTAGAAACAGTTAGACTTTGACATTAAATCCACCTGCTCCAAATAATCTTCACCCATTTGTCCTGATCTTTACTCACCATCTTTCCCTAAAATATAATTGAGGGACATTTATTATGTGTCTATTCCTCCAAACCTCCTCTTAGATACTTTATATATATTCATTCATTTAATTCTGACACAACTGTATAAAATGGCATTAGGTATTCAGAGATGAATAAAGCAGTGTTCTTATCTTTGGACATTTTTTCTGTCTACCAAAAGAGACCACTGCAAAAGGTATCTTACGTAGGAAATTGTATTATACCTGGCCTTCACTTTTCCATCAGATTACTCCTCTGCTCTATACTACTAATTTTAACTCCTATCCTTCAAATCATTATTAGAACCACCACTTCCAGGAAGATTTTTTATAATCGAATGTGACATAGGAGAATCTCTTCAGTTCCACTTAGCATGGTCAGTTTTTTAAACTTTTCCCTCCTAACTATTCCAATTAGGCACTTATCCCTGACCTTCTTGTCCATAGAGAATTTCTTTACTTTAATGTCCAGCTTTCTATTAGTTATAGTTTTTGTTATCTTTTTCTCCCTTTTGCATATTTACCTACTTTGTGCCTGCCATTATTAAGAAGTAGATCCTTAGAAGGCTGGATAAATTGCAGACCTCCATAATAAACACCTTCATTTTACAGGTGAAACTAGAAGGTGAGGCACTCTGTCCAAGGTTCATAGCATTTGTTGGGGGCAAAAGCAGGATCGGGAATCAAAAGTATTCTAGGCATAGATATGTTTAAAGCTTAAAAAGAAGTTCTATACCTTTATTTTAATGATCTTTCCACTGTATCATTTGTTTCCCTTTAATAAATTACTTTTTTGATAGCTTTATCAGATAATTATATCATTGAAGACAATTGTGGAACTAAAATATAATTTAGAGAACATTAGTCCAATTTTTATCATTATAGAAAATAAAATCCCTTATATTCACACTGTACTGGAAAGTTTACAAAAACCTACATATACCTGACTGTTTCTCGCAAAATCTCAACACTAGCAAAGTATTTTTATCCCAATTCCATAGTGGGGAATTCAAAGCAAAGAATAGAAAGAATCCTGTAATGGACTGGCCTATGCCTATTACTCAGTTTCAGCTATTATCAGCTCATGTCCAATTTCCCCTACTAACTTCCAATTCACAGATATCTTACTATTTCTTATGTAAACATTTTAGAATCTACTTAGAAAATAAGTGACTTTTTGTATATATTTGGAATTTTCCACAATTAAAAGCTTAAAATATAAATTTTACATGTGGAGATCTATTTCCCATTTTGGAGTAACTGAGCAGTAAGAATTGTAAAAGTTGGAAATATTGTGTCCATATCCTATTATTTCTAGTTTCTGTTTGAAATCCTACTATGGGCCAGACAACAAAAGAAATTGATTTAAGGGGTGAGGTGGGTGCACTTGCCAAAAACCTCATTGTCTAAAGTTAGATGAGCAAATTTCAAGAGATAATCGTCATATCTGTATAAATTAAAATTGCTGTAAGTTCCTTTAGAATATTATTGTGAAATGCTATGTAAAATATCATCTGGATCAGGAAATAAGGATCATTAAATGCTTTGGGGCAAGTTCCTGTCTGCCTAGAAAAATTGGTAAGCATGAGAAGAGATCTCAACATTTATACTACGTTGTACTGGGAATTCATTATCTTTTAAATTATTTATCTGGTTTTCCAGTCCCAGTGTACCCTGGACCTTGAATCTTACTAAAGTGTGAGGGAATTGAGACCTTTGTTTATCTTCTGCTTACTCCCCTGATTCTCTGGAACTCTAAATGCAGGTGCCCTATCCTACCTTAGGCAAAGTGAGCTTGGGGGTCCAAAGCTAGATCACACACCCTGGCCAGATTGGAGTGAATGCAAGAATGGGAAAATGCTCTGAAAAGATGTTAAACAGTTCCTTCTATCAAGACCCCAGGGACTTTACTGCTTTTTGCCCATGTTTGAACCTAGTTTTGCAATCTTTTCATTGATTCTTTAAGCTATCTAATTTTCTAGCAATGAATTTACTTTTTCCTTAATTTAGCCAAAGCCATTTGCCTGAGACATCATGTTTGTGAACAGAGTCTATTGCATGCCTGAATGAAAACTGTCAGTTATCCCTTCCAGCTATCTATTCAGAAGGGAACTGGGCTCAGAGCAGAATGTTCTTCCCACATTTTTTTTAATAACCACCTTATCTAATGGCCCTTTTCCAAATCACTCTATCATATGACCATGTTTATTTAATTTCCTTTATCACAATCTGATTTTATTTTGTTTATTTTCACCTGGGTCTTACATTGTGTCTTTCTACCCTAAAAATGTATTCTCCTTGAGAGCAGGTACCTTGTCTGTTTTATTCAACTCTGTATCCCCAGAAACAAGTGAGAATGCTTGGCACATAGATCATCAATAATTATTTTAAATAAATGAATAGATGAATGAACTAGTGAATGAATAATATTACCCAGAATCACACAGCATCTGAGGGGCACAGAATGGATTTAGACTGAAGTAACCTGACTCTAGTGTCTATGCTCTTATTCTTTTTGCCAGACATGCAGATAGTTTAAAAACAGATGATTAATATGTGTATGTGAAGTAAAGTAAAACTATTCATCTTTACTTTATATCTTAGCCAGTAAAGCATTTACACCCACGATGTCCATTAAGGTGGCAAATATCTTTTAGATTAGTATGGCAGTTTTGGTAGTGTTATGAGTCTGTAGATTGTGCAGAGACTCCAGCTTGGAATATAGGACGCAAGCCTTGTTTGAACACCTCTTTAGGATACAGGTCATGGGATCCAATTGAGAAAAGTATAGTATTTCTGAGTACCTGTGGAAATCTGAGCTACTAAATTGTCACTATGCTATAGTTAATTAAATGGCTATTCAATAAGAAATCTGCCATTATCAGGGATTATGTTAAGGCATTTAATATCTCATTTAGTCTTTGAAACAGCCTGTGAGACAGACATTACTATCTTGTTTTACAGATTAGAAAACTGAGGTTCAAAGAGTTAAAGTAAATTACCTAGGTAGTGTCAGAGAGCTGGGATTCAGCATCAAATTTGAGATTCCCTACTTCAAGCTCTTAACAACTTAATTATGTTTTGAAGATGTTAAAATTATTGAAAAAGAACATCATTTATGTTTAAACAAATTACTAAGTATTAAACAATAAGTAATAACCATGTCTGTGGTGGAAGCAGCGTGGGACTAGGAATTACACAATGTAGCTTCCAGGTGCAGCTTCAGTGCTATGCATCTATGTGACCTTAAGCAACTCATCCTGTGATGTATTGGAAAAAAGCCTTGTACCTGGCCTTCACATACCTGCATCCAACCCTAGCTTCACCGTTTCCTTTATCTGTTACCTTTTACAAATCACTTTATTTGTCACTGCCTCAATCCTATACATGTAAGCGGAAGAAAGTAATACCTGACACATGGGCATTAAGAAAGATAATATGTAAGAAAGTGTTTTGGAAACTTTAGAATACCAGGGATTAAAGTTTTTAGCTAATAACTGCCTCAACACTTAATAGATATCACTTTTTCAAGTAGGGCTTCTTCTGGCACAAGATATTATTGCTTTGGTGTTTTAGCCAACATTTCTATTTACACCCAGTTTTTTGTTTTATTTTTATTTTTTGTTTTTGACTGGTAGCTTTAACAAATTATTTAGGTTATTATTGGTGATATATGTACCTGCTTCCTTAAGAGAGCTTTAGAATGTTATAGTATTTTTGTTGGTGGTGGTGGTGGTGGTAGGGTGTCTCACTTAGAAAATTAGTTTTATTAGGGTAGAGATTGTGGTTTGTTCATCTGCCTCACCTGAATCCACAAACCATTCCTGGCATTGGGAGCTGATTAGTCCAAACCGAGACCCAAAGAAGCTGTGTAATACGTATTTATTCATTCAGTCAATTGGGAGCTGAATATCATGCCAACATACTTTATAAACTACATATGGTTGCCTACCACTAGTTATCTCTTTTGGTTTGTATGCCAGAAGACAAATTACCTTCACAGGTAGGCAGTGAATATCCCAGTTTCCACTCCGCCGAGCAAGTCTACCTTTGGAAACAATCTGTGGGAAGCTTTTATATAGAAAATTAGTCTTTTCATGTGTGGTTTGTAGTCATTTGTTTTCTTAACATGAGTTCCTTGGTTCTATGCTGTGTCGTATCATGCATTTTGATTGCCAGTTTGTTATGAGCCATAGCTCACTCAGTGAATACCTTTTCAAATCTCCTTCCTTGAAACCTATGTGGCTGCCTGCTGTCAGATCAAGGCAAGGCAGATCCTTGCCGGGCCTGAACAGAACTGACATTCAGAGGAGGTGTGATGGCATTTGAGTATCGCTGATGAGACATGACTGGTTGTTTTAATTTCCATGGAGGTTGACATCCTTCATTATACAAAATAATAAACATGTTTTATATGAATTCTGTGGTTCCTGAACTCATGACAGGAGAATTCCAATGAGTATTATGTGAGCCATGCAGAGGATAAATATGCCTATAATTTTGCTTGAATTAAAATTTCAGAGGTTTCCTCGGAGGTCTTCTTTGAAGGCAGCAATATTTTCCCAGGAGAGTCTAATGGCCCTACGGATCTCTAACTCCTCAGTCCCTATTTATCTTAGAAAAAAGATTGCTTTTCTGATTGGACAGTAGGCTACAGACTCAGATCTAGGATGTTTCAAGTACAGTCCCAACTCTGGGATTGTAGAGGCCACAGAGTACCATTGTAAGAGCAATAATCTAATATTTGGGAGAGCTGAGAACCAGCTCCAGCTTTCTTACTTATTAGCTGAGTGACTTCAGGAAAGTCACTTAATGTCTTAGGACTCTCAGATTTCATATGTTTAAAAAAATGAATATCATAATTCCACCAAAATGCCATAGCAATTTCTTTGTATGTCTCCTATGGGAAGATAAAGGAAGAGACACTAATATTAATTGAATATCTTCTATAGGCAAACCTTGTGCTAAACATTTTTATATCTGTCATTTAATCTACATGACAGAGTTAAATGCCATTATCTATTTGTTTAATCAATGAGGCCAGTGGGAATCAGAATTTAAGTTCTTACCTGAGACCAGAGAACTGGTCAGATAGTAAAAGGAAAATTCAAACCTAAATTCCCTACCTCTTAACCTATATCTCTTCACTGTGATTTCCTGACTCTGGTATATTTCACTTTCTACCTCACGTTAAATAACTAGACCATTCCTTCATTCAAAAATTGTCAGGTTTTTATCATGTCCAGGTACTACTCTGAAAATTGGAAATATGGGATGAGGCTAATTAAGAAGTCACAGTTCATATGGGGCTTTCTTTTATTGCAGTGGACTATGAAGTACATGAGAACAAAATAAAATAACACAAATACAAAGGCTTTGGAAAGCATATAATACTAAATAAAGTTTAAGGATTATTTTTAATGTATATGGTGTTTCCCGTGGATTGGTTTTGGATATTTTTCAGTATAAGTCCCCTTATTTTCCTCATATTACAGTAATAGAGTCTCTGAATAAAAATTTTCATGTTAGAAAAAGCCACGATCAGTTCAACAGTCTGTCTTGCTTCCATTTACCAGGTGGTAAGGAATTTAGTACAGTAGCTGGCATGCCATATACAGACCATAAAAGTTATGATCATTATGATAGCTGATTTCTAATGTTAAGGCCATTTGTCTGTGGTCCGTTCCTTTAGCAGACACAAAACACAACAATCAACAGCAATGATTTGGAACTCACCACTCTGACTCAGGTGCTTTGTCTCTCTGAAAACATACAGAACTCACCTCAAGCTGTATGGCAACATATATCTCAGAATGCAGTCGTTGTTCATCAGCAATTTCTGAACTTCTTCAAAAACAGGTTTCTTTTTGGATAATTAAGAAAGCATGAAACTAGCCTGAGCAACCAATCTTAATGAAAAATAGAAAAATTAGCCAGGTGTGGTGGTGCGCACTTCTAGTCTCAGCTACTTGGGAGGCTGAGGCAGGAGGATCACTTGAGCCCAGGAGTTTGAGGTTGCAGTGAGCTATGATGATGCCACTGCACTCTAGCCCAGGCAATAGAGGGAGACCTTGTCTCAAACAAAAACAAAAACAAAAACAAATGAAAAAATCCCATGAAACTGGATGAAAAAGTCAAGAAACTTTTGGTTCAAGAGGTTGGTACGTTCTGAACTTTGATGCCCTCATTCAGTCATCCAGGAAGTTTCAGAGAACCCATTACTTGTGAGGAACCAGAATGTTCTCACGGCTAATGACATGGCAGTAAAATGAACAAGACCCAATCCTTTTTCTTGTGGAGGGGAGACATACATGGTAAATACAATGAATTTGAAGGTGGTTTTGAAAGCTCTGAAGGAAAATAAAGGAGAAGAGAGACGCGTGCACTGAGTGGTACAGCACATTTATGTCAGGGCAGTCAGATCAGGCCTCCCTAACTCTGAGGTGATATTTGAGCTGAGACTTGAAGAAAATGTGATAGCAGGGCAACAAAATATTTAGGCACAGGAAACTAAAAGCCCAAGGACCTTGAGGCAGTAATGGCTGTGTCAGAGAAACAGCAAGAGTGACTAATGGGAGAGTAGTAGGAAATGAAGTCAGAGATGGCCTGGGGGGCAGATTACATAAGCCTGATGGGACTTCAAACGGAAAAGTATTGGTGGAATCGTGAGCAAAGTATTACAACTGGGTTCTTTCTAAAGGAATGTGTACATGTGTGAGCATATGTGTGGGTGTAAGCGTGTGTGTGTGTGTGTGTGTGTTTCAATGGTGGTAGGAGCAGAGAAGAGTGATGAGAGAAAAACATGGGATGCTAAATAATTTGGGAATAATTCTCAGGACAATGCAAAGCCACTAAATGGTTGTAAAAGGAGAAAGGACTGAAGATGAGTGAAAATGGGGACAGAGAGACTCCTTTGGAAGATGTTGCACAAATCAACTTGGCTCCCAGATATTTTCATGGACCCCTTGAACACCCTATGCAGTACTCAAATCCCCTGGCTCTGCAAGGCCCCTGCTTCTTCTAGTTTACTACTCACTGCCCAGTATAGCTGAGGCTAACCGCTAGCTGAAATCACTGCTTTCACCTGGCCCTGGTCCCTGACACCATGCCATGTTTATCCACCAGGTGTCACCATTTTCTGTCCCCTAGGGATTTTTCTCATACAGATCACCTGCCTAGGCTGCAACCTACCACTGACCTAGTCCTATCTGCCACCTGACATAGTCCTGACTCTAAATCTGGGGTATGGACATGCTTGAAGCTCTGACTCTAGTGGGGCAAAGACAATATATGTAACCTAAACATTTGTACCCTTGTAATATGTGGAAATATAAATAAATAAATTCTTCCCCATCTGTCTGAGTCAGTTTCAAGCACTTGCTCTACTCTCTGGGGGTGGGCCAAGGCCTTGGGTAGCAGGTCTTCCTTATGGAAACAGTCTCTGAGCAGCAAAGTGTTAGATTTTAGCATTCTACCTTCAGGTCAAAAGTGTGTCCTACTAGAAAAAAGTATTCTGCCCTTTTCTCTCTCATTTTCAGAGCACTTTTCACCTTCTTCCCCCTCTTCTTCCAGTCAGTAAATAGACAGTGGTCTCAGGCAAGGGGCATGGGCTGCAAGTTGCTTCCAGTTAAGAGTTAGGAATACCATGTATTATCTCCTGCTTTCTCTTCACCATGCAACAAGAAATGTTTGCCTTTTGCAAAGGGACCCTGCAAAGAAATCGAAGGCAGAGCATGTACTAAAGTTGCTGGTCTTCAATGATGAACATTCAAGCATCCAAGATAGAATTTTGAACATAGACGTCTTCCCTGCCTTTTACATGTAATGACACTGGACTACTGCCTACCTTGTCTACTTTTAATGCACCTCACCGGTATTGACTGCATCCATTCATGGCTCTAACTATATTAGATTGTGATAAGCCTCTTAAAAATTCCTCATTAG
This sequence comes from Eulemur rufifrons, assembly GCF_041146395.1. NCBI lineage: Eukaryota > Metazoa > Chordata > Mammalia > Primates > Lemuridae > Eulemur > Eulemur rufifrons. The sequence goes on from NC_090988.1 coordinate 44,407,714, forward strand.
TTCTGTCCAAGGCAAACATGCTCACCTCAGCAAAATGACCCTTTCAGACTGTATGTTTCTGATAAAATGAATGAGGCGATGTGCATCATAACCAGTCTTTTTTTCTTTTTTGAAACTTCTAGTTTTTGAGTGCCTATTATGTGCTAGACATTGTTCTAAGCATTTTATATACATTATCAGGGACCTAGCAAAGTAGAGGTTCTTATCCCCAACATAGAGTTGAAAGCCCTCCCATGTTCCATATCAGCCTATGTAATCTTGCTCCCCATTCAACACTGACCTATATGAGTGGTAGAGTTGGGATTGGAATCAAGGTTCAGTGACTCCAATGCCTACTCACTGTTGATATAGAGATAAATACCTTGAGGGGGCATTATCTTCCAACCGCAGTATCCAAGGACCTGACCAATGTGTGATATATAAAAATGCTGCCAAAACAGAAGTCATTATTATGACTCAAGCAGGGGCTGGCTGGTGAGGAGGGGGAGGGTATGCAGGGGGAGTTGATGAGTGAGTAGGGAAAAGTTGCCAAACACATCAGTTCCAAAACCCATTACTACTTATATTTAGATAAGCAGTGACTGAGCATTGTCTTTATTCTGCTTAGCAAAACGAATTTCACTGCTTAGTAATGGCAAATGACTTTTAAGCAGCTAGTAAAATATTATCAAGATTCTAACCTCTGCCAAAAGCAGAGATCCCCAATGAGTCAGCAGTAAACAACTGGATGATATTTGAATCTGACCTGATTAATCCACCATCACAGCATGTCTCCAAGCTGATGGATATTTCATATAGGAAAGGGAATGTTACTGGAAATCATGTCTTCTCATCTTGTTTTATCTCATACTGTCAGTCACTATTCTCCTTCCTGCACTCATCCTTCCATACTTAATGACTGTTTCATTTTAAGACCACGGAAAACTGTACCCTTTGTCAAAAATATTAGGAGCGTTGCCATTAGGAACATGACATAATTCTATAAGCGTGCCTTACGGAAGTTAGTATCCCTTGGGAATTATGTCTGTGTGTGTGTGTGTGTGTGTGTGTGTGTGTGTGTTTCTTTGATCTGATGGTTGAAAATATCTACTGGAATTTAAATGAAAAATCACAAGACATTCCATTTAAGCCAGTGTTTCTCATCCTAAGGTTTCCAGGCCTGTTACACTTCTGAAATCCTGTAATGATAAAGATGACATGATGATAATGATGAGGATGATTAGGAGCCTGACAAAGACAGCAACTAACATTTACTAAATATGCTAGGTATTGCATAAGCATTTAATAGTCATTATCTTACTCCTCACAATAGTTTTTTGAATTATATTCTATTATTTTCCCTCTTATACAGCTGAGGAAACTGAGGCTTAGAGAAGTTAAATATATCGTACAAGGTCCCCTAGACATTAAATAGTAGAACCAGTATTCAAATTCTATTAAATAATTTGCCTACCATAAAGCCTGAGTCTTTGATCGTGCTACTTTCAATATTTCAGAAAGCCTAATCCAATAGAACATTGGCTCTACAAAGACCTGTGCATTCTAAATTAAGAAAGCAGTCCCTTTGTTTTGGGCTGGAGTTATTTCACCCACTTTGATAACAGTGGTTTACTTGGACTGATTAGAAGCTTGTCTTGGAGATTCCTTTTATTGGTAGGAGGAAACCTTTTATTGGTACTAAAACAGTTGGTGCCTCTTTTCTGAAGTATAATATATTCTAACCTGAAAAGACTTAAGTTTATATCTCTTGTGTGTGAAATTAAATCAACATCCTAGTATATAAATTCTATTGGATCATAATTTTTTTACCTCATGTTTACTTAAAATATCTTTTGAAAAGCTTCCAGAATACCGCAATCCTTCTTACCTTTAGCAACTATCTGTACAATACAAAGGGAAAATAGCAAACTTTGCTGTCATGAGAGATAAAGTCAAAAGATTTAAATGTGAATGTGGATGAAGGAGCTTAATCAAGGATCAGGCCATACCATCAGGAAAAATGAATTTGGTAAAAGACATGTTTAACATCACCAGTGTGAAAGTTTTACGGAAGTTTATAGCAAGAAAAAGATTTCTGTAATTTTTAAAAACCATGGAATTTGACTGTAAGTTGGGGTTGAAAATATGTTTAGAACTTTGAAGTAGGTACTTCAAAGCCATGAGCAAAACTATCACTTGGCTTTGACCATCTGAAATGGTCCAGAAAGTGCTTCCTAAAGATGTCATCTGTGTTAAAGCCATAATAGAAACCAAATTATAACAAGCAAGATGTGGTCATGCAATTATCCTCCTCTGTCCTGAACTATGCCTCCATCTTGTTGGTACCTGTCCTGGCCTTCAGATTTCTGCTGACTTTGGCAATATGTCCTGACATTCCATCTCTTCCTATCTTTTGGTTTTATGTTGATGAGTTCTAGCATTTAAACTCGCTGATTTCTTTCTGCTCACTCCTTTAGCAATTGGTAAATAATTGCCTTTTCAAAATACTTTAATCATTATTTATTCACTTTTTCATCCAGCCAGACAATAAGCATTTCTGGCTATCTCTTATTTCTAGGCACTGTAATAGAGATTATTTAAAATAATGTTTTATTTTATTTTTTAAATTTATTTTATTTTAATTAATTAATTTTATTTTATTTTATTTTTGTTCCATATTCCAAAGAATAAGAGAGAGAGTCAAATAAATCTATCAAAGAGATGAAGAAGGCATTACAAGAATTTCTATAATACAGATGAGAAAAGGAAGACAACATGGTTTTAAATCACTCGTTCTATCAGAGTTTACCATTAGCCAATCTCGCCTTTAAATCTGTAGTCACAGACCATCACAGATGCTAGGTGCATATTTGGTGAATGGACCTAGAGTAAAAAGCAAGCTGTAGTCTTTGTAATGGGTTAGTATGACTCAGAAGGATGTCCTCAGCAGAAACTTCTGACCTAGACATAGGAGGAGTAAGGGATATGCAAAATACTGCTCCTCATTCTTTGTATGTGTGTATCCCTGATCAAGAAGCAGAAAGGTAGGAGAAATTATGTAACTTTACCAATGAGCTGACTCAGGAGAACATAAAATACTTCTTAGTCGTTTAAGACCACACACTGAAGCAGGCCCACTTTGCTTCATACCATAGCTCTACCACTAACTAACTCTTAGACTACTTGAGTAAATATCTTAATCTCTTTGATCCTCAATTTCACAATATGCAAAAATGAAGATAATGACAGAACCCTTCTTAGAGAGCTGGTGAGAATTAAATGCAGTAATACATAGAGTTACACACACAGATACACACACATGTGCATGCATGTGCATGTAAACATTTAGAAAACCTGGTAGATTAAGCTGTGTTACTGTTATTATTACTATTCTCCAGAACTCTAGAAGATAGAGGATGTCAAAAGAAGAAAACTAGGCACCATTTGGTTTTACTGGGTTTTGATGTACTCATAGGTATATATGTTTCTTGTCGTTTTCAGGCAATTCTCATTACTTTTTCCAAAGCATGTTTAGAACTGATCTTTAAATCTGTACTTCTGTTTCTCAGGTCTCTATTTCTTTTGCCTACTCCTGTTGACCAGCAGCAAGTTGCTATTTTGCTTGTTTTCTGTCAAAACATCAATAGCCTATTTCTAGGCACCAAAAATTAATCTCCACTGAGAGTCACCAAGAGCTATGATTAAACAGATGCCAGTAGATTATTAAACCAGACCTCAGTTCTCCTGAGCTTTTCACTTAAGGACATTGCTTAATCAGCCCCTACTCCCTTTACAATAACAGAATTTAGAAGATGTACATTTCTGCTTTTCTTCTGAATCCAAGCTACAATCTTCTTGTTTTAAGGGAACTTGTAAAATCATACCTCCAACTGTATAAAAGCAGCTTCCATTTATGGAACTTGAAACTCTGAACGAAATAATATGTTAAGCACTTTATTAACATAATCTTTCTTACTTAATCTTCATAACAATCCTGTGAGATAGCTGCTATTATTTACATTTTACAGATGAGAAAACTGAGGGCTAAAGAACTTGCCTACTATCACAGATCTATTATATTAAATCATAGAGCTGGCTATTAAACCCATTATGTCTGACTTAAGAGCTTGTGTTCTTACCTAACCACTGAATATCCTGATTTCTCAATATTTGTTAAAGATTGCCTTTTCAATACTCACTCTTAATAGCATTTCTTCAAGTACTTCTAAAAATTACATCTATTTTTTTTCTGTTTTTCCTTTGGCACTTCCTCTTCCTTCTCTTTTCTCCCCATTTAACTTTTCTTGCCCTCCTAGTCTCCTTTCTTCTCCTTTTTCTGCTCCTATTTCTCCTCTACTTTATCTTTTCTCCTCCTCAGCAAAAATAACTCTAAAATATGATAGAAATATTGTTTTATAAAGAAAAGATACTTTGCATATGAATGATTAGGAAAAGTTTCATGGAGGAGGTGGATTTTGAGGTGGGCATTTAAAGGTCAGGTTGCATTTGGATGAATGGAAAAATCCATGTGAATCAATCCAGAAAGAAGGAATGATACTGGCATATAATGTGGGAGGGTGGGGCCAGCATTTTGCTTTGGTTAAAATGAAGGCTGACTTACATAAATTTTTGGAGCTGGGCTTTGGATAATACAATGAGGATAGGTTGAGGAGCCTGGTATATCCATGTGAGGGGTTTGGACTTGAATCTGTAGGTTATGGTCAGCCAAGGGTTATTTGTGAGCATAGGAATTACAGTATCAGAGAGCTGTTCTTTAAGAAAAATAATATTCTAGCAACATATGAAATGATTTAGAGGAAAAGGAAATTGGAAGTAAAATGGTAGTTTGGCTATTGTTGTAAAACTTGGTTTCTGCTACACCCCAACTGAAAAATGACATTCACATTCATAGAAGACCAAGGATGTAACTTATGGACTATAAAACTCCCATTTTGATTGCTGGAACTCCACCTATTTCTCTCTTCTCAAGAAAGCCTGTAGATAGGGATACAAATGAGTTAAAATCCAGTTATTATGGGGATAAATTTAGATTTTTCTCTAATTTATTTTTTAACTAAATTATATTCAAATTCTGCTTTTATTAATAGTAAGAGGTTTCTTGAAATCCATCTCATTACTCTTTGTATCATGCCAGAATGTCAAAATCTCACAGTTAAAAGCCACTGGTGTTCATTAGGTCTTGGTAGTGGAGAAAAGAAGAGGAGATGAATGTAAGAGAAATTATAGAAATAAAATTGAAAAGAGCTGGAAGCTTATTGTTTTTAGAAGAAGAAAGGAGGCTTCATAAAAAGGGGCTTCAGGGCTTCAAACTAGAGTAACTGGGTAGATAATGATGCCAATGAGAAGTTAGGAAAACAAAAGTGGGAGATGGGAGGGAAGCCATTGAATCCAAGTTTGATAAAAGATATGTTAAGTCAATCAGACATATATTGCATCTAATATTTTTCTTATAAAAGAGTAAGTGTGGCAAGTATACACTAAGGATTTAAATAAACTTGCACTTCTTCACCCTAAGGCACTTTGTGTTCCCCTCACTAGAAGCAGGGAATGAAGTGTTTACTGGGATATATTTAAGAAACACATTTTAAAATAGTATAGTAGATAGTTTAAGAAGAAAATTAAGTGATAATATTCAAAGTGATAATTTGTATACTCATACAGTATACAAATAAAATTGCTTATACCTAAAATTTAGAAGAATAAACACCATTTTCCTTGAGAACACACGAGTGCTTAGATCAAAGACAGATAATAGCTAACAAAAGAGGAAAATACAGTTTCTTTTATAATATCATAAATTTTGAAATGTCTTTATCCTCTAATTCCCAAACATCAAGCCATGTAGGATGGATCTATGATATAGAGGAAAGAGGTTATACTCTCACCCAATTTGAGGGAATAGATTTCTTATGATTATTTTTCTTGGCCTTCTCAAAGTGAGATTAAAAAGAATCTATATCCTCCTAAGGCCTTCTAAAGGCCTTATAATTTGCAATGCCTCTTAAGTTTAGTAGGAGGCACATTGCATTGCTATGACTCTATTTAGAGCAGGGTCTTGAATATATTTGTATGTCCAATGTTTAACACAGGGACTGACACATAGCAAGTACCAAATAACTATTGAGCTGTTGAATGAGCTATTGCAAGAATACATGATTAGAAAGGATATATGATTAGAAAAATGCTTCCCTCCCTTGTCTTGGGGTGGCTGTTTTTTTTAAACCAATGATCATGAGCTTTATTAATGGAAGAGATATACTTTATTCAAAGGACATTCATAGGACACTGTTCTACGTTAGCTCAAAGGACTTGACAACTTTACTGTCTCTGGGAACTGATATTTCAGGTAGATTTTTTACAGCTATTTCCAATAGAAGGAATTCATCTTGGTACTCACATAGACATGTAAATAATTAACATGTTGGCTCATCCCACCTTACAATTTTGAAACTTAAGCTTGTTATACTCCTAGGAAGAATCTATCAAAAAGTAGGATCAGCATGATCATTTGGACTAGGCAACCAGCTTGAAGAGGCCTCCACTTTTGAACAATTTGTTCAGGGAAGAAAAATGAAACATCATGTGTTGATTTTGACCAATCCTAGCTAAAACTCACCCACTCCGTGTTAAACCTGATTTGAGAGAGATGATCTGATGGACCAGAGTCTTCAAAATCTAAGCTGTTTGAACTTGCTTAAAGTCTCCTAGAAAGCCTGCTCACAGGTAATGTTTGTGTCACTCAATCCTTTAATGAATTGTACCTTATATAGAGAGACAGTGATGCTACCCCAATCTGCAACTCCGCATTGCTTAGTCCCCTTGTAGTTTACACAGTTACACTAGTTCTGGCCAATAGATATGGGAAAAGGGATATGTGTCTCCCTAGACCAAAGAATAGAAAAGTCAATGTGTCTGCCCTCTAGCTTGTCTTGTCCTGACACGGGGATAAATGAGTCCTCAAGTTCTAGATGATGTAGTTACAAAACATGGAATCTATTAGTCTGGATCCTTGAATGACTCTATAAAACAGGGTGCCCTTCTAACTTGCAATGATGTAGCACAAATGAAAACTAACTAACCTTTGTTTTATCAAACTATTGAGATTTCAGGGTCACTTTATTCTTACCACAAACCTAACCTACCCAGATTAACACAAAGGAAAACAGGAAGAGGATTAACATTTAATAAGCACCCATTATGTGCCTACACTATACTGGGACCTTCCTACGGTCTGCTGTTTCTATTATTGTTTTATTCATTTCTCACAAAGCCTTTATCAAAGGTTGGGGTAACCAGACAGCACAGAAAAACAGAGGCAAAGTGATATGAACATCTATGTCCACATAACCCTCCCTGCCTCTTCTGTGGTATCATTCCTGTCTTAAAGCAGAAATAGACCTGCCTTCTGAGAGCCATACATATTGGCTACTTATTTTTAAAAAATTAATATTGTTTAGGTCAACAACCACAGAGTCAGGGCAAGTCATTTTCAAATGAGTTAAGCAATTTATGTCAAATGTGTATTCAATTATCATCCTTTAGAGTTATTTGGGTGTTTCTTACAAATTATTGCGTATGACTCACTCTGGATCCATAGGAATTATGTTATTTAGTCTCATTATTGGGTATTGTTTGTTGTTGCTAATGAATAAAATGAAAAATGAAATATTATGTATTCAGAGTATATCAAATTAAGTACCACAGAGAAAGGGTAAATAGGGACGTGTTTACCGAATCATTGCATATAGGAGTCTCTTTTAGTTGAATTATGAACATCTAATTAAATTCTTTACAGTGTGTAAAGACCTCTGGACTTGGAGTCACAATACCTGGGTTGAAATTCTGGTCCCATATTAGCTGTACAATCAAATTACTTAACTGAGCCACAGGTTTCTCATCTGTAAATTGAGTATAGATTAAATTTACCTTACAGGGCTTTCTTGAGAATTGTGGAGTTGAATTAATACAGAAGCATCTGTGGTCTGGTATATAGTAGATGCATAATAAAGTGTTAGAGACTCAGTTTGCCCTTTAAAATACTAATAATATGTTACCCTACTAGGTTATTCAAGTTTAAAATATCAATGACTACTGTGGACTCTTCTAATAAACAGATGTGGACATGGGTTAAATATTTCAGAAAGAGTCACTTGACATCAAAGAATCTTCAAAAGGAGAGAGTCGCCTTCATTAACTCATCAAGCTTCAGGGTCAGGCTTTGTATTTTGCAAGCTCAAAAACTCTAACTTGGCAGCATCCCGGAGTCAATCTAACTCAGGGATACTGATCCAAATTAGCCAATTTCACAAGACACTGATGGAGATGAATAGATACTTATTAGAATTTATTGATTTTAATAAGAAAAATCATCTAAGCTGACTAAATGCCTATATACTCTGACCAGTTCAATATCCCTTGGTACAGAAATTATAAAGGGAGCCAAATGTAACCCTAAGCTTACCTGTGTCTGTGTAGACTAGGTTATGCTGGTAGAGACGACCACAAAATCTCAGTTTCTTTAAATATCAAAGGTCATTTATCTCTCAAACGTCATGTCCACCGTGGGTAGTGGGTGTTTGGCTTTAAACTCAGTAATTCAGGAAGGCAGAAGCTCCACTTCATGGAGTTGCTTCAGCAAAGGGGAAGGAATGATGAAGGATCTTGCACTGGCTTTTAAAGCCTTCCAATAAGTGACATGTATTCCTTCCACTCAATTTTTTATTGGCCAAAGTAAATAAAATTGCTGTATCTAATTTTAAGAAAGTGAAGTGAAACCATCTTATACCCCAAAGTAGAGGGGAACTGGATATTGGTGAGTGTACCCGGTGACCATTCTTGATAAAAGACGTAGGTATGTCAAAGGTGGCTTCATTGCAAGTTATGAATGTTTGACACCCTTATTCTCTGAAGTCTGCCGTCCCTCTAACCACATAAAAGATGTAATTGCCAGATGCCTACACCTTCATGATGTTCTATTGGCAGAGCATCCTCCCCTTTTGATAGAACTAGGGCATGCATGCCAATCACTATCTCAGAGACTCTTTACCTCCATCTTGTTGGCTGACCAACTCTCCATTTCACAGGTATATTCTTTCTTTAGACCCATTCATGTACTCAATTAAATGGTGTTCAGGGCTTACTGCCCTGGGAACCCTTCTATCTCTTTCAGATGATTAACATACCTAGATCTATTGAGTATTGATTTTATAACTTAACTCTGAAGATAATAATATTTTCTTCATTTTGCAGTTAGTCCAGAGATAGCTAACTGCCATTCCTCACCTCCATCCAACCGCCTCCCAATATACTGCTTATGGATTCAAAATGATATTTATAATCTCGTAATGATACACTTGTTTCAGTTAAGAATGTTTGGGGGACATCAGGTCCTCCTTACTTAACGTGTATTTTCTCATGCTTTTAATTGTGCCAGAATGACTATGCAAAAAGTAATTTCTGCCTCCTCAGTTGTCCAGTGTGAGCTGCATTCTGCTTATAGAGAATAACTACAAGTGGGGTTTAATTATAATTTAACCCCCACTTTAAGTATCCCTTAATGAATACCTGTTGATTAGTAAAAAACTCCTATATTTGTTTCCAGATCCTATGCCTCCAAAGAATTTGATGACTTTTAGATTGAACACTTTTGTCTGCATGAGTTTTTTTAAAATATATTCTCTGTCCTAATCTTCAAACAGTTCTGTACTGGACATCTGTAGACAACTTTTTTCTCTTCTACTAAAATATTTTAGCAAATAGTTCCCCAAATCAGAAAAGAAATTTACTGTTTTAATTTTTTGTTGCCCATTGTTTGTTCATTCTATTCATCTTAATTTACTCATACATTCAGCAGACTTTAGAACACCTACTATGTTCAAAGCCATAAACTTTGGGGAGCAAATGAGAAATAAGATAATATCTGTTTTCTCCAAGGACTTCATTTTTGGGTAAAAATAGAAAGACAAAGGCCAAATAATAAGAAGCATTTAATAAAATCAAGAGTGGGAAAGAATGCTTTGTGTGTGCGCTTAAGTTTGGAACTAAGTAAATTCAGGGTTTTATAATACTTAAGCATTCTATTAGATTTATTCTTCAAAGTTTACAAAGTACTTTCTCATAAATGATCTCATATAATCCTCTCAGCAGTTCTGTGGGAGGTCATGTTAACCCCTTTTACAAATGAGACAATACAAGCTTATTGAAATTAAGCAGCTTGCTCAAGGTTTCATTATTATTAACTGACATAATCTATATTTTTCAAAACTTCTCATACTATAGGACTACTTTAAGTCCTGCACCTATAGCATATTTGATCTGAATCCCTAGCTAGTCCTATTGCCTGAATGCTTTGACACTACAAGTTATAAGAATACCAGAATGTTTTAATTTGGTGAAAGTTCACTTCCATGAGGCCATTATTATAGAAAATAAGGAACCAACACTTGTTTGACATGTAACTAATTGTTTAAAAAATTGTCATCTGGTTACCTATATGTTAATTCATTTTGTTTATTTAGCTTTTTAAAAAGTGTGGTTTTTTTGCAATTCTCTTTTCAGAAAAATAGGTAGCTTTTATTACCTATATGCATGTATTTCTCCACATTTCATTGCCCAGCTTATAGAGAAAATATTGGAAAAATACTGGAAATGGATTTCTTTTATAAACAAAGGTAAAGAAAAATACATACCTTAATGTGATATAATAGAAAATGTTGCTCAAGTTAAAGAGGCTGAGGTAGAGAGATCAGAGAAGGAAGCTGTTGGATACCCACATAGAACAATGGAGACAGACAGATGAATTTGTCAAAGTCCTTGTCTGATCCCGAGTTTTGTCGGAGCAATTCAATAAACTCATGTTGAGTGTTCATGTTACTACACACTGTGTAAGGCAAGGAAATTACAATAAGACATGATATTGGCTCTCAAACATGTTGTTGCAGTTTCATGGGGGAAACACAAACATAAGCAATTTCAATAGAATAAAGTAAATACTATGCTTGAACTATAAGGTGTTTATGAGCAGAGGGCACACAGCTAGAGACAAGAGATAGTGTTGGAAGGGTGGACTGCATTTAGAAATAGGTTGGAGAACAATGAGAGAAGGCTTCTTTTAGGAAGCCACTTCTAAACTAACACGACTGACCAGGAGTTAGCCAGCAAAGAGACGAAACAAGGACATTGTGGTTAAAAATAATATTAAATACCACCAACTGGGTAATTCTATGCATGGTTATTACTTTTGGCCCTTAACATGAATTACCTTATGTAATTCTCTCCAGTGCTCTGTAGGATAGGTACTACTATTTTCCTGTTGCACAGATGACAGAACAAAGCAAGATAAGAGAAGCTGGTACGATTTACCTCAGATAAGTAAAGAACTCCAGGCAAGAGGCCTCTGGGTAATAATAATAATATAAAAAAGACCCAGAAAAACACATATAATCATGAAGAGTTAGAAAATAATCAGGGATAAGGCAAGAAATAGGTCAAGAAAAACATGATCTAGTGTTTGAAAATAATTTAGATGAAGGAAAGAAAGAGAAGAATAAAAGGCAAGTAGAAACCATAAGAATAGTAAAATCCATATGATAGGCAAAATATTAATAATAACAGTTACTGTTTAATAGTGTTAGCCATATTCTAAGACCTCTTCTATGTGTTTTCATGTGTCATGTCTTTTAATTCTCAAAATAATTCTATGCGGGAGTTATTATTGTTCCTATTTATACATGAGTATACTAATGGGCCAAAGAGATTGGGTAAAATATCTCAGTCTCATAGTTAGAAAGAGAACTGGATTTTGAAACCAGATATGCTGACTCCAGACCCCAGGCACTTAATCATTCCATTCTACCTTTTGGATACCAGTAAAGGTATTAGTATAGTCTATAGCTTACTTTGGTAAAACATATTTTAATTATAACATTCTGAGACTAGATCCCATTTTTTATGAGGGAATTATAGCTAGGCTCTGCTCTTCTTATCTGATTTGGGAAGCATATTTTCCTCTAAATCAAGATGGCTAATCTCATACACTGCCTATTTCACTGATGTAACTCTCAGGGAGTAAACAGCCTTATCGCCAAAACATGGGGGATTTTGCAGCTCCATACATACTGACAGCTATCACCAGCTGCAGAGCAAAAGTCACTTATTCTTTTGCCTTTGTAGATAAGACAAAACAGTGTAATGATAGCTACATAATTATGGGTAAAGGAAACAACTTAAAGACTTTAGGGTTTTTATGATTTTTTTAAAATTAAAATCATATATTTCCATATTTCTATGAAGTTGCTAAGGAGTGTAATGAAGGCTCATTTAAAAACACTTTCATCTGTGCAGTGTGCACAGGAAATAATATATGAAGGGAAGAGTATAAGCAAAACATTTCTTAAGAGTCTAAGCTCTTCATGAAATATACATATTTAAGAAACAAGGGAAATAAAGTTCTGAGATCCTAGTGGAAAAATGAGAAAAGGAGAATACATTTTAAGAGCAAATTAATGTTTGCTATTTTTGCCCCTTAAATGCCAATAGTTTTGCTTTTCCCTAAGAAATAATAATTTCTCTTTATGGCAATTATGGCATAGAACTTTCATTTAATTATACTTTTAAGTAGGTTGAGTGGTCATAATGTAGATGCATTTAAACTGCACTTTTCCATCTATTATATCAAAGTCCCACAGTAATTTGTAAGTTTTAAATTTGTCTTGGCATCAATTAAAAATGTTTTTTTTCCCCTAATGCCTCTCTTTGGTTAACATATCTTCCTATGTGTTCCTTTTGTATGTGTTCCACTTTTCTACCATGATACAGAACAAAGTATTTAAGCCTAGGGATTTAAGGCATTATTATTTCAGAAAAATTTAAGACCAAATCATCTATCTGTTAGACTAAGAATTTCTCACAGGAAGAAACTATATTGTCTTCAGGTTTTATTTTCAGGACATAGTAGACCCTCAAAATATATACTAAAGACATCAGAAAATTAATGGATTGAAAATAATATGATTTTATTGAATTGAATGACATCTAAACAAGAACGAGATGGAATAAAGGGTAGAAAAAGTTCACTTCTTAGAAAAGATAATGTCAGAGAGATCTTTCATGTCACTATCTGAGGACTCATTTTGGCATCTCTTCACTCAAGCCTAAGAGAAGTCTTTTGTACTAATTAAGGGTATTTATCTAGTTTTGCTAGTGGTGAAACAACTTACTGCAGAAATGAAAGAATTATTTCCAAGAACAATCTCAAGGGCAAAGATGAAGGGCAAAAAGCAGATGGTAGTAAAGGGTGTTTGAATGATGTCTGGGGCTTACAAATATATATTATTAAAGAAGACACTTTTTGCCTTCTTACAAGCAAACAAGACACTTAAGATTTTTTAGCAAGATTGTCCTTTTATGTATCATGGTTCTTATTTCTTAAAATTATAGTAAATTAAAAGAGTAGTATGTGGCCAGGTTGCAATGAATGTAACACCTAAGCCTATTAAAGCTCTTCATTCATATGTACCAAAGCACCTAAGCCAGTTATTCCACTTTTATTATTGTGCAAAACTGATGCCTTATCCAAGTCAAACAACCATGTTTTAGAATTAAGCAGATCTGGGTTCAAATTCAGCCTGTTTTTTTACTACCTGACAGACCTTAGTTCCTTTTAAGACTGCATTGAAAAAAAGTATGTACTTATATAATGTTGATTTTAGAGGCTATTTTTTCTCATTCTGGCACTATTCCTGGTTCTGTAAGATTTTTTTTTCTTTTTCTTTCTTTTTTTTTTTTTTTTTTGAGACAGAGTCTCACTTTGTTGCCCAGGCTAGAGTACCATTGCATAAGCCTAGCTCACAGCAACCTCAAACTCCTGTGCTCAAGCAATCCTCCTGCCTCAGCCTCCCAAGTAGTTGGGACTACAGGCATGTGCCACCATGCCCAGCTAATTTTTTCTATATATATTTTTAGTTGTCCAGCTAATTTCTTTCTATTTTTTTAGTAGAGATGAGGGTCTCGTTCTTGCTCAGGCTGGTCTCGAACTTCTGAGCTCAAACGATCTGCCCACCTCAGCCTCCCAGAGTGCTAGGATTACAGGCGTGAGCCACCAAGCCCGGCCTTCTGTAAGATTTTGAATAAGTAATTTACTCTAAATGGTTTCCTTCTATTATTAAAATTAGATTATCTTCTAATTCATAAATTCCACTCTTAGAGATTTATCCTAAGGTATACTATGCAGAGATTTATGCATAAGGATGTTCATATGTAGCATTGTTAAACTAGAAAGAAAACTAAACAACTACATATCTACCAATAGGGAATCAGTTTAATTATAGCATAGTCATTCATTAGAATTATGTGGTGTCAATAAAAATTATAAATACATTTTAATTCATATAGATTGTCATATGGGGAAAAAGCAGTCAGAAAGAAAAATGTATAGCATGATTTTATGTTTTAAAACTAAATATATCTGAGCAATATGAATGGAAATATAGCTGTTTATTGTGCATTATGTTCCAAAAACTATTGTGAGTGCTTTACATGTATCGTTTCATTTTATTTATATAAAGCTCTAACAGGCATTGCTATTAATATTTTTGTATAAAAAATTGAGCCACTGGGACATTAAATAACTTGCCCAAAGACACACAATTAATGGTTCCAGTACTTGTACTTGAACCTATATTCTTTACCACTGTGATATGCTGCCTGCTAAGAAATCTAAAAGTGAACAATATAATGTTAATTATGTTCATCTCTTAACTTTATTGAGTACATGGAGGTTTAGAGGTGGTAAATTACTCAAGATCCTAAGCTCTGGTCCTGTGTTTGTCATTGACTGTGTGTCTTTGAAGTTTCTTGACCTTTCTGTCTCAGTTTCCTCATCTGTAAGACAGGAATAATAGTTTATACAGTTTCTATGAGGAAGGATTTAACAAATTAATACATATAAAGGAGCAGTCCTGAATCTTTTTGGCATTAGGGACTGGTTTACTGGAAGACAAGTTTTTCCACTGATGGGAGGAGGGAGTTGGGGGGCTGGCAGGTGGTGATGCCAGCAATGTGGAGCAGAGCAGGTATAAATAACAGATGAAACTTCACTTGCTCACCTGTCACTCACCTCCTGCTCTGTGGCTCCCATTCCTAAGTTTCACCTAAGACAATGTTCCACAGGACAGAGCGGTGGAGATGGGCAGGGGAGTTGGAGCTCAAGTGGTGATGCGTGGCCCAGTTCCTAACAGGCCACGGATTGGTACCGGGCCTGGGGTAGGGGACCACAGATGTAAAACACTTAAAATGGTGCCTGGAACATAAAAATATTTTTAAAATGTTAACTGCTACTATACTGTCATCTGGCTGAAAATGAATAAGATCAGAATATGAAACTTGGTTTAACTCTAATACATATTCTCTCATATATACTCCAGTTCTTCTAGGCCTGTATCTGTATTTAGCACTGCTATGCT
This sequence comes from Eulemur rufifrons, assembly GCF_041146395.1. Classification (NCBI taxonomy): domain Eukaryota; kingdom Metazoa; phylum Chordata; class Mammalia; order Primates; family Lemuridae; genus Eulemur; species Eulemur rufifrons. The sequence continues at coordinate 44,423,175 of NC_090988.1, forward strand.
TCTATTCTCCAAAGATTACAAATGAGTTAATTCACTTTTAAGTTCTCCCTGCTAAAGGGTTAGAAAATATTGTTTGAGTAGGCTCTCACGTAGAATAAAATAAGCAAAACAAAACTGACTTATGTATTTGCACTCTAATCCCTAGAGATTTTCCAGTACTTTACTCTGAGTTATTTGCAAGGCTTTCTAATTTTAGGCTTATTGTTCTCAATGGTTTTGGAGAAGGAGTTGCCATAATTTAGAAGGAAAGGGAAAAAAATGGTAACTAAAAGTTATGGTCCTCCTCAGACTATAATTGGAAGCCTACATTATTTTTATGTTGGGCTTCTTTTATTTATTCCACAAATATTTATTGAGTGTTCACTATATTCCAGACATGATTCTCGGGTCTATGTGCTAGTGTTTCCTGCTGTCTGCCTAAGGATGACTGTATTTGTTACCTATCCTGCATGGCAAATTATCAAAAATCTTAGTGGCTTAAAACAATGATCATTTATTATCTCTCATTGTTTCTATGGCCAGACGTTCAGAGAAGACAGAGCAGGCCACAGTGGGAAGACACAAAGAGGCTAGACCACTAGAACCATCTGATGGCTCATTCACTCGGATGTTTGGCAGCTGGTGCTGGCTACCTGCTCATTCCTTTACTGGGGCTACAGGCTGGAACAGCTACACGTGGCTTTTCCATGTGGCCCGAACTTCGTACAACATAGAGGTTGAATTCCCAAGGCAAGCATCCTGAGAGAGAGCCAAGCAGAAGTCATATTCTTTTGATGACCTAGCCTTAGAAATCACAGCATCACTTTTGATTTGCTTTGTTTGCCTTGAACAAAGTAATGTATGTAAACTATAAAATTCTGTACACTTGTTACATGTTATTGGTATTCAGTATAGTTGAATGTCATAACTTTTCCGTGTTTATGGACAATTCTCAACTCTTTAACTTCTCTGGGTATTAATTTCTTCTCCAGAAAATGGGGACAGTGATAACAGTGATAATAAGTAAAACATAGAGTTGAAATGATAATTTAAAAGAGAAAAATTATGAAACATGTTTTGTGAAAGATGAGTTATATTTTATAAGTATTTTCTTTCTATTATAGGTTTAAAAACTTTTCCTGGACTTATACTCTAAAGAAATAATTTCATACATGCCATGTGATGGTCAGGATACAAACTGTTTGGGAAGATCTTAGAGTCAGATAGATGTGAGTTGAACTACTGCTTTTTTATTAGCTGTATGATTTTGAACAAGTTTTCTAACTTCTCTGAGCTACAGGGTACTCATCTATAAAATTAAAACAATCTATTCTTAAAGATTAGGTAATAGTAACTAGTCAGTAATTTTAGTTCTTGTTATTTGAAGTAAAGGGTACATAAATAGTGACATAACTGACCTCATTTGCAGTTGTGACACTGGAAGTGGTGGCCTGGGTGGCCTGGGGAGCTTTAGTGTAGGGACATATGATAGATCCTAGCGGTCCTTTAGTGTAGGGACCACTGATAGATCCTAAAGCACTTTTTTGCAAAATGGAAAAATATAACCTCCTCTGGGAGGTCACAGCACCATTCCAGGGTACACAGCTTGGGGATCAGAGTGTGAATTGCACTTCAACCCTCGCTGATCCCCAGGTGGGTTCTTTTTATTTTCAGCATATTATGGGGGTACAAAAGTTTAGGTTACGTATATTGGCCTAACTCCCTCCCCCAAATCAGAGCTTCAAGCGTGTACCATATACTGTGACCTGGTGGCTTCCTATTTCATGATAATTTTACACATTTTTTTTTTTATGGTAGAAGTCTTTATAACCAGAGTTAAAGTCAGTGATGTAAATGGGCTTTCAAAAAAAAAAAAAAAAAAGAAAAGGCTATGATTTGTAGCATTTGCTGATATCCATGGTATAAATACTCTCACCATTACTGATTTCAAGTTACCAACATTTTAACAACTAGCTTAAAAAACAATTGTCTTTTGCTTGCCTGTAGGAGCCAGCTTTAGGACACTCACTGACAAAGTGAAATATAAGTGCCGGAAAACAGCCCTGAGCCCTCATTAACTTCCTTAGACACAAAGCATCCTACGAGGAGCTCCAATGGTAAAACAGAAAGGCTTCCAGAGCTATGGACAGTTTCATAGTAGTAATTTTGCCCCTTTTCTCTTTAAATTATCTTTATTTGACTAGGAAAAAAATATTAGTATTACTCCCCAAATTCTTACTGATATCTTATGGAAGACAAATAGAAACATTTTAGGACATCACATTTTAAAAAAGAAACATGTGCTATAATCATTTAAAAAAAAATGAGAATCACTGCTACAAGATGGTTTGGGAGAAGGGGAGACAGGAGATGATGCCACATGTCTTACCTTGGAGAGAAGCCAGGCTATGCCAGCCAAGAACAAAATAACCTATTGGTACAACTTGTTGGAGCTCAACATGTGCTATCAGCTCATACTTCTATTTTTTTGGTCATATCTAGCAGATTTTATGGTCACAGCAAATGTCATTTTTCCATTTCCCATCAGAAATTAAGGGTGAATTATAATAGGACTTATCTTTTGGATTGTTTTTAACTTCATTTCTGTTTTTGATTTTGATAGTCTGTAACCTACCACAAAGGAGGTAGATGGATTTAAAGAAAGACATTTTTCAATAGGGGAAAGTTTTTGGTTAGCAAGCTAGTGTGACCTCCCTTTGGTTCAATTCCATTCACTTGAATTTGACAAACATAAATAGGACATAATCCCACCCTTCAAGAAGCTTATGGCTTAAAAATCGGGCTTTTCTCTAGCATTCTCAAGCTCAACAGCACAAAGTCTGTGTATTATTAAGGAAAATAAAATCATGAGATTTCTACCAAAAATTTGGACTCAGACAATTTAATACGATCTAGTAGCAAAGTGATAGTACTACTACTATGAGTAGTAGTGGTAGCAGCAGTAGAAGCAGCTAGGAGAAAACCCACATTTGTATTCAGAAACTACTGCCTCCTGGCTATGTGAATTTGGACAAAGTCACTTGATTCCTCTGAGTCTGTTGCCTCATTTATAGAATGTGAATCCTATCTCACAGATAAAAAGAATAGATTTCAAGTTCTCAGTACCCTTTCTGACACAGAGTAAAATAAGTGGTATATGAAATTATTAATAATATCATCAAATCATTGTAAAGATTAAATTAGCTAGTATTCCTTTAATACCATCCAAAAATTATTTAATGAAAATTTACCTTGTGTTGCATGAATCTGTAAACTGAGTCACATATTCACTGCAACAATGAAGAAACACATACATGTTTGTACCTTTCTTCCCCACACTGGCACTCCTTAGAAGCAGGAAAGGGCTATAATGCAACAAATAGAAAGTCCGCGGAAACTAAGAGTAAGAAGATATGCCACTTGATGCAGAAGATCAGAAATAGGATTGTGAGAAATGTGCTGTTGAAATAAGCACTAAAGAATGGAAAAGAGATAGAAGGAATCATCTCCCAAGTGGAAATGATGAATTACAAAACTGCATGCTCATTGCCACAGGATACTATAAATATGAGGATGAACTACTTCTACTACCTCTTTCAGAAACATAACGGAAAGTCCATAGCCCACCAATAGTGGATAATGTAAATGAGTATTGCCTAGATATAAAGATTAACAGTTTGATCAAACTTTAGAAAAATAATCCCTTTTAAGATATAAATATTGGGGATGCTTGGGAAAGCAACCAATTTTAAAAACAATGTCATTCTGTATTTTCAGGTATCAACAGATGCCTTCTTTTACTCTGACTTAAAAGTATTTAATATCATTTCTACAAATGGAAGGGAGATAGGGAAACCACTTGCTTTTCAGAGTTTGTTTTGCAAAGTCTTTTTAAAAGCATGTCTGGCTAGATTTGGTATCTAGCTAGAATTTTTCAATTACCCCTTGAGAAAATGGCTTTGGAATGCTTCCTTACTTTTCTCTGTTCATTCGACATTACCTAGTAAGAGTAATAAGTGACTCCACTATGTCATGCCTATTTATTGTAGTTTCTGTCAGTGATGTCAAGATGGTTGTTCAGAGCATAAATTTAATCTCTATTAGGGTAATCTGACTTCCCCAGGCACAGTGTCTTATAAAAGAAGGGACAGCTGTATACTCCCCTCCAAGAAGATTCATGATCATTTCACAGAACCATTTCTTTTAATCAGGAGATAGAAATGCTGTCAGATTTATTGGGACTATTTGGGCATGAGTGTCAGGCTTTAGTGGCTTCAAAATGAGGGCACTGTAATGCAATTCTAATGGACAAGAATTCACCAGACCTATGTCCTTAGAGAAAAACTGCTTTCATTGAAGGGTATCAGTCCACTATTGCAGAACAAGCACTGATCTGGGAGTCAAAAGGTAAAATTTAAATCTTCAATTCTGCCAAAAACTAGTCAAGTAAACTTTATGCAAGTCATATGACAGTTCTGCAAATCTATCTCACTATTTGTAAAGTAAGGCAATTAGATTAGATAAACTCTAAGATCCTTCTAGCATTGGCATTACTGCCACTCTAGTTCTGGAACATCTTCTGGTTTGCTTGAGGTATTTTACATGTTGTAAATTTAAGTCTTGAGTTGTAGGAATGAGGTTTAATGATACTTGATTGTATATTCCTAATAATAAATATTTTCATTTTTTACAAAATCCAGTGATGATCTTTCAAGTTAGCAGGCATTTGAGGATAAATACCAATCAGAAAATATATTATTTTTTCAGTGCTAGTTTAGTCATAGTCACACAACCTGACCTTGATTCAGTTACCCCCAAATCCATCAACACTTAATTTTCTGAATGTTACTGAGCTGAGTATCTGACACCTTAACCTACCCAGAAGCACAAAAATGGAAGGTTCTTAGAATGTTCCATCTTTGTCCTGACATATGCATATATTAATGTATTTTAAATTGTTTATCTGATTGTCCCTTATTAGAACCTTCAATTGTTTCCCCATTACCTGCAAAATAAGTACAAAATCATCAACATACCACACAAAGTCCTTTCCAACTTACCCTCTCTTGCCTAAGTTGCTCATTTGCCTTTTCTACCACCTCTCTGCATAAACTCCAGCTGTCCTGAACTTCTTTTATCATTCAGTCTACAGGAATTTACTTGTGCATGTATCTTCTTCCAGGGAGAATGGTCTTTACCATTTGTACAAATATGTCTCTCACCTATAAGCATTGCATTTTCCCTGTTCTTTGATTTCTTTGTTTTCCAAATTTTATTCAGCTGCAAATCTCAATTTATTTAAGTCTTCCCTGACTCCAAATTCCTCCTCAAGCATTTACCTCACTGAATGGCAATTATTAGTTGACATATCTTTCTTCCTCATTAGACTGTGAACTCCTAGACAACTGGAATAATGGCTTATTTATTTCTGGATCTTTAGCAACTGGCTGATAGACAAAAAATTCTTATGAACATTTTGGTAAATTAAATGAGCAAGTGAAGTATACTTAAATGAATATCCACTTTATCCTCACCTCTTCTTTGAAACCCTCCTGGATTTTTCCTCACCCATCCTGTCACCGCACTTCCTAGTATTTCCATTTCCCTCTTATCTTTATGTATTTAGATTCAACTATGTTTGCCAGTACTTATATTCATATACAGTCATGTACTATGTAATGACTTTTGGTCAAGGATGGACTACATATATGATGGCGGTCCTATAAAATTATAGAATTGAATTTTTACTGTACCTTTTCTATGATTATATATGTTTAGATACACACTTACCATTGCATTATAATTACCTGCAGTATTTAGTACAGTAACATGCCATACAGGTTTTTAGTCTGGGAGCAATAGACTATACCACATAGCCCAGATGTGTAGTAGCCTATACTATCTAGGTTTGTTTAAGTACATACTATGGTATTCACACAATGATAAAATTGCCTAATAACATATTTCTCAGAATGTATCCCCATCATTATGTGGTACATGACTATATTCATTTTATTTAGTTTTATTTAGACCATATTATCTACATATTTTGTCTTTTCATAGACTTCTACCCATGTGACTGCCCAATAAAGCTGCAAATATTTCAATATGAATGTTATTTGTTGTGTACTCATGTCTATGTTCGTGTTATCTATTTTGTCTATACTTAGATAGGAAGAGATGTTAAAAAATCATTTTGCTACAGCAACCTAGTAGAAGTACTGGATAAATATTTAATGATAGTAATGTTGATTTACTACAATATGTAGAATGAGAATAAAGCAATTGCCACCATCGTGCAATGCAAATCTCCACTGCAAAGATTTGTAGCTCCCATACACAATGTCTTACTTTTTGCTGAGGCTTTAAAGATTTAAATGATTTCCTGAATTTCAACTTTAATTCTAAGGCCATACAAGTAAGTCACTGGGCTTTTCTGTGCCATCAGCCTAATGTTTTAAGGATAAGAATAGATTGTCCATGATCTTAGGTTCAGTCTCTGGGATTAAAGGAATTTTCTGTAGCATTCTATACAATGACTTATGGCCAGCCTTCTCTATTCTTTCAGTGTATTCTTCCTCAAATTCCCTCCTCCCCCTTGAAAATCCTTCCAGATTAATCTTCCTAAACCTATTCTTCATCATCTCACTCCAGGAGAATAAAAACTTTCGATGTTAGGACCATTAAAGGGAGACTGATATATGGAAGTAGTTATACCATAGTATGATAAATATTATTAGCGATAGACATATTAGTCTTTCAAGAAATAGTTAATGAGTCTTTACCTATTGCTCTGTCATGTGCTAAGTACTAGGGCAGATTTGTTTGGTCCCTGCCTGTGTGTTTAGGAAGAGTCACAAAGGAAATGTCATTTCAGCTGGTGCTTGAAAGTGAACAAAGAATTCACTGCTTGACTTTAATTTCCTAATAATTCCTTGTGTCTGTCAATGAATCTCTCTCTGCTCTAGAGCAAAATGTAATAGTTCTGGAAGGCTGAATTTAAAGGATAAATTTTTAAAGCAAAATAGAATAACAAAGGGGAAACTGGAACTTGATTTAATATATAAAACTTTAAAATTGTATATATTTTATAGATATTTTAGCACTTGGTAAATTTTATTTTTTTAAACATAACTAAATTTGGGAAACAAGGTACTTTAAAAAAAGAACTAAGCTGCTAAAACATTTTTTGATTTAATCCCAGGATAAGAACTCAGTTATGAACAAAATTGAAAGTGTTGAAAAGACACTTATCTTAAACACTAACAGCAGTTCTGGCTGCAGTGGGAGTATGGGAGTTAAAATCAAAGATATAATAATATGGTAATTGGAGTCTTCAACTGATGTGTTAAATCAGTGTAGCATGGGTATGCATGTGGGAGGTTTGGTATGTGGAGGGAACATGTACAGGGAGGGTTATTGTTGCTCTTCACTTGGCTAAGTTTAAATGGAGAGGCTGGAAGAGAAAGTGGGAAGATAAGCATTCCTTTCTTCCTTTGGGAAATTCAGAACTAGCCAACAAGATCCAATTAACACACATGGAAGTCAAGGGACCATTTTATGGTAATTCAACCTACTTAATCACATGTGCACGAAACCAAACGTTGTCCATTCAACCCAATTTGTTCCATATGTTAATTGATTTCTGTGTTATAAAATGTAGTATGATAGGATGAGAGAGTAAAATAACATTTATGGTGAATCTGCTTACTACCAGAGATTGGTACTTTATTTTTTAAGTTATTTATTTTTAATCCTATAACAGTTCTCCAAAGTAGGTATTATTTTTAATTGTTTATCCAGCATTTTATCACACTAATTTTCATATTTAATGTAATGTTGAAAGAATAATACAATGAATGTCTATATTTCCTGGATTCAATAATTGTTAACAGTATTACAAATATGTGTTATCTATTTAGCCATCTATAGAATTTTCAATCTGTTATATCTTTCCCTATCTAAGTAGATAGCTGGATTTATTTTCACAGAACCATTTTCAAGTAAGTTGCAGACAGTAATCTTACCATCCATCTCTTATAAAACCATAACAACATTACCACACAAAATACCAATAGTAATTGCTTCCTAATACTATTTAATATCCAGTCCATATCCAAATACACCAACTATCCTCACAAATTATTCATAGCAATTTTTTTGTAAACCAATTATTGTTCATGTATTACATTTGGTTCTTATTTCTTTGGTATGTTTTAATCTAAAAGAGTCTCCCCAACTTTCTCCCATGACCCCCAACTTTTATTTTGAATAATTAAAAACAAATAGAAAAGTTGAAAGAATAATAAAAAAAACCCTCTATACCCTTTACCTTATTCACCAATTGTTAGCATTTTGCCACATCAGCTGTCTCTAGCTTGCTCACTCTAATTCTAAATCAATCATCTCTTGTACATGGAATTTTTCTACAAAGAGGTTTTTTAAAATTGTCTTAAGATGTTACCTCTATGACTTAATGCTTTTTCCTTAATTACCAATGTTTATGATAAGAAGTTAGTGTAAAAATAAACTCTAATGATGACAAGTGATACTCATCTTTTAAAAAAGTATTATTCTTTTTGATACCCACATTTTTACCAAATTTGACCAGGGGAAACCCTTTAAACTAGCTTCCATGTTTTGGTACTTTTGCTACACTGGATATAGAATCAGCTATCTCTCCAAGAAGCCCTGGATCCTTTTAGTAGAAAATGGTAAATAGAAACCAAGATCTTGGTGCATTAATAAGTTATGCTCATTGTTACTTTGCTGTCATTGATTCATAAGCCTTTTTAGTTAACAGATATAGGAAATAGATATATCTGTAAATGTCATTAGTAGATATTGATATTTTCAATTCAAATCTAACATAGTGTCTCCTCAAAATTTCTAGCTTTTATTTTTGTAACTCTTTTCTTTTACACTAAAATTTTTGTTTACTTAATATTTTTACTTATTTTCCTTATCCTACATTATATACCAAATAGTTTCAAAATTATAATGCTAATGATAATACAAATAAATAAAACTACTGGGTAAATTTTAGAGTTTTTTGCAGTTATTTTTTTCTTAGAATATATCCCACAGAAGATGAAATATATTATTATTATTTATCTTTTGAAAAAGTATATATATACTTTTTATTAAACTGAGCATGGATTTTTGAGTCACAATTACAAAAGCTTTCTTCTCTTAGGTTATAAAGGAATTGATCATGTTTTCATCTTTTCTTCTAGGATTTGGAAATTTTTTAACCTTATATTTTTTACATCCAACTCTCTGATGCATTTGGAAATTATTCTGGTGTATAGTGTGAGGTACTTATCTAATTATATCTGTTTTTGTAATGGCTATCCAGTTGTCTCAATATTATTTATTTACAAATCCATCTTTTTCTCACTTATTTGAGATGTCACCTTTATTATATACTAAATTTCATATATATTTGGGTCTTTCACTGAATGTCATTTTTTAATTTAATCTGAGTAATGTACCAATATCAAACTGTTTTAATTATAGTTAATAATAGCCTACCATTTTTAGAAAAATAAATGAAGAAACAAAAGCTTAGAGAAATAAATGGTTTGCCCAAGGTCATTTTATTAATAAAACACCAGAGCTAGGATTTGATACTATCCCTGGTAGGATCACTTATAGGCAGACTCTTTGTCTCAATCAAGTAAGTCTGCCTGGTGTAGATATTTATTAATATATCAGGGGGGTACTATGAATAAGTGTTGATGTTTAGTATGTGTAAACAGCAAACATTAATGTCACAGAGTAGGTTTTGTAGCACAAAATGATTACTTGGTTAAAAGCCTTCTGACCCCTTTCCCAATATATGATTTATCCTATATACTATAATTAATTCCGAAAACTGTTGAAGAATCCTTTACTTTACAGAATTGGGATTTCACATGCATACATATTTTTAGAGTGCATATGGCAAATTTTGAACTGATTTGAGCCATAAAGAAACTTTGGGGTGGGGAGAGTCTCTATAATGGTCCTTTATGGTTCACTTTCTAACATTTTACTTTTCATGTAAGGTGAGAATCCCCATGATAAGTGCATTCTTTTACAAATATGCAGAAGACCTACTAGTAAATAGATATGAGGCAAATAAATGCTGCTTGCCTAATGTTGAGCAGTTTAAAACAAAAACAAAAACCCACTGGCAGAAGCCATCTGGTCCTGGCAACTTTCCCGGTTAAACACTTTTAATTGCTTCTGTGATCTTGGTAGGTTGGCATGCCATGGTTTCCAGGGATTTAGGAGAATTGACCTTTATGAAGTAATCACAGTTTGTTGTGCAAAAGTACTCTGAGTTACCAAAGCAGGCAGTGTGTCCTGCTGCGGAGCCATGGTAATGAGAATGGATCAAATGTGTGATGGTTTCCTATTTGAATTAACTTCACTATGATGTTCTGCATATAGGGGCATTCTAACAGCCAACAGCATTCAACCTGGTATGTCTTGTAAGCTATGGCAGTGAATCATAAATCTGACATGGTCTGTAAGTGAGATCTGTTTGTTTATTGTTGGAGTCACTCTTGTGACTCTGAGGTCCCTTTTCTATGCATCATCTTGAGACTTTTGCTTTCTGATTGGGAGAAGATAATCCCCAATACAGCACTTATGGTGGGGGAAGGATGTAGGGATGTGTGTGTGTGTGTGTGTGTGTAGATATATATACACATATATATGTATATATATATATAGAGAGAGAGAGAGAGAGAGACATGATATGGATGAAATACAAATATATACATTTCTATTTCATCCATATCTATGTTGAATTTCATTCAGAAAAAGTTTTACTAAAGTCCACTATAGGCTAGTTCTCTCATTTTAAATTAACATCGTTAATAATAGTAGTTGACATTTACTGAGCAATTACTATGTGCCAGGCAGTATGATAAATCTATTTCACCTCTTACACATTTAGTCTTCATAGCATTACATGATATAGGTACACTTATAATTTTTGCTCTACAGATAAAAAAGCTAAAGCTGTACACTTGTGAGAAAACTTGGCTAAAATCAAACAGTCAATGATAGAACTATTTAACCCAGGTTTGTGTAATGCCGAAGTTTAAACCCTTAACCATTATTGAGAAAGAGGTTGAGATATGGGGACATTAATTCTCTGCCCTCTGTCAAATGACTAGATTCTTACAAAGCCAGGCATAGAACTCATGTTTACTGTCTTCCAAACCACTGCACTGAGAACATTGATAACTAGGTAAGAAGCTTAAACCTGAGGCTTAAAGAAACCAGAATCATCTGGTGCCTCCTGTCTACTCCTACAGTTGTTTGGAGCACCTATTGTCATTTGTGTCATTCTGTGTTGTTTGTCTACCTGAAAATGCACAAAACTTGAGACTAATATCCCATATTATTCATTTATGCACTCAGAACACCCACAATAGTCCTTAATACATGTTCAATAAATGTTCAATAAGTGAATTCAATTTCTAATGCAAATTGGCTATCTCCCACTAGGATAATTTATTAGAACGGTAACAGTTTCTGAACATCTCAGAGTAAAATCACCTTGAAACTTGACCTATTTGATGTATGTTGCTACATACATAACTGCTAATTCATTCACCAAATATAAGTTTCAGTTTATGCCTGAAGTGGAAGGCAAGAGAACATGGATTACATTCTCTGCTCTCCCTTCTCTCTCAGAATCTACTAAAGAGAGACTATTACAAGTTAATCAAGTCTGGCTTGATAGGCCTAATGAGCTTTTATTATACTGAATATAAAAAATGGATATTTTAAAAAAATAACATTCAGTAGGGCCATAAACTTTGTCAGAGACACAAATAACATTGGAAACTCAAGGATTTGTTCCAGATTGGAGATTCTATTCCAGGCACAACATGCATCATTCGTATACTCATTCTTTTACCCAACAATCACTGTATACCAAATATTTGATAGACTGTGATTATATGGAAATTAATTGGACATAATCTCTTTCCTCAGTGAACTCATAGTCCAGCTGGGTATCATAATTAGGTAATTAAAGTACAATGAGCCCAGGTAGGGGAAAAGTCCTATCTACAAAGAAATAATAGTTCATCAATACTTCCTTTTTCCCTCCCCTTGCCCTCCCATTAGTGGTGTCAGGCTAAGACACTATCTGCCAATTACTGGCTTCCAGAAAGCAGGAGTTTTAGGGTTTTAGGAGCGCAACCATTGGCATAGAGAACTCAGATATGATCAAGCTATAAAAGACCTTTTCTTGAGATGTCATTTCTTTCTCCTTTCTCTTTCCTCTTACTTTTCAATTTCCACTGACGTTTCTTACAAGGATGGACCATACTCTGACCCCCTTGTTCCTGACCTAATTTTATTCAGAGCACCTGGGTTCTCAGAGAATGCATCACATGAGAAATATTGCAATAAACAAGCCTCTGTCCAAGAAGGAGACACTGTGGAGTAACAGTAAAAAGAATGAGAAGTAGGAAGCAGGAGAGTGAAGTCTGCAATCTGGTTCTGCTTCTTCGTGTGACCTTGGGCAAGGGCCTGCATCTCTCTCAGATCCAGATCTTTCATCGCTAAGGCAAGGGTGATGTCTCAGAGATCTCTTTCCTGCTCTAATATCCCATGTCTTTGAAGACTGCTTTGTAACAAATAGAATTAGAATTTTATATATTAATAATAAATACGTACCCCCCGTCTGTGCATATGACAGTTCCAAGAACTAGCTGTTATATTGCAAAAAATTTGATAAACTAAAAATTGTTTCTTATTGCTAAAAGATCAGGTGTGATGTTTGCAGGTGCCCTGTTAAACTCTTTATAGGTATTGTGACTGTCCTTGAAAAAAATGGGGCCAGTTGTTAAATTGGCTACTGATAATTCTGCTCAGCTGAAGTCAAATTAAAGTTAGACACTTTACTGAATTTTTGTATTTTCAAGCCCTAGTGGGTGATGCTATAGTCATTTCCTGTTCAACATTTTAAAAAAAAGAGTAATATCATTCCTAATTATCTTTTTATTTCCATGTAACCAAACTGGCATCCCTCTAAATACTAATAAGTATTTTGCCCTACATGTGAGAAAGTGATTAATGATGACTTTATAGCTTATGCAAGAAGGATGATTGTATTTGCTTGTTAACATAGGGTTATTTCTCAGTTGTTGCACAAGCAGTACATTAGGAGAGGCTTGGAAATATGTTTCTACTACCTAGAAAATTAGATTTATATACATGTTTAAAAGCACAGTGGTTGCTGTATTTATCAATTAATTATAGTTCTTTTATATGTTTATTTACATTACTAAGTAGTTGTGGGAAAAGATTTTTTTTTTTTTTAGGTTAACATTTATAGTCACGACATAGAATGTCTGAGGATAAAAGAAATATAGGAGCTTTTGTATGAACTTCCAGGAAGCTTGTAAATTGTTTAATTTGTAGATTCCCTGACTGCCTGGGAGCCATTTTGATAAATGGGAGCTTTTCTCTTTTGATGGATAAGAAGGCTTTGTAAGAAAATGCTAAAATAATTAATTGCAGATATAGAATTATAATAGTTATATAGTTAATAAGGAACTGTGGGGTCACTTTAGTTCAACCTCTTCATTTCACAGATGAGAAAACTGAGTCATAGAGAAGTTAAGAATTTCCTTTTAACATTGGTGACAATTAGTAACAGAATCAGACCAAGGATCTGGATCTCCCATCTTTCTGGTATTTTTTCTACCATCTGAACTTATTTTTGTGGAACTACAAAGGCTCATTCACTCATTTATTTACCCTGACATTTACAGAATGGCTATTAAATGGCAAGTGTTGTGTTAGATGCTAGAGACACAGCAAAAAGTAAAATGTGGTCACCGCCCTTCCAGAACTCACTGCTCCATCTATCACAGGAAAGCTGTAAGCTGGCACCCTTCTCCACTCTGAAGAGGAAATTTCGGTATAGACCCAACACATAGAATTGTGCTGAAGCCTTGTCAGTCAACTTTTAAACTTAGTTCTTCACTCTTTAAATTACTTCTAAATTCTTACTCAAAGGTTAGCCTGAACTTTTATCAAGGCTTCAATAAAGTTTTAACAATATTTCCCATTACTTTTTTTTTTACCAATTTCCTTAACATTTTGGATTATTGCCTATATATGATTGATGGACAGTTTGATCAACTTTTCCCCATTTCTGGCCATTTATATAAAATTATCTAGAAACAAAATTTAAATTAAAAAATGTTGGAAGAACTTATTTTCACATAATACTCTCACAGTTAATATAGTCATGAGATATATATCTAGAAAGCACATATCAGAGAGGCAAAAATAATACCCATGGAAACAGACTGATCTGGATTTGAGTTTTGGGTTCTTTACTTGCTCTATGAGTATCATTGGCCAGTTTAAATTCTTAGCCTCCATTTTCTTAAGCATAAAATAGTAATAATGATATCTGCCTTGAAATGTTTTTTAGGATGCTAAAATGAGATAGGGCATATATGGTACATAGTATAGGACTAGAAGTATGCTCAACAAATAATAAGTATAACACTAACCTTTAGGGATTAAGAGTTCACAGTGGCATTATTGCTATTTTTCATATTCTTTAGCATGCATTTATGGTAAATTGAGACAGTTTGTGACCTTGTGGAATTAGAGCTTAAAGAAATTTCCAGGGGTCATCCTATATATTTCTCTGCCTTTAGGTCAAACTGATTTTAAAAAATTACATAAATATGAAAGCTGCTTCTTTTGAAAAAATTTTCAGTGAGTCTCTTACAGGGCAGTACAGTGTGAAATAATTTCTTCACTTACAATATAAATTTAGGCAAATATCTTTACTTGTTCAGCTTCACATTCTTCATCTATATGAGGCAATAGCTTCACAAGGGCAAGAACCTCACTTTTCTTATTCCTCACTATACCATCAGCACTAGAGAAGTGGCTGGCACATAATACACACTCAATAAAACTTCTTGAACGAATGAATTAGGCTACTGCGAGACTTAAATGAGAAAACACACACACACACACACACACACACACATTTAATAAATGACTGGCCCCAAATCATTTATTAATGTTTACTATAATAAAAGATTGTTAAAAAAGATATAATTCGTGAATGTATTTATCAACTGAATATAATGATAATTTTTCTAATAGAAAAACTAAAGTACAGGGCACCCCCCCAAGACAATTAATTTGAGTATGAGAGAGCTATATGATACCTGAGCTAATTCTGTGTGTAGTATAATTTTTTTTTGAGACAGAGTCTCTCGCTTTGTTGCCCAGGCTAGAGTGAGTGCCGTGGCATCAGCCTTGCTCACAGCAACCTCAAACTCCTGGGCTTAAGCAATCCTACTGCCTCAGCCTTCCGAATACCTGGGACTACAAGCATGCGCCACCATGCCCAGCTAATTTTTTTCTATATATTTTTTTTTTGGCCAGATAATTTCTTTTTATTTTTAGTAGAGACAGGGTCTCGCTCTTGCTCAGGCTGGAGTGTGTAGTATAATTTTTTTTAGGTCTTCATTCTTGGAATGCTCCAGGTACGATTGGTCATTTGTTCATTTGCTCATTTTATGAAGCTATTTTTACCCATATGTCAAAAATGACAAGCACAAAAAAATAATATTATGACCTACTCTCAATAAATAAAGATGAGCAGATCCTAAATAAAATGCATCCTATAAAACCTAATAGTCAATTGAAGAATCATCTGTTAAGCATAAGTAGGTTTAATCCCCAGAAGGCAAAGACGGTTTAATTTGAAATCTACTACTATAAAACATGGAATATAATTTTAAATATTCCATTTATAACAGCAGCAAGAAACACAGACTACTTAGAAATAACTCTAATGTATCTGTGCAGGATATACACAGATAAATTAAAAAATTATAAAATTATAAAAATTATAAAATCTTACTGAGTCATGTCAAATGTTATTTAAATAAATGGCAAAATAATCTATACTCCTACATATGAAATGTAAAATTGAAAAAAATAATTTTTTAGTATTTAATATAATTCATTGATGGCCAAATATATTATTTGGACTAATGAAACAATTATAATGTGTGCTTGGGATAATAAATGGGTGAGAAGAGCAATGTTATTTGTCAAAAGGTATAACAATGATAGGACTAGTAGCCCTATTATATATTAATGAGCATTACAAAGCTGCAACAATTAAAATGTTACACTGCTGGTATAAGAATTGCCTGACAGATCAATACAATAGAATGGCTAACTGCGAAATAGAACTTAGTATACATGGTAATGTCATATATGATGAAGGAAGCAACACAAATCAAAGAGGAAACTGAAGATTATTCAAAATATAGTGTTCAGAAAATTGACAATTTTCTGAGAAATCAAGTTAGAGCCTCTCTCTTTAGTATAAAAAGAGTAGTTAAGAGATCAGGCTCTAGGGCCTGCTGGAGTTCAAACCCCAACTCCATCATTTGTTCCTTATATAACCGTAGATAAGTAACTCAATCTCTCTGAGTTTCCTCACTTGTAAAATAGGGGCAGTAATAGTTATAACCTCATAAAATGTTTTTAAGGATTAATAGAAGATAATTCATACAGAGAATTTAGTATATTGTTTGACCAGTCTTCACTCAATAAACATTACCAATGATTTTTACTATCAAACACCAACTCAATTACAGATGTATTGACAAACTAATGTGAAAATAAAACTGTGAAAAGTCCATACTTAACTGATCTTAGTTTTGAAGGGCATTTTAATCATAAATGCAATAGAAAAATTCACAAAGAAAAATATATTTGACTAATAAGAACTTTAAAATACTATGTTTAAAATATAAAAATTTGAAAAACCACAAGTATTACAAAATTACCATACTTAAACTCTAAAGAGCTGTTACAAGTCAATATTAAAATCACCAACATTCCAAACAAGTCACAAAAATTAAAATAAATACAAATGAATTCATAAAATATTCTAAATCAATAGTTAAAGCAATATAAATAAAAATATCGATGGGTACTGATTTAGGATATCAACTTGGCAAAAATTAGGAAAAGAATATGGCAATATTCCAGGTAACAAGAGTTAGGGGAAGATGCCCACTTCAGCATACTGCAGGACAAGACTTACATCAATCTGGAATGCAATTTGGCAATACTTGATAGAAGTCTCAAAAATGTTTGCATCATTTGAATCACTAATTTTTATTCTAGGAATCATAAGAAAGCAAATATACATTTTTATACTTATTTTGTCACAGTATCTTTAATAATAGTTGGCACATTCATTACATGTAATATCATTCAGCCAAGAGAAATAATGTCTTTGAAGCATATTGAATGGTAGTACAATTTCTCACAATAATGGATAAAACATTATGAAAATTATAATAAATAGCTCTACCAGTTTTCATATTTATATCTACATCTATATCTGTACATGTGTACAGAAGGAAATATACAAATTTACTATGATTTAGATAGATATGATTGCAAGCAAATTTTATACTTATGTTGTGTATGTTCAGATTTTCTACAATAATTAGCAGCACTTGTATAATTAGAAAAAAATAAGACATATTGAAATATAGATTACATTCTATTTATCTCTCCATTATCTGGAAGATAACACTTTACATGTAATTTAACAACTTGCATTTATGATATTTGCTGTATTTAATCAATTTTGCATGAATTTAATCATAAATTTGACCTTTGGAAAATTAATATTAGACTTTCTCTTCAGTTTGAAAATCTTGAGAGTGGGGACAAAGCTTAGGTTATGAAATTTCTCTCAGGTAGAGCTGGAAACATCACTCAGGGTTGTACACTGTTTAATGTTCATTGCCCTTTCGCAGGGAACTAAGAGAAATATGAGTCTTGGTGTATGTTATTTTCTGCATGAAAGCTTACTAAAATCCCTGGTGTATTTCAATTGTATGAGTAATAGGCAATAACATTTTATTTTCTTTGCCATACAGTTTGGCGTTTGATTATATTTGGTTTAGCACTTTATGATATGCCCTCTTTGTAATTTCTCCCTCTATGGACTCTCAAAGCATTTTATCTTTTTACTCAATTTTAGCACGTTTTATTCCATTTATCAAGTTTTTAGTCTATTAAGCAAATTTTTTTTTTGTAGTATATTCTACATCTTCTACCAGACTGTAAACTCCTTGAAGTCAGGAACTATATTGTATTCATTTCTATACCCACACCTAACCCAGAATGCCTTACACGTGGAGGTAATATTTTACTACTTAAATGAATGAGTAAATGAGAAATTAACTGTTTGATATATTGTCTTCTAATTGTTTCAGGTTATATGTTTTCTCTCTCTTTTTTTTATATATATATATTTTTTCAGCTCATTATGGGGCTACAAAAGTTCAGGTTATATACATTGCCCATGCCTCCCCATCCCCCCGAGTCTGAGCTTCAAGTGTGTCCATTCCCTAGACAGTGCACATCGCACTCATCATGTAGGTGTGCACCCATCCCCTCCCCCCACCCCCATCCTCCCCCAGTCAGAACTTCAAGTGTGACCATTCCCCAGGCAGTGCGCATCGCACTCATCAAGTAGGTATACATCCATCCCTTCCCCCCACCCCCCACCTCTGTCGGATACCCAATTGGTGTTATTCCCAAATGTGCACTCAGGGAAACCAGTTTGCTGGTGAGTACATGTGTTGCTTATTTTTCCATTCTTGGGATACTTCACTTAATAGAATGGGTTCCAACTCTCTCCAGGAGAACCAAAGAGATGCCATATCGCCATTATTTCTAATAGCTGAGTAATATTCCATGGTATACATATACCACATTTTGCTAATCCATTCATGAATTGATGGGCATCTACCCAGAAGAACAAAAGTTATTCTATAAAAAATACACCTGCACCCGAATGTTTATAGTAGCACAATTCACAATTGCAAAGATGTTTTCTCTTCTTGACAAGATTGGAAGAAGCTTCAGCCTAGTGTGTGACACATTTTTGCACCTAATGCCTGCTAATAAACTGAGAATCATTGCCCACTTAAGTTGTTTAATCTGATGTTATGCAGAGGAAGTTTGGATAAAATGATCTGAACATGGCTTGTTAGCACAATTCTGGGTTATCCTCAAACTAAGATCAAGGATTTAGTTTAAGATGCTGTTTTTGCTCTTTTTTAAAAATACTAACTTGTAACAAGTGGTTGTTAGGCAAAGCCACATCACTTCCCCTTACCACTTTCAGATATTTGCTGAGCACCTACAATGTGCCAGGCATCCTTCTAGCTAATGAATAAATATGGCTAAAATCCCTTCCTTCATGGAACTTCATTCTAGTGAGAGTGAGAAGAAAAGAAATAAAATAAATAAGTGAAATGAGATGTTAGGTGCTGATAAGGTCAATATTTAAAAATAAAAAAGAGCACAGTGAAAAGAAAAGATTCATTGAAAAAGTGTCACTTTAGTATAGACATGAAAGAGGTGAAGGAGTGACCATGTGGATATTTGGGAAAGAGAATTTCAGGCAGAGACAAGAGCAAAGCATGAGACCCGAGGAGGGAGTGCCCGTGGTATACATAAAGCGCAGGAGCAATGCTGTTAGAAGGTCTGTACTATAAGGGTAAAGTTTAGTTCCTGACTTCATAAAGTTGTGGTGAGCTATGAACTTTGTGTAAAGCACTCAGCACAATGCTTTGCACATATCAAATAATGAACAATGAATTTATCATTATTATGGGAATTATATGAGATAGGCTCTTAGAACATTGCTAGAAAAAGCACCACAAATCTCTTTAGTGTGGAAACTAGGGGATTTTTCCATCATTATGTCTTCTACCATAGATCTGGGCCAAATAGCTACTTGCCATGGATTCTAGTTTCTGGTGAATAGCTACTTATTCATGTTTTGAAATAAATGTATTAAAAATGTGGTCCATGGAGCT
Organism: Eulemur rufifrons; assembly: GCF_041146395.1. NCBI lineage: Eukaryota > Metazoa > Chordata > Mammalia > Primates > Lemuridae > Eulemur > Eulemur rufifrons. Next base: position 44,443,073 of record NC_090988.1, read on the forward strand.
TCAGTAAATGAGCTGAGGGAGTTTGAGTTGCCCTATCAAAATGCCTGGATATATTTGGCATTGGATTGGTCACCAGGCTTTTCACACAAAGCTACATGCAGGCCTTCTTGCTCAGAACCCAGTGTTCCATACCCCTGTGGTGAAACTTATTTTCATTCTCATAGACATTAGGTCTTACAGACAACCTCAGTATGAGCCAAGTTCCCTTAATGGATGTGCTGGAATGAGCTCAGTGTTGAGGAGTCAAGAATGTAATTTGAGCTGTGCCTACAGGAAACAAATTGATCATTTTGGCCAACATTCCTGAATCTGAAGCAGCCCTTCTCCATCAGAGAAGACTTTCCTGCATGATGCAGTTGAATTCTCAAATTTTCCTGGATGTGGAGTACTAATTTAGATTTGCTATTAGGCCCTTGAATATATTTTTGAATAGGACTATGCCCTCTTAAATGCTCAGTGAATTATTGTGATAATACTTCTAGTATGTATTGTTACATACATGTTCCTTAGTGATATTTTCTTTCTTTCTTTTTCTAAGTAGGAAAAGAAAACCCTCTAATTTCCAAGCTTCTTGCATTTGAGCAAAGAAAGGGAACATAAAGCATTCTCAAGATCTCTTAGCATAGTTTGCTTGCCAAAGATTGCTGATATTAATAGTTCATAGACTTTGAAAAGTTTGTTTCCTAAGCAAGCAGCAGAAAATAGAGTAGAAAATCAATCTCTAAAATAATAATTAAGTACCATGGTTAGGTCTCTTTCTTCACCAAAACCAAATGAAATAAAATGAAAAAGAAAAATATAACTGAACTTTTAAAAAATTCTTTATTGATGTATTTGCTATGTAGGCCAGACAGAAACATATACCCAAAATACATTGTTAATACTTGCACTATTACTAAATGTTAAATGGTGTCAGAAATGGACAGGTGTGAAATTTCATTAGGAAAATTGTTGTAGGTGATAGATAAGAGAAGAATAGAGGTGAGATATAAAAAAAGGAAATAGGAATTTTGCTAAACTGTCCTAGTTTGTGCTTCTTTTCTTCAATATTTTATATTTCTTTCCTTTTTTAAATGAAGTCATTTTGTCTTTTTCAATCTTTCCCTTTAAGAATATCAAATGTATTCAAGTTTTAGATGCTAAGTATTCTTATATTTGTGTTTTAACAGCTTTATTGAGGTATAATTGACATACAATTGCACATATTTAAATTGTATAATTTGGTAGATTTTGATGTATATCTGCACCTGTAAAACCATCACCACAATCAAGATAATGAATATATCCATCATTCCTTAAAGTTTCCTTGTGCTCTTTTATAAACTCTCCCTTTTCTCACCCTGTTCAACACTAGTCAACTTTCTGTCATTATAGATTTATTTACATTTTCGAGCATTTTATATAAGTGGGATTATAAAATATGTGCCTTTTTTCTGTTTGGCTTATTTTACTCAGCCTGTTTATTTGGAGATTCATCCATGCTTTTGCTTATATCAATAGTTCATTTCTTTTTATTGCCGAGTAGTATTCATTTTATTAATGTAACACAATTTGTTTATTCCTCTGTTGATGGACATTTGGTTTCTTTCCAGTTTAGGGCTATTACAAATAAAGTTGTTATGAAATTTGCGTATCATCTTTGAATGAATATATGCTTTCATTTTCCTTGGGTAAATGCCTAGGAGTGGACTTGCTGAGTCATATTTTAGGTATATGTTTAACTTTTTAAGAAACTGCCAAACGTTTTCAAATGGTTGCACTCTTTTACATTCCCAAAGGGATTATTCCCTTCTACATTTACATTTTTTTTATCTCACAGACTGAATATTTTCTTGAGTTTAGTGGGTAGTAAGAATATATCTATGTCTTCTAGGTGGACAACCATCCCTTCCATGAAGATGGCTCTCAAAGTTGTGCCTTTTTCCTCCTTCCTATGTGTCTCATCATCTTCCTCTGGAGCTTCAGCTCTGGAATTCTTACCACTAATTAGCTGATTACTTTAGTAGTATTTTTATGAGACTATACAGATGGGGCAGTGGATAAAAGTGGTCTAACTAAGTCCCCCTGAATTATTTTTCCCTTGAGCAAGCCAGGGTAGAACTGCCTTCTTATAAGATCTAGCCTATCATGAATAAAACCTTTCTTTTTTTTTTTTTTTTTTTTTTGAGACAGAGTCTCACTCTGTTGCCCAGGCTAGAGTGAGTGCCGTGGCGTCAGCCTAGCTCACAGCAACCTCAAACTCCTGAGCTCAAAGGATCCTCCTGTCTCAGCCTCCCGAGTAGCTGGGACTACAGGCATGCGCCACCATGCCCGGCTAACTTTTTCTATATATATTTTTAGCTGTCCATATAATTTCTTTCTATTTTTAGTAGAGATGGGGTCTCGCTCTTGCTCAGGCTGGTCTCGAACTCCTGAGCTCAAACGATCCGCCCACCTCGGCCTCCCAGAGTGCTAGGATTACAGGCGTGAGCCACCGCGCCCGGCCATGAATAAAACCTTTCTTTGACTCTCTTCAACTCCTCTGAGATAGAATGGAACTTCACAAAGACTTCACCAAATACCAAGGAAAACAACAAGGAAAATGAACACAGAGAATAAGAAGAGCAGGTTTTTGATCCTCAACATAGCTAGCATGTTCACAGGGCATGCCCTGCCCCAGAAGAAAAGGGCATACCATTTGACAAGCATCCTGCTCCCACTTGTGGTTAGGAGCAGAGATTCTGAATCAGACTTCAGCTTGCACTCAGACTGTGCCATCGTTAGTTGAATGACCTCCAGTAAGGTACTTAATTTCTGTGAGTCTACTTATGTGTAGACTGGGGGCAAAAATAGGAGCTACCAAATAAAATTCTTTCAAGATTAAATAAGGTAAGTAGTTAAGTATTTTACTCCTATTAAAAACTTGATAAATGTTAGATTTGATAAGCATCTTAACCACATAAAGCACCGTCTTCACAATATAAGCCTCAAATACTTGTATGCACCTTGACTCCAACAAACTTTTGAGCCCTACCTGATCGTATAAATACATTGATCTTATCATCTTTTCTCTGGTTTTCACCTGTCTTCCAGCCTTACCCAGCTTAAACTCTATGAAAATTGATTATAACCATTTCCATTGCATACATCCTCCAATTTCTTGTCCTTCTTTTACTTTGTTTATAACTTTCACAGAATTCACAGTTCAGTAAGGAAACCATATATTAAATAGATAATTGTAAATGTTGAGATGCTCAAGGACTTAGTCTTTGAGCTCATTCTCTTCGTTCATCAATGATCAAGGTTTTAAATACTGTGTAGATGCCAATATCTTCTTCCAGACTCTAGACTTGTTTATCCAGCAGCTTACTTGATATCTTCACTCAGATGTCTAAAAGATATCTCCAAGTCAACATATCCAGAATCTTTTAAAACTTTTTAATTTATTATTTTTATTGATATATAATAGATTTATATATTATCAAGATATATTTGGTAAATTGATACATTCACATATTAAATCAGGGTAATCAAGATACCTATCATCTTAAATATTTATCTTTTCTTTTTGCTGTTTTTAAAAATGCATTTCCCCAAGTTTATCATCCAGTTGTAATTAATTTTTATAAATTTTATTTATTTTATTTTATCTTTTTATTGCATAATATGATTTTTATTTTCTTAAATTCTCCTTGCTTCAGTTTCTTTATCAAGAAAACTAGTATAATTAGGGTCAAGATCTCATGGTTAGAGCAACCAACACTCTTTCGGCCTCAAAACAATGCCTTGCACTGGTAAATGTTTTATATAAGGGTTACCCATTATTAATTGCTACTGTCCGTTTTGTATTTTCCATTCTAAAATAGCTATGAAAAAAAATTTCAATTTGGGAACTTAGTTTTCTAACTTCAGTTACATTTGACCCTTGAATAAGGCAGGTGTGAACTGCGTGGGTGTGCTCATACAGGAATTTTTTTTTCAAGACTTCAATGTTTACTATTTCTGTGGTTAAATATCAATTTAAAATTAAAAATACCGTCATCCCTCGGTATACTTGGGGAATTGGTTTCAGGGCCCTCAGTATACAAAAATGTGAGCACACTCAAGCCCCACAGTCAGCCCTGCACAACTGCCTGTAGGAAAAATCAGCCTTCCTTCATGCATGCTACAAATACTGTATTTTTTATTTTATGTTTTTTGGAGATGTGGCCTATCTCTTTGCCTAGGTTGTGCTCAAACTCCTAGGCTGAAGTGATCATCCCAGCTAAGCCTCCCAAGTAGCTGAGACTACAGGAATGTACCTACCTCTGGCCCTGGCTGTCAGAACCTAGCTTATTTTTCTTACAAAACCTGCTCTCATCATTTCAGCCAATGGTGAGTTCAGCTCTCTAGTTTCTCATGTCAAATGTTTGGAGTCATCTGTGCCACATCTTTTTTTCTTATAGATCCCATTCAACATACCAGTACAATCTATTGGGTTTATCTTCAAAATGTGCCCAGAACCCAACCACTGCTTTTTTTTTTTTTATTTCCATGTGAATAAGTTTTATCCAAGTTACCATTCCCTTTGAACTTGATAATTGCAACAGTTATTAACTGTTCTCCCTGCTCCCAGCCTTGACCCTCTTACAGTCAAAATTTTCAAAATAACAGCAAGAGTAATCCTATTAAAACATTAGTCATATCATGTTATTACTCTGAAATTGCTTCCCATCTCATTTATAGCAAAAGCCAAAGTGCCCACAATAGCTTATGAGACTCACAAGATCTGCTTTCCATATTCCTTCCTTTACCCACCTCTCTACCTTTCTGACCTTATTTTGTACCATCTTGTTCCTCATTCTGCGTCAGCTACATTGGCCTCCTTATAATCTTCAAACAACTAGCCACAGCCCGTTCTTAAGGCTTTCACATAGAATATTCTTTCCCCAGGTATCTGTATAGCTTACTGTCATTTCCTTTAGATCTTTACTCAAGTTACTTTTTCAGTGTGATTTACCATAATCAACCTATCGAAAATTTTAACTATTCCCAAGACCTTTTATTTTATTTCTGTTTTATTTTTCTTCTTAACATGTGTCACTATTTAATAGAGTATATTTTTCTATTTGTCTTTTGTACTATTTCTTCTCTAAAGTGTAAGCACCATGAGGTAGGGATTGTTGTTCATTTAGTTCATTGTTATGTCCCCATTGTTTAGAAAGAAGCTGATGCATAGTAACACTCAAATAAATATTTGTGGAATAAATGAATGGGTGGAGCAGGGATTATTTCATCACATTATTTATTAGGTTTATATAATCTTGACTTTTCCAGGGGAATTATAATATGAATATACGTAAAAGTAATAAACCATGCACTTTCATTTTCCATATGAATGTGGAAATCTCCCAAGGCACAGGTTAAACCCTCTAGAGAAAACAGAATTAGAAAATATCAAATAATTGGCACCAACATTTCCCCATCTCAAAAGCAAAAACAATTATCTGCTTTAGAAGAGTACAAAGAAAATCTAGAAGCCTCACATGGAAACTATTGAGCATAAGGAACAATCAGCAGATATAACAACTGAGAGAATTAAATTTCTAAGAAATTAATTTAATCAGAGTTTCAGAAAGAGGCTATAAAAATAAGAACTTAAAATGATTGAAGAGACAAGGAAAGAAATAGAAACTATGGTAAAAGAAGGAGACACTCTAAAGCAAATTCTTCCTTTGTCTTACAGGTATCTTGAAGTCCCTGGGCTCAAATCTTTAGCTGCTTTTGACACTTTGTTCTCAACCTATACAGCACTGGTGAAATTTTACAGATTCTATCTCCTCAATTATTTCTTGTTTCATTCATGAATTAAATAAATCTTTTTTGAAGCACTTATTATGCACCAGGCATTTCATTAGGCACAGAGGATACCATGGTAAAAAGACAGGCATTGATACCTGCTTTCACGGAATGCCCCACAAGGAAAGCAAGGAAAAGACATATATGAAGTAGATGATTGTCAACATGAGAAATTTTGTGGAAAAGTGTATATTGTACTAAGGGAGTGATTCAGGAATCTGAACCTAGTCTAGGATGTCAAGAAACAATGTTTCTTATATTGCTCCTTGCGTTTATTTCTACCACCATTACACTAATTAAGACCCTTATTATCTCTACCAACCTCTATCATTCTCCCTAATCTCTAACTCTGACCATATTTGTCATGATTAAACATTTATTGTCATTGTCTAATTACAGTATGGCTATACCCTTTTCTGCCTAATTCCTCACGATTCCTCAAACACATCTGTTTTCTAACTTTTTTTGCTTTTGCTCATGCTATTTATTCTGGAAAATATGTAATTCTTGTTCTGATCTATTTTCTAAGTGTTTTAGTGGTCAAGATACTTTATGCATCTTAAGGGAAATATATTTTGACTTCATATAAAGATCTTAACATAAAATAACTAACATATAGAATATAACTAACAAATCAACCCCCTTCCCTTTTCTTTCTAGTAAGCCATGAAGAATACAACATGATGATGCTATTATACATTTTTTAAACTATATATATTCTTTAAACTGGAGAGGGGTTGCAATTAATATCAGGAATATTTTCAGTAACACTATCTGCAATTGACATTTGCATTGAAGCTTTTAGCAGCTGCTGTTTCTGATTTATGTAGGCGGCAGAATGGAAAGTGGAATGGTTTGTGTGTTTTCATTAGTGGATATTGTTTTTAAGGAAATAAAAATGAGGTTTATTATTTATGTATGAATTAGTTGTATTTATTCAATTTTGCAAAAGATCACCTGTACTTATAGAAGGAGAAGAGTTACAAAGTGAAAAATTTGACAGCTTGTAGGCTGTCAACAAGTGTCAGTGACTTACCTTTAGAAATGGTGTTTTTTGAAGCACTCTTGTTACATTGACTTGATTTATCTTTTATAGTGTGAAGATGAGTATGAGGTGTAAAAATACAAGTAAAGAGTAATAATAAATGCTTAGTATACACCTACATACTGTCTTCTTTTGTCTTCCAAGAGTATGAAGCTGTTTAATTCAAGTAATATGCTCATTCATTTGTTCATTAATTCAGCAAATAACTATTAAAACATTCAAAAATATTTATTAAGTACCATGTGCAAAAGACTATATAGATCTCTGAGGATACAAAAATTAAATAAGGTATGGTACTTTTTTTGAATGGTTCATAGGCATTTAGGGGTAAACATAAGTTCAAAGTAATCACAGATAAAAGTAATATAATAAGAACTAAATCTGAGTTATATACAAAGTGCAATAGGGGACATAGAACCTCTGCCTAGAGGTTGTCATGAAAGGTTTCATAGAGAATTCTTAAACCAAGTCTCAAAAAATGTGTCACATGTAGAATGACAGGGAACAGGAAGTGAGGTGGAGTGGTAAGACTACAGATAGCAGAAATAGCTTGTGCAAAGATACAGGTACATAGATTATGTCATGGAAACAGAAAATAATTTTGTGAAAACCCAAAGGGATGATATAGCAAGGCTAAACTTCATCAAAAATGCCCACTGGATTTGGGAGATAATTGTTATACAGATTAATTCTTAGGTCATAAATGTGATAAACTAATCAATTATTTGAGCTCAAGAGGAATTTAGAAATTGATTATGTAATTCAATACCCACAGATATGACAACTGGTAGAAATGAAATTAAAACTTAAGAATATTGCTTCCCAAACTGGCACCTACCTCTATGAATTATGGAAATAATTTATTTTGTTGTTGAGATAGCAAAAATATTAGACTGCCTAACTGAATTCTAATTCTTAGGAAGTTCCCAGTTTAAATGGCTTAGGGTAAATGAGTAGTATTTGAATGTCTGCATTTGTTGTATGCTTTGGGAAGACATTTAAATTTGAAGAAGTTGAATTGCATTCTCAGTTACTTATTCAACTACTCACCTTTAGGGCCTGTAGCTGTTTCAAAAAACTATGGACTTGTTCATTTCATTGTCGTTTGTACACACAAGTCACAGTTATCGTATGTTCCATGAGACACCCATTCTTTACTGGCTGCTGGCTTAATATTCTTCTACTTTGCTCACTGACTCAGCTCTATATTCCTTTTGATAGTCATTGCCATATTATTTTATGTCTTCAGTTGTAGCAAAATTTAATTTTAAGAACATGGACAAATCACAGCATGTTAATTCAGAACTACTATGTAAGTTTGGGATCCCTTTGAGTTGTTCTTCTCATGAGAGATCTGTAAAATGAAGAGATGCTCTGAGCATACACTCAGAAAATAAACCCACTATTCAAATATCCTCAAGAAAATATTTATTTGGCTCAGGAAAGAGACACATGAAAGAGAAACTGAAAGTTTTTAAATTTATTAATAATTTTTATAAGAGTTTCAAAACTAATTTTTGTTCTTTACTAATAGCATAGAAAAGGAGAAAAGACTGAAGAAAGAAGAAAGTAGACTTTCTTAACAGTGAGGATGATTAAATACAAATAAAAAGAGAATTTTTAAAAATCATTCTCTGCTTCTTGATGATAATCATCACACCTTGTCTATCTAGACTATTGTGTTTTTTGTCTTTCTGGAAGATTAGAGAATGAATAAAAATAAAAGCAATATTTTTATTGTACCCATAGTGTGCCAGGAACTACTCCAAATAATGTATATGTGTTATCTCATTTGCTCCTTATTCTCAACACAATGGCATAGTTTCCATTATTACCCACATTTATAGAGTTGGCATAACTTGTCCAAGGTCACAAATAAATGGTGGTGGTCTATCTCACAGTTAAGTTTATGTAATTGATTATTATGTTATGGTGACTTTTGAATAGCATTTTAGTTATGTGACTTTCCTGAAACTCTTATATGAAACTTTTAACAATAAATCTAATATGTATTTTTACTACATGTGTTTATTAAACACTAAAGCCTCCTGTGCAGGCCAGTTAAATTTTCCAGTTTGATTTTGCGTTTAGGGGCATTCCACTTTGACTTGTCTGTGTTTGTTCATAATCATGGCCAGGGCAGCGAGTTTCTGTACTGACTATGATATCCTAGGGGGATATGGTACTAAATAAAGGTCCTTGGGGTAAGAGTGTAGGGTTTTGATGGCCATGCTGGACAGGACACTTGACCTTAGGACCACCAAAGGAAGAGAAATGAAACCGAGACTCCTGCAAAAAACCAAAAACTTAACAGGATTCTAATTAAGGAAAGGGTTTCTAAAAAACTTCATTCACCAACTCAGGGAAGCAACAAGGAAGTGTTTCTATTATGAGTGAAAAAGGAAAAAAATAAAAAAGTAAATTTAAACCCTTTTATGTGGGGAGAATAGCTCCAAGACAAAAAAATTTATGTGAAACTGCTTCTGAACTAGTGAACTCTCTGGGCAACTAACAGAATGATGTGCAAAAATATTCTGTAGAAACAGTTGCACAACTAAAGGTCCCTGGAACTCCCACAGGAACTACAGTCTTGCTAAAGAAGACCTCAAAATAAAAATGTACAATGAGATGCAGGAACTACCCACCATAAGTGAAATTAGTAGGATTAGACCTCTATAAAAATTAAGGAATAAATGTATTTTATAAAGACTACAATATAAGTACTTTTAAATTAAAAGCATGATAGAGAATGGAATAAAAATTATAAAAGAACAGAACACTAGGGTAAAAGACTAGGATTTAAGTATATATATGTATACATACACAGAATATCTCAAAATAATTATATATATATAAATTAAAAACAAACAATCTGTAGATAAGTAAAAACAATAGATTATAACCTAAGATAACAACAGAAATTAGAAAATAGTCAGTCTACAATCCTACTACTGGGTATCTACCCAAAGGAGAAGAAGTCATTATATCAAAAAGCCACCTGCACTTGAATGTTTAACACAGCACAATTCACAATTGCAAAGATAGGGAATCAGCATAAATGTCCATCAATTGATGAGTGGATAAAGAAGATGTGGTGTGTGTGTGCATATATACATACATGTACCCACACACACACTGTGGATTACTACTCAGCCATAAAAAAGAATGAAATAATGCCTTTTGCAGCAACTTAGATGGAACTGGAGAACATTATTTTAAGCAAAGTATCCCAGGAATAGTAAAACAAACACCACATGTTCTCACTCATAAGTGGGTGCTTAATAATGAATGTACACAGTCATATAATGGTGTAAGGTACATTGAAAACTAAGAAGTGGGGAGAGTGGGAGGGGGCTAGGGATAAAATCGTACCTATCAGGTACCATGTACACTGCTCTGGTACACTAAAAGCCCTGGCTTCAGCATTATTCAATTAATCCATACAATAAAAACACTTGAATCCTCTTAATATTTTGAAATAAAAGGAAAAGAAAATATTAATTAGAGCTGAAGATATAATCCTGAAAGCAGCACAGAGAAGGAAGGAGAAGAACAATATGGAATATATGATGCAATAGGATGGACACATTAAAATGGTCCAGAAAAAATATAACAGAATTTTAGAAGGAGAGAATAATGAGAATCAGAGAGAAGAAATATCAGAAAAGTTAATGACTGAGAGGTTTTTTTAATGATTAATCAGATTACATAACCATAATGAGTTCTAAACAAAATTATTTTAAAAAGGAAATATAGTGAAAATGAAGTTGAACAAAGACAAAAGTAAATTTTTAAACAAACCATAGAAAGAAAGACATATTTCTTACTATGTAACAATTAGATTGACAGCAGACATCGCATCAAAAAAATCGATGCCAGAAGCCAGAGTGAGATGATACCTTCAAAGTGCTCAGGAAAAATCATTGTCAATCTAGAAATCTCTTTCTATTTATTTCCAAAATCTAAGGTGAATGTAGACAGTTCAGGAAACATATGAAAAGATTATGTTTAACCGTCACAGATTTTTGCAGAAAGACTATTAAAATATGTACATATGTTAGAAGGAAATTTAATCCAAAGAGAAGGGTTAGGATGCTAAAAATAATGATGAGGAAATGAGATGAATTTGAAGGAGTGAGGTGGGGATATTTTAACTATCTTATAGAGAGTTTATTTCTTTAAAAATTAACCTGAATTAAATATGGAAAATATTACATTTATTAAATCTGGGTAGTAGGTAAATGGGTGAGTGTTATATTAGTTTCTTTACATTTCTGGTGCCTAAATATATTATGATTAAACATTTCAAAGAAAGGATATGTGAGGTATTCAAATGCTGAAGAATTAGTTTTGATGATTTTGAGATTAGAAAAAAAAGAGAGGTTTTGCCTATTTGTAATTAGAGTCAGTGGATTTTATTATTGGGACTGACTCAAAACATTTTTTTCACTCTTGTCTATAACTGGTTGTCTCTTTGGTGCAGAAAGAGACAAACTTGGCCAGTTTGTGCACATGGACTTTGATATACACATAAATTCATAGTGACTATTTTTCCTGTTGTCCACAGAGATAAAACATGCAGAGAGATTTGGCTATTCCTTTGCCTTTTTATATACATTGGCACTCATTATTGTACTTTTTCCAGCTAATACTATTATTGGGTTTATCTCATACAAAAAAAAAAAAAAAAAAACCCAGTAATTTTTTCCCTGAGCTCCCAGATTATTTTTCTCACATCTGTAAAAATGCCATTCTGCATTGAAATTTCTTTCTTTATATATCTGTGTCCCCAACTATATAGGGCTCTTTGAGAGGAGGGATTGTATTTCATTCACTTAGAGGTCCCTAATGTTTCACAGGTAGTAAATACTCAATAAAATTTTGTGGAAAAGTATTGCTTGCCTTTTAATCATAGAAGTAATAATGTGAATATGTTCTCATGTAGATGAGTCACATGATACATATATCTAGAGAGCAAAATATAACAGTTTTTATCTTCCCCTTTCTACCATTCTGTACAGAGGTAACTAACATCGACACCTTGGCATTCCTCTCAATTGAAGTTAAATGTTATGTTTATATTCTTTTACTCATAAATGCCATTAGTATATATTCTACACTTGCTATTTAATAATTGACTAATATTTGAAGTTAGTTGGAAGGCTATCAAATATGCATGTCAAATGTGCAAATAAACCAAATAAAAATCTTTGTATGATCATTAATTTTTACATTAACATATTTATGTCTCAATATGTATTTTCTTTGGTCTATATTGAACCCTGAACCTAAATAGCTTTTCGAGCTGCCAGATATTAATTTCTAGGGTTTAATTTTTACTCTGGTTTTTAAAAATTTTCTGTGATATATTTAGATGATTTTTAAAAGAAAATAATTCATGTCCTAGGTAGAAATGTATAATACTTAATGGCTGATTGAACCATTGCATTTACCTTGAGAATTCAGAGGAAGCTCACATAGTGTGTGTGTGTTGAGGCATGAACCTAAAGCTGCTTAAAAGGATTAATGTTGCATCTCAAACTCAGCTGCACTGGTAGGCTTCTGTCATATGAGAAGTATTAGAAATGAAATTATAAAGGAAAAGTTCTGTCCAGGTACTTACCATATACAGATGGAAAGTGTCTGAAAAATTTGTTTTACTTAAACAACACAGCTACAAAACTTATTTACCTCAATGAGCAGAACAGTGGTTAGAGACTATTAGGATTAACTATAGGCAGCTGCCACTTTCTTTGCAGCAAGCACATCTGCCCACAGATAGCCCAGGGAAGATGATTGTATAAATATGGCAATGACTTCATTCAATTGGCATTACACTCATCTTTCTTACAACTTTTGCAACTTTAATGTATGGATATTCTTCTCTTGATGCTTGCAGCCTTTCCCACTTTATGAATTTTCCTACTTTGTCATAGACACACTCAACAAATATATTTTAAATATCTACATTTTGCTAAGTATTTGCATAACAAAGAATGGATCCTGACTACAAATGTCCCACTCCACATTGCCTTTTCTACCTCTGACTGCCTATTTAAGAAACATTACTTATTGTTATATTTTAAGTTAAATCTTAGCTGGTAGGCGTGATTTATTTTCTAAAGAATTCCACCTTGGAAAAGTTTACAAAACTTTTTGATCAGGTATGTGAATAAGGTCATTAAAGGTTCAGAATAAAAGCAAACCCAATAAACAAAATGATCAAACATCAAAGATCTCTCCCAACCTCAGTTTTAGCGATTTAGGAAATCTTAAGTTACGAAGAAAGTGCAAAAATTATTTTACAATCTGTCAGTCCCATCAGAGTAAATTTACATTCTTTGATTCCCTCAATAGTATCAGTGGTTTGAAAGTGCAGTGCTCAGTATTTTTTGTCTCACTTCTTTGTTCTCTGATTCCATCTTAAAATGTTAAAAACAGAATTTTCTAGTCATTAACTTAGAGAGGATTGTTTCTCCCATTCTTTTAAATTCTTAAGTCTGTTAGTGGAATAGTCTTTTAACTACAACATGACTTGGACAAATTTGTGCACAGAAATAATAAATATCTTTAGCATCACAGCAATATTAGGGTAAGCTATGGTCCTGCTGAGTAGCTCTTTGAAAACTAAGCAGGAATTATCATGTATTTATTTGTTGGATTTCTGTGGCATTTTTTCTCCAAAGAGTATGGGGTATAATATGGAGAACTTTGCACAGAGGTTGTCTAAGAGTGTCAAAAGGAAATTAAAGGATAGTAGTGCTCGTAGGAAGTGAAAGCACAGAGGAAAAGAAATAGCTAATGGCAAAGCCAAACCCTGGGTGGCAGCTAGGCATACCAAAAGAGGTAAAAGGAGCTGGACTACCCCAAGGGTGCCACTGTTAGCTTTTCAGAACACTGAATTATTTCTCCTTAGTCTATGTCCCTGGTGAGCAATAGAGATTTCTACTCAATACTCATAAAAATAACCACAATCAGAATTATGCACCCCTAGGCAGGAAGGGATCTTAAAAATTATACGCCCAATTCTTTTAATTTACAGATTAGGCAAATTGAGCCCAGGCAGAACAAAGAAACAAGTTAGAAGCAAAATCAGAGTTAGAAACCAGATTATTCATTCCTTCAATAAACATACATTAAATGCATTACACTAAGCACTGTGCTAGACACAAAGGTTACCTTTAGTGAGCAACATGGACATGGGTTCAAACTACCAATGTTCTGTCCTACACTGTCTTGTTCCACCTCCAGTTGTCTATGAGGCTATCCAATATATTTTACAATATACTTTTTTGGTTGACTCGAGACCCAACCCTTTTGAGGGATAGAAATCAAGTTACTTTGTTGAGAGAAAGGAGTTCTTTTCCAAGTGTCTGCAAGTGTGTTGACATTCTTTGATCCATAAGTGCTCATAGGGTACTCCTCTGAGATGGGCTGGAAAATATTTACTTGATTGAGTCGAGTTTGTATCACTGGAAGACAGGTTTTCCTTGCCAACATGAGCCTTTTATTTTTTGTCCTCTTGTAGGATTGGCAAAGGGTTTAAACATTATCTCTCATTGGAGGAAACACTCGTCTCTTAAAATTAACTTTACCTTAAAAGTGTCTAACATGACAGTCTAAACTCTAATAAGCCACCCTAACAGCCCTGATAGTCGTCTCAGAGAATCTGAGTGGAATTTGGGATCCAGACACACCTGTTTGTGCCTGCAGGGCCAGATCCACGGTGGCCCTGCCTCCCCCCGTGCCTGGCAGCTCCTGTATTGGCTGATTTACCTGCGAGGCTGTATGTGGATTCTGCCTTCACGCGGCCACTGCCACCAGCACGTACTGTCAAGACAGAGGGAAGCCAAGCGAGGAGTGCAACTGCCGGAGCCCAGAGCGGGAGGTGAGCTGCCTCCGGAGTTGACTGCGGCTTCCCTTCCTCCTGACACACATGGAGTTTGGTGGCGACCGTGCTGAAGAACTGCAGACAGATACTTAGCCAACTGGATGTGTGTGAGCTGGCTACAAAGGCAGCGCCTGCCTCACCCGGACCTCCTGCTGGCAGGATGTAAATATACCTGCAGACTGGCCAAACAGGACTGCCTTTTTCCCCCAAGCCCTCCCTCCTCCCACCCTTTCCCTCCGCTAACCAGCATGAGAGGAACTGAGAAAGCAACAGCCTGCAAGTGACAGCTCTAGCCTGATTCCGTTCGTCTCTGAGCCGAGGTGGGAAGTTGATTGTGCAGCAGCTTCATTGTGAATTCCTTCCATTGGCATCGCTATGTTTGCCTCTATCTGGTATGCTAAGAAGCTGGGTCGCAGGTTCGTGCACAATGCCAGGAAGGCGAAATCAGAGAAGGTATGGAATGAGTGGGGTTGAAGATTACCTTTCCGATTTGCCAACTGCCTGCTCTGGAGTGTTGGTCTGAGTACAGACGCAGTCTTTATTAGCTTGGGCTGAGAACTTGCCCCTCGCTGTGAATGTAGTCCATGCCACTTAGAGAAGGGGTAACTCTTAGAGCCTAGCTCACTTGGGAGAGGGGCATTTAGGGTTAAGCAGGATAATTGGCTATTCAAAATATATGGTGAAACCATCAACTGATAAGAGTGTCTCCACAGACACTTAAGACTCCTTTAAATTACATAGGATGAAAGCAATTGAGCAGCTGCAATTTTTGCTTGTTCAGGGAGCTCTCTATTGAACTTGTTGCTATACTGCATTATTTTTATAACTGTGATCTTTGGTTCTGAGGTGGGCATCATAAATACCTGAGCCTTTCTCTAGTACAGGTGTTCTAGTGTGTGTCCTAGGAACACACATTTGGGACTCTGAATAACAGTGACCAGATTCCACAGGGCTGTTTGAGATCCTTTTAAATCAACAAAGCCATCATTTCAAAAGTGTTTACAATGAGGAGGAATTATATTAATAATCAGGTAGTCATGGCCACTTTAGAGACTGGCTTTGCATTTCTTTTATTCAGCACGACCGGTTGTTTCCAGAGAATCTCTATGCCGACTTACTTCATTAGTTGCATTTCTCTAAGAAATTAAAATGGCCTGTAAGTTCTAAGGCATATTACAGGCATGGAGAGAACAGAAGATGATGGCTTACATCTCTAATTTGTCCAGTGCATTCTGAGGCACTGACTGGCCAAACTGTCTGTCATATTTAGGGAATCAGTATTCAATTTGATAGGTATTGGGGAAACTTCCAAAGGTAAGAAAATCTTGTGAAACTGAGATTTTCCATATTACTCTGAGGATGTAATCTTTAGCTCAGCCTCCTTTCTATCTTTAAATACTTATGAGATTGACCCAGAGATGAACCATCTCTTCTGGTCTGTGGCATAGTCCTTTCTCTCACCTACAAAGATGCCTTCACTTTAACTTGCCATTCATTCCTTCAGAGTGGGAGTGTTGATAAAATCAACAAGAATCCAGTAATGAGCCAAGATATGATTGCCTGTAGTGTGAAAAGAGAAAATATTGTTGGAGTTATGACTTTAGGTTTCTAGCGTTTTAGAATGTCCAGATCAGAGGATTGTAGAATGATAATCTTGTTATTTAATGGCACTTTTGTTGGAAGAGAGGGAGGGGGTAGAATTTGTCCCTTCCTTATTTTATATATCACAGATAAAAAGATTGCATACCTATCATGTACTAGTACCATACATATTGAACAGTAGGATTTTTGAGGTTTTTATGTTTTTTTTTTAATTTTGCTTCTCAAGTAATTTTTAAGGAAAGATAATTGTACATAGGTCTTTTATTGGAGAAAATGTTTTGGAAAAGTGCCTTCTTCCTATAAAAATTATAGGTTATATGGATGGGAAGAGTGTCAGGGACCACAAATGGTTCTGAAAACCAATGGTACACAATGCCTTATATTAAATTAGAATAAAAAGAAAAGTTGAATCTCCCAATGCCACTTAATTCAAGCTTTGGCCCGGATGTGGGAAATAGCAGCTCTATGAAATTCAGTGTATAGAACCTAAAAGGATGTTAATCCAACAAAGTAACAAGGGATTCCGGTTCTTCAATGTGGGAAGAAGCTAGTAAGGAGCCTCTGACATCTCCCATTCATATCTCTGATGGATAGTCCTTAGCACAATAAACCAAATGTGAGGTTGAAGATTTGAAATTCTTCATCTTACTCAGAAAGTAAGATACATTCACATCAGGAAACCAACATTACAGAACTGAAGTTTTACTTTCTCAGTGAGAAAGACCAAAGGAAAAATTAATTCTAATGCCCTTGTGCTAGCCACAAAGGATAGGAGTTAATTTTAAACACTAGGTAATGATAACCAACATGAAAATTGCATCTCATTATTTTCATGGAATTTGTATTCACGGAGTTCCTGGAATAAATGAAAAAGTATGCTACCTTAAAAAATGTAGGCACTCAGTGAATGCTTGGTGAATGGAAATAGTTTTTTTTTTTTATTCTGTGTACCTAATTTTATAACATGTCTTATTTAAACCAACTATTATAAATTAATATTTTGTTTAAGAGTTTGGTAATATACCTTAGCTAAGAAGCAGTTAACAAATATACCACAAGCTAAATTAATTCATATAAAGTATTCCTATAACATCAGAGACTATAGTGGCAAACACAATGGGGGATGTGAAGTGCTGCTAATGATATGTTGCCATGGTTTATCATCAAATGGAGAAAGATGTATAACATAACATTGTCATTGTGTTTTGTTTAGAAAATGACTAGTATACTTAGTTGTAAAAGAACTATGGATAAATTCAGAGCATGTTTTAGCATTTGGGGGATAAATCTGTATCATGGACAATGATTTTTAGTACCCTCTGTAAATTTTGGCTTTTTTTTTTTTCTTTTGCAGTAGTTTGTTTCCTCCTACTCTAATAAAACAACCTGCACCCATAATTGCCCTTCCATTCTATTTTAACATTCAGGTATGGTCAGGGAAATATTTTCCTCAAGACTGGGGTTAATTGAAAAGCTAATTGGGGATGTGCAAGCCTAAATGCCATCCTAAACATGCAGTATGCCTTATTCCTAGTTGCCTGGCCTACTGTTTTACCTCATCTAATGTCAATAGAATTCAATAGCATAATGGAGTGTCCGTGATAATGATCACAACAATAATGATATTAATGATAGCTCCTGTTCACATCAGCTGCTTTATAATTTAATTCTCACAGCAAGCCTATTAGGTAGAAATTATTATTTTTGAATCCTAGAGAGCAAAGTAGCTAGCCCAAGGATCAGTAGTGAGTGTCAGTTCTGGAATTTGAACCCAAGTCAGCCTAAGGTGTTCCAAAACTGATTCCTTGAATTTCTAGCACTCTCTTCCATTCACTCATCATTCTCCTGGATTCCCCTAACCTGTCTTCTCTGAATAAGGTTAGCCACTCCTTCTTATCTTGTCTCTCTCTTTTATTAATATATTAGAACTCCCAAGTCATGAGCTTTATAGAATCAAAGTTAATGATCATGTAACTCAACCCCCTTATTTCAGATAAGAGTATAACTAAGCTATCTTGAATAGACAATTGTCTGCCCTGTTAAAGATTTTACACTCTTTGTCCTCACTAGTTGGATAAATGTAGCAATCTATTGTTTTGGTGTCTATTATTCCTTTTAAATAGCTTGTAATTGTCATACAATCATAACCTAGACATTGGCATTTGTATTCATTACTTATTCCTATAGAATCCAAAGATGTCTTTCACCAAAAAGGACCTAAACACTTAGCAATTGTAGATGTGCTCTCTTTTTAAAGTGAGTCAAAGATGTTAGGTGATTCACATGACATTTTTGTAAAAAACAAAAGTAAAAGGCTCTTTGTTATTCATTCATTAAAAAGACAGTTCCATTCATACCAACAAATTCTGTGAACAAAATTATTTTAAAAGTGATAATATGAAATCAAGATTGCCTAGCTGGAATAGAATACCTTCATTCAAATAATTATTCCTTCCTCTTTTTTTTTTCCCCTGTGTAATTCAGAAGTTAGTATCTCACTTTTATGCCTGTTGTCACATTTCAACTTAAATTGCTTAATTTAGCCAATCTCCAGATTGTATTACTCTAAAAGGCCAGGTGAAGAAGCTTTAAGATAAATTGAAAATGCAATTTCTGGTAAAACAATAATATGCAAAAGTATTAAAATGTGTAAACTTATGAACCTTCACCCTCCCCCATCAGTAATTTATTGCTTTTTCCATTTGTTTTTTGTTTAATTTTTAAGTTTGTTTGTTCATTTATTTTTTAAGTGTGTACCATGAAAAGTATACATATGATGCATTAGGAAAGACTAATATCAATATTTATCATCTTATAGACACAACTGTGGATGAGCTTGGTAATGATATATAACCTATAAGTGATGTAACCAAGCCATATATCCTCACATTAGGCCATAGTCACCATGGAGAATTTTTTAAGAACCAACATAATAGTTTTACCTTCCTCCCCATCTAAACCAAAAAAAAAAAAAAAATTCAACATAAACTATAATGAAGGATAAACTAGTAATGCATTTGCTGGAAGTATGGTCAAGGACAGAGAATTATGTCCTGGATGATCTTGGTGTAGTACAAAGGGCATTGAGTTTAAGGAGAGGATTGAGAGAGAGTAGATTAAATTAGTCTTGCTCTTTGCTATCCTGTCTGAAGGCAGTCACTTGGCTTCTCTGGCCTCAGTTTTCTCATCTGTCAAATAGAAGTAATATCTATGTTTTAATATATTCCCAATGTCCTCAGCATAATGTCCAAACCCCTTAATATGGTCTACAAAGCCCATGCTACTATGGCCTCCACTTTCTTCTCTACCATTATACCTTGCTTCTCTTCCATGAGAACTCTGAATCCAGCATTCTGAACTACTTTCAAGTCCCTGAATTATCAATGCTCTCTCTAGCTTCTAGGATTTTGCCTAATCTGTTCAGCTGAGTAGCTGACACAGCCTAACTGTACCCCTCATTAATTCTACTCTAAACTTAGGTGACATCACTATCACTAGGAAGCTTTTCCTGGTCCTTATAAAACCCAGGATGAGTCTTCCTTCAGTTCCCACAGCAACTTGTACATTTATTGCAATCATCTTCATTTTTTTATAATCCTTGTTAGATTCTTTGAAATGAAGGACTGTCCAATTTTGTTCACCATATTTCTAGGGTCTAAAAAAATGCCTGGCACATAGTTGTCTTTCATACCCTATTTCACTGATTCTAGGTTGTCATCAGTTTTAAGATGCACCATTATTTCATGTATTACTAAGGAAAAGAAAAATATCTCCAATGGAACTATATCACATCATTAATTGCAAGATCCATCTTGATTTTACATATGTTAAAATGTGGAAAAATCAATAAAGTATGGGATAATGCTGAAAGAAAGAATGCATTTATTTTGAGAATAAAATGAGTTAATATAAATAAACTGCTTAAAATATTAACTTGTCATTAAATTACTTTTATCTCTTTTCAAATAACAATAATAGTTTGCATAGGAAGTGAGATAGATAATCCTAAAATATA
Organism: Eulemur rufifrons; assembly: GCF_041146395.1. NCBI lineage: Eukaryota > Metazoa > Chordata > Mammalia > Primates > Lemuridae > Eulemur > Eulemur rufifrons. The sequence continues at coordinate 44,463,443 of NC_090988.1, forward strand.
TCATACATTTTGTCCTGTGCTGGGAACAGACTCAATGGGCATTGTGTCCTATTCTGTATTTAGGAAGGTAAATGATGGAGGGAAAATGAAAATGAACATTATAGAAGAAATGAATTAAAAGACATAATCTAACTGGAGCCATTTAGATTGCAGAAGAGAAAGCTTAAGAAGCCTCCCAGATTCTTGCTATATTTTTATATGTCTAAAGAAAAACAGTGGTTAATATTTATTGAATTTGTTCTATGAGCTGAGAATTGTGCTAACATAAAGATCCAGTGAGATCATTACTATTAGTTTTTAGAGAGAAAACACATCACCATTAGGTGGCTGGGATTAGATACCCTGTAGAACTCTAGAGCTCACGTTTTTTTTTTTTTTTTTTTTTTTTTTTTTTTTTTTGAGACAGAGTCTCACTCTGTTGCCCGGGCTAGAGTGAGTGCCGTGGCGTCAGGCTAGCTCACAGCAACCTCAAACTCCTGGGCTCAAGCGATCCTCCTGCCTCGCCTCCCGAGTAGCTGGGACTACAGGCATGCACCACCATGCCCGGCTAATTTTTTTCTATATATATTTTTAGCTGTCCATATAATTTCTTTCTATTTTTAGTAGAGATGGGGTCTCGCTCTTGCTCAGGCTGGTCTCGAACTCCTGAATAGAGCTCACTTTTTTAATCAGTAAACAATACTCTGTGTGTGTATACTATATATTGTAGATATATATATATATAAAATATATACTATACATAATGGTGTATATTTATAATGAATTAGATACTGAGTTTATTTTTCCCTATGAAAAATGAATTTTAAAAGATTAATTTAAAGGCAAAATCTGAAATTTAGCTTAGGCATAAGAAGAAGCATCCTGATGTTGAAGATTAGCCAGTCCTCAATGATCTTTTTATGTCTATTTTTGCCTCATGGTAGATTGAAGAGTAGTCTGACGTGGAGAGAGGGATGAACAGATTGTCCTCTCAGGCCCCTTTCTTAGAGCCTTGGGAGTTTCTGAAAGCTCCTTGGTTGTGAGCAGCAGCATGACTCAGCGCCAGTGTCTGCCTAGCTGCGGTGACAGAGAGGACAGGTGTTTGTCCGTGCTGAATGCAGCCCTGCAGTTCTCCCTGTCACCTGGAAGGTGAATCAAGCAGCAGAATGGAAGTAGCACTTGTTCTGAGGTCCCAGCAATGCTGCCCACTCTGGCATAGCACAAAGTACAGCTGCTATTACGTCAGTGAGGGAACACAGAGGGAAAGGACAAGATCAGAGAAATGGCCAGAATGAAGGAGGGGAAGAGTAGGCTGAAGAGCAAGACAGAAGGTTCCAAAACCACTGTACAATTGTTATTAATTGTGGTAATGACTACTGAACAGTTCACTCAAGCACTATGGCATGTACTTTACATGTATTATCTCATTTAATCCTCACTACAACCTCTGAGGCAATCCTATTATTAGCTCCATTTTATAGATGAAGAAACTGAGGTATATATGAGGTGTTAAAGAATTTGCCCAAGATCATGAGTGGTGGAGCCAGCATTTACGGCCAGGTATTACTGAATGTAGAGCCTGTGACCCTAATCTCTCATACCATGTGCTCTTCTTTAAACCTTTCTTGAGTCGGTGGGCCTCTGATGTGGAGAAGGGACAAGCTGGAAGCAAGACCTGATTTCTCACTGGGGGACCTTCAGAAACCAGATATCTATTAATGGATACTCTTGTTTCAGTTCAGTTAACAGAACTTTAATTGTGAAATGTTTTTTTTCTTAATATATTAATCAGGTGTGTGGCAGATGTGGTGGGGGAGGGGAGGGGTGCATACATACATAATGAGTGTGATGCGCACCGTCTAGGCGATGGACACACACGAAGCTCTGATTCAGGGGGGAGGGGGGGCAAGCGCAATATATGTAACCTAAACTTTTGTACTCCCATAATATGCTGAAATATAAAAAAAGAAAAGGAAAAAAAATAACTTTAGAGTGATCTTTCTCTAACTGGTATCATTGAGTGATGAAGATGAAAGGAGAAATTCTTCCATTTAGCAAGATTAGTTCAACCCTGATGATCACTATTGAGATAAATTTGATAATCAGATAAGATACATGTTTTATTTATACATGTATGTATGTGGTTTTTAGAAAAGCCATCTCACTTTAGATAATGCCTTGTGGTATTCACTTACAATTTTATCTGGGGTTATATCGTCTCCTCACATTATTAAATCTTTAATTAAATCATTAAACCATTATAAATTCTTTCCCATTCAGTCAGGACGGTTGGCGCCTAGTAGGCCCTAAATGAAGCCTGGTTGGATGATCCACTTGGATGGAACACTCTGAGCTGTGTTCAGCGCAGAAATTAAGACTAGATTAAGGGTCAGTAGACCTGAGTGTTAACTGGCTCTGCCCCCACAACATGTGCCACCTAAGTCTTTTCATTTTCCTGGGCCATCTGCAAGCAGATTCCTTCTAACTCAGATATTATTTGATTCTTATTCTGATTTGCTGTAAGACTGCAGAGTCCGTAAAGGGAAGGATTTGTATTCATTTGAGTTTGTATTCTCTGTACCTAGCAGAATACCTAGCACTAGGAAAAACTAAGAAAGTTTATGTCAAATGAATGTATACAGAAGACCTGGAACTTCCTTGACCATTAGTAAGAAGAATATAGTGGATAATATGCCCATTTTCAAAGTGGGAACAAGATGAGAAACACTCAGGGGCTCTTCCTTTTTATTTGTCCTTTTTCTCTGAAGAAAGAAAAGAACGTGAGGCCTTTTACTGAATTGGGTCTGAGGCTCCAGTTCTCTTCCTTTTTCACTCTCCCTGATACTAACACTGAAGTGAAATAAACAGTAGCTAGCATAATACCAGAGTCATCTTCAACCACCACTAACGACATGTCAAACTGTAAAATTTTCCAGCTTCTTTGTCCCATATTCCAAAAGATTACAGGCTTATATTTGAGCATGAAAAATTTATTCCTTGAACTCTATCAAACTGAAAATTCTAATTATTTAGAGAAGCCCCATTCTACCTGCTATAGATTGAATTGTGCCCCCTCCCCCAAATTCATATGTGGAAGCCCTAGTGCCCAGTGTGACTGTATTTGGAGAGAGGGCATTTATCAGGTAATTAAGGTTAAGTGAGGTCATAATGGTGGGGGTCTCAATGTGACAGGATTGGTGACCTTATAAGAAGGGGGAGGGGAACTCTTTCTCTCTCTCCAACATGTGAGGATACAGAGAAAAGGCAGCTGTCTGTAAGCTAGGAAGAGAGAGCTCACTAGAAACAACCCTACTGGAACCTTAAATTTAGACTTTCCAGCCTCCAGAACTATGAGAAAATAAATTTCTGTTCTTTAAGCAACCTAATATATGGCATTTTGTTATGGCAGTCCAAGCAGACTAAGACACTATCTCCCACCATTATGGCCATATATGATGTTGTCTTATGAGGAGTGGTTTTCTAGTACTCAGGGTCATGGTGTCATCATTAGGGAGAAATATGTTGTAACCAGTTGAATGTTCCTTTTTGTCCAAAGTATGTAAGTTCTAAAAAACATACAGCTTCTGCAGGGTCAACATTACCTAATCTTTTGAAGGAGCTAGGAGAAGTTGTTGAAAATTATAATATATATGGAACATCATTCTGGCCTAGAACTAACTTTCTTTTGTTTTCTAAGCTCTTTGTATAGGTTCTTTGTCACGTCTATTGACCTCTGTCTTCACCCATTTTGGGAATCCTCTTATTGTCACACCCATGAGCAACGTGGCAGTGAAAGACTCTAGACCTGGTTTCAAGTGTCAGTCAGCATCTTCCTAGTGTATGACCTTGAGCAAATAACTATCTCCTTGATTATCAGTTCTTTCAGGTATTAAATGTGGTGATTACCGTCCTTGCATGAGTTTTTGATTCAATTAAAACTGCATGTAAAATAGCTAGCCTATTGTAAAACCCTTAATATTTCCTTCCTTCCGTCCTTCCTTCCTCCCCTCCTTCCTTCCATTCATTTTCATACTCTACCTAGTTCCAGAACAGATGCAACTCAGTTTTTAATAACTTCTTCATCAATGATATCTCTTACTCTACTATTCTTTCGGGCTTCAGAGTGGATTTGCTCTCCCATCCTGGTTTTATAGAATGAAAACATGCATAATTATATCTCTGCTGCTGATTAGAGAGGAAAAAAAAAATGACTGAGGACTCTTTCTTTAACAAGTGAAACTTGTTAGTATTCTGACTCTGAGGGAGTTCTGGGTTTTTATTTACTTTAAATAACTTCTAGATCATCCTTAAAAATATCATCCAAGCTGCTCCCTACCTTTCCCACACCTTCCTTCTCTCAAAACATGCCACACAATTTTTAAGAGATAGTGATTCTCTGTATCTTGTGAAAGTCAGTCAAGACACATCACTTCTCATTGGAAGGGAAGTGATATGTGCTGAATGACTCAAGGTGCTCATCTCTCAGCTGGTAAATACATCACCTCACCTTTGTTGCTTTATTTCAGGTCTTGGGGAAAAAAAAGAGAAGAGTTTCATGCAATGTTACATTGAATTTCAGAACTAGAAAGGACCTTCCTTTCACAGATGATAATAGTAACATTAGTGAACACTTTCTGAGTTTTTACTGTAGGCCAGTCACTATTCTGTGATTTTACATGTTCTAACTCAGCCAACCCTCACCATAGCCCCATGTGCTAAGTATCATTATATCTACATTTTTACAGATGAGGAACAGAAAAGTCAATTAATGTTTTCAACAATGCACAGTAAGCATGTTCTAACACCAGGATTTGAACCCAGACAATCTGGGCCTGAGCCTATGCCCTTAACCATGATGCTACATAACTTCCCATGTCTTTCAAATGAGTAAGCCAAGTTTCCAGGGATTGTGAGGTTTGGGAATTTGTTTGCCCAATGTCTCCCAGTGTTGATGGCCAAGTTTTGGGGTTTAGAACCCAGATAGTCCCAATTCCAATTCATCAGCCTTCCTGACTCCATGCATTACTGAGATGGATGTCCCTACATTTATTTCCCATGATCAAATCTCAAGGAGATTTAAGCACTACCCTTATAGTCTCTGGTAAATAGCACCTGCTAGGTTCATTTCACCAAAAGTTTTATCAGTCATATTCATATTTTTGAACAATGATATTAATAACCTGTGATGAAATTTTCAGTAAATAATTGGTCCAACTTTACCATGACTTCAGAGCCCTGCTTCCATTTCACACACAGACACACACACACACACACACACACACACACAAAGTTATCCAACAGGATGGCATTTGGAAAACAATTCCACACCAGTGGTTGCATTAATTGCTACTTTAGATGCTCCTGCTGTGAATTGAATAGAGCCACTTTGGATCTATTTCTTAGAAATAACCATCTTTATTACCTCTGCTCTAGAATGCACAATTCTGAGATATTTAGAGGCAAATTTCTTCACTAATCAGTTTCTCTTTTCCGGTTTCATTCCATAAGTAATCCTTTTCATTGTTATCACTGTTTTTAACATTCGCAGATTTAAGTTATGAAAAGTATGGATGTTATAGGATGATTTCCCCGCTCTCTTTCTCAGCATATAACATTATGTTAACTCTCCAAGTGTAACATTTTGAATATCATGTTCAATTCAAATAAGATCCATTATTTTATTAAACTTGGGTTTTTTTCTTTATATTTTCTAGAATTTATGAGAGCTTTATAAAAATGGTTTGTGTGGTATACAAGTAAGAATTTTTTTTAGTATCAGTCCTTTTATTCACTGTTTTGAAAAAAGTAGAATGAAATAGGATGAGATAGTGCTTGTTGGCAGTTAGGAACCGTAATATGCCTTTTAAAAAACAAATTTAATTTTGTGATAACTCGATAATTATACTTGTTTGAATCAAGCCAAAAAAAAATTAAATACAATTTAGATTAATTTTTGCTTTTTATATTCCAGTATTTTACAATCACCTATCTGGTTGTCCTGGATAGCTTCAAAGTCATATTTTTTTTCTGTTTCAAAGTTAACCCTAGACTGGCCCCAGGAAAATAAAATTCAAGTAAATGAGTTATCTGTGGACTTTTAAGTCAACTAACAATTCAACAAATACTCATTTGCCCCTCGGTATTGAACAAAGACTTACTTACATGCCACTAATAATACTGTGCTGGGATTTATAAGGGATGCAGAAATGATCAAGCTATAGTCCCTGCCCTGGTGAAGTTCAGGCATAGATTAGGAAAAAAAGAAACATACACAATGAAAGCAAACTTTTAGCAAACTTTATACTGTGTGCATAGTATTAACAATATTCTAGTCTTTCCCTTTTATTTTTTCCTCTTTACCCAAACCCCCTGTGCTTGCTTGCTGAATTTTAGCATTCTTCAGCTGTGGAATCATGCCTCAATGCAAACCACCTGGTATATCACTCATTCAAGATCCCCACTGTCCAAGATTAAAATAAAATACACCTGGTGTGATTAAGTTCTTAGGTAGTACATGTGGCTCTCTATAGTGTCCTTCTAGAAAAAAACAAATACCTTAATTAAAGAAAATTTCTTATTTTTTATACTTCTATTAAAATATATGAAGGCAAAAGAGTGGAGTATTTAAGAACATGATTTCTAGATCCATATTTCCTGGGTTCCAATCCCAGCACTGCCACTTACTAGCTGTGCGACTTAAAGCAATTACTTAAACTTTGTGTGTTTCAGTTTACTCATCTATGAAATGGAAATAATAGTATCTGTCTCATAGGGTTGTTATGAAGATTGAGTAAATATTTATGATACAACAGACATTATCTAATTGCTTAGAAATAAATATAATGTGACAGGTAATTTAAAAGAAAGAGATTTTGGGGGTGAGTGTAATTCTATTGAACCTCTCATATGACTGGCCAACTCTTCCATCCCATTCTCTGACTCTGATTTCAACCTATCTTGAACAACTTCATCATCATGTGCTCCACAACATCAACATGAATCTCTACCCTAATACAACAACTTTTGAGTTTCACTGAGCAGTGTTATTGGAAAGTGAATCTGATTTGAGCAACTGATCTCACCAGAGATGCTAGGATTACTGCCATTTGATTGTTGACTCATTAACATGAAAAGCATCTACCCAAGAGTGTCTGCCCAAGAGAACATCCTCTGAGGAGGTAGGGCAAGGGCCTCTAATTAGTATAATGAACTTCTGTCTTCCTAAAGCCCTAGCTCTGCTTTTGGAAAGAATCAATATCCATCATCTCTATTTGTTGCTCAGTGATGTAGATACTTCCATGTGCTTCTGTGCTTTCAGAGACTGTTCAATGGAGATGAGAACATTCAAATAGCAGAAGATGGCTTACTTTTGCATTTATAATTAATATTATATGTTCTTGGCCGGGCGCGGTGGCTCACGCCTGTAATCCTAGCACTCTGGGAGGCCGAGGTGGGCGGATCGTTTGAGCTCAGGAGTTCGAGACCAGCCTGAGCAAGAGCGAGACCCCATCTCTACTAAAAATAGAAAGAAATTATATGGACAGCTAAAAAATATATATAGAAAAAATTAGCCGGGCATGGTGGTGCATGCCTGTAGTCCCAGCTACTTGGGAGGCTGAGGCAGGAGGATCGCTTGAGCTCAGGAGTTTGAGGTTACTGTGAGCTAGGCTGACGCCACGGCACTCACTCTAGCCTGGGCAACAGAGTGAGACTCTGTCTCAAAAAAAAAAAAAAAATGTTATATGTTCTTGAATGTGTATTGCCTCTTTTTCCATATCATATCTATTTACAATTTATACAATTTTTTTCACTGGTTGAGCAAATAGCATGTCTTTCTGAAATGAAACTTTTCTTTAAAAAAACTAGACACTAACTTTGATCAATTATTAATACAAGAAATAATCTCAACAATCCATAAATTTATTCATTTACTAGGTACCTCACAACATGGGGGGAAGCTGGGGTGTGATGGTGAACATGGCATTTTCAGTATTAAACATTCAATAGTGTATGAGGAGCACAGTAAACGAGTAATTGCAACACAGCATGATGAATGGGATATGTTTGGGGATTCTATACATTTCCCTTATTGGTTGAGTAAATAGCAAATCTTTGGGAAGGAGGCCATCTCAGATGATGAAAAGATAAAGTGGGCTGGTTGATATTTTATTTTTTAACTGATCTATTATAGTAGACACATGTAAGGCAGAACATGGACACAGTTGAATTTTAGTTGAACTATTAAATATCTTAGTCTCCTAAGTGAGACAAAGTACCATTTAGTAATGAAACCTGAATATAGTCTTTTTATTGTATTAAAATGTATACATAACATAAAATTTACCATTTTAACCATTTTTAAGTACACAATTAGTGGCACGAAGTATATTTACAATGTTGTGCAAACATCACCATTCTTTGTTTCTAGAATTGACATCATCCAAATGAAAACTCTGTATGTATCTGAATATTAGTCTTAATGTAAAAATTTTTAGACCTTCTCCATTTTACCTTGCTAAAAAATATACTGATTAATTTATGACAATACTTCCATGTACTTGTTACAGCTATTCTAAAAATGTTTCAGAAATACTTACATAATACTTGAACTTCCACTATTTGATAAGATTTTATAACATCCAAAGTAATGATGTTAAGCATTTTGTTGAAGGTAATGCAATTTAATTTCAATTGAGTACCTTTAGCCTTACTAAGATTACTAATTAAATATTTAGTTGTGTAGTAAATTAGCTATGCCACACAATCATTGGAAAGTAGGTTCTCCATTTACTGCAACATAAATGTTTTACAAGGTATTGTAATGTAACCAGTAAATGAATAATGACAATTTAGGTTTCAGCTAATTAAATTCTTCTTTAGCATTTATTAATTCAACTGTCTAAAGTAAAGCAAATTTTACTGTGATAATGACTGTTGTGATGATTTAGCCCCACCAATCAAGGATAAAATTGGGAAAATGGAATGTGTGTAACTAGTTATAAAAAGAAAAAGTTAGAAATTTTGATTGGCAGATCTAAACCAGAATTAAATATTCATTAAGGGGAGAGACTTAGTGATTAACTTCACACCCTTATTCAGTCAGAACATTTTTAATGAGAATTGATACCATTGCCATAACAAATAATCACATAAAATTTAAAGAGTATCATCAATGTGCCCAGAACTGTGGTAGGCTGGTGAAACAGCATAATCACACACAAAAAGACCAGTTCATAATCACAGATTATTATGGCTGGAAGTAATTATACTAATATCAAATAATAATAGTAATAACTGATCATTATAGGGCACTATATAACAAAGCCTTTTTACAGATAAAGAAATTGAGGCCTAGAACTATTTGGCTTCATGTATTCAATATTTGGCTTTATAAAGTTAGTTCAGTTATAACCTAGGTCTTTTTTTTATTTTGTGTAATGGAAACTACATGTAAGAATAATGTGAAAACATCTCAAGGAAGATATGGCAGAATTTAGTGACTCAGTAGTCAGTTTATTTGGGAAAACACTGTGATTTGGTTGAGAAAGCATCAACTTTGGGGTCTGTAAATCCTGCACTTGAATCAGCTTTGCCTTTTACTAGCTGGAAAGGTTAAGTTCTCTGGGGCCTATTGTTTTTTTCATCTATAGAGGTAATTCACTAGCGTAGCAGTGCTGTAGACAATAGATGCTCAAAAGTCAATTTATTTATTCATTCATTAAAAGAAATAGTTATTAAAATTCATAATATATTCCTAATATATTCTCAGTTAAGTCTATAAAAATAAAATAGATGTAATTTTCCCACATACCCTTCCCAACTAGCTCAGACTAGTGAGGGAGAGAGCTATGAGAGTAGACTATTGTATAGCATGAAAATTCAAATGTATTCATCAAAGTTATGCATCATAAAGGTACTGTAAACTCAATGTCTTTTGGAGGCATAAAGGGAGAAGTGGAGAGGAAGGGATGGAGCCATAGGAGACCTCAGAGAAGGGATGATTCTTGGGAAAAGTCTATCAGGATAAGGAGTTTCACAGGCACACGGGGTGAGAGGGCCATTCTGAGCAGAGGAAACTGAATAAAGCACAGAATCCTCAGAGCATGGCCTTTTCGTGGAGCAGCAGGAGGTTCATCTTGGCCTGAATACAGCATATCCATGGGGAAGGGGGAAGAAGTGACCTTGGAAAGTTTGGCCAGGACCAGACAATAAAAGGTTTGGTTTGTCATCTAAGTATTTTGAATTTTATTTGATGAAGGATGAAATACCAGTGTCACTAAAGGGTTTTAAGGAGAGAGAGAAAGAAAAAGAGAGAGATTGACATGATCACATTGAGATTTTAGGAAAACATCTGGTGGCAGAGTATGAAGAATAGTTTAGAGATGAGCAAGAATAGAGGCAAGGAGACGCTTCAGGAGATGTTGACCACATTCTCAAATTTTAGCGTGCATCAAAATCACCTGGAGGTCTTGTTAAAGCACAGATTGCTGAACTCCACCCACAGAATTTCAGATTGAGTAGGTCTGGAATGGGGAACGAGAATTTGCATTCTTAACAAGTTTCCAGGTGACCCTGTTTTGTGAACCACTGCTCGAAAGAAAGTATAAAAGGATGTCTTAAATTGGGCTGCTGTAACAGAATGCCATAAACTGGGTGCCTTGAACAACAGATATTTATTTCTCACAATTTTGGAGGCTGGGAAGTGCAAGATCAAGACATCAGCAGTTTCAGCATCTGGTAAGGGTCTGCTTCCTAATTCATAGACCGCGTCTTCTGGCTAGAAAGTCGCACAGTGGAAGGGGAAGGGAGCTATCTGACGTTTCTTTGATAAGAGTACCAATTCCATTTACGAGGTCTCCACCCTTAGGATTTCAAAGGACCCACATTCTAATACCATTGCATTGGTGATTAGATTTCAACATATGAATTTTGTGGGGACTCAAACATTCAGTCTGTAGCAGGGGCTAGCCATAGCCTGTACTAAGCTAGTGAAATAGAAGTGGTGAATGAAATCCCATTCTAAGTCCCTCTTTGATTAAAAGCACCCTCATGTTACAGTTTTGCCTGCTGAGATTTTGCTTGGTTATTTCTATGCCTTAGGCATTTGATATTGCTGGAGGGTGTTAGTTGAAATAAAGTGAATCTGCTCTTTCTACTAGGGTCAGAGTGGGTAAAAGTGACATGCCACCCTCAGTGAATGTTAATGCAGCAAACAGCCTTAGGAGTTTCCTAATTCAAATTCCATTGTTTTCAATTCAGATTCAGAGAAGAGACTTGCTCAGTCACAGAGCTGGTTATCTCAGGAGGTTGGTTTCTAACATAAGGTGCTGCTACAGAAGAGTATTGCACATTCTCTGCTTTCAGCTGTATTACAGTCAAAGGGAAGTAAATCTGGCTGCATTTAGTTGTTTCATTGTTTCAGGTTTTTTTAAAGTAAGCATATACTTTCTTAATAAGATTTAGATGATCATTTTCTTTTGTTTGGACAAGATTTTTCTCCTGTTTTTGTTTATTTGGTGCATGTGTTTGTTTTTAAGCCAAACATGATCTTTCTCGTTACCTTTAATTGGAATCAAGGTTTCTCTTTCCTGTAGCCCCATTGTTGCTCTAGTGAAATGGGCTTCATCTGCTGAGCATAGGAAAAGCTTTTAAGTGGCATAATTAACTCTGGTGTGGTTACTTTGGATTTAAAAGAGGCAGTTGATTCCTCCAGAATGTGAGGGTATTGCCTGGTAGAGCCAAGCGAGCTGTGTATAATAATGAAGGTGGTTTGGGAAGAATTTTGTGCTCTTAATTAGGAACGAGATGAGGTAGCCTTCTGTCGGCAGGAGGCTCAGGACATGGACCTGAAATTGCAATGAATATAATGGGATTACCTCACACCTGAGATGATACTCTCACAAACAGAGCCACAAACCTGCACAGGTGGAGGTCTTATAGTGGGATGGTTTGGAGGTATAATTTGGAGGATTCTTTTCATCTGTGTGTGTGTGTGTGTGTGTGTGTGTGTGTGTGTGTTTGTGTGTAGTGGAGAAAGAAAAGATCATAATATTGTGATTCTAATGGAAGGGCTTTTGAGGGTTGTTTTGTATATGAGACAGTATGTTCGGCATGCTCTAAATGATGTCCAAAATAAATATATTGTACTTCTGTAAGCACTTGGTGTGATTGCCTAATATTGTAGCTCATAAATGTTTACGAAGATAAAATACTATTGCATTAGTATAATTTCTCCCAGGTATAGGGATAAATATTGAGCAGATATTATTGAATGCAAAGAGTGATTTGAAAGCATATATAGAACTTCGAATGCATTTTAATTTCAAAGCAAGAGCAAGTTTGAGTTAATTAAGCACCAGGGACCTTATATGAACCATCAAATTAAGCAATATATCTCTATCTGCCTCTGTCTCCTTGTCACTCTCCTCTCTTTTTTTCCTCTTCTTCTCCCTTTCTTTCTTCTTTCTTGTCTATTCACAAAATTTTGAGTACCTGTTTACAAAGCAATGTGTAAAGCTTATTGATTATAACAGGACAAATAAGACAGAACATTTGCCCTCAAGGAGTTTACATCTTAATGTTACAGGAAGGCAAGTCACTACTCAACCACAAAGCAGGTTGTTTCTCCAAGTAAAACCAAGAATGTTGGGTACACCAAAGAAGGGACATATACTTCCAAGCTAAAAATAGAGAACACTCTAAGGAGAATATTGAAAATGAACATAAAGACCAGGAAGGATTTTGATACACAAAAGAGGGTAGGACAGCATTCCAAGGTGAGAAAACAGACACAAAGGGATACAAGCATTTTAGGGAAACTAAGTGTATTTATTCTAGTTGGAGAATAGGGTGTAGAAGAGGGTACCTACTAAGAGTTGCATCTGGAAAGGAAAGGTGGGGCCAGATTGGGCAAAGCCTTGCATTCAGTGGTAAGGAGCTAGAAGCTAATTCCATGAACAGAGGGTAGACATGGTATAATTAATTCAAAAACCACTTGGAAAAGAAAATACAGTGTTACATAAGTTAAAAGCATACACTTCATCAAGGCTTCAAACTCAGACTTTTATTTATTATTTAATTTTGAGTAAGTTATTTTCATGTCTCTGTACCCCATTTATTTCATCTATAAAAATAATGATACCTCCTTCATGATATTATTATAAGGAATAAATTAAATTATATGTAAAGCCCTTGATATAGCATCTAGCTATTATTATGAGCCAGTATTATTGTTCTTATTTTTCTCCTCCATTCAATTGTCACTTCATCTAAAACTTTTAAGCCCCTATGTGTTCATAGAACTAACCTATAAAATAACATTTTATTTAAGGTCTTTTGAGACTTACTATATTCTAAGATGTATGGAAAACACTGGCAACACAAAGATGAATAAGAGCCCAAAACATAAATAAAGAATTGTGCTACCGTATGGTAGTACTATAATGCCAACTCTTTATAAAGTGCTTTTGGAACATGAACACTGTAAGAGCTTATGGTAAAAGAATATATCTACATTGTCTTATGATGTAGTTATAAGAAACTTGGACCTAGAGTTTGGCTCTTAACTCAGCATATTAATAGGCAACAAGAAATTTATATTGCATGAAAACCAAGGGTATAAATCAGAGTTAAGTGATATCCTAGGTGTATATTTGGGGTGAGGGCTAGGGAAATAGAAAGTCCATCCCCGATGATAGAGTGTACAAGAAGACATTAAATTTTGTCAGTTTCATCTAGAAAGGCTTTCTGGAGAAACTGAGATTCTAATGCTATTTAAAAGTGTGGAAAATAATTATAGAAGTAGTACATGAAACCTAAAACATTGTACCCCCTTAATATTTTGAAATAGAAAAAAATTTTAAGTAAATAAATAAAAATATTTTTAAAAAGCATGGAAAATAATACATTAGATGAAGTGCGAAAAAACTTGTCATGCCTTTGTGAATTCTGGCATTGTTTTGAAGAAGGCTGAGGAAACCAGTGAGAAATGGAGAGTCGAGGAGAAGCTGTGAGACCACATTCTAAAGCAGACCTAAAAAGCAAGGTGAGCAGAGAAGATGAGCATGGGCAGGGTTGCAGTGTGTGTTTGTGGACCTCTGTAAGTGGCCTTAGACTCAGAGACAGTAATACAGAGCCTGGATTTTCAAACTGACCCAAAAGGCAAATAAATGATTGCCTTGGGGAGGGTAGAAAGTACACAGAAAGCTCTGATATTTGGGGGAAGAGATGGATTATAGTACAAGGGGAAAAGGGAAGGAAATTAGCATGTATTGAACCCTTACTATGTACCGGGCATGATGCTAGATACTTTCTATGTTTTGTCTCATTTTATCTTCACATTAATTCTGTAGGGCAGATATTATTATCCACATTTTACAGGTGGGAAAATTGGCTTTCATTTAAAACAACTCTTATAGGTCACATAGTAAGTATGAATTAAGAAATCCAAGCAAAGTTTTCACAATCAGAAAGTCTAAATTCGAAGGTTCCAATAAACCACACCGTGTCTTCATCCATCCATTTATTCAGTAACTAATCATAGAGCCCTTACTGTGTGCTTCACACTGTGTCACTGTGTTTACATTCTCACTCTGTACCTACTAGCTGTCTAATCTTGGAAACCACTTTTCTGTGACTATTTTCTCAAATTATAAGTAGGCTTTTGTGTAACTACTCAAATCAGTGTTGATTGAATCCAAATTTATATTTCAACTATTATAAGGTTACAAGCTATTCTTTTTCATTCCCCAAGAAATCAAAAAATTCAGTATCTTGGATCATTAGTTTCTTTCAGTTATTTGTGTTTATCTTTAGTACCTTAATGATGATGAAGACGGTATTGATGATAATAATGTTAATATTAATAGCAGCACCCTTTTATTGAGCACATATCCTGCATCAGGCCCTGTGTTAAGGTAATGTTTACATTATCTCATTTAATCCTTAGCAAAAAAGTGCATGAGTTAGAACTATTTCTTTATCTATGTAAGGTGTGTGGAAACTCAGGTTTCAGAAGCTTATGTAACTTCGCTAAGATTATAAGGTCAATAAGTGGCAGATCAGTATCTAAAATCCTAGGTTGTCCTGCCACAAATCACATGCTCTTAATCATTAAGTGATACTGCCCTCCTGTTTAACAGATTTATGCTCTTTGGGTCAGAATCGTCAGTAATTCAGGCCACCCTTGCTCCCACTTTGTCTGAATTAGTTAACTTTCACTTTAATTCGTGCTTTTTGGGTTTGGTTACTGCTGTTTTGAATGACTTTACTTAAAGTAGACAGTTCCATTCTTTTGCCTGAGTATGGGAAAAAAAAGAAAAATGCTTTGTTTTGTTGCATTATCAATAGAAATCCCACAGAACACATCTACTGAAACACTAATTTGCTTGGACAGAAAATATGAGATGCAATTTCTTCTTGGTTAGAGAAAATTTTTCTTAAGAAGCATTTAATGTTAGTCTCCCTAAAGAAAGGATATTAGTGTCATGGCTAGGACATAAAATAGAGAAGGGGCTTATATTAACCCTTAGATGTTTTAGGTTCTGCACACTTAGAATTTGAGATTCAAAGTGAAAGGGAAAGAACTGGAAAGAGGCCAATGATTAGTTCTCAGAAACCCAGAATAGTAATTAAAATTTTTAGAGGAGGAAAAATAATAACAACAATAACAGCTAACATTTATTGATGGCCTATGACGTACTGCACCTTGAGCAAACCATTCAACATGTCATTAACTCATTTGATCTTCTCAGCACATTTATCATGTAGATTCTATTATCACTGCTTTATAGATGGGAAAGTGAGTTTTGGAGCAATGAAATAACCTGGAAAAGGTCACATGACCAGTGGAGCCAGAATGAAGTTCATTTCTGTTTGCCCCAAGTGTTTTGCCCACTGATTACCATCTTGACATCAGAAAAAGAGAGTCAACCTGAGGGTCTGTAAGCAGGCCCTGTGCTTCGTTGGCCTGGCCACATTAAAATAATGGGTCCTAATTCTCAGGACTATGACAATAAATGTCATTGATAATGAAAGAACTTGGCCTTTGGAGTCTAGCAGCTTCCATCCAGCTGCATGGTCTTCAGCAAAACACTTTCCTAAGGCTTGTGTGTCTATAAATGGGGGAACATAATGTGATGATTGTATAAGATGAATATAAAACTTTTGTTTAGTGACTTGTACTTGATTAGTGCTCATAATGGTATATAAAATGCAATAATGATATGTTTTTAATGTAATACTTGGCTTCCAGAAAGGGTGTTCAATAAATGGCATCTAAAGAATTTACATCATGATTCTTATCTGACTCTGAAATTGAACAGGTTCATGCAATAACATCCATAGTTCTACCAAAAGAGACAGGTTATCTGTCCTTACTAATGATAATCACCTTTCCAAGATAAGCTGTGGTATGTGACAATATCACAGGAAAGCTTCTTAGAATAACATCTTCATTAAATAAAAGCTGTTTGCCTTTAGGGGAATAGTAGTGCACATTGTATAATCCTCTGCTTTACGTATTGAATTTCAGCTGCCAGACTTTGCAGAAGGAATTCAGGAGGCATCTTAAAGTGGAGAATGACCTTCACATTTTCATAAAATAAATGATTAATGTGAGGACCATTAATTCCACCCATATTCTGTTCCCCAAACAGCTTTATCCATCCTGAAAAAGGCCTTTCACTTTCAAGGATAAATGATACATATTTTAATACAATTATGAACAATCATGTATGTAATTTATATTTGTTATGCATAATAAAATGCATAATTAAACATCATTCCATAGTTAATCAAGTCATTAAAACCTGGAAGTGGCAAGAAGCTTCTTTGCAGCAGCATCCTCAGTTGAGGAGATTGCTTATAAATAGTCTCATTGGCTGGGCATGGTGGCTCACACCTGTAATCCCCACACTTTGAGGGGTTGAGGCAGGAGGATCACTTGAGGCCAGGAGTTTGAGACCACCCTGAGCAACATAGTGAGACCACCATCTCTATAAAAAATTTAAAAATTAGCCAAGCATGGTGGCACGTGCCTGTAGTCTTAGCTACTTGTAAGGCTGAAGTGGGAAGATCACTTGAGCTCAGGAGTTCAGGGTTGCAGTGAGCTATGATCATGCCACTGCACTCTAGCCTGGGTGACAGGAGACCCGGTCTCTAAAAAAATGTAAAAATTTAAAAATATATAAATAGTCTCATAATATTAGGATTGTTTTTATTTCTGTTTCAGTTTCTCCAAGTGTTGTTAGATAGGTTAATCCTGATTATATATCACATTTGGATATGTGCTTTAAAGAGCAATCAAAGGACACCCACCTAACCTGTTCAGATAAAATCTAAGAAGGCAAAAGTTTATCTCAAATATAATTCTGATCCATTTCAAAATAATCAGCTAGAATGGATTTTACTACAGATATCAATAGTTTAATCCAAGTTTGTGCCTCAATTTGTGGATTGAAAACTTATAGTAGAAAAAATAGAGAATAAGTCATTTCTTTTATGGCTGTGCAGCATTATAAAAATATAAATTTCAGATGCTACCTGCCTATAGATCTTGTCATCGATGATAAACAAGTGGTTTGTCACAGCTCAATATAGTCAGGCTACACTGAATACTTTAATGATGATGATTACAATAAAATGATAACAGTAAAAATCTGCCAGATACTATGCTAAGCACATTAGATATACTCACTTGTTTAATCTTTACAATAGCCCTGTAAGGTAAATATTGTTGTATTATAGATGAGGAGACTGAGGCACTGAGCAATTAAGTGATCTGTCAGAGGTGGGGAACCTGCAGCCTGGGGGCAACATGTGGGCTTCTGGGTCCTTGACTGCATCCTTTTGACTGAATCCAAATTTTATACAACACGTCCTTTATCTGTCTTACAGATTTCAAAAAGGAGGAAAAATTAAAGAACACAACAGGATTGCATGTAATTTTTTTTTTGTTTTCTGCATATGCAAGAGATGAGTATTTTCTTGAACTGGCTGGGGTTAGCCTTTGAAGTTAGTGTTGCTATCATGATAAAGAGGACTTAGCACATAATAGATGTTCTATAACATTGAATGAAATTGAAGGTTCCCAGCAGGCTCTCAGCTAGTTTCCTCATGGAAGAGTCAGAATGTCTGAACTGATGATTATACTGAAGGGAAAAAACCCTCTGTATTACCATATCTGTCAGGGAGAAGGATGGATAAGAGTGGAGGAAAGGTTCACTGAGCTGCCCTCATCAGGATAATCATATTCCTTATTTTCAAGTAATGCCCCATTTGATAGCTGGTGTCAGAAGGTGATTGAGCATGTTCTGAGAACCTGTAACTGAGCCCTGTAGGGAGTTTAGTAACTATGGAACCTCCTCAAAACACACAGGCAATCTGAAGACAGGTAGTTTGGAGACTTGACTATATCTATTTCATATTCCCTTGAATGCTTCACGTGTCTTGCAGGTAAGTGTACAGTGAGGACAGCTCACATTTCTGGATCTCTTTGTTATCTATCCTTGTGCTAACACAAAACAGTTTTGCCTCTGTATTTTAACCCTTCTGAGTTGACTGACATTCTTCAAATACGCCCTTCACTCTTAAAACTCTTCTGCCTTTACTTATGATTCTTTTTTCCTGGGAACATCTTAATTATTCCTTAAGACCTGAGTCAAATATTACCTTGAAACTATTAGTTCCATTTACTCTGTGCTCTCTGCTGTTCTCCTTTTATATCTATAGATTCAGGTAGAGACGTGATGATTTCATCTCATGAAAGAAACATGTAAAGAGATACTGGCCCAGACCTGAGTGGATCCTGCATGGAAGAGTAGGTCCAAGAATGAAACATCTGATAGCCAAGAAGTAGATTCAGTGGATTAGGCGGTGGCCTGTGAGCCCAGCTAGGTCATTCATTCATCGTGATTCAGTGTCAGGCATTTTGTCAGTTAGTAAAGATTGAAAGACTTATTTCTAGATTTCAAAGGGTCTATACCAGAAGATGACATTCATACTAAGAAGCACATGATGATTCAGATAATCGTAGCTGTCATTGTTACCAAGAGTAAGCAAGATGTTTTCCACTGGGTTTGCAGAGGATAACTGGAGGAATCTTAGAGAAGCATAAGTTTCAGGAAGTTATCTTAGAGGTTTCCTGTAAATCTCAGATGCCGGACTATGGACTCCAATCCTTAGAACAGAGACCACTAGAGTAAGCCAAGGTAAAACCTTGTTCTGGGACCTATCTTTTTGCATCCTAACTCTGCCTCTTAGTAGCTGTGTGACCTTGGGCCAGTCTCTTATTCTCACCAAGCCTAGGTTACTTTATCTAAAATGGAATATTAGTTACTTCCCCAGGTTGTTCTGAGTAAATGAACATTTAGCTCATTATACAGTACGTCATATGGTAAAACCTCACTTGCTGTTGATATCATCATCACATCATCATCATCATTGCCATCATCAATATAATAATCATTATGGGGCAGATTTTAGCTGAGCCCAGCTATAGGGTGCTGGAGATTTGCAGATGCAGGAGCATGAATCCACACACTCTTCCATCATGGCACTCACATCTAATCTTTATGTCAGTGCTATGAAACTTGCGCTTGTCTGCCTTATTAGATTATAAGTTCAGGTACATAATATCTGGCACAATCAGGGTATGTTGAACAAAAGAATGACTTAGCCAGAAAGTCTAAAAATGTCCCCAAAATCTATAGCCAGAAATAAAGTCTGTTTATAGTTTGTTCATTTTTATTTTCTAGGATTTATAAACTTAAGGAAATATTAAGCCACAATTTTGGCACAATAATGATATTTGAAATGTGATACTATGTGCCATGTGATACTATGATACGATGATCACTTTGTTCAAGGCTATTAGACATGATCTTTTGTTCTCTGCACCCTTCACCAAATGAAAACATGTTTCTTTCTATTAAACTGGTGAACCCTAGTTTACCAACCATCCATCTCTTATTGTTTCTTCCACACTAAGAGTGAGTTAGACAAAAAGCATATCACAGATGTCTTCTAAATTGTCTTAAATAATAAGAGTCATTGTCTATTTTCTCATTATAATTAACGAAATCAGTGTATAACTAAGATGTATGTGGTCCATTGATTTCAATTTTATTTGTCATAAATATTGCTGTCCATTCTTGGTAGATTTCTAGCTCTAGTAATCACAAGTAGCAAAGCACCTGCCTACCTTGTTATTTTCTGAAAAGATAATATATGTCCGCAGCACATTTGTATTCATAAACATCAGCATATAAGGCGCTGTTGTGTCAGGAACACTGAAACTGTGATAAATATTAATTTCTAGACTGGTATTTTGTCAAGGATTTTTAGAATCAGCATTTCATGTTTTTGTTTTTGCCCTTGAAGTCTTCTAAATGACAGAAATAAAATTCTGCAGTTTTTAGCAGGGTCATGTCTCCATGTTCAGAGGTCTTCCAATATTTTACTTTTCTATTATACATGGTGAGATTCTACCCTTGATTACTAAAAAGCTGTGTTTTCTGCCTCTCTCTGCATAGCTCTGGTTTCTATAGGTGTTTGGAGCAAGGGTACGTGGTTTTCATCTGATTTTTATTTTTAGAAATCAGCACTCACTGTTTTTAAAACACAAGGACATAAGAAAATGTCACTCTACACATAATGTTCTAAGAACATTAGCATGATATGCATAAGCTCTTAAAAATCCTTAAAGTTTAAGCTTGTATGTTTAAAAATGAGTGCCCATATATTATAGTGAGTCATTGATAGATGTTTTCTATCTTGTCTGGAGTAAGCCACAAAGGAGGCTGTCTAAATTGACTGATGACTTTTCAGTTGTAAGGCACTAGCCTCTGGCACAAGCCCCTCTTTTTGGTCTGTGGATATTTGAAAATGGAGATTAAAATGCTCATGGAGATTGGGGATTGAAGCTATCAGCTCCATGGTATGAGATCTGAGTTTTAATCCTTGACCCTTAACTAGCTGTGTGACTTGGAGTGAGTCACTTAACTTCTCTGAGCCTCACTTTCTCCATTTTAAGATAAAAATATTAATAACAATATACCACCACAAGAAACATGTGATGGTACTTAGTCATCAGGGCTCAGTAAAAGATGAGCTTTCTTTGCCTAGGAGGTACCAGTCCTAGCTTTCTCACTTATATACCATATGATTTTTCTGGTCCTATTTATATGTTCCTATAAAAGGATGGCATTATATTGAATAGCCTCTTGAGTCATTATGAGTTCTATAAAGTCACAATTCTAATCTCTACATCAAGAAAGAAGAGAGTGGAAGCTGTTTGATGTTTGAATGATGGTCTGTGCTGTTTTTGCCTCTGTGGACTTCCTGGCGAGGGGAAGAAGGAATTGTGCCACATTTACAATATGCAAATGGGTCATTTTCAGAAAATCAGAAAATATGATTGCACTAAAACTAAATTCAACATGTTTATATGGAATGATTCAGAACACAATCTGGGGACACAGTTATAGTGCTGTAACTGATAAGGTGGTAGAAAGAGACTTTGATTGGGATTCTTTACTCCTTTCTCACTAGGTGCTGCTGTCAAAGTGATCAGTTTACATGAGCCTTATTGTCTTTGTCTTTAAAATGGAACAAAGATTTATAATATCTAAAGATTAAATGTGGTACATGTAGAAAGTAGAATATGTAATACATGCAACATGCTATATGTACTTAAGGAATGCTAATTTTCTTTTTTGTCATTCTTTTCATTTCTCTCTGACTGGCCCTGCCAATGGTACACCCTACTTGATAAAAAAGGCTTCAACCAAAGAGCCAAAAAACGATTGGGATCCCACTATTATCATTGATTAGGGTGGAGTTGTGTCGGTAGGGAGATCCTGTGGATGAGAGAAACCACTGGTATAAATGGCCCTTCTAAGTCCTGCAGTGAATGCGATTCCTCTTGTTTGCCAAATGGCTGGTCTGTTAATAGTGCACTCTGGTTAGGACTCTGGTTTGCAGATCAAATAGAGAAGCACCCAGGGCAGAATCATGGCAATATAAAGGAGAAAGCCTTTTTTAAAGAAGTGCAGGCAATTCAATATTAAGTTGCTAGACCATAACGTGCAAGGAAAGGAATAGCAGAAGATGAGACTTGAGCAGTATACAGGGGACAGATCATTGAAGGCCTTTGTAAATGGTGAGTCATCAGAGGATTTTAAACTCCAGAATGACGTGATCAGATTAGCAGCAAGATCATGCTGTCAGCAGTGTGGAGGATGAATTGAAGGAAGGTGAGACTGTAGCCTCAAGATGAGCCAGGACCTTACTGCAGACATCCACTGAGAAATGACAGGACCCTGAACTAAGGCTGCAGCACAGGGAAAATGCTGGTTTATAAAATATTTTAGGTATTGAAATGGAAAGACTTGGTGACTTCCTGGATATAGATGGTAAAAGAGAAGTGGCATCCAGGGTGACTCTCAGGGTTTCAGCTTAGCTGATTGAGATCCCAGATGCCCTTGCTTCCACAAAGCTCTTTCTAGTCCAACTTAGTAGGAAGAAGTCACTTCTTCTGCAGCAATTTTATCTCATTCTTATTTATATCATACTTATTGTGTGCCTTGAATTATAATTATTTCTGTGCATGGTTATCTCCCCCAAGTAATTTTAAGCTTATCAAATTGAAGACCTTGTTTCATGCATCCCCAAATCCCCAGTAAGGGCTGGTTAACTGTCTTCAGTGATATGTACCAGTTGTCATTTCACTAGACAGACATATTGGTCATATGTTCCATTTCTTCATCTAGGCCACAGATTAAAATTTTTTTAAAGACAGTGGTCTCACATACCATTTCTACCTCATTAGTTGATTCAGTAATAATTATTTTCTGGTTTCTTTCTCTCTCTTAACTGGTTGGTTTCTCTGAATCTCTAGATCATCTTTTTTTTTTTTTTTTTTTTTTTTTTTTTTGAGACAGAGTCTCACTCTGTTGCCCGGGCTAGAGTGCCATGGCATCAGCCTAGCTCACAGTAACCTCAAACTCCTGGGCTCGAGCAATCCTCCTGTCTCAGCCTCCTGAGTAGCTGGGACTACAGGCATGTGCCACCATGCCTGGCTAATTTTTTCTATATATATATATTTTAGCTGTCCATATAATTTCTTTCTATTTTTAGTAGAGACGGGATCTCGCTCTTGCTCAGGCTGGTCTCGAACTCCTGAGCTCAAACAGTCCGCTGGCCTCGGCCTCCCAGAGTGCTAGAATTACAGGCGTGAGCCACCGCGCCCGGCCCCTAGATCATCTTTTCCAAGTTTGGCACCCTGAAGAGAAATTTAAAAATGGTGTTCTATTGGATATAAATTAAAGCTATTGTCTCCTCTAGCTTGAAAAGATGCTGGCTATAGGTTAGTATCCTCATTTTCTCAAGGTGACACAAGTGATTCTGTGATTTTTGTTTACAGTACTTTCTGATGAATGAAAAGCATGTATACAACAATGACAGATTATAGTGAAAGGACAGTTCTTGACTATGACACAGGAATCCTGGGCTCTAGATGTCATTCTGCCACAGACTTTCTGTGAAGCCTTGGAAAAATTGTCTTTTGAGCTTCAGTGTCCTCATCTGTAAAATAAGAGTGTTAGACTAGTGCTTCAAATAAAGATGCCCAGTATCCAAATGCTGTTAGATATGTTAAAGTGAATTGGTATCCTTAAGACCCACTTTCTCTATTAAAGAGTGCCAAGTCCAATCAGAGCAGGGCAGGAAACAAGGCAAACCTGAGTGTGCCCTGGATCTAAAAGTAGAATGAAATAGCAACAACAACAACAACATAACCAGATCTAGGTCCAGAGGTATTAGGGAAGCAGGCCAGGTGAACAGGTGAAGAATGAAATCCAAAGGGTGTGACCTTGGAGAGCAGGTGGTCACCAAACAGTCAGATGGTGTGGGGGATGGGAGGGATGGTGGCCACAGCAGGCAGTCAGTAAAAGACAAAGAAATAACCCAAGAGCGTGTAATGCTCAGAAGTCAGAAACATAGAAGTCTGTCAGGGATTAGCAGGGCCCTGGCCACCTGCCTGGGTTCATGGGCAGGGCAAAGATTAAAAAGGGAAAAATGGGCGGGGTGGGGGAAACAAGAGCAAGATAGCGTTCCAGGTTTGGAGAGCCTGACATATTAGGCAGGTCTCCAAGAGAGAGATTCAGGCAGAGAGGAGCAAGACAGAAGGCGAGTTCTTGGAACTGGGGCACCAGGTGGAGGCTGAGTTGCAGAAGCCCAGTTACGAGAATTAGGACAAAAGATCAGAGCTTGACTAATAGAAGGTAGGTTAATGCTGAGGCCTCAAGTTTTAGAATTTGTGCTACTTTAAGGTCTCTTCTAATCCATAGGTTTTAGGAAGCAGTGACTTCTATCCCTTAGCTGCCCATCTTCAACAACTGATAGTTCCCCTTCCATCTCTCACCAGCTCCTCTCTCCTCATTCTGTCTGTCCTTGTCAGTTTCATTGAGAATTTACCAAGTTCAAAATATGAATGAGTTAAGGAACAGGGAAATGGATTATCACAATATAGTGTGATAAATACAGCAGAGCGGTATATGCAAAGTACAAAGAGCATGGAGGAGTAAGGAAGAAATTCCCTCCAGAGGAAATGAGGAAGGCAGCCCAGGAGGAAATGGCCTTTGAATAGAGCCTTAAGGGCAAGTAGGACAGGTAAGGCAAAAGCAGACCAGGCAGAGAAAGCTGTGTTTATGTGTAGGTATGGAGTTAACCAAGGAATGGGCATGTTCAGGGAAAAAGGGGTTATGTGTGGTAACAACTAGGGCAGTCGGGGGAGTTATCAGAGATCAATGAGTGAAATAATTTAGGGACTTTCAGAATGCAGGTGGCACTACAGTAAGGAAGATGATATTCTTGGCAAAAAAGAGGGGATGATGGGATTATGAAGTATGAAGTGGGTGATAAGGCTGGGTGCAGTGGATCACGCCTATTATCCTAGCACTCTGGGAAGCTGAGGAGGGAGGATTGCTTGAGGTAAGGATTTCGAGACCAGACTGAGCAAGAGCGAGACCCTGTCTCTACCGAAAAATAGAAAAAAAATAGCCAGGCATGGTGGTACTCACCTGTAGTACCGGCTACTCAGGAGACTGAGGCAGGAAGATCATTTGAGCCCAGGAGTTTGAAGTTTCTGTGAACTAGGCTGATGCCACAGCGTTCTAGCCAGGGTGACAGAGCGAGACTCTGTCCAAAAAAAAAAGCGGGTGATAACAGGGAAACCAAGAAGGGGGCCATTGCTCATTACTTGTAGTCCTGGCAAGAGATAATATGGTTGGAACCAAGGGGCAAAGCAAAAGCAGTCAGTCAGATTTGTGAGAAAGAAGCAAAGGATCCACAAAAACACAACGGAACTAAGTCATAAGCAACTACCAGGAATCAAGGGCAAACAAGAAACAAGGAACTGAGTCTTTCCTTTATGTCGCCCTCTTAATGAGGTTTCTCTGTCTACTTGTTTAATACCACCCTCACCACATTCCTAGTCCCCTTCCTTGGCTTATTTTTTTCCTTAGTACTTTCTAGTATCTATCATACTGTATTTTATTTATCTTGTTTATTATCTGTCTCCTCCTACTAGAACATAGCTCTCTGAGTGCAAAGATTTTGTCTTTTAAGATCACCATTTTATTGTTTTATTCCTTGCACTTAGAACATTTCCTGGCATACAGGAGACAGTAAATACAGCGTATGAAATCGAAGCATCAGCAGTTATGGACCAAAACTTACAGCAAGGCAAGGCTTACAGTCATAAAATATTCTATATGGAAGAGATCCTAGAGACCAGACTGTTCCCTTCATTTTACAGAAGGCAGAAGTGATTTGCCCAAGGTTACACCACACAGAGCATGTCAGGCAGAGATAATAGGAAGTGAAAGGTTTGTGAATGTATTGGGCTTGGTCTCTCAGGGGCTGATTGGCATGAAGGAAAGAAAATAAAAATGAAGATATTATGCTGGCTGTGGAAAGGACACTGAAGTCAGTCCTTATATTATTAAATTAAAACTTACCAACTTAAAACTAAATAATTTGATTTTCTCTTATAACTGAAATATGCTGAAATAATTTCTTCTTTCTTCCTCCAAAGACTATTCTCATCCATTTTGTCCTTTGCCTGTCCCAATTTGTGAATTACTCTCCCTCCCTGTGGTTGTTATATGAATAAGGGGAATATTCATTTCCTTTGAACTTGGGCATCATATATTAATATTATCCCTTTTCCATAATATATTTAATAACAGTGTTTCTGTTTCCTTACTTCTTTTGTCTCTCCATAAACATTATCAGTCAATAAACACCAAGCCATTGGTCTATAAAGGTGAATGACATTTGGTTATTATTCATGTCTAGAAATGCTGAAATATCCTAAAAAGTATGAGGATCTGGAAATTATATGAAAACTTACATTAACACCTTATGTTTATCAGTTTATTTCTGCATATTTCCTCAGGACCCACTTGCACATATTAATATTTCCTTATCACCTATTAACTATAGAGGGATGGGTTGTTGGGTGTACAAAAATAAATCAGGGAGTTTATAACCTGGTGAAAAAGATAGGAAATAAGGCAAACACAAAACTTTCAATCATTCAATAAATATGTCTAATTTGTATTCTACTTACATTTAAGTCACTAAGCACATGATTGCCCAGTAGGTACTATTTAGACACTGTGTTAGGCAATATGGATCCCATAGGAACTAAGATAAGCATATACCCTGCCTTTATAGAGATTACATACTAGTTGAGGAAGCAAATATTAAATGACTGCAGTATGTGCTACAATGAAAAAATGTGTAGGGGTGCTAACTTTTTCTAGGAAATAAAGGAAGCTTGTTCAAAGAGGTGATATTTGAGTTGAGCTCTGGAGGCTGAATAGAAATGAACTGGGTAAGGAAAGGTGGAGATGGAGAGGAGTCCAGGCAAAGGAAACAGCTTGTATGGAAAACCCTGAGACAAGAAGGGCATGTCCTATTAAAAGATGAAAAGAAGGACAGAATGGATGGGAACAGCAAGGGAAAAGTGAAACTGGAGTTTGTACAAAGATCCTATCTTGCAGAGTGTTACCACGTCAAGAATTTTGCTCTTCTTGCCCAGAGTAATGGGAAGTGAATAAAGGTTATAAACATAAGAAGGTAATGCTACAATTTGAAATTTGGAGACTGAATTGGGTTGTGGAAAAAGTACATAGAGTGAAAAAAAAATAAGGATAAGACCGATGTAGAAATATTATATGAAAATTCAGAAGAAGAAGATGATTATCTCCTGTTGAGAATGTTGAAGAAATATTCATGGAAGAGGTGACTTTGCATCTGGCTTTGAAAAAGGAGTAGGATTTGTGCTTGCAGAAATGAGAACTGTGAGTTATCAAAATTATTTTCAACAGAAGGACAACATGTAGGAGGTCAGGGAGGTCTGAAAATATAGGTGATGTATGGGGAACCACAAGTCAATAATTTTGGCTGAAGCGTGGGACAGACACCTGAATTATATGAGTGGGAAACAGATTGAAAAGAAGTAAAGGTGGAAGTGTTTGGGTATTGCACTATTTGAACTTTACTTTTTAAGCAAACAGGAATCATTGAAGGATTTTGAGACTACAAGTACATGCTCATAGCTGTTTTTAGAGAGATTAATCAGTTAGAAAAATAGAACAGGGGTTGGAAAGAAAAGAAAATGAGAACAGTTGGGAGTCTAGCACAAAAGATTTGGCTGGAGCCAACCAAGGCTTGAATCAGGGTGGCAGCAGTGGGAATGGAAAGGATACGGAAAATATTATGGAGGTAAAATGAACAATAACAGGCAATTGATTTGCTGTCAAGGAACATAGGAGAGGTTTGAAGACTTCATAGCATTGTCAATTCTTCATTTTATTTGGTCATTGGTACAAATCTTTGAGGCAGGCTACAAACTTGATGCCCTGGAATGCAAACTGATAACCACATGATGTCTTGCCTGCATGCCATGAATAGCTGTGTCACTACTGTAGCGGTTTTTGGGTGACTCCCAAATGGACTGTGTTTTAAATGTTAACCTACTAACAATTATCTCCATGTCCTATTAGCAATCAACTGAACCATCTGTTCCTACTGATAGAGGATATCTTCCGGAAAATGAACGCAAGAATGGCAAAATATGAGATATTTAAAAAAAAAAAAACAGACTGAGAGCATTGCTTTATAGCACTGCATACTCAAGCAAAAAAAAAAAAAGATAATTGGGCTGGGGAGAGGGGAATCCCTCCTTTTCTGTTATATAAAGCTTATGCTGTGATATGTAAGGTCTACAATGAGTTATAGGAGTTAATTTTGGATTACCAACCCTCTCCTTTTTTGGCGAGGGTGGGGGGGGGACGAAAGACTAATCAGGAAATGATTTGGATAGGAAGGCAGTGCTGGTAGTGGAAAAAGCCCTGGATTTGCAATAAAAAGAGCAAAATTTGTATTTATCTCTGTTATTTATTAGTAATATAATCTATGTTGCCATGTAGTATCTCCTAGCCTTAAATTTGCCATCTGTGAAATGAAGATAATAGTACCTGCCTTGCCTAAGTCACAGAGTTGTGAAGATTGAGCGAGCTGTTGTATGTGAGAGTAATGCCCAAATACTAGCATCAGACCTAAAGAGGTACATGAGTATAAAAATCTAAACTGTCATTGAACCAGATTTGTGAACCTGTGAATATATGTCGTTGAGCAATAGGTGAAGGCTGTCGTCATATTAGATAATAAAGGTTGATTAAAAAAAAACTTGATCACAAATTTGTGAATTATTCATTAGAATTACAAAATAACTGGTCATGGTATATGTTATGTCAAAAAAGGGTGTTCCATCTGCATAGTGTAGAGCAATGGTTTTTAAAGTGTGGTCCCTAGACCAGTGACATCAGTATACCTGGGAACTTGTAAAGAGGCAAATAATCAGGCTTCACGCTAGACTTGCACCAAATCAGAAACCCTGAGAATAGCACCCAGTGTTTTGTGATTTAAAAGTCCCTCTAGGTAATTCTGATACTTATTAAAGTTTGAGAACCACCAATACAGAAGAAATAACCTGGGATCTGTAGTCAAACCTGGAGAAAAATTCTAACTCTGACCCTTATTCATGCAATGACCTTGAACTTGTTCTTTAACAATAATTGCCCCCACTGTGGTGAAGGATTGAGAGGGATAAAATAGATACATGTACTAGCCTAGACTAATACTAGCCTAGACTAATGTGATGCCTGCTAATTTTTCTATGTTAAGTTTTTCTTTCTTTTTTTCTATTCTTCCCCTTATTTTCAAAATTTCTTTTGATGGAAATAAGTTACAAGGAATTTAGTTTTGATTAAGCCATTGGACCACAGAGATGAACGGCTTCTCTGAAAACTCCAATATAATAGGAAAAAAACAAGGCTCAAGTTTTATTTTTGACATTAAAAACATAATTTTCAAAATGTATAGGTTACTCATTAGAAAAGTACAATTTGTTATTGAAATTCTTACTAGTGTCTATACTTCAAGAAAGTTCGTCTGCTTCAAACATGCCAAACATGCAAATGAAAGATAGCTGATATGAAGATGATTTAGTTCTCTTCAAAAGTGTATCAGTAGCTAGAGAGTAGCAAGGTTATTTGGGGTCAGCACCCAAAGTAACCCTGTTGCTAAGCACAAAGACTGAGACAAAGAGACCAGGGCTGGGTCCAGTGTACTTTTTTCTTCTGCCAGAAATGAGCTCTATAGATACTTATGTTCAGTACTAAAATATGAAGTGCACTAAAGAAATCTTCAATGAAGCTTCCTTGACAATGGGGCCAAAAGAGATTCATTTATTCAACAGCTATTTATAGAGTACCTACCATGTGTTAGGCACTCTGCTAAGCACTGGGTGAACAGAGATAAGCAAAACAGAAATAGTCCTTATTCTCATTGAAGAAACAGGCCAGGGGGAAGAAGGACATTAAACAAATGATCACAAAAATAAATATATAATGATAAGTTGTGATAGCACCATGAAGGAAAAAAGTACAGGGTATTTTGAAGGCACGGGATAGGAGAAACTGTAAGGCTCTGCCCTTGAAGAACTTATGGTTTTCTTTAATATGCTATGCATCTTCTATGCCAGAAGCTGGTCTATGCAGCTCTTTGTAGAGTTTTACCTTCTAAATAACTTTTTTGCTGTCTGACTTTAGGAAAATTATTAGGTCATTAAATATGAAATGTCCAATTTCAAATCAAAAGTTTAGTTTATTTTATCTCAAACAAGAAGCAGTACACTTAATCAAAGTATGTGCCCAAACTGTCAACACAGTTTTGCCATCTTATTGATAGCTTGCTTAAGACAGCAGTGAAGAAGCCTGGAGAGCAAGTAGCAATGAAATTGTGAAAGACATTTTCCATAGCTTGTTGAAAACTGAATATTTTTCCTTGCAAGAAGTGGTCCAAAGCTTGGAAAAAGTGGTAGTCAGTCAGTGGAAGGTCTGATGAATACAATGGATGACAGAGAGTTTCCCAGTCCAGCTTCTGTAGTTTGAGCAGCATTGTTTTTTGCGACATGTGGTCTTGCAAGAGGATTGGCCTGTCTCTATTGACCAATCTCAACTGCTTAATCGCAAGCATACTCATCATTTTATCTGACTGATTACAGTAGACATCTGCTGCAATTGATTGGCCAGGTTTCATGAAGCTGTAGTGGATAATACCAGCACTGGATCACCAGACACCATTAGCTTTTTTTTTTGATGAATATTTTTTGGTTTTGGACTATGTTTCAGCACTTCATTTTTATCCAGCCACTGTGCCGAATGCTTGTGATTGTCAAAAAAATCCATTTTTCATCACACATAACAATATGGTGTAGAAATGTTCACCTCTATCTTGTGACAGCAAAGAAAGGCAAACTTTGAGATGATTTCTCTTCTGATGCTCATTTAATTCATGAGGTACCCATCCATCCAGATTGTTTTTCTTGTGCATTTGTTTCAAATGGTCCACTATTGTTGGAATAGTCAAACTTTGCTGCTAATTCACCTGCAGGTTGAGATGGATTTGCTTCCACTACAACTTTCATCTCAGCATTATCCACCTTGGTCTCAGGTCACCAGTGTGACTCATTTTCAGGGTTTTAATCACCGGAACAGAAATTCTCAAACCATTGATGTACTGTGCTTCCATTAGCCACATCCTTCCCAAATACTCGTTGATATTTCCATCTGTCTGGGCTGTATTGGTTCCATGATGGAACTCATATTTAAAAATAACACGAATTTTTGACTTATCCATAGTTTTGCAAAAATTGTGCTAAAAAAAATTTGAAAGGTAATCACAAGCCAAAACATGCACTTGCAAGAATGAGGATGTGTCTTCACAATAAAAAACAAAAACAAAAAAGAAGTGTCAAAAGTGAAATGTCAGAGATATAAACTGTCAAACTTAGTACTTAAGGAAATCAGACATTCCATACTTAATGATCTAATATTTAATCTTTCCAGGGTTCTGTTTTCTCAACCATAAAATGAAACAGAAATATATTAACTTGGTAGGGTTATTATGAGGATTGGACTAAATGAAGGAATCAGCCATGGCCTGGTACATGTTAAGTGCTTAATGAATATTAACCATGTTAGCCATGTTGGAGGAGGAGGAGGGTTATTATGGTGACAACGATGATGATGTTATTGTAGTAGATGGGAGAGGGACAAAGTAATTCAGAATTTTGTACTCTTCAAATTCAGACTAATATTTATTACTTAGAAAAAGATATATACACAGAACTACAAATATTAGAAAAAATTCCTTAGACATAAAACAATGCCTAAAATCTGCTGTATAATCTATTTTTTGACCATCTGCTGACGGAATTCAAGAATTTTAATGAGAGAGTGAGTTATCGTTTGAGAGGAGGAAGCTTAGTTTCAAATTCTGATCCATATTTTTGGTAATAAAGCAATAGTGATAGTCAAGCTTCTAGATAAATACCCATCAGGAATTTGGTGAGGGGAGCTCTCCTGTTAGAGTGGACACA
Source organism: Eulemur rufifrons (assembly GCF_041146395.1). NCBI lineage: Eukaryota > Metazoa > Chordata > Mammalia > Primates > Lemuridae > Eulemur > Eulemur rufifrons. Next base: position 44,495,436 of record NC_090988.1, read on the forward strand.
GAAGCCTAAGAAGACACGTCAGAGAGATAGACTAACACTGAAGCCCTGAGACAAACAGGATAACAGTAAAGCAAAAAGAGGACTAGGCTTGAGTCAGCAGTCTTTACTTCCAGTTGTGGCTTTCTCTCTCCAATCAACTATGTGGTCTAGTTAATCTTAACAAGTCTGTTTTTATAAAACAGGAATGACACCTAACCTCTTTAGCTAATAAATTTCATGTTTCCTTTATGAAATGCAACTACTTCAGGTAGACTTAATATCTCACTAAGGGATGATGAGTATTAAATGAGATTATATATCTCCTTTTGAAATTATAAAGCAGTAGGCAAACGTAAAATTATTGATCATCATAATTTGGGCCTTATATTTTTATATTTAAATCTCCTGCCTTCCCAAACCATTTTTAAGCTTCTTGAGTGTAGAAACAATGCCATATTTGTTTTAGTTTACCCCAAGTAGGTGAACATAGCAGGATTTTCAAGCATGTATTGACTGAGCGGTAGAGGATCTATCACTGTTATTAAAAAAAAAAAAAATCAGACTTCCTTGGAGAGGCAAGGAACACGATATTTCTAGCAGCTGATGCAGTGAGAAACAAGGGTCAATAGCTTCAGGAGACTGTGCATATAGCCAAAGGTAGTGGGCCAGATCTGTTGAGCAAAGGTTTCAGGTTTATCAATGAGACCAGATTTAAGCACAAGCAAGCTCCTTGAACTTTTGCAGAACCACAAAAGAAAAAATAGTCACTCTTCACTGACTTTTATTCATTGAACAAATTTTATTGGGTATCAAAATGTCATCAAGGCTCCTGTCATCTAGGAGCCTACCATCTAATTAAGGGGGAGAGAAATAAGCATGTAGCACAATTTGAGACACTCTGAAGTGAAAATACCTAAAAAGGGCTATGAGTTTAAAAAGGAGTCCCCTGAGGAGGCCAGAGAAGGCTTCTTGGGGTCAGTGTGTATGGGGAAGGGGGAGGGGGAACAGGTAAAACGAGTATAGAAGAAGGGGCACCAGCAGGGCAGTGGAGAGGATGAGGAAAGGCATTCCAGGCATTTGCAGTCCCTATTTTCATGTGATGATCCTCCGAAGAAGGCTGTGGTTCTTGTTTGGGCTAAGAGAGTTGCATACCTCATGAGAGACACAATTAAGATCCCAATTAATTAATTTGTTAGTGATTCCTCCATTTTTATGCACACCAACCCTAATTTATTCTTTATCTATAATATGTATATATTAAAAGGTGAATATGTGAAGCTGTAACTGAGAAAGTGTAACAGTTCTGAAAATGAATTCACTGTAGAAATCTAAATAAAAATCAGCTCTTTACTTCTTTACTAAGAGTGTTTGAGTCAGCAGTAATTCTAGGTATAGAACACATACTGTGGTTCATAAATTGGGCTGACCCAGAATATTGCAGCCGATATTAAAACACAGATCATATGAACTCGTATTTTGCACAATAAGAATTGTATAAACCTGTTACTAACTCTGTTCTTCACTGGAGTGTGAATGGTGTGTCTGGGTTATTTAGTTTGATTTACCTTTTCTGTCAACCTATAACATCTGGGAATATCAACCACATGACTGTAGTGTTTAACACATCCTTAAAATGAATATATGAAAATAGGATTTAATCAACAAAGAAATATATATTGCAAATTCTATATTAAGGCTAGAGAGTCTTTAAAAAAATCCTCATTCTTATAGGGTACCTATAAGAGGGGTGCAAGTGGATGAAGAACAGTAGTCCTTTCTGGCTTACTTACATCATTAATGCTAAATATTATTTCCAAAACCCTCGATGTCAGCATGAGTTCTACTCTATTTCGTTATAGTACCACTAGTATCTGTCTTCTCTTTCTCTTGTTCCTTGACATTTTTCCTCTTTGGTTTTCTCCTTGTTCTTCTAATACCTTTCTGATTCTGTCTTTTAAAAAAAAGACACTCTCTTTTTTAAAAGCTTTCAAGCTTAACATTTGGCTAGCACTCCCTATATAGGTGATGTGATGAATCCACTACAATTACCCTGTCATAGTTATATTTCTTTTAATTCTTGTTATATGTTGCCAAAGCTATGTATATCATCTGGTTAAAAGAACTGTAGCAAAAGTACAAAGAAACCTTTCAGATGTGAACTGTTTTAAGTAAAAGTATCACTTAGATTCCCACAGTCTATTTTTCCTAGATAGCATTCATTGTTATAAAAATAAAGTATTGTGAAGAAAGAATTCACATATAACTGATTTTTGCATCAAAGCAAATTATAGTTCATTTGTCCCTGATAAAAACAGAACCATTGTTAATTTCTATGGACTAACAAAAACATTTTCTCCTAAACTAGACTAGTAGTTATTATGACCTGTAAAATCCAAGAATAAGCCTAAGTCCTTAAAAGTGAGAAGAAATTGAAAATGTCAGCATGACATTAGTGGCTTTATCAAATACTCTTTCTCATGGCTAAAAGGTAGTATATGAGGCAGTGCAGGCTAACTATGGTAATGAACAACAAACGTCAGTGACAATGCCATAAAAACCTATAGCCCTCGGTGTCCATTTTGTTGATGAAAGGAATGTGGACCACATAGTCCTACAGAAACCTCTGCTTCTCCCATTTTGTCACTGTCACTTTCATCACCTGACTTCTAGGATTGCCAAAAAATAGAGTGAGGGCTTGGAGAATTGTACAATTGGTTTCACAAGGAGTCCTGGACACGGCTCACATCATCTCTGCTTGCATTCCATTGGCAGAATACAATTAATGGTGCCAACCTAACTGTAGGCAAGGCTGGGAAAAGTCATCATCTTGCAGGTCCAGAAAAACAATGAAACAATTTGGTGACATAGCATTGTCTCAGACAGAAGTTTATGATTTAAAATTAAGTGATTATTTTATTAGTCAATGTAATTCTCATATCCTTTTCCTGTTTAAAAAAAAAAATAGCAATCTCCTCCAACGAAGTTTTAATAAAGAAAGGTAGTTGATATAATAATTGAAAGCAAAGACTTTGGAATCATACCAATTGTAATTCAAATTCCCCTTTATTCTTGCTAGCATTTTGCCCTCTTTTGTGTATTTTCTTTTATTTTTAAATTTCTTCATTCATTAGTTGGAAATCAAGCTGCTTAACAAGAAGGATGTTGTGTTGTTAGAATGAGATAATGTATGCAGCATAAGAAATATTCAATAAATGATAACTGTTATTATGAATAAAGATAGTGTAAAGAATATTAATACAGGTTATATTTACAATTAAACCTCTTCTGGTTCCTTAAATTTAGGACCTTTTATTTCATTTAAACCACCCTTTGGCTCCCAAACCCTTAAGCTAGTCTCAGAAAAGGTATTTTGCAGTCACAAGATACAAGAGTTGCATGAGGAGAGGAACATCTCTGGTTGTGGTAATTCAACAGAATTTTACAGATTTTTCATTTTGTGGGGGTGGGGGTTGATAGCTGCCCAGTCCACTGGAATGCAGTGCCTTTTTTCCCAGTGACATTAAGAATGACTCACAAGAAAGCTTGTTTTCGCCAACTCTTTCATCTCATCTGTACCAGGGAGGAGGCCTAGTTGTACCTCTTAAACAGAAAGGCTTACTGAGATTTTTTTCTTTCCCTAATTTCTGTGAAATGTGCTTTCTCCTCGATATGTGCACATAAATCACAGACATTTGCAAAACATGTAAAATATTGAGTCCTTGGGCTTAAGCGAATTTATCACAAGTAAGTAGAAGAGTTCTCAGTCAGTACCCATTCAGAAAAGCAATTGTGCTGTCTGGTACAGAATGTTTCTTTCCTTGTGGTTTAAAAAACAAAAACAAAAACGGAGTATAATTCCACCATTTATTTATGTGTTTTAAAGCATCTTTTATGAAAACTTTCTCTGAAGAGAGATGATTAAGGAAATTTGCTGCTAATGCTTCTAAGTTTTACAATGAAAACCAACTACAAAGCTATTTAGCCCATGTAAACCAAGTGCAGTATTTTGAATTTATATTATAGATTATCTTCAAAGTCATTCCTGGGAACTCTTCACTTAGCTGAGATTTTATTTATGGGAAAAGTTGAGCTGTATGTAAAACAGTTTTGTTTTTCTTTAAATTATAGCTTCTAAGTGGGAAATTTAAAGCAGTAAGTAAATTAGATAAGTGCTAACATCACATGGGTGAATGTCAATAGCTGAAAAGAAAACCCAGAACTTCTAATTTCCAGGTCAGAATACTCATTTTTGAGCAGTCTGTATTTGATTAGCCTTCTTATTGTTTGATGCCCCAAATGATTACATAAACATAATAGGAGAAGGACATGCTAAAGATTATCTAGTCTAACTCACTGCCCTTGAAGAGCTGAACCACTGGCATATGAATCTCCTGGATGTCCTTTCCAGTTTGAGGGTCTCTAGTGCTGATGGTGTGGAAGGAATATGAATCAAAGAGAGCATAGAGAATGCTTGCAGTTACTTATTTAATTCAACAATGGAATATCGGGCTACATGACATGACTGACTTTGTAGTAAGCATTTGGAACATAATAGTGTGTGAGGCACTGCACACTAGCAGAGGATAGAGAAAGCAAACATCTAATTATTGGGAAAAGAGACACAAGGGTACAATGGGAGCAGATTAACAAGAGGTCCAAGTCTTATTTAAGGCATAAAGGAAAGCTTCCCTGGGAAAAAAAAAATCATATTTAGCACTTATCAGTGTACAAATCTCTGACAGATGTATTCATCATCATTGACTCTTCACAAAGACCCCCTTAGGGGCAGGCATATAATCCCTATTGTGTAGGTAGAAAAACTGAGATTCACAGAGGACAACTGGCTAGGTGAGATTGTTTCCTCATTCCAGAAACACACTGGGATTCCCCTGAAATGAAGAACCTGCTCAGGTGGCATTTAGGGTTCTCTTTGTTAACCTTAGCAGACAAAATTTACAATCCATCCTGAGCCAAATTCTAGCACACTAAACTGTAAACAGCTGCTTTGACTCTTTTTTTTTTTTCTAACATTAACAGAAAATCCCAAGCTAAATTTAAATTGGGCTTTTGGGAAAAAACAATTCAAGGGAAAATAATCAGCATCTTGTTTTGTTTCTTTTCTTTAAAAAGTCTCAGAATACAAATCAGCTGTAGTGTCACTGTTAAATGCTCAGAAAGTATCCAAACAAATCCACATCTCTGCTAGCATTCCAGACTTGGTTTGTCTTAGAGTTTGTTAGCTTGCAATTATGCTTGGAATCATTGGTTATTATATTATAGTGAGATATCTATTGCTTGATACTTGATGTTAAAATGTAATGTAAAGACTGTTGGAAAGATAAAATACCAAAACCATTTGTTTGGGCTTGGTTCTGAATAAAAAGTAAACTAGACTGTTTGAAAGGATAGTCTACCTCCTCCAACCCCTTCCCCAAATGAATAACAATTGTCTTTGGTTGCTCACATACCCCTTCATAGTTGTTTTTTTTTTTTTTAATAATGTAATCAAGTATAATATTTCATATTTGTTCCTTTTTATATAAAAGATAACATACATACATGTCTGCATTCTAATTTTTTTCGCTGAATGATAATATCATCAAGATATTCCCATATCAGCCCTTGTTTTCAGTGCTTTTCCTGTACGGATGTAGCATAATTTATTTAAGTAGATCTCTATTGATGGGTATTTGGGTTGTTTCTAAACATTTGCTTTTACAACTAAATGTAGTGGCATTAATGTTCACTAAATATATGTGTACTCCCAACTTGCTAACCTTGTGTGTAGTGGGACGGAGACATGTGTCTTGGTTAGCCAATGAGATAAAAATAGAGTTAATGTAAGCCAGTTTGAGCCTGACCCTTAAAACTATTCTTTGCAACTCTCCACCAGTCTTTCCACCTGCCAGACTCCTTAGAAATCACACGTTCCAGATGGATGGCTATAAAATGAAGGAGGGCTTCCCCAGTAACATCTGACTGTGATGTGTGAGAAATAAATGGTCAGCATGTTAAGCTCTTGAGACTTTGTGGTTACCGCAGCATCACCTATTGTTTTCTGACTAATTACAAACCTATTACTCCAAAAGTATACAAATATATTTGTGAAATAAATTCACCAAAGTGGGATTTTAGCTTTATCTTTAACTTCTTTCTCACAGTCCCTAAGACTAGGTGACCACCGGGCCCTGTAATTTATCCCATCACTTCTCATCTCAGCCCTGGCTTCACATTCCATCCACACTGCCCTGGTTTAGGCCCTGCCTGTTTACCACCTGGCAGTCCTCTTGCCACTAATCTTGAGCTCTCTTAACTGTCCATACACATTGCTGACAGAACAAGCTTTGTCTTTCAATGTTCTCAAAACTCTTGTTGTTTGTCCTGATACCTCCCTTCCCCCATACTTTAAAGGTTGACAGAATTCTATAGAATCAGTTCTAGATTTTCTATCCTGGCATCCAAGCATGCCCACACTAACATACAGGAGGTATAGTACAGTGTCTGGCAAGGAGTAGGTATTTAACAAATGGTGGCAACTATTATATTAATATTTTATGGCCCCTTTTTATAACAAAATAGTGCCTTGTTTATGGCTGACATTCAGTAAATAATTGCTGGCCAGTGGACACTATTAGTGGAACTCATAATTCACTAAGTTATATTACCATAGTATTCCTTGACTTTTTTCTCTCACATCTTGGTTTTAAGGTTTAATGTCTCTTAGAGTCTTGATTAATTAGAGAATTGGATGGCAAGGCTACAAAAAAGTAGCTCATGTAATTCTGGGTAAGAAGACATGTAGGGAAGCATTCTTGTGTAACTGGGATGGATTATGCAATAGTACATATGGCATCCAGGAATGATTATACCACTTAAGGCAATATTAAAAACTATCACTCTGAATATTCATATCAGACATCTATACATAAATGATACTGCTAAGTCATAATCAAGTTGGAATAGCTGTTTTTAGCATTTTTGAGCTATAACATTCTAAAAGATAATTATTTGCATGTTGTTACCTCATGAATTTGAAGTGAGTCTATACATAATCTGAAGTGTTTAAAAATGTTCATGAGTTGAATTTGATGTTCCTTCAAGAGCTAGCCCATTTCTGTAATGTAGGAATTATGAATAACAATTTTATTTCTGTTGACAAAGGCTAGATGTGCATCACTTCAAAAAAGAGACAAGTATTAAAATAATAGTGGTTATTTTTCACATTGATTTATCTGATTTAAATGAAGAAAATGTGTGAAATTATTCTGGAGGATAAATCCAGTTGTCTTGGAAACTTTGAAGAGATAACATGAAATGATATTGTCATGCTTAAACTGCAAGGGCTATGACTATAAATCAATTCTAAATGACTTTAAATTTTATTCCAGTGTGAATAAAACTTATTACTAAGGAACAAAAAGAAAATTAAGCACACAATGAATACAAAACAATACATACCATGTAATGTATTTCTATTTATATTGCATGTACAGAAAAATCTAAATTCAGCATTTTGTTATTGATTTGGGACAGATTTTTGTGGAGGTTTAATTGAAGAATAGGAATTAAAAAACTCAGAGCCTCTCTCTCTCTCCCTTTCTCTTCATCTCCCTCTCCCTCTGTCTCTTGTTCACTAGTAATTTCACATTTATATTTGCTTTACAAAGCTGAGCAAAGTAGCCAAGTTTTAAACTCTCATTTAATCTGGTTACAAACTTTAAGTAGCACAAAGAAATAATGAATATAGTGAAATACTGTTTTTATTGGACTTTGCTGAGGAAACTTCAAAAACATTAGTCAGTTCTTATCAAATTAATCCCCCTAGCAACATTAGCTATAGATATATCCATGGTGCTCCCTCATTCTTTCCAGAAAATAAATGCAAGTCGGGAGCTGACATATTCTTTCACAAAGATTTTTAGAATTAATAACCTAGTCTATGTGAAGGACTGGAAATAAAAGCACATCCTTTAGTAGAGATAAACAAACTCAGTCTCTAAACTAAATATTTCAGAGAGAAAAGTGAACACCCTGAGAGTCTAAGAGTAGCATCCAGGAATTTTGATATAGGTTAGTGTAAAAACAAATACATATTTAAGCAGAAGCAAGAATGACAGTATTTATTATGATTATTCATAATTATTTCTTTAATAACAAAGACACACGGCTTCTGCATATTTCTACTTTCAATCCCTGATGTCCATTTTTTATTATTCAATTACTTTTCTCTCCTTATTTTCCTTTCTTTCTTACCACACTTACCACATGTTCCTCTGTTGTGAGGTTTTCTTCCTTTGCTGCTTTAGTTTCCTTTGCTGCTGGTTTAGAGATGGGTTCCTCTAAACCACGACATTTCTGGAAGTGCAGAGTACTGAAATAATTGCAATCTAAAAGAAATAACTTTTAATTTAAATAAATTAGGCACCTGTAAATTAAAAAGAAATAGCTATCCTCTTTTCCATTATCCACTTCTAGAAAACAGCCTTCCCACCCACCTTCTCTACCTCACCAAAAACGCACACAGCAAACAATGGAAAACCAAAGAACAGTTGGAGGTATTATGTTATTAGACCACATTTTTAATGTTCCTTCTGTAGGCAACTTGGAAAATTACTAAGATGTGGAAGAGCTGTGTTTTTGTTTGGCTGGGTGCTTTGGGATTGATGATTTTTAAAGATTTAGTTTAGTTCGCCTGATAGGATATGTAGCATCCTGGTAATTAATGACATGGCCATTCAAACTATATTTATAGTTCTACCCTCCCAGGCCCTGTTACTATTGGAATTTTGTATGTCTGTAGGATAAATTAAGTACATGTTTGTCAGCAACGCTGTTTTTCATTATATGTCCCCAATGCATGATTACACTTATAGTGCAGTGTTAGACCACAGCAGGATAGAAAAGTATAACATGGGTGAACCAATAGGCAAGCAGGATGTGAAAGGGAGCTTTTGCTCTGATTCACAGCTATTTCTGGTCGAGAGTTGGGAATTATGAGTAGCTGGGTTCTAAATCTCTAAGGATCAGATGAAGACATCTGAAAGTACTAGCTTTAAGAGGTGTGCAAACCACAAAATTTGTTTTTCTGACTTCGCTGAAGGGCTGAATGATGCAGAAATGTAAAATAAAAGTCCAAAGTATTTTAGGTGAATTTGGAAAATTTAGATTAAGAAAGATATTTTATCCCTGGTTTTGATAATAGCAATAAGGGATTTCTAAAGGTGGAGAACATTAACTCCAAGAAACAAATGAGGCATTTTTGCTGGAAGAGAAAGAGATTATTAAAAATTATTCCCCTATGTGGTGCTTGTTTTTCCATTCTTAGGATACTTCACTTAATAGAATGGGTTCCAGCTCACTCCAGGAGAACCAAAGAGATGCCATATCGCCATCATTTCTGATAGCTGAGTAATATTCCATGGTATACATATACCACATTTTGCTAATCCATTCATGAATCGATGGGCATTTGGGTTGTTTCCATATCTTTGCGATTGTGAATTGTGCTGCTATAAACATTCGGGTGCAGGTGTCTTTTTTATAGAATGACTTTTGTTCTTCTGGGTAGATGCCCAGTAATGGGATTGCTGGATCGAATGGTAGGTCTACTTGAATCTGTTTAAGGTATCTCCACATTGCTTTCCACAGGGGCTGCACTAGTTTACAGTCCCACCAGCAGTGTATGAGAGTACCTGTCTCTCCACACCCACGCCAACATGTATAGTTTTGGGACTTTTTGATAAAGGCCGTTCTCACATGTACTCACCAGCAAACTGGTTTCCCTGAGAGCACATTTGGGATTCACACCAATTGGGTATTGGACAGAGGTCGGGGCTGGGTGGAAGGGATGGGTGTATACCTACTTGATGAGTGCGATGCGCACTGCCTGGGGAATGGACACGTTTGAAGTTCTCTCTGGGGGGGATGGGGTGGGGGGAGGGGAGGAGTGCACACCTACATGATGAGAGTGATGTGCACTGTCTAGGAAATGGACACAACTAAAGCTCAGACTCGGGGGGATGGGGAGGCATGGGCAATGTATATAGCCTGATCTTTTGTACCCCCTTGATGAGCTGAAAAACAAACAAAAAATAAAAAAAATAAAAAAAAAAAGAAAGAAAGCAAATGAGAAGAGCAAAAGGAAAAATATCGAGCATAAAAAAAAAAAAAAAAAAATTATTCCCCTAGAATTGGATCCCAAGAACATGTGCATGGGCTTTGACACAGGGGCAGTAGCAAGGCTCCAGTCACATGTCAGCCAGCCCTTCTTATGGTGTTGAGACTTCATGAGAGTGTAGGAAAACAAAATCTGAAGAATTATCTTTGTAGCTCAATTTGCTTTCAGGTAATATTAATACACATCCTTTGGTCTTCTGAGTAAAGTTAAAATAAAGATCAAAGATACTGGAAGTATAGGTAAGGCAAAGGAATATTTTAGATATTAAATCATAATTTTTCATACAAATGTAATTCTGACATTTGATGTTCATGGCACATATAAACTGCACACTTCTTGGGACAGGATAATTGTCTTTTATTTATCTTTTGCATACCCCACCACATCTAGCCAAGGGCCTGCCATTGAACAGTTACCTTTAGACATGTCTCTTCATAAAGATGCTTTGGGGGCTAGGCAACAAAGCAGAATACTAACCATAGCTGGCTATTTATTTTCTTAAGGGAGGAAGGGGTTGCAATATTTTTTCTTTTTCTGTGTAATTTATTTCTTGGTTAAAATTTTTATACTTTGGGGTATAAATGAGGAGTATCATGGGAAAGAGAGAATTTTTGTACAACTTGAAATATTCATATAATGTAAAAATAAGTAAAAAAATCTCAAAGCAAACACATTAAAGGTATATATTTGTTGATATGCCTTTATAGTTCTTACCTTGACTAGTGATTGTATTATGTTGCTTAAAGTCGCCTACCTCTATGTATTTTAGCTGACTTGACTGTTCTGTGGCTGGTTTAATATTTTTCAATTTTACAAGTTGAGTTTTGCTCAACTTGGTTCCATTTAATCATGATAAATGAAATTATTGTCTAGATATATTTGTTCTATTTAATCATTTTTCTATGAGTTAAGTTACCTGAATAATAAAATAGATGGATTGTGCTATGTAACTACCTTCATATAAGAAATAAGAAATTACAGTTGTACTTATAAAACAGGGACAACAATAATACCTGCTTGATAAGATAGTTGGGAAGCTTAAGTAAGTACCTATAAGGTTATTAGAACAGTGCCTTTTTTTTGAAAGAACATCAATTCTCAAGTTAGAATGGAGATCATAGTGTTTGAACTGATGAACGATGTTATGAGAATAATTTTAGTCATTATTCAAAGTGATTTGGGTTCCTTGGAAGAGAGAAGAGCTTAAATTTTTATATTTCATTATAGAAATATATTTTTGAAAACTTGCATATTCAGAAAATGAGTATTCACATGGAATGGCATAGAGTTAAAGGCAATGTGATAAATGCAGAAAACATGGAACTTACAAGAGGAAGGTTTGGGATCCTAATTCTAATTTACTACCTGTATGACTTCATTCAAATCATTTAGACTTTCTTAGCCAAGCCCTAGTGTCTGTATTTGTAAAATAAGAATCATTTCACAGACTGCAAACTCATTATGAAGCTCCAATAAATACAGTATTTGAACATCAAGTACGCTGTATGGTAAGCAATAGGGGCCCACAAAGTAATTCATAATTTGCTTTTGTTAAATTAAACTTGTACTAGCTTATCACTTATTCTAATTTAAAAATAGTGTTTTGTCAAGTTTTATAAATTATATATGCTGGTGATGGGCCTATATACAACTATTTCCCTGTAATTATATTTTCCCTCTTGACCACATTAAATTTAGTATCTGGCGTTTTGTAAAATTTTTAGTTTTCATTGTAGGTGATTTGGGTACTTTATAGTCTATGTAGTAGATTGCTCTTCAAAGTAACTATAGTTTAAAAATCATGTGGGTTTCCACTCCTCCATCCACCTTCCCCTTTCCTCTTCAAATGAAAGCTCTATATACTTAGAAAAATGATTGAGTCTTTTAAAGAACTTATTATTTCAAAACAGCTAATCAATTTGGGCAAAGCAATTGGTTATCTTGGTATTAAAGGTAACTTAAATTCACTTTAAGAAAGTGAAAGTTTCACTCATGATCCCAAATCCTCTTTTCATTTGCAGACTCGAGGGTAGTAGCCAGGCAAGTCTGCCCTGGTGGTCTAAAGAGCCAACTGAGCTCAGGCATGGTTGTGGCTCCTTCCTCATGCCCCACACCACGCAAGTCCATAAGACTAGTGTTCAATTTTACATCTAGATTTTCAGACAGGTAACCATCATAGGTTGATTAAATATCAGAAATAAAAATTAACTTCTAAAAGAGAAAGAAAGTTTCTGGGCTCTTGTTAATTCACTAAATATTTAATGAGATCTATGTAGAGGATGATAGAACAATGCTTTCTCCATTCTGAGGGAAATCTTTTTTAATCCAGAATTCTATACCAATAAAGTGTAAGAATAAAGATATTTCTAATGGTCTGAGCACTGAGAAAGTTTGCACCCCCCGCACTCTTACACTGGAAGTTTCATGAGATTGTACTCAATGTGGGAACAAAGCCAGAAAGAGGGAGCCGCAGGTGCAAGAAAAGTGGAGTCAACTCAGGAGAGCAAAGAACAGGTAGTTTTGGGGAGTCCCAGAATAACACAAGTACAAATGGCCTGGGAAACAAGCAGTTTAGATAAAAGAAGAAGTTCAGAAACTTCTAAAAGAAGCTTAGGGATACAGTGACTTGATGGATAAACGATTTAGTCAAGAGTCTGTAAGTAAGTAAAAGTACGAAGGTGTAAGAAGACAACGGAAGCAGATAGAAACTCTGGAAGGGCTGAGGAAGGGCTAAACATTCCAGGACCTATGACACAAACTGCAAAGCAAACTATACAAGACAATACAAATACAAAACAAATGTTGATGCATTTTTAAATGCATGGTTCATGAGGAAAGGAATACCCATTTGAACTTAATGTGAGAAACATTCTGGCCTGAGTGATGGAAGGTTCATGGCATTGGATCTGCAGAGAAAAGAATATTTAATACTAACATATTATGTGGACTGGCACTGAACAATATTTACAGAATAATTCCAATATAAAAACCATTTATTGATTTTCAACTTTTAGAGATAGCCTATACCGAAACACAGAAGGCACTGTTATGATTACATGGCAAAATATAAATATGAACAGTCTTAAAAATATAGAAGCAAAAGTTTAGCTAACAGAAGAGAGGATGTTGAAGGAAGAGTAGTGACTAATATTGACATCTTACAAAGCATGGAGTTCAGAAAACCTATTGAATATTGACAAAATAAGAAACAGAATTTTAAGAAATTAGTTACAGAGAAAATATCAGGACTAAAATAGTATTATAAATATCAAACATATGAAAAGAAACTAGGAGGAGGAGTGTAGCATGAGTGACTTAAATTTCATATTTCATGTGTGGAAATCAATAGATACTAAAGTTGACAAGTCAAAAATTAGAGGTAACTGATATTGTGGTTCAGAGATAACCTAAAAAATAATTTAAAGTAGAGACAATTCCCAGATGAGTGTCAGGAGTTAAAAAAGAATAGGGTAGACTAGAAGATTCTAAGCTTTTCCAGACAGTTTGTATATATATATTTGCATTTGTTACTTTAAAAGCAATAAGAACAAATGCAAAAAACCCCTAAATTTGTTAAACCAGCATGCTATGCTGATTCAATTATTGCCTCCTATGTTTTGTCTCTGCCACAAACAGTTAATTTCTTGAGTGTAGACATTGATTTTCATTGGGGTTATTCACAGAATTAAAACAAGGGCTGCTCAATAATAGTAAATAACTATGTCTTGATTGATTCAGCTTCTACATCAACTTTTAAAATAGGAAACACAAAATTATGGAGGCATATAGGTCTTTTCATTGTTAATTCAACTAACAATTATTGCCCAACTACTACAGGGTGTGGCAAAAGTCTCAACACAAAGGAAAAATTTTGTAATGAATATTTTGTAAATATAGGTACATTTAGCTATAATTTCCCAATTTCCCTATGTATGACGACTTTTGGGACACCTTGTTTTGCAGGTCTAAATTTTAGGCTCTCGATGGGACTCAAGTTATAAGTCTTTTCCATTTGATAAGTATGCATATAAGATTTGTTATTTGATCACTATTTTTTGACTGTCTATTATGTGTCAGAAATTACTGTAGGCTCTGGAGATACAATGGTTACTACAAAACAGTCCTGATTCTCTTAGATTTCGAATCTAAAAATTCTCCAAAGAAGGCACCACCTTCTGCATGCTATTTAGTCAATTGATGATGACGGGACAGTACTCGAAGTATTTGTAGAAAGAAGAAGAAACTTGTAGAATGTCTCAGTTCAGATGCTATCAAAGAGTCCATGAGCCCTGGAAAAGACTACATTTTCAGTGAAAGAAGGACTGAATTTAGTGGAAGTGTATCACATAATCAAAGTCTCTAAAGCCTGAGCTTCAAGAATGAAAACAAGCCCCCTGTCCCCATTCACAGCACTGAAATAATATTCATTTGGGGCAGTGACTTCTACCAATGTATGGGAATAAATACAAGAGTATGAATCTTTGAATTTTTAAAACACTGTAAAGAGATCAAATATTTTTTGCTCCTTTAGATGATTTAGGAACCTAAATGGGAATGTTACTTTGTGAATTTGTATCAGTTTAAATGTTAAAGGGTAAATGTTACAAGAATTATCAGAGAAGTCAATGATCAGGCTGTTATTATTTTGGGCCAGAGGCAAATTGGGAGTTTTGTCTATGAAGAGTTTTTCTTTAAATATACATAATTTCGTATTCTGTCATCTCCCTTTCCAAGAGCCTCCAAATATACATCTCAGTTCGCCCGTCTAATGCCTGCACCTGGCACATGGAAACAGACGAAAGAACAAAATTTCAATTAAAGTTGCCTTTGAATGTGTCATGAACTCCTGTTTTGAAGTCTTGTGAATTAGAAACACAGTGCAACACTCTGCCACCTTGTGGCTGTTGAAGTCATTGTAGCACATACAGAACTCAAAATCAGCACACAGTTCCAGCGTTCATGAGAATACATTTAGGACTTAGATTTCCAGGTTTTTTTTTTGGTAATATAGCTACCATGTCTTGGGTATAAATTTTTAGCCTGCTACAAAATAATGTTTTCCAAATTGCAGTTTTAAGGATTATGGAATCTTAGAATGGGAAGGGACCTCAGAAGTCATCCAGTCCAATATTTTAATCCCCTTTATTATCCCTCTGATGGCCTGAAGTCTCTACTTAAACATCTCTAGGGAAGCTTGTTTAAGTTTGCAAAACTTACTATCCTGACTACCTTTTACAACATTTTTTCAGAGTTACAAATTCAACTAATGATGCCAGCATACAGATCATATTTTTCCATATAAGCCACGAGATATTATAAAAGGATCTTTCAAAACTGCATTTTCCAGATTTATTAGGTTAGCACCAAGTATGTAATAGGCACTCAATAAATAATAACTCCATTCACTCCATTCAATTTTCTCATATTTAATTTTCCAAGATTCAGGCTTATAGATTATTAGAATCAAAAGGAAACTGCATTATGAGGGTACAAATGTTTTGATTACATAGAATGCTTTTGTACTGCTTGAGTCAAAGTTCTAAGTGTGCCCATCCCCCAGATAGTGCACATTGTACCCATTAGGTATGATATCACCCATTCCCTCTCTCCCCTCCCACCTGCATGCTGTCTGTTCAGAGTTTTACTTCCACCTGTACACAGGAGTGCTGATCAGTTAGTTCTAATTTAATAGTGAGCACACGTGGTGTTTGATATTCCATTTTTGTGATTTCACTTAGGAGAATGGTCTCCAGGTCCATTTAGATTGTTGCAAAAGGTAGCAATTCATTTTTTATGGCTGAGTAGTACTCCATGGTGTACATATACCACATTTTATTAATCCACTTATGAATTGATGGGCCCTTGTGTTGATTCCACATCTTTGCAATTATGAATACATGCTGCAATAAACATTCAAGTGCACATGTCTTTTTAATAAAATGACTTTTTTTCCCTTTGGGTAAATACCCAATAGTGGGATTGCTGGATCAAATGGTAGGTCTACTTTTAGTTCTTTGAGAAATCGCTATACTATTTTCCATAGAGATTGCACTAGTTTGTAGTCCCAACAACAGCATATAAGTATTCCTTTCTCTCCACATCCACACCAGCGGCTATTGTTTTGGGCCCTTCGGATAAAAGCCATTCTCACTGGGGTTAGGCGATATCTCATTGTGGTTTTCATTTGCATTTCTCTGACAATTAGTGATGCTGAAGAATTTTTCGTGTGTTTATTGACCATTAGTCTATCTTCTTTTGAAAAGCTTCTGTTCATGTCTTTTGCCCTCTTTTTAATGGGGTTGTTTGATTTTTTTTTTTTCTTATTGATTTGCTTGAGTTTTTTGTAGATTCTGGTTATTAGCCCTTTATTGGACGTATAGCATGCGAATATTTTCTCTCATTCTTTAGTTGTCTATTTGTTCTGTTGATTGTTTCCTTGGCTATGTAAAAGCTTTTTAATTTAATCAAGTCCCATTTATTTATTGATTTTTTATTGTTGCTGTGATTGTCCTTGGGGTCTTCCTCATAAACTCTTTGCCTAGGCTGATACCTAGGAGAGTTTTTCCAACATTTTCTTCTAGAACTCTTATGGTTTCATGTCTTAGATTTAACTCTATTATCCAACTTAAATTAAGTTTTGTGCACGATGAGAGAGATGGATCCTGTTTCAATCTTCTGTATGTGGCTATCCAATTTTCTCAGCACCACTTATTAAATAGGGATTCTTGTCCTGAGTGTATATTGCTGTCTACTTTGTCAAAGATCAGATGGCAATATGTGGATGGTTTTATATCTGAGTTCTCTGTTCCGTTCTATTGTTGTATGTCTCTATTTTTGTGTAAGTACCATACTGTTTCGGTTACTGCATCCTTGCAATGTAGCTTAAAGTCTGGTAAAGTGATGCCTCCAGACCTGTTCTTTTTCCTTAAGATTGCTTTGGCTATTCAGGCTCTTTCCTGGTTCCAAATGAGGTGTAGAATTATTTTTTTCTAGATCTGTGAAAAATGACGTTGGTACTTTGATGGGAATTGCATTGGATCTGTAAATCACTTTGGGTAGTATGGACATTTTAACGACATAGATTCTGCTAATCCATTAGCGTATGTTTTTCCATTTTTTTTTTCCATCATCTAAAATTTTCTTCCTCAGTGATTAGTAGTTCTCTTAATCTTTCACCTGTTTGGTTAAATATATTTTTAGGTATTTTATTTTCTTTGTAGCTATTGTGGTTTTACCTATATTTTTAGACACTGAGAAAGGACTAGTTGGAGGAAAGAGAACCACCACCATTGTAGGCATTTGTACAGTGGCAAAGAACTAGGATAGGGAGGGTTAAATTGATTTCTAGCAGAAAAGTTGATTTGTGGGAGCCTGTTCTGTTCCATTTCAGGACGACTTCTAGTCAAACATAATAGAATGGATATTTCTTGTCTTTCTGTTTGTCCAACATTCTTTTTTCTCTTCCTAATTATACTCGAATTTCCTCTGGGGAATCACTCCACTCCCACTGAGAGTAATTTTGATATGATTGTGGATCAAGATATGTGCCCCCATGTTCCAGAAGCTGAGGGAATCCGAGAGGCTGAAACTTGCTTCTTCTAGATACTTCTCTCTCACAGGAGGTAGATAAATAATCTAAGTTCGACTGGAGTTTAATCATTCCAGCAGCAGCTGCCTTTTCCTTGTCTGGTTCTTTTATCTAAAGCTTTCCCATAGCCTTCTGATAGTCTCTTTCTGATTAAGTTAGTCAGAGTTGGTTGTTTATCTCTAAAGAAAATGATAAATTGTTTCCTTAGTATTTTATAAAGGAGGAGGAAAATAGTGTTTCTCAAGCTTCTATCAGCTGTCATTCTGTTTGATGTTTTACATATTTTATCATCACTAAATTGACATGAAATATAAATTTATCTTCATATTAATGGGTTGAATCATATTAATACATTTTCTAACATTAAACCCAATTTACATTTCTGTAATAAAGTCAACTTGGCCATCATGAATTTATATAATAAAATGTAGATATATGAATATAGCTAGATTTAGTACAGTTAAGATTTTGAGAAGAGTTTTTGCATCTATGAACACAATGAGGTTGCCTAATTTTATTATCTACATTTCAGTAGTCTCAGATAGAGTTGGTGAGTGTACCTCTTTTTCTGATTATTTGGAAAGGTTCCTAGAAGTTTGAAACTTTCCACTTCTTGATTGAATGATAGAACTTATCTGTAAAACTGTTCTGGCCTAGCGTTTTCCTTGTAGGAATATTTTTAAACTTTATGTTCACTATTTTTAATAGATGTAGGATTACCCAGGTTTTTTTTCTCTTCTTGAGACAAGTTTAATAAGTTATGATTTTCAAGAAATATGTCCATTTCTTTTAAGTTTTCAAATTTATTGGGAAAGAGCTTTTCAAAGTATTATCTTATTATCCTTTTAGACATTCTGCTGCATCTATAGGTATGTCTCCCTTTTTATTCCTAATACTGTTTATTTATTTTTACATTCTCCGATAATTACCTTTTGCATACTTTTAAGGGACACTGTTAACATTGTATTATTCTATGTGAATCAAATTCCCCGGATCACAACCCATTAATATATCCATAAATACATATTCATAAATATACTATTTATGAAGAATATGATATGAATGTGTCTCTTAGAAATATACAAAATGCTGTTCCTTGTCTTTTTCTTTTTTTTGTTGACAGATCTTTCCAGAATTTTCTCAATTTTACTCATTATGTAAAAACTACATTAGGCTTTGTTGATTCTCCCTATTGTATTCATTTTCTAATTTTTAAGAAATTTGTTCTCTTTTTTACTATCTTCTTCTTGACTTTATTTTAGATTTTTTCCCTTAACTTCTTAATGTGGATACTTAGCATATTGGTTTTCGAATTGTTTTCTTTACTAATATAAACACTTAAGGCTCTAAATTTTCTTTTTCCAATCATTTTAGCAGTATTCCAAACATTCAAATATATAGTATTATTGTCACTGTTTAGTTCTCTTCTTTAACTTCTGTGTTATTTAGAAATGTGCTTTTAAAATTTCTAAATATATATGTTTCAAAGCTATTTATTCTTGATTTCTAGTTATTTTGTGATCAAAAACATTGTCGCTATGGTACAAATTCTTTGACATTTGTTATGACTTGCTATGGCCTAGTATAGGGTAAATTTTTGTAAATGTCCCACGTATACTTGTAAATAATGTGCATTTTCTTGCTGATGAGTATAGTGTTTAAGTCAATTAGATCAAGATGATTATGATACTTCTGAAAACTTTCTGTTTCTTTTTCTATCTCAAACTTTTTCTCTTCTATTACTTCCAGGCTTCCTTGAGCAAATACTTTCAAATTTTAGTAAGGATCTGCTGGTCATAAAATGTCTGCGTTGCTTATCTACAAGTGTTTTTATTTTATTCTTTTCCTGAAGGTATATTTTTTGCGTGGCAAAAAAATTCTAGTTATTTTTTTAGTAGACTTTGAAGATGTAATTCTACTATGAATTCCATTTTACTCCCTATTAAATTGTGTTACACTATAGGTAATATCTATATTTTCTCTCTGATTGTATTTTAAGACGTATTTTGTATATTTGGTGTTCTGTAGCTTTACTAGAGTGAGTCTAGGTTGATTTGTTTTAATAAATCCTGTTGGTGCTTATTGTGCTACCTATATACGTGGACTTGTATATTTAAGTTCTGGAAAAGTCATAGCCAACTTTTTTGCAATAATACCTCTATCCTTATTCTCCTTTGCTAGAACTCCAATTAAAAGTGTTCTGGCAAGATTCTTTGAATGGTCCTACAGGTTCTACTCTACATAACGTGCTTAGATGAGGGAGGAAATAAGGCCTGAACATCAGCCCATATTATCCTTGTTAGCATATGTGCCTCTATCTAATAACGATACTTCTCTTCTAATTTTCTCAAGGACATTTTTTAGACTACCTATGGTTCCCTATGTTGAACCATTTTGTTCTATCTTCCACTTTTCTTAACTTCTTCTCATTTCTCATCTTTTTATCCTCTGTGTCATCTTCCAGAGAAATTTCCTAAGATCTATTTTCCATTCCTTGATGCTCTATTCAGCTGTGTCTAATCTGCTTTTAACTAAAATTTTTAAAAGGCTTATTTTCCATGATTCCTTTATCATTTCTGGAAATTTTATTTGTTTTTTTGTTTGGATCTGCTTGCTATTTTTAGTAGTCATTTGTCTTTAACTTATGCCTTTGATTTTTTTCTTTTATATATTTGAACATATTAAAACATAGTTGTTATATATCATTTATGTATCGTGTGAGTATTTTATTCTGTTATTTTCTTGTGCCGACTCTCAGTCATGATGACTGATGTTCTTGAAATTTTTCTGACTGGATTTATTTTTTTCTCTAACTTTGAGTTTATGTTTTCTGGAGCTTTGTCTGTGGGAATTTTTGAGGCCTGGGTTGAAGGTGAGTTCCTAAAGAAAGAATGTATATTTGTTTCTTGCAGACACCTGGGAGACCACTTTAAATTATACTCTCGTACTGGTGCTTTTTTGGACCACACAGTGTGAATTTTGTTTCCAAATCTTGAAAAAGGACAAAGTTTTGATTATTAATTCTCAGGGACAATTATTCTCCTCTATTTAGTGGCAAAGCCAAGATTAATAAATAGCCTTGCCTTCTTTTTTTTTTTGTGAGTGTATTAGCTGGCTTGGGCTGCTATAGAAAAATATCAGAGAATGAGCAGCTTAAACAATAGAAATTTATTTTTTCACATTTCTGGAATACAAAAAATCCAAGATCAAAGTGCCAGCAAATTCAGTTTCTGGTGAGGTTTTTCTTCCTGGCTTCTATATGGCTACTCTCTCACCATGTCCTTACATAGACTTTCCTTGATGTGTGCATGCAGTGCATGGAGAGAGAGAAGGTGGAGGGGGGTGTCCAGGGGGGAGAGAGAGAGAGAGAACACACGCCGCATGTGCGCATCTGCTAGTGCCAGCCCTCTAGTGTCTCTTCTTATAGGGATAGTAATCCTATTGGCTTGCAGCCCCACCCTTATAACCTCATTTAACCCTAATTACTTCCTTAGAGACCTCATATTCAAGTACAGCCACATTGGGAGTTAGGGCTTCAATATATGAATTTGGAGAGACAGAAACAGTCAGTTCATAGAAGTGGGATAGATATTTTCCTAGTAGACCCTTTCATTGAGAGAAATGAGGATTTGGGCTCCCAGCTTTATGTAGAGAGCTTTGTTTTGACTCCTCAACTTGTGTGAACGGGAGGCTAAGTCTCTTGTTCCTATGAGGTAATTTTTGAAGTAGCTATTTTGGCAATTTTTAATGGCAAATGTCCCCAGTAACCCTGATAGCTTCAGTACTTACTTCTACCTCTGGATTCATTTTTGGCTTTTGAGGATTTCTTGTAGTTTCTGTTCAGATTAGTTATATATTAAGAATATGTATAATTAATCTGCATATTTTCTTATCTTGTGTTTTTTTACCTTTTTATCATAAATGTTTTAAGACTTTTGTGATACAGAAAAGTAGAAAAAATAGTAGAGAAGATGTAATGAACCTGTGCATACCAATCAACTAGATTCAAATATCATCAACATTTTGTCAAACTTACTTCATCTTGTTCTTATTTTCCCTTCTATTTATATTGTAATATAATACTTTACAGGCATAATAGCACACTAGTCCATGTTACTAATGTATGTTACTCTACAAATAAAGATAGTTTCTATATAATTACCTATAAATTTTTCAAAATATCCTTAATATCATCTAATACTAGGCTTTATTCAAATGTCCCTTATTATTTCAAAAATATTATTTTATAGTTGATCTGTTCAAATCTGGATCCAAGTAAGGTACACATCTTGCTTTTGGTGATACTGTTTTTCTTTTAAATTTGCTTTAATCTAGAATAGTCTCCTCCTTTTTTTAATTTAATAATGCCAGTGACTTATTGAAAACTAAATCAGCCATCTTATAGAATCGTTCCCTTATGATGTATAAAATGTTTATTCTTCATATTTCCTATGAAGTAAAAAATATATATAAAGCTGGATTATATTTGGACTCAATTTCCTTGGAATGGATACTTCATAGGTGGTGCATATAATTTATATTGCATTAAATCAGAACACAAATATATCTGGTAATGATAATTTTGATGGTGCTGAGATAGATCAGTGGTGCAGGTTTTGTCAGGCCTAATGCTTCTATTATAAATTCCCCCATTAACCTTTTCACCTAAGTGCTTTTACCATCTATTGGTGATTGTTGCTTTTTTATGTTTTTTCAACACAATTTGCCAATTGGTCATTTTCTAATTCCATCATTTTCTCTACATTTAGTAAATGGAAATTTTCTGAAAAGAATATTTCCTCACAAATTATGGTCATTAGGTGACTCTGAACTTCAGTTTGTGCAGGAGAGGATAAATGTTTAATTCTTTCTTTTTAATTACTAATGATCGTAGTAAATGATTGCTACTCTATCTGCCTCCAGTGCTAAGTTTTGTTTTAATTTGTTTTAGGTTCTTTGCTTTTATAATGAGAAGCTTCAAGTTGTTTTTATAAGGAGAGGGAATATGAATAGAAAATAAATAACCAAGAATACTAGCCAAATCACTACATTTGGGATTAATATTTCTCGAGTTCATAAAAACTTTTTAGACACAGAATTTTCTAGAATATAAGCAAAAATGTTCATGTTAACACTCGAGTAGTTCTTAATTTGATGACAATTTGAAATTGAATTTCCAAGTCCTTTAAATTCTATTCTATCTTTAGTGATGTCATTAATTTTTCACATTTCTTCTTATCCCTTAAGGTAAGGTCAATGTAATCTTAATTTCAGTAATGGTTTTCCTGAACTTTATTTCTAATATTTCATCCCTCTACCCTCCTGCCTTCATCCATAGAATTTAGTTTGGGCTAAATAACAAGCCTATTTTCAATCTCCTTTACTCAGAAAAGTATTAATATGGTGAATAAAACATTAGTAAAATAGCGATTTGTTTTTTAAGTCATGCTAACAAGAATTAAAAAGAGAGAGGGAATTAAAGCTCTACAGTAGTAACTTTATTAGCATCCAAAGAAAAGATTAATAGCAGTTTAAGCAAACTTAGAATTAATACTTTGTGAAAACATTGATTAATATGGCTATTTCTCTTCCTGACCTTATATTTTGTCAATATCTTATTATGTGGAGAAAAATGAAGACATCAACATAGTATAAAAACTTATTTAAAAGGCAAATGGATCAAGTTTGTATGAAATACCTATTATGAAAATAATAAACAAGTCACTGAACAAGATTTAATTAATTAGGCTATACCCAAAGAAAGGCTCTGCATTAATGTGTTTAACAGCCAAGGAAGACACATTCTGCTTACAAATCATTTATTATAATCTATAACAAATATGAGTAGCCTAATACAAAGGCAAATATATAAATGAGAAACTAGAGGTAGAGGTGTTTTAGGTAGCAAGGATATGGCCTCAATAATTATCAGTATTAAAATATGGGCTGCTAAATATCCAATTAAAAAATTTGCTCTTCTAAAGGCAATCTGTAGGTTAATATTAAACAGTATGAAGTTGCGTGACAAAAATTTTCAGCTAATCTGTAGACAAAAACACATGTACATAAAAGAACTTCTGATTTTAAATGTTTTGTTGAACAAGTCTCCTTATATATTTTCATAAGACGAAAGTATGAAAATAAAACATATAGGATTTATTATATTAATAAGATGAGATTAACACAGTGTGTCATGTCATCACACCAAGCAGCACTATCACTTGGTAAGTTTTATATATGCTGTTTTCAAAAAACCAATTAATAAACAAAGCAGCCTGATAATTATAGCAATTAATCCACTCATTCATTCACTCAGCAAACATATGTCAAACATCATGTGCCAGATATAGTTCCAAGCACTAAGAAAACAAAGATTAATAAGACAATGACCTTTCATTTAAGGAGCTCACAGTCTCTTTGGAGAATATGCACACAGACAGTTAATAACAGTCCACTATGAAAAGCGTTATGATGAAAATATGGAAGATATGTTGTGAGTGGTTTGAAAAGAATAGGGATTATTTTGTTTGAGATACAGCTTTTTTTAAAGAGAGAGTTTTTCCAAGGAGGCAGCTTTAAATTTGAGTGTTAAAGATTGGATGCAAGTCTACCAACTGGAAAATGGTGAATAATCATTTAAAATAAGAGGATCAAGCACATTTGTCAAGACGGAAAATTATGAGACAGTGTGTGGTATGTAGGGTGTGATATATAATGGTTCTGTGTGATTGGAATAGGGGGTGCATGACAAAGAATGGCCAGATATGAGACTCCATATGGTCTCAGGGGAAGGTGGGGAAGATTGAGTGCCATGAAAGATGCATTGGCTTTTAAACTCCAGTGTTCATGTGTTCAGCAAAGGTTTTGATGTAGCTGTATGTAGTCACAACTTCTCCAGTTTGTGGAGAATAAAATGAAGGTGGGGAGAGATGATGAGTTTGGAGGGTATTGTCAGAGTTGATGAGATCAAGGTAATGGTAGTAAGAATGCCCCAAAAGATGACAATTTAATAATTTCTTTAGAACATAGAATCAATTAAAGCAGAGAGGCAGTTGAGCATCATGTGTTATAGAGGGAAATTATCAAGAATTATTTTGAAGTGGCTAAATTGGGTAGATTACAGTGGCAGAAAGTTAAGGAAAACAGTTGGAGGACATGGTCTTAGTGAAGTTCCCTGAGCTTGTTTTAAGGCATTTGGATATTTCAGAGCCAGGATAGAAGCCAGACACAGTGGCCTCATGCCTGTAATCCCAGCAACTCAGGAGGCTGAGGCAGGATTTCAAGACCAGCATGGACAACATAGTGAGACCTCATTGCTAAGAAAAAATAAAAATTAAAAAATTAGCTGGGCATGGGTGTCTGTTGTCCTAGATACCTGGGAGGCTGAGGCAAGAGAATCCCTTGAACAGGGGGGTCAAGACTGCAGTGAGCTATGATTGTGCCACTGCACTCCAGCCTGGGTGACAGAGCAAGACCTTGTCTCGAAATGAAATAAAACAAAAAACAAAACCACGAAGGACATGAGGAATGAGGCCTAATATCCTTCTAGCCATAAAACAATAATTTTAGAAGGAAAGCACCAAGTGAGGCATTTGGGATTTGATTTAGTTTGATGGATTTTCCTTTAAAGAAAATGATAATTTTTCTGCCTGTGAGAAAAGCAGGAGGAACTTAAAAATATGAAGAAGAGGCAGGGCGTGGTGGCTCATGCCTGTAATCTTAGCACTCTGGGAGGCCGAGGCAGGAGGATAGCTTGAGGTCAGGAGTTCAAGACCAGCCTGAGCAAGAGCAAGACCCTGTCTCTACTGAAAATAGAAAAATTAGCTGGGTGTGGTTGTTCAAACCTGTAGTCCTAGCTCCTCGGGAGGCTGAGGCAGAACTGCTTGAGTCCAGGAGTTTGAGGTTGCTATGAGCTAGGCTGACACCATGGCACTCTAGCCCAGTCACAGCGACAGGGCGAGACTCTGTCTCAAAAAAAAAAAAGGAAAATATGTTCATCTAAGTATCAAGAAGCTTAAAGACCTTTTGGTGTAAATTTTCACAATGTAGAAATGAGAAAATTATCATCCTTAAGTTTCTGTTTTAGATTCATATCGTGAGATTAGGCCCAGGCTTACCTTTGATCTTCATTAATAGAAATTTACTGAAAGGTATATGTATTTTGCTCAAACTTTAGAGATAGACAGAAAGTTGTCAGGAATTTTGGGGATTTTCAGAACTTTTTTGAAGATACTCAACAACTTCTAGAAAATAAAAGTTAAAAATAATTTTTTTTGATTTATTGGCAATGTGATGATTCAATTATCACTTATTTCCTGACAGTATTTAACAAGCAAGTTACCTCATTCTTCATTTAGTGTTTCACTTTTTCTTCACAAGCACCCTGATAGGTATTTTTTCACTTTGCCAGTTTTTTAATTGGGAAAAACAACGTTCTGAGAAATTAAGTGACATTATTGAGATCATCCAAATAGTCACCCAGAATTTGAACATTGGTCTTGCATAAGTTTCCTCCATAACTGATAAAAGTTAACACTGGGGAACATTGAGGCCTCAGTTGCATCAATCTTTCTCTACTCTTCTTTCTCTTCTCTTTCTTTCTTCTCTCTCTCTCTCTCTCTCCTTCAGCAATTTTTCTAATGTACCCACCCAAGTGGAGTCTGTTAGTTAAGTTCATTATTCAAATATGCCAATAACACTTGTGGTTTCATCTTTTGCTGTATTTTAAAATATTTTGTAAGATTGCTAAATATTTAATAAAGGCCAAAGTGTCTCTCTCAACTCTCTCAATAAGCATTTGATAAATGAGTGGGAATGACTTAATGCTATCAAAAGTACTGAATCAGAAACTTAGATGGGAACTAGTAAACTAAATCCTATGAATAAATGACAGTAATAGCAGAAGTCATTCACCATTGTTTGCCTTTAGTTAAGTCAATGGAAACTGAACACAGAAAAGGCTTTTTACATATTAATAAGGAATAGATTCCCAAGATGTACTACTAATAGAACTTAATTTGTACATCTGTGACTTTTTAGAGAAACGTGTACTTACAACACTATTAAACAGAATAGCCTTAAATCAAAAGCATAAAGTGTGGTTTGACTGGTAGCATCTGGAAAGAATCAATTCCTTTAGCTATAATGTTTCTAAGCAACCACAAATTGAAGCAATGCAAAGATAGTTCATGGGAAGTTAAAGCTATAATTTTTAGATTTCCATAATTTTGGATCTGCTGTAGGGCAAAACACTGAAAGCTAATTTACACATTCTGTTTTTATTTATTAAATACAAATTTCATGTGATATCAAATCATCACAGCTTTTTATAAGCAAACGGGCCTTTTTTAGGAGGTCCAATTTAAGCCTTTCTTTGTTATGTATAATTAGAATCTGCATATGCAGTCCAGCATAATTATTTTGTGAAATATAAAGCAACACTGAAATCATGGAATTATTATAATAATTTTATAAAGCTGTGAATTTGTTAACATGCTTCAGATGCTTTCTGAATTTTTAAAATTCTAATTGGATTAAATCCAAGTCATTATCAAACAAACCTCAGTGTACCTTTTTACAATATGAATCTAAATGTAAGTCATTAATTTTTCCTTTTCTGCAATGTCTCTATTTGCATTTTTCAGATTAATTTAAACATAAATATACTTAATACAAATTACCTCTTAAAATTCTTGAAAGTTAATGTCAAAGGTCTGCCACCTAACAGGAAGACCTGAGAATACAGACTTTCTTACTGCATTCTAAAATAAAGCCATTTTAGAATATTATGATTTTTTCAAAATGACTTTCTTTTTCCATGAAGTGGGTTTTCTTTTTAACAAGGTAAAATCAGGGACTATTTGAGAGGAAATGAAATAAATCTTCCTTATGTATCATGCAGGAGAGATTTTTTTCTCATAGAAATGAGACTTTTAGTGGAGAATATCAGGACACTTACGTTGGATAACTAGTTGAGTTCACCATGAAAAATATAGGACTATTGCTTACTATTTTTTTGAGGAGAAAAGGCTTGGAAGATCATATTTGATCATAAATAAAATAATGTTAATTGATCTTATTCAGTAGTATGTCAATTCTTACCAACAAAATAAGCAAGGTTGCTGTATTGATGTAAAAGATTCTGTATGCCATATGCATTTATTGGTCTAGAAAGAGATTCATATTTTCCAAATTCTTTTTCTGCAAATAATGAAGTAGTGTGTATATTAAAAATACAATTTGTTTTTATTTGTAATGAAGTAAACCAAAAGCTGAAAGAGAAACAGTGGAGATTGGTTATTCCCATCTCACTGACCTCTCTAGATCTAAAGCCATAAAGAGACTTTGGTGCTTTGGACATAAGTGGGAAGCTGAATTTATAAGCAGCCAGAGTGGAAAGTAGGAAGAGTGACTGAGCATGTGATGGGCATATTTCTCCATCAGTTAGCCTTTGATAGAATAAAACCCTAGATGCTTTCCTCCCACCACCTGCCCCATACACACGTGATTACAGTGGCCTACTTAGCACTTACTAGTTGTCAGAATCCACTGTTTAGCTTTGAACTTTGGTTCCTTAATTCTGGACCAGGAGCCTCCTGCCTGTAATTTCAATTCACCAACAATTTTTTGAGCACCTATAATGCACCTGTAATGTACAGACCTAATAAGTAATTAAGAATCAGACACTGCTTTCCAGAAACTGGTACCCTTATAGGGGAGGATGGATACATACATTATTAATGATAACAAAAAAGAAACCTGTCATTTGTTTATCATAATGGTACAAAGAAGGAATTAATGTTTTCTGAGACCCGACGTGCCACACACTGTCATAGGCACTTCACCTTCATTGTCACACTCAATTCTTCCCATAATCCTACGTGGATAAGCAATTTCCAAAATCATGTAATTAGCCACTAGTAGGCCAGAACTTAGACTAGGTTTGTCTGTCTGGCCCAAGCTTCCTACTATTACCTTTTTGCTTCCTTTTATTTTAAATTGGCGAAAACTAGAAGATTCCTCGGAGAGGGTGGATTTCAAACACGTAATTACATAGTTTATTTTCCCACTTTTAAATGAACAATGCTTCAAGTTTTCATGATGATTTTAAATATCTAATAAAGTTGAAAAAATACAACTTCACCATATGCCACTCTTGGGGTGAGAGGCAGCTCAAATCTGTGGAATTGTTAAATATTAAAATCTGTGAATGGATTTGTATGTCAAGCAGCTGCAACATGCATATGAGGAAGTGTATTATTGCCAAGAAAGTGGGGGTTTCTTCTCCTTTGTAAGATTTTATGTTCTCTTCTGGAGGGGAAGAGATAAAAACCCTCTCTCTTCAGCATTATTGTAATTATTTATACTGTCCATTTGAAATTTTGTTTTTGGTGTTTTGGTGAAAGTGTAGATTAAAAAGCTGGGTTCTATTGTTCACCAGCTGAGAGTCCTAGAGCAAGTTAGATAACCTCACTACATTTTAGTTTCCTCATCAGCAAGGTGAGGCGATAAAGTTTACCCCATATA
Organism: Eulemur rufifrons; assembly: GCF_041146395.1. Lineage (NCBI taxonomy): Eukaryota > Metazoa > Chordata > Mammalia > Primates > Lemuridae > Eulemur > Eulemur rufifrons. The sequence continues at coordinate 44,524,706 of NC_090988.1, forward strand.
CTATTGTGAAGAAAAAATATACTTGCGGGTACCTGGTACATGATCAGCACTCAATACATGTTCCATTTCCTTTCTCACGAACCTCAGACTGTGTTTCCTATCAGAGTCTCTGACCCTGGGGTTTCTGACACAGGGTTTTATACAGCTGTTCCATCCAGCCATATTTATGTCACTTCATAAAATTTGGGAAGAACATGTTTTTAATGCTTCAACCATGTCTGTGACATGAAGACCTTTATTGCCTTGACCATATGCCTGATTGAATAGAGAGCCAAGTGCCAAGTTGCTTCACGGGTACCTTTCAACAGAACAATTAAAGTAAATGAAACTATTCTTTGTATGCATGTTTACTCCCTCCTCCCAAGAAAAGCTATGTATGACATTGAATAAGTTACTTAGGCTCTCTAAGCCTCAGTTTCCTCATCTGAAAAGTAAAAATGAATATATCTGTCTCAGAATATCCTGAGATCTAATAAATACCATATTTTAGTACATAAAAAAATGAACATTTTCTTTCCCTTCTTGTTGAGGTTATGAATAATTTGTGGAAACTTGTACTTTTTATGAGAAACACAGAAGCACAGTGGTTTAACAAATGAGTTCCAAAACATATCAAACTGAAGTTCCAAACCAACTCCACTGCATGGGGATGGTGGCTGGGATATCTTCCCTGGAACTTTTTATTTTTTCCTCTCATTCCTAAGTTAGAATAATATTAATATACCTAAACTCACAGGTTTGTGTATTTAACTAAATTTATCTAAGTTAATGAGATAACATATATAAGACATATTGCCCTATTGCTATATAAAAAGACAAATTTGAGGAAAATAAAATTGGAAATTTCTCCCTTTTGGCAGATGGGAATGATAAATGATTTAACAATAAGGTAAAACTATCCAAATATGAAAAAGGTGCCTAATAGGTAAAGAAGTGATTCACTTCAATTTCAACAAACAATGTTTTGAGTAGCTAGTAGCTATTAGGCAATAATACTGGACTATGGAAATAGAATCAGTAAGACATTAGTTTTAGCTTATACACAAATACATTTTTCTATCTTTCAGTTGCTGAATATGGGGTTTCAAGCACATGAAATAAAAAATAATATTTAACATTTATTGAGTGCTCATTATGAAGCAGCTCTGTACTAAGGTTTTCACACATTATTTCATTTAATGTTACAACGTCCCTAATGAAGGATACCTGGTTTTCACATTTAATAGAAAATAAAACAATTGTAGATAATGAATACCTTGCTTAGAGTTATACTGTCACTAACAAACAGAAACCAAGATTTTCATCTAAAGCCTATACTCCTAACATCTACCTTAGATAGGGATGTTAATCCCAGATACATGATTTTCCTTTATCAATTGTACCTTTTTTCCATGAATGAACAAATTACCTTACGTGTGTTATTTATTTGATATAGTGGATGGTTTTGACTGCATGCTCTATTTAGTGACAATTTATCTTGAAACCAGAAATCCTGATTTTAGAAGAATGTTTACATAGAAAGCCATGAAGAGTAGGCAAACATAGAAAACACTGTTATTATTGATGATTGTAAGAAGATGAGAGAATTATTAAAAATGTGAGATAGAAAGTTGTGATATTATAAACAAAAAGCCAAAACAAGATTTTTTTGAAAAGTAGATTGAGCAGATTAAAGCAATGTATATAACATGTTGAGAATAATAATTTATCAAACCTTTGATCCCATTGAAAAATGATGAATCGACAGTGGCACAACATTGGGTACTTTTAGAGTTTAAATTGTTTCAAAGTCACTTGCTGCATAGGCTGTGATAATACAGTAAAAACAGAAAACAGCATTGGAGATCTTGGCTATAGAAAGTAAATTACCTGTCAGTATCTGAGATCTTGTTTTTTCTATTTGCATTAGCCAAGAAAAGTCGATACAGGGAAAGTATAAATAAAGAGATGTGTGCATCCATTACTGGCTCTGATCAAAGCTTTCTAGAGTAGTGATAAATGCATATTGAAAGAATAGATAATGCATAGTGTCTTAGTTCATTTTTTCTTGCTATGACTGAATACCTGAGACTGGGAAATTTATAAAGAAAATAAATGTATTTCTTACAGTTCTGGAGGATGGCAAGTCCAAAATCAGGTGGCCATGTCAGGTTGGTTTCTGGTGAGGGCTTCGTGCTGCATCATAACATGGCAGAGGGAATCACAGGGCAAGATGAGTGCACTGGGAGCCAAACTGGCTTTTATAACAGATCCTTCTCATGATAACTAACCCACCCCTGTGATAATCCATTAATTTGTTGGTTCATGAATGGACTAATTAATTCACGAAGACAGAGCCCACATGACCCAAATACCTCTTAAAGGCCCTAACTCTTAATACGGTTATTATACATTAAGGATTAAGTTTCAACATGAGTTTTACAGGGGAAAATGTTCAAAGCATAGCACAGACCTATGGAAATTTTGAAAAATCATTCTGTGCTTTAATGGAACTTGACAAACTACAGTTCATGGGCCAAATCTGTCCCAAAGCTGATTTTTATAAATAAAGTTTCACTGAAATGTAGCTATGCCATTCATTTATATATTGTCTATGGCCACTTTCAAACTATAATAGCAGAGTTGAGTAGTTGCTACAGAGACCATATGGCCTGAAAGTCTGAGATATTTACTATTTTTTCCTTCACAGAAAAATTTTGCTGACCCCTGACTTAGAGATTATCTGAATTCTCGTTGTCAGATGAGGTATATAAATTAGCCATAAAACAAACATTCTAACAAGACTTGCAAAGTATTCTTAAATTAAAAATTTGATTTTTAAAATTAGTTATCATAAAACCCTTTCTAAGGAACCTATTCTTTTGGAGAAATTCATTATTTCACTAGGGCTTTCTTAGAGTTATCCTTGCATGTCTTATGAAATAATAAGTTTTAAAGGTAATCACTCTTTCAAATAATATTTTTGAGTAGATTCTGAGTACTAGTACTGAAGTGGGTACTGGAAATTCAAATTGAACTAGATATAGCCCATGTCCTCAAAGTATTCACATTTTATGGGACGTCTAGACTGTATCTTTATATATTTAAGTTCAGTTTCTTCTAGATCTTGCATTTTTATCCAATCAATCAATCTTTGCCTTTTAATTGAAGAGTTTAGACTATTCACATTGATATAATTATTAATATTAATATACTAGAGAATAAATATACTATCTTGCTATTTGCTTTCTATTTTCACCATCTGTTCTTTCCTCCCTTTTCCCTTTGCCTACTGTTTTTCAGATTGAGACTTTTTATGATTCCATTTTAGCTCCACTATTGGTTCATTACCTATATTTCCTTGTATTCTTTTTAGTAGTTTCTCTTAGGGCTTACATTTTACCATAGTCTATCTTTAAGTAATATTATACCACTTCACATATAATGCAATAAACTCATAATATTATACTTCTAACTCTCTCCATCTACATTTTGTGCTATAATATTACCCCTCCATATCAACCACACAGTACACTGTTACCGTTTTTTCCTTTAAATAATCATTTAAATTTTAAAGAGATTGAAAATGAAGCAAAAAGTATTTTATAGGTAGCTATCATTCCTGATGATCTTTGTTTATTTGTTTAGATATAAATTCTTTGCATAGATATAAATTCCATCTGCTATCATTTTCCTTTGCTCAAAAATCTTTTGTCATTTACTGCAGTATGGAATTGTTCAGTCTATTGCTTTCCAGGGATTCTTTCTGCAGTCTCATGGAGCCTCAACCTATGCATACATAGATTATTATATAACCAAAGAATTGTAGTGGCAGGGATAGAGGGGTGCTTTTCAGATCTCTGGGACATTCACACTTGCACACATGTTCTCTCTCTCTCTCTCTCTGTAGTTTCTTCTACTCTGGTATCCTGTCCGCAAATTCTGCCTGCCATGGCCACCCTAAACTCCAATTCCTATCTTCTCCATGTATCAAAGAAACTAAACTCTATTTGGGTCCCATATTTGTTGCTCTCTTTTAGAAACTGCCTCCCAGCAGTAACTGGAACAATTATGGGGGTCACCTTATTTATTTCCTTTCTCTCATGTATCACAAGGATGTAAAATGACTGAAAATCGTTGGTTCATGTATTCTTTCTGGCTTTATAGTTATTTATGGTTGGTGGGCAGTTTCCCTAGCTGCTAATTTTTCATGAGTAGAAGTAGAAGTCACAGTTATTATAAATGAATTATGAGATGTAGTAGATAATTATACAATATTTAGATTCACAGAGGCACAAACTACTAAATAACTAGAGGAATTGTGAAAGAATTTATAAAGAGGATATGACATTTCAGTTGAGCCTTCAAAGTATAAGTTTGGCTTTCAAATCTGATTAATTAATTTATTCATATTTAGCCAGTTTTCTTTTCCATGCTTTTCATTGTTTATTGCAAACCTTTATTTTTCAAGCCTTCTACCAATCATACCTTATTCATGATAATTGGCTTTCCTTAAAATATGGAGATAATTTGGCTTTTATAAGGCACTTCTCTCTCATCTCACCTTTCCTTAATATGTTATCTCCCTTCACAGGCATATTCAACCCTTTTCCTCCCTTTGAAAGCTCACCTGTTCACCTGCACTATTGATTCCATCCTATTAAATGTTTTGGGGTAATATGGGGAAATTATACATTTAGAAATGAGAATGGATTGTATTCCTAGGCTACCAATTACATTTTCGTTGAGTTTTAAGAATTAAGTCATAAAATATAGCAGGAAATTCACTATAAACTATAACTTAACAGAGTTTAATCTAAAAAAATGCAAAAAATTTAAAATCAAGTGCTCCATGTGGAGGGAGCCATGGGAAGCCTTCATATCCCTAAGAAGAAAGGGTGCCATTTTATCCCTCACTCACCTTAGAAAAGGCTGGAGAATAATTAGAGTAGAAGCCCAAAATGTAAAAAGCACTATTTTTGGCGTCTCTTTAGGAAGAGTCATTTGTAAGGATGCTTGGGGATTTACTAAAAGATGAGAATTTTTTCCTCTTTAGTTCCATATACTTTCCAGAAGTCACTGGACATTTTCTCATTTGAAAGAATAAATTCCACATGCCCTAGACAATAATTTTCAGGCAGCATAACCTTTGCTAATAACAGTAAGTATGGCTAGAAATGTATTAACTCTTTCAGACCTGTAGGGTACCATTAATGAACTTTAAGTCAACCAATTCCTCAATGATTCTGCAGTGAAATAAAAGAGTTAATACATCTAGCATAGATTAGGTATTAAGACTGGAGGTGAGATTGCTACAGTGAGATTTACTAAGAATGCAGCACAATCAGGGGGATAACAGATTAGAACAATAGCATATTCATTCATTTCTCAGTTTTACCATTGTTTTACCTCAAACCAATTTGGGGAAAATTTTTAATTCCCCAAAAAAGACTATGTTTAAAAGTTTATTCAGCCTAGGAAAACATATTATTGTATTGTACATGAGATCATTCTGTTGGCAGTGGAAGTTAAGTTTTGGGGTCAGACACATCTGGATTTAAATTCCAATTCTTCTACTTGTTATATTTACTCACATACCCATATCTCCACACCAAGCCTGAGGTGCTGTATGTCTCCTTCATGGAACTGAAAAAGTGGAAAGAGCAATGTGAGAGAAATGACCTGGGTTGAAGTCTCAGCTTTGCTATTTTCCAGCTTCATCGAATTGGATAAGTCTCTTATCTGACCCTTGGTGTCTTTATGTATATAGAAATGGGATTTGCAGGATAATAATATACATCTTATAGATTGTTGTTAGGATTTAATAAGTTACTGTACATAAATAGCAACACCATTTTGCTTAGTGTATTGTAGATGTCTGGTAAATGATCATTACATTTTGTTTTAATAGTATTAAACATAAATCATCCATTTATGAAACTGAGTATGCCCTATTTGTCAGAGCTGGAATAGTACATTTTCTGACACTATCCCTCACCTCTTCACTGTGTCCTAGCAGCCATTTAATGTTCTATAGTGTGATTATAGCCAAATCTTTGTTTCTGGATAGTTAGTAGAGTTATTTTTCCAAACAGCCTAGAGAGAAGTTACCACCTCAGAGTTATCACCAGCTTCCCCAGGGCTTAATTTCAGAGATGTTAGAGTTGACAATAGGGAATCATTTTCATCTACTTATTATGTGGCATAAAAAAAGAAAATGAAGGTATGGAAATTGGTTTCACACACAAATTCAAAGAAAAGCTTATTACCAGTCCCAGCTCAGAAAAAGAAAAAAAAAAAAAAAAAAAACAATAATGAAACTTGCTGTTTGATGAAGACAGAAGGTACAAGAACAGGCGCCCTTACTGAGCTCAGCATCATTTGATAGTGGCTTCAAACAATGCCAAGTCTTAATGGGGGCTGAATTTAATGAAATGCCACAGTCAGCTTTTATCAAGGGCATTGCAAAGGAGATCTCTGCAGAAATGATCCAGAAAGTGTGAGTGTGTGTATGTGTGTGTATGCACACATGTGTATATGTGTTTAAATGATAGATGAAATGTTGAGTACTTTAAGAGTGAGCAATGGGATAATATATTCAACAGTTCTTTGTATGTTGGAAACCACTATGCAAATATGAGTAATTATCATTGCTAATATTAAAATGGTAATACTTAGAATTCTTTTTGTTTCATTTTTGTCTGTTTCCAAGTGTGTATGTATGTATGTAAGTATGTATGGTCTTAGTTCTTTGGCACGGCCAGCTTCTAGAAAAATCATTACAATAATCTTTCTGTACATTAAGAAGTTTGGAAAGAGATCTGCTGTGTTTTGTTTCATGCCCTGCTTTAAAAAATGATTTAAAAATAATTTTGTTTTCATTTGCCTTGGATGATAAATAGTTTTTCTTATTCTTACTAATAATCATTTTGAACAATGCATAGATTTAGGGGAAAAAAACAATAGATACTCAGAAATAGTGGGTCTTTGTTGTTACTATGCTAAATTTAATTTCTCATTTCTTCATGTTATTACCATATTTATTCCCATACCTCTCATTCTACCCCCTCAACTTTTAGCAGTGCAATTTATTCATTAATTCTACCAATAATTCCTGAACACCTGCTTTATGTGCTAGATAGACCCTGGGGACACAGCACTACCCTTGTTCTTAGACGTGAAACAAGTACTCGCCCAACTATTGGTAATAAAAATTAAACTGTGATATGTGCTCTGAAGGGGAGAAACATGCTTCAGTGACAGCATGTAAGAGGACAATCTGACCTGGTTAGGGAGGCTCCAGAAGGCTTCCCAGAGGAGTGGAAGACGCACATGAACTTGGAGTCAAAACACTGGTGCGCCTTTTGATAGATTATGTTTCAGAGGCTCATGCTATTTCCTGTAAACTAGGAACAATAATATATACCTAACATGTTGATATGTGGATTAAATGAGACAAAAGGAATTGCTTGCTACTTCTTTTACCCTTCTATAGTCCATTATCTACATGCAACCGGAGTTATGTTTTTAAAAAGGCCTCCAGAATGCGCTGTGTCTCTGTTCATAGCCCCTTAGTGGTTTTCTTTCAGTCTCAGGAAAAATTTAAAATTCATCCAAAGGCCCAGGAAGGTTCCAAATGAAGTAGCCTTTGCTCATCTCTCTGACCTCACCTCTTACCACACCTCCATTCTCCACCTTGCTCATCCATTTCTCATCACAGCTGCTCTTACTATTCCTTGATCACATCAAGCAAAGCTGATTTCCATCCAATGGCCCTTGAACTTTCTAGCAATTGCTCTTCTTACTCTGAAACATTCCTCTCCCTCCAAATATTCACATGACTCACTCTCTCCCCTTGTTCATGTCTCTTAATGAAATGTCATCTCCTCAGAAATACTTTCCTGATCTCTTTATCTAAATTACTTCTTCCAATTTCCATTCTCTATCCTGGTATTGTCTGATTTTATTCTCCTTTACCCTGCTTTGAGATTTCTTTATAGCACTTACTGATAATAGTAATTCTAATAAGAAAACAATAACACTATTTGCTAATAATAATATTTACTACTGTCCAGACTGTCTTCTATGCTCTTTATACCCATTAGCTCATTTAATCTTCAGTGTAACCCAAAGAAGTAGATAATTACTATTAACCTCATTTTAAAGGTAGGAGAATAAGGCACAGAGCAGTTAATTAACTTACCCAAGATCATACAGCAAGTAAGTAGTCTAGTAGGAATTCAAGGGCAGATAGTCGTGATTCCAAATCATGCTCTTGACAACTATGCTTTGCTGCCTCTCAGCTTGGGAATGTGCCTCTTTTATAAGGGCACTAATCCCATTCCTGAGGCCTCTACATTCATGATCTAATCACCCCCCAAGGTACCACTTCCTAATACCAGCATCTTGAGGGCTAGGATTTCAACATATGAATTTTGGAGGGGGCACAAATATTCAGTCCATAGCAGTAGTGGATATTTATTGTGCCTTCACACACCTCTTCCCTCCCTTTCTGAGCTCTTGCCGTCTTATCACTTGGCTCATCTAATTATCCGTCAAAACCCAGCCCAAGTATCACTACCTTTAAGAAGACTTCACAAGTTCTCTACTGCCGGAACATCCTACTTATAATTTTATCATCTGGTATGATCCTGTTTGCTGGGGCTACTATATACAGTGGATTACAGCAGGTCTTATGCATTTACTACTCATTCCCATTGAACATTATCTTGTACAGGGCAGAATTAATGCTTGCTATATAGTAGATGCCACAAAATTATTTGTTAAAATGAGGCAAAAAAGGTAAGGCCCCATTTGACTCAAATGGACATAGTGAGCCTAATTGTACAATCACCACCGTCAGTGAAGTTCGTGGGAACAGAACTTGTCGGGGGTTGACTCTGGGTTGCAGAGGTGGGTGGCATAGCATGACATGATGTGGTAGATCTAGGATCGGACAGCTGGTCCTAAGGTCTGGAACTTAATTATCTCTCCTATTCTTCCAAAGGAAATACTTTTAAGGAGTCAGTGAGAATAATTTGCTAGTTTATTCATTTTAATAATAAATTTTCATATTTCCAGCAAATAGCATTTTTCTCATTCCTGAAAACAAAGTTATTCTGCCAGGAAAAAAATGTTTTGAGGAAAAAAAGTACATTTCCTTCTCAAAACCAGGAAGTTAAATGTAAACATAGGAAGAGAAAAGGAGACCAATATGCAGGCAAGTGTGATTTTTTTAGTTTAAATTTATTAATGCAATTTAATTGCTAAATGATTATATGTAAGCAGTCTGAGATACCCTTATAATTCACATACTTAACAAATATTTTCTGAATACCTAGAATGCATTGGGTACTTGCTTCGAATGCAAGGAGTTAACTATTAAAACCTTCTACTCTGATATATTTTTATACATTGGATTATATTTAATGACATGATATTTTACTCAGATATTGAAGAAAATATTTACATTTAAATACTTTATTGGGGAATTAGAATGTTGATTAAATCACCACCTTCATTAATTAAAAAATTTATCAAGATCTTACAATTTGCTACATGCTAATATAGTAGGGAACAAATTGGAAACAACCTCTGTCCTCCTAGAATTTATTTGAGCATTTAATTATTTGGTTATGATAGTGTTAAGTGCCATAGAGAGCAGTATGATGAGTTCCAGGGATTCTTGTAACAGCTATCTGACCGATCTGGGATGTTGGGGAAGAGCTAACAGAAATTAAATCTGAGAGCTAATTGGTGAGTGGGAGGTGGTTAGGTGCAACTGAATGATAAAGGTGTAGAAGAATGCTGTTACAAACAGAGGAATCGGCCTTTGCAAGCATTTTGAGATGAGATGGAGAACAGTGAGGGTGGCAGGAGAGCAGAGAGCCAAGAAGACAATAGAAAAATGGTGACAAGGGGGGGAGGGGATAAAGAAAAAAGAAAAATGGTGACAAAACATGTTAAGTATGACCTTGAGAGTCACATGAAGAACCTGAAGAATCTGGGATTTTATTCAAAGAGAAATGATTACCATTTGAAAGTTATTAAGCATACTTATGTTTTGTAACAGTTTGGCTGTCATGAAGATTGGTTTGGAGTAAAAGTAAGCCCTGTGATCTCCAGGGGAAGGAATATAACTCACAGAAAAGGAGGCCTTTGATTTTTGATTTTGTAGGGGCCAATAAATGGAAACAACAGGTTTCTTTCTTTTTCCCTCCATCCCTCTCTTCCTTCCTTCTTTCCTTCTTTCCTTCCTTCCAACATCCTGACCACAGCATGGTGAATGATTGGGAGGAAAGCAAGATTGAATGGAATGAGACAAAACAAGATAAAAGCTATAATTATGACTTGAACTAAGGTGATGTCATTAGAGATGGGAAGCTGTAGACAAACTCAAAGGATATTTCAGAAATAGGCGAAATAAGACTTGGTGACTTATGCATGTGTGGAGATGAGGGAGGGGAAAATCAAGAAGGACTTTCACATTTCTGGTTTGTGCTGCTGGGTGAATGGTAATCCCGATCACCTTGAGAGGGAACACTGGAGGAAAACCAAGTCTAGAGGGAAGAAGGTGAGTTCAGTTTGGGATATTTGGAGTATGAGGTGTCTCTAATTCTTTCAAATTGTATTGCTAAATAAATTCTAAAACTGTCCATTGGAGTTAGGTATTATGGAGATCTTTGATAGCCTTAAGGTGAGTGGAAAAAAAGCAGTTTGCAGTAAGTTGAGAAGCAAATGGGAGGTGATGAAATGGAGAGAGCAGAGATAACTCTTCTTGGGAAGTTTGGTTGTAACTAGGAGGTGGGAGACATAGTGATAGTTGGAGAGAGAATATTTTAAGGTCAGGACAGAGATTTGAGCACATTTAAATGCCCACTAAAAATATCTGGTATAATGTAACAACTTGAAGATTCTGAAGAGAGAAGGAAATATGATGTGTATTAAAAAAAAGACAATAAGATCCAGAGTACAGGAGAAAGGAGTATAACTCTTCTGTGTTTCCTCTGTAGTCATCGCTGAGATTTTGAACTTTAAAACAAAAATGAAAATATTTTTTGAGCACCCACTACCTGCTAGTCATTTTTAAAAGTTCTTTGACTTTCTCTTTCATAAAATTCCGTGTAATTCATTTTAACTAATAGTTGCCAGGTAGCATATTACTCCTTCCCAGCATTTCAGGGAATCTCTGAAAGAACTATTATCATAAAGTTATTTTAAGACATTGAAAATATTTTACAGCCTTGGCCTAGCCATTGTCCATGCCTTGCCTATGAAGTAAGCCAGCAGATAATCGACAATGCGTATATTATAAAATGACAGCTACTTCACTTACACCCTCAAATCCCCCACAGGAATTTTTCTTATGCCTCATCCTAACTGGAAACATACAGGAAATGGAATCCTGGGAAATGTAGTTTAACCTAACCACGCTGACATATTACAAAATCACAAACACAACCTTGTCATTTCATTTGGTTTCACTATGCAGTTTATTTTCCTATCATCTCCCCGCTTGCACATAGAATCGCTCTGTGTCAAGGGCTTGATGTGTAATTCCCCATTTAATCTTCACAATAACCTGTGGGGTGTGTATTATTACCCATATTTATAGATAAGGAAACTCTCTGTCTTTCCTAAGGTCTCTAATCCAGAATATGGTAAAACTATAATTGAAATCAAGGCTTCAGGACTTCTAGTTTGGTACTTTTTAAACTAGTAGAAGAAAAACAAATGTACTTCATACTATAGAAAAAAGAAAAGATGTCCTTTTAGTTTGGTGGAACCCCCACCTCAATCTTTTCTCAGACTTCCTTGCCCCATTTGTTTGAAAAGATTCTATGAATCAACAAACCTTTCCAAAGGTAAAGGGTATGGGAAGATATTGTGTGGTTTGGGCACAAAGATGTACACTATCTGCCTCAAGCAATTTGTTTGATAAGACTCCATTTGAATTTAGCAATCCTATTTCAGCCCTAGAAAGTTTTTGGCCAAGACCTGTCATGATTGAGAACTATGACTATATTTTAATTACTATATAGATTTACATATGGAGCATAGTGCATCCATTCTATTCCTCCCCCATTGTTACGGTTTGTTCTAATTAGTCTTCCAAGCTAAATCTGCTAAGGCTAGGCCCTTTCAAGTCTTCACCTCATGCCAAGAGTCAGAATCACCACTTTCCTAAGATTGCTGGCAAATTAATATTTCTGCTGACTAATAATTTATCAAACTTACAGGTTCTTCATAAGGACAGTAAGGGAACAAACACATAGTACCCACTATGTTCCAGACTCTCAATTAAAATACTGTATATTAATAAATCAAATGTTATGATATTTATCAAAGACCCATGAAGAATGTCTCATTAATATTTCTAAGATGAAATTCAGAGAGATTAATTTACTACCAAGTAGATGAGTTCCATGCATTATTTATTTACACATACTTTATGTGTATATGTATGTTTATTCCCCCTCTTATTCAAGGAGGAGTTTAGATTGTTTTATAAATTTAAATACAATACAATGAGGTATAATAATAAAATTAGGATAAATAATTAGAAATATGGGACAACATGGGTTGCAAAATAGATGAAGTCATGAGTAGCATTATATATGTAGAATATATGTCATGGAGATTTTCTATGTTTGCTAAAAGTAAATTAAAAACCTAACTCTGGGGTTTTGTGTTTTTTTGGTAGCCAATAAAAAAGGGAAACTATGACAAGGGTTATTATCTACAATTCCTGTCAGATTTGAAAGAATTTTTGTTTCCTAGAGAAACATGATTTTTCCTGGAACTGAAAGCAGAGAAAAGTATTTCCTGTTGGTCCTAACGAAGAGAACTCTTTATAATAGAGTATATAGTGCTTTCAAAAATATCATTTTAAAAGTAATAAATTGTCTAGAGCTTAAAAAAATAAAATCCTTTAATATACATAGATGGGGTCATACCAAAACATAACTCTTTAAAAGCAATTCCTTGCATTGAAAAAGTGGGGAATGGGAATAGGAAAACATTGATTTTTGTCTGACATATTGCTTTCTGGTGGCCTAGAATCCCTAGATTAATTCAAAGATAGATTTCATAGTATCTAAAAGATTAGATGAAGAGAAAATCATTCAATAAATATTTCACAAATACCATTTGTTCAACCAAATTTTGATAAATATGAAATGAAACTGAATGAGGGATTATACCTGCAGTGGAAGCATTTCATGTGTCTGGTTAAGAGCAGACCCATATTCATTAAGAATCAGCCAAACTTGGGATAACAACACTAGGGAACATTTATTGAACAATTACTATATGCTAACTCTGTGTTAAGTGTCCTACATGTATCATCACATTCCATTCTAATTTCTTAGGAGGGGGATGGATTTAGGAACCCGATATTGACAAGGACCTGAATGGATGACATATTCCATGTCTACGTGGAAGTTGGCTGAAGGAGAGAATATCTATGGTCAGGGGCAGATTCTCAGGATATCCTCCTAGGTATACACTCCCACATAGATATGGGAGAGTAAGGCCTCCAGGTTCTACACTGTAGAGCAGTGTATTAGTTAGTTAGTTTGTTTTTTAGAGAAGGGGGTCTAGTTATGTTGCCCAGGCTAGATTTGAACTCCTGGGCTCAAGCAATTTTCCCACCTCAGCCTTCTGAGTAGCTGAGACTACAGGCATGTGTTCCCACACCCAGCTTAATTTTAAATACATTTTGTGATACTTACCCTTTTGCATATCTAATGTAAGCTATGGAGTCCATCTCTGGAAAAATGCAAATGCACACAAACACTTGTCATATAATTTCAAAATATTTATGAAGCCCCTGGGATGTGCCCATCAATCTATTCAGGTTAACAACCTGTTGAAAAACATAGCCGTTATAATTTTAGTCTGTATTTTTTGAAGACTAGTCAAAGATTCATCTTAGCCATATGTATTTTTAATAAAGCATCCCTAGAATTTAAAGTTACTTTAATAAGGCAATTTCCTGGTATAGCCATTGACATAAACTGATTGGAAAAATCATACCTGTCTAAATAAATGAAAAGATATTGTGTATAGCTTTTAACTGATTCCTAATTAATTAAATTTTGCAGGATCTCTGCCAAAAGTGACCACATTGGTATGTATTTGTTGATATGAATCTCTTTTACAAAAATTAGTAGGGCGTTTTCTTAGTCAAGGCTGCTCAGAATTTAGGAAGATAAAACCATGTGACCTACCTAGGTAGGATGCCTATATTTATAATCAGTAGAGTGTGAGCCATGTTAGAGCTACCATGCATGGTTGTGTAAGTTGTACACTGCACCAAGAGTTTTGTATCTAAGGATGCATCTTTCACAATATTGTTATCATAACTTTGTATATTTCCTATGACAGCTTTTCAGCAGTGAAATATCTTTTTCTAATAAAATCTGAGTATCCAGGGAATTTTCCAAAGGATGGAAATAAATTATGAAAAAAAGGATGCCTTTTCCCAATTTCATTAAAAAAGTAATAACCGGGACCTTACATATTCAGAATTTTATCTGATCATTAAAGTTTAAGTCAAAAAGAAGGGCCCATAATATAGCCTGCTTTATACACCACATCCTTGGAAACTAACTTCTGATCCATCAATATTCTGTCCCCAACAACTCTAATTCTGGTTTTATTAATAAGACGAAGATCCTATTTCTCTTAGTCACTTGGAGTCAATAGTGAGTCGTGCATGTAGCCCATACCACATGAAGAATGGTTAAAGGAACTTGAATTCATCAACCAGTCAAAATTGGGAGGTAATATTAATATAATTGAGAAACTTTTTTCCAAAAAATGTTTTCTCATGTGTATGAATTTGCTAGGCTGCCATAACAAAGTACCACAAACTGGTGACTTAAGCAATAAAAATTTATTTTCTCACAGTTTTAGAAACTAGAAGTCCAAGAGTAAGATGTTGGCAATGTTGGTTCTCTCTGAGGGTTATGAGGGTGAATCTGTTCCATGCACCTCTCTGTTCCATGCACCCGTGGTTTGCTGACAATCTTTGCCATTCTCTGACTTGTAGATACATCATCCTGACCTCTGCCTTTATCTTCATATGGTGATATCCCTGTGTGTATGCAAATTTTCTCTTCTTTTAAAGACACTAGTCACATTATATTAGGGCTTACCCTAATGACCTATTACTGAATTGATCACATTTACAAAAGTTTTATTTCCAAATAAGGTCACATTCATTTGTACTGAAGATTAGGACCTTAACATCTTAATATCTTTGTTGCGGGGGGTGGGTGGCAGGGGGTGGGGGGGACACAATTCAACCTGTAACACCATGTGTGCCATAAAAATGGGAAACAATCATTATTAGGATCCTCGCTCATAGCTTTACTACATGCATTAACATATTAAAGGTTCTGAGAAATTCTGTAGCACACAAATCTGAGTTATTTATCCCAGAGTTCCCTAAATCTCACCATTCCCAGCATACCTATGAACATCCTATAGGATATCTTTTTTCTTGGACAGAGGAAACACATAGAGATGTGGTAAAAAAGTATAGAATTTGGAGTGAGATCTAGAATTAAATTTGAATTCTATTATTCCCTAACTGCCTGACCTTTGGAAAATTACATAAAGTCTTTGAGCTTCAATTTTTCAATTTTTTTTAATAAAGGGATTATCATAATTCTGAGGCCTGTTCCAAAATCAAAGAGAATAGAAAATTATTAATAGTTTGGGAGCTTAGAAATAGAGTCAATATCCCAAAAAGCTTAAATATCACAACTTAAAATCAGGTTTGAATGTGTTTTGTAGAAAACTTGGTATTTACTCATGTATAGAACTTTTGCTTTACTCATTAATTTTCCTTTTACTTTCTGTAAGAATGCTAGTTTCAAAATTTCCAAATCCATGTTTCACATATAAATTGCTGCCATAATTTTCTAAAGTCAGCATAAAAATTTTTCCCACTGGTCCACATTTGGAAAGTTGATCTATGAGAAAACGAATGATCTGGCTGACTTTTTTTCCCCCTTTTTTTCCTTTCTCTTAATTTCATGAGTTTGTATTTGCAGCACTTTCTTCAAGGCACTTTCTAACGCAATTGGACCCTCAGCCAGAGTGAACTCTGGATAGGAATCTCAAATATTATACACATAGCATGAGGATTGCATTGCAAAGGATTAAAACGTAATATAATGAAGCTTGAGTGTCTTTTTTTTTCCACTTTTACCTTTATTAAATTTGCAAAAGATTGGAATATCATATATTTCATACTATATAATCTAAATTATCCCCAACCTGACCTTCCATACAGTAGAAGAAATAATGGGAATGCAAAATGCAGCAAAAATGTTCAATTGCCTTTCTGATGAGGGTTCAGCCATCAAACAATTTTTATCTCTAGAAGTTTACTAACTTGAATACTAACCTGGGTACCTCTATTTTTTAAGACGGGGAGCCTCAAATAGGAAGCAGTCGTTGGGGGGATGGCTGGGGAGGATTTTGGACAGATAAGTTATTGTGATTAAATTAGAAGAAGGAAATCTTTTTTTAGGTAGAAGAGAGTTTGAAATTGGAAAAATTTCAAAAAATTGATAAACCTGTTCCCTGTAATAGGTGGAAGAGACAAATTTGTCAATGTCTGGTTGCATTTCACTTAGCATTCTGCCATCTCTAACAAGAAAGATATAAAAAAGGGCTCTTCAGTTGGTTCTACTTTCTCCCATTCTCTTTCATTAGAAGAAGTGTAGGTTTAAGAGTAATCATGAGATTAACGGTGATAATAGATAGATAATATATAGTGAGCACTTACTGCATACCGGGCACTACTCTAAAAGCTTCACCTATATGAACTCATTGAATCCTTCCAAAAGCCTTCAAAATAGGTGCTATTATCACCCCAATTTTAGAGATCAGCAAGGATGAGTACAAGACATTTTAAGCACAATGTCCGATAGTTAATAAGCAATGAAGGCAAGCTGTGGACTCAGACTGGCTCCAGCACCTGCTGGCTTGGCCCCTTTGCTCTACCTCCTTCCTTTTTAAAGAGGCCTCACACTGAACTCTGTATCAGTATTTGTTTCCCAGGTTGGCATTGTTCTTTATTTCTTCATTCTTCTCTAAATTTAATGAAGAAATATCTGATAAGCTATACTCTTCAGAACATAAAGTAGAAATCTTTCCATTCTGTACTCACTCTGCAGGGATGTGGGCCCATCATTTAACAGGTGGGAATCTGTGTTTATTTTTTTCCTCTCTAAAAGGACATAACTGGATGACAGGAAGGATAATAATTTTACTGATTTCTCACAAACAATGCAAATAATTGGGGCTAAATATTTCATGTGGATGGAACAATAATTCAAGACAGTATATTATTAATGAATATCTGTCTACATTTAGGGAAAAAATTATATTGTAGGCTATTTTAAATAAATTCAATTAGTGGATAATAAGGAGAATGACATCAATAACACCTTCACTTTATGTTTTTATAGATTTCATACTCTCCAAAGTGTTATAACCTATACCAATAATCCTAGGATTTAAAGAAAAAAAATTACTATTCCCATTCTTTTGAGGCAAAAAAGAATTTAGATATAAAAGCATATCTGCCCATCATCACCTGCTTAACACTTTCCATAGCTGTGTTCCCTCTCCAAATGCTCAGTGTTTATTAAACGTCTGACACTTTCACTGGATTTCGAGTTCCACAAAGACAGGATATGCTTCTCTTTGCTTTGGCTGCATCCTGAGTTCCTAGTACAGTTCCTGACACTTAGCAGATATTTAAGTTACTTATTATACTTCATATCCATTCTACCAAATTCTAACATGTATGGATGT
The DNA here is from genome assembly GCF_041146395.1 of Eulemur rufifrons. Lineage (NCBI taxonomy): Eukaryota > Metazoa > Chordata > Mammalia > Primates > Lemuridae > Eulemur > Eulemur rufifrons. Next base: position 44,542,523 of record NC_090988.1, read on the forward strand.
CCTAGCTTGAAATTTACCATCAACATTCCAGGGCCAAAGACCTGGGATATTTAGCAAATATGTTCAACCAGTGAATGACAGGAGAACGCTACTGACCTGGCTTGGATGAAAACAGATCATGGAGCATAACCCAGGGCTTTTTCTTCAGGTTGGGAATATATTATAAAATTTGTAATAAATATAACTTTTTAATATATAATAATAATTATAAATAATTACACTTGAAACCTTCTTTACTCATTGGCTCTGAGCAAGAATTCATCCTAACATTTTACCCCAGGTCACCTCTCTTGTCTTCTTGTTGAACTTGTATTAATCCTTCAAATCCCAATGGGTTACCATCTTTGCACAACTTTCTCTTCCCCAGTTAGTTGCATTCTACCCATGTTCCCATATGACTTTTCATGAACCATTCTTATTGTTTTATTGCACTATATTGCCATTTATTCCTTGGTAAGTCAGTCTTCTTCACTAGATTGAAAAGATCCTACAGAGCAGGGCATTCCTGGTGCCTGGTTTATTGCATGTGTTAGCAGGAAAGGATCTGAAGCATCAAATTCTGCCTGAAGGAGCACAAATTCCAAATGCAAAGGATGATGCAGATTAAATTTTTTCCATGGCTTTTTATTAACATGTTGGTATTATCAGTGATGGTGCCCAATACTATTTCACTATTTTATACCAAATTAATGTGTTTAATGTTGGTGCCTCCAAATTCCTTCTTTTCCTTGAGCCTGTTGCCTCTATGTGAGTTAGGTTTAAAGAATAAAATCTTCAGAATTTGCTTAAAAAGCAATTGTAAACTAATAATGGCTATGGTTTTGGGTCATGTGTTGTGCTAAGTGCTTTATAAATGCTTTCATATTTAGTCTTTACAATAAACCCAATAGGTAGATATTATTTACCCCAAGACAGTAAAGCAAAAGCTCTACCTTGGACTAAATGATTATTGTGCCATTGACCATTTCAACAGATACTGGAAAGATAGTTTGATATTTCCTCCAGGCCCCTCACCCCACCTTTGATTCACAAATTGTTAAAAAATCTAACACCCATATTCTATAAAAGAGTGGAAATAAATAATAATGGTTAAAAAAAATAAGCCCAGCTTTTAACCATAGCTCTTTCCAATAGGCGCCCCAGAGCACATCCCTCCTATTATTCCTTAATTTTAAAAATGTAAATGGACATCCATTCTGGTGCTGGTAAATTGGAGAAACAGATGGATAGAATCCACATTCCTTCCTAACTGGGATCTAGAGTCTGATTGTTAGTGATACCCAGAGCTCTTGGAAGTGCTGGCTCCAGAGTTAGCAGTCTCCTCAGTGTATTCCAAGTAACTGAACAGCCAGCCAGCCCATCACAAATGCACCAGGCCTTTGGCCCTGGGATACTAATGGGAAAGTACAGGCTAGGACATCCATATATGGTAGAATTTGGTAGAATGAATATGAAGTAAGTAACTGAATTAATGAATGTGAATCCTGGTCTGACTCCAAATATCATATCTCCTCCACTAAAATGTTTCTTCCTTCAGAATCATGGCAAGTCATTTGTAAAAACTGCTAATCTGAAATTGTGCTTTGTTATAGTGGATCCAAACATAGTTTAGAGGCAGTCACTAGTCGTTATTAAAAAGGCACACAGAAATTCTGCAGCTATGTGACTCCAGACTCTGGTTGATACTTATTACCAAGGCCCAAAGAAAAAAACACAAGACCACATGGAAATAGCTTTTTACTTCATCTCTTACCTCTAAGCAAGTGGGTATATCCAGGGTTGAGAAGCCTTGAGGTAAAGTCACCTTTGGGCAGCATTGTCGTAATAGGCAATGATTCTCAACCTTTGTTGCATATTGGACTTAAACTGGGATGTTTTAAAAACTACAGATGCTTCAGAATTTCCCTGGAATAATTAAATCATAATCTCTGGTGATAGAGTGGAGAAAAAGCATTTGATATATTTTTATAAGTTTTATAACAGATTTTCACATGCAGCCAAGTTTGAGACCCACTTGACTTGCAAGAACTGGTTTATAGAAACTTAATGCCAACAAAAAGAGGCATGATTATTTATTTCAGTCTATTACCTTGCTCTTTTCCACCATGTTTCTCTTTTATGAGGGTTATAGCCATTTATATCTACAACCACAACTCCCACTACCACCACCATCATCATCATATATTAGGTGCCTGTGATGCAAGCAGGTGTTAACATGCAAGAGCTAACGGCTCTTTAGGAATGTTATTATGATATCTCCTTTATAATGAGGAGATTGAAAATTGAAAATTGGAAAAGTTAAGTAATGATCGTACAGCTACTGTGCACTGGAATGGGGACCCCAAAGCCTGAGATCCCCCATGTACCTTCCTTACCAGTTGTATGTTTCTTGAGGTTGGGGACCTGACTTAGCAGTTGTTAGATTTCCTTTATCCCTAGCCTGCTCAAAAATGTTTGAAGGTACTCTTCTATTTTTCATTCATCTGGGTAAGATGCATTTCCTTCAACCCTGCTGATTCCACTGCTCATATGCTCAACCATTCTCTATGTCCCATCTCCCTCAAGCACGCATAGGGCTTTCCACTTCATTCCAAGAGTGGCCCCTTTAACACTAGCCCCATGGCTTTTCTTTAAATTTTTTCTTATTTCAGCATATTATAGGGGTACAAATGTTTAGGTTATGTACATTGCTTTTGCTCCACCCGAGTTAGAGCTTCAAGCGTGTCCATCTCCCAGACAGTGCATACCTCACCCATTAGGTGTGTATATACTCATCCCCTCCTCCCCTCTCCCATCTGCCTGACACCTTATGAATGTTATTACACTGCTGGTGGGACTGCAAACTGGTAGAGCCCCATGACTTTGATTTTATTTCCGTACCTTTCAGTTTTACACCCACCTTCTAATACCTGCCAATTACCCTAAAGTTACCTTATGGCCAGGTATCAGTGATTTTGTTTCCCTTCATGAAATAAGAAAAGTAACAGACATTAAGAGTCAGGAGATGCCTGTTCCAGTCCTGGTTCTACTATTTACTGGCCAAGTTTCCTTGAGCAATTACTTAACTTCTCTGAGCCTGTGTCCTTGTTGGTAAAAATAATATGTAAAATGGATCCTAATACCTGCTTTTCTGGAGATAATATGTGCAAGTTTTCTGGTATATGGTCTGATTCGTGGTAGGCTCAAGGTAAGTATTTTATTTCCTTTTTTCTCTCCTTTCTACCTCTTACATCTCTGTCTTAGTCATAATTAACCACAACAAAAAATGTTGCTGAGATGTTGCAAAGCCACTAACATTTGTCTAGTGATTACTTATTTCTCTAGAGGAGCCTTGAATTTAATTAAAAATATACAGCGCACGCAGACCTAGGCTTTACGTATCCATCCATTAGAAGAGTGTTTCTCTCCTGGGGCAGTGTGGACAATGAAACTTGGAGATCAAGGCAACCAGTGGGGTTTTGTGTTAAAAGCAATTTTAGATTATTGGCTAAGAAATACTGCTAGTGTTCTTGCACGCTTTGATATTGGCTTCTTTAGATACTACCAATCAACAAATCAACTGGACTCTCCTGAAAGAAAGCTCATTATTTTTTCTACTTTTTCCCTGTGATCATATTTCTGGCTGTGCTTACTTACTGGGGGGCTTTCTATAATTGGGTTCAAACAGTTTAATAAACATACTAGTCCCCATGCACACACAAACCTAATCTCTAAGTAACCAGTGTGGTTCTTAGATGAATGTATGGCCAGGAGATTTACTGATACTGAAGAAATTAAGTTCCCCATAACTAATTTTCTTTCTTTTTTTTTTCTTATAAACATTGGAAATTTATTTCTCACAGTTCCAGAGCCTGAGAAGTCCCAAATCAAAGAAAGCTTTGGCAGATTCAGTGTCTGGTGGGGACTAGATTCTTGGCTCATAATCACTGTTTTCTCACTGTGTCCTCACATGGTGGAAGGGCCCCATAATTAATTTTCTATACTTCATTTTCTGGAAATCAAAAAGCAAACTACTTACATGTTGATAAAATTTAGCTTTAATCTTCAGGTCTAAGAAGTACATGCACCAACAATGCCATGTGAGTAAAAGTAAGACTCTTCTCTGAAGGAGATTGTTTTAATGAGGGCTGTTTCCCTGGGGGAGGTGCTGGAACTCCAGTGTCCAAAGTTCAGCTCTGCTTCCTAAGGGGTGATCTTAACAGAGAGATTGAACAAAGGACATTACACTGAATCCAGACATTCTTAAACTGGAAAAAAATAGTTTATCATTGCATCAAATGAAGGTGAGAGAAATGTATGTAAGTCATGTGCAGGGAACTGAAAGCAGGAGAGATCATCTTTTTAAATTCTCTCCTCTAGGATTTTCTTAAAAATAAAGATGAATAAATATCAACAAGCATTTATTGACTATCTATTACATCCACTATAGATTAAAATGGCCAGTAATTAGCCTTTTAGATCTCAATTTTAACTATAAAATGGAAATTATGAACAAGGTCAATTTCAAAAAGTTATGTTGAGGATTTAATGACATACTGGTTGCAATAGTGGCTGGCACATTAATGCTTTATAAATGCAGGTTCCTGTCATCATATTACTTTTGCTTTTAACAGAGTTCCAATAAGTTTTATTATCTAGTTGATCAGCCCATAACCCTCTGTCCCCTCAGCTTGATTGAAATATGAAGAGAAGGGTGTGGAATTAAGTAATAGTTGCAACGGTGCTGTGATAGAGAGGAGAAAGGAATGTTACAACCTTCTATAATATGTGGACACACATGTTCAAGATATAGAAACTCTTGGATATTTAACATAAATGGAAATAAACCATTATAACCTGTGTAGATATCACTGTAATATAATTTATTACAATAACAGATGTTTGTCATCAATGATCCTAGTGAGCAAATCCACATTAATTTGTAACTAGTAAAATGATAACTACTAAAATGTGTTAAGAATTGCCCTGTATGTATCATCTTATCTAATTCTCACACTCATGAGAAGTATATATTATTGAAAGTATATATTATTACCACTTTATTTATGAGGAAACTGAGGCCCAAGCTACTTGCTCAAGGTTACAAAGGGAATAACTAGGACAATTTTAATTTGGAAAATAAACCTATTGGAAGCTCTTCTTTTTTATGTCCCAGAAATAAATGAGTTTCAAAATATTAAACCAAGTATTTAAACCAATTATGTATAAAAATTTTCAGAGAAGAGATTTTAACAGATTGCTTTCTCAAAATAGAGTTCATCAAGGAAGTAAGGCATGTACTGGGAATCTCAGTAGGTGTTAAAGAAGAAAAAGGACATGTTAGATGTACAAACCTTTGTGGACAATTGCAACAAAGTGGAGATATAAGATTTATGTGGGTGATGGCTTTGACCTGTACAGATTTGATACCTGGCTCAAACTGTGTTTTCAAATAATGGCTTTTAAATGGACGAATTATGCATGCTGGGCATTGTGATACTTCAGTAGACCTATGCTTCCAGTGAGTTAGCCTCTGGACTTTATAGTATGGTATTTCCAAGTGTCTTGATAAAGTTTACTTACCTTCCTGCTTGATCTGTTTTCCATCCATGAGGAGCTCCCTTATTGGTTTTGCATCAGATGCCAGCTAAATTGCTAGCACTCAGTAAAACCCAAGGTCACTATGCTATAATGTTATTTTATTTTATTTTTAAATATTAAGGGGGTACAAAGGTTTTTGTTACATGAATGCCTTGTATAATGCTTAAGTTGGGGCTTTTAGTGTGCCAATCACTTGAATAGTGTTCATTATACCCAGTAAGTAAGTTTTTACCCCTCACTCCCTCCCACCGTCCCCCCTTCTTTGATTCCAATGTTCTTTACAAGTCTTTGTGCCCATATGTGCCCATCATTTAGCTTCCAGTTATTAGAGAGTACATATGGTGTTTGTTTTCCCATTCCTGAGATGCTTGACTTAGGATAATGGTCTCCAGTTCCATCCAAATTGCTGCAAATGACATTATTCAATTTCTTTTTATGGCTGAGTAGTACTACATAGTATATACGTATTAATATGTATGCCACATTTGCTTTATCCACTCATGAATTAATGGGCACTTAGGTTGATTCTACATCTTTGTAATTGTAAATTGTGCTGTGGTAAACATTCACGTGCAGGTGTCTTTTTGATAAAATGACTTCATTTCCTTTGGATAAGTATGCAGCAGTGGGATTGCTGGATTGAATGGTAGGTTTATATTTATTTCATTGAGTATTCTCCATACTGTTTTCCATAGAGGTGGTACTTATTTTCAGTCCCACCAATAGTGTATGAGCATTCTTTTCTCTCTGCATCCATGCCAGCATCTCTTGTTTTCTGACTTTTTAATAATGGCTATTCTGACAGGACGGTATCTCACTGTGGTTTTAATTTTCATTTCCCCGATGATTAGTGATGCTGAGCATTTTTTCATATATTTGCAGGCCATTTTTCTATCTTCTTTTGAAAAATATCTGTTCATGTCTTTTGCCCACCTTTTGATGGGGTTGTTCGTTTTTATCTTGTTGATTGAGTTCTTTGTAGATTCTGGATATTAGTACTTTATCAGATGTATAGTTTGTGAATATTTTCTCTCATTTTATAGGTTGTCTATTCACTCTGTTGATTATTTTTCTTTGCTGTGCAAAAGCATAGTACTGGTATAAAAGTAGAGACATACACCAATAGAATAGAATAGAGAACCCAGAAATAAAACCATCTAGCTACAATCAACTGATCTTCAACAAAGCAGACAACAACATACACTGGAGAAATGAACCCTATTCAATAAATGTTGACTCGTGCCTTTGCCTTAGAGATGAAGGCCCACCACAAGGTGGAAGCTTGTGAGAGCCAAGAAAATGGGTCCCAAATAGGAAGCTAGGAAAGGAAGTTGATTCGTATGACTAGTATGGGGCTCAATGGTCTTGGTAAAAGGAATCTCTAAGTGAGGCCAAACCAGGAGTTGAAAGTAAGGGAGCAAACTTTATGAATCAGTGGTCACTCCCCGGTAGCCATGCTTTTGTGGCATGCTATTCAGACAGTTGGGTTAAAAATGATTGGGAGAAACAGAATTGAATCAAGTTCAAAAGAAACTGGACTTAACAGCAGAAGATTGGGGAACAGAAAGAGATGAAGCTAGAAATGTCAAATAGTTCTTCAGGAAGCAGCTAAAAGATCTATCCTCCAATTGTGATAGCATTTAACCGGAGAATTTACCTTCTTTGGTTTTTAATTAATTACCCAGTAGGCAAACTAAGGATGTGTTTAGAGAACTAGTAAGTCATGGGCCCCTTCCCCACCTCGCATAAATGAGAGAAGGTCCTCTTGGTAAAAATAACCAAAATTTTGCAATAAGAAAAATCTATAAAGAAGCTATTTTAATTGCTACATAAATATGAGTGCTATTACCTTAATTAAAAGAATAAAAATTTATGTTAGAGTATATTGATGGGGCCAGTAATCTTTTCAGGGCTTGGGGTTATTAAATGTCTTATTTCAGGCCGGGCGCGGTGGCTCACGCCTGTAATCCTAGCACTCTGGGAGGCCGAGGCGGGTGGATTGCTCAAGGTCAGGAGTTCGAGACCAGCCTGAGCGAGACCCCGTCTCTACTAGAAATAGAAACACATTATATGGACACCTAAAAATCTATATAGAAAAAATTAGCCGGGCATAGTGGCGCATGCCTGTAGTCCCAGCTACTCGGGAGGCTGAGGCAGTAGGATCGCTTGAGCCCAGGAGTTTGAGGTTGCTGTGAGCTAAGCTGACGCCACGGCACTCACTCTAGCCTGGGCAACAAAGTGAGACTCTGTCTCAACAAAAAAAAAAAAAAAAAAAAAAAAAAAAGTCTTATTTCAGCCCTGTCATTGCAGTGGGCTTCTTCATAGTCATTTTCATCATCATCGTCATCATCACAACTATCACCCTAAAATTTGAGCCTTGGCAAGGTACCAAACAAGCATTGTGCTAACTGCATTATAAGTATTACCTCATTCATTCCTCACAACAATCCCCAAAAGTAAGCATCATCTTCACATCACAGATAAGGTAACTGAGGCTAACTGAAGTTAGTTAAGTAACTTCCTGGAGGGCCTAAAGCTGATTGATGATTCACCTGAGATTCAAATCCATTTCTCCCTCCTCTGGAGCTTTTAAGTACTCCATGAGTGAAAGGTCCTATTGATAGCAATGTAGGTAGTTAGAAATGACAAAGTCCAGGGTTAAAGAGTTTGAAACTATTGGAAAACCTAAATCCTCAGCATACCTATATTACTTTAGAAGGGTCATCTCAGATTGATATTTGGTACAGAATTCCTCAGAGATCTGTCAGTATTGCCAGACTACTTGCTTAATAAATATTTCAGTAATTCCCACTTGGGGCACGTCTTTGTTATGAAAATCAGAGAGTTTTGTTTTGTTTCTAAGATTATCCTAGCAGTACAATGTTGCTACCAGTGCCAGCAATGATATAAACCTCTTTGTATTATTTTTGAAGCCATGTTAAAATGATTATCCACATTTTCTTCCCTCTCTCCATCCCTCTTTCTCTCTCCCTTTCTTTCTTTTTCTTTCTTTCTTACTTGCTTTATTCTTTCTTTTTTTGTATAAAGACCTTTACTTGAAATACAACAAATTTACTTGATTCTAGATGGTATCAGTTTTAAATAATAAGAAAACTTACATTTGGGGCCTTCAAATTTTAGCTATTTGTATTGTGGAATGCATTTTTTTCCTGTGGAGATGTATACATTTCAGGTTGTAAATTAATTTAACACATTTTGATTTTATTTGCCAAGTTGATCTAGAGTGGAACAGATTTTACTTTCATATACATTAGCTTTCTCAGTTGAAATGTCACTTTCTCAGGGAAGCTATCCCTAAAGCCTCTCTTACATATTCTCATAGCCTCTAAACTACCATTAGTGGTGCTATCAAAGTTGTAATTAAATGATTATCTCTGACGTTTTTTATTCACGGTATCCTCCATTAGTCTGAAATCAACATTGGGGTAGAGACAATATTGATACAATGTTGTAAACTGAGTATCTGGCAAAGCACTGGATTATCGTAGGTATTTCATTAATATTTGTTGAATGAATGAACAAAATTATCCACCCCAAATTGTTTCCTATATTTAGTTATTAGACTTAGGGACAAATAGTTTTAGCTATTTCAATAGTTTTTGCTGTCTTTGAGAATTGAAAATGTCAACAAGCAACATTATGTTTGAAAGCTAACGAAGACCCTGAGAAAACTGTATCATGTGTCTCTTGTCTCTGGTAAATAAACACCTCTATATCTGCTGGTGGGTAAGAATAACAATTCAATAATGTGAAGAAATTAGCAAAATGCATAGGAGTGTTCCCTGAAACCTCTATACTTATGTGATCCCTAATGCAGATCAGACCTCAGAAGATCTAGGGTTTCTATCTATAAAAACTGTGAACATTATTTTCATAAAAAACAAATATTTCAGCATTTTGACAATAAAATCTTTCCTCTATCCTGACTTGCATGTGATTCCAGGAGACTGAAACATAAAATTGGCATACTCTAAAGCAAGGAGTTTTGTGAGAATAATTCCTATTTTAAATATTGATTTAGTGAAGGTCCCAGAGTCTGTTGCTCTGAGAAACTGTTTAATATTTGGGGCCACTTCCAGGGCCTGTGGAAGTGTTTCATCTGTAGGCAGATCCTATAGTTTGGGAGAAAATACCGCTTCTCTTGCCTGCCACCCTAACACATGCACATACACACTCAATACACAATCCTGCTCAGTTTCTCTGATCCCTGCCATTCTAAAAGTGTCACTGTATTTGTGACAATAATATTCTTAGGCATTTGTAAGCCTTAAATGATTAGTCTTATACCTCATGTCCTTAGAATAAGTTAATTCCCAGTATGTGTGCTATTAATGAGGATTAAAGGAGATCTAAACACTTTGAACTCATAGAACAGACTTTAAGAGAATTGAAATGCAAAACTAAACATGGGTTTTAGCATGTGTTCAGACACAAAGCTATTTTATTGTGAATGCTGCTATTGTGTGAGTTTCATTTTTCAATTAAGGAGCTTGGTTTTAAGAAAAAAGTAATAGCTTTTTACTTTCCTGTAACTTAAATGTACATGCCAACAGCCAAAGTTATTAGGAACTCGAGTGATTGCTTTAGATTACTTTTGAAAAGGGGCCAGCTCTTTTCTGCTCCAACAGAAGGATATAGCAGAGATCAGCAATGTCACAAAAAAGAAAGTGTAGACTGAATGCCAAGACCGTCATGGACCAAACCCAATGGTTGACACGGCCCTAGATCAGAGAAGCACATACTTTAGTCAGAGCCTAGTTTAAGGCAAAAGCAATTGTGTTTTCACTAGTTGGAGAACCATTTGGAATGCAGATGTTTAGCAGTTGAGTATAATTTCATTCTCAGAAATACTGCATGATTTTCCAAACACCTTCCCTGGACTAAGGCAATAGAAGAATATCAGTCTTTTCCATTTTTCCTTATAGAATTTCTTGTAAATCAAGAGGGACTTTACATGTGAACAGCCAAAAGAATGCCATGGGAGTATCTGAAAAGTATGCTTGAAAACAAGTGGTGCTTGTAAATGACATTCAAGTGTGCAAAACTCTTGCTCATCCACTCACCTGGGTTCTCCTGGGTTTCATCAAGAGCCTGCATTATGCTTTATAATGAGACTTACTATTGGATGCTCCCTCCTGGAGGGATTTGTTTCACTGTTCTTTATTTTCTTTTCCACTTCAAGTGAAGTAGATTGGTTTCTATCTTGAATGGTCTGGGCCATTTCTGTAGCGTAATTGAAAAAAGGCCACCTAGTAGACTGAATGCAAACAGGCAATAAGTTCCGCCATTGCCCTCCGTATTTCCTACACCTTATCTGCTTAAAGAAGTGTAAGGAATATTGTTGTCTTCAATGGGGAATTGTAAAGATAAGAAAAAAATATCAAATGACTGACTTTGAACCTTTCTTTACTGGTGGATGATTATTTAGGAAATTGCATATAAAGCAATGCATAATCTTCGCTGCACAAATTACACCGAAAATAACATATTACAAGTATGAAATAAATGACTTTTGCAGAAAAGAAAATATTTTATTGTCAGTTGTGTGCTAATAAATTTGTACCAGGTAAAAATCCTTCCAAATGCATTTTCAGTGTCAGTGCCTGCACTCCAACTGGGTGTCTTGGGTCCAACACCAGTTTTACAGAACTCAACTCACAGGTAATTTTCAATAAATGTCTGTTTTGTTGGCTTATGTGTGAGATCTAGAATAAAGAAGATTTCTTTGAAAGGTCTCCCAGCAGGTACTTTGGCACTTAGGTGTACAATACCACATTTTATTTAGCCCAGCAGGCCTAATTGAATATTCAGTTAGGTAGTGAACAACTTCACCCCAAAGTAGCTAACTCATTTCTGCTTGGCCTTCTCACCAACATGGGTTTTACATAATTAGACTTTGAGTTGTTTTCTCAAAACCTCCCCAGTTTGACTCGGAGATTAGCATTTAAAGTACTTTTATCAGCCAAAGGAAGGTAGAAAACTCAGATTATTTTTTTACTTTTTTTTTTTATTATTTGAGAGAAGTAACAGTGCAAATGGGAAGCATCATGGTTTGGAATCAGACTGATCTGGGTTTGAATCATGGTTTTACTATTTAATAGTTGCCTCTATATGACCTTGAGCAATTACTTAACTTCTCTGAACCTCAATTTCCTTATCTGGAAATGGAAATAATAACACTTGCGTTTCAGGATGCATATAAGAATTAGCTCTAATTCTGTAAGTTTCTATATTGAAGCTGTTATATATTAAAACCGTAGCTATATTTCACATCCAGAAGCAATGGGGTTTACATAAATCCAAACCTCTTTCCTGTGGCTGCAAGAAACTGCAGATGTTCCTGGGCTTGTAATGAGAAAATATAATTAAGGCAAAAACTTTATTTTCGTTTAACCCTTCGAGTTTAGAAAACCATTTTCCTTATACCTCTCAAAATCCTGATTAATGCTTTCCTTAGGATCTGTAAATAAGAGAAGGCAAATACAAATTTCATGTGGACACCAACTTAAAAACTTCAGGTCTAGGTTCACTAAGTGTACCTCATCTTTTACCCATTTTTTGATGACAGAGAGGGTGACAAGAAGTCACATGTTCATACCTACTAAGGCAGTATGCTGGGTAGGAAAACAGAATGGAATAGTGGAAAATTTGGGACTGAACACTGAGCTGTGAATTCTGGTTCCAACAATATCACTTAGCAGCTGTCTGACCTTAGATATGTTATTTCATGGTAATGACCCTCAGTTTTGTCCCCTGCCCTGCCTACTATACGGGGCTATTGGGAGGATTAAGAAAAATCAAGGCCGGGCGCGGTGGCTCACGCCTGTAATCCTAGCACTCTGGGAGGCCGAGGCGGGTGGATCGCTCAAGGTCAGGAGTTCGAGACCAGCCTGAGCAAGAGCGAGACCCCGTCTCTACTAAAAATAGAAAAAAAAAATTATATGGACAACTAAAAATATATAGAGAAAAATTAGCCGGGCATAGTGGCGCATGCCTGTAGTCCCAGCTACTCGGGAGGCTGAGGCAGGAGGATTGCTTGAGCCCAGGAGTTTGAGGTTGCTGTGAGCTAGACTGACGCCACGGCACTCACTCTAGCCTGGGCAACAAAGTGAGACTCTGTCTCAAAAAAAAAAAAAAAAAAAAGAAAAATCAAGGGCGTAACAGTATTTTCAAAAACCAAAGTTTTACACAAAAATGAGATGTTGTTTTGCACAGGTTTTTTTTTTTCTTTCTTTCTTTTTTTTTTTTTTTTATTTCAGCTCATTATGGGGGTACAAAAGTTCAGGTTATATACATTGCCCGTGTGGTTCCAGTGTTGCATGGACCTCAATTTTCTTTCTGGTTCCACTCCATACTAATGCTGTGACCATGGAAAAATTACAGAATTTTTCTAAGCCTATTTCATCTTAAATTGTCATCTCAATATTTACCATAGAGGATTAGTAGGATCAAATGCAATACATATGCTTGGGACACATTGTAAATATTCAATAAATGGTAGATATGTTAGTGGTGGTCTATAGTGATGTGCTTTAGTTAACACCTGACCCAGAGGCAGAATGCCTTGCCCAAAATAAGAGTCGGGAAAATAAGTTTAGGACCAATATGGAATCCTGCCATTCAGCTTAAATGAACTGACCTTTATTGAGTGTCTGTATATAGGCACTATAGAATTTTTAAATGTCAGCCTCTGGAACTTATAGTTGAAATGGGGAGGGGAATGGTGATAGACAGATAAAGAGAAAGAGATTATTGAGCATTATTATGTTCCAGATACTGTGCTAAGAACTTTACAGACATTAACTCATGTTATTTTCACATCAATCCTATGAGGTAGAACTATTCCCAACTTATTTTATAAATGAAAACTGAGGCACTGAGAAGTTCAGTGACTTGCCCAAGTTCATAGCTAATAATGGGCAGAGTTGGGATATGAACCCAGAAATCTAACTCAAAAGCTCATGCTTTGTTTACTGTGAATAGGAGAAAAGAAGTGCATAAATGTTGTATGAACTTTTATCACATTAGGCAAAAATATAGAAAAAAAATGTGCCAGAGGAGAAGAAAATTCCATCAGACTTCAAATATTTATGCAGCAATGAAAACATACTCAGCACTTAAATGGGTGCAATAAAGAGCTGTTAGGGAAGGGTACTGGGCACTTCTCTCCACTCTTGAATAAGTGATGGAGGTAGAATGAAAGTAACAGACTGGCTTCAGAGGCCATCCTTTTAACCACCATATCATATTGCCTCTCTATTTGGCAAACTTTTATTGAAAGAATGTAAAATTGAGAAAATAAGCCAAAAAATTCACCATGCCAGACTCTTTAACCACCTTGTGTGTTAAAATAATAATAAGCCAACACATTTATAATATGTTAAATCCATATCTCTATAGTCAATTGGGAGACATTATTATCAAACCTAAGATGTTGACAGGGCATCACTTGTCAGCTATACCTATCTTTTAGTAACCATTAAATGTGACCTCATAGACTCTAGTCCACTCCCTTAATTTTACAAATGAGGTCATTAAAACTTACCAAGTTACAGTGACTTGTCCAAAATGAGACAGCTAGTTAGCGGCAGAGTTGGAACTAGAGCATGTTTTCTTAACCCAAGCCCAATATTTTCCAGTTCAATTCAACAAATACTTACTGAGAAATAATTATATTGTGGAACAATGGGAAAGAGGGTATGATTTTAAAAATAAAGGATAGTCCTTTCTCTTCAGTAGCTCACAATCTAGTAGGAAAGGCCAATGTGCCCACATACAATCATAGAGCTCACCTTAATGGAGCAAGTGCAATAGCAGGGGAGATCCCACACATTGTCCCTGTACCTCTCTATTTCATCACTCAGCACACTTGTTTATTCAAGGTCTTCCTGCCCTGCTATTATAGAATTCTACCCTCTCTATAGTTCAGTACTTTATAGCATAGTTCCTGGTACAGAATAGGCACTCAATAAATATTTATTGATTGAAAGGAATGAATACAAAGCAAAATAATATGAAATCACAGAGGAGGAGATGATTAATTAAAAGTGAATTTGAAATGTACTGGCTAAAGCAACACCAATTAGGTAAAACTTTACTAAAATGTCAAGTCTCTTAGGGAGAAGAGATCAGTTAGCTAAATGAGGGCCTGTCATTTCTGTTAGCCCATACCCTTGCCTTTAGGCCAGTCCACAGATGAATTACCTCTGACAAGTCAGGATCTGGCTTATTTTTAAACTAGAAGGTTTTTTAACCCTTTGATAAGCCTAGAAAATATGTATTACAAGTCATTCTTGAGAAAGGTAAGAGCTTATAAAATTTAAACTAAAGAAGGACTAATTCCACTTTATGGTTGCCTCTCAAATTGTAACTGTGACAGCTCCAAAAATCCTGGTACTCTGCTTCAAGGGGGCCTTGGTGGTATGTGCAGGACTGTCCCACAGTCAGAGGAATGTCCGTTTATGTTTGCTTCATTTTGATTTTGTGCATTCCACATGATTAGTGTTTTAATCATCATTTTAAAGAGATTTCTTGACTTAGTTGGTGACTGTTGCCTTCCTCTCTCTGCCTCCCTGCCTTTCTTCCTCCCTCCCTCCTTCCCTTCCTTTCTTCCCTCTTTCTCTCCTTCCTTTCTCCCCACTTCTTCCCTCTTTCTTTTTTTCAGTTATGACTCACTACCATAATGTTATTTTTGAACATCTTATTATTCATGCATTTCCTCCCTCATAAAACTCAGCACAGAGATAGCACATGCCTGTGCCCTCCCGAAGGCCCCCACACTCTCCCACACTAACATATCTGTTTCTGGCAACCAGGAAAGATTCAGCTGGGCATCTAGCATGGGAAGAGTCAGGGAAACAAGAACATGGAAATAGCATACATGTTACATATATTAAGTTCCCAAGATTTAAAATCAATGCAATTTGAATAATTCAATTAACTTTCAAGTTTATGAAGACTTGGACAAAAGCATATTGATGTTTCATCCACAAAACTCAGTGTTTAGTACTACAGTTCCTGTGTTAATAACTTAAGAAAAAGTTAAAAGGCAAAAATATAAAAATAATGTAATAAAACACGCTAATGTATACACAATATGAAAAGATGTAATTTGTGAAATCAAAAATATATGTATGTGGGGGAGAGTAAAAGAGCAGGGTATTTGTATGCAATTAAAGTTAAGTTGTTATCAGCTTAAAATATATTATTATAACTATAAAATATTTTATGTAAGCCGCATGGTAACCACAAAAAATAGCTATAGAAGATAGACAA
Source organism: Eulemur rufifrons (assembly GCF_041146395.1). Taxonomy (NCBI): domain Eukaryota; kingdom Metazoa; phylum Chordata; class Mammalia; order Primates; family Lemuridae; genus Eulemur; species Eulemur rufifrons. Next base: position 44,558,399 of record NC_090988.1, read on the forward strand.
AAGAAAATGATAAGGGAATAAAAAAATCACTACAAAAAAGTCAATAAAATACAAAGAAAGAACATGAGAGGAAAAGTGAGACAAAAAGAGCTACAAGACAGAAAACCATTAACAAAATGGCAATAGTGTAAGTCCCTCCCTGTCAATGATTACTTTAAATATAAATGGATTAAACTCCCCAGTCAGAAAACATGGAGAAGTTGAATGGATTTAAAAACGCGATTCAACTATATGTTGTCTATAAGACTCACTTTAGATTTAATAACACACATAGGCTGAAAGTGAAGGATGGAAAAAGATATTCCATGCAAATAGTAAACAAAATAAATCAGTGATGGTTATAGTATTAATATTATCAGACAAAACTGACTTTAAAAACTTTTGAAAGAGACAAAGAAGTACATTATATAATAATAAATCAGTCAATTAACCAGGAAAATTTAACAATTTTAAATATATGTGCACCTAACATTAGTGCACCCAAATATATGAAACAACCATTAATAGAACTAAAGGGAGGAATAAAGAGCAAAATAAAAATAGTTGGGGATTTTAATACCCCACTTTCAATAATGGATAGAACATTCACACAGAAGATAAATGCAGAAACAGAGGACTTGAACAATACTATTGACCAAATGGACCTAATATATACAAAACGTTCCACCCAACAACAGCAGATTACATATTATTCTCAAGCATACGTACAATATTTTCCAGGACAGATCACATGTTAGGTCTCAAAATAAGTCTTAAAAAATTTAAGAAGATTGAAATCACACCAAATATATTTTTCAACCACAATGGAATGAAACTAGAAAGTAATGGCAGAAGGAAAACTGGAAAATTCACAAATGTGAAAATTAAACAACTCACTCTTAACAACCAATAGGCCAAAGAAGAAAATGAAAATAAAATACAACACACCAAAAATTACAGGATGCAGCAAAAAAATAGTACTAAGAGGAAGGTTTATAGTGATAAACATTTACATTTAAAAAGAAGAAAGATCTCAACTGAACAACCTAACTTTACATTTCAAGGAACTAAAAAAAGGAGGACAAACTAAGCACAAAGTTAGTAGGAGGAAATAATTAAGATTAGAGAAGAAATAAAGAGTAGAAAAACAATAAAAAAATCAATGAAACTAAGAGTTGGTTTTTTGAAAGCACCAACAAAAATTGGCAAACTTTTAGCTACATTAAGAAAAAAAGAAAGACAACTCACATAACTAAAATTAAAAAAAGAAAGATTATATTACTAGTGATTATATGGAAATAAAAAGGAGTATAAGAGAGTACAAGGGACACTTGTACAAGTTAGATAACCTAGATGAAATGGATAAATTCCTAGAAACATACAACCTACCAAGATTGAATCAAGAAGAAATAAAAATTTTAAACAAGCCTAAAATTTTAAACAAGTCTAAGGACATTATATCCATAATCAAACTCCTCCCCACAAAGAAAAGCCCGAGACAAGATGGCTTCACTGGTGAATTCTACTAAACATTTTAAGAAGAATTGATGCCAATCTTTGTCAAACTCTTCCAAAAAATTGAACAGGAGGGAGCAATCCCAAACTCATTTTATAAGGTCAGCATTATCCTGATACCAATGCTAGAAAAGGACACTACAAGAAAAGAAAGTGACATGCCAATATCCCCGATGAATACAAACGCAAAAATTCCTCAAAAAAATACTGGCAAACAAAATTCAACAGTATAATAAAAAGATCACACACCATGACCAAGTGGGATTTATTCCTGAGATGCAAGGATGGTTCATGATGTGAAATTCAATCAATGTGATATATCATATTAAGAGAATGAAGTATAAACATTACATGATCATCTCAATAGATGCAGAAAAAGCATTTGACAAAACGGAAACATTTTCATGATAAAAACAATCAAGCTAGCAATAGAAGAAAATTATCTTATAAAGACCATATATGAAAAGCCCAAAGCTAACATCATATTCAGTGGTGAAAAACTAAAAGCTTTTCCTCTAAGATTAGGAACAAGATAAGGATTCCGACTCTTACCACTGCTTTTCAACATAGTATTGAAAGTACTAGCCAGAACAATTATAAAAGGCACCCAAAGTGGGTAGGGAGAAGTAAAATTATCTCTATTCACAGATATCATGATCTTATATGTAGAAAATCCTAAAGATTCCACAAAAAACCTGTTAGAACATTTAAAATTCAAAAAGTATACAAGATAGAAAATCAATGTACAAAACTCAGTCATCTCCTATACCCCAACAGTGAACAATCTGAAAGGGAATTAAGAAAACAACCCCATTTAAAATAGCATCCAAAATAATTAAATAGCGAGAAAAAACTTAACCAGGGAGGCACAGGAGTTGTACACTGAAAACTACAAAACTGCTGAAAGAAATTAAAGACACAATAAATGTAAAGATATCCCATGTTCATGGGATGAACAACTTAGTATGGTTAAAATGTCCATACTACTTAATCTACACAATTCAATGCAATTCCTATCAAAATCTCAATGACATTTTTTATAGAAATAGAAAAAACAATCCTAAATTCATATGGAACCACAAAGGTACCAAATAGTAAAAAAAAAAAAAAAAAATTAAAAAAATCTTGAGAAAGAAGATCAAAGCTGGAAGCCTATACCTCCTGAGTTTAAAACATTACAAAGATACAGTAATCAAAACAGGAAGGCACTGGCGTTAAGACAGACATATCAACTAATGAAACAGAATGGAGAGTCCAGAAATAAACCCATACATATACAGTCACATGATTTTCAACAAGGGTGTTAAGACTATACATGAGGAAAGAATAGTCTCTTTAACAAATAATATTGGGGAAACGGGACATCCAAATACAAAAGAATAAAATTGGATCTTTATCTTATACCATACAGAAAAATCAACTCAAAATGAATAAAAGACTTTAAAGCCTAAAACTATAAAACCATTAGAAGGAAATATGGGGGGAAAGTTTCATAACACTGGTCTTGGCAATGATTTCCTGGATAAGACATCAAAGCACAGGCTACAAAAGCAAAAATAGACAAGTGAGACTACATCAAACTAAAATACTTCTGCACAGCAAAAGAAACAATGAGCTGGGTGAAAAGGCAACCTACAGAATGGGAGAAAAATATTTGCAAACCATTTATCTGATAAGGGCTTAATAGCCAAAATGTATAAGGTACTCCTACAACTCAATAGCCAAAAAATAAATAACCTGATTAAAAAATGTGCAAAAGACCAGAATAGACATTTTTCCAAAGACATACAAATGGCTAATAGGTATATGAAAATATGTTCAATATCACTAACCATCTGGGAAATGCAAATTAAAATCACAATGAGCTATCACTTCTCACCAATTAGAACTACCATTATAAAAAAAAATGGAAAATAACAAGTGCTGTTGAGGATGTGAGAAATTAGAATCGTCGTGCACTATTGTAAAATGGTGTAGTTGCAATCAAAAACAGTATGGAGATTCCTCAAAAAATTAAAAATAGAGCTTTTATATGATTCAACAATCCTACTTCTGAGTATTTATTCAAAAGAATTGAAATGAGGATCTGGAAGATATATTTGTATTTCCATGTATATTGAGCATTATTCACAATAGCCAAGAGGTAGAAAGAACATAAATGTCCATCAGTGAATGAATGGGTAAACAAAATGTGGTATGCACATACAATGGAGTATTATTCAACCATAAAAAAGACAGAAATCCTATCATATGGCTACAACATGGGTGAATCCTGAGGACATTATGCTAAGTGGAATAAACCAGTTACAGAAGGACAAATACTGCATGATTCTGCTTATAAGAAGTATCTAAAGTAATCAAACTCATAGAAATAGAAAGAAGAATGGTGGTTGCCAGGGGTGGAGCGGGGGGGGGGGGGGGGGGGGAGGAAATGGTGATATTGTTCAAAGGGTATAGAGTTTTAATCATGCAAGATACCTTGCTATACAACCTTGTGCTTATAGTTAACAGTATTGTACTGTACACTTAGTATTCTCTGATACACTCCTCTTATATTCTGTGATATTATTATGCCTTTTGGATTATATCATTTTAATAAGAATATGGCTTTGGTGGTTAGAGTTTGGGATTCTCTCCATGTTTCACTATTCACTGGCTTTTGACTTAGGGAACCAGGCCCCTTTTTGCATTATTCAGCTATAAGGGGAGAACACTTGAAAAATCTTGAGAGAGAAGCACAGCTGTCAGGAAGTGCAGCTTTTATGAATTAATATCTTGCTAAAATAAACAGAAGCTGTTTCAGTTTCAGTGCTAAGACCACTAGCAGATTTCTTCAAAAAAATGTCACTCAACCACACTAAATGTTCCACTAATGTGGTGACCTGAAGAGCACATTGCTATTTTGTTTTTTAAATCAAAGTGCTTATTTATTCATTTTACTCTGAGTGATAGAACACAGACCAAAATACCTATACCTTCTTTCTTGTTTGATTTATTTTAACAAATTTTAAACACTTTATGCTGAGTTCAGAGGATGCAGTTGTAAAAACTAGAGCCCTCTTTTTGCCCTACTGTAGATTACTTACATTCTGTTAGGGGAGAAGGGCAAAAAATGAGTAATAGAGTAATTTTTGTTGTATATATAATCATGGTAAGTGTTGTAATAGAGAAGCACAGGTGATAAATGAGTGCTTGATGGGAGAATGGTATGATCTATTCTGGAATGGGGACCAGGGTTCACAGAATGCTTTATCGGGGAAGTGACATTTGAGTTGAACTCTGGAGGTCAGGGAAGACTTCAGAATTTCTGAGTAGAAGAGCCTTAGGAATGACAATCAGGTTGGAAGTGAAGCCTGGAAGACTTGTTTGGGAGCTGTGTTGCATAGTAAGCCCAGTTTTCTCTTTGGATTTTGCTGTGTTTATTTAGGGTGGCTTTTCAGATACTGCCTCTTGATGCACCTTACAGAAGGGTGAGTAGGAATAAATTACGTGAAAGTATGGAGTGGGGAAAGAGCATGCTCAATGGCCACAAGAGAGGACTGAGTTCAGGTATTCAAGGCCTGTGTGGTTAGGGGAAAAAGCAGGGGGTGAGGCACAAAGACTGGTAAAAGCAGCAGAGGCCAGATCACAAGGGCATGATTAAGGGCCATGCAAGCCACTTTAAAGATTGTGCCATCCCTGAGGATAAAGATCCCTATAAAATGATACTTTATTGACTGGTATCAAGCAGAGTAGGATCTGATCACAACTGCATTTTAGAAGGAGACACTTTGGCTGCTATGTGAGAATGAATTCTGGCAAGGGTGACAAGATGCCAGACGCCAGTTAGGAAGCTGTTTCACCAGTTGTACAGAAAAACAGGCTCTCATTTTTGCCACTGCACCCTCTGAACTCAGCATAAAGTGTTTAATATTTATTAAAATAAACAAGAAAGAAGACAAAAGTATCTTTCAATGATCATAACAATATAGGTATTCTGGTCTATGTTCTACCACAGAAACGATGATGGCTTAGACTAGTGTGGTTGTCATGGTGATTGAGAGAAATAGACAAATGTGAAAGATGTTTACACAGACAAGTATACAAATAGTGTATAGCATGACTTAATATGCTAAGGGGATCTGGAAAGCTTACAGAAGAAGTGACAGTTTAATCTTGAAGGATGAATACAATTTTTTTGTAGCAATGTAGTTCATCACTTAGATTCACTTGCAAATAAATGCAAATTATAAATGATTATTACCTTTTTACTAGTGTTCCTTGTAGAACTCTAAGAAATGTCACATAATTAGAGTTCCAATTTCTGTAATAATTTTACTTAGTGTATCAGAATATAATAAATTTACATTTCCTGAAAACCACTGTATTTTTTAGCCTTATCACTAATTCAGATTAACTCTCTCCTCATCAACACCAGCCCAAATACAAACGTATTAGTGAGAATTTGGTGATAGTTTAAAACTTTTTTTCTATTTCCTAAAATCTCTGTATCAATTAAGCAAGTATCTTTCCACAAAATTCCTGCTTGTTTTTTTTCTCATAAGATTTATGATTAAGTTGGTTTAAGTATTTTGGAAGTAATTTTAGAGTCTAAAAAACTTTATTCTTGATTCTCTCATTTTGAAAGATAAATGTGCTTGGATCTGGAGATTATCTAGGCTGAAGATTATTAGATGTAGAAGAATATTGATTTGTTGGAATTTATAAAATCTCTAGTTTTTACAGTCACAGGAATAGACTGTATATACTTTTCAGATCAAGGGGGATTATATCTAATAAATCATAGCATTTTATGATTATTTGACCTACTATTTGTGGGTGCTAATGGGCTTCTGCTACCCAGTCATCCTTTAGCAAGCACTTAGCTCTTCTTTTGTAATTAATATTTTCATATCCCATATGCATAGAGTGCCTGAAGGACATTTTATCTAGAAAAGAATTTGTTTTAGTGCAGTGGAATTATTTAGTTATTCATCTTTGCTTTTTAATTTTTATTAAAAATATAAAGCCAGGATATTAGTTTTAAACCCTGGCTTTAAAAATAGTGGTTGTTCTATGGAGTCAATGTCAGGTCAAAGAGAGTTCAATAAGATAGATCTCATCTAGGCATTGCCCTGTGCACCATCTGCCCATGTTAAATCACAATGATAAGTAAGATGTGTATTTGTGCATTGCTAATTCTTGTTTGGCCAGAATTTGATGTCATCTCATGGTCATTACAATCGTCCAATTAGATTTGATCAAATTGGATTATCATTAATTGGTGAGTCTGTCTTATTGTACAGAGGGCAAGTTTGACATATTTATATGTTTAAGTGGTCTGTCCTCAGACTTAAAAACCAAATGTCATGTTTGAGAAGAAAAATCTTTTTGCAAGTGAGGGGAAGACAGGAGTCTGTAATTACTTTATATGTACTAAAGTGAAAAACTAATTTCAATATAGTCTTGTTGTAAGTTTAATGAAAGTTTTATGTGTTCTTAAAGATCTTTGGAGGAAAATAACATTAGTTGTGCAATGTATGATACTTATTTATCTACAAAGAATTGACATGCTGAGGTTATTAAAACAGAAATCCCATGGCCTTTGCAATGGGAAGAAATATCTCATTCCAAATAACCCATTCATAACAGATTTAGGTCCCTCTGAAGATTTATAATATCTTGAGTGGTGCCCAGCCAGAAAATTTTCTCTCTTGCTGCAAACTACACACACCACTACAAAATTGTGATGGATTCACACTGACTTATGTCTATGCAGATTGATTCTTATACTTGAGAGGAAAATAGGTGAGTACAGGACATATGTTCCCTGAAGATGCCAGTGGGCCTTTGAGCAACGATATCTGCCTTTAAAACTAGAGGAGCACCATAGTTAGATACAATTGGAGAGAGCCAAACTTATCACTTCCTGACATTCTCATTTGGAAATGATGGCATTGCCATATCACATCAAGTCCTACTGTATAGCCATGCATCATGGTGACACCAGACAAGTCTGAAGTTCTCTAGGATTTTATTTGACCCAAAAGTTCTGTCAAGCATAATATCTTGTTCTAGAATAAAAGGAGAGGGATGGAGGGAGAGGGAGAGAGAGAGGGAGACAGAGAGAGAGAGAGAGAGAGAGAGGAAGAAAGAAATAGGATTTTCTGCCTTTTCTCCCACGAAGTACAATATAGTGATCTATTTGCCTCAATATTACTGTCTTTAGGTATTGATCTTGACTCCTTGATTCTCTTTCAGGAATAAAGACCATTAAGTCTACTATTATTTCTGCCTGACAGTTCAAGTCTTAATATTTTTTTGACAAATTTCTTTAACAAGACCAACCCAAACGAGAACTGAAGTTAACCTTAAAAGAATAATTTGTTTCTGTAATATTGCTGTATTAAATATCATCAAAAAATTTTAATCATGTGTGAAGATAAATGTATATTCATTCTCTACTCTTTCCTTCCATTTATACATGTACCCAACAATCTATTCATCCATCTCCCTCTCACCAAATGTATGTATTTATTACTTGCTATGTGCTGTGTAGTATATTAGATACTTGGGGGAAAATGGTCAATAACATAGACCAGGGCCTACCCTTTAAACTTCTATACATGGGTCATTATTATTCAACAAAGGTGTTTGAATGCCTTTATGCCAGGGACAGCACTTATATCAGCCTCTTGTGTGGAATTTGGAAAAGGATCCTTTTGTGGAGAGTGGAAAAAGAAGATCCTGCTCCTTCCTTTCAGGATTCTTAAATCTAACAATGATTTATCCAGGGAGTCCTAGTGTTCAAATATATTACTTGTTATAATCTTGGCCCTTGCAATAAGCATCTTGGACACTCAGGCAAAAATGAGGTCTATACTGCCTCAGTACCTGGTCAATCCCCTGAGAAAGTGGATCTGATGGTATCTGATGGTCTATAGATAAAACAATTATATTGTGGCATTATATCATCTTTGTTTGGTCCCGCATAGATGGCAACTGGCTTCACAATCAAACCAAAATTAGTTCCTCAGGAATCTGTGATAAGGGTAGACATTTTAGCAATAAATATGGAAAGTTTCAAACAGAATAAAAATTCTAAGTGTTATGGTAATTAGCCTTTCTCTTTACTGAAAATACTACGTATGGATTCGGTATGCATGCTAAAATTTTAAAACAATCATCTTCTCTTTGGAAGGCAATTGCTTTAAATTGGATAGATTTTGTTCATTTTTCAGTGAAAGAATTTGTAAATTTTGTTTTTGGAAATCAAAATACTGTATGGCAGAATTGGATGCATCTTTCACTTTAAAACACAGATTCTCTCTGTGGTGAATGTATTTGTTGTGGTAAAGTATTTGAAAGGAAATCCTCAGAATAATTTGGGGTATGGAAAAATTCTGTTAAAAAATAAGCCAACCCACCACTTTTGAATGTTGAAAATTGCCTTATTTTGAATGAGAAAGAACTAATAATTATTCACAGCATAAAGGATATGTTGGGATCATAATGTAATACATAATCATGATTTAAAATAAACTTCCAAATTTTAAAGGATTCTAGTATAATGCAGTGACCTCGATGATTTTTCAAAATGAATTGATGTTCTTTAGAGTTAATATTGATGCTTTTATATAGTTACCTCATGATTTTCTCTGTGCCTTGGCAAATATCTCTGTAGACAAATGATTCCTGTAAATGTTGAAAATTCCTTTACAGGTTAACTTTCTCATCATTTTAAATTGCTTATGCTGTAGTGTTTCAGCCTACATGCGTCCTTTCTGGAAAGAAGTGTCCTGCTAGTCTGATAAGAAGTTCTCTTTCCTGAGGTTTGTATTTTGTGTGGGGATCAGCAAGGAAAGAGAAAAGTCAGAATGCCAAATTGCAAAGAGTATTCTTTGCTGTGGGGCTCTATCCAAAAAGGGTTTGTAACACAGTGTACAGTCTTGTAGCCCAGCTGTGTGGAGCATTGATTGCTTCTGCCTAGAGCAGGGATACTGTCAAGTTGCTCTGTGAGTTGAGTCATCTATTGACAAAGAGCTACCAGCCCGCAGATAATGCTGTGCGGAGCTGCTCTCGCTGCTCCCACTGCTCCCACGATGCACTGCTTATAGCAGCTGTCAAAGATACTGAGGGATCCACGGGGGAAAAAAGACTTTTACAACTGCCTGGAAGAAAGGGGTGTGAGGGAGGAGACATTTCTGTGCAGAGCTGACCACAGGCAAGAGTAGGCATCAGTGCAGTATGAATGCATACCTCACCAAGCAACACAGCTGCAGCCGGGGGTCTGATGGGATGGATGCCGGCAGGAGTGCGCCCACACTGAGCAGGGATGCCCACTGCGCTTGTGGCTGGCAGAGGAACTCTCAGGGGCTCGGGTACAGTTCTCAGACCATGCCCTCCTCAGGACCTGGGGGCCCAGCTTCAAACAGGACCAAGCTGGTCACCTTATGGGACAGTGTGCGGAAAAGCCCCCACAAGACGAGCACCAAGGGCAAAGGGACTTGTGGGGAGCATTGTGCCTGCCCACATGGGTGGTTCAGCCCAGCACAGGTGAGCCTTTTCCTTATGACTTTCCCTTGAATATCAGAAGAAAGTGACAGCAAGTTGTGTAAGAATAGAGCGGCTTGGAAACTTTACCGAGTCCTGCTTGCTGACTGGGTACCCTGTTTGGAAAATGTTAGGCCAGGCAAACCTGTCATTTTCACACATATTTGTGGGCTCACACCTCTGGGTGGCTTGTGAAAGTCTAGGGATCTTGCACTCAGTTTTTTCAGTGACTTTTCACCAAGTTTGACTTCTCTAGTCCTCAGATTTTACTATTCTGTATCATAGTCTTTTAGGAGCACTTTTACTTCACATCATTTTAACTTTTGTATTCTGTCTAGCCTATTTTTCATTATTATTATTATTATTATGTTAAGGAATAGGAATAAAAATGAATTTTAATTGATTTTTCCATCTCTTTGAAGTTAAAAGAACATTTATTTCTTCATCTATAGAAAATAGTGATTTGGAATATGCTATTCTAATTTTACTCTTATAATATTGTATACTTTTTCAGTAATGGAGAGGAAAATTTGTTTATATTAAATAATTAATTTGACAAACAAAAGGAATAATTGGAAGCAGGGTAGAGGGTTATTACATTTAGAATAAAAAAATGAAACATTTAATTTATTCATAGAGAAGCAATAAGATTATTTATTATTAAAAATTATAACTCTCATTTTACTATAATGCATTTCTAAAGTAGATGTGCAGATTCCTTTAAGTTGATTCCTCGCTTATTACAGTCCCCAAACTACTAGCATTGTATCAGAAATGAAATTGACTCATTTTTTCTGTCTCCATCAAAAGGAGAGAAAATGACTTCCTGCAAATGCTGTAAAATATAAATAAAATGCACCTGTGATCATTGTCATAAATATAAAACAATGACTATTCTTAAATATGCATTGAAAAGAAAAAAACTTGTGTCTGCAGAAAAATATTGTTTCTCAATTTTAGTATGATTTTGGCTTAATTGAGAAGTAATTATTGATCATAAATAAAATGTTATGAGAGGTGTAGAGAACATTTTAATTTTAATAGTTTTTAAAAAATACCTCCAAGAATGTCATATATCACTAGCTCTTAATAATATAGTTACATATATGTGAGCATATATATGGCTTTTAATGCATTGACATGAAATTATAAGCTTAGCTTAGAGTATCTCAGCATCTTGATTTAATTAAGGAATATATTATCATTTTAGTATTAAACTTATTCAGCCTAACGTTTAGAAATGCAGTTTTTTTTAAAGTTAACATGCATATCACCTGAATAAACAGTCTTGACAATTGTGAAAACTGTATATACTCTTTAACAAATAAATTTGCTTAAAATATCTTTAACCTATATCTATATATTGATTACATTTAATTCTTAAGGCTCTCATAGGGTAGGAAGACAAACTTACTTAATAGCATGTAGTTTATGAGTTATTGCCCAGAGTAGAGAAAGCAAACTTGCTTTATTGTTATAATTCTTTTTATCCAAGATGTCATATACTTTTCATAAATGATAATTTCTCAAACCAAAATCTTTAATGCTATGTTATAATAACTACACTCTAAAAATCTTTGTACACTTCTCATCAACTGAGGGAAACTTTTCATTTTTTTGGTTTTTAACAAAGTCAGCCTCCTACTTGCCTGAAATTTATAACCATTTCATGCTTTAAAGGATTGAAATAGACTCCATGTACTGATAATTAGAGGTCCAATGACATGAAAAGGCTATATGTCAAGGCAGCCACCATCTCTCCTTACTCTTTTGCATACACATTTCTATACGTTTTTTCTCTCATTCACTTGTGCTTTATTATTGGCTGGGAATAATAGTGATTGCTAAATACTGAAGCTATGATACCATATCTTTTAGAGTTTTCAGTGTTGTAACACTCCTCTTTTACTTGACCTTTCCACCTTTTGTCATCTCAGTCCTATAAACCTAATATGCTAGATCATTCAATCTCTCTCTTCACCCCCCGTGCTTGTACCCTTTCAAATATATTATTTTGAATAATTGTAATGTATCTATACATACATATATATTGATTTTAATTATGTATTCAAATATCTCTAGATTACCTATTTGCATATATTTCTATGTATATATACTTGCATATGTATACACACATACTAAAATTAAAATTCTATATCACTCCTAATTTCTCACCTGCAAAATATTCACTTGTTCTTCCAAAGAGTGCTTCATTCTCTTATGAAGTATTTTTCATATAAATTATATTTCCTTTACTTCTAGGTGCTCAAAAATACTGACATATGTGTATTTATAGATCTGTATTTATATATACATCTATAGCATATACATATTTAATTATACAAATATGTGTAAATACTATATGCCTATTCATATAATCACAAAAATAAGGGTATGTGTGTCTCTGTGTGTATGCACATGTCCTTTAAAACTAAGTCGGTCTTAAGAATTTTGTGATATATTGTTTAACCCTTAAATTAACTAGAGAGATCCTGTGAAATATTGTAAAACCAAGGTTGGAGGCTAATTATACTAAATATTAAAGTCCTTGAAATTAAAAAACCCTCCTTTTTATTGCTAAATAAATAAATAAATAAAATCCTTGATAAAGCAGAAAGAAGGATGGTGCATGTTTTAGAATAGCCCAGAGGCCCACATGTGGGTACAGAATGTGCCTGAGGGCTGTTTAGCTTCTGGGACCTGGGATCTTTCCCTCAGAGATATTTGCTGTATTACGTGTGATTTCCGGCTGCTATAATAGAGGACAAGCAATGGTCATGACTTGAGTTCTTCCCAAGGTTCTTTGGCAAACTCCTATTATTTGGGATACTGTGTACTAGCAGGACTCTTTCATTATGTTATTCCTTAGGAGATCTAAAACATAGCTTTTGTCCATTCTCAAATAAATTTTTACTCCATTTGGATCTGTAGAATTAATATAAACATAATTATAGGTAAGAAAATGGAGAGTTGTTGTGTCCAGAAGTGAGTTCTAGAATGCACATCTAGGATATTAGTGTCAGCCTTGGGATGAAACATGCCCATTGTTGCAGACTAATCTAGGGAGGCAACATGGAATATAGACTTGGAGACCATAGTTCTATACATTTGTTCTTCACTCATGGATTCTTCACTTGCTTATTCAAGTATCACATACTGAGTGCCTACTGTGTACTGCTCTGTCAGGCCCTGTGGATGTAATAGTAAACAAAATAGATATCACCCCTACCACTATGGAGCTTACAGCCTACAATGGCATATAACATTTAGCAAATATGTCATGATATACACAGAATTATATCATCATAAATTATAATTTGGATGTGAAAAAAATTGTATCTGTTTAAGTTTTTAAGATTTTTTGTTCTATAAAATGTGGATAAAAATAATACCTCATAGGGTTGTGGTGAGGAATGGTTAACATATTTAGCATAGTGCTTTCATGTAGTAGAGGCTCAATAAATATTTATGGAATAAATGAATGAATAAAAAGTCACAATAAATACTGGCTATTATTAACCTATTCCTTAATTTATTATTTTTGGTTGGCTGAGAAGAGAGGAGAGATGAATCAGTGAGGGCTTTCAGAGAGGTGGAGATTCTTGGACTGAAATTGGATTGGATCTTACAAAAACTTTGTATGTGTTTATCAAGTAGACAGATATTTTGTGCAGAAATAATAAATATGGAAAAACATGTAACACACTGGTACCTGTGTGGAACTAAACATAGTTCTGTCTGCCCAGAACATTGGGCCCTGGAGGGCAGGTTCATTAAGAGGAGTTTGGAGTGGTGGGTGGAGCTTGGCCACAAAAAGCCTGATGGGCATTGATGAGCACTCCATTGGGTTTGAGTGCCTACTCAGCCATTCTCTGTCCATTAGACTTCATGGTCAATGAAATCTTCTGGGCCTCACTTTCTCTGTTTATAAGATAACCCCAAGTCTCTTCCAGTGTTAATATTCTGTGACTCTGTCAACTGAAACCCATTAATTATTGGAAAGTACTTTTGAAAGGATTTATGCTTTAGAACCAGACAGTCCTAAATTTGAATTTACTAGCTCTTTGTGAGCTTATTTGCTTACCCTCTCTAAGCCTCATTTTTTCCCTCTGTAAAACTTGGGATAATAAAGTCATGTTGCAGGTAAATGAAATAAGAATTGAAAATATTCCATATAAATATCCCAGCATGGCCCTTGGAATACAATTATTCAGTAAACCGTATTTATTATTATTAATGGCATCCAAATATGTTTTTTAACCTGAATAACTTATTACAGAGCAAATTAGCTTTTAGTATTGTGTGCTCTTTCATAAGAATTTCCAGTTTGCTTACTGAATTTTTTGATGTATTCCTTATAATGATAAAGGCTAGGCTAGGCAACTGTCCAGAAACTTTTGGCATACAACCACATGATGCTGATGCTGAGGTGACATTATGTCCTTCAAAGTTCTCAGCAATTTACAATTGTGCACACTAAAAAAATCATGTAAAATAGAATTGTATTGATGACGTACCATTCCCATAAATTTGTATTCAGAGGTAAGGGGATGTCGAAAGATCTTCCCAGCAAAATCCTCAAGAACAACTGCATTTGAAATGTTTAGCCAAGCTCTGTAAATCTCCTCTAACAGTTTCTTTGCTGCAACTCCAGAAAGAGCAGTTTGCAGCAATTCGAGTGCAGAGGACTTTTTAGTCCAAGAAGTAGGGTTGCCCTAGGCTGAAACCTCAGGCTCAGCTTATGCCCAGCCAGAAACATCTGATAGCTTGTTTTAACTCTGTACCTGCTTTGACTGATTCCTTCCAGAAAGAGAGCTCCTTACCAAGGAAAAATGAGACATTTTAGACTCTGGAAAATACCAGCAGACCCCAGGCAAGGAAATCAGAAGAGAGCAAGCAATATCACGGAAGGAATTAAAGTTCTAAGCCTTCCTGTGGGGGACGTGATGCCACTTGGTCAACACTCCTGGCACCCATATTGCTCAATGCTGACATCAGCAGAGCATTCTCCCTAGGGCAATGCAAGGAGAAGCAAAGCACACAGGTGGGAAAGAAAAGAGCAAGGGTGACTAAATGTTTATTGAGTCCTCAGAGTGCTTACAAAGTGTGAGACACTGCTAGGGGCTTTACATTATTCATTTCTTTGAATTTTCTCAATAACACCAACAGAGTGATATCGTAATCCCCATTTTACAGACATGGAAATTGAGGCTAAGAGTAACTTGCTTATGTTCACACAACTGATAAGGGCAGAACTTGTTTCAAATGTAGTTGTACATGACTTCCTTATTCTTTCCACCACATCTTACAAAATGACCTGTTTGAGGTATGCTGGGAAGTAGAATACTTCCCCAGAGACCTCTATAATTCTCTAATTTAATAAGAATTTCCTTAAGGAATTGGAATTCCCCCTTGCAGAATTCTAGATTTACCCATTCTACTTCATTTTCTGGTCTCAGGAGCCCTGAGTGAGTTGAGCTTCTGAAGATCCCTTCCCTCTTTTATCATGGTTAAGAGCTGTGCTGATCTGAAGCAGTTGAAGTTGATTCCCCAGCATTTCCCAGCATTTAACACCAGAATAAGATGCTTGCTTTTAGAAAGACCTCATAATCTGTGTTACTTGCAAATTGGATTCACTTTTGCAACATTTTTGGTAAGGAATTGGGGACCATGTATTGTAAACTTAATAAAAATACAGCATGAAAGTACATGGAGGCATTATCTGTCTTTAGTCCAAGAGCATCATTTCACATTGCTGAGTGTTTGTGAATCTCATACAAATGTTCTTTCTACTTATGTATCTGTCATGCCAAGAATCAGATATCTTCCTTTGATACCACAATCTCCATTTTCTATCCTCTTCCCTTTTTCTGATATTATTTGATCTGTTACAAATGTAGCCTCAGCTGATTTTATTGTCCTGCATTCTGTACTGTATTTTGTTCCATTCTTTTAATTTACAAAAAGCATATATATGTTTTATTGATACAATTATTGCAGAACTGTATGGGAACTTAGTGGTCATTTAGTACATTTTCCAAAGGAAAAACTGCCTAGAAAAGTCAAGTGACTTGCTTAAGGTCATTCAACTTGTAGCAGAATTGGTCCATGTCTTTGAATTCAGAATTGAGTTTTCTTTTTACTGTTCAAAGTTGCCCTTTCTCTCTTAGTCGTTATGTGCTCATCTTCATGAAAAGTGATTATTGACAGAAAATTATTCAGCATACAATTCAGACCAGTGGGGACAGAAGAGAGGAGAGCCACTAGAAAGTATTTTAGAAAAGCAGGGAGGAACTTATGTGTTGTTAATGATTGGAAAGTGACACTGGGATTTAGGGGAAGAGGGCCAGGGATGCTAGATGCCCTGTGATGTGCAGAGCAATCCTTCACAACAAAGAATTGCCCATGTACTGCACATTTTTTAATATTCCACTGGACATTCATGAAGATTAACAAAAAAAGTTTATGATTTCTAAGCCTAAAATCAAACTCAGTTTTACAAACAAATACAAAGTACTTTTTTGCAAGGATTTATGATGATTTACAACCCATTGGATAAAATGAGAATCTATGAGACCTTAAAGATATAAATAAATAAATAGGTGAGGAAAAAAATAGTCATTAAACTTTCTAGGACTATAACTCCTGTGTAAATCAAGGGACCACTGTACTTTGTTCTGTTAGTAATTTTATCAGTTGTTCTGCATTTCTGAAGATCACCTCCTTACTGTCATGCTGCTCCTCATACTTGTCACCAATACATCTCTCCTGTATCAATTTATATTTGTTGATTTCATCTGTAAATATGTGTTGGTGAAAGGATCTAGAACCAAATATTTTAAACTGGTAGAAACATGAAATACAGGAATCACACCAAATTTCATTAATAAAGATTTTTATGCCATACCATATATTAATTTTTAAAGCACAATAAGAAGTCTATTTTTTTGAAAATTAGCTGACCTTATTTATTTTGTAATTTTTTGTTGTTTTCAGTATTACTCTGATATTGTTCCAGAGATATCAGCACTCAACTTCCTTATAAGTCCTTAGGTTGATGGGTTTATTTTATGTTTAACTGTTATTCCCCACTTTCTATCAAAAGGTAGAACTTTGAAGTACTAGAAATCAAATATATACCTTTACATGAGAGGGAATTCCAAACAGGGACAGATAGATGACAGATAGATAAATAGATGATAGATCGATAGACAGATGACTCTCTCACTGGTGTGTCCAGTATAAAACAGGGCATTACTGTGACACTAAACTTATAAAGCCCAGTTAATTTGCAAGTATATGACACTTACACTTTCTCTATTTCAACTATCATCAATTTTCCTTGTTTCAACTAACATTGCTACTTTGATCTCTTATCATATACAAATGGTCTGTTACTACTTGTTCTAGCACAAATTTGTAACCTAGTATTTATCATGTGTCTGCTCTTTTATTTTCTGTGCTTCTTGTAAGGAATGGTATCTGGTCTCTTTATTCCATTTAAATCCACATTTATTCATTATAAGTATATGCAAGCATTTGACTGCATCAGTACATTGTCTAGTATACTTGGGCTCATAGATTGCTATATTGAAAACACATTATTTTAATATAAAGTACTTTCCTTTTAGTTCTCCTTTTGCTTCAGTTAGGGCATTATATAAAAAAATATGTATAGACAGTTTTATTATCTATGAATTTCATTTCAGAAAGCAGGGTATTACAAAACATTTATTATTAAATGGAAAGGTTGAGACTGATAGAATTGAACAACTGGCTTAGATATTCTATTAAATATATTGTTTTGTATACTGTTATGTGAGTTGTTTAGCTTGCTTTCCAACTAGACTAAGAGTTAGCAACCTCAGCCTACAGGGCAAAATCCAATCTGCCACCTGTTTTTGTATAGCCCATGAGCTAAGAATGGTTGTTATATTTTTCAATATTGAAAAAAATAAAAGTAATAGTGTTTCATATGTGAAAATTATATGAAATTTCAATGATACTACCCATAAATAAATGTTATTGGATAGAACACAGCTCATTTGTTTAGATATCATCTATATCTATTTTTGTGTTATGGCCAACTTGAGTAGTTTTGATGGAGACTGTAAAGCCAGAAAGTCCTAAAATATTTATTATCTAGGCTTTTACAGAAAAAGTCTGCCAACTTCTGCTCTAGACTATCAGCTTTCTGTTCCTTGCTGATAGAAATGTCCCTTTCTGCCTAACAAATCCTATCCATTAAGACCTAGTTCAAGCAAATCTTCCTCTTCTTCCCAGTCCATTTTAGCTCTCAAAACCTCTACTTAGCATGGCATCCTGCACAATTAGAGTATTGCCTTGCATTGTGGCTAGTTGTTTCCTTTTCAGTCTCCCTGATTAGAGAGAGTGAGCTTCCTCACCCCCTGGCATAGAGCCTAACTTATACCAGCCTAGCTGTCCAATCACACCCAATCACGTCTTTGTCACAATTCTTCTTTTTCTTTCTTTATTTCTTTTTTATTTTTTTAGAGATAGGGTCTTACTTTGTTTCCTGGGCATGAAGGCAGTGGCATGATCATAACGCACTGCAACCTCAAACTACTGTGCTCAAGCGATCCTCCTGTCTCAGCCTCCTGAGTAGCTGGGACTACCTGTGTGTACCACCACAGCTGGCTAATTTTTCTACTTTTTGTAGAGGTGGAGTCTTGCTATGTTGCCCAGGCTGGTCTTGAACTCCCGACCTCAAGCAGTCCTCCCACATTTGCCTCCCAAAGTGCTAGGATTACAGGCGTGAGCCCAGCCAATTCTTCAGTATCTTATTACATTATGATTTTGGACACAGACTACTCAGCTGCATTCGTGGCTGGTAAGAGGAGGGGCTATATTTTCAATGCCTTTATGTGTAGCAGGATAATCTGCACAATTATCCATCACTTTGTATCATAGTTATGGATAAGTATCCTTACTTATCCATATGTGTCTGCTCCCCTAAGCTGAATTCCATTAGTGCACAATCTGTTTTTATTTATGCTAGTTTCCCCAGGGCCCAGCACATAACAGTAGGTCAATAAAATGTTCTTGATTTCTCAATGAATATTAACACAGGGCCTTGTATATAATGGTACTTAATCAGTTTTTAATTTATTATTACTAACTATGCAAATCACTTAAGATCAAGAATGACACCTTCTATCCCCATAGTTATATTTATTAACAAGCATATTCTAAAAACAATTGCTTAGGCAAATTCATTGTTTTATTTCTTTTGTGCATTTGTTTTGTTTTTAGTTTAGCAGATTCAGATTCTTATTGTATTTCACGGCTCTGTTAAAATATTGGAATCATTGTACAGAAATTAAGTTCCATATTCAAGTGGGTCACACTGCTTCAAAGATGAAAGGTACAATACTATACTTTGAAAAGACAATCAGAAAGAAATGATCTTACATAGTTTTATTGTCTAATTTAGGAGTGACTTGTTCTCTGGAAGGTTAAAATAATATCATGAAATATTATTTAATAATTAGTTTTTGTACACACTATCATAGACTCCAAGACCTTTTTTCTCTATCTTTTTGATAAAAGTGCTTAGAATATTGTAGTTGGTACCACTGCATTAAAAATCCATGATTAAACACATTTGCACTTTATTCTGACAGGCTGTTCTATTTAGTTAATGGTCAGCATTGATTGTCACAGTTGTGATTATTATAGTTAGTTATCCATGACATTCATTCTTCAAAGCCCTGTTTATGTATCAGTTCTAAAAGTTGTTTCTGTTTGCACACTGATTTTTCATTTCTCTATAGTGTTCATTACCTAGGGCACAAATTAATGCACTTAATGGTAATTTTTTTTTTAATTCTCTGTTTCCAACTTCAAGTTTTATTTTTTTAATAGAAAACAAAGTAGATAATACATCATCTTAGTTTAAAAATGAGCATTTTTACTATTTTTAAAAAATAATTTTGTTATTTAGTTTTGTATGAAGAAATAATACAGGTTTATGATAAAACATTATAAACTAAAGATACATTTGAAAACGTTAAAACACCTGTAATTCTACCTAGGTTTAACCACAGTTGACGTTTTGATAATTTTTAGTCCTTTTACTTGTCTCTGAATATATATCTTCAGAAAAAGATATATAATATTTTATTGACACATGCTCACAAATGTAGCTAACTATATTCTCATTTACACGTGTCTGTTAAGTGAGAAGTTATTGTAAAAATATAAAACTGTATTGATTTTTAAAATTAACATCAAATTGTGAACATTTTCCTAAGTTAGTAAAATATTTTTCTTGCTGCCATAATTTTTGATGACTGCCAAATTATTTTTTATCAAAACCCATAATGTTGGACATTTGGGTAATCTTGTATTTTAATTAGTATGAGCAAAACTGAAGTAAACATTGGTGTATGTGAACCTTTGACCACATTTCTCATGAAAATATATATTTTCAGAAAAGGAATTACCGAGTCAAAGGGTGTGAATTTTTAAGTCTCATAATATTTACCTAGTAATTCATTCACTATTCATTCAATTCATTATTGAACAGTTCACACATGCCAAAATACTGTGTTAATCAATGGGAATGTAATGGAAAACAAGAGAGACTGATTCTTTCCCCACAGAGCTTAGAATTAGTAGCCAATTGCTTCTAAAGGGGCTTCACAAATTTATGATCCCCCCCAATCTAGAAGTGTATGAACATGTCTTTTTTCACTCTTTGATTGTTTTACCTTTGTAAAATCTTTTATGAATTAGGTAAGTTAAAAATTGCATGTGATTGTTATTTTAATTTGCTCTTCTTTTTGAAGGAAGTTGAGTACTTTTCATATGATCATAGCCAATTATGATACTCTAATAATGTATTCTATAATACCTACCTCAATAGTAATACCTAGTTGGCAATTTAATATGTGCTTAATTTGTTGACTGGAAGTGTGGAAGGAAGGAAGGATGGATGGATGGATAGTTAAACAAACAGGAGAGTAGTTCCTGTTTAAAAGTCCTGGTAAGAGAAATTTCCACCTATCCTAAATATAGCATCTTCATGAGTGATCTATGCCCCTGTCTCATCTCTGCTGTCATCATAACCCCTTTCCTTGTGTCTTTCTCTGGAAGGAAAGGAACTGAATGCTCTTCTTTTCACCCTTACGTAGGTGAGCAAGTTTGATGTGAGTGACAGATGAAAAGGTAATTAGTACACTAGACAGAAGTAGACAGGCTATCTGCTTCTGTTGATAGAAAGTTTGCTGAGGAGTGCAATATGGGCACTAAACTGACAGTAAGAGAGCTTGAAGAGGAAAGTGATATAACTGATTAGATGCAAAAGAGAAATGTCATAGAAATTTCCTGACTATTTTAGTATGTTTACATATGGATAAGAATGTTATGAAATTTGTATATAGACATATTCAAGGATGAGTTTATGTCTATTTGTCTTAAAATATAGGCAGTCTGTCCCTAAAAGTCAAAAACATAATATCTTGGAATGACTGTATGAAATTTTATTCCTTAAAAACACACTAATCTTATACTCCTATTGCCAATATTTAAAATAAATCTTACAGATGCAACAACTCTCAGGACTCCTGTTATCGAAGCTGAGTTACCCTCTGGGTGTTCTAAAGAAAAGAGAAAACAACTCATCTGCAATTTGAGGATAGTCTGGTTTCTAGTACAGGAGAGAACACAATTTTCAAAGGACTAAATGGAAAGATAACAATTAAATAGCTTGAGGACTGTTCGTAGGTTGAAGACAGATTCTTTTGCATTTATGAAAGAGCCCACCATAATTGGGAATTCCTTGCAGGCTTATAATTATTACTTTTACTTTTCTATTCCAATAATTATGTCAAAAACATGTATAACAATTAACACTATGATTTCTACCACTCTTTGTACAATTCATTGAGAGTCTTCAGCCTATTTTCATCGCTCTTCATCTTTCCTAATCTGCACTGCTCTCAAACCTGTTTTACAATTCACTGCTAAGCCAGAAATCAGGAAATCATCATCACCTCCATCACCTTTCTACTCCCAGGACCCTCATGAATTAACCTATCACAAATTGATACAGAATTATATCTGAGTGTTGCAAATATTTTCCTTTTTAAGTTTCTACTTCTAGTGCTTGAATGTAGATGTGAGTGATCATTCCCATAAACTATTTGCAGTAACCAGTAGCCTCGAGATTCCTTTGATCCATTATGACTATGGTTGCCAAATTTATCTTAACACTCGGTTCTATTTGGATCACTCACTGATTTAACAACTTCAAATCATTTAAAGTAGGGATTCACTTTAAGTGTAATCTGACTTCTGGAGAAGACAAGTCGGTCTAGAGATGTTTATGGTTGATCTGTTTTGGATTAAACATGTTTTAAACAGTTGTTCACCTTTTACTATAGAATTTTTCAAAGTGCTTGGGGGTTTACATCTCCTAGACCTGCGATCCCCAACCCCGGGGCCATAGAGCAGTACCCGTCTGTGGACCGCTAGGGACCAGGCCACAGAGCTCACCACTGCCCCACCTCCCACCCTGGTCCATGGAAAAATTGTCTTCCATGAAAATGGTCTCTGATGCCAGAAAGGTTGGGACCACCATCCTAGAGGCAGGTAGGGCATGTGGAACATTTCTTAAATGTGTATGATGATGAAATCATTTTTTTTCACTAATACTTATTTATGAGCATCTCATGAAAAACGGATTGCCACTAGTTTACAAAGTAAAACTGGATTCTCTAGCAGAGCATTCAAAGTTGTTTTCAATTTTGCCCCAACCTATATTTCCAGCCCCATTGCCAGCCACTCCTATTGTGTTCTGGTCATACCCAGCCACTCACTGTTCCCTGATTCCCTGAAGCCACCATACAGTCTCCTGCCAAATCTTTGCTCATGCTTTTCTCTCTCTCTAAAGACTTTCCTTATTCTTAAGTTTGATAAAATTGTATTAATTTTTCAGGATATCTCTAATGTTATTTTTTGAGACCTTCCTTTCTCTGTGCTCTCTCTCACAGAATGTTGTACGTATAACCTGCTTTTCAATTATATTGTCTGCTTTAACTATCAAATCAGAAGCTTTGTGAGAAGACAAACTATACCTTATTTATTTCGGTATCTTTAGTGCCAGAATCAGGCCTAATACATTTAATGAATGATTGAAAGAATGATACCTTGAAAAATCATTAAAGAGGGAATAGTGTTTTACTATGTAAGGCAGGCTGGAAAGGGACTTCTTTAGGTAATGCTGTGATTAGGTCCCTGAACTTGACATTTTATCCCTTTGAAAGCCCGGACAATTACTCTGCTCAGTGTCTAGAGGGATTAGGGAAACTGACTCAGGGATTAGGGAAACTGACTCAGACAAGCTAAAATATACATTATATCGAGGTATGTAAAAATCATTTATTTCAGTGAAAAATATAATTGTCACATGAATGGAAATACCCATGTGCATAAAATTCATTTGTTTATTCATTCACAAATATTTATTGATTATAGATTGTATACCAAGCCTTAATACATTAATATATACTTAAAAATATACAAATAAAACAATAACCATTCTAGTAGTGAAATATATAAAGTTAGTAAGTAAATGAGATTGCTTCAGATAGTGAGGTGCTATTAAAAAATAAACCAGGGCAATGTGATATGGAGGATAGGTTGGGGGGTGCTTCTTTGGGTAGACATTAAAGTAAATAAGGTATTAATAAGGAGAAGACAATTGAGTTGATACATCAAAGATGAAAGGTAAAAAGAGGGCAACCTTATGACAATTCTTGGATAATGCCACAGATAGAAGAACAGCGTATTCAAAGACCTCAGGGTTGGAAAAAGTTTGATATGTTCTTGCCATAGAAGAAAGCTAGTGTGGAGAAGAGAAAGTGTGAAGAAGAAGGGGAGGAACAGAAGTTGGAGAGTTACGTAAGGCTAGCTAATGTAGACTTTGGAGGTCATGTGAAGAAGTCTAGATTTTATTCAAAGTGCAATAAAAATCATTGGAGTTTTTAAAATAAGGACATGATATGATCTAATGTACATAATTGAAATGAATTTGGGGGTGGCTAGTTACAGTGATATTTTGCGGTACTTCTAAGAGAGAAATAATGATGACTGGACTCGGGGGGCAGCAATGGTGGTGAAGGATGTATGAATGGAGGATATGTTTTGAATGTAGAGCAAAAAGGATGGATTAAGTAGTGTGGATTTCTGAGGCAGAATATGACACTAGGAAGATATGAAAAATAAAGTAATAGAAGAATAACTTGAAGGTGTTAGACTCTCTTCTTAGAGTCAAAATATCTTAGGAATTTGTTAATTGAACAGCCATGTTTGAATTCCAAAGTTCATACTCCTCACTTAGTAAGTTGCTAGATTAGTAGAAAATACTTGCTTCTCTGAATGCCTTCTTTCTTTGCTTTTATTCTTAACCTTTAACATCCTTGCAAACTTCTAATTTATACAGTTTTTCTTTAAATAGGGTAATATATTCATCTGTTGTGCTGGCCTGTGTGGTTTTTTATTCCTTAAAGGTTACCTTGCATGGCTGAGTTTTGATCTTATGGGGGTGATCATAATTTGCCTCATTTTTAAGTTGTAAATTGGGAGAGTAACTTCATAGAGCCTCCAGATACTAACCACAGGTGGTAGATCATGACCCACCAGATACCTGATACTGACACTTTGCTCCCTCTTCTGCTCTGGGCTTGACCCTTTCCTTTAATACTTTCATGAGAAAGATCTTTGGAATATCTCGTTTAAATGCCTTGGATGATGAACATCCCAAATTTCCTAGGCAAGTTGCTAGAGAAAGAGAGTTAGGGTGGATATTGAGAATTAAATAATCAGTTGACCCTACTGAAAAGTATTCTCATTTTTTGAGCATATGGTATAAGCATATGATTTCTATTCTCTTCCTTCCTTTCTTATTTTTAAGTTGAAAGATGAAATCATAAGTACATTCCTGGAACACATATATTGGATTCATTAGATATTGGCCCAAATATGAACAAAATACAGGGTAAGAGATTGAGACCATTTAAAATGGAATCCTGTCACAGTTTTTTGATTCTATATATTTTATTGATTAAATTCCAACAGGAATTTAGAGGAAAGAAAAGCCAAACAAACATTTTTCTAAGGGTTATCCTTCCTTTAAATGCCAGCTTGATTTTAAGACAGTAATAAGTAAGTTGTAGACCAGGTGCGGTGGCTCACACCTGTAATCCTAGCACGCTGGGAGGCCGAGGCAGGTGGATCGCTTGAGGTCAGGAGCTCCAGACCAGCCTGAGCAAGAGTGAGACCCCCGTCTCTACTAAAAATAGAAAGAAATTATCTGGCCAACTAAAATATATATATACAAAAAATTAGCCGGGCATGGTGGCGCATGCCTGTAGTCCCAGCTACTCGGGAGGCTGAGGCAGTAGGATCGCTTAAGTCCAGAAGTTTGAGGTTGCTATGAGCTAGGCTGACGCCACGGCACTCACTCTAGCCCGGGCAACAAAGTGAGACTTTGTCTTAAAAAAAAAAAAAAAAAAGAAAAGAAAAGTAAGTTGTGTTTTCAGAAATAATTTTCAGCCACTGGGAACAGACATTTTGTTTGTACATTGCAGACCAGTTGACTAAATTGATTTAGAAATTGATAAATCATATTTTGTGGTAATCTGAAAATGTCCTCTCCTCGTTGAGATGCTGGTATCTACAGTGGCAGTAGTTTGGCATAATGTCCATTATCCCATCACTAAAATTACTGTACCATAGAACCCTATTATATCAGTGGCCTTGACAGAGTACATGAATAGCCTTCTGAACAGTTCCTTGTCTTAGGTCAGTCTATAAGCTGTATATTGCAAGGGCCATGGTTTAATTCACAGATCAGCAGAAATCACATAGTGGCAGGCTATATTAAGTGATCTGACTCTTGCAATTTTGACTCATGCTTGAATTTCACAACTCAGAAGAGAATGGGTGAGTGTGCTGCAGTGGAAAGATACATAACTGGAAATTAGAAAACCTGGGTTCTAGTAGCTGGACTATTCTGGACTCTTAAAAATCACCCTAGCCAAGTCTCAGAATCTTAGTATCTACATCTCAGCTAAAATATGAGGAAGTTAGATTAGATAAAAAACATAATTGATGTTTCACTGTGTCAACTATAATTGATTTGTGGTGACTGAATCATAGCGAGGCTCCATTAAGGCTCCTCTGAAAAGAATACAGTGGAAACTATCAGTCGGCCATGAATAAGGAAGAAAATAGTGGCAGCCTAGCTCTCTAATTTCCTTTATATCCCTGGCATATGATGATGCCATGTACTTAATGTGACTGCTTTATGTGACTATTATAATTGTATTAACAACTACCACTTATTAAGCATTTTTCATATATCATTATTTTAATTTAACTTAACCTTCAAAATAGTCTAGAGAGGTAGATTATCTTACCCCATTTTACAGATGAGCAAATAGACTTTTTTTGCTCCCCCTCCCTGCTCTTCCAAATAGACTTTTAGAAGCAAAGGAACTTGCCCTGTGAGGAACAAGGACCAGATTTGTAGTTGGGGCTCAGGTTCTGAACCAAGAACCTGAAAGTCACCCCTTTCATTGTGCCACACTAATTCTATGTAAGCCTGTATTTGTTGACATTGACTTTATTTATGAGAAGCTGACAAGCATAAAGTGTTCAGAAAACTACACTTATTTAGATCACTACACAGCTCAGAAATTCATGATTATTGATGGAGTTCCTGCAAATTTAATAGGTTTAGGGATGGATAAAAACTATAGTTTTCAAAATTATTTATTTACAGCTTCTCTGTAAGTTCTGTTTAAAATTGCCTTTCACTTTTTGAGAATTCATCATCTTGTGATGGGGATAAATGTTTCAAATTCTGAAATGTAAAAGTCTTTTGACTTCCTCTGAAATCTGGAAGACAATTGAAGATGATTTAAGCATAGCCTCCCTCCTCCCTCAAGCTCAGGGCCCAGTGTGGCTGCTGTAGTTGTTCTATCCAAAGGACAGGCCCATCACCTACCTAACACAGTAGAAACATCCAATAAGATCTTAATAAATGATTGCTCAATAAAGAAATATGGTGTGTTGCATCCCTAAGTTTTATCTCTTATTTCTATAATAGAAAGCAAAACACTTGATGGTGCTGACTCGGGAAAGGGGGGGTGGGGAAAAAAATATGAAACTATTGTTTTTAAAAAAAAAAAAAATAAATAAATGTATTTAGGGTGTACTGGGCCCTAAAAAAAAAAAAAAAAAAATAGAAAGCAAGAGATGTTCTTTAAATAGCTAGCTCAATTTCCCCATTCTTACCTGTGCATAACAATTTTAAGGTATAAACCCATAGTACTTAATGAATTAAAAACAGAGTGCTTATTTATCAAGATGAACCTGGGTCAGAGTGTGAAGAGTTAAGTCAGCATCTGTAATTTCCAGTCCTGCTCTATATCCTCTAGAACTTGCCTCCGGTCAGATTACAGGGTGACATCAAGAGATGAATCAGGTATTATATTACCTTTCCTGAAACTTTATGCCCATGTCTGTTATATAGGGGCTATTACACGCAGATCATTTTTCTGGTGGTGGTGGTGATGGCGGTCCAAGGAGGGAAGGAAAAGGTGGCATTAGACAGACAGGAGGTTTGTGTCCTCATTTTATTTCTACAGAACATCTAGCTATTGCATGATGGGGGAAATTTAGCTTGTCTTTTAGACAATGTTTTTTAAATTAGGTGTGATTGTTTCTGATGAATTCTAGATTGTCCACATAATTATCTCTTCATTTCAGCAACCGCTAAGTAAGCATAAGTACATAACTCTTGTTGGAATTCTCATTATATGCAGCTTTTTCCCCCGGCCTGTATGATATTTTTGAATTGTGATTTCAAAGTAAGGTATGATGGTCTTCTGTCTTATATTAATGAAATCTAAGGAAATTTGAAGATCAATAGTGAGACAATGACTAAATCTACTTGCAAAGATCTTGCCTGGACCATTGGAACAGCCTTTGAACTGGCCTATTGCCTCCAATTCACCGCAAAATCCACCCACCTAAAGATGCCAGAATACCTCCACACTCCTCCCCAGCACATACAAAATGCCTTGTCATTCTCTGCTTAAAATCCTTCAGTGGCTGCACACTCCTATGGATACAGTCCAAATTCCTTGGCGTGGCAAAGAAGCCCCCATAACCCACTCACTGACAAACTTTAAATCTTAAAACTGGTTTTCCTCCCCTGCTTCCCAAGTACTTTACTATCCTGAAAAAAAAAAAATTGTTACATTTTGAATACATTATACATTCTCTTGTTTCTAAACTTTCATTCTCTATCAAGTTTAATGAGGATCATAAATAGAACCTTATTTCATCTTAAGATCAAAACAAGATAAGATATAGGTGCCAGATTCTCATATAGATTTTGAAAATCAGAATTATCACTGATAAAAAGCTACCTTGAATAACTGGCCATGGTAGGTAGCCAAATGGGCTTGCTAAGGTCCCCATGAACTCGATTTACCCCTCCAGTTATCACCTTCTCTTGCAGAGGCATAACTTTCCTTGCTAAACTTATAGTGGAAAGAAAATGCTAGGCTCTGGCAGGCAGGTCAACTCTCAAGAGAAAGGGGTGAGCTGAGCATCCCAGTTCCATATTTCAAACTTACCTATCTTAAAACTCCCTTCTTTTGGGGATGAAGAAAGAGGCCCAGAGCATTACACTGGAGACGTGCTTCCACTTGTAACTATAGGCGTGAGGAATAACCTACCCCACATGTTGTTACTGAGTCTGGAAAATCCTTTCCTCCCTTGTCTTTCTGCCAATTCCTGCCACTCCTGCATATCTGGCCTCAGTGGCATTTCTTTTGTCTGGTCCTTCCCTTGGTCTACTTATTCCCCATCTCCCCTAGACTTCCTACCAATTTAGCCATATTGTTTTTCATCATACTCTATAGTCATTCCATCATGGTATATGTCAGTTTAGTGAAATGATTAGCCAGCCTGTGAAATCCTCAAAGGTAGGGCAGTTTTATGCTTCAACAATACTTATGACAAAGTTTAGAACCTGTGAGCATTTGATAAATAGAGGGGAAATATTCCAAAATACATAAGCAAAGAAAAACTAATGGAGATAACTTACTTGATAACTGCTACTCGATGCAGGAACTGGGTTGAGGATTTATCCATATTAATTCATCTAACCTACAAAACAACCCTGTGAAATTGAAAATATTAGTTCTACTTTACAGATGAAAAAATAGGTTTATAGAAAAACTTTGACTAATTAGCTAATTATTTGTACAGCAAATATTCAGTAACATATTAACCTGTTGTTTTTACATAAATCCTTATTCCTCCCTGATCTTTGAGTTATCCGTTAGCTGTAATTACATTTGTTTTTCTGAATATAAATCTAATAGAGATAAATGTCATTACATGAGGAGAAAAACTCACGCTCAAGTGTTTTTAGCTTTATTGAATAAGTTGCAAATAGATAAGGGAAAGTATAAATTTAGATTAGAATTTTAATGCTGACTTTTTAATGTTTTCAATGAGGGGATATATGTCCCATGTTGTTTATAATGTATACTGTAAATTGTACCACACATTAATGGTAGCCCAGAAGTTAGAGTGCAGGTTAGCTGTCAGTCAAGATATATAAGATTTGTATTGCATTTCCCATTTAGTCTAACTAGACACTATTCCTTCTTGTTTCCTTGACCTTACTCATTCTGTGTTATCTTAACCATAACTTTTCACCTTGTGCCTGATTGAATTTATTTCTTTAATCCATTTTATCTGAGCTCACCCAGCTATCCTTCAATTGTTTTACTCAATGTTGAGTTATATGTCGTAAAATCTGCCTCATCTCCAAAATACTCAGAGAAAATTATAAGAAATTATGAGATCCCTGGATAATTTAGTGAGCTGATTGCTAAAAAAACTATTAATCATGAAACAATAATACCTAATGTGTATTGAAAGCTAACTCTATGCCAAGTACTCTGCTAAGTGCTATGTGTGCATTTTTTTCTAGAAATCTTCACAAAAATGTGTTAGTCACTATTCTTCCCCATTTTTAGATGAGACAACAAAACTTCTGAGAGAATTTAAGCCACTTATTCATGGCAACACGGAGTGAGTGGCAGCCTTAGAATTCAAACCTTGGGTGACTCACTTTGAAACCTTGCTTTTTTAAACACTGTGCTACAAAAAAAACCAATTTCTACTTTCTAGAAGCTGAGCACTGTCTTTGGAAACAGACAAAACTGAATATAATTCTTTATCTACAAATAACAAACTTTAAGACCCTAATTACCTTATCTCAGTATCTCTGCCACTTCCTTTTCTTGCCTGTTAAATGGGCACAATGCCTATATCGTGGAGTTACTTTATGAAGAGATCCAGTACATAAAGAGCTCAGTGCTGTACCTGGTACCTGGGATGATCAATAAATGTTAAACCCCTTTTTCCCTCATGCAGAAAAATAATGACCTCTTAACGTTTCTAAAGCTTTTATCACATTTTTTACTTGAGCCTCAGAAGATCCCTATAATAACAGGATTATCCTTGTTTTACAGTAGAGAAAATAAAGGCTCAGAAAAAACAAGAGACTTACTTTTGGTCATACACACTACATAAGCAGCAGAGTAAGGGCCTCACATTTCTTTCCATTATATGATGTGTGCCTCTTGGAAAAACATAAAGTGAACACAGAAAGATGAGGATGTCAATGAAATCTAAAAGGTCCGTATATGAAAAAACACCTTGCAAAAAGCATTTGCTCAATTTTCTATCCCTTCTTTCTCTGAGAGACAAAAATGTACAAGGAACTTTGTCTAGAAGTAAGGTTATACTCCATTAGGAATATTATTCTCTTTGCACAATGAAGGCCATGATCAAAGTTGACATCTTACTGCATTTGCTTATTTCAGAGCTGTAAATACTCAGACTTTACTGAAGACTGTTTTGTAATAGGTTCGAGGCCACACTATGTAATATGAGTAGACAGCTGTGAGGAGTGATCTTGCTGGTCCTTCTTAATGAGAAACAGGAAGCCCCCTTATAAAATGCATTGCTATATTATAGATCTGGTTACCACTTTCTGGGACCTGGCCCTCCAGCAAATGACACTTTTAACAGCCTTTCTTTCTTTGTCATCACGCAGTCCCCTAAAAAACTTAACACACATAGAAGTAGAGATAGTCAATGCAAACTGCTCATAATCCTGCAGTTTGCATGTATAATGGTCTCTCAGGATTATTTCTTGTTCACCATCACAGCGAGATAATCGTGCCTGGAGTGGATCATCTCCCATATTTGTCTAGGGATTCTCTCTTCCCTTCTCGACTGGGCTTCAGGGGGTTGGAAGTTGCCTTTAAAATGTTGCTTTTGAGTCTGGATCTTAGAGTAAAGGCTCACATGTTTAGAAGAACGCCCCTCTAGTTCTATCTCTAACTCTAGAAAGATTACCCTTACTCACATAAGGTAGTGAGTCACAGCCCATTCCCCCATGATCTGGGATGCAGAGGCCATTTTTCTCTCTCTGTGGTGCAGAAGCCTTAGATTTCAATTACTTCTTCTATCCCCGACTGTCAGTGCTATAATGGAGTTTTTCTGTATTAAAAATCATAGGTCAATGAAGGCCAAAGGTTTGGTTGATTCTTGTAATTTTCCTAATTCCCTCACAATAATTTGGGCCAATATTTTTAGATTCCAAACTTATTTCTTTACTACAGAAGTAATGTTAGCTCATGACTGTTCTTTTGTCTCCCATTTTTAAAAGGGAAACTCTTTTGTTACATTTGAAAGAACTTAAAAATGAGAAACCTAAGGATTAACTTTTTAATTAGACATATGATTAGAAGAAATTCTTTATCACAGCAGTTTTCCTTTTATTATAAAAAGAAAGTTAATAGTTACTGTTCAATTAGTATTCATTAAAATGTTTTGTAAATGAAATTCATTTTGTAAATGAAATTGTGGAACAAAAGGACTCAAAAGCATATGGCATGATTAAGGGCCTTTCTTTTATTTTCTTATGGAGAAATTACTGATTAAAAATTGTTGTAAAGTCCACAAAACATTATATTGCTATATGTGAGCAATATTTAAGTCTCAGTGCATTATAAAACTAAGTATCCGCAAAACTTCACTCCACTGTGAATGTTTGTAATGCCTATGTGAAATGACTTTTAATAATGCCAACACAGTTTAGTGAAATAAAATTTCCAAGGCTGATTTTCATGGAATCCATTATTTGTGACTGTGGTGCTGGCCTTTCGACTTTAACAGAGTTTACATGTTACTGTCTTGACTTCATAGTATAATTTCAAATGTTTTGTTTAGTTTAATTTGTTTTTTTTCTATTGTAACATTAACATTCTATAGAAAAATTCATTTGGGGTAAATAAGCCTCTCATGAATACTGGGAATAAATGCTTTTGATGACTCTGAAATTTAGTTATATCTCTTATTCCATCTCAAAATCACATGGGTCTTGCAAACGAATTCTAGCTGAACTCCCTGCACCTATAGTACTTACCTCTATAGTCTTTTAACAACTGTAAAATATCATTTTAATCATAGTCTATCTTTATAGCTTTTTATTGCCTAAAGTATCAAATAGAAATTTTCACCCTCACCTTATAGGCATTCTATATTTTCCCCTTCCTAATAGCATTAATATTTTAATGATAATGATAATACTGAAGATAGCTAACATTTATTATTTATTTAGTACTGTCTTATGTTCTAAGAAATATTGTAGATGTGTCCATTTAATCCTTATTATAATCCTAGGAGATTGATAATATTATTATTCACAATTTACAAGGGAGAAAACTGAGGCTTAATAACTAATTTTTCAAAATTCACACAGTAAATAACAGAACAGGGACTCAGACCCATTCACCTTTCCACAGAAATATTTTTTATTAATTATTGTTGATCCACTGCCTATCAGCTTTACTGCTATCAAGGATTTTCTCTCCCCTGTGCTATTTCTCTGTACTATTTTTTTTTAATCCACAGTCCATTTCTTTGCTTTTTCATCTAATGCATGCCCCTTGCCTGCCCTAGTAATCCAGACTCACCTCCTATTGTCTCTCATCTGATCCCAGTCATCTCATTATAGAAGTTGAGAGCCTCAGAGTCCTTAGTAATGCCACCCTCTCCACCTATATGAAACAGACCAATAAGATATTTGTGTGTCTGTGTGTGTGTGTGATAGAGAGAGAGAGAGAGAGAGAATTTATGCAACCCGGACTAAAACATGTAGCAGCTATCTAGCGGAGATGTATTGATTAGAGGAAGGAATAGGGAGGGCAAACTCCCAGGGAGCTTTACTTTAGTGCTATTTTGGTATCTTAAAAAGACTTGAGACAAAAACAGAATCTATGAAAATTCTATGGTGTTAATAGAGCAGAAGAGTATTCCTAGGAAGACCAATGCTTTACCCCTGGCCCTGACACTATGTAACTGCATAATCATAGGCACAGTATAAATTAGTCTAGGTCTCAGCTTCCTGTCTTTAAAATGGACACAACCATCCCAATCTCATAGGATTGTTGTAAGACTCAAATTAAATAATTTTATGATGATGAAAATGCAAGAGAGATTAGGCCCTAAAGGTGCTTGTAAACTAGTGAGATGATAAAAATCTGACATATGGACAGAGTTTAATGAAATATTAAATATTTCTATACAGAAATGGAAATATGTATATGTGAAGAAGAAAGATAATAGCTAATGATAATAGCTAAGAAAGATAATATCTAATGATTTAATAACGTAAAGAAGAAAGATAATAGCTAATCATTACCATTATGATTTATGCTGGACATATGAATCAATTCATTTAATTAGCACATCAACCATATGATATAAATACAATAACAAACCCATTTTTCAGATGAAGAAACTGAGGCCCAGAGTGGAGAGTAACCTGATCAAAATAATACAGTTAAAAAGTGGTGAAGCTAGGATTTTAAACTGGGAAGTCTAACTCCAGATTGTATACTATTTTAAGAAAATTCAAAATATTAAGGGGTACTGGTATAAAAGTAGAAACATAGACCAATAGAACAGAATAGGACCAAGAAATAAAACTATCTACCTATAACCAACTGATCTTCAACAAAGCAGGAGACAATATACACTGGGGAAAGGAAATCCTACTCAATAAAGGGTTCTGGGAAAATTGGACAGCCACACGCAGAAGAATGAAACAGGACCCCTATCTCTTGTCATATACAGAAGTTAATTCAAGATGGGTAAAAGAATTATTACATAGGCATGAAACCATAAAACTTCTACAAGAAAACTCTTCTAACACGTCAGCCTAGGCAAAGATTTAATGACTAAGACCACAAAGGCAAATATAGAAACAATAAAAATAAATAAATGGGACTTAATTAAATTAGATCTTGTACTCTCAACTAGTCTCTCTGACTCTGCAGAGAGATGGGAAAACATAGATTTCAGTCTTGCTCTTTGCTGCCGGGAGGGTAATTCTAACAATTACAAAGTCTACCAACACAACTCCTCTCCATGGCTCAGGGGCACCTCTGTGTCAGCTTTACCTTTCAACAGTTTGTCCTTCCCTCACTGAGCCACTTGATGATTATGGCCCCTAGGCTATTCAAAAATAGTTTATTTGGAGAAAAATTGAGTAATTGTGATAAATAGATCTGCTATTCAAAAGCTTAGAGAATAGAGTGTTTTAGGCATGCTGAAACTGCCATTTAAGAGAATTTCAATTTCCGATTGAGATTTGTCTGTTTGGCCATACTTGGACAGCATGGAAATAAAAGATAATTTTAATCGGGCATTCTTAGAAGCTCTCTCGTATTCTAGTTAACAATTCTGCAATGGCTTCATTAAGATTATAGTATCTTACTTAACCTGTCATGTAATTAGTTTTCTTCAGTCTGCTTACTAGAGAGGACCATAAAGCTAAGTGTACCACAAAAGCAAATTTACTCAGGAGTTATTGATTTTTTTCCCTCCTGCTTTCCTATTACAGAATAAGAAGCCATAACCACCTCCCTCTTGTATTTAATATGCTGTGAATTTTTAAAAGCATAAGAGTAGAGCATCGTTAGAAGCCACTGTGAGGCCCTGAGATAGAGCTAGAGGTATATTTCTGTGCATGGACTACAGGGAGAACATGTAATGAAGAACTTAGAAGAGAGGGAGGTAAAGTAATCTGAGAAGGTTAAAAAATGGTAATAGCAGTAAAATGATACATGCTGGTAATAATTGAGAATGGTAAAAGCTAGGTTCAATTCCTAGGCCTACCATTTATTGATGGTGTGATTTGGGGGCCTGCCATTTTAACCATTCCAAGTATCTGTTACCTCAATTCAGAAATGAGATTGGTAATTCTGGCTGTACATATTC
Organism: Eulemur rufifrons; assembly: GCF_041146395.1. Classification (NCBI taxonomy): domain Eukaryota; kingdom Metazoa; phylum Chordata; class Mammalia; order Primates; family Lemuridae; genus Eulemur; species Eulemur rufifrons. Next base: position 44,593,835 of record NC_090988.1, read on the forward strand.
CATAGGGTTTGTGTGAGAGTCACATCCATTTATTTATTCAACAGATGTTTATTGAGTGTCTGTCTCATGCTGGACACTATCTATATCATGATAAACAAAAGAACTGGTTTCTATCTATAAGGGGGTAGGTCAGTGAGGAGTTCAACAATAATCTAAACATCTCACAAAAGTCACAAAAGTGAGATTTCCAAACTAGGCTCCATGATAAAGCCTTAACAGGATGTCTTGAGTAAGATATAGGGCAGTGGTTCTCAAATGGGTATAATTTTATCCCCCCAGGGGACATTTGATAATATCTGAGACCTATTTAGTTTTCACAACTGGGGGAAGGAAGTGCTATTGACATCTAGCGAATAGAGGACAGGGCTGTGGTAAGCCTCCTACGATGCACAGTAGAACTAAGATTTAAACAATAAGTGGGAGAGAATTCTGGAGAACAGGTGGGAGAAGATTTGAATCAGAAGAACTAGCATTTGCATAGGAACCAACTTGAGAATGGAATGCATCATATCCTAAGTGCTGGTGGAAGGCTTGTGGGGCTGGGGCACAGAGAAGGGGAAATGGCACAAAATGACATTGGTGACAGGCAGAGTCAGATCATGCCAAGCACAAAGGGTCATGAAGTTGAAGTAGATATGGAGGATCCTCAGGTACAGACATCTGACTTGAGCGACTGAGTGGGAGGAACTGGGATTTACTGGATGAGGGAGATGAAAGAGAAGCGCACATTTGAGGGAGGAAGAGGAGGATAAGAGGTCAGATTTTGAAGCTGTTAAGTCTGAGAGGTCTATGAGACACCTGGGTAGAAATGACCAGTAGGCGACGGGCTATCCAATTCAAGAGAGAAATCTGACCAAGAAAATAAATAAGGGAGTCATTGACATAATATTTAAATGTTTAAATAGGTGGGGGTGAAAAGTATCAGGGAAGAGAATTCCTAATTGTGAAAGTGCTTTGTCAATCAAAACGTGCTCTACAAATATAAGGAATTTCTGTTATTATCAATATCAAGTACAACATTTTTCACATACATCTATTTGTTTAAAAACCTTTGCTGTTCCTCATTATATGCCAGGTAACACACTTGGGGCTGGGGATAGATGAATAAGATTGACAGTTGCCCACAAAAAGAGTAAAGAAAGCAAATGGGGGAAGAAACATTAAATTCTTAATGCAAGTCCTACAGATGTAATGTAGAATATGAGGACTGCAGTTAATAATACCGCAGTCAGGATTTTTGTTTAATGAGTAGATTTTAGCTGCTCTTTCCTCACAGGCAAAAAAATGATAACTTTGTGAGATGGATATGTTAATTTGCTTCACTATAGGTAACCATTTTACTATCTATATGTATCTCGTAACATCATGTTGTACACCTTAAATATACACAATAAAATTTATTTAAAAAATAAATTCTTAATGCTGTTCTATAAATGAATTCAACTAGATTTCCTTCTGTGAACAGAGCCAAGAGGAGAAGGGCTGAGGGCTCTAGACAGGGAAGAAGAAGTTAAAGTCAGACTTCATCTGCCTCACAGTTCTATTTGGGTTAGCCCTGGCTTTGTCTCTGGTCTGAGGTTTAAAATGCTGTGATCTAGCATCCAGCAGAACTGTGTTCAAACACAACCTGGTATCCTGCCTACTTTAGATAATTTCTCTCAGAGCACTTGCTTTCTCTCCTTTATAGCACTGGGCATCTGATTCCAAAGTCTCTGCATAGTGTATAGAATATCATTCTAATACAATACCTTGCATCTCTTAAGCATGTTTGAAGCCTGACTGACTGACTGATTGAATATATAGCACAATTTTATGTTGTATGAATTTCTATATACCACAGATCATATCATGCCCTCTGTAAAGTTGCAGCTTACAGTAGAAGTTCATTTGCCATTTTACCAGGTACAGTCATACAAGTCTTGCCCTATCAAAGTGTCACTTGCTCAAATAGGAGAAAATGGGTCAGAAGCCAGTTTTTTATAAGAGCCATAGCCACATTCACCATAGATTTCTGTAAATACAGAATATCCTGGTAAATATACTAACATATATTTTTGAAATTTTAATTAGCTTTTATCTATTTAGGCTCCATTAATAGCAATAGTATCAAGCAAACCCTGAAAGAGTGTATGATACTCTAAACACTGTGCTGGAGCTGGCTGTGCCTTGGTTTCTGCTCGCTGAGTTTATGGTTTAGAGGCAGAGATAAGAAACAAAAAGGTAAATAAACAAAGATATTTTTAATTAAGATGGGATCTATGAAGGAAACAAATAGAGTCCAGGAGGAAAGAACACTAGGAGGTTACATATTTCAGACTAGGGTGTGATGGTGGTAAGTAAAGGTAAATGTACAATTACCTATATAATTACTGATCACTAGTCAAATGTTTGTTGAACTAAGAGCCAAAAGACATGAATTTAATCTTATATCTATTACTTCTTATTAAATGAATTGATAAATTTAATTTAAATTAATTTATAAACACTGATGATAGTGCTTACTATGTGCCAGGCTCTGCTCTAAGGTTTTACAAATATTAACTCATTTAATCCTCAACAATCCCATGAGATAAGTACTATTATAATCTCCACTTTACAGAAAAAAACTGAAGCAAAGAGAAACTAAGAAACTTGTCCAAGATCATATGGCTAGTAAGTGGTGAAGCAAGTTACTTAACCTCTGTGAACATATTTCTCTATCCGTAAATCGGGAATAAGAACTTCATGGGGATGAGGTAGGTGCTATATGGGAAAGTGATTTTTTTTAAACAGTAAAATGACAGATATTTATCATTATAATTTTAATACCAATTATAATGCCAGTATTACAATGATGTGGGCTCTGAACTTTTAAATACTGTTGGAAAACCAGAAATTTTATAAGGGAGGACCTTACCCTCAAAAGACTTTATACTGTCTTACATGAGAGAGCTTACCAGCATGTATGACATAGTACACAATTCAAAATTACATCTGATAGTTTTGCTAAATTTAAAGCTGTACCTTACTTGAGAGGAAAATGGGATTGTTGAGGATTAAAATATATCCATAGATCATTGAATGATGGCTCTGAAAGACTCTTGAGAGATGGTTGAGTCTAATCTTTTCATTTTATAATTTAGTAACTGAAGCTTGTCAAAGCAAAATGACTGAACCAAGATGTTACAGCCAATTAGGGCAAGAATCATAACTAGAAGTAAGGGCCCTGGATATTGAAATCTTGGTCCTTTCCTCTGATTAAATAAATTTATCCTTTGCTTCCCCTCCTGCTGGCAGGTCAGTGCTTTCTATGCCTTCTTCTCTTCCCCCGCCCCTTCCCAGGGAGCTAGGCTGAATTGCAATATTGATGATATTTCAGGTTTTTGGCTATTATAAATAAAGACCCTATAAATATTTGTGTAAAAGCATTTGAATGGACTTTTGCATTTATTTCTCTTGGGTAAATACCTGGGAGTGAAATAATTAAATCATAGGATAGGTATATGCTTAACTTCAAAAAAAATCAATGAACTATTTCCAAAGGGGTTGTACTATTTTACATTCTCAGCAGCAATGTATAAGAGTTCTAATCTTGGTATGGTCATTCATTTTTAACATTAGTCATTCTAATAGGTGGATAGTAGTATCTGATTATGGTTTTAATTTCCATTTCTCTAATAATTCATGATGTTGATAATCTTTTCACATGCATATTTGATATCTGTATCTTCATTCATTGGTGATGTGTCTGTTCAAATATTTTACTCATTTTTAATTGGATTATCTCTTTGCTTATTGGGTATGGAGAGTTTTTTGCATATTTTAGAAACAAGTCCTTTATTAGATATATAATTTGTAAATATTTTCTTCCACTCTATTCTTTGTCTTTTTTATTATTTTAACAATGTTTTTAGAGATAACAAATTTTTAACTTTAATGATGTCTGATTCATTTGTTCTTTTATGGATTGTGCTTTTTGTATTGTACCTAATCCAAAGTCATGACAATTTTCTCCTATGTTTTCTTTTAGTGTTTTATTTAGGTTTTACATCTAGATTTATAATCCATTTTGAGTTAATATGCAGTAAGAGGTGTGGCTCAAAGTTTGTTATTTTGCATATGGATATCCAATTGTTCCAATATCATTTGTTGAAAAGATTACCTTTCCTCCATTGAATTGCCCTTGTGCCTTCCTTGAAACTGAGTTGTCTATATATCTATGGTTCGACTCTTGGAGTCTCTATTATGTTCCATTGATCTATTACTGTCTTGATTACATTAGCTTTATAAGTAGTCTAGAAATCAGGGAGTGTTTTTTTTTTTTTTTCAACATTTTTTTTCAGAGTTGTTTTGGGTACTGTATGGCTTTTGATTTTCACTATGATTTTAGAATCAGCTTGTCAATTTCTGAAACATAAATAAATAAAACATGCGCTAAGATTTTGATTGGGATTGCATTGAATCTATAAATTAGTTTCGGAGCATGACATCTTAACAGTATTGCATCTTTAATTTCATCTGTATACATACATGGCTTGTGCATTTTTATCAAGTTTATCCCTAAGTATTTCATTTTTTAAAAAAACTTACTGAAAATGGTATTATTTCTTATTTTAATATCTATTTATTATTGCTAATGTGTAGAAATATAATTGATCTTTGTATTCTGCATCCTTGCTAAACTCGCTTATAATTTCTAGTAGCTTTTCTTCAAAATTCATGAGATTTTCCACAGATAATTAGATCATCTGTAAATAAAGTCATTTATTTTATCATTTCCAATCTTTATTATTTTTCTTTCCTCGTTGCACTTTTTAGAACCTTTCAGACAATGTTGCATAGAAGTTGTGAGAAGGGACATACTTGTTTTGTCCTGGGAGTTTTTGGTTTTTTTTTTTTTAACAGAAATGGATATTGGATTTTGTAAAATGCTGTTTCTGTTCCTACTATGGTGATCATATGTCAGTTTTGTTTTCTGTTTCTTTAAAGAAGTCATATAATAAAATATATAGGTTTATTTTCAAATGTAAAACCAACTTTGTATTCCCAGGATAAAGCCTGCTTAGTAATGATGCATTACCCTTTTTATATATTGCTGGATTAAATTTGCTAATTTATTTGAATTTTTGCATCTGTATTCATGAGAGCATATTGGTGTTTACTTTTCTTGTAATATCTTCATCTGGGTTGGGAGAAGGCTGATGCTGGCTTCAAAAAAATTAGTTGGAAAGTTCTCTGAAAGACTTTTTGTAGAATTGCTATTATTTCTTTCTTAAATGTTTGATAGAATTCATCAGTGAAGCCATCTGGGTGTGGAGTTTTCTTGGTAGGATGTTTTTAATTACAAGTAACTTTAATAGATATGTGGTATGACTATGCAGGTTATTTATTTTTTCCTGAGTGAGCTTTAGTAGTCTGTGTCTTTCAAGGAATTTTTCCATTTCCCCTTCATACATACAAGGTATCAAATTTATTGGCAAGAAGTTATTTATAAAATTTCCTTACTAGCTCTTTCATGTCTATGGAATATGCAAGGATGTCATCTCCTTCTATCCTGAGTTTGATAATATGTTCCTCCTTTTTTCCACATTAGTGTTTTTAGAGGATTATCATTGTATCAATATTATTAAAGAACTAGCTTTTGGTTTCTTTTATTTTCCTGTATTTTCTGTTCTGATATTTTTATTTCCTTCCATATGCTTATTTTGTGTTTAATTTGCAATATTTTTTTCTGGTTGCTAAAGATGGGAGCTGTGATCATTAATTCAAGACCTTCTTTTCAAATATAAGTATGTAGTAATATATATCTTCCCTTAATTAATGCTTTAAGGGCATCCAACAAAAGTTGATATATTGTGGTTTAATTCAGTTCAAACTATATTCCATTATAATTTACTTTTTTTATCATTTTTTTTATTTCAGCATGTTATGGGGGTACAAAAGTTAAAGTTACGTTTATTGCCCTTGTCTCCCCTCCCCCTTATAATTTACTTTTGTTTTCTTCTTTGACCAGTGGGTTATTTAGAATTGTGTTATTTTGAGATATTTCCTTAATATTTTGTGAGTTTCCAGAGATTGTTCTGTCATCAATTTCTAACTAAATTTTATTGTGATCAGAGAATATACTTCCTATGACATGAATCTTTTTAAATTTATGAAAACTTAATTTATGCCTCAAAATATGTTTTATCTTGGTATAGGCTACGTGAGCACTCAGAAAGAATGTGTATATTTTGCGGTTGTTGTGTAAAGTATTCTATAAGGCTACACTGGCTCAGATTGATGGCTTGTTTTATACAAGTCTATATCCTTACAATTTTCTGTCTGGTTATTTTATTAATTATTTATAGAAGGGTAGTGAGATCTCCAACTCTAATTAGGGTTTCTCTATTACTACTTGCTGCCTTGGTCTCTTCAGAAAATCAACTCTATCTTCTCAGCTTAGCAAGTCCACTGGGTGACAACTGCATTCCTCCTCCCTGCAGTGTGCTCTGGAAGTTCAAGGCTGTAAGATGGGGAAAGCACAGGATCCACCTTGTTTGTTTCCTTTCTCTCAGAGTTCACTGCTCTTTGTTGTCTGATGTCCATTCTTGAAAATCATCCTTTCATATATTTGGTCCTGTTTTTTGGTTATTTTAGTTGAGAATACAAACTCAGGCCCTGCTACTACATTTTTTACTGGAAGTGCAATTGCAATGGAGTTAAATTTAAACCAATCACCAGCAGAAAGCATTCCAGTACACACCTGCTTGTGTATTGCAATCCCACCATACAAAAAGTACCATTCTGAGGCCTGCAGTCTAAGTTAAAGCATGGTAACGTACTTAGATATGATAGACATGTGGCCTAGTGGCGTAGTGAGTGAGCGTTTCATGGAAAAATGGTAATGATTAAATATCAGACATTGTGGTAACAGGAGGAAAATACATATGGTCCACTTTAGGGCAGGGAAAATTGCACATTGAGTGGTAGTAGAAAAGAAATAGAGGATTGAAATAATACTGCATTTATTTTTATATTCCCTATTTCTAGCACAGTGCTTGGCACACAGTAGAGTTCAATAAATGTTTGTTAAACTGAGCCAAATTAAACTAAGTAAAATATTTGATTAGTTAAATGTTTGATTTATAGTAGACCCCACTTGAATTTTGAAAGTAAGAGTTTTCAGAACTTATAAAAGTGATTGGGCAGGAATACAAAATATGTGATATGTACTTAATAAAATTAAATAATTAACTAAGTAATACAACCTAAATGACTGAGCCACCTAAAGGCTCCAAAAGTATATCAATGTGCCTCTTTTAAAGAGTGTGGAATAAAGACGGAATTTATCACCTTCAAGAGGTTTAAGAAGATATTCACTGAATTTATAAATGTCAATACTGGAAGAATTGATTAAAATTAATATTGATTACCATGAGGAATAGGGAGTTAATAATTTTCATTCAAGAATAGCCTTGACACCAGTCCAAATCTGAGTGTTAAGTTATTGGTTTACAAATTAATTCTTGGTGTTATTTTCCTTCCAAACCAACCATTAATGAACTCTTTCCCGCCCTGTGCTTTTGCTCTCCCTTTCCTTTCTCTGCAATTTCCCTTACCTATCTCTGCATGTCCAAATTCTACTCTAAATTCAAGCTCTAGCAAAGTGCAAAATCTTCCAGGAGGCTGCCCTAATTTCCCCATGGACTTAATTTTTTCTTTTTCATCATTTTCAGAATAGTTTATGCCACCTCTTTTATGGCACTTATACTTTTTTAACTTGTCTTTTTGGTATTTGTGCCTATGTATCATCCCTCCTATTAGACTTTAAGCTCCTTAAAGGTAGAATCAACATTTGATATATCCATTTCCCCATAGTGCTTTCAAAAAGTATAATACATGGGAGATGCTTGATATGTTTGTTGGACAAATGAATGAGTCAAAGGGCATTTATGTAGAATTTCTACACACAGAGACTGAATTCTCTACCCTTCCTCCAAAGAATAAAGAAAAGAGGATCTTTTAGGAGATTCTGCTTACATAAAAGAACAAAGGGACCCGATGAACAAGATGTGAAAAAAGCCCTAGGGATGACAGAAGATCCAGAAATTGGAGTCTGGAATAATGCTAAATATTTGCTCAAGGATTTCAGAAAAGATTGGCTGGGATTTTGGAAGATGACTTTAAAGACAACTTTTTAAAATTTTCTTGTCTCCTGAGAAATTCAGAACATTTACTAGTGAAGGAATATTTTCTAGAAGTTGTGGGCTGCTGGTCGACAGCGCATGAAGAAGCACCATGTGGCTGGGGCAGATGGGAGACTATAAGGGCAGGAATGAAGGCAGAGGAGGGACTGTGGGTGTGAGCTGAGCAGAAGAACATCATGAATGAGAAAAAGAGAAGGTTGATTGAATTGATATTGAAAAACAAACTGTCTAATGGCAATAGCCTTATGGTGTGTATTCATGAAATACTAAGGAGCAACAATCTCCCTACAAATTAGCCCAGGTAGAAATTTTGGAAGAAGAAAAAAAAAAAAAAAAAGTTCTACTTTCCATTACTCCAGTACAAAATTGAAAGTAGTTGAGTTAAGAGAAAAACTTAGCTGATATCAGCCTTTGAGCTTTTCACACCACAAGGTCATTAGTATGAGCTAATCCACCAACGCCAGGGTACAAATGCAGAAAAACTAGGTAACCTAAATCATGCTGCTTTTCCAAAAATAATACAGCAAAATTTCTTTCATTTATGTTATCAAATTGTTTCCTACAATTTGTACCTTGGTTTATACTCCTTAGGTTTTCTAGGTCAATTAAATAAACAATTTATTTATTATGCTGTGTACTTCCCTCCTTTTGCCTTCCACGGATCAAAATGCTTGAGTAAATATCACCCTTGTTGGATGTGAAACTAGCCCTGAAAGTGTGCATTCCTTTGGAGCTTCTGAGTGGTCAGCACCTTCTTTCCAGATGACTTACCTTCTACCTCAATCCCTCAGGTGAAGGGAACTCAGAATATGTCCCTAAATTCTGTTCATATTTTATTTAATGCTTTTACCAGCCTTTTTTATTGTTGTTGTGTTATAGAGCACATGCATATTTCTTTGGCATTAACACATTCCAGCTCTGTGCAGCCCACTCTCAGTTCCCAAGAACATTCAAAGGCATAATTCTCTTGTATTATCTGTGTAAATTTTATCCAGAATAAGAAATAAATGTAACTTTTCTTTAATGCATAGGCCACACAAAAGTCTTCTAATTACTGTTATTTTAAGATACTCACAAATCTTATGGCTAGTCTTTAGGGATAATCTCAGATAAACAATCTATAGTGTCAGCAAAGACGTAATAATCTGTAGGTGAAGAATATATCACATCTAGGTCTTAACTGAGGAGAGTTGGACGTATCAAATAACACTGTGAATATGTATGTATTATAGCTATATTTCTCACACAGCAGAAAGTACAGACACCTGCATATGTACATATATGTGTGTATGTAACACACTTCCTTCAATTTTACTACATTTCACAAGCTACTCAAATTCTACCTCCATGGCTTGCCACTGAAATCTTCTGGTAGAAATATTTTTTCACATCTCTGTCCCTCCTACTTCTTTCCCCCCACACACTTATGGTATGTGCAGTTTCGCCAGACCCGTGTGAAGACAGGGGAACACTGATGGGATTGCTTTCACAAGTGTGGGAAAGAAAATCCTTCCCAATGAAAACATCTGTCTCTGTTAAAGTCATGCCCAGTTATCCCCCAAAAGAAATGTTCTGATTAACTTTTTTTTTTAAGTCTTAAGATAGCAGTTTGTGTAGCAGATCTAATTAAGAAGTTTATGTAACAGATCTGCGGGGTTTTTTTTCCTTCTTCAACTGGGTTCTATGAGCTCAGTTTGAGTGTTACCAGCTTTCGCTATGCAACGGCCAAGTGCTTCTCGGGCTGAGAATTATCAGCTTTTGTGGGATACTATTGCTTCCTTAAAACAATGTGAACAAGCTATGCAACATGCATTCATTCCGGTAAGAAATATTTTCTGTTATTTTCCTAGGCATTCTTTTATTTATTTTTTTCCTTTTGTACCTGTTACAGCTATAGAGAAATGCATGCATTCTATACATTTAAAGGCATGGTGTCTTCTCTGTAGTTCTTGTTAAAAAATAAATATGTCTGTTTTTGCTCTGTATAAAATCTGAATTCTTAATATTACCAAACATTAATTAGTGAGAAAGAGTAAACAGTGGTCCAACCAAACTCATCCCCCTTAATAGTTTCTAATAGTAATATATACTAAAAAAGGTCACAATATTGATATTACGTATATTAATGTTTAAAATAACCCTGCAATGTGTACTTCCTGATTGGTTCCCCTAAAACTACTTAGAATTGCTCAAATATCTTTTGCAGTTGGGTTTAATATATACATATCTATATCAAGAAGCCAAAAGTTAGTTCTTAAATTTTTGTTCTTTGCTTATCCAAGTAATACCAAAAACTTCTCTTGAAAAGTGTGATTATTTCTTTAGTAAGTAGTGATACAATACTTAGATCTTTATAAGCCTGTCTGATAGAAGCGTATAGATATATAAAGTGAATTAATAAGTGAGTTGCTGTCATTGTGTTTTATATTGCAGAAACAATGTTTGTGCTTATCATTTATCCAACTAGAGGAACCACTCTGGCTACATTTGATAGGCTGAGATAAGATAAATAGGACTTGGAATAAGAGTATCAAAATATTTGATTATTTATTTTCGTTAGTTCTATTTCAAAGTATTTGAGATAATCAATTACCAATGAGAAAAGATTGTTAAAAATTAATCCCTGCTAAAAATGATTTGGAGCCCCCCCCCCAAGAAAAACATTATTTTCAACATAAAAACTTAAGAGCTATGCTTCTATCAATAGTTAGAATAAACCTTCCTTGAAGTTCAAGCTATTTTTCAAATGACTCAAGTTAGATGCCATCATATTTTTCACTGTAACTTGGGAATCAACTAAATGTCACAGAGACTGTGCTATATTTGAAGTTCTTCTAATGAACCAGTATATTCTAGTTGGATCACTGGAAGTTGATATTGACTATTAAAGACAAAATTTACATAAGTTTTTGCAAGAAAACTAAAAAAACTAATGATGGGGGGCTCTGTAAATAATATTAAGTTATAATGATTCTGCTTTGAACCAGAATCTAGTGTGTATAGTTTGCTTCTACTGTCTTTATCAAACTCCTCTTCCCTTGTTTTATCAAAGAAAGTATGATACTCCTTGTGAAGTTCATCTCCTCCTTCATAGAGCCTTCTCTGACTAGGCAGAATTATTTTTGCTTTTCTTGGTTCCTTGTATGCATCTCTGATTTATCACATAAGATTTTATTTTTAAATGTTTTTCTCTGTATCTAATTATACTCTAACTTTTTGGAGAGAAGTGAAGAGGAAAGTAAGTTGGAGAATGGAACTAACATGTGGTTTTCTTGTTTTCCTTTCTTGCACTCCTTGAATATAGAGGTGCATCTGTTTCCATTGTCTAGCACAGTGCCTGGCACATAAAGAGTGCTTGGTGAACGTGTGAGGAATGACTAATAAATCAACCAACAAGAGTCTCTAATTCCAGCATTTCTGGTTGATTCATGATATTTTTCAGTGCCAGCTTTGTCTATACTGATACCAAAAGATTATTTTTATTCAAATCTGTCTGAGAAAACCATACACCTTGACTAAAGCATTGCAGTGGGGTAGTGGTGGGGACAGGGAAGTGTTAATACAGAGAATAGATCCTTATGGGAGAAGATAGCCTGGGATTCAATTCCCATATTCAATGGGCTACTTTTTCTTCCCTTCTAGTGTCTGTTCCCAATTTCCCCTCCTGTGTACATACACACGAGCATACCCAAGTTATCATTCAGGTTTGCTTTACTTTTGCCTGCTCTAAATTTTCAGAAGACGTTGAAAATTTGCCAGTGTCTCAAATCTTTTCCAATTTCTTCCAAGTCTTTATTAAATACATCATTGTATCATCGTAATTTTATGACTCCTTTTTGAAAACAATAGCCATCATTAAAATATCAGTTGAGAATAATTCTGTTTAAACTGAGTCTTAATTTATTCCTTTGTCAACATATATGATTTAGAACTCAGAAAAAGTTCTGTACGTCCTGCTTTATGCACACCTGAACCAAATGATATATGGATATGTATTTTATAAACACACAGGTATTTACACACACATACACACACGTACATATAGAAACATACGGTAGTTTTGCTTAATGATATCCTTCATTGTTCAGGATATCTTAATAAATCCTACAATATACATACCCTATCATGCTGTTTCTATTACATTAAAGTAATGACAGACTATATGGCTCAACTAATTGCCTTCTTTAAAATAGAACTACTTCTCTTTTAAAGTAAAATATGTGAGAATGAATAATGTGTGGAAAGTCTAGACACATATTGATATAGGTGATCTTAGGAAAACTGATCTGAAAAAGTCACAATCAGGTAAATGCTCTGTTGCACATCCACTGTGTAAGTGTATATTCCTAACACATCATTAGAATGCAGTCATCTAGGTGGTCTGGGTCCTTTCTCTCACATACACAATAAACTATAGATCACAAACAGTTTTTCAGTCAGTGCAGTTCTGTGGACTAATAATAAACCTGACATTAAAACTCAAGTCATGACACAATCTCCTCCCAGAGAACCTTCCTATACAGACTAAAATTCACATTGGTGAAAGGAAAGTTACAGCAGCTTATTCCTGGATAGTGCTTCCCAAAACAGTCTACAGAGGAGAAGGAAACTAAACTTTGAAGTCCTTCAAAGTTTCAGGATTTGATTTCACAAATCAGATCATGCCTTATAGTGATGAGATGGAAATCAAATCTAGAGTCTCAAGGAGGTTCATCTGCTGGACCCAAGAGTCCCAAGTACAAACAGCAACACATAATTTCCCATATCTTTTATCATAAGTGCCTGGACGATGTCAGTGCCTAAATATTTATTGAATGATAAAAAGCTTTCTCATGAAGTCTTGTAAATTAGTTCCATCATTAGGGCCATAAGGGCATTTTTCTAGATAGTCAACATCTTTGGGTACCAGGCAAATTGAAGGCTACTCAGTTCTGTTCAAGTGAGTAAATATGCTTGTAAAAATAGTCCTATGATTAGTTTTTTTCATAATGACTTGCCTGTGTTCTTATTCACTTGTTAGTTCATTCAGTGTACTCAGATTTTCTGAAGCCCCTGCTATGTGTCAAGCACTATTCTAGACACAGAATAAGGGCCCAAAAATACACTTACAACTTGTTTGTAGCACCATGATTTCATAAGAGAGACAGCATTACCCCTTGACCAAATGGTGCTCCACTGTCTCTTGCTACATTGTACAAATTTGGTTTTCTTTATGCTGCTAGTCATGATATTTAGATTTGGTAAAGAAATTCACACTAATATTCAGTGGGTCCTCAGTGCGTTTATTCTGTCCATCTTGCTGCTAGACTCAGGCTTCTGTCAATCAAAGAACAGTTGTAATAGTGTAATAGTATTCATTCATTCATCTCAGAAAAATCTATTTTGACCCTAATTGAATGTAATGCAGCTTACTAAGCATTGGGAAATATACAGAAATGAATAACTCAGGAGAACCCCTGATTGAAATTCTACCTACAGGAATATTCATAGGGGTGCACTATCACTCTGATACCAAATACAAAGTGTTAAGTACCCTAAGTATCAATTCATTACCCCAAGAATTCAGAGAAGGAGCAAGATGGGTATCTCAGCTGGGTTTTGAAGGTTAGGCAGGATTTTGACGTGCAGTAATGATGGAGGAAAAGGAAGGAACAGTGAAGGGAACAAAAAAGGTATTTGCTAATATGTAAACACAGTCCATTTTTCTATTCATCCACTTAACCAATACTTATTAAATACATTTTATGTGTCAGAAACTACAATATTCCTGGACATATAATAATAAATAAGACAAGCTCAAACCCTGCTTTGGAGACTTGTACTTTCTAGTTGAGGAGACAGACATTATTAAATAAACAATTACATATATCTCTATTTACACACTTTATTTTTTCTTATTTTAATAGATTTAGGGGGTACAAGTGTTTTTTGCTATGTGGATGAATTATATAATGTTGAAGTAAGGGCTTTTAGTGTACCTGTCACCAGACTGTGTACAGTGTACCTGATAGGTAATTTTTTAGCCCTTTATTACACACTTTAATGCTATCCCTTTATGAATTGTTTATAGAGTTTCTCACAATTTCAATTCAATATTGAAATTCTGTACTCATATAAATATTATACATATGCATACACAGATAATACATCAATTATCAGAAAGTATAACAGTAGATATTTTTCAAAGCCACTGAAAATAAAACAAATAAAATATATTTTTCCAAATATTTTTCAGTCTTAAAACACAAGTTCATTTCTCCAGCAGTTAGCACATGCTGTGTGCCACACCCTGGGCCAGGTACTGGTAGTATAAGAGTAGTAGTTCATATTACTGAGCACCTATTTTATCCCATGTACTATTCTAAATATTTTGCATGCATTATTTCACTTAGTTCTCTCAACTCCCTGATATAAGCACTATTATCTCCATTTTACAAACAAAGTTTAAAGAGGCAAAGTAGCCTTCCAACAGTCACATAGATAATAAATGGAAAGTTTGAGCCTTATACCCAGTGATCCAACCCCAGAGCCCATTTTCTTAACTAGATCTCTAGAATAAGAAGAAAACCACTAAAACCAAGATAACTGCAAAGTGGTATGGGAAGAGCAGTAATTAGGAATATACATGGTATATCCCCATGGTAAATATAGCAAAAAGGGAGTGACCTCTCTGCTTGTAATAGAGGAGAAAGATAACCAAGAAGGCTGAATAGAGGATAAAAGTCTTGAGACAGTTTTTGTGTTTGTTTTCTGTTTATTTATTTAATTAATTTCAGATTATGGAGGTACAAATGGTTAGGTTAAATATATTGCCTTTGTACTGCCCGAGTCAAGCTACAAGGGTGCCCATGCCCCAGACAATGGGCACTGCACCCATTAGGTGTGAATTTACCCATCCCCTCCCTCCTCCCACCATGTCTGACACCTGATGAATGTTACTTCCATACCTGCACATAAGTGTTGATTAATTAGCGCCAATTTAATGGTGAATACATGTGATGCTTATTTTTCCATTCTTGGGATACTTCACTTAGGAGAATGGGCTCCAGCTCTATCCAGGATAATTCAAAAGGTTAGTTCACCATTGGTTTTTGTGACTGAGTAATACTCCATGGTATACGTATACCACATTTTATTAATCCACTCATGTATCAATGGGCACTTGGGTTGTTTCCACATCTTTGCAATTGTGAATTGTGCTGCTATAAATATTCCAATGCAGATGTTTTTGTTATAGAATGTCTTTTTTTCCATTGGGTAGATGCCAGTAGTGGTTACTAGGTCAAATGGTAGTTCCACTTTTAGTTCTTTGAGGTAACTCCATATTATTTTCCATAGAGGTTGTACTAGTTTGCAGTCCCAACAGCAGTGTATGAGTGTTCCTGTCTGCATCCACGCTAACATTTGTTGTTTTGGTACTTTTTGATATTAATGAAAGCCATTCTCACTGGAATTAAGTGACATCTCATTGTGGTTTTGATTTGCATTTTCCTGATGATTAGAGATGTTGAGCATTTTTTCATATGTTTCTTGGTCATTAGTCTATCTTCTTTTGCAAAGTTTCTGTTCATGTCCTTTGCCCACTTTTTAATGGAGTTGTTTTTTTCTTGCTGATTTTCCTGAGTTCTATATAAATTCTAGTTACCACCCCTTTATCAGATGTATAGCATGCAAATATTTTCTCTCATTCTATAAGTTGTCTATCTGCTCTAGTGATAGTTTCTTTGGCTGTGCAGAAGTTTTTAATTTGATCAAGTCCCATTTATTTATTTTTGTTGATGCTGTGATTGCTTTTGGGGTCTTGTTCATAAATTCTTTGCCTAGGCTGAAGTCTATAAGAGTTGAGACAGTTTTAAACAGGGGTTTACCAGGTGAGGGAGGTGAAAGAGGATGAAACAGTGGGTACAAAGGCACTAAGGCATGAAAAAGCAGTATTGAATGAGGGCATGTTATTAAATTTCCCCAGCTTCTGATCTACCTCTTTGAGTGTTAGAGAAGTGGCAAGGTCAGGAATAACAAGGATGAAAGTTGAGTCATTTATTTAAGGTCAGGAATTATACAGATAAATCAGAGAAAGAACACTGAATAGTTCAGGCCCACAGACAAAGGCACTGGAGCCTTAGGAGAGAATCTGCAGTGGAGAAAGAGATGACTTTCAGATCCTTGGCTTCATTACCCCTGTTACATGTGGCCTGGTTGACAACTGTGCCTAAAACTGAGGATATGTATATATATAGAGAGAAGCAGAGAATGTTTGTGCACAGATATAAAAGAATGAAACAAATGTAGAAAGAGAAAAGGAAATGAGAAATCATGTGATCTCAAAGAAAGACACCGAGAGAAATGACCCTGAAAGGAACTGGGAGAGGCTGGGCTGTGACTTCCTCAGTTCCTGAAATTCCCAGTTCTTAGTTCCAGTCTATCAGGTACCCTGCTGTGCTTCCTGCTCTTTTAGCCTGATAACAAATTCCAAATTGTGCTTAAAATAGTTCAGGTACTTTCTATCCCCACAACCAGAGAACCTTAATTAAGACAAGGGCCAGGTTGTGACTAGTGGGACAGGGACAGGATACAGCCCTGAAGAAAACGGCAGAACAGAGCTGGAGAGAAAATGGACAAATCCACTGGGCACACTGGGCTTTAGGGTAAGATTCCCTCCTTCAAGACTTAACTCACATCCTCTCTTCAAGACTTAACCCATAAGCCTCTCCTCAGATCTAGTACCCAGATGATATGCCTTCCCCTGCCTTACTTAAACCTTGATTAACACCACCTGGGGAAAAATAAGACTAGAGAAACTACTTACCAACAGCTCTATACTTTTGTATTTAATCATCACAATACCAACATGAAATGACCCCATTGTTATTATCTTCAGTATAGAAGATCAGTGAGATCAAGTACCTTGTTTAAAATCATATAGCCAGTAAGGCCAGGAGAAAAGCTAGGCTTTCTAACCTGAATCCCACCTGCCATTCTTCTTCATACTCATGATGGTACTCTATTTCTCTTGTGTGGTTTTCCTGCTTTGTATTAAAAGCATTTAGTGGGTTTCCCTTATTTCCATGGCACTGTAAACTCTCTGCAGGGCAGGACAATGTGCTTCTCCTCTTCCTACTTTCTGCAGTGCCTTCAATATGATGCTTGCTAAGTAAATCTGTACAGGCTGATGAATACTTTAAAAGTGAGAACCTAGGCGGCAATGAGATGATAATGAGGAAATTATCCTTCCTGTCTCAAATACATGCTTAAAATCTGTCTCCTCAGCTTCAGCATCACTTCCACCAACCCTGCCTCTGGTCCCTAGACCCATCATAAACTTAGGTCAGCTCTAAATAGGATTTGCACAGTGATGACTTTCAGTCCTAGTTCATGGTGTTCCAAGTGTGTTTTGTCCTTTCTGGATTCTAAATATTACTTGACTCATCATCCTCAATCATGTTGGATTCATTTCATTCTCTATTTCATTCCTCTTAACCTCGCTTTGCATTTCTATCTAGTAATACCCCAATTTTTAGTCTATTTCCTTCTGAAGAATATGAATGAGGCTATTAATGGAATTTTCATTAGGAAAGGAATAAAGATGACACTTAATCTATGGAGATGTCCGATTTAAAGAGGGGGGAAAACTACACCAGAAGCGACCTGGATAATTGCAACAGCTTGAGACTGCAGGAACATTTGCAGATTGCTGGTAAAATGGAATGGAATTGTCACTTTTGTTTTTGAACAAAAAAGCAAGAACCTATCTTTATATCTTCCTCAATTGTGTAGTTTGCATTTTCTTTGATTGCTGGTTTCGTGATACTGTGCATACACATCTGGAGTCCACAAAAATTAACGCCAGGTGCAGGATGCCTTCCTTGTACTATAATATTGCTCATTAAAAAAATGTTATTGTTGACATCAAAATGGGGTATTAGCATGGATATACGTTATTGTACAATAGAGTAAAGCCCATGTTCTGCCACTCCCGTCTTCCTTACCCACCTCAGAAATTGCAAAAATAGGAATACCCCAAGCTTATTTGTTATAGAACAGAAAAATAGACAGTTGTTCAGAGTTAATAATAGCAGTCCTCCTCCATCTAGCAAACCAAATTAAAAAAAAAAGACAGAAATATCAAAACCTGAAAACCTTTAATGAGCTAATACTAGATATGTTGCACTCTTTTAAGCTTCATTTAGATATTTTTATTTAGTAGGAAGATGCTTAAGAACAAGGGAATTTCTAATTTTTTTCTTGTATAGAGACCAAAATATGTACTATGCCAATGTTTCTACCGCTACTTCTGTTGTTGCTCTTGCTGCAATCTTCCTTATGTTTATTATTTTATAATTTTCAGAGCAGTATAAATGAGATTATTTATTATTACAACTTTGCAAGATAGGCAAAGTAAGTTTTATTACCCCATAGTATTTATGTGAAAATTAAAGTTCAGAGAGCTGAAATGGCCAGGATCAGAAATGGTTAAGCAGTAAGACGTAATGTAGTAAGGCTAGACTTTCAGCCTAGTCCACTTTTTGCTCTGATTCAGAGTTTCATCTACCTCAAGGATCTAGGTCTAATCCTTGCTCTACCACTTTCTAGCTTAAGTAGATTACTCAAATTCTCTGAGATTGAGTCTCACTCCATGTAAAATTAGATATTATACAGATCTTTTTAGAGTTGTTTGAGGTCTAATGAGATAATATAATTTAAACCCTTAGCACAGTTTTGAGCCAAAGAAAGCACCCAGGAAGAGTTACCATTATTGTTAGTAGTAGTAGTATTGCTGATTTTTTAATATTATCCCAAGTGTATACTTTTACAAATTGCATAGTATTTTCAGATATGATCCTGTTTCTTTCTTGAAGAAGCACATGAAATTGACTAGACAATAATTTATAACCTCCATTTTATAAGTGAATAGAAAGTTTCAGAGGTTAAATTTATCAGCTAAGATCATCATATAAGTGAGGAGAAAGGTCTTAAATCCCAGATAATCCAAATTGTAAACTCTTTTTATTACTATTTTTATGATATTCAAAGTTAGGTTAGTATTAAAATCAGGAATCATCCAATTCTTATTTACAGTTGGATGTAACCTTACAAATAATTCAGAGAGTTAAGTGATTTTTCCAAGTTCCACAGGGTCATAGACAGCCCTTAGAAGCCTCTGCTGACTCCAAGGGCAGGGCTAGGAGGTGCTCATCCTGTAACATAAAAGCATAAGCTGCAAATGTTCTTATCTAGAGTGGGCAAGGAGGAGTCATGAAATATTTGGACGCAAACATTATATACACAAGGAAGTTATATCCTTTCTATTTGGTTGGGAAAAATCCTTTATAAAACAAATGAAGGTTCCAGTGTGTCTGAGATTGCAAATCTAATGGACAAAGCAGTCTGAGAATACAAAAGAGAGACAGCCCCAGCCTGGGAATCATCATGCCACTCTCCAAATTATGACAGAGTCCCCATGTACCAGAAAACAACCTCCTTCCTGCCTTCTCTTCCTTTCATATTTTTCTTTTGCTATTTCCCTGTCTCCCTTCTAGCCAACAGCAACGGATAATATTCTTCCATTTTTACCTTGAAACACACGGTTGCAGCATTATGCTGAGCCTAGTAGGAGGTAAATTGAACAAGCAGATCCTTGTTTTACAGAGTAACTGAGAGTAAGAAAGCTACAGGAAAACTGAGACACTGAGAGAAACATGCACACTGTTGCTCTGGGAAGATAGGACAGCTGTGGGGCTAGGAACTGGTTGGCATTTGGGACCCAGAAATTTGTAGTCTCTTTGGTTTGTAGAACAAAGAGTTCATTGCCTAGTTGATAACAATATACAAACACATCTGCAGAATATATTCTTTGGCACCAGCAAATGCCAGCAGTATTTAGCAAACCTCTGTTTTTCTAGTCCCCATTCACTTCTCCTTTTTATCTATTCTTTCTTCATGTTTTTCCTCTTTGCAAATAATTCCAAATAGAACATTAATTTTGAAGAAAAAGGGGTAGCTAGGATATTGTTAGTCTTACAGATGTTATCAGAATATAAAATAAGAGAAATGGAAATAAAATGTTCTCTACCCTGTTTCTCTTGCAACCCCACCCAAGTACCATCATTTAGAGACAAGTCTTGGAACATCCTTCCAGGCCCACCATAGATGTGAATATGTTATAGATTATCAATGGTTAAACAGTAAACTAATTCACACATCATCTCGGTCTCTCTCCCTAACATTTCCTCTCACACAAAAGAACCATTTTAGATATGAAATATTTTAAGACTTTCTCTATAGCTTCACCTGTTAGGATTCAAACTTTAGTGTAAGATCTTGTATAAAATTATGATTAGAAGGGGGAAAATGAAGTCAGAGGGAATTTTTTTCTGGAGTTAAGGTTTATAGAACATGGAGAAAGCAAGGATAGAAGAAAGAGCTTGGTGATAATTCTCTTCTTCACGTCAAATCTTTTTGATTCTTTAATGTAGAAGAGAACTAACTATTAACCTATTTATAAGAAAAACAAAATATAGACTATAAGCATAGAGCAAGTAGATCATAAATGGATTTTTGAGGTGCCTTGTCTAAGGTATACTGGACCTCATCCTTCAGCCAATGCATTAAAAACCAATTTATATCATTGTTCCTTACCTAATTTAACTTTTATCTTTTATTTCTGCATTCTTTTCTTAATGCCACCTTTGCTAACTTTTGGTATCTGAATGATAATAAAAGAGATCATAATTTCCCAGAAGGAAGAATTATACAGCATCCCTGCCTTCCTGCCAGTGTTTCCCAGGGGAATAAACTTTACATTGAGTAAAATCAGATTCTTGATAAGACATGGACTCTTAGACGTCATCCATTTTACTCTTTATTCCTCAAATATAGAAATAAATGGTGAGGTTCAGTGAATTGCTCTTTCAACCAGAGTTACTGAACTTGCTGGGTCTAAAACTGAGATCTCCTGGCTCCCAGTTCTGCCATCTTTATACTGGGGACTTAATCCCTCGACTGGGGTGTAGTTATTTCCAGGGAGACAGAGTACCTGATTTTTCATGGCCATGCAGGAATGATCCAGGATGTCAAGTTGATTCCATTATAACTAACTTAAAACATTATTTCTATATTATTATAAAAAATAAATGATTATGGAGTAAAATTGCATTAATATAAATATAAATAAACATAAAATTGTGTTAATATAAATATAAAATTGCAAAATATAAAAATTGCATTCATTTTAAAAGTAAAACATGAAACTTCAAACAAATATCTAGTTTTGGGTGAGTCTTTGGGCATATGTCTTCACACTCATCTGGAAATTTTGAGAAATGCTGTAGATTCCATTTTGCTTTTTCATGATTTCTGAGTTCTTAGCTTTACCCCAGATCCCATGCTTCCTTCCACCTCTTGAACTTCTCCTGCAATGTACAGTAGGAAAATAAATTAGGGCATGTAACACTGCCCACAGCTACCGTCCTTTTCCATACAGGGTGGTGATGAAAGAAGAATATGGACTTAGAGTCGAGAGGAGTGACCCTTGGCTCTGTCTAGTTACTAGTCTAGCAACCTTGGGCAAGTTTTGTTACAGGTCCATTCCTCACTCTCCTTATCTATAAAATGAGCATAACTGGAGTGTGTACTTTATAGGGTTGTTATAAGAAATAGAAAAGAGTGAACATATAAAGTATGATTGGCATAGAAAAGTCTTTCTGCTTATAATTTTCCTTAATTTACATACCTTTTTTCAGAATAGAATGGTCTGTAGTGCATGACAGGGTCCAAATGCTCATACTTGGCCACCGTCAGGCAGTGTGGTATGAGAGCTTGTCACCAGAGGGCAGAATCCAATTACCCCTTTCTATTCATTTCCCCTAAGTCTGTTGCCTCAAGGGTTTCTCATGAATCTTATCTGGTTGGTGTGGCTCTAGTCCAATAGGTCTAAAAATTAATCAACAATCACCTTTTGAGTGTATGTTGTATGCCAAGCACTGTTAGGCGTGTAGGTGTGCGTGGCTGGTGAAGAAAAGAAGTGAGACAAGGGTGTTGCCCTCAAAATGATTACAATTTCAGGGAGATGATAGGAATATCACACATGAACCAATTAGCCATCAACACATATAAGAACAGAAAAAAAAATGTTTATTAAGAATGTCAGGTGCTTTCAACAACTTCTTTCCTTTAGTTTTTTATAATTCAGTGTGAACTGAAGTACTACAGATAATGAGTGCTTTAAAATTGGGTAGATAGTGTGGACAGATTGAGTTTGGAGTGATGGTTGGGGAAGCTTTCATGGTGGACCTGGAACTTTAGATTGTCTGTGCAGGATGGATAGAATTTGGTTAGCTAGGTAAGAGTGAGGACCACGACTGTGAGAAAAGGAAGAAATGAAAGCAAAGACATTGTGGTGGGCATGAGCAAGGTGTATGCCTGGAGTAGTGAGGATCCTGGCCCGATGGAAAAAAAAAGAGAAGGAAGGAAACTAAATAGCAATCATTTATTGATCACACATTACATGAAAAGCCCTGATCCACATACTACAGAAGAAACAGGTCTCACCTTAGCCTAAATAACCAGGTTATTGGCAACTTGCTCAGAATTCTGGTACCTAAATCTGGACAGTACAACTATACTGCTAAGATTATAGCTCTTTGGTAGCTTAGCAACAAGGAGCAGATGGTATCCACATGGATCTTTCCAGGAATAGCACCACATGGAGTGAATCAGTGAATTAAGTAGGTATGGTTATTATGGCATGGGGCACATGGACTAAATCACATCTGAGATTTGTGCTAATGACTACATTTTTCATGGGATTTTCAGGGAGCATTTGCATAAATAAACCAGTTACATTTGTAAAAGCTCAGTGTGAATCAGTGGGATTTGAGGCATCATGGCTTAATGGTGAAAAGCAAAGGGTTTAGAGTCAGAAGACCTGGGTTTGAATCCCAGTTTTGCTTCCTTCCCTCTAGCCATCTGACTCTGAGAAATTTACTGAACTACTCTCAGCCTCTGTTTACTTACTCTATTTACTTATCTATAGACAAGGGAAAATTCCACCAAGCCCCCTAGGGTTCTGTAAGGAATAAACAATAAAACATAAATAAAAAGCTTACCATATGTGCCTGGCACACAGTGGATACTTGGTTAATCAATGTTAGTTCCCTTCCTTCTTCCTATGTGAATTAAATGATTGAATGTGTGTGAACACACTTTATAAATGATAAAGCATGGTATTAGTGGTCAATATAATTATCAATTTGAGTGTCATTGTTGACTTTGTAGACGTAATTTTGGTGAGTCATTTATTTTAGCCTTTTATAGTAAGTGCAAGAAGGTATGTGGTGACTGTGCAGTATAAAAGTTTGAAGAGTCTTCATAACTAATAGTTCAAGCAATTTCCATTTCTTTACCAAATGGGATTAATTCTAGAGTAAACTTATGAAGTTAAAAAAAAAACTATCTTTGTTTCACTGGTCTCTACTTTTTGTGCCTCATTTTACAGGCTACTCCATCTTTTCTGTACAGGGGAAAAGAGATGCCACCTCAGCCTAACTGAGGTCTTTAGGATATCATCCATTTTTTTACAAAATATTATACTATTTTATACTTCTATTTTAAAGGCAAATCAAACAGAGCTGATAACACTTCAATCCAAGGGAATGAAATACTAATGATGAGCTTTCTAGGGTCAGTGAGAGAAATCATGTAGACCAGAACAGACTTTTGGACACATCAAACCATAATAGGGTACAGAAACAAATGTTTTGCCATGGTTAAGAGTTACCCATTTTGGAGCCATGCTGCCAGGTTTGACTCTTGGTCCTGGCTATTACCAGCTGGATGACCTTGGGCAAGTTACTTAACATCACTTTTTTTGTCTGTAAAGTGAGGATAATATTTTTTATTTATTAAGAGAGTTCAGGCAAGCAAAATTGAATTGAGTTCAAGCCACAATATGATTTGTCATCCTTTCTTCCTATTGTCTGAGCTAGGTTGGTGGTAAGCTAGGTAGGTAATCATCTACACATTTTATTAAATGCTAGGGAGAAGGACCAAGATCTTAGCTTCCTCCAAAATTGTTCCCTTAAGACAACATGCCACAGCCATTAACCTGAAGTTAAGCCTTGGTCAGCCAAGCCCTTAGGTACTTACCTGGCTCACTCACCTATTATTCTTGCCTCAGTGTCCTCACCTGTGAGGGATGTGCTTTATGTCACTGTAGAATAATGGCAAGCCAGATGACAGACCAGAACCACTTGATGATATTAGTAATGATGTCTTGGAGTGTGGCTGGATCAAACTGCAACCACCTGGTTGGCCTTATGGAAAGGAAACATGAGAGTGCGTTGCGCACTGTCTGGGGGATGGACACGCTTGAATTTCTGTCTTGGGGGGATAGGGGAATAACTACATGATAAGTGCAATGCGCACTGTCTGGGGAATGGACACGCTTGAAGCTCTGACTCAGGGGGATGGCGGGACATGGGCAATATATATATAACCTGAACTTTTGTACCCCCATAATAAGCTGAAATTAAAAAAAAAAGAAAATATAGGAAAGCAAAAAATAAGCACAGATAGTAAATAAAATAAACTTACATTTATATATTTCTCTTTTGCTTTACGTGCATTATTTCTTCAGCTAACTTCTTGAGAAATAGGTTAACTGGAAAATAGCATTGTCCCATTTTTTAAGTGGGGGTTTTGCAAGAAATTAAGGGACCTAGAAACCCTCTGAGAGCTGGGGAATTGAATCTGAGTCAGTACAGTGAGAAATTTGTCTTCAGACTGTGAAACTAGCAACTTTCCAGGCAGAAAATAAGTGCATTTTCAGACTGGTAGCCTGGAAAAACTCAGTCAAAGAAATGAGATGTTGGGGTTATCATCATGGATTCTGGGGTTAGAAAGACATGGATTTAAAAACTGGTTATGACACCTCTTAGATTAGTGAGCTTAGGCAAGGGACTCAGCCAGTTTGGGCCTCCTTTCCTTCTTTTCCTTCCTTCCTTCCTTCATTTTTTTCCTTCTTTTGTTCTTTCTCTATTTCTTTTTAATGTGAACAATATCTTTCTAGAATATTGTGAAAATTAAATGTACTGTTGTATCTTAAAGTACTTATCACAGTCTCTGGAACACAATAATTCCTCAAAATGTACTTAATAATACTTTATCATTATTCTTGATTATTATTATCATATAATTTTGATACTAAGTAATTGTGAGATCTGGGTCATGACACTTTCTTTGTTTTAATGTCTGTATTTGTAGAATAAAAGGATGAAAATAAATGTACCTCAATATCCTAGCTTTAAAAATTCTATGATCCTAGAGTATGTTTGTTCTTCTTCCCTCTCACTCAGCCATTAATATGTCTTTAATCAGTCATTTACCAAATAATTTCTTTGGGGCTTACTCAAAGAATGCCTGAATCAGTCACTGGGTGTATCTGTACCACTAACCTTTTCCTCGGTCATGACTCCTGCAGGCCTGTTCACACTGTATACTGGGCCTCAGTACCTGGGCCAAAGTGAGGAGAGGAGGGTTCTTGGACCAGTCAAGATCAACGTTCATAGAATAAAGTTGGATTATGGATTTGAGCTGGCTGCATAAATTGTTGATTAACATTACAAATTAGAATCCAGAGAGATCTGGTAAAATCTAATTTTATTCTAAGGTACAATAGAATATGACTCTGGAGCCAGACTGCTTGGGTTTGAAGATGTTCTATTTACCAGTTGTATGACTTGAGGAAAGTTATTTAACCTCCGTTTCCTCACCTTTAAATTGAGAATAATAGTACCTGTCTCAGATAATTGTGTGAGGATTAAATAAGTTAATTTACATAAACTATGTGCTATATAAGTGCGTGCTCTTATCACCCATCCTAGTATTAATATGTCATGGAATCTAGGTGTGGCTGGGTCATGATACCACATGCCTTCATGTAGTGGTAGTTGCAGGTTCCTGGTAAATCCTTCAAGTAGAAATAGGGTCCTGCCAACACCTAGGGATATGGGGCTCCAGCCTAACAGATTGTGGGAAAGACAGAGAGGGAAGAGAGCATTTCAGTCCCAGCAGAGACCTAGAGTATAATTCAGGAAATGGAAGCAGAATTCACTCCCCCAGTCATGCCACATTTTTATTTCCAGAATAAGCCAATATGATGGAAGGTTTAGGAGAAAAAAGCTAACACAAAATATAGTTATCATGGGTTCAACACTCAGCATATCCAATTTAGTACTTAATGTTGGATATCTCATATCAGACCTGATAGAATGTGTCCGTAGTAACCCTGATATTCCACTTCCCTACTCGGGGTCAGGATATGGTCTGATTGGAGCTCACTCTGTTAGTGATCCTCTGTGTGACTGTGATGTTAAAAGTCTATTAACATGATATCTTGCAGCAGCCAATCTAAGCCAGCTAATATTTACCTTGAAGTTCTGGGATTTCTAGCTCTCACAGTGAAGTCTCACACACACACACACACACACACACACTCAGAGGACTCATTTTGAAACTTTCAGTGGCTTCCATTTTGTTTCAAATCATCATGCCATGTCATATATAAAAGTCATTTATATATAAATAGACAAAAAAAACCACTTCTTGCCCACTCAGGTATCTTACCCCATAAGGCTGAGTGGTAAGACAAAGGTACCCCCAAACAGCTCATATGTTATTTTTGCCATATTTTACCTCCTATTTAACTTGACCTACTGATAGCTGCTTGCCGTATGCTTGTGTCTCAAGTCAACTGAAATCCTTACACAATTTCTAGCCCCATGAGTGTTATTGTTCAGTTCTTGCTATATCTACTTCACTTGATGAACTAGCTGGTTTCTCCTCTTTTCTACCTTTCTTCCTAAAAGTTTAGGTACTAGATTCAGGTTTTTGACCTTCCCACTGGGTAACCTATACTTCTCAGACCTAAGCTTCCCAGAGAGTGTTCCTGACTGCCTTGCTACTCTACCCCCCTTGCCAATACGCTTGAGGAGGCTTCTTCACTGTAGCTGGCTTTATGACCACTTACCCACTTATGTCGGAGGTATTTGCCAGATCTGGCCCTTATAAAATATCAAGAAGTAAACACATCAGTCAGAATCAATGCACTCCTTGGAAAAATTGCTTTTGTTATGTCAGATTCTTTATTGTTTAGATTCTCTTGGTGGCAAGCAACAAGCAAGCAAGAAGTTTGTCTATTATTAGCAAAAGCAAAATTGCTGATGTAATATAAGAATATCTGGGTGTCCCATGGAACCCAAGGACAAGAAAGTGGCTGAAATTCACAAATAACTTGATCTAATAATTTATATTTTATCAGTATTCTCTCTGCTTTCTTCTTGCTCCTCTCTGATTAGCTGTATTCTTCCCTTTGCTGTAAACTGGCTTTCTTCACATGGAAGAGAATATAGTATAAAAGGCAAACCATTTGCCTCTAATAGTATGGTTCACCAAAGAAAGATTGATTTTCTTAATACTTTATAGTTTCAAAAATCATTGCCTAGATTAACATAAAGACAAGCCTTGAACCTTCTGATTAAAAGGAGATTTTTTTCAGATTTGTTATGAATCTTTTTCTAGCAAATGAAAATAATCATATTAAAGGAGGAGAGTGGAATCTGCTGAGTCACCAGTGTGATTTAGGGCTCCAATTAAAAAGGATATCCAATATGAACAGAGAAGGCATTTTTGGGCAGTGTGGAGTGTGGAGAAAAAGCTTGGAGGAAACCATCAAAGTAACTGGGAAATTGGTTTTTAAGACTCAGAAACCAAACTAGATCAAACTACTAGGCATGGCCTCTCCTAATTGCAAAAGTCAACAAAGAGAGAGGCTCCAGGCTAAGCTAAGGGAAGATCTGGATTTATCAACTGATAAGAAGAACACACTCTTGGGCCATGCCTGGTTGGTAACTACACTGTTATTACCACTTTGAATTTTTGTTCTCTGCTGATGTATGTGTTGTTGAGTGCCTAAAAGATTCCAAGAAACTACTGTTAAAACAGTCCAGAATGATCTGTGAAAGTCCGGGAGCAGAGCAATGGGAGAGTCTTCAGAGAACCTGGTGTAGCAGTACGGTGGGGTAGTGTGTTGTTCAGAAGACCCACCATGGCATCTCCTTGACACTCACAACAGGGAGTTGTCAATGTCAGATATATGTGATATATGTATGTGTTCACACAGTCCACACATTCTGTTTGTTCATGCATTTTTATTGACTTTTAGAGATGGAGGTATTAATTGTGGCTTCTGGATTTTTTTTTTAGCACCAAGAAGGAGTAAAGAGCTTTTCACATAACCTAGCCTCCAGATAACATAGATCTGTTACTTCAAGATTCACAGACTCCACATCTGGCAGATATGAAATTATTAATTACCATTTTATAAAAGCTGAATTTACTTAAGTAATAGTGACCAAATAAAGAAAGAAGATGATACTGGATATTGGAAAAATAGTCACGGTTTTGTTGGTAACATATAGATTTTGGGGTTATCTTAGAAACGCTCTACAAAGCTTACAGAGATATAGTACTTTCCTTTACACCCTCATCTATACTTCATCACTACATTTAGCCAATAATTCCTAAGTATTTATTGATCTCCTTCCATGTACCCAAGTGCTGTGGAAAATTCTAGAGAAGTACACAATTTTTGTCAATTTTTAAACATAGAGTCTTATTGAAAAGACCAAATTTGCATAGAGAAAATGGGAAATAGCACATAAACATATAAAAGTTTTAAATGGCATTGCATAGGAAATGGGATTCTGTATAAAATTCATTCCCATAACACATTCATATAACCTCAAAAAGAAAAGTAAAAAATGGCACAAAAGTTCCAAATAAAATCAATACATATTTATTGACCAAAGCTATAGTAAATAATCGGGGGAAATACAAGTATTGGGTGTGATACTCAGAGAGTTTTTGGTCCAGTCATGGAGATAAAGTACACTTTTGTGAGTCATGGGAACCAAACAAAAAGCATAGGAAAGATGTCATCAAAACTAAAAACATTAAAAATAAAATAAAATATATATATTAAGATTTTACCAGATTGCTTGCAACATCCTGAGACATCTCTTGCCTTCAGGGTGGTCTTTGCTTTGTCTGGGTCTCCTGTGATGTCCTAGTGTAGGCTCTCATGTCCCTCCAGGACTCTTGTGATAGAACCTCCTAGATCCTGGGCTCATGGAGCAGCTTAATGGGGAAAAAATAAATTTTGACATCAGAAAGGCCAATGTTCAAATCTCAGTTCTCATTTTCTCTGAGCCTCAAGTTTTCTCATCTGTAACATAGGAACAGTGATAATAATGCATCATCAGTATGGTTTTGTGGAGATTAAATAAGGATACATATGCATATGTTTATCCACACTTAATAAATGGCAACATATATTTAATAAATGGTAATCATTTTTTTTATTGCCTTTGATGTGAAAGGTCTTAGAACACATGACCTAATCAGGCCTTTTGAGTGCAATTATAGCCACTAACATAGCATTGAGATCTCTGGGGTTATAAACAGTTCACAAACCATCCAACAATATATCTTTACAGTACTCTATCTTATCATACTTAACATTAATACTGAAATTCGCAGTTTACAAAGTACATTCAAATGTATCACCTCATTTTATCTTCAACCTTTTCGGAAAGTTGTTACTACTAATCCCCTTCTACAAGAAGGAAAATGAATCAGAGAGGGATTGTGCACTTGCCCTTAGATCATACCACCAGGCAGTTGCTGAGCCTCCAAATCATGAGATCAGGAAGTTGCTCAGCCAACCTTCAGCCCATGTCTTCTGACTCCAAACCTCATATCCTTTTCACTGTACCACAGGCCTCTTAACAAGCGTTTTTTTGTGTGGGATCCAGTGAAAAATGTCTTTTTCCAAAGCCCCATTTACCCACAAGATACTTCCCCTTAAGAATCCTGAATATACCATGAATAACTAGTTGATCCACTGTGTAGATATGGAGGCCAGGTTTATGTTTACCATGCCCAGTGTTTTGGTTAAGACATGGAATTTTGTTTTGTAAAACCTGCTGGATTGCCATTTGTTTTATCATTTGATTAGGATTCCTCAGGCACAGATTGACATTAAAAGGCTGTTAACTCTGTTAATTCCAGAGGGCACAGCAAATGAAATGTCTCAAAAGTTGAGCACTTTCCAAAACCACCATGTCGTATAGAACAGCTTTCAATTAATCATGATGAAAGTATTTCCTTTATCTAAATGAAATCTGTAATTTGGGACAAAGATTAAAGATCCTTTGGGGGATAAAGGGAGAGTTGCTGTGAAAATTCTAGAAACTAAAAAATATAGGTCTACTCGATATTAATGAAGTCAGACTGATGATGCAAATAGAGATTACAATCTTTTATTTTCTAATGACTTGGCTCCTAGCACTTCTATATCAGTTTTACACAGATCCCCACTAACTTTAAAGGGAATTGCTGCAAATGATATACACTTTTTTTAAGAAAGAGAGTTTAGCGTATCCAATATGATTTTCTGCCATCTTTGACTGATTTTTAATTTTCTATCTAAGGATTTCTAAGGTATATGATTAGAGGTGCATAAATGACAAAGAAGAGATATGCTACAGCATGCATAATAAGTAAACATATGTATTGATAAGTGAACTCTTTTTGCATTGAATCTTGCATACTCTCAAAAGGCAGTTTAAAGAAAATAGCTGTGAATATTGGTTTAGGTTTAATTTTACTTCCTTGAAAGATAAATCAAGTTTCTTTAGCAAAGTCATTTTATAAATAAATGTTACAAATTTTAACACTCACCAAATTCATTAGAAATCCTTTTCTCACGCACAGCACAAATCCTCACCTCCTACACTGTTGTGTAGAATTTAAGAGAAAATGAATGTAAATACTGTGAATGCTTACTTCCTTTCTTTATGTGGTTAATGTGGCAAACAAATAATTGAAGTGGGGGAAGGTACAGGAACTCTGAGCCATTTCATTTATCCCCCTAACACTTCAAACAGTGTTATATAGATCCTCAAGAAATGCTTGTTGAGCTTTGTTAAATACGTTAACAGAATCTGTGTCAGAATACACTATTTGTTATTTAAAAATTTTTTCCACTTCTCTTTTTTAGGCCAGTCCTGCTCCTATAATTGTCAACACAGATACTTTGGACACAATTCCTTATGTAAGTAACATTTTTATTAAGTCTTTCTTTAAAAACTATGGTAGAACTTAATCAGTTGAATTTAAAATTCAATACATATTTAGTTTCACCCAATCTACATAATCTTATGAAATGATGTGTAGAATTGGTTTTGTGAATTTTCTTTTGATATTTGGTAAATCTTGGTTTAGTCATACAAATATTTCCCTCTTTCATTCATGTTTTGTAAAGCACAAGGGCCCATAATCACAAAAAAAATTGGCAATTCTGTTCAAATAATATTAGTTTGCTAGGAGGTTCACTGGAAAGACATGAGTTGCTAGTAGCAGACATGGGCAAACTTCTTTGGGTTTCTTACTAAATAAAGGAATACTCATCAATTTCTGTGACAGAACCTAGAACATAAAGTAAGTGATCAATAAATATTTTGATGCATTTTATTGGGCTTCTAATAAGAATTGGAACAAATGTTTTGTGAGAATAATGTCTAACTATATATAATGAAATATATGGTTTTATAAAAGCAAGGAGCATGAGATAATAGGATCAGGCAGATCAATGAAGCCTAAGATTCTGTATCTACAAAACAGTTACAGCCAAAGTTCTTGAGGATAGAGTCTGGCTGGGCAGGGATGTTTAGAGACTTGGCAATAGGCCACAATGTGGGTGAGTGGTTGACAGACAGCATGGAGATCCAGCAAGGCTTTGTGTGTGGGCCCTAGCCGATGAGTAGAGGATAGTGATCAAGGAGGACAGGACAGCCACTGATCCATGCAGACAGCGCGTATGAAACAGAGAAGAAGGGCTGCAGGGATAACAGACAAGAACAAACAGATTCCCGGCCTTTGATTAAATTGAGTAAAGCATGTGAAGTGCTTAGAAAAATACCTGACACAGAGTAAGTGCTTGGTAAATACTAGTTATTCTCAGTCTTGGACCCCAACCTCAAATGCCTACATGAACCAAGCAAATCACAGAACCAAATGGAGCAGGTGGAGTGGGGACTGTGTGGAATAGAAAGCACATGGCCCTCCACGGGGGCAGCTGCCACTTGGAGCCCAGTGTTTCCAGATCATCCAGTTTTTCAAGAGAAGTTAGATATTTGAATTTTTATGTACATGTTTGCAATTTCTAAATACAGACAACTAATTTTTGTAAGTTCAAACACTCTGTATGTCAAACAAAGCGTGCCTAGTCTATAGGTTGCCTTTTGAGAAATGGCTACCACAAAGGCACTGGAGGTCCTGAGCTGGTTCTGCAAGCCAGCCGGCCCTCAGCCACAGGGGAACCAAGTGCTGGAACTGGAGTACAAGGCTGGGACTTGATTATAAGAACATTGACTAAAACTGGGACACAGGGTCAGGACAAGAATAACAGCAAGCTTGACTTCATGCTGAGTCACCTGAACTACTGAACTAGGGCTTCCTAAATCTTTCTGAACAAGAATAGTTTGGGGCCTGACCGGAAATGGGAGTAAGCTCACTAGTAGCAATCAAGTGGCCCTGGCTGTGCAAAGTAAGTCGCTATAGAGGGAAACAAAGCAATATAATAATATTAAAGGCACCTATGTCCACTATTCTATGTCTCACTCTTCCTATCTTCCTTTACTTATCAAACACTTATATTGGGGTTACTGTATGCCCAATACTGTTTTAAGCACTTAACATATTTTAATTCATTTAATCCTCATAACAATTGTATGAGGTAGGACCTATTAATTACTCTATTTTACTGATGGGAAAACTGATCATAAAAAGGTTAAGTAACTTGCTCAAGGACTCACAGTATGGGGCAGAGCCAAACTGAATCCACATAGCCTGGCTTTAGCGTTGAGGTCTTATTTAATTTCTATCATGATGCTATTTGTTTCTTCCCTCCCTCCCTTGTTTTCTGTCTCTCTGTTTGGGAACACAGTTTACTTACTTACTCCTTTGCTATATATAGATTTGGATGGTTGACTAACTTGTCACAGAGGCTTCATTGCCCTTAGGATAGGGATCCATGCATATATTAAGAAATCCTATGTCCCAAACAAATCTCCTTATAATAGCCATTGGCAAACCAGGGGAGCAGTGCTTTGTAGAAGTAGACATGGAGCACAGAGGCTTGATTTTGTAAATAAGACCACTTCCTTTTGGTGCATCTATATTATTTCAAAGCCTTCTATTAGGATTCTCATGGCTTAACTGAGAGATGCCCTCATGCATAATTTATCAATAGGATCTAAGGATCTTGTACAGATATGCTCAATTAATATTCCAACTAATTAACTAGTAAAATCAGCCACATATAACAAATTAATCAAATTGCTCCCATTCTCCTAAATATTAGCTTTGCATCAGACTTGGAGTTCTTTGAACAGTTTTATTTTTTTTAAATCTTCAACTTTTTCTACCTAGTGCAACCCACCTTGTGCTTCCTTTATAGTTAGGATCTTTACAGAGATTTGCTGAGCAGTTTGGTATCTTGAAAATGTCCCAGTTCTCATCACAGTGTGTTCCTTGAGCAATTCACTTAATATTTCTGTACCTAAATTAATCTATAAGACAGGAATTATAATACATATGCCAGAGATTTTGAGTGTGAAATCATGTTTTGTTAACTTCTGGTTGGTAATAGTTTATGAATTTATCATTTTTCTAATAAACACTTAGGAAATAACACATGCTAAACTTTGAGAGCATGGTTAATATGAATATCTTTAGAAGAAATATGAATACATTATCTATTGAAAATGGCAGACTTAGCACGCAGCCATTAATGTGGATATGCTTTGGTTCTTGGCATAGTCCCAACTCTCCCTTTTGTCCCTGACTCACTGGGTAACCTTGAACAAATCACTGTTCCTTTTGCAGTCTATTTTCTCATTCCCCAGTGTTCTATACTTTGTTTTCCTCTTTTCTTTCTCATGTTCTAGTTGTTCACATAATTTCAGCTCTATTTAATGAAAAAACGATTTCAGAGTTCCCTAGGGCATTTTAGTCATGTTGCATAAGAACATTTCCTTTTTAACATTCTTGAAAAATATTACTGAAATGACAAATTTTACTTATATATTAAAGTCCTCATAAAAATAATTCCATTACAAATAAATGTATTAATTTTGCTGATTAGCAAATCTGATTTTAGGTATAAATGGTTCTTATGGAAATGATTCCTTGGCACACATGCAAATGACAATTGAATCACTAAAGGAAATTTCTAGGGCCAGAGGGAATTTTTATCCAAGTGTCTAATGAAAGCACAAAGGACATTTAAAGGAACATCTTCTTTTCTTAAGAAGGTGAGTTCAGAGACATTAGAGCTCTGCCATTAATGAAGGGGTCACTAAGGTTCTCATGCATCAATGCCTCAAATAAACTCAGTTTGGATGATGTCATGGTATTTTAGGGTTGGGTAGGACCTTACATGTGGCATAGCCCAGCCTCTCATGCAAAGCAGGAATCCCTATATGAAAATTAAAATCACTCAAGGAGAAGCAAGGAGAGAGAAAAGAACATTTTCTTATTTCAGTATTCTCTAGTTTCTATTTTTCTCTCAATCTTTTTGTTCTTCCCCATTATATGTTGAATATTGTTTTATGCCAGGTATTGAAAATATTCTGTTTTTAGGGGAGCTCAGAGTAATTAGAGCCTGTTTGTGACTTGTAAGCTCAGCTCCCTGAAGCTTGACTCAATCAAATGATAGCATGTTACCCTGCAGGCACCCTGCAGCCAACTGACACGGAGCCCTCCTCTCCCTTCAGCAGACACTAAATTAAAGTTCTGTATCAAACACCATCCAAATAAATCCCATTCTTCCTGCTTTAGAAAAATAAAACTAATCACAGATATTCTAGAATGCTTCCCGCCCCCCCCCCCCCCCAGTATTCTCTAGTATTCATTTCATAGTTTGATAATATTCTGACCCATTTTCTGGAAATACACTGTAGGAAGTGGCATACTTGAGAATCATGAGTTTTAAATCTTATTAAGTCCCTTGCAAGTCAATTAATGCAAACCTCTCATTTTACAGATACAGATATGCTAGCTTGGTCTACCATTTACTGTTACCTTATGTGGCATTCAATTTTTGGTGTGTGACCAACAAGCATGAAATCAGTGGCATATCTATATATGAATTTTCCATCTTTATTAAGCGCTTATCACACACTGTGGCTGTAACTTTCTTAGTTTTGCAGTTTGAGGTGCAACAGCAAAACTAACACGAAGTTTCTTTTTCTTTCTAAACAATTTCAGGGATAAAAGATTTATTCTTAGTGTAGATCTTAGCAACCTTAGCATATGATTTTTTTTTCTCTTATTAAGTGTAGAACTTTCACCTTTTCATTTAAAGGAAGTACTCTATGGTTTCTATTTGGCATATTCAAATTGTCAGCATTATTACTCACTGGGAAAGTTGATCTGATAACCAAGAGGGCTACTAAGTGACTCATAGGTCGGCAGCATAGACATTGTGGATACACTGGACAAAGGGATGATTCACGTCCTGTGCTAGGCAGAGCTGGACAGTAAGAGATTTCATCACACTACTCAGAATGGCATGCAATTTAAAACTTATGAATTATTTATTTCTGGAATTTTCTATTTAATATTTGCAGACCATGATTGACCACAAGTAACTGAAACTGTGGAAAGTGAAACTACAGAAACCTGGACTGCTGTACCAGATTGGCTAGGGCATCTCTGTTTCATATGTTTCATTCTGGGGTCCAGGAGGTGGGACAGTGGCTATTCATCATATGTTATTCACATCATCATGGCCAAAGCACAAGAAGTCAAGCCCATGACACAAGCACAGTTAAAGCCTCTGCTCATGTTACATCCACTAACACCCAATTGGCCAGAACAAGTCACATTGCCAAGTTCAAAGTGAAGGAAGGAGTGAATATTTGCTAAACAGTAAATTGATTTACCACACCAAGGCCCTAAATAAAAAGGCTATGAATCTACATATTTCCCTTCATAATTAAAAAAAAAAGTACAAAAGAAGGAATCGTGCACTTTAAAAAATTGATAGGTCAATGACAATAAATGATTAAATTGTCGGAGGGACCCGGTTGAACTGATATAGGGAGTGAGTGTCTGTATTATTAAGTGTGTCTAAGGGAAAATATTGAGAAGTAAAAGGAACATCTAGCAAGTATTGGCAGTGCAATGACTTTACTTTTCTATGAGAAACTTTGTTCTCTGAAATTTTGTTTCCAGAGCTAAAAATAATAGTGGAGACAAGGCCAGCAGTTGCAGGATTGTTGCTTAGCAAACCTCCCAGGAAAGTAAGGGAGAGAGGAAGATAGAAGAAAAAAGGAATAGAAGGAAGAGTTGATTACAAAGACTGTGAGAGGGTCCTCATTGGATTTGGCTCCCAAGAAGATAATGTATGTAAAAGTTATTTGAAGATAATGGTAATATCATTATAATATTATCAGCGATATTTGTATAGAGTGCTATAAATGTGAAAGGCCACTGGATGCAAACACGACTATAATTCTAGGGAGGAGGTCAAGAGAGTGATCTAAAGGGAAAAAATGGCCTCCAAAAAGGCTGACAATGTGAGTGATAAGCAAAGAGAAAGGATACTGGGGGTTCAGGGACATAAAGACACAATTGAATTAGCGGTGAGGTTCATTCAGAAGCCAGAGAATGGGCTTGAGTCTAAGAGATGTTGTTAAGAAACATTTACATGGCACTTCTGATTGATTCCAGTTGCAGGAAGCTGAGGATAAGAGCTCTCTGAGGAGGAAGTTTTCATATTACAGAAGAGAGATGACCAAGCACTTGGTTGTAGAGCTGGACATTTAGACATTAATTTCTTTGAGTCACTATGTACAATAACAGACCCTTGTGATTTATTCTACTATTCACTTTTAATTGGACAGTTTTTCAGAATTGCTGTGATGGGAAAGGAAGCAGAAGTACATTTGTTTTGTTTGTTTTCATTTTCTTTTCTTTCTTTTTCTTTCTTTTTTTCTTTTTTTTTTTTTTTTTGAAACATTCTGGCAGTGATAAATATTGGTAAGTAAGTATTTTGGAAGACTTTGCTGATTTTAGTACACTTATCCTTCAACAAACATGTTTTCTTCTTTTTCTAGTTTTCACCATGAACAATGTTAAAACTATATTGCTGATGTTTTTATCTGTTGAGAATGTAATATTATCCAGAGATTTTAAAAAATTCTTACTACCAGAAAACAGCTTAATTTTGGCTAAATTATGCCCATGAGGCAATAGGAATTTAGCAATAGAGGCAAGGCTATCAATATTTGTCCCAGCATAAGACCTAGCCAATCCAAATCCATTGCTCTGCTGCCATAATCAGCAGATTCCCTACTTTTAACTGCTTGCTACTTTGCTCTAAAAGGCAAGAGGTGGAGCAGATCAGTGCTTTTCAAATGTTGATGTGCGTATGAGTCAACTGTTGATTATCTTAAAATACAGATTCTGATTCAGTAGGTTTGGGACGTGGCCCAATAATCTGCATTTCTAATAAATTCCCAGGTGATGCTGATACCTCTCAATTATGTACCACACTTTGAGTTACAAGAGAATATAATGAGAGGAATTAACCTTTGATTTTATGCATAACTGGCTTCTAAGCCCACCTCTGTCAGTTAGTACTTTTGTGAGTTTTGGTTTAGTGAAATCATCTATCTAAACCTCTTTCATTAAATATAAAATAAGTATAATAATATTTTGCCTTGTAGAAGTAGTTAAGAGTACTCTTCCTAGTATATATAAAAGGTACTTAATAAATGTTTATCATAAGATTGAAGATAGGGTGGGGGTGTACCTATGATAAAATAAAACATTCCTCTGACTTATTCTTTAACTGATGAGACAGGAATGCAGAAGCCATAGCTAGTTCAGGGGTAGGGCCAGTAGCAGTCATGTAGGTCCATGGCCTACCTACATCTGTCTTCCCTGTAGCCCATGGACAAGCACCAGCATTATTACCTGGGAGCTTGTGAGCAATAGAATCTAAGGCCCCACCCAACACCTACCAAATCAGAAACTGTATTTTTAACAAGAACCTGTGTGATTTGTATGCATATTAAAAGTTGAGAAGCACTGCTCAATAAGACAAAAGCTTCTTTTTTGATTTGGATCCTGCTGTTTTGTTCTTTTGCCACACTTTTTGGCCTGCCTTTGGGACAGCTGCCTTTTTTCACTTTTCATCTTAAACATATGCATATCTGTAGAGGAAAAGGCTCAGTTTAATTCAACAAATTGAATACACTTAATGACCAACTACTATGTTGTGCTAGTTTCAGGACCTGTGCTTTCCAAGAAAGTAATTACAAGTCACACAGTTATTTAAAATTAAATTAAAATAATATAAAATTATAAAACCAGTTCCTCAGTTGCACTAGCCACATTTCAAGTGCTCAGTAGCCAATATGGTTATTGGGTACCATATTCAACATTGCAGGTATGGAATATGTCTATCATTCCAGAAAGGTCCATTGGAAAGAGCTGCTCTAAATAATACATAAGAAAGAATAAAAGGCATAAGGGAGCTAATTTCTATCAAGGAATCACTATATTCTAGGTTCTTTACATATATTACCTAATTAATCATCAAAATTATCCTCCTAACTTTTTTGAGTTAGATTCATTTCCTTCTTTTTAGATTTGAGTATATTCAAATTTAAGTAGTCAACACTCTCCAGGAATTGTGGTGTATACTCATGTGGAAGATATGGCCCCTGTTCTCATGGCCTTTGAAAGCTTAACTTTCAAGGCTCTCATATAGGACACACATGGAGGCATGCAAGTAATTACTGAACACTTTCATAAAAGTTAAGTGATTTATTCATCATTGTCTTATTTTTGTAAAATTATAAAATTCCTATTTAGACTGGGATGAATTTTTAAAAGAAAAACTTAAAAATCAATGGAAGACCTGACCTACTTACTCATTCACTAACCTACTTCAGTATTTTCTGCCCTGCACCACCCTTGCAGAGGGCAGTTTTCTGTTTATTCAACTCATAACTTCTCATCCACTAGGAAGCCCTTCTGTAGGCCTGTCATATTGGACTTAAAGTGGGAGGCAATAGAAAACAAAACAGTTTTCCAACAGGAGAATGTGATAGGTGAGTAGAAGTAGCAACAGAGTCCCCTTTTTGTGGGTGTGATTCCCCTGAAAACACATGCCCCTTATGCCTGGGCAAAGAAGCCAGTCTTATTCAAAGGAGCTCACCCTGGCAGGGAAGGTTTAAGAACAAAGGGAAAATCATCCTGAAAAGACCTTTGTATAGCTTCTCAAAGTCATTACTACTCAAGGTGTCATCTGTGATCTGGAAACACTGGGTCTCACAGGATTAATTATTAGAATTGTGAGATCTCCAGCTCCATCTCAGAGCTATAGAGTCAGAATCTCTGAGAGTGAGGCTGGGGAATCTGTATTTTTACAAGCACTTGAGATGATTCTTGTGCACACTGAAGTTTGACAGATACTGCTTTATAATTTATAAGGCACTCTTACAAGATAGTAGGGACCCTAAACAGTTCTAGGTTAGGCAGGAAATACTGCATACAAAAACAACCAAATAAAACATCGAAAGTACAATGATAAGATGTTTAACGTTAATCTGAACTAGCATTTAATCCTAGTTGTGTTTGTTTTTAATCACTTGGGACACTCATTTTCTCTCATAGTCTAGTGAAGAAAAGATATCTTAACAAAACTGGATAATGTATGGAGAAAACACATGCTATTCAACACCCCTTGCTTATCTCTGCCTGGTTCTCTCTTGCATATCCTAAAGTGTTCAGCTTAAATAATGCTTCTTCTAGGAAAGTGAGAAGAGCTCCCATTGTGTGCTTCTACTGCAGGCTTATTTTCTTTCAAAGAAATTATCATGCTGCATTGCAGCTATTTCTTTAATGGGTGTAAACTTCCTCCCCAGGGTGTAAACTTTATAAGCGTGAAGGAAAATATTGCTTTATCTTTCCCGCCATTGTACCTCTACAATTCAGCACATTTTTACTGTCTGGCAAAAAGGAAGGAAGGAAGGAAGGAAGGAAGGGAGGGAGGGAGGAAAGGACAGAGGAAGAAAGAGAGGGAGAAAGGGAGGGAGGAAGGGAAGAAAGATGTGGAGAAACTGCAATAAGGAGGTATGTTACAAGAAGGGATCTTAATTGAAGAAGTCAGAGGAAGGTAGAATTTTATCTGACTCTTAAAGAATAAATAAGACTTTTCCAGGCAGAGTAGATAAAAGACATTCTAAGAAGAAGGAACTGAATGTGCAAAGGTCAGAGTTCTGAAAACTCGTATGTCCTGAGTTCTGTGTAGCTGGAGCATACAGTAGTAGCATAATATGAGTTTGGAGAGGCAGGGTTGAGTCTGACTGTGAAGGCCTTGTTTGCTTGATATAAACTTTGGACTTTTTCCTGTAGGCATTGCTAGTAGTATCATCTTCTCATACATTTGGGAAATTATAGACATCTTTTTTTTCACCACTGTACCTCTAGGACGTAGTCTGTACCTACTATGTAGTAGGCAGCCTGAAACATATATATTAAAAAAAAATAAAACTAAAACAATAGTGATCATTTAAGAGCAATGGACCACAGGCTGTTCTTGAGAATTTTCTTTATTTCCTTATCTCCTTATATTCGTTCACCCCATTCCATTAGTACAGAATGCCTTCTTCTCCATTCCTGTCTTTTAGATCCTATTACACTGCGCTGCCATCAGGAATTCCTCAACAATACCTCAAGGCAGCCTTAATGTCTCCTTTCTCCTCTATTTCATACTATTTCACTCACAGGAGGCTGCCTGCTTTAGTGGAAAGAGGATAGACTGGGGTCTTTGATTCTACCATATTCTAGCTAGGTCTCTTAGGAAATTAATTTCTCTGACCTTTCTCTCTTCTCTGTAAGTAGAGATAATAATAACCACCTTGCATAGTGTATTATTTGGGATACAGGTTCAGTTCCCTGTAACAGGGACCAAAATAACAATGCTTTTGCAAGACAGAAATATATTTCTCTCACATATGATAGTCCCTAGGTGAGTTGTTTAGAGTTGGAGCATCTGTTCTTCTCTACATGGTCTTAAAAGGACCCAAGTATCTTTTATTTTTTTTGCTTTATCCCCCTTGAGCGTGATCCTTGTACATATAGTCCAAGAGGCCTGCCACCATGACAACATGCCAAGGAATATGTTGGAAGAAGTATTGAGCTAGCTGGGCATGGTTTATCCCTTTAAAGGCATCTCTGGGAAGTTGTAAACATGATTTTCTGAAGATTTAGATTTTAGACACAAAGCCACTCCTAGCTTCAAAGGAAGATTGACCATATAATCTTTATTCTATGATATCCTGAGCCCAGATAAAAATTAGAGATCCCATTACTATGGAAGGAAAGGATAATGAATATTGGATGATAACCACTGGTCTCTGTTACATAGCATCCTTAGTGGTATTCCTCAATGTGGGGACCTTTTGCCCAGGGGATGCTAAAGATGATCCATGAAGTACTGGAAGAAAGTAGGAGAACTTTTCTTTATAGTTTCTCATCATTTATAATTTCAACATTTTATATATTTCACAATAAACAATGTATTATTATAGTTGTACAAGTATGCAATTACTATACGGACTAGTACATATGGGGGATGCATGCTCACAAATATTTTACTGATAGGAACACTCAAAAATTTTAAAGATCACCAATTGTAAGCTTTAAAGATAATATTTAGAAATTTTTCGCCTCATAATAAATGATCAACAAATGATGCCCATGGTTACTGTGCCACATTAGTATTTATGATATCTTTCTTCCTTGTTTAGTAGCAGTTCTTATCACTTGGTGGTAGCCAAGTAGCCAAAGCCATGCTTTGTTTATCTTTAAATTCCAGGGAGCATCTACCTCAGGTCCACACACGTAGTAAGGTTTCAATAAATGTTTGTCACGGTTATGCTTGATTGTATTGTTCATACTTAGCTGTTTAAATAAAGAGTGAAATTTTATTTGAAAAGCTAACTCATCAGGTAAAATGTGTGTGTTTTATGTTTTAGTTTGATCTATGTGATCATGTGGATCGAGATACATGTGACCACCCAAAAGTGGGACACCCAATTTATTGGCTGAGCTTGTAGTTTAACATGCTCATCCATAACCACTCCTTTCAAAGCATGATCCTTTACAAATGCCTTTTTCTTTCTCAAATGTACTTTTGAAAGAAAGTATAGGCAGTCACATATGATGAACAGGAAGATCGTGGTTGATTGGGTAAGAACAAATAGAAGAAAGATGAAGGAAGAGTGACAGTTGAGTAAAAAGCCAGATCAGGAAAGGAAATGAAAACAGAGTAATAAAGAGTGATGGATTAACATTTTTATATTATCTTTCCTCAATTGTAAGAGTATTATATTTGGATTGAGCTAAAATCCCTATTTCAAAAAAAAAAAAAAAAAAAGAAGAAGAAATACTAAAATATTTTTCTAGAGCTTCAGAAACTTTATATGATGCTTAGGGTATTTTATAATCTTATCTCTGCCCTGTTAAATTTTATTGGGCTTTTAAATGGACTTTTCTACACTGATATTTTTTAGGGACCAATTCTTCAGGGAATGACTAAAGCTTCTTTTCTCTGGGAAATCAGATACCTTGTTTCAGTGGTTATGTTTTCTAAGTGTGTCATATCACAGCCCCAAATTATTTTCCCTCACTTAGAAGCTCCAAATTTGAGTATTTGAAGAGCAGGATGAACTTGCATGAGCTTTTCTTTTGGTGAAAAAGCTTAGTTGCTGCTTCACAAACCGCTTTAATGGAAATGCATTTTGATTATCATGATTTCCACCAACTGCCCCAAATGATGC
Source organism: Eulemur rufifrons (assembly GCF_041146395.1). NCBI lineage: Eukaryota > Metazoa > Chordata > Mammalia > Primates > Lemuridae > Eulemur > Eulemur rufifrons. The sequence goes on from NC_090988.1 coordinate 44,636,982, forward strand.
TTTGCCTAGAAGTGTTTTATTTTAGAAACTCAGGAGCATAAAACTAAAAGAATAGCAATCCAATGAGATGTCACACAAAGGCAAAGTTGTCATGAAATAACAGGACCGGATAGGTCAACCGGCATACTGAGAGGAACAAATAAACAATAGTCCATCATAATCAGCATCACTTGAAAGACAATCTCAAGGAAATTTTTGTTTACTTTTTTGTTGTTTTTAAAGCACATTGCTAATACTTTTCCTGATCCCCTGAAGCAGTGGTTCTCAACCTTGACTGAACATCGTAATTGCCTCCTGCTTTAAAAATACTGATGCCTGGACCCAGGCCTAAAGCTTCATTTTTAATAGATCTGAGTCCGGGTGTAGGCACTGGGATGTTTAAAACCTCCTCAGGCGATTCTTTGCTGCAACCAGTGTTGAGAACCACTGTCTTGGAGCTATAAGATGGGGTTTGATCTATTTGAAATGGAAATATAAAATTAGTGCAAGCACTTGTATTGCTTATTATTATCACTAAGGACTGTCAAAGCATCTAGTCTTTCTAACGCACTGTGATTCTGGAAAGGCCTTCCAGTGGAGTGGCTGGTTGGTTTAGTGGGCTCATTAGAGGAAATAAACTGAGCTTGACTCCTGTGAATTTGGTAACAGACAGTCACTGCTAACAAAGCTGTCTGTGCACAGCACATGCCCTCGGGTTCAGACATGATCAAGTTAATGAAACACCCCTTCAAGGGTTGTTCTGCTGACACGTCACCATTTAGGAGTTGTCATTGGGTTGATTAAAAAGGGAGGCATCGACTGTGCTTTGCAGTTTGGCCTAAAGGTCCCTAAAAACACTGAGAAAAGAAATTTGCAGGCCACGCTACTGTTGAAAGCTAGTCTGGGACTGACCTTTAGGTAGGTCATTATAGAACCTGAGACTCAATGTAATTAGAAATAGTCAAATATCAAGACCCTGCCCAAGTCCTCCAGAAGCTTTCCCTGACAACCCACTTCACTGAGCTTTCCTCTATCTCTGAATGCCTACTGCACTTACTTCAAGAAGGATAATGATGAAAAGTTTATTTAACACCAATTTGGTTTAATAAATGTCTTTGCTGGCAAAATGATCTGGCTCCTTTAAAATGGAAAACTATGTTGCTGTGGCCAAGAGCACAGACATGGCAACCAATATAACTGGCTCTTGTGTTAATTTGAAGAAGTTACTTGAGCTCTGTGAACCTTAGTTTTTTATTTGGTGAAAAGGGGAAAAGTGGAACTATCTCATAGTACTAGCATGAGAATGATCTGAACAATTTCATTCATGGTTTAATAAAACTACAGGAATAACAATAGCTTATAATTGTTGAACTATTTGGTAGTATATGATTTTTATCTATACTTTATACATGAGACATTTTAAGCAAAGAGATTATTATAATAATGTGTCCAAGGTCACACAGCAGAGAGTGAGGGGCATGTAATAAGAATAGCATGATGTTACCCTGCCTCTCAGTAGTTGTAATAAGAGATAATTTGCTGAGTTACGTATTTAAGAGACTGAGGGAAACACTTAAAAGTAGCTCAGGTCAAACACAGTGTTGTTATACACTTCATTAATAAAAGGTTGAAGAGCTGCAAAGACAGAAATCATTCCAGAAGTGGTAGACAGAGGAAATTTGCAAGCATACAAAACATGTTGTTGTGAAAGTTAAAACTCAGGCTGAGAAGAGACCTTAAGAGTGCTGTTAGTGATGCCGCTGTGTGTAATAAATAAGAAGAAGAAACTGAGAATGATCCAGGACAGATGGGATGAAAGTTCTGAACCAATGTACTTTTATGTATGTTATTTTAATTTATTCTCAAAATATCCATGAAGGAAACAATCATTTTATAGCTAAGGAAAGTGAAAGATGCTTTGAGGTCATGAAACTCCCAAGTTTATGTCATTAGTTAATAGCAAATTGGTCTTGAATTCAGGTCCTCTGACTCCTCCCAGTTAACTGATTGTGTCAGCTTAAGCAGATATTTATGAGCATTTTTGAAGCTAAGCTTTCTTGTCATCGATCAGATGAGGGAGCTCTGCTGTATGATGGCTTTGGTCTCTTCAATATTTTATCCTTGTTTATAATCTCTGTCTTAGTTCACACTGCTATTACAGAATGCCACAGACTAGGCGGTTTAAATAACAGAAATTTATTTCTCACTGTTCTGAACTGAGAAGTTCAAGATCAGGATGTCAGCATGGCTCAGTTCTGCTGAGGCCTGTCTTGCTAGTTGGTAGATGGCCATCTTCTTGCTATGTCCTCCTATGGAGGAGAGCAGAGAGTGGGAAGCAAGCTCTCTCCTGTGTCTTTTATAAGAACATTAATACCACCAGGAGAGCTCCACCCTCATGACCTATTTACCCACCCCCCATCCCAAGGCTCTAATCCCAAATATCATTGCATTGGGAAGTAGAGTTTCAATGTATGAATTTTGAGGGGATACAAAATCAGTCTATAGACATCTCTGAATTCCACACACCTCTAAGGTACTGTGATCAATTCATATAACAGAAGTCTTTGAATGCGTACTTGTGCCAGGTACTATTACCTTGGCTCATTCTTTGGGAGCAAGACAAAGTTCGTACTCTCGTGGAGCTTACGTTCTAATCAAAGTAGATAACAAAATAAAAGGATGCTATAAGGTAATAAGTGCTCTGAAGAAAATGAAGCAAAGTGATTTGAAAGGTGGGGAGGGCTGTGGCTTCCTTAGAAAGAGAGTTTGGAGAAGAACACTTTCTCTGCAGAAGTGATGTTATTTAGAGCTGTAACCTAAATACAAGAGAAACCTGACTGAAAAATCTTTCAGTGTCTCAGTATTTCTCTTCTATATTTTCTCTACCTATTCCACATAGCCGATCTTTCATTTGAGTTTTTGTTTGTTTGTTTGTTTTTCTTCCTGCTTCCTTCATTCCCAATTTTGGTGAATAACCTCACCATCAACCAACTGTCCAAGCCACATTACATTTCTAGAAGTCATTCTAACTTCCTTCTGCTTTATATTCCTTCATCTATGTGGTCACTAATTCTTATATATTATGTTTGCTAAATGTCTTTTTTCTCTGTCCCGTCTTCTTCTTCATTGTGAAGACCTTTGGTCTAGGCTTTTTAACTATCCCTGGGACCTCTGCAGTTGCCTCTAAACTTGCCTCTCTGTTTTTGCTTTTCCTTCTTCTAGTCCATATAGCTCTCTGAGTTATGATTCTAAAAACCAGTTATGTTCCTGTGAATTTACTACCTAAAAATCTTCCATGGTCCTCCATTGCCTCATAAAATATAAATTCCTTAGTGTGATATTTTTCCTGGGTACCTGTCATCATTGTCCCCTCTCTTCCCTCAGACCTTTCCCGCAATATACCCCGTACTCCCACTACACCATTCTCCCAGTTTCCTGAACACACTGTATCCTTAATGGTTTCCATGAACATGCTGTCCCTTATTTAATGCCTTATCTCTTCTTTTCCACCTGATGATCTCCTACCCACCTTTCAGTAATTATATCAAATGGCACTTTCTTCTTGAAGCATTTTCCACATTTCTGTAATTGTATCACTGAGAATTAGGATCAGTGGTATACAAATCCCAAAATAAGAATTGTAAAATCAGTGATAAAAATTGATTTTTTCCTCATCTGAATCAAGTTCAAACCTAGACAGCCCATGGCTGAGACAGTGCCTCATTAGTTTAAGACCTAGAGTCATTCTATCTTACCTCTTCTAACAGCCCAGCACAGGTCTGCTTTTTTGCCAGGCCACCTCCTAGTTCAAATGGCTGCTGTAGCTCTAACCATTACATTACATTTCAGGCAGTAAGAAGAGACATTAATAAGATCATATTTGCTACCTTTAAAGACACTTACAGAAGTTATATGTAAAAATCAACTCATTCATTGGCTGAACACAGTCACATGGCTATGCCTAGATGAGAGAAGCTAAGATATTTAATTTTTTAGCTGGGTGACAATTTCTGAGGAGAAGAGAATAGATATTTGGAGGTAATCTTTGCTACAGTCACTGTCTGTATAGTATTATTAGTATCTCTTATGAGGGGGGTTATTCTTTTAATTTTTATCTTTCAATTCTCATATTTCCACTATAACCAATACCTGCTAGAGAAGACACTCATGTTCTCTTTGTGATCTGGACCTTGTCTTTGTCTCCACCATTAATTTCCAGGATTATTTATCCTCCTCAGTTTATGTCCTAGCTAAGGTTTCCTGTTTGTCTCACTGTTTCACACTTTTGTGAAATTACATTTTTTTCCTTTAACTAAAATCCTCTATCCCCCCAACTCCATTCTATGAGCTCTCTCCTTATTCTTATACTACCTATATGAAGTTGACCTTATATTTAATTTTTTTCTCACATATCTTCCTCCCAACTAGACTATAGGTCCTTTAACATATATATCATATCTTATTCATTTCTAAATCCTCAGCACCTAGAACATGACTAGAAAAAAAATCCCACTCAATGCATTCTTGAATTAATTAATGAAATAGACAAGTAGGTACATATTCAGTCATTTATTTTCTACTGTTACAAACTTTTATTACTGGTATATCAATATCATGCAGCAAGCTGAGATAGAGCAGTGAACAAAATAAACATTGTCCTTCTCTCCTGGAGTTTAAATTATTGTTGAGGGAGAGAGATATAACAATAGTTGTGAAAGATAGAATAATAAAAGAGGGGACAGAAAACAAATTACTTATAATACTCTGGGACTACTACTGGATACATCTTAGTTATTTTATAAACATATTTAGTTCTTATTTGTGTTGCATTCTTCATAAAAATAGTAGATGAAGTTTGTTGTCATATCATGACAGGTTCATGCCTCTGGGTATGGCTACTGCCAAGAAAACCATAAATTAGCCTGTCTCTTAAATTTGTTGGCTTGAAAAATTATAACTTGCCACGATTCAGATGTGAAGATTTATGTGATTATTGACATCAATAGTTTAAATTATCATGATGAATTAAACACTATCTAAATTGTGGGATGTTCATCTCTGTGGACTGGCTAAATATTCATAATGAGGAAACCTCACTTATTCATAAAAATCATTTATGTTTGTTGAGTGCTTTTTCAATACTGAGTGGTGTTTTACAAGCTTTATATGTATTAGTTAATTTAATCCTCACAACAATCATTTTAGTTAGATATTGTTCTTATCCTCATTTTACTGACACGCACACACACACACACAAATATGACACAAGGAAAAGTTAACCAACATGGCCAAGATCAAGTAGTTAGTAAGGGAAGGAGGCAAAACTTAAACTCCGGCAGGAACTGTGCTTTAAACCCTTGCTACTTGAAAGAAGAGTCCTCAGACCAGCAGCATCAGCATGACTTGGGATCTTGTTTAAAATGCAGGAACTCAGGGCCAACCCAGACTTACTGAATCAAATCATCATTTTAACAAGATCCCGAGATGATTCAAATGCATATCAAAATTGGAGAGGCACTGCTCTAAACCAGTACTCTACACTCTCAAATGCCAACTGCTTATGTAGTTCCCTTTGCATCTGAGCTAGTCAGGCATTGTGTCCTCCTGTAACCTCAAGAAAGTAACATGTTAAATGCTCTAGGCCACCTAAGTGCTCTCCAAGAGAGCATCTACTTTCCCTTTCTTATATTCCATATCACAATATAACATCGACTCTGGGAATCTGGCTGTTGTTGAGCCTTAATTAAAATATTAATCAGAAATATTGACACCATTGACCTCCATTTCTGTGAATCACTTGGGTTATGTGGATTAAGAGAAATATGGTATCATCTCTTCATTAAAAGTAGTTATACCATGATATTGGAAAAAAAAAATTGGAAGCAGGAGGTTAGATGGCAAAGCAAAAAGAACATTTTAAATTCTCCATTGATTTTCTTTCTCTGTGTTTGCTCTTTTTTATTATAGGGATACCTGCCAGCATCATTTTCTTCTTTCTCTGGTTTATAACTTTTCCATTAAAAAGTAATTTGAAAGACAGAATGGCCAGAGAGCTTTATCTGGGCTGTTCTTATAGCACTTTATCATTTTGTCTCATAGTTATTCGAGTGCTTACCAGGGTATAATTATAATCTTCAACATCTATGGGTACATATGATATAGCAGGAACTGTGCCAAGTAGTTTTTTTCCTTAGATAATTTATTTGATCCTCACCACAACTTTGTAACAGAGATATGATTTTGGACCTCATTTAACACATGAGAAAACTGAAGCCCAGAAAGGTTAAAAATATGGCCAAGGCTCATAGCTTGTAAGCACTGAAGTGGGAGTTGAACCCAGGTGATCTAAATGAAGAGCCCACAGGCTTTACCAATGTACTACACCAATCAGCTGTGATTTCATTACAAGCTGTGAGCAGAAATGGGCATAAGTATTAACAGGCAGGCCTTTAAAATTTTTTTTACTGGATTCTTAAAGATGGTTATTACCTTACCTGTGTTTCTGAATTTTAATTTTTGTCTCACAAAATTATACTTTGTTAAAATGATAAATGTTTCAAACTTAATGCTCAAACAACACATTTTTCTTTCATGTGTCATATTGGATTAGAATGTACAGCTTTGATTTGGAAATGTGTGGGTGTCGTTTCTGAAGATCACTTAGACAAATCTCTATGAACCACTTGGAATTTTTTTTCCCTGAATTGGATGAATTCATGAACCACATATGAATTAACAATACATGGTAAAGAGCAAAACTCTGATTAAAGTCTCGTTCCCTATAGGTAATAAGTAACAATTAAGCAGTTGACACGCAGCACTAATTGAGTAAGTGCCAGTGAGGTCCAAGATGAATGTATGAAGGGCTAATGTGCCAAAAACAATTAGTCCCTAATCTCTTGGAATCATAATAAGTCTATGACCAATGCAATTAAAACAGCCATGATTGACTCTGACTAAAAATGTGATGGAAGAATTCTGGGACATTTTCCCAAACAGGCAAGTTCAATGGATGGGAGATAGGGCGAGGAGGTGATGGATAGTTAGGGGCATTAGGGAAATAAGAGAGTTCAACATGTCAGTAAAGCAACCAGAACGTGAGTCAGATACTTAGAGGAAACCAATCATGAAATAATTTGTCATCCCGATTTAATTAAATTCAGCATAAAATATTACAATATTTCCATATCATACCTTTGAGTCCAAGCTTTGAGTCCAGATTTTGTGGTGTGAGAAGGTATACTTTACTCATTCAATATACATTTTTTTTTAAAACATCAACTCTGCCTAGCACAGAGCTAGCTGTTGGGAATACTGTGGTCAATATGAGACGACTTCTGCCCTCAAGCCATTTATAGTTTAGTAGGTGAAGACTAAACTATTATGAACAAAAAACTGTATTTTTACAGACACTGAGATGAAAGAGATAAATGGGTCAGAGATAAATGGACACACCATCAATACATGAGTGGATTAATAAAATGTGGTATAATGAATACCATGGAGTACTACTCAGCTATAAGAAACAATGGTGATATAGCGCCTCTGGTATTTTCCTGGATAGAGCTGGAACCCATTCTACTAAGTGAAGTAATGGAAAAATAAGCACCCCATGTACTCACCATCAAATTGGTTTCACTGATTATCACCTAAGAGCACATTTAGGAATAACATTAATCAGGTGTCAGGCAGATGTGGGGAGGGGAGGGGATGGGTGTATACATACATGAGTGCGATGCACACCGTCTAGGGGATGGACACGCTTGAAGCTCTGATTTGGGGGGGGGCGGGCGGGGAGGGCAACATATGTAACCTAAACTTATATATGCTGAAATAAAAAAAATAAAAAATTTTAAAAAATTAAAAAGAGATAAATGGGCACAAACATGGAAGTGTTCAACTCTCTTTGCAGTTATCTGTGACATACCCTCATGACCTCCAGTGCCTGGCTTCCTTCATATCCAGCGTGTGTGTGTCTCTCTCCCTGGGCCTTGTTCCCTCTATTCACACAGAATTTATTTTTATAACCATTCCCTGATCTTTCCTATCTGCATGCTTTCGCATTTATTCTTCTCTACACTGGAAATGTCTTTTTCTTTCATCTCCATCTGACAAAATATGGTTCATCTTTAGAGCAGTACCTCCTGAAACGCTGCCTCCTCTGAGAAGCCTTACCCCTCCTCCTACTAAGCACACCCTGCTCCGTGTTCCAAGGCACTCTGAATTTGACTCAGTTGCTGCACAGATCACATCATATTTGGTTATGTATCTGTAACTCCCTGAAGCAAATGCTATTTCCTTATCTGCCTCAGGATTAATAGACTGCATGATATAAAAACAAAAATGTAATTTTTATTTATTTTTTGATAAAAATATTAAAGTGATTTAAGTCTTTCTTAAACCTATTATAGTTACATTTTTGGTGCATAATAAGTTTATAGATAGTATGACATGTACGCTATTAGAAATAGTATTTTTAGTTGATCCTCGATTGATCTATTTGGGGTTTAAAGTACTATTTGAATAGGAGATCTGTGTATGACCTGCCTTCACATTGTTTGAGATTTGTGTGACATTTTGATCCCTGAATTAGAATGTGTGAGGCCAGTCTTGTGTGAATGAATTAACTTTCTTAAAACATTATGCCTACTGTTAGGGGGTACCTGTTTAATACTCAGACACATACATACTCAGATACACTGGCAGACAGCTCTGAAGAGCTGAATTAGCAGAGAACCTGTAATCTGTTGTTATCATACAAACAGAAATGACAAAGTAAAAATTAATAGATACTATCCTCGTAACTTAGTAGCACAAAAATATTTCTGTAAGGGACTTAAAAACATGTCAGTATCCAGTTAAAAATCGGTTAGAGGTCTAACAAAATTTTAAATAAAAATTGAGCAATAAACTGACTATCCAAATAAAGTGTTTAATCTTACATATTTATTTAATAAATATATTTTGGAGCACCTCCTCTATGTAAAAGAGTGTGATTAATGCTATGGAAAGCATAAAGATGAAAAATGTAGAGACTTTGCCCTCCAAGGAACATACATTGGGCAAAAGGACATGGCAGGGAGGAATGTAAGCTTCAATGTCCCTTCACTGTATTTATTCCATCATAGTGGCACAGCCGATGGGAAAAGAGTCCACTAAAGGAGATGACTGCCCTTGAATAATGTTTGCATTGAATAATCAATACTAGAATATCCTGAGCAACAATGAGAAAGTCAATCAGGACAATTAAAAATCCTGACACAAGATCAGGTCTTGGGAACAATCCTAGTCTCCACATTTCCAGAACTGGATTTAAAGTTGGAGAAACTGAGACCATCTTTCCTGAATCTAGCTTTCTCGGCTATCACATGAGGCTACTGATCCCCACTTTACAGTTTGTTTGCATGTGTGCGTGTCATATGTATGTGTATCTATGTAGATAAATAAGAGAATGTATAGAAAGCTCTGGAGGGCTATTCAAATATTCTTATTAGTAATTAATCCATTAATATATTACAGAGGTATTTACTGAGGGCTTTTACTATGTACCAGGCTGTGTGTGATATACTGATGCAACAAAGAGGAGATATATAGAGTCTATATTTTCAAGGAGGTCTTAGACTTGTAGATGATAAAGATAAGCAAACATACAAACAAAACTCAATTTGATAACTGTGAAGAGGGAGTAAGAAGTACAGTGGAACACAAGCAAGGGAGTAATTATCCACTGGGAGTTCAGGAAAGGCAAATCCTCTTTATAAACTAAATTTAAAGGGTAGGAAGGAGTTTGCAAGGGAGATGGAGCTTGGGGGAAGGGCAATCCATGGAGAAAGGACAATCATATACAAAGAAAGACTCAGATAAATGAAAAAGCTCAGTAACTACAGTAAAATCTTTTTAGTTTGGTATAGCAGGAATAAGGCCTGTAAGGTGAGGCACAGTGAGAGATGGTACAGAACAGGCGGCTGTTACTGAAACAGTATAGCATATGGCATAGCAGCTAAGAGTATTGTCTCAAGCCAGACTGCTGGGGTTTGAATTCAGGTTGTGTAACCTGTGAGACCTTGAGCAGGGCCTTAGCTTCCTCATCTGTAAGATGCAGGTATTAATAGTATCTATCGTATAGGACTGTTTGAGGACATCAGTTAATATGTGTAAAGCACTGAGAAAAGTATCTAGCACACAGTACAAAGTATATGTCTTAGCTGTCATGATTTTCCCCACCCAGCCTATTCCTAGGAAACAACATACACAGCTACATGGCCATTTATATTTTATTCTGACATTCTAATTTTTTATTTTATTCAATAATTCCCAAGAAAAATGTGAAGCAGACAATGAAAGAGCAAACAGCCTTTTAAGAATTTATAAGCCTTGTCAGGCTTGTTCAGTGAAAGAGAGGCAGCCTAGGATTGACTGGATTCAACAAGGTTGCCTGACTCTTAGCTACCTGAACATTTTTCAATGTTTCTCCTGGCAACACTATTACACCTGCCTAAACACCTGGCTAAACACCAGCACCTTTCAGATGTCTGCAAATGACCCTGTCAACATCTTCTAGTAGGTCAGAGCTCTCTGCTGCATCCTTCCTCAAAAACTTCATAACCTTTCTATCAAAATATTATAGCCAATTATGCGCAGGGAACCATGGGGATGGATGTATAGGTGGAGTAGGGGGAAGAAGAAAATGAGTATTGCATGAGTGGGGAAGCCCTTCATCCTCTACCCTCTACCTCTTCTTGCCAGGAACTTAGAGGCCTAAATCTAACCCTTGGGTGGGAAGGCAGGCCTCCATTAAGGCAGGAGGGGAAAGTTTTCTCTCACCTGGCCATCCTAGTGAGCTAATATTAATATAAGAGTGTGTGCAGGCTAGGAAAAGAATTTATGAACAAGACCCCAAAGGTAATCACAGCAACAATAAAAATTAACAAATGGGACTTGATTAAATTAAAAAGCTTCTGTACAGCCAAGGAAACAATCAATAGAGTGGATAGACAATCTACAGAATGGGAGAAAATATTTGCATGCTATACATCCGATAAAGGGCTAATAACCATAATCGACAAAGAACTCAAGCAAATCAGCAAGAAAAAAAATCAAACAACCCTATAAAAAAGTGGGCAAAAGACTTGAACAGACATTTTGCAAAAGAAGATAGACTAATGGCCAAGAAATTTATGAAAACATGCTAAAAGTCTCTAACCATCAGGGAAATGCAAATCAAAACCACCATGAGATATCACCTAACTTCGGTGAGAATGGCTTTTATCAAAAAGTCCCAAAACAATAGACACTGGCACGGATGTGGAGAGAAGGGAACACAATACAATGTTGGTGGGACTGCAAACTAGTACAATCTCTATGGAAAATAATATGGTGATACCTCAACAAACTAAAAGTAAACCTACCATTTGATCCAGCAATCCCACTATTGGATATTTACCCAAAGGGAAAAAAAAATCATTTATCAAAAAGACACGTGCACTCTAATGTTTATAGTAGCACAATTCACAATTGCAAAGATACGAAAACAGCCCAAGTGCCCATCAGTAGATGAGTGGATTAATAAAATGTGATATATGTACTATGGAGTACTACTCAGCTGTAAAAAAAATGGTGAACTAATACCTTTTGTAACAACCTAGATGGAGCTGGAGACCATTCTTCTAAGCGAAGTATCACAAGAATGGTAAAACAAATACCACGTGTATTCACTATTAAATTAGAACTAATCTATCAACACTCATGTGCACATATAGCAGTAAAACACAACAGAAACCAAGCAGGTGGGAGGGGGAAAGGTAGGGACTGATAAATTCATACCTTATGGGTACAATGTATGCTATCTCGGCGATGGGCACACATATAACTTTGACTCAAACTGGACAAAAGCAAATCATGTAACTAAAACATCTGTACCTCTGTAATATTCTGAAATAAAAAAGAAAAAAGAGTGTGTGCCAGGGATGCCAGGGAAGAGGTGGAAGGGAGGATAAGGTCTCTATATTCATGCATGATGAAAAGTTCTTAAGTTTTTTCCCAATTAATGTCCTTAGAAGAAAGACCTGTGTGCTTCCCAGTCTAGGACAGGAAAAGAAAGCTGTGGTAGGCTGGCCCTAGACCACCACCAAGTGACACAACATGCTGGACTCCGAACATATGGTAATAAAAGTGGATCTTGGTGTCTAGAAAATATAAGAAAATATCTTAAGAGTGATTAAATTTTTAGAAACCCCATTAGTTAGATTTTTCTTTTCTATGCAGAAAAGTATATTATTCTAAGCTATATTTTATTTCAATTTTTCATCCAGGGCAAAAGCATTGCACTCAATTCCTTGGTGCTTCTTGGTCTGACCACCGTTGAATCCCTCCTCACTATTGGGTAGTATGTCCTATTTTTAGAGGGCCCTGCACAACAAGATCTGATAAATTCTGTTGATATCCCATCTCAGTATTTTGAATTATTCTTATAAATTCTGAGTAGTGCTTATCATAATATTATTTGGTAGCTGAACAATAATAGATCCTACATTTTGGCCTGTTCATGAACCTGACCCACCTGTACTCAAACCACATTGGAGGAAGGTTTAACAGCCAAGTGACATGCTTCAGGTTCCCATTATACAGACGTGAAGAATTTCACAAAATATACCTAAGTATTAAACTCATTAACATCTTTGTTATGCCACACATCAGCTGAGAATTTTTTCAACTTTTTTGTTCATTTGCAATTTCACCAAATTGGTGATCTGTTCTTAGTATCTTTCCCATTATTAGGATTTTTAGCAGTCACTTAGTTTTAAACTTATGTATCTGCATCCATCATTAAGCTCTAGAGTGGATTTCTATAAATTGATCAGAGTGGGGTAAGTGGAAGCCACGTGTGACTGTACACATCCACGGTTCTCTCTGGGTAAGCCCCAGGTTCTCAGCAGTAAGAGCAGAATACCAATACTCATCTTCCAAGCTGTGGTGAGATGAGATTAGGTGATAAATGTGCAAAGTATTCTGTAAAATTTAATGCTCAGAAAAGATTTTGGATGCTATTTTTTTTATAAAGTATCTAAGGAGGAGAAATTTGGTGTTTTATAGGCCTTTCCTCTCGGTTATGTTTTCCTTGTAATATGAATTATAGTTGAATTCTGAATTATAGTTGTAGATGTAATAAAACTAAAAAGTAAAAAAGATACTGTGGTACAGTACCTCTTCGAAATGTCATTGGGAATTGATATATATAAAACTGCCAGCACTTAAAAATATTTGGAATATATTGCTGTTAATATTAACATAGCATTAATATGCTAATATTTTGTTATTGTTAATTGTTAGTTATCTAGTCATTTATTTAATATTAACAATAACATCTGTAAATACATAGAAGATATAAAAATATTGAACATGATTTTTAATATATATTTCTACTTTACTGCTATTTGAGGGTCAAATTTATCCATCATTCATTCACTCAGCAAGCACTTGCTAAGTTCCTAACATGAGGCAAATGTAGCCCTGGCCACTGTAAGTAAAGAAAGGGTCCCTGCCTTCAAATGATAGTGCTAATCCTAACTCTCAATTCCTTTAAAAAAAGAAAATATTCTTCCATATTTTCTAGAAAAGTTAAAAGGAATCTTTTTGGTAGTAACAGCATCTGACGTGAGAAATAAATTTTCTTAAAATGCAGTACAGGAGAATCAAAGTGGACAGCTATGCATAAGGAAATTTTGATAGATAATGGTCTGGAGGAAACAAAGAGACTTTGCTACTCAGAACTTTCCATAAATAGCATTAATTGGGAATAGTTGCTTCTTAATATTAAATTTTAACGGTTATACCAATACAGGCCTTTTGATTTGTTTGTTTTAGATAAGCAGGATTCTTAAAAGCCTGCGTATGATACTATTTAAACTAATATAAATTTTTAGTGATATAAAGAGTTGTTATTCTTAATCCTCTAAGCTTATTTGGTAGATGTAATTTTTAGACATTATTGGGCTTTTATTTCTCTCTCATTAGCAAACTCTCTTAAGTGTGTAATTGTTATGCATGTGTTAGAAGATTGATGTTATTCCCTGAGTATACAAAATTATGCATTAGTATAGCCCAAGTCACAGTTTTGTTTTATGTATTCCCATCTTAATTTTTTAGTTTGTTAGTGCCACAAGTGAAACAGGAATCAACAGAATTACATTGCTGTGTATGTATGTGATTTGTGAACCCTGTCCTTAAAGTCATTGAGGTAATTGGAAAATGCATGGTAAAGAATAGTAAGAATAAATAAATAGTAAAGGATAATAATCTCTAGCTTTTGTGTAAAGCAGTGAGTATTAGAGATATTCACTATGTATAGGTCTAGGTACTGTGAGAGGAGTATATATCAGTAATCTGTGGTCCAGTCCCTTAAGGAATTTAGTCTAGCAGGAAATAGAAGTACATGACCAGAGTTCAAGGTATAAAATGATGTGTCTCAGCACAGAGCCTAGTGCTTACTGAATATTTGTGGAATGAATAAATTAATAAGGTATATGAACACATGACTGTACAAATATAGAGATGTACTCAGGAGAATGGAAAGTCCAAAGAGGAAAAGATTATTTATTTTTTAAGAGACAGGGTCTTGCTGTGTTGTTCCTGCTGGTCTCAAACTCTTGCACTCAAGCAATTCTCCTGCCTCAGCCTCCCAAGTAGCTAAAACTATCGGCATGAGCCACCACGCCCAGCTAATTATTTTTAGCAGCTATCACAGGGATGTGTTCAGGGTAAAAGTGAGGCATTTGATAGAGTGGTAGAATTTGGACACAGAGGTATTCCAGAAAGACAAAACAATGTTAGTTTTTCCCTATCCTTTTTGTTTGTTTCCACATAGTTGTTTTGTTTAATCTAAACTTACTTTAAATAAACAGCTACAAATAAGAACCAAGTTACAGTACATGTATAGAATACAAAGGGACAACCTTAAACCGATGCAGTAAAAATATTGAATGACTACAAAAGAAACCCAAGTTTAAGCTGGCTGCAGATTATAAGGGGCACAAAAATGAAAGGGTAGCCATAAGTTTGAGTATTCTGTGCCGGCCCACATATGTAAGTTTTGGTTAGAAAGATAGTACTTGAACACTCTTAGAGATTTCCTACTCCCTGAAAACACTCATTGCAGGGTAAGAAAATATCTACCTAGATGGAACAGCAAATATACTAGTGAAAAAATAGTTCAGTGAACTTGGAGCAATGTATTTTTCTTTTACCTAGTAATTTGTTATAATTTAATGCATACTTACTATGTTCCAAGTACTATAGTATTAGTAATACTAAAAAAAAATGTAAACTTAAAACTTTCATATTTGTATTTTACAGATCAGGCGAAACTTAGACATATACTTTGATTTTTCCAAAATTATAATTTTAGTAAGAATCAAAATTAACTTATTTAAGTATGGGTCTTTTCAGTTCTTAAGTCCAAGATCTCTCTACAATACTAGGCTACCTTTTATTCTTCAGTGAATAAATACAAAGGATTTAGAGGGCAGAAACTTGAATTCAAGTTTTGGTTCTGCTACTAATTAATGTTGTAACAGTAAGTCAATTAGAGATAGTCCGTTTATGAAATTATTATAAGAAGGAAAGAGGAAATACATATCTTAGTAGGTTATTACCAATAAAAATACAGAGATTGGAATTAAATTCAGAAATTCTCTGAAGGTGGAATCAGCATATCTTGGAAACCAGTGTATCTTGTTACTTAAAGTATTGATTACGTAGTCTATTTTTTCTGAAGTATGGTCTTTGGAACATAAGCTCCAGGAGATTCTCTGCACAGTTAACGTAACAGTAGTTGCTATACCAAATCTCATGATTTCAGTGCCATAATACAATAGAAAAATATTTTTCTGTCATCTAACTGTCTAATAATGGGTTTCTTAATTTTGGCACTATTGACACTTTGAATTGGGTAATTCTTTGTTGTGAGAGTCTGTTCCATGAATTATAGAATGTTTAGCATTATCCCTGGCCTCTACACCCTACATGCCAGTATCACCTCCTCCTCAGCAGAGATAACCAAAAATATTTCCAGACATTACCAAATGTCTCCTGAGGGACAAAATCACTTCAGGTTGAAAATCCCTAGTGGGATATATGTATTCCTGGTCACCAAGAACTTTCCTCCATACAGTGATACAAAAACACAGGCTTCTTACAGATCTGCCAAAGCTCCTCCTACCAGTAGAGAGAGGAGAAGAGATAATGGAGAAGGGATATGCATTTCTTAAAAGCCTGGCTTTAGGCAGTAACATATGTTTTTCTCTCAAATGCCATTGTCGTGAACCTGTCACATGGTAATGCCATAGATTCCAGAGTAACCAGGAAATATACTCCTGAGTTAGAAGCTGCCTCCCAGGTTTTACTCTTTACTCTGGAAAACAAAGCACAAAATTTGTTGGACAGATAACCATTTCCTCCATACTATGACTAAAAAGAAGTTTCCCTAGTCAAATATTTTTGGAACTTCTTTAGATTATATCCTCTTAAATACTCATAATACACTTTAGCATTTTAAGGTTTTTGAACAATACAGCATGAAATACATCTGTTAGGCTTTGTTGAACTTAACACACCTGAAATTTTTTTGACCACCTAATCCTTTCTCCCATCTTAATAGGATATTACTTTTTATTTTTATTTTTTTTTTAAATAACAGAAGTGTTGTGTTTATGGCCATTACATCTTTGCTTTTCCTCTTTTCTTCTGGTACTTTATTTCTGTCTTATTTCAGAGGCATTAGAACCTGGAGTGAAAATTCAGTGTATGATTTTTGAAAAGCAAAAATAAGCTTTAACATGTTTTGGACCTGCGGAACAACTAAGGAAGGCACATGCTTAATTTCCCCAGCAACATCTCTACTGTGATTCATACTCTTTTTCCTGTGATTTTCTTTGAAGTTGCTTCATTCTTTTGAAGTTCACCTTGAAGAACTGAGCAACTCTAAGACAGTCATTATTTCTTCACCATGACATGACTAATAGCTTCTGCCATAAGTGACAGTTCTTTGCAATCTTTAATTTCTCTTTCTATTCTTCTTTAAGACTTGCATTGAAATGTATCTTCTTCAAATGGATATGTTTATACCTATCCAGACTTAATCACATTTATAATATATGATCACTCTTTCAATAGATTACCTACGTGCCTGAAAAGATAGGCACTCCTTAAGGTTAAGAAAGATGATTTTCTCTGTTTGCTGGAAAATGTCCAGATAGTTGGTTAATCTGCTTAACAAGGGGCTGTGGAACAGGGCTATAAATTGAATATGATAGTTATGGTTCTCTCATGAAATGAAAACTAGCTGAGTTTTCTAAATATAAAAAACATATATAAATAAGATCCTAGTTTTGGTTCTGTATTGATAGCTCAATTTTCATGTATTATTTGTAATATGTTCATTTCCACTTATTCTACTAAATTTTTACTTTTTAAATTCCTATTTTATTTTGTTGAAGATATGAAAGGATAAATGAGATATTTGTCCATTGAGTTATTTTCCCTTTGTGAATATGATCAACGGAGCCAAACATATTGAGAACAAATTAATGAACAATTATTATGAAGTATAACAACCATATGGTTCTTGGTACAGTCTTCCATTAAGGCTAGTGAAATAACAACCGCAGTGCTTCTCAGACATAAATGTGGATAGAAATCACTTAGGGATCTTACAAACATTCTGATTCAGTAGGTCTGGGATAGGTCTGGAAATTTTACATTTTTAATAAGCTTTCAGATGATGCTAATGCCACTGATTCATACTTTGGCCCTTACCTGGAGTAGCTTACCTCTAAAGTATTCATTCATTCAAATTTATTCAATGGACATTTATTGAGTTCCCAGTGTGAACTAGGCCTTTTAAGTTCAAAAATAGAATATTTCCAGCTCTTACAGAGCTCACATTCTAGCAAAGTCAGGCTCATACACAGATAAGTAATGAAAATAATGAAAATGATATAATGAGATAACTACAAGGGCTATGGAAGGTCAGATAGGGGGTGATTAATTCTTTTTGTGGCATAGCAAGTGGTAGGGGTGGGAGTGGAAGACTTTCTCTGACCTAAGTCTTAAGGACTAGTTGTTCTTTTCATTTTGAGTATTTATGTTTGCTAGAACAAGGCCTAGGGAATTGGTAAATTATAAGCAGTTCTTCCTCCAAGTACAGAATAACAATGTGGCAGCATAACTTTCAGAAGGGAACTATCTACCTCCTCCCCTACAAGAAAGTGAAAATAAGTACAGTAGTTGAATTAAGTCAATTAACCAGTTATTTTACAGAAAAGCATCATTAACCACTTGTTTTCAAGTCAATTTAATAAAATTCAAAAGCTTGATAGTTTCTAAATAGGTTTTAGGTAGTCAAATCCTTTGATCTAGTGCTACCACCTCCTAAAAACATGCTTGCAAAAGCATATTTACCTTTAAGCTAATGAAACTTGTAGACCATCCATTTGCATGGCTCTTTCCAAAATGCTGGGAGGGATCTTAGCAATTTTGTTTTTGTAATATTGTGTCACTTTTCTTAAAATAGAGCTTCCAAAATTATATAGAATTCAGGCCCTACAAAACCTGGTTCCATCCCTGAAAGCATACTTCTATTGTAAAAATTACTATGCTTTTAGTGTTTGCGTTGAGGAATATGCTCTGGTATCACTATAATTGGTAAATGATATTTAATCAATTTTTATACAGTTGAGCTCTGCAGGTAATAAACAACCAAAGAAAGAAACTCTCCAGGGATGATAAAAATTATCTCTTAACTCATGAATATTCCATTTGCTCATTTTCTACAGATGGATGGCTTCGTTTGAAAGTAATAAGAAAACACAGAGCAGCATGCATGCTGCAAACAGTGCTTAGTGTCCATGTTTCATAATGAAACCAGCATCCTGGCATAACTGTTTATGTGCAATGCACTGAGCCTTTCCAGCTTACACCTGAGGGAGGATTTATACATATCTATTCATTCCGTTATATCAGAATCGAAATATAGCATGTATCTTAGATTTGGAAATATTGGAGTCATCTACTCTATTTTATTTTGATAAATATATTTTATCTCCATAGCAAACAAATGTCTGAATATAAGTAGTCCTTTTTTCCCCTTTGAAAAAGGGATTTTCTACTGAGTTAAATCTGATTCTTAAAGCCTGAGTTTCTTGGAGGTTATGAAACTGAGTGAAATCTTTTAGACATAGTCATAATGTCAACCTAAGGAAAATATATTTTATCTTGGTTGAAAATTTTGTCTTCTATTTTTTTTAGTATTGTTTTTACCTAAAGCAATAGGGACAATTTGGGAGAGGGGCATGCTTTTATTATATATACCTATAGGCTTTCATTTTTTTAACCTGTAAAAAATTAAATTATTCAAAATAGTTTTTGAAATTTTCTCTTGCACAAAGGATGTCACTAGTCTTGGTCTGAAGCAGGGAAAGGAGTGAATTACAAGCAGAATGATACTCAATTCCCTAGGCTGAAGTAGATCATCATTTGTAGCCATTGCTACGCAATAATGGGAAACTCCATGAGGGAGGAATGCACAAAGTACTTTGGTATCACCAACATGAGAGACCTTAATTACAAACAGGCAATTCTGAGAAGACTATAACCACTTTCTTATAGCAGGCTATTCTCCAGTGAGAGCTAACAGATGTCATATGTTTCTGTTAGTTTTATTTCTATAGTTGTTTTGTTTCTTTTCATCCAATGCTATATGCATTAGCAACTTGATTAAAGACTTGAATCAGAGCCTCTGTTACTTACTTAAATGTTTAACTGAAGTACAATTATATACAGCAAAATGCACACATCTTAAAGTGCACAGATTGCTGACTTTTGATAAATGAATACACCTGTGTGACAAACATTCCAAATTAAAATATATAGTACTGCCATCACCCTAGAAAGTTCTCTTGTGTTCTTTTCAGTCTGTGCCCTCCTACAAGCAACTGGTACTCTGATTTATTTCCCCCCTTACTTAGTTTTGCCTGTCCTTAAACTCATATAAAGAGAGTCATGCAGTGTTTTTTTTTTTTTTTTTTTTTTTTTTTTTTTAGACAGAGTCTCACTCTGTTGCCCAGGCTAGAGTGAGTGCCGTGGCGTCAGCCTAGCTCACAGCAACCTCAAACTCCTGAGCTCAAGGGATCCTCCTGTCTCAGCCTCCCGAGTAGCTGGGACTACAGGCATGCACCACCATGCCCGGCTAATTTTTTCTATATATATTTTTAGCTGTCCATATAATTTCTTTCTATTTTTAGTAGAGATGGGGTCTCGCTCTTGCTCAGGCTGGTCTCGAACTCCTGAGCTCAAACGATCCGCCCACCTCGGCCTCCCAGAGTGCTAGGATTACAGGCGTGAGCCACCGCGCCCGGCCGAGTCATGCAGTGTTTACTTGCTGTGTCTTGTTTCTTTTACTCAACATAATCTTTTTAAGAGTCATCCATATTGTTATGTGTCAAGAACTTGTTCCTTTTATCTCTAAGTAGTACTCTATTGTATAAATATATCACAATTTGTTTATCCATGTTCCTAATAATAGACATTTCAGTTTTCAGTTTTTTGCTATTTTGAATAAAGCTGCAATGACGATTCTTGTACAAGTCTTTGTGTGAACGTATGTTTTAATTTATTTTGAGTAAATATGTAGAAGTTAAATTTCTAGAATATTAGGTAGGCATATGTTTAACTATGGTAAGAAAATGTCAATCTTTAAATTTAATAAGAACTTGCCCAACAATTTTCTACAGTAGTTGTTTCATTTTACACTCATACCAGCTATGTGTAAGAGAGCCAGTTGCTTTGTATCCTCTCCAACATTAGATGATGTTCGTCTTTTTAACTTTAGCCACACCAATGAGTGGCATCTCATTGTGGTTTTGACTTGCATTTCCATTGAGACTATTGATTTTGAGCTTTTTTTTATGTGTTTGTTGCTCATTCATATATCCTCTCTTGCTAAGTGTTGGTGAAAAGATTTGCTCATTGTTTTCAGAAACAAAGTTTTTATTTTGGAACAATTTTAGATTTACAGAAAAGTTGAAAAAATAGTACAGAGAGTTCCTGTATACCCTTCATCCAGTTTTCCCCATTGATAAGATCTTACATTATCATGGTATATTTGTCAGCATTGAGAAATATTGGTACATTACTATTAACTAAGCTCCAGTCTTTATTTAGATTTCACCAGTGTTTCCATGAATGTACATTTTCTCTTCCAGGACTCAATCCCAGGTTCCACATTGCATTTATTGTCATGTGACTTCAGGTTCTCTAATCCATGGTAATTTTCTCTGCCTTTCCTTTTTTCTTGAGACCTTGACGATCTTGAGAATACTAGCCAAGTATCTTGTAAAACGGCCTTGATCTAGATTCATCTGATGTTTTTGGTTTTTTTTCCTCTCTTTTATGATTAGATTAGTGTCAGAGGTGTTTAAAAAGAACATCACAGAGGTCAAGTGTCCTTCTCATCACACCAAATGAGATGGTATATAATATCCACATGACTGTTTTATCACTTGGTTAAGTAGTGTGTCCAGAGTCTCTTAAGGGACAGACTAGATTTTGCATGTATATATGAAATCCCATGTATATACACATGTCTATAATTTTTGTATCTGTTGATTGTATATATGAGTCTATATATAAACATGAGCTCATATTAATGTCTCTGACTATAACTCAGTTCTATTCTGGCCTTTCTTGCTTATCTGTAACTTCTCTCTCCAATAGTGAGGAGCTGGGCTCCCACTGTCTACCATCCACTATGTAGTTAACACCAGTGTACATGCACGGTGGTTTCAAAATTTTTAATCTGAATTCCTGTGAGAAATGAATTTACCAATCCAAGTACAGTGTTTATGTTATAGTGTACAGTTTCTTTCTCTTTAACTGTATGTATAGTTTCAAGTCAAAACACCATTGTCCAAAGTTGTTTAAGTCAGTTCCTCTCTTTTGAATTTCAGAATATTAGGAGGGTACAAACGTTTTGGTTACATGATTTGCTTTTGTGCAGTTTGAATCACAGTTATAAGTGTGCCCATCACTAAGATAGCATGTTCTTTTTGTACTATTTAAAAAAAATAGGCTGTTTGCTTTTTTATTATTTATTTGTAATTTTTTATATATACAAGATGCAAGTCAACATTTAGGTTGTTTTGTTTTACCTTTCATACAAGAAATTTTATGAAAATGTTTAAAAATCATTTTTAAGCCCCATAGTATTGAAATACTTCCTGCCTAGGGTTTACCTTTTAAAAGAATTTTCTTCACTCTTTGGAGGCTTTTTGTGATTTCTATTTGATTCTTTTTCCTGAGTGATGTGAGAATCATGATATCATTCTTTTCATTGTCCTAGTCCTGAATTGAATAATAGAAGGTCCTTAACTGTTTCTGGAGAACAAATTTAAAAATGGCAGTATAAATTCATGGAATTTTAACTATGCTATCATAATTTTATGCATGGGAAATTTATGTTTTATATTTAGATTATGTATGTAGATTACATCACACATCATGAAGTCTTGTTTTTAAAAAACGACATAGTATAAATCATTAGAGACCCTTCAAAAGGAAAAGAGTATACTAGGCATATGTGCCTAGAGATAATTTGGAAATCAACCTTCATTTATCCTATATATTGAGTATACCTTAGGTCATAGCTTAGTATGAATTATTCAACATATGGTCCAAAGCCTTCTATTTGAAAAAGATATTGAATTGATCATTATTTTAATTTCTAACCTGGTTTCTTTGGGAAGCACTCTATATACAGAAATAAATTTAAATTATGGACATAATTACCTCCCTTTAAGATAAACTATACTGGCAAATATACTGAAAGTCAGTCTTCCTGAAATGTCACTTAATGAAATTAATTAAAATTCTTCAATGGTTTCCTGTTAACAACAGGAGAAAATTCTATTTCTCTAAACTGACTATGAAATAATACTGTGCAGCTTATCCTCTGTGTTATACTTCATTATTCCTCAATAGACTCTTTCTACACTCTAAACTGGTCTTATAATTGTCCTTTACACTCTGTAAGAGTTGTTCTAGACTCTCAGCGTTTTCTGACACCATTCTCTTTGCCTAATATTTCCTGTTTTTGCCTTTCTTTTTGCCCATATCTCCATCTAATGTAGTCCACCTCCATCTGGTCTGTCCCTGAGTTCCTGTAACATTAATTGTGGGTTGTTTCTTTTTTCTTTAGTCAGAGAGCAAAAGGGATCAGATCTTATGACCCGTATATGCTCTGGATGAGATATAAAAATAACTCCATACTTATTTAATTTGGGGGTAAAAATTTAAAAGCACTCAAAATAAAGAAAGTTTTCTTGAAATTGTGGTTGAATTTTTCAAAAGCAGTTTTATCAGGAATAAAATATGTGACAGCTTTTATAAACTTCTCCCTGACTTCATGTTTAATAATAATCTACATACAAATAATTTTATTATGATATTGGTTTTGTCTTAAGCACTTGTTTTCTTTATTTCCTCAACCATTAAGTATTTGTTGTTTGTGCAAATGTGTCAGGAGTACTAGTCCTGGGGTTGTAAATGCAAATATAACAGGCGTGATTCCTGGATTTATGGAGCTTTCAATCTAATGGAAGAGATAGTCATTAAATAAACAAGCACACACATAATTTATTATAATTATGATAAAAGATACAAGGAAAAGTTGGGCCCACCGTTACAGCATATCACAGAGCAACCTGTCTTACACTGGGGAGGTTGCTGAGGAAAAGTTTCCTGAAGAAGTGACATTCACACAAGCACATATTTATCAGTAATTGCCAGGATTACTCGTCAAGGTATGGATTTTTATTCCCATTTTATAGATGAGGCAAGTGAGGTTTATAACTATTGAAGAATTAATCTAAGTAAATGACAAGGTTAGGATTTAAGCCCAGAACTAAGTGACTACAAGGCCTTTTTCCATATACCATCTCTCTTTCAGGAAGACTCCTAACTCCAAAGGAAAGGCAGAAAATGTTAGCTAAGTAGGGAATGGTAGAGGGAAAGGATATAGAGAGTGAGAAATAAAAGAAAAAGAGCAGAGCAAAGGGGAAAGGAGCATTATCCTAATTATGAGCACCAAAAGGTTGATTCCCTATCCAGATTAAGTCGGCTTCAACCTTATGTAAGATCTTTGTTTCCTTATGTATGAAACAGAAATTATATTGTCTTTGTGGTTTTTCACACTCTAAGTCTATGGTCCTTTGGTCATTAATCCATTTAACAAATATTTACTGAGCATATTCTATATGCCAGCACTCCTGCCAGCCTGATGAATATGGTAGGATTCTTATCTTGAGGAAGGGAGACAAATAGAAATACCTCCTACCTAAACGCAGAGCAGTTGGATCAGTGATATCATAGAAAATCCAAAAGTTGTACAGGCTTTAGTGGGGGCATGATGGAACAAAAGAGGATGTTTCTTATGAAATTTCTACATTATTGTTATTCTGACTATAATTTTAGCTAAGGTCGGGATAGTTCAATTTAACCTGTAAAGGACCATAGGCTATTCCCTATAAAGCATAGGACCCAAAACAGTTATGTTTCTTTGCCAGGTAAAATTTTTATAAAATAAAGTATGTGGGTTTAATAAAAAAGGGGGAAAATTCTAAAATATTTCATGGGAGACAGAGAGAATTAGTTGCATTGACTTTGCTCCCAGAATGGTTGGTTCACTGTCTGATAACAACATTTATTCATTATTTGTTACATGCCACCCACTGTTCTAAGCTCTCTTTTTACATGTTGATTTATTTTACCCTCACTGTCTGGTTCCAGAGTTTCTGTTTTAATTACCACCATATGCCTCCTGTCCAGGCATCTTCTCTCTGTCCTGCTTATGTGTCAGTTTAGTATCCTTGAATCTCAGCCTAATACCAGGTGATGGGGCTGGGTGGTTTTCTCCTAAAATTTGTCTCCTTGAGTCACTATTCAGATTCATGATTGTAACAAATCTTCCTCTTCCTAGGCTCCTGCTAAAGTTTGGGGCCATGGATGTTGCCCTAGTTTATTATTCTCTGGACAGGACTGTCTAGGATTCCATTAATTATGTTGTCATAAAGATATCCCACTACCACTGTCCCACACCTTAGGTGCTCAATAAATTCTAATTAACTAACCAATCAACTACATGCATTTTTCAGCCACTTAACCAGATATAAAAATCACTCTTCAGTGAACTAAAAATTCACTGATCTTTTTTTTTTATTTTAAAGCAAATATTGCAATGAAGTTAACTTGTTGTTTAGAATGAATCCTAATTGAATATGAGAATATTTACTTCTTTCTCCAAGCATTTTCTGAAGAGCAAACATGACCTAAATGAGAATGTGTGTTGCATCTGTCATGATTAAGAGTGCTTATATTGGGGTCCTTTGGAATATCAGTATAGTTTCATTCATAAGGAATATTTGATTAAAATTATCTTCAAAAAAGAAAATCTCTCTTTATAGAGAAGGACTATTAATTTTATTCAGAACATTTTTTAGATGTTGCTTTTACTTGGCAAATCCCTAAATTATTTTACTGTTATGTAGAGACCAAATTTCAAACATCATCTGAAATGAAAATATCACATTTATAATATACATCCACTCCTGCTAACTTAAGATATTTTCCTCCTGATAACATAGTTTTTACTCAGGAGTGGGGGATATATGTCCTCTTTTCCCTCTCTTCTGAATCATGTTAGTTTTCCTACTTGTCCCACGTGCAGCAGTAGTATTTTAATGCCACACTTCGGACTCACCTAACTCTTTAGTGTCCTTTTAAACCTTCGCTTATGCCCTAGCAAATCTGTATAGTGTCATTAGAATGGCCCACTTTTATAACAGAATTGGGGCTGGTTGATAGTGGTAGCCCAGGGAAATTCCAAGATGTTACGCTTGTTACACTATGCTCAGCTTTTCTTCTTTTTTAACTTTCAGTGGCAGATTTAACAGAAGGGTTTACACACAAATTACAGTCTGTTCTTGAGTTGGCTTCCAGAATGTTAAGTTGGACTAAATGTCCACAGTTCTCCCCACCACCACCACTCTCCCTATCCACTTTGTGGATTTGAGTAACAAACTGTATTTAGTTGTCCATGATTATTTATTAATTGTTAATAGCCATCAGTTTCAGAATCCCTGCAACAATTATTTAATGTAGGCTTCTTTTTCCAGGTAAGACTTTTCTTTAAGAAAATGGCATGAATGGTGTAATAAAGTATTTCAGAAAGTCCTAACTTTGGATATTTGAAATAGTTTATTTACAAACCAAGCTTTTCTAGTTCGCACATATATGGCCCTTTAACTTTGAGGAAGTTTAGACAAAGTTTCCTTAAGAAATGGGATATGTGTTCTCCTGCAATTTCTATTGCAATTCTTGAAAGAGTAATAATAACCCATCTTGTGCAAAGATCTGGCAGTCTTTCCTTTTATAAGGCAACCATATACAAATTATTTTTCTCTCTTTGTTTGCCAGCTAAAATCAGATACAGTAGACCCATAAAGGAAAGACTAAGACAGTCCATTTGAATAATTCTGTTTGGAGGTCCTATTTTACAAAGCTCATATGAACAATAATTTTCCTTTAGTCTTAAATTTTAAATTTGTGGTATTCATGAATGTTTTGAATGTAAAAAAAACTTTAGAGATCATGAAGTTTATAGATTCAGAAACTGAGATCCACATAGAAAATCTGACTTTCTCCAAATTGTACATTTGGTTGGCAATAGAGTTAGGACTAGGATCCAGGCCTTCTGATTCTAGACCACAAACCGAACTGTAATTTGAATGAATAAAGTTTTAACTTTGTATCCACTTTTTTGTTTGATGTTCTTTATTCTTCCATTAAAATTTTATCAAAGACTGGTCAGTACATATTTAAGGAATATTATTCGTATTTTAATATGTGCAATACTAATTGACTAGTATTTTTTTCCTATTTCTCTATCAATAAACCAGTACACTGAAGTGTTTTTGTAGGATAGCTACTCATATTTGTCTGAAATCTTGAAAGAAATTTGTCAACTGACAGGGAGTGAAGAAAAAATAGGGAGATAATTTTGATCTGAAAGAAATAGCCATAAAGGCTACTTAACTACCCATTCCTTTTAGTTCCAGAATGTTGCAGATCATAGTGAATCTCCCAACAGGGAATCCCTGTGGGCCTCCAGAAAAAGCCCAGGCAGTTGCTATTTCCACTCAATGTATATACTAGCCAATTTTATTTTCTGATAGAGAAACTTTCATGTTCTAAAAACATTAAAGTATCTAAAAATTATACTACTATGAATTACTTCAGCAAATTTATCTTCCCTACATGATTGAAATAATATGAACTTCCAAGAGTTATGTTTATGTGATTTGACTTTCAACACATTGCACCATCACTAACAATTCTGAGAGGAAAGAAGACCCAATAATACATGGTTTGAGTTGGTTTCTGGTTCAAAATCCAACTGTGTTATCATAAGGTACATCAAATCCGAAACAGTTTGGAAACTACAAAATTTAAACTTTGCAACTTTTTCTCATCATAGTAAACTCCTTGTAGTCCAGAGAGTGCATTACATGCTTACTCAGTATGTCCTTTTCTTTATGTCTTTATGCATGTTGAGCCATTTATCTAAATTTCTAAATAAATTACTAGAGAATACTTTTCCTGTACTAGATTCACTGTTTTATTGCCTATTTATCCTTCCAGACTAAGCATTACACCCTGTGCAAGACCCTCTCCTGGATATCTTCTTCAATCCAAACAAGGCTATGTGCATCTTCTATGGACTCCCATACTACCATCCTTCTACCTTCATCATTACAATTGTTTTACTGTGCTGTCTGTCTTTCACACTAGTCTCCACGATTCTTGAAAGTTGCTGAAGCATTAAGACATTTAGCATTGACCATTCATTGTTCCTAACATTAGCACTGACCATCTTTGAGCCAGCAATGTTCAACATTTCCAGAACATGGTAGACACCTAAGACATACTTGAATCGGTGGATAAATGAATGAATAAGGAAATTTTATTAGTTGATGGGTTTCACTGCACAGCTTACTACTCTTTGATTCAAATTTGAAGTTAGTAAAACAGAGTAACACTTCCAATGTCTTTTAAAAAGATGTTGTGAATGATTATTGCAGGCACACTCAGGCAGGCCTTGTTACAGACCAAGGCTTTTTTTTTTTTCCTTTTATTTTTTTAATAATCACTGAGTTCAGGCTTTTTGGCTTACTGAAATGCTTCTTTAAGTGTACGCTTTGGCAAAGAATGAAGACTTCTTTGCCAAAACTTTTTTGCTGAAGAAGTGGGAGGAGCAAAATAGAATATTTAGGGAGAGCTGTGGCTTTGGGTTTGCAATTTTAAAGCCAGTTTTTAAAAGGAATGAGTCTTACGTTTTTACTCTAATATTAGCTCAGTGGGAAAACATTTTCTTGCAAAGCTTGTGAAAATTCATTGAACTTCCCAAGTTTTCAAAAAGAATCAAAAAATATGAATGCATACCCTAACTCCATAAACTTATTAGCTGAACTTGGTTAAGGTATTTAACCTCTCTAGCCTGAATTTTTTCACATTTAAAGTAAAGCTAAAACCATTCTTACTTCATAGTAAGATAATGTATATGAGAGTACCTTGAAAGACTATTTTGAAAACTAATGATTTATTACTTAAAATGTATCTATAATTGAGAGTTTGAAAATAAATTCCAAATTGTTAGTTTTCTAAAACTCAGATTTTGTGTGGATAAACATTAATTTTTCAAATGCTTTTTCCTCTATATATACCACTATACAAACATATGCATATAATGCCCATAACTGTGCTTTATTTTTAAGTCTAAGTGGATCCCTCAAGGTTGCTAAAGCTTTTTCCTGCTCTAGTAACAGGATCTTGGGTCAAAAAAGTTATTTCTCATAAGACTACTTTTTATATTTGGATACTGGCAAAGTTATAGGAATCAGCATTAAAATGGATTTGAATGTTGACTGGAAACCAGCAGCAGTAATTGTATCCTATCTGATATTGGGAAAAGCTGAAAGCTGTGGGCATTCTGCAAAGATTTAAGCAGTAGTGGTTACAATTTAGAGTCTTTTCTAAAGATCTCTTCTAAAGAGTACATGCCACGTTGCCAAGGCAATTTTCCTTATGTTGATACTTTCTGTTCTTCAGTCCTGTGTTTAAAGTAATAAGATAGATTACCCAGGGGATATTTCTCTTCTATTGATTAATAATTTTATGTAATCTGAAGGCCTTTGTCACTAACCCTCCATCTAGAGCCTTTCATTAACTCTAACAGACAAGAGTTGTAAAGAAGTCACTATTCTTTTGATCTGGAATAATGCTCATAGGAGCAGATTCTGCTGATGACAATACCAGGAATACTTAGCAACATCCAGGGAAAAATTCCCTTAGAGCTAGACATAGGAAAAAATGGGTTCTTGTGGGTTTAAAATATATTTTCTCTTTGGTTTTAAGACGCCCAAATTTTCCAAAACAGTAATTGGGAGAAATAGTCCTTGGTAAGGTGTGATTCATAGCTCAAACAATAGGGACACTTATTTTATCCTTGTGATGACAAGGGAGGGAATCCATACAAGTGCACTGCCTCTGAATCTTTATGCGCCCCTGATTTCAAAGAAAATTGACAAACCACCTTCAAGAGCCTTTAAAACTAAATGCATGCTCTGAAAATAGGAACCACATTTTATCTGTCCTTTTTTGTAAGCCTAGATATCTGGAAAAGTATTATGACAATAATGAATATATTAATAATAAAGATATACCAGCTCTGTTCTTACCAATTTTTAATAAGAAAGAATGCTATCAGTTTTCTACTTTATTTCAGATGGAAATATCTGCAGCTTAAGTTTAATTTATATTTACATATAATGTTTATTATATTTATATAAATATATAATGTTTAACTTATTTTATATTTTAAAGCTATCCTTGGGAATACATGTATCTTTAAACATCAGTGACAAGTGAACTTAATAAATGCCCTTAGCACTTATCATATTCCTGCCTAATCATGAGGTTGAAAGCACGTTGAGATGGACAACTGAGTGGTACTTAAATTTTTTCAGATAGACATGTCTCAGTAATTACTATTCATACTTACGGCTTTGCTCCAGCAGATAATTTTGGTACCAGCAAATAATGGTAAGCTACCATGCACTTACCTAAGCTTATTTATTTCTGTTTCAAAAATAATTTCCCAGCCTTAATTCAATATTCAACATAACACTGCTACTTTTAATGGAGTGATGATTTTGGCAAATTGATTATATAAATAGACTGTTTAACAATCCATTCCCTATCATTCTGATTATATTTGGAGCCCATAACTCCAATTGGCAATCTAGATAGGAAGAGTGTTCATAGAGAGCTCATGCATTCGCTTATCTAATATGTGTAGAAATCTGTGAGGCCCCAGAGCTGGTTCTAAAAACCTCCAAAGTTTCTTCCAACCTGAAATATTTGGGTCTGACAAAGTTCAACTGAACAAATATTTATTGAATACCTAGTATATATCATTATTAATTATAATTATCTTTCTGGTGAATTGGTTCTGTTATTATGAATGTTCTTTGTCTCTGGCAACATTTTTCTGTATTAAATTCTACTTTGTCTGGTGTCTATATAGCCACTCTGGCTCTCTCAGGGTTACTATTTGCATTCATTTTTAAAGAAAAATCAATGGATTTTCAGAAACCTGTGGGACAACACACAGCATACCAATATATGTGTAATGGGAGTACAGAAAAACAAGAGAATAGGAAAAGGAAGGAAAAATTATTTGAAAATATAATAGCCTAAAACTTCCAAAAGCAGATGAAAAACATTCATTTATACATTCAGGAAGCTCAACAAATTTCAAGTACGGTAAACACAAAGTGATCCACACCTTCTTATACATGTAAATTCATACGCTCAAAAGTCAAAGATAAAATCTTGAGAAGAGCAAGAGAAAAACAACTTATCACTGAGAGGGTAACTGCATAAGATTAACATCTGACTGATGATCAGAAACAATGGTCACTACAGGCAATAGGCAAAGCATATTTAAAGTGCTGAAAGAAAATAATTGTTAACCAAAAATTTTATATCTAGAAAAAATCCTTCAAAATTGAAAGTTTCACTGCCATGAAAATCCTTTATGCTCTATTTGTTTCTTCCTCCTCCCAACCCCACAAACCACTAATCTTTTTACTGTTTCCATAGTTTTGCCTTTTCTAGAATGTCATATATTTGGAATGCTATAGTATGTATCCTTTTTAGATTGGATTCTTTCACTTAGTAATAAGCATTTAAGTTTCCTGTATGTCTT
This sequence comes from Eulemur rufifrons, assembly GCF_041146395.1. NCBI lineage: Eukaryota > Metazoa > Chordata > Mammalia > Primates > Lemuridae > Eulemur > Eulemur rufifrons. Next base: position 44,668,336 of record NC_090988.1, read on the forward strand.
TTTATGGCTTGATTGCTCATTTCTTTTTAATTTTTTGATTAATATTCCATTGTCTGGATATACCATAGTTTATCCATTCACCAACTGAACGATATCTTGGTTGCTTCCCAGTTTTGACAATTATAAATAAAACAGCTGTGAACATCAGTGTACACATTTTTCTGTGTGTGGAAGTGTTCAATGCCTTTGAGTAAACACCCAGTAGCACAATTGCTGGATCATATGGTAGCAGTATGTTTAGTTTTGTAAGAAACAACCAAACTTTCTTCTATAGTGCCTGTAACATTTTTGCATTCCCACCAGCAATGAATGAGACTTTCTATTGCTGCATGTCATCATTGGCCTCTGATGTTGTTAGTGTTTTGGATTTGTCATTCTTATAGGTGTGTAGTGGTATCTCATTTTAATTTGCAGTTTCCTATTTTCTAATGAAATATGTTGAAAATCTTTTCATATGCTTACTTTTGATCTATATATCTTTGGTGAGATGTCTGTTCAAGTGTTTTGCACATTTTTACATTGAGTTGTTTATTTTCTTATTGTTGAGTTTTAAGAGTTCTTTATATATTTGGGATAATAGTCCTTTATCCAATATGTCTTTTTAAAATATTTTCTCTCAGTCTGTGTCTTTTCTTCTCATGCTTTTGATATTGTCTTTCACAGAAGTGTTTTAATTGTAAAAAAGTTCTGCTTATTGGTTATCTTTTTCATTGATCATGCCTTTGTTGTATCTAAAGAGCTATTGCCATACCCAAGATCATAAAGATTTTCTCCTCTTATCTTTAGAGAGTTTTATAGTTTTGAGTTTTACATTTAGGTCTCTAATCTATTTTGAATTAATTTTTTTCAAGAGTGTAAGATATCTGTCTAGGCTTATTTATTTTTTTTTTTTTACATGTGCATGTCCAGTTGTTCTAGCACTATTGCTGAGAAAACTATTTTTGTTCCATTATATTTCTTTTGTATCTTTGTCAAAGATCATTTGACTATATTTATGTGGGTCTATTTCTGGGGTCTCTGTTCTGTTCCACTGATCCATGTGTCTATTCTTTTACCCATACCACACTGTCTTGATTACTGTAGCTTTATAGTGAGTTTTGAAGTCAAATAGTGTCAGTACTTTGTTCTTTTTCTTCAATTCTGATTTGGCTACTCTGGATCTTTTGCCTCTCCATGTAAACTTTAGAATCAGTTTGTCAGTATCCATGAAATAACTTGCTAGAATTTTGATTTAGACTGTGTTGAATCTACAGGTCAATTTTAGAAGAAAATTCTTGAAAATATTGTGTCTATCTACCCATGAACATGGAATAATTCTCCATTTATTTAGTTCTTTGTTATCTTTCATCAGAATTTGATAGTTTATTTCCAGTAGAGATTGGTAGTTTATGTCTTTCAAGAAAATAGTCCATTTCATGTAGGTTATGTCTTTCAAGAAAATAGTCCATTTCATGTAGGTTATCAATTTTGTCTGCATAGTTACCCAATAAATCCCCTTATTATCCTTTTAATGCCCATTGACTCTGTAGAGACGTTCCCACTTTCATATCTGATATCAGCAATTTTGTCTTCTTTTTTTTCTTAGCTTGGCTAGAGGCTTATCAATTTTATTGATATTTTTAAAATACCACGTTTTGGTTTTATTGATTTACTCTATTGATTTCCTGTTTTCAATTTTATTGATTTCTTCTCTGATTTTTTTATTCTTTTCTTTTGCTTAGTTTGTGTTTAATTTGCTCTTCTTTTTCTAATTTCTAAGGTGGAAGCTCAAATTACTGATTTTAGATCTTTCTTCATTTGTAATACATTTATTTAATGCCATAAATGTCCCTCTAAGCACTGCTTTCACTGAAACTAACAAATTTTGACAGGCTGTATTTTCAGTTTCATTTAGTTCACATTATTTTTCAGTTTCTCTTCAGATTTCTTCTTTCACCCATGTGTCATTTTAAAGTGTGTTGTTTAATTTTTAAGCATGTTAAAATTTCCAACCATCTTTCTGTTGTTTTCTAGTCTAATTCCACTGTGCTTTGAGATCAGACATTGTATGATTCCTATGGTTTTAAACTTGTGAAGGTGTGTTTTATGGCTCGAGATGCAATCTACCTTGCTGAATATTCTGTGTCAGTTTGAAAAGAATGTACTGTCTGCTGTTGTTGAATGAAGTACTCTATAGATGTCCATTATATCCAGCTGATTGATGGTACTGTTGAATTCAACTGTATCCTTATTGATTTTATGCCTCCTAGATCTGTCCACTTCTGATAGAGGGGTGTTCAAGTCTCCAACTATAATAGTGGATTCATCTATATCTCCTTGCAGTTCTTTCGGTTTTTACCTTTTGCTCTGTCTGAAATTAACACAGCCACTCCCACTTTTGATTAATGTTAGCATGATATATCTTTCTCCAACCCTTTTAATCTGTATGTAGCTTTATATTCAAAGTGTTTTTCTTGTAGACAACATATAGTCATATCTTCTTTTTCAACCCACTCTCAAAATCTTTGTCTTCTAATTGATGTATTTATACCATTAACATTTAAAATGATTATGGGTGTAGTTTATTTAATATCTTCCATATCTTTTACTATATTCTAATTATTATTCTTGTTCTTTGTTTCTATTTTTGTCCTCTGGACTTTTTCTGCATTTTTTTATTGTAATTGAGCATTTTATATTATTTTATTTTCTCTACTTTATTACTGTATTATACTACTTCTTTTGCTTTTTCAGTGGTTTCCCTAGAGTTTCCCTACAGTTACAACCAACCCAAGTACACTTTCAAATAACATAGCAGACATCAGAGCAAAAGAAGTTATCAGAGATAAAGAGGGACATTATATAAATAATAAAGTGGTCAATACTCCAAGACATAGTAATCCTTAATGTTTATGGGCTTAACAACAGAGTGCCAAAATACATGAGGTAAAAACTGATAGAACCACAAAGAGATATAGATGAATCCACTATCATAGTTGGAGACTTGAACACCCCTCTGTCAGAAGTGGACAGATCTAGAAGATATGAAATCAGTAAGCATATAGTTGTATTTAACAGTACCATCAATTAACTGGATAATGGACATCTATCACAAGTAGGACAAGTAACTTATAATAACAAAATATTCCCAATTCCTCCCTACAGTCCCTTGTATGACTGCTGTTATTCATTTCACTTATATGTAAACATACATATATGTGTACGTATATACATATATATAATCATATACATCATTGCTATTATTATTTTGAGCAAACTGCTATCTGTTAGATTAAGAGTAAGAAAAATACAAGCTTTTATTTTATTTTCACTTTTCTCCACTATTCTTCCTTTCTTTATGTAGATCCAAGTTTCTGATCTTTATGATTTTTCTTCTCTCTGAAGAACTTATTTTAATATTTCTTGCAAGGCAGTTCTGACAAAAATAAAACCCTCAATTTTTCTTTGTCTGAAAAAGTATTTCTTTTTCACTTTTGAAGGATAATTTAATAAATTTTAGGTTGGTGTTTTTTTTTCTCTCAACACTTTAAATATTTCACTCTTTTCTTGTTTGCATGGTTTGTGAGGAGGGCAGATGTAATTCTTACCTTTGATCCTCCCTCCCCTGCTCCATGCTTATTTCAAGATTTTGTTTTTATCTTTGATTTTCTGTGTTTGAAAGTCCCATGCTTATGTGTCAGGGTTTGTTTTGGGAGGGGTGTTATTTGTTTGCTTATCTGTTTGTTTTGACGTTTATCCTGCATGGTGTTCTCTGAGGGTCCTGAAAGTCTGTGGCTTGGTGTTTGACATTAATTTGGTGAAATTCTCAGTCATTATTGCTTCATATATTGCTCTGTTCGTTTCTCTGTTTCTTCTGCTTCTGGAATTCTCATTATGCTTATGTTACACCTTTACAGATATCCTATAGTTCTTGCATATTCTCTCCTGATTGTTTTTTTGGGCTTTTTTTTTTTGTCTTGTCTTTTTCTCTTTGCTTTTCAATTTTGGAAGTTTCTATTGTATCCTCAAGCTAAGAGATTCTTTTCTCAGCCATGTCCAGTCTACTAAGGAGCCCATCAAAATCATCCTTTATTTCTTCACCATGTTTTTTGTCTCTAGTATTTCATTTTTATTTTTTCTAGAATTTTTATCATTGCTTACATTATCTGTCCTTTCATGTTGTCTAGTTTTTCCATTAAATCCTTTAGGATGCTGATCATAATTCCAACATTCCTGCCATATCTTACTCTTGTTCTGATGCTTATTCAATCTTTTCATACTGTGTTTATTGCCTTTTAGTATGCCTCATTGTACTTTCATAAAATTACTTTAGTAACTGTTTTGTTTAAAAGGCAAATGTGATGAACTAAAAGGAACTTCATTAAATAGGTCTTTAGTGTAATGTAGTCATGAGATATTGGGCTATAGTGGGTATTGGCTATACTACTTTGATTAGGTTTCAGTATTTTGGTGAGTTTGTGTCCTTGGACCATGAATTTCATCATTGCTTCTCAGTGCCCACCTGCTCCCCAACCTTAGGTGGATCAGGATGACTAGAAGGGGCTAGAATTGAGTATTTCTATTCTGCCAGATATATTGGGCTCTGATAAAACCCCAGCAGATTAGACTCTCTTAAAATAGTTTCTCCTGAGGGAAGGTCTTATTAAGAACAGAATGCTCTGGCTTATTTCACAATGATTCCTTTCCCTTTTTCCCTGCTAGAAGCACTAGAGGATTTTGAATTATTTTTCTGTACTCTAAATATGCATATATTGGTATGCTGGATATTGTCCCACAGGTTTCTGAAAATCTACTCATTTTTCTGTAAAAATGAATGCGAATAGTAACCCTAAGAGAGACAGAGTGGTTATACTGATAACAGATAAAGTGGAATTTAAAACTACAAAAAAAATGTTACTGGAGACAGTTTGGTTGTTTCTTATAAAACTAAACGTACTGTTACCATATGATCCAGCAAATGTGCTCCCAAAGGCATTCAATGCCTTTGTGTTTACCCAAAGGCATTGAAAACTTATGTCCATACAAAAACATGTACACTGATGTTTACAGCAGCTTTATTTATAATTGCCAATTACAGTAGTGTAAAAAGCTGTAGATTCAGAGTCCAAAATATCTGGATTCACATCAAAATACTACCAGTTATTAGCTGAGCAATTTTGAACAAATCAGTTACCATCTCTGATCAGTTCAGTCATCTATAAAATTAAGAAAATAGTAATATGATTCTTATGAGGAGAAAATGCAAAAATCTATGTGAACATAATATGTAAATAGATAATACTATTGTTAGCATACTCCAAAAACAATATAAACCTATAAATAACTTGAAACCTTATAATTTCTATATTTTATCAACTGGGCTAGACAGGGTAAGGGTGATAGAAACAGTACTAACAATCAGTCCCTGTCGTGGTCCTAAGTTACTTTGAGAAAGATGAAATAAAGTGGAAGAATGCTTTCCCTTAGTATCTGATCCAGAAATATAGATATGATCTTTTTTGTAACAAGCAGCCCAGAGCATTTTGCTGGAATTACAGAACTTCAGATGAAGGAGCAGAGAGATGTAGCTTTATAGCTTTTTTCCAAAGTTGTGAAAATAGTTATGTGCTTTCAAAATGAGATGAAAAGAGATTATATGAGCTAGCAGAGAAGGTGGGGGTAGTCACTCAATAAATATTTGTTGATTGATGAATTGATCTTGAAAGCTGCTGAAAGGGTGACCTATATTCAGATGAAAAGGGAGACAGCTTATTGTTAGCAAGATTTGAAGTAAAATGATTAGAGAGAAATTAAGGCATTAAACTCGTTTGGAAAGTGACAATGGTGAGTAGAACTCTTGAATACAAAAAAAAAATTTATTATAGCAAATAAAAACCCTTAATGTAAATTTCAATTGATTTATTTCTTTAATAGCTGTTTATAATGTGGCTACTATGGGCAAATTATTATAATAGGTGCCACAAGAGAAAAAAAAATTAAAACATAATGCCTTGTCTGAGGAAGAGAACAGTATATCTAGGAAAATAAAGCACAATACAAGGAACTGGTCTCCAAGGAAGACCACAAGCATAGTAAGAGAGGTACTATGTTATGGGTGACCAGAGATTAAAGATCAGTGTTTTGATATCACACACTAGATTCAATTCTAGGCATTTCCACTTCTTTCTACCTCCTTGTAGCCCATTATTTGTTAATTTTATTCAACAAATTTGTTTTGAGCTATAGTTCCCATTACTAATTGATGAGAAGGCAAACAAGATAGTCTTAGTTTCATGTTGCTTATGGCTGTGTAACCTGGGGGAAATTGCTTAACTTAGAAACTAGACTTTTTAAATAGTAAAATCTTGCCAAGTTCTCAAGATTATCATAATTATTAGATCAACTTAAGATAGTATCTGGCATGTAATACATACTTAACAAAACCCAATAGTAGTAATAGTAGTAGTGGTAGTATTCATCATTATTGTTGTTGGCATTTTTCTTGAGATAATAGAGTGATGATTTTTCAGGGGATTGAAAATCTTTTTGATTTTATTGATGTGAGTCTTTGGCTGATGGGAATAGAAGATTTCCAAACCCTTAATAAATTCAACTCCACGAGGGCAGAGGCCTAGTTTTGTTTACTACTGTATACCTAGGACCTAACCTAGTACATAAGAAATTCTAGGCATTCAAAAATATTTTTCTAAATCAATTAGAATTTCAATAAACATAGATTGAGTGAAGACACTTAGGCAGTGTACAGCATTAGTAAAGATACCAAAGGAAAGAGGTGTTTAGCACAGTTATTTGACTGGAAAATGTTTTTGAAGGTAAGAAATAGGGTGTGTAGCTGGAAAAGTAGGCTGATGACAGCTGGTGGAGGGTATGGAATATTCTTTGGGGATAAAGAAAAGTTATTTAAAGTTACTTGAGCAGCAAAATTTACCTGCTGAAAACATTGCTTTCTAGAAAGATAAACCTCAAAGAATATGAAGAATAGATTGATATGGAAAAATAAAGAGGCAGAAACATTTTTAGAGAATTATATCAATAGTCTTAAGAAAGTGACAATTCAGATGTGTAATAGGATGGTGAGTATTGATAACAAATGTAAAGGATGTATGTGAAAAAGAAGGTTCCCTTAACAGAGATTTTGGGTAGACTGAGGGAAATTATTGTTGTAACTAGGCAAGATGATGTGTTCTGTTTTAGATTTATTGAGACCAGGGTGATACTGGGATATTTACTCAGAAGAAAAAAACGTTAGGTGAGATGATAAAAACTCAGATAAAGATTGTAAAACAATAAAGGACAGAGCTTGGCAAATGCTCATATCTGGCAGGAGGAACAGAAATGGGTATAAGCACAGCGGACACAGCAGTAGGGAGGATACCAGCAAGGATAGACTGTGTGATAGAAGGAAAGGCGAGTTGCAAGCGGTGGGCACTCCGGAGTGTCAAACTGCATGAAAGCCAGGGCAAATGAAGACTGGGAAAAGATCATTGTATTTATGCGTTAAAAAGTCTCTGTTGATTCTTTTGGGCTCAGCTTTTGTATGATAGTGGAATACAAACCAGATTAGGGGTGAGGGGGATTTGAGGAGAAAGCAGGGATAGAGACATGGAGGACATTGATATTCTGCCTCATGCTATAGTCATATCATACCCAAGTAAAAGAGAAAATATTTTGGATTATCTGCTCGCATCATCATTTTGTAAAGTCTCCTGTTATGATTCAGCACTCACTTAGTTCTTGTTTCCCTAAGTCTTTTGGCCATATGCTTTGAGTTCTTGATTCTTTTGGACACTTGCTTGCAAATGACCAAGTGATTTGCATAATGGGGGAGGGGAGGTGAAGGAGGGGACTTAATGGGACAAAAAACCTTGTGTATCATGATACCTTACAACCACTGATCAATTGTGTTCTTAACACCATTTACTGCTCTCAAAGAACATATTCAAACTCATGAAATATTTAAACCCAAAGAACAAAATAGCCTGCATTAGGCTGGAGCCAAGTGAATGCATTAAAACCACCTGTTATTTTCCATCCTGCACATGATGCAAAGCAAGGGAGCAAAAATGGAAAGAAATGTGCCATTTTCAAATCAGAGGCAAATTCAATTCTGAACATATTAAGTAACTGTATTTTCCCTTAATTACAGAAGCCTTTAATCAAGACAAGTTTGTATATAGAAAATGATTTTCTTTTTATACATGTAAGAACCCTAAGCCATGTTCCTTAATTTCTCCTGGCAGAAATTCTGAGGAAATTTTATTATAATTTTATAGGTAAAAAGCTACTTAATAAAAGAAAAAGCCTATGGTTTCTAATTAAATCTTTAAAAAAAATAGTAATTATTAAGTCTGTGATCACTTTTCTAGACCCAAAATTTTGTGTATTATAAAGGCTTCATAACAAAGGCAGAGAAAATAAAAAAAAAAAAAAGAAAAGAAAATGGTTCAAGAATGGACCAGATTATAATATACTGAATAATGTTTTCTCTATGTGGTAGAAGCTATTTAGCAGTTCACAGAGTTTGGAAATTTGTTTGATTAAGATTAGAAATTTTAACTTGAAATCTGAGTTTACTGGTACAGTGCATTAATGTGAATGACAGGAATTGTGCTTTTACCAAAATTAGAATCTTAACTAAGAATATCAATAATTGTTTTTATAGTTTGTGTTTATAAGAAATATGAACTATGGTTGGGTTCTTATAATGCTCCATATTTTTAAAACAGTCTCATTATAACTGCACAGTATTCATAAAATAACCAGATGCATACCTTAGGTTAAAATAGATGCTCTACAAAGCTTAAACAGAAAATCTTTTGCTTCCTACTGTTTAAATAAGTGATGTTAACATGAACACAAATGAATTAATTTTTGTGAGTGGTGAGAGATATATATCTGGTTTCAATCTTCTGCATGTGGCTGTCCAATTTTCCCAGCACCATTTATTGAACAGGGATTCTTTCCCCTAGTGTATATTGCTGTCTACTTTGTCAAAGATCAGATGGAAACATGTGAATAATTTTATGTCTGAGTTCTCTGTTCTGTTCCATTGGTCTGTGTCTCTATTTTTATCCCAGCACCATGCTGTTTTGGGTAGTATAGCCTTGTAGCATAGCTTACAGTCTGGTAAAGTGATGCCTCCAGATTTGTTTCTTCTGCTTAAGGTTGCTTTGGCTATTTGGGCTCTTTTCTGGTTCCAAACGAAGCATAGAATTATTTTTTCTAGATCTGTGAAAAATGACAATGGTATTTTGATGGGGATTCATTGAATCTGTAAATCACTTTGAGTAGTATGGACATGTTAGCACTGTTGATTCTGTTGATCCATGAGCATATGTTTTTCCATTTGTTTACATCATCTGCAATTTTCTTCCTTGGTGATTTGTAGTTCTCTTTGTGGAGATCTTTCACCTCCTTTGTTAAATATATTCCTAAGTATTTTATTCTCTTTGTAGCTATGATCAATAATTGCTCATTGGGTGGAATTGTGTTTAGTCTAAAGAAGCCAAAATGCTTTGATATACCTGTTTCAGAACTTTTGATTACTGTATAACATAAGGATATATAAAAATTCATTCATCTCAGAGTTTGGTATGCTCCTAGCCTTAATGAAATTACAAATGCGGCAAAAAAAAAAAAAAAAAAAAAAACCCCTAACAAAAATTAAAAGAAATCATTATTTAAGATTTCAATTAAAGAACATTAAAACATGTAATAGTTCACATGTGTTATTCATGAAAAATCTTTTTTCATGAGAGAAAAATATATGTCAAAATCAAATTACATCGTCATCCAGGCAGGTGGTTACTATAATACTGAAGGGGGGAAAAAAGCATTAAAATTAACTAAAGACTATCTTATGGAAAAAATGTGTAAAGTATTCAAAGTTTATGAAATTAGAACTTTACATTTGAGTAGACTGTGTGTCACTCGCTTGACTTAACTGCTATACGATGCCAGGAAGACTACATGCCCAGACGGTGCAGGACAATGTCTGGCATCAATTTGATTTTCTGGCCAACATAGAAACCTACCAGCTGTCACCACAGAACCATCAGGTTGAAAAAAATCAACTATCTGATGGAAAGCTCAATTTTCAAACGCTGGAAAATCCATCTATTTTATTGATCCTCCAAGTCTACAAAAATGCCATTCCCCTCACTTTTCTAGTCATTAAGGTGGAGAGGAGATTGTGCTGGTCAGGGCTGGAACTGGAATAACAGGAATGTCAGCCATGCAACTGTCCAGGCCCAAAACAATCAGGGCATAAACACCAACCATCAGGGTACTTAAATATTGCAGGAAGTGTTTCTGCTCAAGGACTCTTTTCAGGAAGAGAACTTGTTGAATTGAAAGTCATATATTAATAAACTGATTGGGAGTAAAGTGAGACCACTAAGGCAAGTTCAGACAACAATGGATTGTCTGTAACCCCCCTGAAGATGATGGAAGCCATTCACAACAGTTTGGGTCTTGCTGAGTGAAGGTACGCAAGATTGTGTTGTAGATATCTCTTGGAGCTTCATCACTCAAGAAGCAGCCACTCTCTAAATAAATATGAAAAAAATATTTAAAGAATACTTTACTAAGGTACTGTTTTGAAAAGGCACTAAATTTTCACAAATTAAAATCGAGGTATTCTTAGTTCTTTTTTCTAGCCCATCCTTTCCCCCAAGATCGTTGCCAAAGGAGATTGTAGGATTTACTGTCTTAGGGGTTCTTAGGCAGAACATAGACCATGTTCTCCTACTTATGAGAGAATAGACACTAGGGCCTTTCTAACATCTTTCCTGAACTCCCACACTGGATCTTGTGATTACATGTTTCAAATGATCTTCAGTTAAATGTTGAATTGTTGCCTCACCTATGCTAAAACTCTTCACTCTTCTATGATTTCACTAGCCTTTGTAAACATAGGATGCTTTCTTTTAAAAGCAAATTTCTATCCCAACCTGGATGGCATCAACCCTTCTTATGAAGAGAACCTGGTTACTAATGAATAAGGCAAATGACATTATTTTCTTCCGTTGAAAACTAAATACCCATGGAGTAAATAGAAGCCTGTAATAGTTCATCTAGCTGACCAGGAAACTTTGGAATGCTAATTAGAATATGCACATATAATGCCTCTAAGATCTAAGAGTCAGCAGATATGATCCTAGAAATGTTAAGCACAAATTTTGATAGGCCACAACTATGCAATGTATGCCATTAAAATATTCTTGTCCCTTAAAGACTACCTAACAGAATTTCTTTCACTTTGAGCCTTTAGATATTTGTTATCAGAGGCTTGTTTTTCTCTCTTTGAAGTGGTTGTTTTTTTCTCCCCAGTTTGCAGCACTTTAATAATGTGACATGCTTTACTCTAGGGAAGCAATGAAGCAGAGAAAAGCTTCATGGAGCCATACTGAGAGAATGAAAACATGTCACGTTAATTCAGCCTTCCCTTTCTATCCTCCTCCTCCTATCAACTAAAGAAAGTTATAAAAAAAAATTCCTATGGAAACGTATACATATACAGGGAGGTTGAGGTTTTTTTTTTCTTTTTTTTTACTTAAACATGTGCAGAACCAAAACCTCCATAAAGCTGCTAAAGCTTTCTGACATCATCAAGTTCTTTTCTGTGAGTCATTAAGTTGCTGAAGCCCAGAAAATCAAATTTAGTTTAGAGCTGTTTGATAATGTAGTAACACAGTAAATGGTGATTCACCAATTAGCTCACATAATTAGAAAATCAAAAACATGTTCTGAGTGGGTGGTGGACACACATAAGTCAAGTCCATGGTCGTTGTCATTCTATATTTTTACCGATTATAACTATCATGATACCTTTAGTTGATGACACTAAATTCGTAGTTGGATGATACATCCAAATTTTTTATGTAAGAGAATCCGCAAATATCAGTGTTTATAAATCAGATAAATAAATTACTGAGTTCAGTCAGTCATTCATTCAGTCTTTTGTCCTTCATGAATCCTTTCTTGCCAGGCTCTGTGTTAGGCCATGGAGCTGGCTATCTGGCCTTTGGTTCCACAGGGCTCTCAATCTGCGGTACGACATGTAAATTCTTCTAAGATGGAAAGGTAAACTGAAGTTAGAATCCTATAAAAAATGGTGGTTTTATGTTAAAAATTAGTCCTTCTGGCTGATTCCTAAATTCTAATGATGTTGCCAAGACACGTATCAGAAATAAGAAACAGCCAATTTGAGAATTTTCTTGCTCAGACGTTTTGCTTGGCTGAGAAGAAATCTGTGATAGATAAAAATGGAAGAGGAATATTTGTTAGATTACTTTAAAGCAACTCCTCATACATTCTCTGTGCACATCTGTTGAAATCCAAGGTGACTGGCTATATTTAAAATGTATTTATTTCTCTCTGCAAATGCAAATCAATTCAAAGCTTGGTTGGATGGTTAAAACAATTTGTCACTTGGAATTTAAAAATGTGTCCTACTTTGCTTTTTTCTTATTACTACTAAAGTACATGGGCATGGTTACACAGTCTAGGACTTTCCAAGAAATGTAACAAAAGGATAATGGGAATGAATTACCTCAGCTTAAGCCAGTAAAGAAAAGATATTCCTTAGCTGATGTAGTCATTTTAATGCTATTTTATTCCAGCAAAAATGACATACAATTGTGCTGCCATTATCACTGAATTTTAGGGTCATATTTTGGTGTTTAATCATAAAATTTAAAAAGATATTAGGAAATTATTTCCCTCATAATTGTAATATTGGCCCTAGATGATTTGTTCTTTGTAAACTCCCAATGCATATCTTGTATTTTTCTTCCTCCCACAAAAATGGCAAAATTCTAAGGAATGTAATAATCTTTGATTATTTTTGTAGCATCTCACTTATATATTTTAGAATAGTTTGGATTATGTTCCATTTGAATAAAAATGTATAATCACCAACATCAAAAAAGTGTGGTTTATTTACAGCAAGGATGAAAATCTAACCTCCGAGCGTTTTAAAAAATGCAGCTGTCTCCTCAGCATGTATTTAATAGTTCTCTTTCTTTTTTTTTTTTTTTTGTTTCCTATTTATAGGTCAATGGGACAGAAATTGAATATGAATTTGAAGAAATTACACTGGAGAGGGTAAGAAAATTTTTTTAAAAAGCCATAGCCCTAATCTTGCATTCCACATTCTATATCCTAATGGGTTGTCTTGTGAAATTACACAATTGTGTATTATAACCTGGAAGTTTTCCACAGGACTCAGAATATTAATGAAATGCTAGCAGTAGAGAGCATTCAGACAGCAGAACAAATAATCAGAATGTTCCATATGTAAACTGCATTGCCAGGATTTGGAGAATTGGATGGGAAAAAGAAATGTTCAATGAGCTTATATAACACTTTATTGTTAATGTCGTTATTAGTGTTTTGGCTATATGTTATTTAGATATGTTACAAGATATTATCATTTATGTGATATTGATATTTTCATCATAACTACAGTTACCATGCATTTCTTAGTTTTTTAAAAAGTGATGGACTTTAAAACCATCCCCATAAGGAAAAACACAGCAACCCACAAAGCTCTGCAAATATGCTGATAGGGACTTGGCAAAGTCCTTTGACAAATTAAGAAAACTGTGCAACACAGCCCTCATATATTTAGATATTTTATAAAATAATAAGAAAAAGGCCCATGACCAGCTAGAAAAACATGACCAAAGTCATTAACAGGGCATTCATCAAAAAAAAAAAAAAAAAAGCTAATAGGCATATGAAAACCTGTTCAACCTCATTAAGAACAAAGAATGACAAGGAGAGCAAAGAGTTTTGTCTCTCTAATTGGCAAAAACTTAAAATGAATATGAATATTCAGTGCCAATGAGAAGTCCTAGAAATTAGTGCAACCCTAAAAGAACAATTTGGAAATGTGAATCAAAAGCCATTAAAATGGGTACACTTTTTGATTCTGAAATTGTACTTACAGAAATGTACAAATACACAAAGAATGTTCATATTAGTATTGTTTATAATAGTGAAGATTAATTAAAAAATTAAAAAAATTTAAAAATATAGTGAAGATTGAAAAAGGTGAGTATTTAATAATAAACAGAAAAGATAAAGTGTTGAATTATTATATATCCACATAATAGAAATTATATTAAAATATATTGAAATAGTATTTTAGAAAAATATTTAATTATGAGGATAGATGGTTTACCTAGATTATATTATTAAATTTTAAAAGTTTTAAAATGGTATTTAAAATATAATCCAGTAAACAAAGCTACCCATACATAATATACTTACATAAATATATTCATAAATCCTGGAAGGATATACACCAAAATGTTAAAAGTAGCTAACTCTTGTTAATGATTTTTGGGTAGTTTTCACTTTTTTTATTTATATTTATTTCCTAAACCTTCTGTAGTAAACATATAATACGTTTATAATAAGAAATTAAAATGTAAGTATGTTTCTGTAAGCTATCACAAGCATGAATTAAGATTCTAGACCTATACTTTAATTTATATCTCCTTTTTTGTTTACTGATTATTCACATCCCTGAGTCAGAGAATTTCTCGTTTTCAGCCTAACTTTTATTGAGTGTAAGTGGTTTTAAAAGGAAATTTATATTGAAAGTTAAGTATTTGACAGATGGGTTCTTTAAAACTTCCATTACGGACTTTGATAAAATTTTAATGGCATGATAAATGAAGAAAAGTAAGGCTTATGGAAAACAAGCCCAAATAAGAATAAAAGAACACATTTCTCCTAAGTCACTAATCCCCTCTACAGGACTGGCTATATAATTTGTGTAGTTAGCGCAGTACAAAATAAAAACGTGGAGCCCTTCTAAACACAGGACTCTGAGACTGAATAGGTCTCATGTCCATAAAGCTGACTTTTTTCTGCCCACCCAGTGCACATAAATGTCTTGAATAGAACACCACTTATTTACCCTGGTTTTATAGTTCAAAAAATAATTAGAAGCTAATGGTTGGTATGCGATAAAACATTCAGAAGGAGCCACACAATTGTGGGTTCCAGTCTGGGTTCTGACATGTACTTGCTTCCTGATCTTGAACATGTCAGCTCACCTTCCTCACTTCCTGTTTTAGGGTTTTGGATCATATTCTGAACCTTGTCATTCCCATTAACTTTACCGCTTGCAAAGCCTCTATGTCAAGCATTATCTTCTCTGAAGACCACCTCTTTTCTGTCCTTATCATTTATTCTAGTACCCACATTCTAAAAATTCTTCAAGTCCTTTGGAACCTCAAATCATCAATTTCACCATCACTCCACACCCCTGCCTCGTTTTCACCTTTCTTTATGCTCTCTCTTCCCTCCTCACCTAGCTGGTAATCACTCTAATCTCCGAGCTGTCATACACTCTTGTTTTTCACTCTCCCTTTTTGTGCTCATCCAGCAAAACCCCGGTCCTGTTTAACTTACCCTACTTAAACCAGCACATTTCTACTCACTCCTTACCAGCACCTGAGCAACCAACTGGCCCTGGCTAGAGAAACATTCGCTAATCTCACTTTTAATTTTTAACTGTTGATTTCAAGTGAACTCTCAAAATTCCTGGCAATTCTTATGCATTTCTTTAGAAAAACATCACTTTCTCATTCTTTAGCACAAAAATTCACATCTTATTTTATCTTCTCAAATCTCAAACACTCCCCCTCTCATCCTTACTTTTAGCTGTTGACCTCCCTTCATGTTATTGAAAAAATCCAAGCAATCAATGAAAACCACCTCCCTTGTCCACCAACAGATCTGCTAGCATATTCTCCCTATGACAACAAAAGAAATTTCCTACTCCTTTCCGAGGCCAGCTCTTTGTTACATGGACTCCATAAACTCTTGTCCATTTAATGGCTTTCCTTCTGCAGTTATCTCCTCCTGTTCTGCAATATCAACCCCTCTCTTGCCTTTGCATGGATAACTTTAAAATGGACATGATGTAATATCTTTCATCTTTAAAAAAAAAGTAAGTAACTGTTCCCTACCCAATATCCCCCTCCTACTATTGTTTCATTGTTCTATTTTGATTTACCAGAAATCTAGGGAAATTTTCTATTTTCATTAACTCTACTTTATTACCTCATTTTCTTATTTTAACCTATTTTATAATTTCACCCCCACAATAGTACTAAAACTGTTCTTGTCAAAAGTCAGGGTAAGTTCCATCTTGCTAAATCTAAGCATCAGTTCTCAGTCCTAACTGACTTCTTGGCAACACTTGATGCTTCTTCCTTCCTCAAAGACGTTATTTTTTAACCTCCAAAACAAAACACTCTCCTATTCTTTTATTAATACTACCTCATTTGCTGCCCTTTCTCAGTCTCCCTCCTGGTCCCTCCTCTACATATTGGAGTACTATAAATGTTAATACCCAGTGAACAGACCTCATCTCCATCTTTCCTTATTCCTTAGATGATCCCATCTAGACTCATGCCTTTAAATACCAACTGTCAACTGATAACTCCCAAATTTGAAGCCATGGCCCTGAGTTCTAAATGCATATCACTAACTGCCTAGTTGGCCTCTCTGCTTGCATATCAAGAAGGCCTTTTCCCTGCACTCCCTCTTCTCAGGGCCAAGGCTGCTTCTACCCTAATATTCTTCATCTTAGCTAATTGGCACTATCCTTTCTCTTATTATTCAGTCCAAAAAAATCTAAAAGTCTTGCTTAAATTTTTTTTCCTCAGTATACATGAGCAAGCCCTGCTGGTGCTACCATAAAAATATATCTCAAATATCAATCAAATCTTACCACCTGCTTCACTGAATCCTGGTTCAAACTAATATCATCACATGCCTAGGCCACTGTAGTAGCTTCCACTTTTGCCCCACGATACTCCTCCAAGTAACCAGAGTTGCCTTTTTCAATATATAAACCAGATTATACCACTTTTATTCTTAAAAACCTCCAAAAGGCGATAATTACACTCATTGTCATCACCCGCATGCCTTATACACTGTAACCCTTGATCATCTCTCCAACATTATGTGCTCACCATCAGCTCTTCACATATTTCAATCTAGCCACACTGACCTTGACATTCGTCAACAACGCCAAGCTTTTCCAACTTCAAGGCCTTATGTATGTTACTCTGTCTCCCTGGAAAGATCTTCCCTTAGACCTTTACATGGCTTATTCTTTTTATCATTTAAATATCTGCTCAAATGTCACCTCCACAGAAAATATCTTCCCTGTCCACTCCATTTAAATTAGTTTGAATATTTCCATCATTCTCTTTCCCATTTCATTATTGTTTAATTGTACTTACCAATATCTAAACATTATTTATTTATTGTTTACATTATTAACATCTATCTCTCTCCCTAAATATATGCTGTATATAAATACATAGTCATCTCTATGTCCAATTTGCCTAGAACAGGGTCTGAAATGTAGTAAATAGTGAAAATTTGGTGTATGAATGGACTATGCCTAGCTCTACAACTGGACAGACAGTGAAGTAGATACATGTGGCCTGGTTTGAATCCAGGTGTGAACCCTGGTTCTAGCATTTACTGATCAAGTGACCTTGAACTGCATACTTCTCTAACTTTCAGTTTTCTATCTAAAAATGATGCAAAAGTGTTTGTAATTACCTCATGAGTCCCTTATGATGAATAAATGAGTTAATATGAAGGTTCAGAACAGCATGTATAATTATTCTTAATATTTCCTTTGGTTAACGTGGTAGTTCTCACTACCACTAGCATTGAGGGAGCTTATTAAAAACATGGTTTCCCAGTCTCAATGAACAATTTATAATACATTAATCTAACAAGAACTTCTTTCATATCTGCTTGTTTTTTCTTTGTTAGATGTCAAACATGCAATGATACAGAAATTATAGTTCTTGCTGTATGCATTTGCAGCTTATACTTTTGCTATATTTAATTTTGATAACAATTTATTAATAGTAATAATCATATTTAGTAACACAGTAATGAGGTGTATACTGCTAACTTTATTTTACATATTAGTATACTGAGGCTCAGCGATTAAATCACTTGTCAAAAGTCACAGTGTTATAAGGGATAGACTTAGGATTCAGTCCTATGTCCAACAGACACTAGAACCTGGTCTCATTACCACTAAATTAGACTGCCCTCAAAATTAAGCTCAAATTTCATTTCCTCCAAGAAGTATTTCTTGACTTCTCCTCTTGGGCAACGGGCTTCTTCATAAACTAACACAAATAAGGAACTTATCACACTAAATGATGAATAAAATCTGTCTCTTCTGCTAGCCTATGAATTCTCTGATGGAAGGAACTCTATCATAGTGTGTTTTAGATTACCATCATAACAAAAGAAAAGAAAAAACCATTGAACAGTTTGTGGACAAGTTCATGACTCCTCTTTTATAGCAGAACTGATCGATGCATTGGCCACTTGCCACACATGGCAAACCCTACAAATATCTTATGTATATTTATTTGTCAAGCATTTACTGAAAACAGGTACTGGGCACAGTCCTTGTTTCATAGAACTGTATAGCCTGATAGAGGACACAGAGAAGTAAATAGGAAAAAAAACATGAAGAATAATAGAATTCTGTGACTATCTGGCCAAAATGCAGGACTTTTTTGAGGTATTATACCTGAGCTGCCTTATAAGGAGATGTGAGGAAACAAGCCACGTAAAAGGGAGTGGGAGAAAAAGGCCTCTCAGACAGGCGGTAGCAGATGCAAATGTTCAAGGGCCCATGGAAAAGTAAAATGCTCAAGGAACAGCAAGTAGTTCAAAATGACTGCACTTCAGATTATGAAGTAACCCTCAGAGACAGAGAGAACAGGCTGGAGAAATGGAATAGGGCATCCATGGATACCTTGGATTGTATATTAAGGGGTTTAAATTTTATTCTAAAGGCAATGAAGAGCCTTTGAAGAATTTTAAGTGTAAAAGTGACATAATCATATTTGTATTTTGAAGAGATCACTTTGGCTGCAATATTGTATATACATTTTATAGGATTCAGGAAAGAATGTAGGTATGCCATTTAGGACATATAACTAATGATTAAATTCTGCAAAGGGTGATGGAGGAGGGGACAATTGAAAATATCTTAGGAATAACAGAAGATCCTAGTGTTTTGTAGGATGGAAAATGCTAGAAATGGGGGAGGACTCAAAGATGCCTAGAGTATGATCCAATAAATTCCTTTCACGAACACAGTCTGAGATACCATGGACACCCATGGTATCTCAAGTCTTCCTGACACCCTGGGCTCTTATGATATTAGCAAAGGTAGCTGAGTAAAGTTCATGCTTCTGAGTGATTTATCCATTCTCCATGTATAAAGTTAATAGGATACATACCCCTACCATGATTTGTATTAAGAGAATTTAGTAGACCCAGCATGGATAATAGATTCATCATGCCTTCATAACCCTGACCAGCATGCATGACTACAATTTAGCAGAGATACTGAAATGACTATCAGCTACCTCCTCTGACTCCCCTGCACCTCCCACCCCCACCAAAAAAAGAACATTCTGAGTACTTTCCTGACAGCTGCAGAATGTATAGCCATGTGGTACTGTTTGAATATTCTGTCTGACAAGTCAGGGATATTATTTTGCAACTAAAAAAAAAATAAGATTATAAAGATGTGTGCCATTTCTCCAAATATAAATCATTGATTTTTGTTAGTCATTATTTCACCTATGCCAAAACAAGTGGATTTATAAGGCAGAGAGAAATGACTAATTTATTACATCCTGCAAATTCCAGCAAATGAAGCAAGTTTGGGGTATAAAGTAGATAACATGGGAAACAGAGTTTGTGAATTGTCAGATAAGAAGAGACCCATTAAAGTTGTCTATTAGTGGCCTCTCCAGCTTCACCCAGGTATCAGATTAATTAGAAAGCCATTAGATGTCTGACTCACTTAGGCCAAATTCTTTTATCTCACATCATTGATCTTCATGAAAATTCATAAATTCAAATGAAGTAAGGATTTATTGTTTCAAATAATGTAGAGACTTTGAGCTTCTAAATTCCTCATTTTTGGGGGGATCTCTTTAACTATTTTCAATGAATAGTGACAGGAATAAAAAGCCAGGGTTCTATTAGACATTTAATAGAATTTCAGTTTTTATATAGTCAACTGTAGCAAAATATTATTCTAGTTTAATTCAATAATTTTTTGTAAAAGGTAAGTTTCTTAACTGAACTCCAAAGTTTGTGTATGTCTAACTTATGTCAGTATATATTTAAGTTTGTTGGAAATATATACACTTATATATTTAAGTATGTAGATACCACCCAAACATAAGTGTGTATTTAGACATAAACAAATATCTTTACATAATATGTGTGAATTTTAATGAGCATGTTATTGGCTTTCACTGAAGGTATTAAAAGATTTATAGAACAAAAGTAGGCTTATAAAAGCAATGGAAAGAAGTACAATCTTGAACTCAGACAAACCTTGTTTAGAATCCAGAATCAGCTACTTCCTGTGTGACCTTGAACCAAGTTACTTAACCTATTAAAATTTCAGTTTGCTCCATAATGAATGACATACTACTATCTACTTCATAGCATTATGGTGAAAAATAGAAATAATATATGTAAAATACCTAAAAGAGTAGCTGGAACTTTCTAGATGATTAATATTATTAGTTATTATAAAGTTTACATAAACACACACTTTTATCAAGGCCCTATTTTTTTTAAGATGGCACTGTTGATATAACTTCAGGCTATGATTCTACATCTAGGTCAAATGACAAATACATGCTTCTGCTTGTGTGTGTGTGTGTGTGTGTGTGTGTGTGTGTCTTTAAACGATAAGCCCCTAAAGTGATCTCTGAAATGGATGTGTGCCCAATTATCAATATATTTTTAAGTATGTTAAGTATATAAATCGAATCTGCGCTTGAGTTTGTAACCATAACTACTTCTAGAATAACTAGCACTGTTTGCAGCTCTATCTTTTCTTCTTTGTTAACTCACAAGAATTTAGTTCTAGACTAGACAAGCAGTTACAGTGTTTTATTTTCAGTAACTTGAGGCTATGATATTGGCTTCACATGCTCTGATATCTTCTTCTTAAGATATTTTATTTTAATGATCCTCTATTTCCAATCTGTATATATGATATAGTGAATAGCTACTGTTTTGTCTGTGCATTAAAACCACCTCTTATTTCTGAAGAACATCCTCCTTCTTTTGGGGAACTGCTCCTCTCCTTATTCCAATCATGTGATTCTGGGAAAGACTGCCAATCATAATACCCCTAGTCATACAGTTTATTGGTCTAGAGCTGCTCATTGGAATTACCTGGTGAGCTAGTAAAAAATAATACTGATTCCTGGGCCCTGCCCTAGACCAAATGAATCTGAACCTCTGGGGGTAGAGCATGGGCAATATTTACTTTTAAAACTTTCTGGGTGATTATGATGCACACTTTAGAGACTGGCACCTGAGCCGAACCAAGCCCATCAGAGTGTTCCACAGGATTTTCCACACTGAGTATGAGGGCAGAGAGGAGCAGCATTCCCACTATGTAGTAGTGTGAGATAAGAGGTAGAAGAGTGGCCACTGTGTGAACTTTTTGCCCTTTTTGCCACGTGGAATAATCTCATCTGTGATAATGAGCCTTCCTGTAGAGAGAGCAAGAGACTGGACATAAGAGACAGTAATTGAAAGAGAGAGAGAGAGAACTGACAGCATCCAATTCCTATGTCATTACTGTCCCAGGGACCCAACCAGGCACCATTCCCTTTCTTATGGCTCCATGAGTCTTTCCTTAAATTCTCCTTAGAGCCAGACGAGTTCAAACCAGGCATTTGTAACTTGCCAGCAAGTAGCTTTATACAAATGTATCCTGGAGTTGTATTTTAGGTGTCACTGTGATGAAATTGTTGGGTAGGTCATGTCCTAGGCTCATACTACCACAGCCTGTTCTAAAATAAATGTTAGGTGTTTTGGATTCTTCACCTTTTCTAAATTCTAATCATGTCTCTCACAACTGAAGTAAGATCATAAAGCAAAGCTCTCCAGTAGAACAGTGTTGACAGGTTGTAGTAAACCTTAATACCCCAAGGTCACACATACAGTCTCCTTTACCCAAGACTGTGTTCTAACTCTCAAGAATAAATGAGAAATTTTTTTAAAGTGGCAAGTAAAAAGGATGGCTAGGGACAGGTTTATGAATTTAGGTCTCCACTATCTAGAAACGTTTTGGATTTGGAAACCAACAGGCTTTTGTACATGAGGGAAGTGTTTTGCAGCATTAACCATTGGCTTCAGATGTCAGAAAAAAAAACTGAGTGTTAGAAATATAGTTTACAGACATTTGGAGGGTCATTAATCTAACTTTTCTTTAGATGTAAGCATCAAAGTCTCAGGATTAAGGAGTGCCTGGTAAACATACCTCAAAGCACTGAGTGAGATGAATTGGCACAAAATGCATTTAGCTGAAATTCAGCTGCTGACTCCAGCCTTCTCCATTTTTCTCCATAAACTCTCAGCTGAGTTATCTTCCTTTCTCACCTTACAAACCCTCTGCCAGCAGATTATTAACAAGTGCTCTCTTCCAGTTCATTAGTCCAAGCCTTAGTGCCCTCACATCATCTAAACTGGCCAATATATTTTCTTCAGTGAATCACTTGTTGCAATATTACCCCCATCTTTCTTTGACATAGGCACTGTTTATTACCAGCACATCTAATACCAGTACAGTCATGCATTGCATAATAATGTTTTGGTAAATGATGGACCGCATATGTGACAGTGGTCCCATGAGATTATAATACTCTATTTTTACTGCACATTTTCTATGTTTAGATGCACAAATATCCCTGGGCTGCAATTGCCTATAGTATTCAATATTAACATGTTGTACAGGTTTGTAGTCTAGGAGCAATAGGCCATACTATATAGCCTAGGTGTGTTGTAGGCTGTAACATCTAGGTTTGTGTAAGTACACTCTATGATATTGCCACAGTGACAAAATTGCCTAAAAACCTATTTCTCAGAACTTATCCCTGGTATTAGGCAACTCAGGACTACATAATGGTATTTCTAAAACTAAAGGCTTTTTAACTCTACAATGGGAGGACTTCCCAGAAATGGCAAAACTCTATCATCCCCAAGTTGAGTGTTCCTATCAGAGTAGATCTATTTCCATGACTTGTATTAACAAGGTACGGATGGCTAAGGAAGTTTGGCAAGAAAAGCTGTAACTCAGGGGTGCAAGTTTAGGAATATGATAGAGGTACTGGATTCTAAGAACATTGGAAATAGCAAAGATCCAGAGAGAGCAATACAGGAAGAGGCCCAACACCTGAGCATACCTGGATCACTAGATTCTAGGTCTTGAGAAATGGTAAAAGCTGGAGAGTTTGTTATTTGCAACTGAATAACTCCTAACTGCCTTTTACTTCCTCCACAAATCCTTTACTGTTTCCTAAGGGTTTAGGTTTTTTTAAAGAAAGGCAGGCTGCTTCTGAGTTCAACCTTGCCTCTCCCTACCGCCCCCCACAATGAATACCTGCTTCAACGGGGAGAAAGGAAAAGAAAAAATATAGTGAGAAGAAATAAAAACACTGGCATCGCCTAGCTACATAGGGACACATAGTAGGAAAAACTGAAACTTATTTCTAAGTATTTGAGATATTGTTAGATTTTATGGATTTAAAGTCTTATTTCTTATCCATTTACCTTAATGAGCTTGATGATTTTTAAACTTTCAAATTATCTGTCCATTGGAGAAAAAGAATGTATGTATTATGAAAATGTTAATAGGCATT
The DNA here is from genome assembly GCF_041146395.1 of Eulemur rufifrons. Classification (NCBI taxonomy): domain Eukaryota; kingdom Metazoa; phylum Chordata; class Mammalia; order Primates; family Lemuridae; genus Eulemur; species Eulemur rufifrons. The sequence continues at coordinate 44,692,098 of NC_090988.1, forward strand.
AGAGACTCCATGGTGCATTACCTGGTTTTAAAGTTTAAAATGTTTGGTCTATATAGACTCAGCTTAAACAATGCACATTTAGTCACTGAGAAAAAAATCACCTTGTTTTAATTTAAGATCAATAAGTATATCAATCTATCATTTATTGAAGTTTGAACTTATATGCTAATCACTCTATAACAATTATCTTATATCTTAAGAATAAGTCTATTACATAAGTTTAGACCCTCTGTTTTACAGATAAGCAAACTGTGGTTCAAAGAAGTTAAGACATTTATTTGTCCAGGGTCACAAAACTAGCACATGACAGAGCTGGTTAATCGGACTTCAGTCACTATGAAATGCCACCAGCAAATATGGAAGATATGGAAGACTTTTTGGAGTAAAATATTTATTATCTGACCAGCCATGATATTTTCAGATTACCTTCAAGGCTTAAGTACATTTATCAAAAAGAAAACTGACCTAAATATCTTAGTTTAATATTGAAAGGCTAAAAGCAGCTTTTAAGAAAAAGACAAAGACAGTGGGTGGGTAAAGATGCATTATTTCTGTTTAAGATTATTTCTTATGTTTGGGAAATAAGCCATGCTCCTCTCCACTCATCTGCTTAAACTTTTGGGGAAAAACAACACAAAAGTGGCATCATATCTTGCGTATCTTGCATATATATTGAGCATTTTTCTGACTCGTGAAAAGAAATACAGTTAAACCAGTGTTCAAATTGTGTTTTAGACATTTTCCTCATAAAAATATATTCATATTTTCTGAAGCTTAAAATTGATGAGGTGGTTGATTCTATGCATGCACCATTATTGTTTCATTTGATATTTGATATACATTATGATACATGTCATATTTTAATATTACTTCATTATTTTCAAATTATTTTTCAAATATTTTATTTTATCCTCCAAAGAACCCTGTAAAATAGGAAAAGAAAACATGATTCTTACCATTCTGAAAATTAAAAAAAAGCCCAAAAACTTTTTGAGTTCTCCCAAGGTCATTCAATACATAGCAAAGGCCCATCCAAAATTCACATCTTTAACGTCCAGCCTCATTCTTTTTCCACTATCTCTTACTGTTTTGTTGTTGGTTTTAGTTCAATATCAAACAAATTCAATTAATCACCCTACTCAGGTTAAACTAACTGAAAATATCAAAATGTGGCCATTGATTTCTCATTTAAGCTGAAATCAGAAGAAATGTTTCTCTTATAGCAAATTAGATTTTAAATCACTTCAAATCATTTAAACTTGATTTACTAAAAGCAATTATTATAAATGTTAAAGGTTGTAAGAGATATTTCTATATACCAAGTTTTTATGTTGTACCACCAATAAAAGAGAACTCTTTAACCCTCTACATTTTGAACATTACTATTTGAAAGGCTTTCCTTACATTGATTTGAATTCTCTTCTAGTAATTTCTATCAAAATATTTTTACCAATATAACAAAGCATTTTGTGTGTGGACTTTGGGGTCATTTAGCCTGAAATCAAATTATGGTTTTAACACTTAGAGCTTCATAAATGTGAGTGAATCACTTAATGTCTCTGTGCCTTAGTATGTTCATCTATATGATAGGGATGATGATAACACCTACTTCAAAGGGTTGTCGTTAGGATTACATAATTCATAAATATAAAATACAGAACCTAAAACAGTACCTAGCTCTAATAAGTATTATACAAGAGCCAATTAATAATATTAGTATTACTAGTCCAGTTGCTCTCCATGTGATAGGCCTTGAGGAATCAGCATTCACTTCCTCCCGTGAGTCTTCTCTTCTGAAGACTTACCCCACTCCCTCATTTCTTAAATTATTCCCCCTATATTCTCTTCCCTCTGATAGTCCTCCCAATTATTATTTTCCTTCCTAAAATTTTCTTTCATTCTACAGATATGCATTGAATGCCCACTGTCGTGCCTGGAATTCATGGTTTGTTCACTCAACAAGCATGAATCAGTCACCCCCTCTGTGACAGGTGTATAAGACCATGTGAACAGGGAGGGAGTGAATGAGACAGTCTCTGCCCTCAGAGAGCTTAAGAGATAGAAGGGAAGATGGACATGTGAAAAGGAGTCATTACCTTAGGGGAATCCATCGTAAAGTGTCAACTAGGCTTGTCATCTTATTCTACTTAAATATTCCGTGACATAAAGAGAAAGTATTCTTTCTTACTCACTTTGCTATGGTAAAATGAAAACTCAGCCTTATACATAGGCTAGTTATTAAAGTGAAGTTTCTTACTTCGTGGTATGTTTCTCTGTGCCTGTATTCAATGATAAAATATACAAGTGACAAAATATTTTGTGAGGACTATTTATTGCTGCTTCAAAATTATACTCATGTCAGTGTTATTTAACCACCTTCTCTTCAAGTGTGTTTCTTTAGGGACAGGCTGTCTTCAGCCTGGGCCATTTTGATAGAAATTATGGTACATGCTTTTCAGTGCAGTCTATCACATTTGGCAGCGCCTCTAGGATGCTCTTAGGTGAACTGACCAAATGCTTTGCTAACACTTTTAGGTGCCATTGAAATACAGCACATTGCTCTACCTGGAAAACATATGCATCACTCAGATTTGGCTATTTTTTCTGAATAAGCAGGGAATCTTTTTCTCAAATATATAGAAAAATATTCTGGAAATATGAACATTATTGTTAAATTCATTCATTGTATTACCTTATGAAATCCTCCTTGCAACAACTCTCTGAAATAATCATTGTCATATCTATCTTGAAAACTAAACTTTTGAGTGATTAAGTTACTTGTATAATGTCACACAGCTAGGAAGTGGTAGAGCTGAGACTGGTTCAAATCCAAAATTTCACAAAGAACCATTTGCTCTCTAGTTTCACTGTTTCTCTTTCTACTCACTGTCAGGGCTGGCTGTATTGTTTCACATAGTACTGTGACTTTTTCCCTCTGGAAAGCTGGGCATTTGAACAGCTGATCAGGGGATTCTTGCCTCTAGTTTCCAGGGGGATGTTTCTCAACATGGATCTAGAGTTTGCATTTGTACTCTGTGTGGAAGGAAGAGTAATGACATTAAATGAAGGCAGTACTGACTGTGAAATCGGTTATCTTTTAAATCTCAAGGTTATTGAATTAATGAATTAGTCTTAGAAGGCTTTGTATCATTCTTGAAATTCTGAGAAAGGAAATTGCATATTAACCCAGTTCACATCCATAATGCACAATTTACAGCCACATGCAGACTGAACCATATGGTGGAAACATTCTTTCATTCTTTCAGATTATTTTATGTTGGGTGCACCATATACAGTAGGTCTTTTAACTGACTTGTTGTGTGATCAAAATAATAAAACGTCTGTTGATAATAACCTTGAGAACAAATTGGTGTTTCCCAAACTTGTTTGAGCTTTGAAATGTCTCCTGTAATATTGAATACAAGATGTGCAGACAGCGTTCTAAACACAAACACACACACACACACACACACACACACACATATACAAAATTTGCTCATGTCACCTGAAAATTATGCCCTCCAGCATTGCTAAAACCTCATTCACGTAAAATTCAGCTTCTTTGTGAATTCATGGGGTTATTTTTTTTTCCTTTTAATGATAGAGTATGTTTGCAAGATCTTAAAAAGTCCAGAAAAGGAGATTAAATAACCATACTTAGGCAGTTTCATATGAAGCATGTCAAAGCTAATAGTTTCAAAACCTCAGGAGAAAATTGAGACTGCTAAACATTTAGAAGCCACCACAGAATTTTTTGGCCATCTGGTAAGTTGCCACAACCTACACAGTCATAGCCAAAGACATACTCCACACCAGAAAATCTGTGATTCTCATCACAAGCCCGCCTTCGCCTGCCCCAAGACCACAGTCTGGTTAGAATGAGCCTGTGGAATACTTTGTAGTGTTTTTATTTCTGCTGCGCCTCTTCCCTTAAGTTCTGTATTCGGCATGAGGATCGCTTGGGTAGGCCAGAATCCTTAATAGAAATTCCAAAAGAAAAATGCAATGAGACATTTTCACTTCCTGCTTTGGATCAGTGGAGTAAGTGCAATAGATATTTCAGCTCCCAGCAATTTTGAATCTCCTGTTTTATTGAGCATGAATAGAAGTGCACTAAGTTTTTAACAAGTGCTATTACCCACTTCTCATGCCACGTAAAGCCCTCTAGAGACTTTGCCTTGACCATTAACACAAATTAACTTTTAGTGAACTGCAAAAGTCCTGACCCAATGTTTCCTGTCATATGTTGGTTAAAAATCTAAGTTCCAGCCAGTTGTCTCTGTTTATCCTTTTGCCTCACGCATTCAACTGTTAAAATTTTGCTCATTGCCCTTCCCAAGTCTTAAAAAACCATATCCTTCACTTCTGTAGAAAATCATCCATTAAATGGAAAGAATAGTTTTAATATGTCATTTCCTTGTAGCATAGATGTGATGATAATAGTAACAATAGCTCCTAAATATTTAGGATATACTATTGAGGTCTCCACTATTTTATTTAAGTTCCACTCCACAATGAACAAACATTTGGCTTTTGTTATCCTCATTTTGAAAATAGGAAAACTGGATATTAGAGTAGTTAAGTAACTGGGATTTAAAAGTCACATTTTTATTAAATAGTGGGCGTACAACAATTCAATCTCAATAATTTTGATATCATTTGTCCAAGCCACGTTTCTTGCTATAAACCTATCTGGTAATTGTTATGAAAACCTTATACAAAAAAAACAAAAACCAGAAAACCTTTATATGGATGAAGAAACTGAGGCTTAGAAAGTTAAGTAAATTACCTATTATATAGGGTTTATATGGAAAAGCCAGAGTAGAGAAAAAACATGCAACTGTGTATCTCTAGAGCATTCTTCCTTCTCTTACAGTCTCACCTTGGCATCACCAAGTGTTTAACCAGAAAGCAACCCTTACTCTTGGCAATTAATCAGCCACTGAGTCCTATGAATTCCATCTTTCAAATTCCACCTATTTTTCCCCAGACATACTACCTAATTCGGTTGCCATTATCTTTCATGAGGATTACAGCAGCTGCCTAACTAGCTTTTATGTCCCAGACTTAAGTCCCTTACAGTGCATTATCTACACTGTAGCCCATGTGATCTTTCTTAAAACAAATCATGACTGTGACATTCATTGTGCCCCATTAACTTCTAGGTAAAATCTGACCTTCCTCGAGCAGCAACCATGGCCTTACATGTTTTACCTCTCACTGAAGCTTCCAGCTTATCCCTTATCACTCCTTTCTTGCATCTGTACTCCAGCCTATGGCATGACTTGGAATTTCCCAAACTCATGGGGTTCTGTTTCTCAGTCCTATGTTCTGTGAATGTTCTTCTCCATGGCTCAGCGTCTTTGCCTGACTAAAGCCCGCCCAAACCTTGTGAGCTTAGGTATTATCTCCTTCCAGGATCCTTCCTTGACACATCCTTTACCTCTTGGGCTCCTTTCTCCCCAACTGGCTATTTGAAAGTCCTCTGTCAAGACTTACTGGCCCCTGTCCAGAACTTACAAGTTGATCTCCCTTGGTAGTTGCTCCGAATAACATTAACAGCCCCAGTTTTATTGTCCTTTAAAAAAGAGCACATATATTTTATTAAACAGGAAAAAATAGAGTGTCCTAGTTACCTTCTCTGCCACAACTGTATAGCCATTTATGGGTGAAAATTTTCCATCTTGCTCGAATCCACCTGGACAGGGAATCAGATAATAAGTCTCTGCTGGTTGAGCAACCTTTATTCGTTCAGTCAGTCAGTCAATAAATATTTATTGACCACCTACCATGTGTTCTATTCTGTTCTAGGCTAAAGGTGTATAGCAGTAAACAAAACAAATAAAAATTCTGACTCTCATAAAACTTATATTCTAGTGGGAGGGACATTAAATAAACTAAATAAATAAGATGAGTAAGTATATTAGATGGTAATAAGTGCTATGGAGAAAAGTAGAGTAGTTTTATATTGACTTTAGTCACCAAAACAGATACTCATTTTATACTTCCCCCTGAAATGGCAATTGCCATTCAAAGTGATCATTGTCCTTCACCCGTTGGCTAATATGGGTAGATGCTGCAGTAATTATCCCCTATTGGCAGGACTCTAGGCACCATCAGAAAAGGTGAAGTATGGAAGTAGAAGATGTTGCCCTTGCAGAAGCTTCAGGACATTCCACAAACATGTTAGTGGCACAAACTTAAAAATAGTTCATCTCAGACTGAGTTATTGCACACATACACACACACATACACAGCTAACAGAGGAGGTCTTTTGGGACAAGAATACATATGCTAGAACTCTATTTTTATTTGGACACGTACCACCCTCAAATATTTGGTGCTGAGAACTGGACCTATTTCCCTCCTGATTGGGTGCCAATTAACTAGGCCAAAAGGCACTGTTAATACGTCCCGATGGGTGTTGAGAACAGAAGCAGCTAAGCTTTGAAGATGAATGTGCTTCTGATCATTGTCAAAGCCTGGAATAAGATGCTGCCTGCTGCCTTACCTGTCCTCTGGGTCCCCATAGTTTCCTAGGCTTTAAGAAATAGCACTCCTCTACCCACATTAAAATTACTTTTTCAATTTCCTTTTCAATTATCTGTTTCCTGGTCAGTCCCCCCATCCCATCTCTGTGCTAAACTAGAGCTCCTTGAGGACAGTATCTATTGCTGAATTCCCAGCATATAGCCCAGAGTAGGTGCATGATAAGGAATACATGAAGTAAGAAAGGAAAATGGGTTTGTACCAAAGTAGGAAATCCATATCAGAGAATCAGAAACTATTGGAGCTAAAGAAGGCTGACAGCTAATTTAACACTAATTTTTACAGATTTTGACAGATGAGGGAAATGGAGTGTCACGGAAGTGCAAGGACTTACCCAAGGTCAACACAGCTACCTAATTAAGATAAAAACTATGCATCCTATATCATTCTTTTCTCTGGTAGGAAATTTCTGATTATGAAATACACTAATAAAACATATCTTCTTTCAAGCAATCAAAAACAAAATGATTAATTTCATGGCAAAGTATTTTTAAATGAAAATGAACTACTTTCAGTTTAGCTATGTTATGGTTTGCAGTATTTTTCATATGGTTTGGACCCAACTCCAACCTAAAACAAAATGCTTGAAATAAAAAAAAACTATACATATTTAACAGGTACAATCTCCTATATCCCAAACTTACCATTATGAGGTGATACATCTACCAATTTCTTTGTCCCTACTCTAAGAAATCATATGGCCTCAGTTATGACTCCAGAAATGAAAACATCAAGAATACGAATAGAATACATTTGTTCCTCTAGTTGCACTAGAATGCATTAGAATTCTGTTCCCTTCAAGATATTAGACCACTGAATTTCTTTTCTACTTTTTAAAAATATTCTGATTCTTCTGACCTCATATTATCACTATATCAGAGGAAACACATTTAAGGTAAAAGTATTCCTTCAAACTCCCTGCCTGGTTGTGTAGGCCACAGCATGCCAGCCTCAGCTTACCTGTTTAAACTTTAATTTTTTTTTCACAAATTTTCAATAAATTTGCAATGACCTTTGTTTAAGGGCGATAATGTTCTAACCTACTTCTGTAACTACAGCTCTTTAAAGATATTCTGTTTGTTTGCATGCTCCTAATAATTTTGGTTTCTTTTCTCCATTTCCTATTTAAAATTCATGGATACTTTCATGCCTTGAAAATCCAAGATTTAAGATATTGCTAATTCTTCTGCTAAACTGTTATTTCATCTACTTTTTTTGCTTAGCAACTCCTGGCCATCCTTCAGGTCTTAGCTTAAACGATTGCTTCCTCAAAAAGATTGTCTCTGACCTTCCAACTCAAATTTAGCTAGCCTCTGTTACTATTCTCTCCCATAATTCTTGTGATCTTATTTCTATTTGCCTATTTTTCTTTTTAAAGTCTGCCTCTGCCAATGGATACTAAAGTCTGTGAAATCAGATGGCTATCTTTGTTTTATTTACTCATAACTATACAGATTCTAACACAGTACATAGTAGGTTCTCAACAAATTAAGGGGTATATTAAAAGAAAAAAATTGTTAGTATTGAGTGATAGAATTTTTATTTTTTCATGTAACATTATTTTGGTGCTTACTTTTATAAGATATCATTGGCAGCTGGGAGGGTGAGAATACAGTAGGAAGTCAAAGCATTTTCTGGTGCTTCCTGTATTCTTTTCTAAGCACCTCTCCACCACCACTCTATCACAGGGCAGAATTCTGCAGCCACAAGCTTAAAGCCTCTAAGTATCATATATCTTGCTAATACCTTGTTGAGTCTGCTTTGCCCCATTAGTAATCCAATGTGAAACCCAACATTTGTAAAACAAACACTTAGAATAGGCATGTTCTTTATAATTACCTCTGGTCATTTAACTTACAGTCTTGACCCAAACCTCAGAACAGAAACAGTTCATATCCCACTTTCAATATGCATAAGCATCCAGAATGCAGAAAGGATTAGGCAGAGCCATGTGAAACATCATAATTAAAAAAAAGAAGTCATCCTGATATGTAAATGAGAAGAAATATCGTCTGTCTTCTCTCCTTTTGTTTTTTCCTTTCGGTGTGTTCAAAAATTTTGAAGTTTATAATATATAAAGGCTCATGCACATATATACACATGACCAGAAACATCATACAATTTTATATGTCAATTTAAATAAATACATAAATTTGGGAAAAAAGAAAAAACAGAAGAAAGCCATTCTGTAAAGGAAAAGCAATACTGACTAGCAATATTGACTACTCACCTCACACCCAGTGTTGTAATCTTTTCACTCTCCTACTTGACTAGAGTAGCCACTTGACTAATAAAATGAATGAATGAAATGTTACGAAGTTCAAGAGAAGAGGGCACCAAAACTTCATGCTCAGAGTAGTCACATAAAAATTAGACCCCATTTATTAATGTGTGTGTGTATATATATGTATGTGTGTTTATACACACACACACACACACACACATAAATCCACTCAAAGAACTCAGACCTACTTTGGCAGATGCTATGGTATTTTTATCATTAGAACATTGGAACTTTATCATAGGCTTTGATAATCTAAGCTAACTCATCTCCTTCTTTACCTACTTCTCTCTTCCCCACTTCTCTGCTTCCTACAAACTGTTCCTCCATTCTTCGACATACCCAAGTTTCCTAAGCTGCCTCCCTCTCCCCATATGTGAACTTTATCTTTTTATTTTTTTTGGAGTTGGCTTTACCATTTCTCTTTCCCGTGATGCCTTTCCAGGTTATGTCAAAGAAGATATCCCAGGCTCTGGCTACCACAGTTGGGAATGAGTAACACTGTGCTTCACCTATACTTGTCTATTTACAAAGTACACATATGTGTTGGGTTTCCTGATTTAAACATCTAGATTGCACCATCTTGACCCTGTGTTTATAATGTTTGTGCTTTTAATGATGATCTCCCCTTAGTTTTTCTGATCTCTGTGTGAGTTTGTTTCTCGGAACAGATAATACCACTTACAATGAGACGCTTCCCTAAAAACAAGTTGAAGAGAAGAATCAACTGGGGTCATTTACTTCTAAGTTTACAAGTATAAATTTCATGCATTTTAACCTGTAGTTTTGTCCATTTTGGACAAAACTTTATTTCTGCTGTTATGACCATTTAGGTCGCAAGTTGGACATAAATGGAGTACTAAAATAGTGGTAGTATGTGATTATTTTACCCTAGTAATTACTTAAGAATGATCATTCTTGAAACACACACATACACACACACCCATATATATATACACATACACACATACACTTTTCCACTTGTACATGTTTGATAATTTCTTACAGGGCAATCTGCTATGCCCTGTATTTCTTCATCTCCTTGATGATGCCTAAAATAAATCTTTGCCTATTGTAGGTGTTGGTGAAGGTGTTTCTCTTGTTTCCAAGGGGATAGGCAAGTATTTAACTTGTCTTCCTATGTAGAACAAAAATGTTGCAATGATATTTTTTGAGAATGTCATAGGCTGACTTATTTTGAAATATTTTGTTAAATTTTTTAATTTGTGTGTAGATATGGTTTCAGATTCACACTTCCTTTTTTGAGATTGTAGTAGGTCAATCTAGGCCTCTTATTTTATTTTACTTTATTTTTGAGACAGAGTCTCACTCTGTTGCTCAGGCTAGAGTGCCATGGCATCAGCCTAGCTCACAGCAACCTCAAACTCCTGGGCTCAAGCAGTCCTCCTGCCTCAGCCTCCAGAGTAGCTGGGACTACAGGCATGCGCCATCATGCCCAGCTAATTTTTCTATATACATATTTTTTAGCTGTCCATATAATTTCTTTCAAGTATAGACGGGGTCTCACTCTTGCTCAGCCTGGTCTTGAACTCCTGAGCTCAAACAATCCGCCTGCCTCGGCCTCCCAGAGTGCTAGGATTACAGGTATGAGCCACTGCGCCCAGCCTAGGCCTCCTACTTTATGTGTCATGAAATATATTGATTATGTTCTATCTCAGGAATACTTTTTTAATTGATAAAGCTAGGGAATATCTTTCTTAGCTAGAATTTTTGTTAAATTACTAAGTACTTAGTGTGGTACTAAATACTATATTAGTACTTTTCATTAGTACTTGTAAAAGTATTAAATATTCAACATAATGCTAAGTACTGTATTACTATATGTTAATAATCTTATGAAAGTTCTAGTTTGGGATTAGAGAGAGACTAGGTTTCTATAAATATAAAAATTTGCTTTTAGACAAAATTTACAGTTCACTAAATTTTACAGTTCACTAAATGTTTTGGGGGGCAGGGAGGGGTGCAGGAAGATGCATAAAACTCAAATTTAAGACTCTATGACCAGCAAAGTGTAAATGTTATTCACTATAAGCCTTAGGGTTGAAGTTAGGATTATCCCCTCAGTTTTTCTCTAGTAGAATGTAAAAAATACTATAAATATTTTCAAGGTAAAGGAACTTTGGGGTGCATATTTCCCCTCTAAGAAAAAGCTACTGTAACCTTGTTTTCCTACCATACAACTTTCTACTTGCCATGGCTGTTATGAGTCAGGACAGCAGGCTGTCTTCTACCACATACTCTGTCTTTGGAATATACCATTTGACAATGAAATGTGTACAGCATTCAAGTTGGAAAAGTACTGAGACATGTAGTCTGGGTATTGAAATTCTGGGGACATTTGGACAGTTTATATGGATAATAAGACTGCATAATTGAAATTGGGATCACCCTGGACAATTCAGATCACAGGCTAAGGTCTCTCACAAATGCCTTCCCAAGTACCCAGCCTTCTTCCTGCTGCCATCCTATTAAAGCTTCCAACAAAGGACTTTAGGGAAACCAATTCGCTTTTTGGGCCTATGTCACCTCGTCTATAAATATGTAGTGGTTCGTAGGTGACTTCTAAGTGCTTCCTCGATTTAAGTTTTTTCCTAGCTCTGAAGGTATTGACTCTGCTATATTGCATCTAAATACTATCTCTTCTGTCATCCTGGAGCAAAAAATACATACAAGAAAACCTGTTTAGGTCCCTGTAATACTTTTCCTCTGATCCATTTGTTATAACTGTTTCATTTCATTTTCATCTGCCGGCAGATTGAATGACTTTCATTAAGTTCAGGATCATTAAGCTAAAATAAGAAGACTGCTTTTAAGAACACTAATTGGCAACTTAAAAGTCTCTAGCAGATCATGCCAAAAAAAGGTGATCTATTTTTTATAATTTAAAAAAAATTTTTTTTTCTTTCAAATGTTACAGAGGTATAATTTTTTGGTTACATGGATGGCTTTTGTAATACTTGAGGCAGGGCTATAAGTGTGCCCATCACCCAAATAGTGTTCAGTGGACCTCTTAGGTAGTCAGGTAAGTTTTCACCCATACCCTCCTCCTCCCCTCCCCTACTTGATTTCCACTGAGTTTTACTTCTCTCTGTGTACATGTGTGCTCATCGGTTAATTTCAATTTAATAGCGAGTGCATGTGGTGTTCGTTTTTACATTCTTTAGATACTTCACATAGGATAATGGTCTCCAGTTCCATCCAAATGGTTACAAAATGCATTAATTCATCCTTTTTATGGTGGAGTGGTATTCCATGGTGTATATATATATATATATATATATATCACATTTTGTAAATCTACTCATGAATTGATAGACACTTGGGTGGATTCCACATCTTTGCATTGTGAATTGTGCTGCAATAAATATTCAAATGCAGGTGTCTTTTTGATAGAATGACTTCTTTTCCTTTGGATAAATACCCAGTGGTGGGATTGCTGGATTGAATGGTAGGTCTACTTTTAGATCTATGAAGAATTTCCATACTATTTTCCATACAGTACAGTACAGAATTTCCATACTATTTTCCATACTGTACAGTAAATTAGTACAGGTTGTACTAATTTACACTCCTATCAACAGTATATAAGCATTCCTCTGTCTCTGCATCCATGCCAGCTTTTATTGTGTTTATACTTTTTAATAAAAGCCATTCTCACTAGGGTAAGGTGATATTTCACTGTGGTTTTAATTTGCATTTCCCTAATGATTGGCTATGTTTAGCATTTTTTCATATGTTTATTGGCCATTAGTCTATCTTCTTTTGAAAATCTTCTCATCATGTCTTTAGCCCACTTTTTAGTGAAGTTGTTTGGGGTTTTTTGCTTGCTGTTTTGCTTGAGTTCTTAGTAGAGTTCAGTTATTAGCCCTTTATTGGGTATATAGCTTGTGAATATTTTCTCCCATTGTGTAGATTGTCTATTTGTTATGCTGATTATTTTCTTAGCTGTACAGAAGCTTCTTAATTTAATCAAGTCCCATTTATTTAGTTTTGTTGTTTCTGTGATTGCCATTGGAGTCTTTTTTTGTAAATTCTTTGCCTAGGTCAATATCTAGAAGAATTTTTTCTACATTTTTTCTAGAAATTTTATGGTTCCTTGCCTCACATTAAATTCTTTTATCCATCTTAAATTAATTTTGTGAGTGGTGAGAGATATGGATCCTGTCTTATTCTTCTGCAGGTGGCTATCCAATTTTCCCAGCACCATTTATTGAATAGGGCTTCTTTTCCCCAGTGTATATTGTTGTCAGTCAAAGATTAGTTGGCTATATGTGGATGGTTTTATATCTGGGTTCCCTGTTCTGTTTCATAGGTCTGTGTCTCTATTGTTCTGCCAATATCATGCTGTTTTGTTTACTGTAGACTTTTAGTGTATAGTTTGAAGTCTGATAATGTGCTGCCTCCAGACTTATTCTTTTTGCTTAAGATTGCTTTGGCTATTCAGGCTTTTTCTGGGTCCAAAAGAAATGTAGAATTATTTCTTCTAGATTTGTGAAACATGATGGTGGTATTTTGATTGGGATTGCATTGAATCTGTAAATCACTTGGGGTTACATGGACACTTTAACAATGTTGATTCTACCAATCCATGAGCATGATATATTTTTCAATTTGTTTGTGTCATCTACAATTTCTTTCCTCAATATTTTGTAATTCTATTTGTAAAGATCTTTCACCTCCTTAGTTAAGCACATTCCTAGGTATTAGTAGCTATTGTAAATGCCTTGATTTGACTCTCAACTTGGCTGTTATTGGTGTGTAAGAATGCTACTGATTTGTGTACACTGATTTTGTAACCTGAGACTTTGATTAATTTATTTATCAATTCCAGGAGTCTCATAGTACAGGCTTTGGCTTTTCCAGATATAAGATCATATCATCAGCAAAAAGCAATAGTTTGACCTCCTCTTTCCTGATTTGGATACTCTCTCTTTTTCTTGTCTGATTGCTCTGGCTAGGAATTCCAGAACTATGTTGAATAGAATTGCTGACAGTGGTCACTCTTGTCGTGTTCCAGTTCTTAGGGGGAATACTTTCAACTTTTCTCTATTCAGAATGATGTTGGCTGTAGGTTTGTCATGTAAGGCTTTTATAATTTTTAGGTATTTTCCTTCTGTGCCTAGTTAGTTGAGCGTTTTTATCATGAAAGGGTGCTGAATTTTGTCAAATGCTTTTTCCGCATCTATTGAGATGATCATATGGTCTTTGTTTTTGCTTATGTGGTGAATCAGATTTATTGATTTCTGTATATTGAACCATCTTTTCATCCCTTGAATGAAGCCCATTTGGTAATGATGGATTTTTTTTTTTTTTTAATGTTCTGTTGAATTCAGTTTGCTAGTATTTTATTGAGGATTTCTGCATCTATATTCATAAGGGATATTGGTCTGTAGTTTTCTTATTTTTTTCTTATATCCTTTTCTGATTTTGTTATCAAGGTGATACTGTCTTCGTAGAATGAATTGGGGAGAATTCCCTCCTTCTTGATGTTATGGAATAATTTCCACAGTATGGATCCCAGATTTTCTTTGTAGGTCTGGTAAAATTCAGCTGTGAATCCATCTGGTCTGGGGATTTTTTGTTGTTTTTGGAAGATATTTTATTACTGCTTTAATCTCACTGTTCATTATTGGTCTGTTCAGGAGTTCTGTTTCTTCCTGATTAAGTCTTCAGAGGTTGTGCATTTCCAGGAATTTGTCCATTTCCTCTATGTTTTCAAGTTTATATGTGTAGAGAATTTCATAGTATTCCCAGATGATATTTTGTGTTTCTGTGGAATCCGTTGTAATATCTCCCTTTTCATTTCTGATTGAACTTATTTGGGTCCTTTCTCCTCTATTTCTAGTTAATCTAGGAGGAGTTCTATCAATTTGGTTTATCTTTTCAAAGAATCAACTTTTTGTTTAATTGATTCTTTGTATTTTTGTTTGCTTGTTTTCCATTTCATTTAGTTCTGCTCTGACCTCACTTACTTCTTTTTTTCTGCTGGATTTGGGTTTGGTTTACTCTTCTTTGCTAGTTCCTGGAGATGTGTCATTAGATTCTTAATTTGTAATCTTAATGCCCTTTTATGTATGCATTTAAGGTTATTAATTTTCGCCTTAGGACTGCTTTTGCTGAATTCCCATAGATTTTGATAGCTTTTCTTTCCTTTGTCATTCAGTTTGAGTAACGACTCAATAATAATTCAGCAGCAGGTTGTTTGATTTCCATGACTTTGTGTAGAATTGACTGTTTCTCTTGGAGTTGATTTCTAGTTTTATTCCACTATGGTTTGAGAAGATACATGGTATGATTTCTATTTTTTTGAATATGTTGAGACAAATATGATCAATGTTGGAGAACGTTCTATGTGCTGATGAGAAGAATGTATATTCAGTAGTTTTGGGGTAAAATATTCTGCAAATGTCTGTTAGGCCCATTTGTTCTAAAGTCCCTTGTAAGTCCAGTGTTTATTTATTTTCTGCTTGGATGATCTGTCCATTTCTATCTGTGGGATATTGAAATCCCTTGTAATTACGATGCTGCTGTTTATCTCTTTGCTTAGATCTAGTATAATTTACTTTATGAATCTGGGTCCTCCTGTGTTAGGTGTATAAATATTTATGATTATTGTGTCTTCTTGTTGAATTGCTTCCTTTACCATTGTATTAATATGATGACCATCTTTATCTTACTTTACTATTGTTGATTTAAAGTCAGTTTTATCTGATATGGAAATGGCTACACCTGCTTTCTTTTGCATGGAATATTTTTTTCCATCCCTTCACATTTAGTCTGTATGAGTCCTTGTGTGTTAGATGTGTTTCCTGGAGACAGCAGATTATTGGGTTGTATTTTTATATCCATTCAACCAGCCTGTATCCCTTGAGTGGGGCATTTAGACCGTTGATTGATAGAATTGATATGTGGGATGCTGTTGTGTTCATCCTGTTGTGTAGTACCCTATTGCTTTGTTTTAACTCTTGTTTATTGTTTGATATGAGCTCTGAGCTTTAGCTTTTGGTTGGTTTTACACTAGTCGGTGTCTATTGTACTGATCCATGCATAATGCACTTATGAGTTATTTCCTGCAGGGCAGATCTATTCTTGACAAATTCCCTCCATGTTTGCTTGTCTGAAAAAGTCTTTATTTCTCCTTCATATATGAAACTTAGTTTTTTAGTATATAAAAATTTTAGGCTGGCAGTTGTTGTGTTTAAGAAGAATGAAGATGGGTCCCCAATTGTTTCTGGCTTTTAAGGTCTTCATTGAGAAGTCTGCAGTTAGCCTGATGGATTTTCCTTTGTAAGTTTACTTGATGTTTTTGTCTCATGGTTCGCAGGAGTTCTTCCTTTATTTTGACTTTGGCCAGTCTTATGACTGTGTGTCTTGTGATTGCCTTTTTGCAATGAATCTCCCAGGTGTTCATTGAGCTTCTTGTACTTGGATGTCTAAATCTCTAGCAAGACTAGGGAAGTTTTCCTCAATTATTTCCTCAAATAGGGTTTCTAGCACTTGTGTGTTTTCTTCTTCACCCTCAGGGATGCTTATTATTCTTATATTTGATGGTTTTACATAATCCCATATTTTTTGTAGGCTTTGTTTATTCCTCTTAATTCTCTGTGTTTATTTTTGACTGAGTTAATTTGAAAGTGTTGTCGTCAAGCTCTGAGATTTTTTCTTCTGCCTGGTTTAGTCTATTAAAACTTTCCACTTTGTTTGGTATTTATTTAAATGAATTTTTCATTTCCAGAAGTTCTATTTGTTGTTTTCTTTTGATTTTGTTTGTTTTGTCAATATATCAATCTCTTCAGTGAATTTTTCATTCATTTCCTGAATTGTTTTTCTGGTTTCTTTAAGTTGGTTTTTCATTTTCTCTT
This sequence comes from Eulemur rufifrons, assembly GCF_041146395.1. Taxonomy (NCBI): domain Eukaryota; kingdom Metazoa; phylum Chordata; class Mammalia; order Primates; family Lemuridae; genus Eulemur; species Eulemur rufifrons. The sequence goes on from NC_090988.1 coordinate 44,708,811, forward strand.
AGATTTCATCGAGCTTCCTTACAATCCATATTTGTAATTCTTTTTCTGTCATTTCAACAGTTTCATTTTGGTTAGTATGCATTGCTAGAGAGCTGGTGTTCCACTTTGGGGGTGTCCTTTTGCTCTGATTTTTCATACTTCCAGAGTTCTCACACTGATATCTTCTCATCTGAAGCAGCTGTCACTTCTTGTTTTTGGATCTTCTTTTAACTAGATGGGACTTCCCACACACACACCCTTATGAGTGTATGTGTGTGTGTGTGTGTGTGTGTGTGTGACATATGTTGAATAAGAATATTTGCCTTTGCTTGTCAGTGCTTTCATGGTGGTCTACATTCTGGATGGATGCCTTGGTTATAGATATTCTTATTGTGGTGGTTTTCTCAGTTGCTAATTGTTTGTAGACTATAGCAGTGTTGAGCTATGTGTGTGGGCAGATTCCTTGTCTCATGTTGATGAAGGAGGATGGAGGCCTTGGGAGTCCTTTTTCTTTCCCCAGGCTTGTGGTCTTCTTAACAGTGTGAATTATATTGGCATACCCAGTTTAATCTTTGAGACAATAGGTGCTTGTGGGTAAGAATCAACCATACCCTGCATGATTGAGTCAGTAAATGTTGTAAAGAGATGTGCAAATTGACCTTCCAGTCAGTATGTGATGCTTGCCAGAAGGAACAAGCTGCAGGGTTGTTTTTGGGACCTGTGACCAGTCTAATCCTTCAGGAGAAGCACTCAAAAATGTCCCAGGTGGTGGGTAGGGCCCTGGAACTTGCAGGTGAGTCTTTGATCTCCACTACAGCAAAGACAGGTGGGCAAGTGAGGTTGGGCAGGGCTGGGTTAGGTGAGCCTGCCCTCAGGCTCTTTAAAAGCTGGTAAGGTAACTGTTTTGGCAGGGGTCAAAGGTGTATTCCCAGGCTTCTGGGGAAATCCACCAGGGAAGGGCTGACATGGCCCCACCCAGTTAGCAAGTCTGCTGGTGGGGAAGGAGTCATCTGAGATTCATCATATAGATGTCCAGAGTGGGTTTCATTTTTCTCCCCCCTACACTACTCTGCGGTCTCCGTCAGCAACTTGCTGAGCTCTCCCATGAGAGTGCTGCAGGCTGGGAGCCTCCCTATCCAGGATCCCTCCCTGGGCTGAAAGCATGGCCTTCCTGTGGGGAGAGAGGTGCTCCCCAAGTGTGCTGTGATTTGGACCCACACTGTATTCTATTTTCAGTTCTGCATAGGTGGGCTCCCTTGCATCCCAAGATTTGTTCACAAATCTCCCCTCCATGCCCCTGAGCAACACAATTGAGTACTGGAGGTACAGGATCTGGCCTGTGGGTCTGTCTTTGGGTCCCCAGAGATCAATCCCTGACTGTTCCAGGGAGAAGTGTGCTGGTCCGGAGTTGCCTATGGGGTGCTTAATCAGGTTTGATATCCCTCTGCTTCGGGATATGCCCTGTTCTGCTGGAAAAGCTGAATAAATAGCACCAGGGGAGGGCCAATGAGCATGGAGCTCACAGTCTTAGCACCCCTTAGTTTGCTGCAGGTCTTTAAGAGGAAGGATTTGAGCCCTACACTCTACGGAAGCCTTAGTGTGATAGATGAACCAACAGAAGGGAAACAGCCACTCCTGAGAGCCCTGGCCCAGCAGTGGTGGGCGGGGAAGGGGAAGGGGAGGAAAAGAGTCTGGATGGAGGAAAGCTAGCACTCTGGTCATCTCTGTCCCTTTCTCCAGAAGGCAACTCACCCAGAATGTCCATGCTCTGGGGTCACACAGATCCCCTGGCACCCACCAGCCTCCTGTGGCTCCTACAATCTGGGCCAGAGTTGTGAAATGGTTGTGTGGGAACAAGAAAGGTGAAAGCTGAGGGGCCAAAGCCCCCTGGGGAGGACAAAGGTTCTTGGTGGGTATAGAGGCAATATAGTGCCTGCCATCTTGATTTGGGATAGGAAGGTACCCCAAGGGGGCTGGCAGCCTGGTGCTTTGTCTTTAGGAAGCTCCCAGTAGGCCAGGCACAGTGGCTCATGCCTAAAATCCTAGCACTCTGGGAGGCTGAGGTGGGCGGATTGTTTGAGCTCAGGAGTTCAAGACCAGCCTAAGCAAGAGTGAGACCCTGTCTCTACTAAAAATAGAAATAAATTATATGAACAACTAAGAATAGTCATAGAAAAAAATTAGCCGGGCATGGTGGCACATGCCTGTAGTCCCAGCTACGCAGGAGGATCACTTGAGCCCAGGAGTTTGAGGTTGCTGTGAGCTAGGCTGATGCCACGGCACTCTAGCCCAGGCAACAGAGTGAGAATCTGTCTCAAAAAAAAAATAAATAAATAAAAGAAGCTCCCAGTTCACTAGTAGCAGTAGCTTTTGAGTTTGTGAGAGTAGAAAGGCTTTCAGGCAGCTCAAGATCCTGTCAGAGATGTGAGGGAGAGAGAAACAAACTGCTCCACCTACCCTTTTCCCTAGACTCCAATGCTCTCTGGGGTTGATCTCTGGCTGATATCTTGCTCCTTCTTGTTCTGCTCCACAACTTCTTCCCATAGAATCTGTGGTAGGTTCTGGCACTTTTCCCTTGGAGTTACACCTGATTTATGTTTGTTTGTTTGTTTTTCTTTTTCACCTAAAATTTTTCCTCCTTTCTGAGATGATCTGGCAGCTGGTGTCTCTGGTCAGCCGTCTTGTCTCCCTTCCCTTATTTTATAAACTTTATATTTAACTCTGAAATTATTAAAGCCTGTACATGTTTGTTCAACCTAAACTGCTGCCGTTTGTGTTGTTTTCCCTTATGGTTTTTGGTTTACCAGCTGCATATCCTCAGTTGATTATATCAGTCAAGTGTATATTGCCCCCTAAATGCCTGATGGATCCAATTAGCTGAAGACTAAAACTCTTTACACCATGGTGCAACTAAGGGTGGAAAATCTTGAATATATTAGAGTCAATTCTGATGCAGACTGACAAAATTAAGAAGAAATTTGAAAGAGAGAAAGAGAATAAGAACAGTTAGATTTATATATGTAGTCATACATATATTATCCACATTTCTAGCAGGAAGAATTGTTTTTGTGACAAGTTAGCTCCTAAGTGGCCAAGAGCTGTTCTGAAAATTGGTAGGTGATTCTAAATGTATAGATAGATGGTAAAATATAGGATTATATGAGAGATCAATAGTGTGAAAATATTTTAGCACTTTTAAATCACTAAACTGTAGTTAACAAGAGAAATGTTCCAATAAAGTATACATTAACAACATTTAGCACAGTAAAGCAGGCTGATTTTTTTATAAGCAGAGATAGAATATAAGTAACTAGACAGATTTCTAAGTGTATTGATAACACAAAGCCTTCTTTAATCTGAGTCTGAATTACTGGTCTAACATTATCTCACACTCTCTTCCTACCTACCCAGTTCTCTACTCCTATCAAATTGCATATAGTTACTTCATTCCACACATATTTATTAACTACCTACTATGTGCTGCTACAGTTTTATGCCCCGGGATATAACAATGAGTAAGCAAAATGTTCCTGCCCCCACTGAGCAAACATTCTAAAGGATGTAGACCTATCATAAACAAGCAGACACATGTTTAAGAGTGTGTTAGAAGTTAAAAGTTATCATTTGAATTATGTCCTCCCAAATAGATGTTGAAGTCCTAATCCCTTGTACTTGTAAATGTGACCTTATTTGAAAATCGGATCTGCTTATGATCAAGTTAAGATGAGGTCATTAGGGTGGGCCCTAATCCAATATGACCATCTTTATTGAAAGAGAAAATTTAGATACAAAGACAAATATGCACACAAGGAGAATACCATGTGAAGACAAAGGCAGAGATTGGAGTGATGCATCTAGTAAGTCAAGGAATCCCAAAGATTGCCAACAAACCACCAGAAGCTAGGAGGGAGGCATGGAACAGATTCTCCCTCATAGCCCTCACAAGGACTCAACCCTGCCACACCTTGATCTCAAACTTCTAGCATCCAGAACTCTGAAACAGTAAAATGATTATTTGGAGCATTAAAAGATCACATAGAGATTTAACAGAAGCAGGATTGGAAAGGTTAATTCAGAGCTAAATATAAATGGAACCCTATGATAACTAGAGAGTATTGGAATATATATCAGAACTGGATATCCTGCTGAATTCAATCCTAGTCTTAAACAACAGGCTTCATTTGGATTTCCTCTGAAAGCCATCAGTGCAGTGGTTTGGAGCAGTCTCTGAAGTCAGGCCAATTTATAATCTTATAATTTATATAACAATATCACAATGTATAACATAATCACAATACAGATAACTCTTTGACAAACATCCTTATCCAATACTGATTGGTTTATTTTGGATAAATCCCTAAAACTATAATTGCGAGTTTGTACACTATAACATTGGCATTTGATAGATATTTTCAAGCTACTCTCCAGGTAGTTTGTTCCACATGATACTCTCATGAATAGAGTACACAAGTGCTTTGCTCCCTCGCCAACATTCGTTCATTCATTTAATGTGTTTATTGAAGTTCTATCCTGCACCCAACATTATACATGGAATTATAATAAAAAGTTCACTAGACAGACATTCGACTGCCTTCTTTTTTAAAATTTCAGAATAGTATGGGGGTACAAATATTTTGGTTGCATATAATGCCTTTGCCTCACACAATCCAGAGCTACAAGCATGCCCTTCCCCCATACAGTATGCTCTGCATCCATTGTTGTGACTTTACCTGCCCCCAACCCCAACCTGACCCGTACCCAGTGAATATTACTACGATATGAGCACCTTAGTGTTGATCAGTGAGTACCAATTTGATGATGAGTACATGTGGTGCTTGTTTTCCCATTATTGTCATACCTCACTTTGAAGGACGGTCTCAAGCTTTATCGAGGATAATATGAGGTGCTAGTTCACCATTGTTTTCTGTAGTTGAGTAGTATTTCATGTTATACGTATACCACATTTTATTAATCCACTCATGTACTGATGGGCACTTGGATTGTTTTCACATCTTTGCAATTGTGAATTGTGCTGCCATAAACATTTGAGTGCAGATGTCTTTATTATAGAATGTCTTTTTTTCCTTTGGGTAGATGCCTAGTAGTGGGATTGCCAGATCAAATGGTATTTCTATTTTTAGCTCTTTTAGATATCTCCAAATTACTTTTCACAGGGGTTGTACTAATTTGCAGCCCTGCCAGCAGTGTAAGAGTGTTCCAGTCTCACCACATCCATGCCAGCATTTGTTGTTTTGGGACTTTTTGATAAAGGCCATTCTCACTGGCATTAGGTGATATCTCATTGTGGTTTTGATTTACATTTCTCTAATGATTAGAAATGTTGAACACTTTTTTGTATGTTTTCTGGCCATTATTCTGTCTTCTTTTGAAAAGTTTATGTTCATGTCCTTTGCTCATTTATTGATGGGGTTGTTTTTTTCTTGTTAATTTTCTTAAGTTCTATATAGATTCTTGTTATCAGCCCTTTATCAGATGTGTAGCATGAAAATATTTTCTTCCATTCTGTAGGTTGTCTATTTGCTCTGACAGTTTCCTTGGCTGCGCAGAAGCTTTTAAATTTGATCAGGTCCCATTTATTTTTTATTTATTTATTTTTGTTTACTGTTGTGATTGCTTTGAGGGCCTTCCTTATAAATTCTTTGCCTAGGCCAATGTCTGTAAGAGTTTTCCCAGCATTTTCTTCTAGAATTCTTAAGATTTTATGCCTTAGGTTTAAGTCTGTTATTCAACGTGAGTTGATTTTTGTGAGAGGTGAAAGGTGTGGATCCAGTTTCAGTCTTCTACATGTGGCTATCCAGTTTTCCCAGCACCATTTATTGAATAAGGATTCTTTTCCCCAATGTATATTTTTGTCCGCTTTGTCAAGGATTAGATGACAACATGAGGATGTTTTTATATCTGGGTTCTCAATCCTGTTCCAAAGGTCTATATCTCTGTTCTTGTGCCATCTACTGCCTTCTTAAAATGTGTAGTTTAGTAGGTAAGAGACTAAAATAAATGAGCAGACCAGTTTATAAAATAATTGTAAGGTTTTTTTAGGTACTACAAAGGAAATGAGCATAGATGCTCTAATTTTTATCTTTGTCCAGTTGATAGGCAAAATTGTTTCTTATTGTTTAAATTAGCATTTTACTGCTAATGAAGTTTAACATAGTATCATAAGTTTACAGACTGGATTTACTTTTTTTCTTTTCTGAATTATCAGTATATGTCCCTTGCCTCTTTTTTAATTGACATGCTTACATTTTTTCTTATTGAGTTTTAAAGTCTTTATATTAAAGCCATCAATATTTTGTTTTTTAAATTTTGTGTCAGATTATTTCTGATGCATAAACTGGTCACATCTCTTGGTATTTCCTTTAGAGTTTTCTTTCTTTGGTATTATACTTTAAAAGGCCATCCTCCCCTTGAGATCAATTAGATATGCCCCTTTATTTTCTTCTGTTGTATTTACTTTTTACATTCTACTGCTTTTTCCTGAGTCCTCACTGAACTGTGTGACTATTTCTTTGTACTGTCTGGCCATTGAATATCTGTGCCTAAGGCCTGCAGCTAGAGAACTTCTGGTCCATGCTTTAGGCATTATGAGAGTCCAGTCCCTACTATGGCTGACTTTCTCCCATCTCAGGTATTGCATACCCTAGAGATCTTCAGCATCATAACTACATCTTCTGACGTTCCTGGTTTAGGTTGTTTATCTAGAAGCCTCTATTATGGGGTCACCTTATTTATCAATATGACAGTCCCATGGAAGGCCCACTGATTCTTAGCTACTTGCCTTTGAAGTCCCACCAGAAATACTTGGGAACTTCCGTTATTGTCTATGCCTCATAAAAAGCTATGGAGAACCAGAAAATTGTCAGAGTGAAGCTGGAAGTATAATAAGTACTATCTCAGCTTTACTCTCTCTTGGCCTTTATACAACCACCTCCAACTCTTTTCTACTGGAGTCTCCAAGGAGCACTTTTCTTCCAAGTATCAAAAGACTAGTGGGACATAAGCCCTAATGTTATGAGATTTCCTAAAGAACCTTTGAGGTTGTTTCCAACATTCTTATACTCACTCCCTCTGTCATCTGGGATTTTGAACCAGAGAAAGGATGAAGATATCCAATTCTTTGCCCTTCTCCTCTTCTTCCTTTTGCAAGAATCTTTGTACTTCTTCTTCATGTCTGGTAGTATGTTCTCTTATATCAAATCCTGAGTTCTACCTTTCCTTAGCGACTTCTTGTTCAAGGCATTACCTTTCCCTGAACCACTGATTTAATGTACAAGAAGCCTCATATCAGTATTCTTTAAGAAAAATGAATAAATGTCAGTTCAATATTTTTAAAAAGTTATTCCTCTCATAGACATTTTTTGTCTCTTGTTGAAACTTTCAGCAGTGTATTACGTTGTGATGAAACATTATCTTTTGTCTTCCTGAAGACAAGCCCCCCCTTTACTTTTATCTCTCTGGTCAGTCTTTCTTAGTCAACCTTATCTGTTCTTCCTACCTCTAATGGCTGAAATGTTCCAGCCTCAGTCCTAAGTCTATTTTTCATTCTCCACTCTCTCCCTGGATGATCTCATGAATTCTGATGGTTTTAAACTCATCTATATGCCATTATTTTGAAAATATATGCCTACAGACCAGAAATTTCCTCTGTGCTCCAGACCTTTACACCTAATTGACTACTCAGCATTTCCATCAGAAGGTCTTATAGGATCCCAAACTCAATATGTACAAAATTTGTCTCATAACCTGATCCTCCAAACTCACCTCTCTCAGAATTTCCTATCTCAATGCATGGATCATACAATTTTACAAGCCACAGACCTTAGAGTTGGAATATCTTTCCTTCATTGCCATATCTAAACAATGACCTAATCTATCTATTTTTACCCTCAGCATCTCTCTAATCTGTTCACTTCCTGCAGCTTTTTTGCCAGAAAACTGGTTTAAGCTGACTCACTTTCCATTGAGTTTTAGCATAGTAGCCTCTCAATCAGTTGTGCTATGTTCTCACTTCCCGTCATCAGTCTTTCCTTTACATTGTAGCCAGAATCATTGAAACTCTCTGAGTTATTTAAACTTTATATATTTCAGTTTTCTCATCTGTAAGGTAGGGATAATACTAATAGTTCCTACCTCATATTAGTAGAACGATTTAAGAATTAAATGAGTTAACACTATTATATTTTTTTTATGTAATAGTTAGAATATTGCCTGGAACATAGACAATGCTATTTTCATGACCATCATCATCTTTAGTATTAAAAACCATCCTACTTAAAATTCTTCATGGTCTTATAATTTTCAGAATAGAGTTTAAAATTCTTAACATGGACTATAAGGCCTGACATTATTTGTCCCTGCCTACTTCTCCAATTTTATCTAGAACCATAGTCTGCCTCACCCCTGTGCTCAAGACATTCAGTCAAGTATCATTTCCTCAAAGAAGCCTTCTTTGAATACCCAGTCTAGGGTAGGTCTTCTTGCATGTTTTCCTATGTACCTTCTTCTCCTTTGTAGCACTTAGAGCCATCATAAATAAAATCACATTGTATAACTAGATGCCTGATGTCTGTCTCTGATTTCTCCTAACAGAAGATAAGTTCCATGAGTGTAAAGACCGCCTCTATTTTGTTTACTTTATTCCTAGAATTTAGCACAATACATTGCACATGGTAAGCATTCAATAAATATTTATTGAATAATCAAGTGTACTTAGTATCTCAGTAAATGTTGTACCTTTTTTGTTTTCATTAAGTCCTGCATATTTCCTGTTATTTGCTTATACATATTTAAACTTTATGCCATTAGACTGTGGATGAAATTTTGTTTAAATATGTTTTCTAGTTGGTTACAATTGTTGTATAGGAAAACTTTTTTAAGTGCATTTTATAACTGGTCAGTTTACTCAGCTCTTTTGTTTGTTCTAAACTAATTTTCAGTTGACTTGCTTCTGTTTACAAATTCACAGATATATTATCTGCAAGTTATTTTGTTTTCTCATTTTATAATTGTTTCTCAAATTATACCTCTTATTTGTTTTGCCTTATTGCATTTGCTAGAACATTTTGAACAATAATAAATAATCATAATGGTGAAGTAATGTTCCATGTTTTAGGTTGAGATAGATGTTATGTACCATATTTATGAAATGTGTGTTCTTTTAAAATTAGGAATGTCTGCTGAATTTTATCAAACATCTTTATATGATCTTTCAAGATAACCATGTATGTAATATGATGCAGTATACTTAGTGATCTAACTTCATATTCTTGGAATAAATTCTACTTGGTTATGGTATGTTCATCTTTTAGGATTCTAATCCTGAAATATACATAATAATCCATCTACACACTATATGTATGTGTAGTATGTGTTTCTATACACAAATATATATATGTATACAAATATGCATGCGTATTTCCTAAAGGTCTAACAGAAATTAACATTTTATTGGATATAAGCCAGGCAACTAATTCAAACATCAACTCCTTTGATTTTGCCTCTGACAACCCATTGTTATAACACTGGTTATCTCAGACTGACCATGAGCTTTTACTGGCAGTTATATGTGTATTTGACTAATAAAAAGTAAAAACAAATTATTTCTCAAGAAACATGATTTCCTAGGGGAATCAAAAAAAAATTTTTGACACTATTTAAGTACTATTTCTAAAGACAGTCAATTTAGTTTGTTTAGCAGAGGCAATCTTTCAAAATAGGACATCCATGAGGGGCCAAATAATCAAAGAGTTACCCAATCATGAAAGTCTGGGACCTCTTCAGTAGATATTGCTTAGGGCTGCTACTTGCATTATGGTGAAGCAAGAGAGAAAACAGAAAGGAGAGAGATCCTTCTTTTAATATTTGTTAAGCACCTATCATGAGCAGAGACCTTTCTTCCACAATAAAGATCCAGAGATGAATACAAATTATTTCCTTCCCTATTAGAGAAATTAATGAGGTAAACATTCAATAAATAGTGTCTTCTTTCATGCAGTAACTAATATGATAGAAGTGTCAGAATGAGGTTCTATAGAATCACAATGGAATCTCAGCATCTTACTCTCTGGGAATTAAGGGTAGTCTTCTTGGAGATAACACATTTGAGGACTTTTTCTAGCTTATTTTTTTTCATTGTCAGGTGGAAATAACAACTCATAGGGAGATTCATTTTATCAGAGGACATAGAGGTCATATTTTATGTCACCTTTCTAGACCATTCTTGGATGATGTAGCTTTTCTGCTTAAACCTATAACATTGGAACATAACGTGTGCTGGGAGGGGTCAGTACGTTTCAAAAGTGAGTGACTGAACCATGCCACCTGGGTAGGCTTTGTGGTCCCAATGATACTGAGGTTTGTGGTACAGGTTTTGTTTTTGCTTTTGTTTTCTTGAGAAGAGAGTTCTTTTGAATGACAATTTGCTAAATTCAATATCGTGAAATAGTTATAAAACAGAATTTATTTATATATATGTCACAAAATATAATGTGGCAGTTTCTTACTTGGATATTAGTGAGTAGAATACATTTTCAAAATCATTTTGTAAAATATATTTTCACACTAATCAGAGTGCATGCCTCAACTTCAAAAAATTTCTCATGTGTCTGGTGATGTGGTAAGTAGACCTGCTTATGAAAGATTCATGGTAGTAGCCAAGAAAGACATATTAAGATATAAAAAATAGTTTCTAGTCACTTAGTTGCCTTTTGGGCCTCTATTTCAGGTGAAAGAAGTGCTTTAGAGATTGGTAAGATCATATATTTTAGAGCCCTGACATGCTTCACTTTTTCTGCAGTGGAAAGCCAGTATTCACACTGGAGACTCTGAGTAGCAATTTACTACAAAGTTGGATTGAATGTAAGCAGGGTCCATACTGTGCCCTGTACAAAGGGGCTTAGAGAAAAACTCACTGAAAAGACTATTTAAAGTGGCTTTATCTGTAAGATGACCTCAAGGCTTGATTCCAGGGTCCAGCAATATAGGACCATGGTTGATAAGAGATTACAAGTAATAATGTGGTGTGACTCCAAGTACAGCATAGACAAAGCTTTGAGTTGACTTTTGCCCTAGTGTTTTATGGAGAGAATATGTTACCTTATATGAAAATCTGAAAATCCAAGACAACGTCCCTTTCACTGATTATATGAAATAATTAATATGAAGCAGGGATAATTCCTTGCATGCCTACCACAGAGTTCCTATTATAGATGCTTTATGTATTTTAACTATTTTTACTCCTCACAACACTTCTATGAAGTATTATTACGCCATTTTACAGAAATAAGTATCTTACCAGTGACACATATAGTAAAAAGCAGAGAAGAGTACTATTGAGGTCTGACTCCAAAACTCATACTTTTACAGTATGATTCATGTTTGTACCTCAGAAAATATTATAATAGATTTCTTTTTAAATATTTCTTTTCTTGCTTCCAACTTTGCTCACCTTCCTCTTTTTAAAAGATAGCCCTTTGTGAAATTGTATAGACTTTAGAACCATAATCTTTTCGCTCTCCTTAGGTAGAATAACTTAATTGCTTTCTTCTCTTCATTAACTAATGTGTGTGTGTATGTGTGTGTGTGTGTGTGTTTGCTCTCTGTCTCTCCCATAAGATTCTGAGTCCTTCAAGGGCAATTTAATTTGCTGCCTCAATTTTAACTTAATTTGCTGCCCCATTTTAGGCAATACATCCAAGAACCTCTTTGGTGAAAAGGACATTAGTTTATTCATACTCATAAACACTTTTTAAGCCCCTGATATGTGCTTAAAATGAGTCAACATCTCCCAAAATACAGTCCTAAAATCTTTTCTTGTTCACCCTAGTATCATGGAAGTTCAGAAGTAAGTGTCTGGTATAAAATAGATTTAGAGTTGTGAGCTCATAAGTCACATGACCTCATGGAAAAGTTAGAAGCAAAAATCCTAGTGAGCAGAGGCATCACTGGTCGCCAGTTGATTGATCAGTCTCCAACTTTATGGGACATTGCAATGTCCTTTCCCCAGGTGTTCTCTGAAATCACTACATTCCCAATGAGAACATTATTTTTACCACTGATTTGCTGTTTTAATTTGGGTAAGTCAAGTGACCTCCTTGAGTTTCTACATCTTCACTTGGAAAATAGAGCTAATAAGTCCTGCTGTGGTTATCTCTCAGCATTATTCAAAGAGAAAATATGGAAAATTATACAAATTATCTTTAAAAATTAGCAAGGAAAAAAGTGAGGGGCTAGAAAAATATAAGTTATCACAATTTATTGTTGTTATCATCTATGACAGTGGCTACAAAAAGGAAGAGAAACTTAATATTGTTCATAATATTAACTACTGTATAATGTGTACCCATTTTTTAAGTGACCTATGTATTCACTCTTTGATGCATTCATTAGTTCTGTAATGAACATAGAGTGTCTATTATATGCCAGGTAACCAAGGATATATATTACAAACAAGATAGGAACACAATAACCCTGAAAGGAAAATATTACTAACTCCATTTTACAGAGGAGGAAACCGAGACTCAGGTTAAGTACTTGCATCACATTATAGCTGCGAATCCTATCCATCCATAAAATTTTTTTGGTTAGTGAAGGCCCAATAAAGTCAGGATTGTGTCTGTTTTGTTCACCCTGTACATGCAGTATGTCACTCATTGTCAGGTAAAGAGTAGGTGTTCAATAGATACTTGTTAAATAAATGAATGAACAAATAAGAGTTTGGGTGGGGTAGAAGAAAGACAAAAGAAATTAGAGTAGTATTGATAACTCAGAATTTATTGTTTTGATGTGCATGTACTCCAACTCACCACTAGCACCACATGCTTCATGACCAAATGTGAGGGTATAGTTATTTGGATGAATAGGCACTGCATACTTATATAAGATTACATACTATTCTTTTGAACACAGCTCAAAATTTTTACATCAACATCTGTGTAGCTTGATAATCTTAGCTTCTTTCTTATGCCTTTAGTTCTATTTTGATGATTGCCATAATAAAAATTTTCTGAATGGGTACAAACTGCTAAGCCATCAGTCGGGATTCTTTGATTAATTTTTAATGAAGGAAACACATTTTATCTTTGTAGACCGAATGGTTTAAGGCTCAGTATCTGTCATCCAGCATCCTTACCCACTTGTATTGAAGAACTTTCATGTGAGTCTGTCTAAACCACCACTTAATTTATCTGGGCCTTTTTTCCCCCCTTATCTTTGATGTAGAGATACTGGTACAAACCTTTCTCAGAGTCATTGTGAAGAAATGCTTTAAAAGAATGGATGTTAAATTACTACCTGTAAATCCCCAGACATATAATCAATTTTTTTTAATTATCCTTGGGGTTTAAAAAACAAATGGAGTAGACAAGATTAGCCGCTTTCCTGAGTGATTGAATTCCCAGCCTTGTTCCATTTGAGTCTACTCAGTTTATCAATTCACAGGTACACTGATGTGTGAAAAGCTTTTAACATAGTGAAATAGCCAGACAATGGACAAAATTTTACAGTTTACAAATGGGAGACAGATTGTCAAATAAGCCTATTAGACACATTTAAGAATTATTTGAGTTTTCAAGAAGTAAAAAAATATAGCAACCTCACCCAAAGGCTGGCCATTCTTACCTTTGTCTTTCAATGAATTGAAGTTGCAATGAGTTCCAGCATGGAGCCAATTATCTTCCTATCCCTACCCCCT